>NC_139048.1:18362967-19835467 GCF_965140915.1 Aythya marila | reverse complement strand
TTAAATACGAGCAGACAAATCTCTGGTCCACCTCAGTGCACAACGGTGTCTCCTTGGTTTTTGCATTCAATTCCCAAGAGTGAATAAATCATTTCTAAGCACCTGTTCCCAGGGAAGAAGTTGATTTCTTCCTACTATGTCCATGATGAACAAGGATACTCACATTATTTCTTATTATTTGGGTGCACACAATGTGTACTTCACTTTGAAGCATGAACGTATTATTTATCTTTTGCTACGCTGAGGAGTGGCTACACACAATACTCTCAGTGGGCATTGTTGCCTGTTTAATGTTCAAACACAGAAAATGTTGGTTTCTTTGTGTTACTGTGCTGCGCCGAGGCGCCAGGTGGGACAGAGGCTGCCTTGTGCTGGATGCGGGGCGGGCACACGCAGAGCAAACAGCGGCTGTGGCTCCGAGCAGACGCTGAAGGAGGCTGCTGGAGCAACCCTGTGCCTTTACAGCAGGGACAGTTTTATTAATTTGCCCAGGACCTTCAGGAAACTCTTTGCTAGAGCCCAGAGCTGAGTATCCCACGTGCTAATTCAGTGCTGTCCTCACCAGCTGTCCTTTCTTTTAGTAGCTCAGCTGGTTGCTGCATGGCGTGGAGTGGCCATGGCCCACCTCCATGTACATTCCTGTGTCCCTGCTGGCTGTGGTGCGCAGGAGATGGGTGTTTGGTGGCCACGCCACGGGGATTGTGAGCTAACACAGGGCAGCAGCAAGGAGCCCTGGTGCCTGCTGGGGAAGGACCTCTTCTTGCAGAGGGCCTTCGTGGCTCTGCAGCTGCAGAGGACGGGGAGCCCCGGAGCCTGGCTGCCCCCTGCCTCTGCCTGCTCTGGCTTTGGAGCGGGGGCTCCGTGGTGTTCCCCGCTCCTCCGAACAACCGTGGTGCAGCTGTAACCGAGGGGCTTGTGAGTGCTGTCACCGTAATTACGTCTGGTCAATAAAGTGAAGGGTACTGAGAGTCACGGCAGTTTGGGGGATGAAGGCTGGCTTAATTACAGCGACCAAATCTCTCACATCTCCGCCGTCTGCCGAAGCACCAGCCCGCCTTCATGTGCTGCCCTTTAGCAGAGCTGCCTATCATGCATCTAAACAAACAAGCAGGGAAGACAGAGGGGAGATTGTTTGTCAGGGATGTGTCTTTGCGAGGGAGGAGCAGCAATATCTGCAGGAGGGACTGAGGTGAAACCCAACATCAAAGGCAAGAGGCTGTCAGCACATTTAACTTTACAGAAACCCTTCTCCTAATAAAAAAGGAATGACCTCGTTACTACGGACACTAACAGTTCCCAGGGGAACATCGGAGACTGCTGCCTGCACTTTCAATATTCACTTTACAAACAAATGGGAAACCTTGAAATAATTTCAGTGTTGTTCTTGGTAAGTTGCTACACCGTTGCGTCCTTATAAAAATCATCTGAGAATTTATGTACTGCGAGTTTACTTTTCATCCGCTGCTTTTCCTTCCTATCAGTCTCCCTCTCCCTGCCTCTCGCCACCCCAACCGCTGTGGGAAAGGCGAGGAGGCACCAGGGGGCAGGTGCTGCTGCAGCCCCTTCAGCAGGAGGCACTCCGAGGATTGGTGTGGCTACCAAGAGAGGGCCTGATTCTGGAGCTACAAGGGTGCCCAGGCACCGTGGGCCTTGGGGGATGCTGCAGGCTGGCATGGAGCAGTGTGGGGTGGGGGCCAGTGCAGAGCTCGTGTCCCAGCTCCTCGCAGTGGGACTTGCCACAGGGAATCGTGGCTGGAAAGCTGGCATGGAGCAAACCTGGGTCTCCCCTGGGCCTCTGTGAAGGAAACAGGGAGAGGGAGCCAGACCGCTGCTGCTGCTGCGTGTGTTGCGTGCATGCTTGCAAATGGGGGTGCAGCGTGGTGCGATTCGGTCAGCCAAATCTCTCTGCAAATTACACAAGCGGTCTCTGAGGCTTGCAGCCCAATTTGCCATAGTTCGAGTGACCAGAAGTCTTGCCCAGTGTTTTCTTGGTGTTACATTCTTGGAATGGTACCTGAGGGAGGTTTGCAGAAATGCTTTCATTGACTATTAGGAGGGAAATGCTCTGCACTGGAAATAAACCCTTACGGCTGATGCTTCGAGCCATTCAGCAGCAGTCCACAAACTCTCGCACACACTTGAGGAAGGTCTCCCTTCCTCTCCTGGCATCTGCACACGGGGACTTGCAGGTATTTACCCTCTGCAGAACCCCACCAGCCCCACACGCTGTGTGGGCAGAGCTAAAGCCACACAGAGGTCTAAGCCGGCTGACATCCCCGTCTCCTACACATAGGCAGTGACGAGGCAGCTATCCTTGTACTGACCAAGGATCTCCAACAGGGGTCTAGGTTTTATATATATATTTTACATAAGAGTGGTAATGGACAAAATCCATTCTGCAGGTTCATGTCAAGTGGAGCTGGACATTTTATCTCCTTTATAAAGACCTTTGAGATCTACGAACCAAACACTACAGGAGAAGCCAGATGTTAATACAGAAAGATGGGCTGGATTTCTCTTTGCCTGAGTGATGTAAATAAGTTGTCTTGGGTAAATGTGAAGGAGTTAACCTGTATTAAACCTCAGAGCCAATGATATGAACCACTGAAATGCAGTTTTTGCAGAAGTCCTAGGCACTTCTATAAAGCTGTACCTCACCCGGGTACTCTTCTGAGTTGCTCTGACACGTTTGTATATTCTGTTTCTCTGTTACGGCAAGTTTCATCTAAACACCAGTGGGAATTTGTAGATGTTAATAAATGTCTTCATGAGGTGAAAATAAAAGTCATACAGAGGCAGATACTTGGAAGTGCAAGTGCCCGTTTGTGCACATGCCCTTATATTTGTAAAAAGATATTAATCCCATATGCACTGGTAGTCATTTTGAGGCTTTGGTGGGACACATCATCGCAGCTCAGCCCCAAGGAACTGTAGGCTCACATTATTACCAGCAAGTGAAAAGTAGGAGGATGGACTTGCAAAGACCATCTCCATCAACTTCACTGAATTCCCCGATAGACTTTTACATGCACATCTAACCTCGAGCAAAGATACAGCGAGGCAGTGAATTAAAAAGTAGCCAAGTATGTGCCCAGAATAGCAAGTGCAAGTGGGCATACAACCATCCGTGTGCTACAGCATAAGGAAGGACGGCTGGCAATTAGCAGTTCAGAGAGAGACACTGGGAAATCGCAGGTCACCTCCTGGCTCTGCCACAAATTTCCTTTGTGCCCTTGCCCAATTCACTTCATCTCCTTGTTCTTTGTTCTCCAGCTAAGGCAAAGAGGCAACAGCACCTCCCCACTGGTGTTGTACCTTGGCATTGTGAGGAGGCAGGGCTCAACTCTGCCTGTGTTTGTACACACCTGAGCTAAAGAAAGTCCAGATGAGAGCAGCTCTGGTGTGCCAGTGGTCTGCAAAGTAATTACATCAAATATCTGGATCAACAATGAAACTTCACACTGCTTGTTCATTTGGGGTTGGAGGAAATATTTCATTCAATGATGTGGAATGTAATGCTTGGCTTTAGGTTCAAGACCTAGTTTTATTTTATTTTGTTTGCTTGTTTGTTTTTGTATTTTAGGACACGTTTGTGTGTCTGCGTGCGCTGGAGGGGAAGAAAGGCTGCTGTCCTCCTGCACCTGACCGTTGGCTTTAAGGGTGCAGGGCACCGAATGGCCCAGCACAGAGACTTCATCCTCCAGCAGGGTGGTAAGAACAAATCCTCTCGGTCAGGTGCTGTTGCTCTCTGGACTTCTGCCTTTCTAGGTGGGACAGTGTGGCCTCTTTAACCCCATCACTGGATCAGTGCTCCCAAATTAGTGTAATCATCCTGCCCGAATTAAGCAAGCAGCTCCTGGCTCCTGGCTCCACAACCCAGCCTTGGGCATCCCCTCTCAGCCTGGTGCCCGCGTCCCCCTCTTCCTCCTTCTCCCTCGAAGCCCCCTGCTTGTGGGCTCCTTGATATTTTCCAGACCTTCCCTAATGAGCACTGCAGAATTACAGCTAATTAAGGATGTAAATGATGCTGGAGAGAGAGAGGGAGAGGGAGAGGATGGGAAGGGGTGGGGGGGAGGGCAGCTACTCGCTGTGTGCAACTCTGCAGTAAAGTGTCTCCTACCTCAGCAGAAAAGTTATCATGGGAGACAATGTCAACTTTATGGAGGGGGGGAGGGCCTTTAAACGCCTCCGTCCCCGCCCGTAATAGCTGCTGCCTCTCTTTTATGTGTCAGCGCTGCAGATGCTGATGTCCTCCCTCCCAAATGCTGCTTTGTCAGCTGGCGCTGTCACAGAGCCCTGGGTCTCTCCCTCCTGCTGGCTGCCGTCCTCGCCCTGATGGTGCCGGGGGACCGAAGGCCTCGGAAAGCCGCAGTGGCCTGCCCCTGCCCGCGGGCACCTTCTCCCCAGCATGGGCCAGGTCCTCTTCCGTGTCCAGGGGTTGGAGAGGACCCCTGGACCGGTCCCGCTCCGTTTGGAGATCATTTGTGCCTTGCCACAGGCAGGGGGACCAGGCCGTGATGGGGAAATACACCCGGCACCGTGCTGCCGAGTGGCCTTGGCAGCTGCCGGGGGGACAGCTCTGCCGCACCCAGCAGCTGCTTGGTCCTCCGAGTGCTTTTGGAAGCGCTTCGGGTCCCCATGGCCATATTTGCCTGCACGTCGCCCCGATCAATGGGTTGTGAAGGCGCGTTTGTCCTGGCGCCACGATCCGTCCGTCTGTCCGCCCGACGGCGGGTCAGGAGCAGGCGGCGATGGGCGGCGGCGGCGGTGGGTTTTGTTGTTGTTTCCCCAGATCGCTGTGCAATATATTCCGATTTTTTTTCTTGTCATTAAGCCAGTGCCTCGGAGATGATGATGTAGTCCCTATGTGGGCCGCAGAAAGCACTTCGAGCCGTGCTGGAGTCGTGCTGGGTGGCTCTGATAGCAGAGCTAATGGGAGCGAATGGGATGCAACGAACTGTTCTAATGACACCAGCCAGGGAAGAGACAACAGTAAGAATAAATAAATGTTAACTATTTTCCTCTTCCAGACATTTGCATCTATTGCCATTAAGTTCATTTAAATAAGAGAGAGAGCGAGAGAAGGGGAAACTTACTACTACTCTTAATAACGAGTGTCTAAAAATAAATTAGGATGCTGGGATGCACTTAAGGCATTTTAAAAATAAGTCTTATTTTTCCCCCCTTCTCCTCTTTTTTTTTTTTTAAGTGTTGGAGGGTTTTAATTTGGGCCGAGTAATTTTGGTGCAAACGCTTGGGCGCCTTTCGTTGGGAAATTGGGAGGAATGCAAACAAGATTTCACTTCATTAAACAGGGGCAAACAGTAGAGAAATTGCACTTACTTATGGAAATGACTTTTAAACATGAACAGCATTTACTTGCATTGCCTTGTGCTGAATTTTTTTTTTTTAAAAAGATTATACATGTGAATAATTCACTGCGGGCCAATTAGATGATGACTTCATTTTTAACCTCTCTTCCTTGCCATCTTGCTGGCTGCCCCTTTCATTGCAATTTCCACCCTCTTCCCTCACCTCCATAAATTAATAAAGATCAAATAATCCCTCTCCCTGCGGTGCCAAGAGCTAGCATCTCAGAAGGGGAGGTCTGAGGATTGCTGTCTCTACTGGCCTGCCCCGGGATGAAGCAGGAATAACTCTGAAGGGTTTGTGCAAGCAGGGCTGCACACATTTTTTGGAGAAGAAATGGGAGAAATAAATGAACATGAATAAGGGTGTGGGGGAGAGAGATATCTGTGTGCTCTCTGCATGCAAGATCCTGGGCTGGGCAGAGGCCAAGCAAGCAGGATTCACCCCTGTGCAGCTCCACTGGTGTTGGTAGGAGGGCGCTGGGGTGGGGATGCTCTGCTGGGCTAAAAGCAGGGCTGCCTATGAGGGACATCCCGTTGGGGTAGGCCTTGCCAGTGGGCCCTGAGACCCTTCAGAGTCCCTGGGCCCAGGCCCAGGCGGCGATGGTGCGGGAGCGTGGTTACAGCCAAGGCAGGGCTGGGATGCACGGGGGAGCCTGGGCCTGTGGTAAGGGCACTTTGCAGCAACAGCATCAGTGGATAGGAAGTGTGCTCCATTGGGCCTCTGTGTTTTTTCCCCATCTAGGATATGATGCAAGAAGTCAGACGTTCTTGCTGACATCACCCCACGTGCCCGGGCTTTTCACAGCTCAACATGGGAAGCAGGCCAGAGGGCTTCGTGGCAGCAGGACCTGCCAGACCATGCCAGGTGCTGGGAGGAAGGAGCACTAAAAGGGATTGTCCCCCTCTGGTCCCCACTTTGCTTCTGCATTTCAGCCTGTCAGCTTGAAGTGGGCATTGGGAGACTGTCGTAAATCCCAGGCACACTTAGAGAAAGACAATGCTTATCCTCAGAACACTTTTTTTCCAAATGTTGAACCTGTCTCTCTCTACTGTAGCTCTTTGCAGTAATTAAATTATGTAATGCAAAGCTTAAAGCCACTGAAAACATAATTACAAAATGTAGAATTAGTTCATTATAAAGGATCAGCTGGCCTACCTGTCTCATTTCTGTGTTTCTTGTCTTGTTCTTTTGTCCTGTTCCTGATTACTGGAGTAAGACTCACCCTTCACCAAATGTGGCTGCTATGGCTGCTATCCCCCTCTCACCTGCCCTATGAGGAAGGAGAAACTCTGGTGCCTTCCCAGTGGAAGTGCCTGTCCTCTGGCATTGCCAGGGCAAGGTAAAATGGGAACATCTTCCCTGCTGGCATTGCCCTCAGCACCTCTCTTTTCTTTGCTGAGCAAGAGGTTCCTCCACTGATGCCAACGGAGTGACGTTGCTGGAGAGTCCCTGCTGGTGGGGTTTGGGCCAGCCCTGTGGGGTGAGGGGCCATGTCCTGTTATCCCCACCGTGCAGATGAGGAAACTGAGGCACGGAGCAGGCGGGACACCCATTAGGTCCCAAATGTCCCTGGCCAGGCACAGGCAGCAGTGGGGAGCTGGGGCCCTGCTCCGAAGCCCACCTGGGAAGCGCCTCTCCTCACGGCTGTGGTGTTTCCTTTCCCGTGAGGTCACATTCCCAGCCTTTCTGAGCCGTGTTTTTATGGCTCTTAACTGATTACAGTTTTAGTGGGGAGGAGGTGGCTGCAAGCGATGACCTGTGATTTCCAGGGAAGGGGAGAGCACAGAAACTTCAAGCAGCGGGGCTTCCTGCTGGGCGCAGCCTGTTTTAGAGCCCTTGTGTCAATGATGGCCTCCAGGGGCACTTCCCCACTCTATTTATTTACCCAGGGGAAGCCCAGCATGCCCCCTCCAGCACCCAGGCCAAGCAAATTCCCTCTCCTAGCAGCGGGGCTTTCGGCTTGGACCTGGGAACCTTGCAATGCCCATTTCTGAACCACATCAGCAGTTTTAGAGAGCAGGGTCCCAGGTGAAGAGGCTGTCGGGCTTTGCCAGGCTGCAGGGCTGTCCCACAGAGTAGCAGGGGAGCACACTGTGAGCAGCGAGACCAGGTTCCTACAGTCAGCGATGTACCCAGCTTTTGCTCTGTGCCTGGTGCTGCAGGCTGTTGTGCACCCTGCAGGACTCGTTCTGCTCACGCTGGGCTGTGCCAGCTATTCCCAACAAACCCCAACGCAGACCTTTTTATCCTGGAATATCCACACTTGGAGTTGTTCAGCGATGTCGCCCTGAAAAGCTCCACAGAGAAATAAGCCCAGAAACACCAGCTATGAGGCAGCATGTTGTGTGCCGAGCTGTCTCTGCAGGAGAGGCGCTTCCATCTGCTGCACACCTCTCGAATTCAGGAATAGGACCCTGCGGGCTGCTCGGTGCCTCCATTGACCTCAGCAGGCTTAGCACCGGGGACAAGCTCAACAACACTCATTAACCTGCTTCCCCACAAGTGCCTTCTGGGCCGGGGGCTGCATGAGCAGCTTCAGGGCTGCTGGGCTTCAGCAGTGGGTCCTCATCAGCCCCGTCCCCGTGGGAGCAATGGGGTCATCTGCTGTCATGGCAGGGCCTGGGAAGGCAAGGCAACGTGAGGCAGAGCAAGGCACAGCAAAGCAATGCAATGCGAAGAAAGGCAAGGCAAAGCAAGCTCTGCTGTGTGCAGTCTGGAAACCTTGGGCTGAGGAGGACTTTGGAGGTTATCGATGTATCTGACTCTGAAATGAGCTTCATTCTTCTCTTCAGCCTCCTAATGACAGACACGGGTCTCTGGGCAATGAATCAACAACTGCACGCAGAGGTGAGCAAGTGCCAGACGCCGTTATTGACGTTCCCCTGACACCTCCTGCCAGGCTCCACCATGCTGGGGCTGGAGAGCGTGGGGCTGGGCTCCCTGGACGAGGGCTGGAGGAGACACTGGGCTGAGGCCTCCCAGCAGGATTTGCACACAGCTGAAGTTCTGCCTTTGCTTTCTGTATGGGCTCCATGGAGAACTGGTGGCATTGGTGGTGAGGTGAGGGTTTTGCAAAGGCGCTGGCGGTGCTGCCAAATACCATCAGGGCATGAGAGGTAGCACACCAGGAGCACGTGGGGTAGGCACATCCATCTCACATCGTCACTGATGGGAGCCGTGTGATCAAGAGCTGACTGAGACATGGCTTTTTCCACAATGAACCTCAAATGCTTTTCAGTTTGGGCAGAGTAGAAACAGATTCCTCACACCAAATTTCTGTGAGAACGCATTTTTGATAACACTCCTCCCATTAAAACAAACTGTCTCCCATCACTTTTATTTATTTATTTATTTTACTTTAAAAAAAAACAAACATGAACTTTTGACAGAAAAAAAACATCTTGAAACACTTTCTGCTTTATAATGTTTTAAATCCAGTTGCAGAGTACATTTCTAGAGCTTACCTTTCATTAGCAAAAAAAAAACTTGCAGTCTTCTAGGGCTATGTAATAAAACAGAAATATATAAAGAAAAGAGGAGAATCAAACAAAAATATTCTCCTGAAAGCATTTTTGAAGGAAGCATGGTAAGTGTAAACCGAACCTTCTAAAACTCACCTTTAGTAGTTCTCATCAATCTGTCAACCTCTCTTATTCAGAGTTAAATTCTCCAAACCAGGAAGAGCAGAAATCCCTCTCTGCCTTTCACTTCTGAAATGAGGTGGAGGGGGACTCCTGATATTTGTGACTCATTGCTTTATGGAAATGGTGGAGCCAAGTTGGTATCATGCCCTCTTACCACGTACCAATTCACATCAGAGGAGCACTCAGACTTTTAAGTATGTATGTTGTCTCCTCCCTCTCCTCCTTCCAGAAGGCAGACCAAGTGCTTTAGCTGTATTGTGCGAGTGTGAGGACACCAAGACACAGAGGTGGGGGCAGTCTTGCCCAGGGTCACACTGCACAAATTATCATGAGAAAAGGCACTCTGCACTTGCTGTGAGTAGTCCAGCAGAGGAAAACATGGCCCAGCATCATATGCTCTATGGCCATCACTGTGCTGCCTTTTGCATCCACTCTGCTCACCAAATCCTCTTGCCATCTGTCTAACAAGCAAAGACAATGTAGGAGGAGGCAGATCCAAACTGACTTCTGGTGCCATGGGCACTGACACTGTTGCAAGGGGAGGAAGTTGGGGTGTTGCTGTGTGTCGATGCCCCAGGTTTCTGAAAAGATACTGCAGTTTGTGGCACATCCATCTTGTGGCAGGCTTTCCGATCTCGGAGTCACATGCAAGGAAATGAGCAAGAAATGGGAAAGCCAAGGGGAAAAAAAAAAAATATATATATATATATTCTCATGGGGCCCTGGCTGGAGGAATAAGGACATGGGTTGGCCCTGGTGCAAAAAATATACCCCCCTTTTTCACCCACTCACCCTGTGTTTTCCTCTCTGGGTCCTGCTCCCCTCTCCTCTCACCCTCCCCCAGCTTGCCTTGTAATTCAGGAAGAGGAGGCCAAGGAGAGTAATGTCGTGCTGGAGATAGGACTGGAAGGGCAGTAATTTAGAATCAGAGGCTTATAGTATTATTGCCTGCAAAGCCATTCATGGGAAATGATTCCCCCCATCCCCATTCCTCCCCCCCTGCCCCGCTCTCCTTGCTCTGCAATAACAATAACAGAAATGCCTTCAGGAGGCTTTTCTACTCAAAATGCAGGCAAAGGAGCGCTTTCCTCCACCACCCCTCTTCTTTCCCTTCTCTTCCCCCTGCACTCGCTTGTCCCCCCTGCCTCCGAGCCTAACCGCTGCTCCCTCCCTTCTCCCTCCCCCCCCACCACAGGATAAAAAAATAAAAATAATAATAGGGGTAATAAGAGAGGAGGTAATGGAACGTTCTCCAACTGGGCACATGTCAGAAGCCATTATATGTGGTGCAGATTTGCATAATTCAAGAAGCATCAAATTAAATTTGCATAATTCCTTTGATTACACTTGTTATTAAATGTAAGTGACATTGATTTACAAAATGGCCCAATATAAGGTTAATAGCAAATGTCACCTTCCAGCAGGGTGAATAGGGTGCGTGTGTGGTGGTGGTGGTGATGGAGGAGGGGGAAAGGGGGGTCTGGGGAGGAAGGCGAGCAGACAATTGATTTCTGCTCTTCTCTTCCTTAAAGGGCTCAGGTCTCCTTTGCAGAGGAGCCCTGGGGTTTGGGCTTCACGTGGCCGCAGTGCCTCAGGATTGCCTGCCAAGTGGCGTCGATGCTGTCGAGGCTTTGCTCGGAGCTCCCGCGGGGAGTCAGGCAAGCCTGGCTCAGCACAGGGCGCAGGGAGAAGGGAAAGCCAAAAACTGGTATTGCAGCCAGACCTATAAGGTACATACAGACCCACAGCCAGCAATGAAAGGCTCTGTGAAGCGCACACAGAACCCGTGGTGATACAGGCCCTGCACCATCGAACACCACCAGAGTACCCTGGGGGCTGTGGCAGTGACACCACCTCTGTTTTGCCTACATGGACCTCAGACCATCTGAACACTCACCTTGCAAGCAGATCCCACCTCTGTGTATTGCCTTGCCTCTCTTTTTTCCACATATTTTTTTTTGGACAGGTGTGATTTCATGCTGGGAAGCTGACTGGTACGTTGTGTGAACACTCCAAGACTGGAGTGATAAAATAAAATTATGCATGTACTGGAATTGGGCAAATAGCAGATTTACTGGTCACAGGCAATTTCAGCGATGCACGTACCTGGCCACAATCTTGCTTTGGTTCCACTGAAGCTTGCTTTTTTTTCTTTAAAATCAACAGGCTGGGGGAGGAAAAAATAATCACTTTTGATCAAATTAAATGTCTTGTTCAGTGTGAAAAAGAATGCTTCTTTTGGTGACAGAGCTCTGTAAACATTGCCTAATAGCATCCAAATAACATTAGAAAGGAAATATCATTCTGAAGCAGCAATCAGAAGGCTTTTTCAGAATGTGTCAAAAGAGAAAGCACATGATTTTCTAGAATATTTTTTCTATGGCTTGTTTTTTTTTTTTTTTTTTTTTTTTTTTTTTTCTGTACTTTGAGCAACACAAGCTGCTGAAAATGCCATAGATTTGCAGACAGTGAAATTTCCTGAGAAAAAGCGTCCCAAGGAGAAGTGTGTCTCTGCTGACATACCTCTGTCCATATCTCCACGAAGGAGGTGCAGGCCAGCGCTGGTGGGGAAAAGCCTCCAGACAGTCCTGCCCAAAGCAGTATGATGGCAGAGGTGTGCATCCCACCCTTGAAACTGGGTTCTCTCTATTCCAACGGATGTGGGTGGAGGAACCTAGGAAACCCCTGAGGGGTCACCCCAAGCTCCCGCTGGTGGATGATAGGATTCTACTGAATCTGGTGATAGAGGAGCTTTGGCTCCATATAACCAACATGTATGTTCCCTATAACCAATGCTCATAGAGGAGAATTGGTTATATGGAGTCAGAAAGGGTAACAATGACAGGATATTAGAGCACATGGGCTGTGCAGGTATGCCACAGTTGCACTGGCTGGTGTTGGGGTTTTTACACACATTCTGTGATGTGTACTGATAAGATATATGTATATATACTCCCATATTTCCATCAGGACAAGTACAGTGACTGGTTTGTAAGCCCAGGCTTTTCAGCCATTTGCAGCTGACTTTTGTATTCTGCTAATTCTACTTTGGAGCTCTGGAAGTCCATGCCCATGATGCACCCGTATTTCAGAGCCCAGCACAGTAACTGGAAGCCAGCTCTAAGATGATCTAGATGATCACCTAGCGGACAAAAGATGTGAAGAGTATTGTAGGCCTTCAGGCAATTGTAAAGGAAGCTGTGGTACATATGCTGCCCTGTACATCACCCCACACCCACTGAAAAGCCTGGCCTTGCTACAGGCCCTTCCTTCCTGCCCTGCAGCAGAACTATTTATGACCCTCCTGGGCGCTTCTTCACCAGTCCTCCCAGGGCTGCCCGTGCCACTGGGGAGCTGGGGAGCTAGGCTGGAGGCCTGGCAAGCACAGCGGGTTGTGGGGAGAGGCTGGTGTGAGGGGCAGCCCTGGCTCGGGCTGACAACTGCTGACATCGTCATATTTAGCACCCGCACGCAGCGAGCCTGAGCGAGGCTCGCGCGCTGGGTGAGCCAACTGCAAATTAATCGTCAGTTCATTACTGCGCCGTGCCTTTCATCCTGACAGCAGCCTTTCAGACATGGGTATAATTGGAAGGGTCCGTGAGGCAGGAATTTGGGGAGGGGGAGTGGAGGGCTCTCCCGCTCCCTTTCTCAGGCTGCGTTCTGGGAACTGCAAGCTTGGGACGCAGAGGAAATTAATCTCTCCTGCCCCTGTATCTCACCTCTGCCACCTACACCCCTTGCCATACATCGGGCTCTCAGTACTGGGAGGTCTGCTTGCATCCAGGAGGTTCCCTCCAGCTATAATTACCCTCAGCTTGCAAACAAAGTGTGCAGAGGAGCAGGGCTGCCTGCGAGGACACGGGTGTGTGCGTCGCTGCCGGTGCTGGTGGTGGGCACCGTGGTTGTTGTTATAACAGCAGACCTCGGATTTCATTTGTCATGGCACCTCAGTCTCCCCAGTGGTCGGGCGATGCAGACGTGCCTCCAGCACCTGTCCTGTGCTGTGTACGGCAGGGCAGTGAACCCCCCAAGTGGGCATCAGAAAGCACAGGAGGGGTTAGCCCCTTCCAACAGCCCATTTTGCGGCTCACAGTGGCGATGGTTTGCTCCTCTGGACGAGGCCGTGATGCTTCTCCCTCAGGAAGAGGGAGCCGTGCTGTGGGGACGCCAGCCCCCCTTCACCGTGTCCCCCCTGCTCCTCCTGTGCAAAAGTTATTGTCGTCTTCGTGGAGTCTCAGGTAGGCAGATGAATGGGAAATGTTCCTCTCCATTACTAGCTGCACTTGACTGGAGTCTCATTACATTACGATGGCGCTTTAGCAGGCGAATGGGCCTTGCGTCTGGGTTCCCAGCACCCCTCATACCTCCCTGATAACGTAAATTACCCTCCGCCTCATTGCCTCAAATGATCAAACATCAAATTGCTAGTAAAAAAAAAAAAGAGGAAAAAAGAGAGAGAAAGAGAGAGAGAGAGGAGGGAAAGGAGAAAAGCTGAACAGAACCATGGGTTGAATCTAGATGGTTTGTCAGCAACAAGAGACGAGTCAATGGCTCTTAAACACTTGCTAAAGATGAATCCATTGAAGGCTTTGAGCATGGTAATTTCGCTGACATTAAAGTACACCTGTAAAACCCAAACAATGCTTTATAACTCCAAATTACACCAGTCAAGACCTGCTACTTCAAAGCACCACTTATTTCATTTGGTCCAGGGAGGGGGGACCCACAGATAACCTATCTTCCTCCATCAACAGACTTCAGCAAAGCTGAGAGAGAGAGAGCGTGAGATTGGCGCGCACAGCATGGATTTGTTGTTGATTTTGTGGTTGAACAATGTGCCAGATCCTCTGCCCTCCCTTCTCCCCCCTCTTCTGCCCCAAGACAGATTTTCCCAGCCGGAGGAGCGGTTCCAGGATGAACGAAACAAGGAGGAGAAAAAGAGAGGGAGAGGGAGCAGCGCAGGTACGCGTGGGGCAGCCAAGAAATATGGATCTCGGCAGGGTAACGAGGCGCAGTGCAAAGAGGAGGCTATACGTCTTTTCTCAGTATTTAAACGTGTGCTTAATATGGCGCTCAGTGGAATGGTTAATCTGCTAATGCTGGTAGTGTTTGCTGTAGTACTCAGAGAAATGTTTACTGCAGTATTTCATGGGGATTGTGTTCTGGATGGCACAAAAGGAGGAATCGCTCTAGCGTACCAGGAAAATGTTCATTGCAAAATATACTGGAATATTAAGAGGTTTATTTAGTGGCGTACTTAGTATAATATGAAAAGAGTTAAGCACAGAGTGTTTTATTAATATTTTTGGGGTGTGGATGAATTTCAGTGCTCAGGAAGGTTATGGAGAAGCAATTCCAGCAAAAGCTGGTTATGTTCATAGATTTATAGATCTTAAGAGCATAAAGGACTCTTTGATCAGCTAATCTGACCTTCTGTATAACACAGGTATATACAGTGTGGACATACCTCCTGATTCAGCAAAGCACTTTAAGCACTTGCTTAAATTTAAGCATTTGAGTTGCCCCATGGAAGGCATAGAAAATAACCCTATTGAATCAATGGGACTATTCATGCCCTTAATGGGAAGTAGATGTTTAGGCATTTGCTGAATTGGGACCACAATAAGATAATGCAGCTAAATGAGTAATTCATAGCCACCCATTTATTCAACTGCTTTTGCCTCCTTTTCTGCTTGCGGATTGCTCTGGAGCCAATCGCCATTTCCTGCAATGTATTCATTGTCTGAAGTCATTCACTGAATAATTTCAGTGAAAACTCTTTCTTGATAGCTTGCTCATAAACAGTTCATTGTGAATATGGGAATATATGAACATACGTTTTAAGAATGTGCGTGCATGCTTCTGTGTGTGCGAATGAAATATGTAAACACACATGCACGTGCACACAGAAGTCCAGGGTCAGGATCTTTGGCTCCAATAAAAAGACACAGCTCCTTGTCACAGGTGCAGCTATGCCAACGCCTCTGACCAGCACCCTCACAATCCTGCTTCCCAGGTCCCAGTTGCCCTCATTCTGAGCAGACCCATGATGTTTCTCACGCCGACTGCATGAAGTGATGCCTGAGGTCCAGTTTTAAATGCAAATATTTACCCAGGGAATTTTTCAAACATATCTTTATGATTTTTCTCCCATGTTCATTTGGTGCATGCTGGTTTGCAGCACATTCCCTGCGGGGAAGTGATCTGCTGGGAATTTTACAAAAAGTGGAATGGAAGAAGGTGCAAAATTAGTTGGAGTGAACTCAGCATATTATCATCTGCATTTGTGTACCTGTGCCAGGCCCTCCGTTCTCCATCCTTACTCAGTCAGTCATGAATCCATTTTGATTTATTTTGAATGCATTGCTTAGGGATTTTCCAAATCAGCCAGGGTGTATCTTCTTCAAACAAGTGTGTTTGCAAACTGCTTGTGGCATGGAATCGGTCAATTAAGCGGCTTGGTATTTTTTTAAACAGTAACAAAACTGAAGAACAGGTACCATGAATAAGCCTGGAAGCCTTGCTGGTGGAATTGTGTTTGTGCAGTGGCCAGCTCCAGTTCTCACGCAGACCTTACTGGGCATCATGCATTACAACATGGGAATGATTTGATTCTGATGTAGGCTGCCAGATATATATTCCTTCTAAAAGTCACACCGCTTTTTAAGATTTGCTTATGTTTTCAGGAAATCAAAGGAATTACCCTGATATTCAAGAGTAGAATACAAATGGCTACAAATTAAAAATTCAACTTGGTGTTTCCTGAAATTCAGTTAATTTTCTTTCTTCACATTCCTCTGAGCATCAGAGAGGAATGTGATGGAAACTGAGTGGCAGCTGGTCAGTTTTGGTGTTGGGACAGTTCCTACAAGCTGCAGGAGGTGTGCATTGGTGATGCTGCATGCTGTCCTTTGGGGCTCCCAGCAGCCCCAGCATCCTAAATCGCCTCTGAATAGCCCTCTCATTCTGAATGTGCTGGAGCTGGAGCTGACATGCTCGGGGTGGAGGGCTGCTGATCTGGGCTGATTGCAGAGAAAACCTTCTGTCTCGTCTGTAAGTACACGAGGTTACAGTGAAACAGTGCTAAAGGAATTCACGTGGAGGAAGTTTGAAGCAGGACTTGTGACAAGAATTGATTATAACAAGTGTCAGGATGAGTCACCGAGCACAATATTTCATTTGTTTAATTAGAATTTTGAGAATCATTTTTGTCTTTCATTTGTCCAAATAAAAATTCAGGGAGTTTTGTTTTTCCCTGGTTAACCTAAAGGAGGCTTTGGAGGTGTATTTGTTTTTTTTAGATACTTCAGTAAAACAGAAGGCCACCATAATTTTTCCAGGCTGAAAGAGACGTGCTGTTTACAGATGGCCACTGTCCTTTTTTAAAAAAACATATTTTTTTTCCACACAGAGAAGAACATTTCAACACGAAAAATCAATTGCAATTATTCTTTTTCCAAAATGTAAAATGAAACATTTTGACTTTTCAAAATTACCTTTTCCATTTCTATTTTTCCCTTGTGGGGGATGATTGGCCAAATTCAGCATGAGCTAGCAAGCAGCTTGAGTCAGCTAAAAGCACAGTTTATTCTGCAAATCAACTTTATTCACTGAAGTAAAAAAGAGAAACTGCAAATCCTGATGCTGCTTTCCACAATCTTTGGTTGTGTTTGTATCTGTGGTGTCTTTAAACAGAGTGTACATCTTTCTGCTAACATTTGCATAGCATTCAAAACAACAGAGACCATTTGGAGCTACATAAAGATGTGGGGAGAGATTGCAAGGATCTGGGGCATGGTGTTGGGCCGAGCTGTGTGTGCATGGGTCCTGGCTGAGGTTTATTTACCCTCAGTTTTTCTCCAGCCTGCCACTATCAGTGCAGCTCTCCTTCTAATGGAGAGGTTGACAGTTGTGCATGCAAAGAATCATGTAGGTGTTAGTTTTGTTTGACAATACAGACTGTCCATTAACTATCTTAATCCTGTATCCTTACAGGCATATATATATTTTTTTAAAGTGTGTGTGTGGAGTTGAGAGTTGGGAGTAAAATATTATTGAAGAGGAAAGAAATGTTCTTCTCTACCCACACCTCATTTATTTATTTATTTAAATAAAATGTTTCTCTTTATTTAAGTTTCCCCTTCTGAAAGCTGATGTATTTTTCACTGAAAAGACTGGACACCTCTTGCAGAGAATTTACAAAGGGAATGAAAACACTGAATTCTTTCACTGCTTTGCACAGAAAATGAAAGCAAATTTCAGGAGCCCTTCTGGGCTGATTTTTCAACAGATACGGGGATAGATGGGATTAGTCTGTGCTCATCCTACTCACCGACCTCCCTTCCCAACATTGTTTTGGATGAAATGCAAAATCAAATCCTGCAAGATGTGATCATTTAGGGTACTGTGGCATATTTTGAAACAGTAGGGCTGTTAGCCCCAGCATCTTGGCCAAATTCCAGCCTGGATAATTACATTCTGCCGGCCTATATTCCAGCCTGCAGTTCAAATAGGAAAAAAAAAAAAAAAAGAGTTAGCATTTCTCCTCCGAGAAGTCCTGCTGTGTGATGACTGATGCTTTTCCACCCCAGAAGTAGTTGCGTTTCAGGAAACATTGCCTCCATGTTCCTACGTGTCTTGCCCATTGGATTAAAACTGCTGTTCAAGATGTCCGGCCAGCTCCTTGGTGGGAACAAGGCAGCAGAGCTGACCCGGAGGGAACTGTGGTGCTTGGTACCAGCCCCTTCACTATTCCATATCCTTCACTGCATGGATCCCCGACCCTATGCAGGGCCGAGGTCCCCTGCAGCCCTTGCAGCGGGGTCTTTGTCTTCCTGGCAGCCAGGGCTGGGACTGGGAGGACACACGGCGAGAGAGAGGGCAGGCTGGCCTCCGGTGGGAGAGGGAGGACTCACTTGACCCATGCCTGTAATTTGTAAAGAGCATTTTTACACCAGATCAATGCTTTCCTCAGCATTTTAATGCACCCCATTGGTGTCCTTAAACTCTAATGATGCAGTCTGTGAGAAGCTGCCATTTATTACCCACAGATGGGGTGATAATTATTGACAAGATTGTAACTAATAATTAAACCCATTTGCTCCTTTAAACAAGTTGGTGTGAATTATTTGCCGGGAGAGCTTTAGCAGGCCTCTGGTCACTCCCTCCTCGTGCCTGAAGCGCAAGGCTGCCCAGGAGTGGCCCTCCGTGTGGGACGAAGGCTGAAGGCCGCCCCGGAGAGCTGGGCTGCTCAGGTGCTGGAGCCCGTGTCCTGGGCCCTGGCGGGCCTGTTCTGGCTGCAGCAGGAGGAATGGGGGCACTGCTGTGCTCCCACACAGCCCCAGGGCTGGGCTGCCTGGGCCTGCCCCTGAGGGGCTCAGGATGGGGCTGCTCAAGGGGCTTGGGTCAAACTTGGAGCTGTGGATGGAAAAATCCGTCCATGAAAATGATCCCAATGGCTTGGCCTTCTCTTCCCTGAGCATGCCTCTGCTGCAAGTGGAAGATCAATAGTCACACATTCCCCGTTATTAGGTTTATTATTCCTCAGGTCAAAATCCCATTCCTGAAGCACAGATGATGGGAGGGAAAGGGGAAGGATAATTTCTTCATGCCTTCAGCAGAGAGACTGTAAAAGGGCTGTGAAACCCTTCATAGCACTGCGTGGCTTTCTCTCAGTGCTAAGGAGTGAAACACTGGCCGCTGCCCAGCACGGGTGGTGGGGTGGTGGGCACACGCAAAGGAGTGAGACCCTCACACTGGGACTGGATTGGGAATGCACGGGGGGGCAGGGGGAGCACTGCTCTGCCCACCATGGCCACAAGGCCCCAGACAGAGGAAAAGGGGATCTGGCAGGGGGAGCGCAGCGCGGCATGGGCAGCATCACACCACTCAGAAGGCTGCCCGGGGGAGCTGCCTTTCCCTGGTGTACGTTTCGAGGGAGGGTGTAAATCTAATCTCGGTGCTAGGGTCCATTAGCATTAGAGGGGAGTACTGTATATGCATTCATTCCCCGCTCTCACCCCTGGATGACAGAGTACCCCCCTCTGTTGTCTGCTTTAGCGCACAGGAAGGGCTGCCCATTAATTCTGCAGCAGCAATGGATAATGCCATCGTAAGTCTTAGGTGCCTCTGAATTTTGTGATCATTTTAACGTAATAAATACCCCACACTTGTGCATTTAATTAGTTGCGTGTCTTCCAGTTGCTCCACCTGCACTATGATTTGGCCATCTGTTTGTGGAGGTGGGCCTGGTTCCTTGCACTCCCAGTCTGCCTCTGGTGGGGCTCAGCCCCAAGGAAAGACATCAGAAGCTGTCAAAGAGGTTTGTGTCAAGAGAAGGGAGCTGCAATTGTGGCGGTTAGTTCTGCTGGAGGTGCAAAACTGGGCTGAGAAGCTGAGTGCAAAGCAACCAAATTGTCACAAATCAGTCTCAGTACAACCCTCATGTCAGTGCCACCTCACCCTCTGCAGTGCCATGCATGCACTGCCTGAATGCTCAAGGATGGGTTTCTGAAGAGGTTTCTGTGCTGTTAAACATACTGGCAGCAATATTTCTCTCTTACTGCTTTCTTCCCTTCCACGTGTGCCATGTAGTACAGACCATGCAATGACAGTAAAAACCTGTGTCCACAAAAGCTTGTTTGTTTGACTTTGCCTTCAGTATTTTGTGATTTCTTGTCCTTCAGTGAAAACGACTATCAGAAGACCAACAGTCTCACATCTGCATGTTGCAGGATTTTATCACTTACTATTAAACTCCACCAAAGCCTCGCACTCACAGAAATTACTGTGAAAAGGTAAGCAACCACTCTGCCCTCCTAAACCTGCTGGAGCCTGGAGTAACCCAGCAAGGAAGTTGGGCTTTAGACTGAGTCCTGGGTGAGAAACACAGTGGCCAGCAGACACAGCTGCTACTCTGGTGTGAGGCTAATCTGCTAATTCAGATCCCTTCGGGGAGTGCTGACAGGTTAACTTCTCCTGGCAGACTCAGTGTGCCTTCGGTATTATTTCTCCATGATTCTGACTTTATGCCTTAAAATATTGTCTGTCATCCCCCTGTGGCTTGCAGAAAGGCGAAACAAAATTGAAGCTGGCACAAAAGCCACAGAGTGAGTGCTCTGGCTTGCTTGGGAAGGTGTGATGCTGTGGGGATACCTGCCCCGGGTCATGTCTGTGCAATTGGTGGAGCCTGAACCGCACACATCTGGCAGCAGCATCCAGGCAGGGTGGCTGGGGCCAGCCTCAACCGCATCAGGGTGTACTCGCGCTGCTGCCTGCAGCCATCCCACCAAACTAGGAGGGACTATTTACATGCTTAAAGTTAATCACAAGCATAAATCTCTGCAGGATCAAGGCTGCAGAGGAAACCAAGAGAAGGCACTGAAGAGGCATATGTCAAACGGGGCTGTGGTCGAGAGCTTTCTGAGACTTAAACATAACATTTGAGAAAATGAGTCCATTTGTTTCCGAGGCATCCTGAACATTGGCATGTAGTAATTCTGTAATGGATCCATTTAACCAGTCCTATAACTGAAATATCCTTAGCAAATATTTCCTTTAATAGCACTTAAAGAGGGAGTGCAGGCAGAGAAATTTTAAAGCACAGCTGCATTATTGCTGAGTTCCCGTTTTGAGGGCTTTCAAAGTACCAAGCTAATTTTTCTCCAAATTTGGCTCAATATTTAACAAATGAAATGAGATCAGGAAGCAACATGAGGTCAACATTTTTAACCTGAGTTGTTTGTTAAATCATCCCAGTTCTGCAATAACAACTAGAACAAGTTCATGTCGCATTTGAAGGTAATTCAGACAACACTCAGAAACTTTGTAATAAAATAATGATTCTGAAGAACGAAAGTAGAAATGGCAGTTGGGAAGAAACCTTTCTGAGAAAGGTGGGAAAAGCTTGCAAAGCTGGGACCTGAAATCAGAAGAAAAGTCAGGTTTCAACCTCAGCTGTAGTGATTAACTGCCTTAACTCTGTAATTGTTAATGAGCATCTAGCATGAGCCAAACCAAATTGGCTTTTGTACAGAACCAAGACAGCCAGATTGCATCCAACCTGAAGCTGCCCTGAGAAGGTGGACATAAACCATTCAGAGTGGGGGCAGCACTCGCCAAAGCATTTCTCAGCCTTGTGGCAACCTGCGTAGTTCCCGATGGGTAGGAAAAAGACCATGGAGAGTGCAGCACTTTGGGTCATCAGTGTTAAAGAGAGGTCCTCAGGCACAGCTGGGTGCCCATTTCCATAGAAAGCAGAAATTTGGGAGCCCCCCTCTTGTCTGAGCTGCCTGAGCTCCCTGTCCTCCTGGGAGTGAGAGAGCACTGCCCCTCAGGTCACTCCAGCAATAGCTCCCTGCAGTTCAGCAGGTAGATGTTAATCAGGCTGTCCACATCACACAGCCCCTTGCAGATCACCAGCAAGGGCTCTCTAGGCCACTGGTGGCCCACGGCCCTGTTTCAGAAGCAACGTGCTATAATAATGTATCCCTAACCATGCTTTATACCAATAAGTAGGCTATAACCCTGTCAAGGTGTGCTGGTGACTCTATAAACCATGAGACCTGAATGGTCAATGGTCGAGTGGTTTAAAGCTGTCACCAGAATACTGAGATAGCCTTATAAGCCTTGTGCTGCATGGCTGGGGATACATTATTCACTATAATATATGGTAAGAAATACCTGCACGGGGTCTGAAATGAACTGCTTTAGCCACTAGCCAGCATGGCTAGTGATCAGGGAAATCCGTCAGCATTTTCATGTGCAGTGGAAGGCAAAAACACAGAGGAGGGGAACTTGCCTTCGCTGTGTAAAGAAATTGGGTTTTGTGCAGGGGATGGAGGGTGAGCACAACCAGACCCCTGCCTGCAAGCATGGGCAGAACCCCTCGTCTGCAGCCAGTGCCCAGAGCTGGTGGCCTTCAGACCTGTGCAGCTCTACGTACCATGGCCACCCGGCAAGCAGTGGCACCATCCGGCCTGCCCCAGCACCCTCCAGAGCAGAGCTGTGCTCTGCTCATCCAGCTGGCATGAACACTTGCAGTTTTGCTCTTCTTCCCTTGGACCACGATCAGTTCCTGGCTGAGCAGACCATAAGGAGCCCGGCTGGCTCAAGAGAGATGGGGCTGAGGTGGAGGGTGAGGGAGTATTGGGGCCTTTTCCAGTATTTATATTAATATAATGTAATAAACATTATAAAATTTAATATGATATAGTATAGCATAGTATAGTACATTTAATATAATATAATATAATATAATATAATATAATATAATATAATATAATATAATATAATATAATATAATATAATAGTAACCAAGATGTTTTATGGCATATTCTCCCAAATCTTGATAAAGAGTTTTGGTAGCATTATCCCCATCTAATTGCTGGGGAAACCAAGGCAATGTGCAATGTTCCCCGAGATCATCAGTCACTAGTTCTTAGACTGACCCATCTGGGGCTCTGTGTGAATTTTTGGGGTGATTTCAAGAGAGAAGTCAGCAATTCTACATCTGTCTCCCTGCAGCCATGGTCAGGCTTGGAGCATGAATGTGCAGCTGTGGGGGTGAGGGAGGAGAAGGCAGGATTTGGTCTGGCTGAGAGATGGTTGGGGATGCTCCAAATCAGAAGGCCAGCACATGGAGAGGTGACGAGGGTTTTGAAGAGGCTCTGGAGGGGTTTAGGACTAAGTAAGCTTCTGTCACCCCCAGCCTTGAAAGATAAAAGATTTTCTCCATCCTGACAACCTCTGCTGCTCCATCCATAGGAGACAAAGTCCCTGAGAGCATGCCTGTGTGAGTGCCCTTTGGGGGTGGGGGAGAAATGAGGAGGGCTTGGGGGATTTCATTAGGAAGTGGGAGGGGAGGCAGGAAAGACCTTGTCCCCAAACAATAGACAGAACTCAAATAGCCTCGAGGGCTTGGCTGGTTTGTTTTATTTATTGAATATAGACACACATGTATACATATGGATGTATGCATATGGATAAATGTTTATTATTTATTTATTTATTTATTTATTTCCCAGGGTGTTGTTAGCCTTTATCAGGCATGGACCAGGAGCACCTCTCCCCACCGCAGCGGCTGGCAGACAATAGCGCCACTGGGGATGCTGCTGGGGAGGACAGGCATGGGGAGAGGGCATGGGCTGCTTGGGATCAGTAGCTGGGAGACTGGGGCTGGGCTGGAGGAATCCGAGGGTGCTGAGTTGGTCGCCCCCTCGCCCCCCTTGTTATGTTAAGAGCCTGTGCAGAGAGCAGGGGCCATGCGGCACAGGGGGAGCAGAGGGATGGCTCTGGATGCAGCCGCCCGGCATCCTTCTGCTCTCCATATGGGGACTTTGTCTGGCCGCAGGCTGGCAGCCCCCTCCCTCCCCACTGCCTCTCCTCTCCCCACTGTGCTCACATCAGATGTTGGTCTCCCTTTTGATTAAAGCCCTTGGAGCAGCCAGCGGGGCAATGGGCACCAGGAATGGTGCCCCCCAAAAAGGCCCAAACTTCTAAAACACACACTGAATAATATCTGAAAAAAACAGTCCTTCTCTCATCCCTTTCAAGCCCATGCTTTTCTCTGCTACCTGATTTCTTGTTTAAACAAGAAATCTATTTTTTGTTTAAATATTGTTTAAATTTATATTGTCTATTGTTTAAATAAAACTTGTTTTAGAGCGCTGCTGTGCCCCAGAAAGTGCTTCCTGTGTTATCACCCACTAGAAAGTTGTGCAAAGCACATTAGAAAGTCTCTTCTCTAGTGATTTTTTATATTCGATGTCAGTGCAGATAAAACTAATGGTGTCAAGCAATGTAAGGAAGGGGAAGATTAAACAAAATCTATCCCCTGCAAAAACAAAGCAATCAATATAACATTATGCTGCCGCAGTGGCTTTCAACTTGCTTTGATTTGTGGACCCCTAGACAATCTCCCATGAAGGCTCAGCACCCCAGCAGAAAATTCCCTAAGTGCTGGAGAGCACTCGTGAAATCGCTTTTCCCACCTTCCTTGCAGTAAGTCCCTGCTCCACCAGGAATCTGCAAAGCACAGACTGAAAAATAGCATCCAATACCAGCTCAAATGCAACTAGGAATAATTAATACAGAGAGCTTACTGTTGTCCTAGTAACACTCTCAGATCTGTCTTACCTGGAGAACCCCTTTTGCCACCTCTGGGAAGCTAACACAGGAGCTTCAGCATTCTGGTCTCATCTTCTGAGCCTGTCTATTGCAGTAGAGAAATACCAAGTACTCTGTTCACCACATAGGTGGAAAGTGACAAATTATAAATGGCCAGAAAATTTCTGGACACACGTTTTGCTCTTATAGCTAAAAAAAAACAAACCAAACCAAAACAAAAACAACAACAAAAAAGCTTTAAAAGTAAATATAATTGTTGATCAAATTCAAAACCGGCTCAGGTTTTGTTATTCTCTTTTGTTCCATATTTTTAGCTCTGCTTTGTGTCCTGTTTCATTTTGAGTCTCTTTAACTTTAGATGTACATTGCTTCTGGAGAGGGGAACATTTATTTATTTATTTATTTATTTATTAACAGGCCTAGAAAAATAGGAAAAAGGGACCTTGATATTTATGGTATAAAACACCTTATTTCTGCAGGTTGTATGCTGACACTGACAATATGGTGCTCATGAAAAATGGAAAAATTCCAGGTGAGAAGTTTATATAACTACAAAACTTTTTCAGAGATTTGTTTTCATGAAAGAAATATGTAAATAGAAAAGCACCTGTGCCTGAAACTAGGATAGACAACATTCAGAAATATTGCAAAAAATGTCAAACAGAAAGGCTGTGTTTTCTGTAAGTTGTTCTACAGACCTCTAAAGATGCTGCTTCATGAAATAACGAGTGGTTCATTCACCAACCCATCAGCTTGGGAAATATATGCGACACAAATTCATTTGTTTCCAGCTAATTGCACTTTCATTTCCTCCTCCTGCCTGTGCAAGGCTGTGCAGGCTGGGGTTTGGAGAGGTGCCTCCCAGGCAGTGCCACACGTGCTGTTCCCGGAGAACAGACCCCGTCACAGTGGTACCCAGCCCAGCCACGAGGTGCAGCCACTTCCTTCTCTTGGGATGTTCTCCTGGGCAAAAAAATATTTGGGACCCACACGTTTAGAGAGAGCAGGGGCTGGCAATCAGCTCTCATGTTTTATTCCTGACTTCTGCCATTGGCATGCTGTACAGTTGTAGTCAAACAAATGAAATTCTCTACATCTTAGTTACCCTTTCTGTAAAATGAAGGTAATAATATTTATCCAGCTGGGATGCTGCAAGGAGTAATTAATGTGTACAAATCACTTTGAATTCCTCTAACGAAGTGCAAATTGTATTAGTCCCCACAGAAACTGGTAATAGGTTTGTGTCTTCCTTCGCTGAAGGTCTGACCTCAATCCCCCAGGGTAATCTCGAGGAAAAACTCTTCCTACTATTTATATTACAGCAGTTCATGAGGGCCTCTCCAAGGCCAGAATCCCTGTTGTGCTCGGGGCTGTGTGCTCATACAGTAACATATAGACCATGCCCTGAAGACGTGTTTAAACTAAGAAAATCTGGGAGAAAGGAAGCATTAACCCCTTTTCAAACATAAATAACCAAGGCACAGAGGAGAAACATCTTGCCAGTAGTACGACTGTGAACCAGTGTAAGTCTTTTCTTTGACTTGCCACTCAAGCTGATTTCTCACCTCTCTTAGCTGGATGTTCCCTTTCCCATTTTGGTGAGCAGCTGACAGCAACGAGTGGGAGGGCTCAGAGACAACAGTGTTAGGGGAGGGCAAGGTTTGCAGCAGGAGGACACCAAGTGGCTTCAGGTAGGGTAGGTGACCACTCGTCCTGTTCTTCATCTTCTGCTCTTTTAGACACCTGGGCATGTTTTGTGTTCTGATTTCTTAACACTATCAGGCATCTTTCTGCTATGTAAAGCTAGAGAGCAAACAAATCCAAGAAGGACTGGTTAATTTGGTTTTGTAAATCTTCTTGAATATACTGGGAATTGTGCATGTATCACCAACGGCTGTTCTAGCATCTGTCCTGCTCTTGCTTTTGGCTTAGAAATTAACTTTGTTGATTTCTAAATAGAGTGGCATCTCTTGGCCTCCCTGAAGAACGGCAAAGGGTGAAACTGGTCTTGTCACAAGCAAACCACCCCTGTGTTCATGTGAGTTAGTCGGCAACAGTCCCTGCCCCCACACTGTCAAACCCAGGGAGAATCCTGCACTACCATAGTATATATTTTCTGTCAGGAAAGATGTGGTTCAAGCCTTCTGTTCTGGACTTTCTTCTCCTCACTCAAACAAAATTAGTGCAGGAAAAGGAAAGAGTGGAATTTGAGTGGGAAATTTTTTCCTGATGTGAACAAACTTTTAGAATTCAAAAATGATTTCCATCATGAGTGGTGAATAAATTTGCAATTTCACCGTTAGAACACGAGCCAGCCAAAAACAGCCCCTCAAATTAAAACAAACCCCAAAAATATCGGTTAATCTAACTGAATGTTTTAAGTAATTTCAGAATCAATTCTTCAGATCTCAATCTTCTTGATTTTTGATTCTCGATTGAGGTACATCTGTACCTCAACTATATCAGTAAACTGTTTCACACAAATATATTGGAATTTTTCTTTTATGGACTTATAAAATGGTTCAAAACTTGATTCCATTTTTCTTCCAACATAAGAAATCAGTTTAAGTTGTTTTGCTTTGTTTTGTTTTGTTTTTCCTGAAGGGGGAAAAAAAAAGAACAGAAAAAAGGTGTGTCATAAAATTCCTCACCAGTACCAATGATGGGATGATGATCCCATTCACATTTGACGTTAGCCATAAAACACATCTCTGTGAAAATCTGCATGTTTCAAAGCCTCTGCTGATGTTTCATAGAGGAGCTCAGAATCAATGACCAACCTCCTGACCTTCTGGTCCTCAGGTACATCACTGCCAAGCCACTTCTAATGCCAGCACTCAGATGTGTCACAAAATGTAGGTGATGAAACAATCATTTTCATTTCCCCTGCTCTTGCTGTATGGAGGTACAACCACCAAGGGTAATCCCTAATCTCTGGAGGCACCCTCTGCTGGTTTCAGCACCCAGGAGATAAGCTAAGGAGGTATGATCCAAGGCAAATAGGATGAGGTGGAGGATAAAAATTGGTGTGATCAGGGACCTGGGGAGACAAAGACTGAGCCAAAGCCTCTGGTGGTGTAAACTGCTTCCAATCTGGATATTCCAAGACTGTATTAATGTCCACCAGTAAAAGACCTGGTCTCTGCCTGCAACATCCTTCAGCCATGGACTCCTTCAGTGGCGGAAAGGAGCCACCGAGAGAGAGGACACCTCCCTTTGGGAGACCCTTCCTGAGCAGCTGGCAGAAGCAGAGCAGGACTTCTCACCCGGCCACTCCTGCCCAGGCTGCACACCTCCCAGAGCCAGGGTCCCTCCTCCGGTGGCCAACCTTTGGCCGGAGAACTGGGGCTGTGTGCAGGCGGTATCTGAAGGCGCCGTTTTGAACATAGCGTGTGCAGGGATGGGAGGACGAGGGGAGGGGGATGGGGGAAGAGGAGAGGTACAGACACAGCACTCCTTGGCAGTGATTTATAGACTGGGTCAGGCACAAATTGACTCGTATGCAAGAAATGTAAATGGAATCGAGACTTTTGATGGAGAAGCTCATTTTCAGACTTAAACGCTTTAGATTAAACACACTCACACACAAATGCTGGCGGGGAGGGTGTTTTATATAATTTACATTACAAATCAATTCATTATCCACAGAGGCAGGTTGCACTGATTTTCAAGGATCGGAGATTTGATGAAGAGGATTCATTTCAAGAAATAAACCTTTTAAATTAACCGCAAGATGAGGGAAATTTCTTTATTTAAAAAATGCGCCAGCCCCTTCTTTGTTTCTTTTATTATTATTAATATTATTTTCCATCCGGCTCTGGGTCATTAAGGAGGGTCCAGAAGTCACAGATTGCCTTTCTGAGGGAGGAGAGCTGAGAACTTCGAATGTCACACATTTTGTCTGGCTCCAAACCCTTCATTTATCGCAACACAATTTGTTACCTGTGGTTGGCTCTGCACGCCATTGTGTGCTGTGCGCCAGGACTGATTTAGCAGGGAATGTCCTCTCCACCTTGAACTTGAGAGGGGGAAAATCCCCTGAGATGGGAGACAGAAGAACCATTAAAGGCAGCCTTCCAGCTGCCTCAGAAATGAAATGCCCATCAAGGTCTGGGTGAAGTCCTTTCAAGCTTTGAGTGGGTGCAGAGTTCAGGAAACCCTGGCTCTAACAAAGGCAGATGGCTCTGTGAGGGCATATTCAAGATGCAGAGAGAAAGAAATGGAACAAAAGGAAAACCCAGCACCAAACCAGACATTGGTCTTGACCTCCCATGCTGCCCTAGAGGTGTGCAGATCGCAGTGGAGAATAGCCAGGGCTAGAGGCAAAGCAAGAGGAGTGAAGATGATTGAAGGATGTGTGCCGCATTACCCTGGTCTTCCTTGGCAAGGCTGCAAAATACCAATCTGGAGGAAGATTCTTTCTTTCCACCTAAGCTGTTTAAGTATGGTTTGTTCCCCTCCAGTCATTCCTGGCCACAGCTCCCTTGTAACTCCCAGCAACAGTTTCTGCAACCTGGCTGCAAAAGTAGCCTTCCTGCTCCCCCGCATCCCTGCCGGCTGCAGCATGGAGAGAGGCAAAGCAAGACAGATGGAGCAGATACCTTTGGTTTTGTGTGAGTAAATTCCTTTTTGCATCAAGAGCCAAATGGCAGGGTCTGTTTTCTATCCAGATAAGAGCTGACCCTCTAGAAACACAGCTGCACACCCAGCTGTAGGTGACCATCTCATCTGTGTGGGAAGAGCCTAGGCTAGAAGCTCTTCTTGATGGTTGAGAATGGGCAACTTCATAGTCCTGGAGCCATTTGCTTGCCCTTGGGGTCCCAGAAAGCCTTTCTGATCCAATACCCAATGTGGAGCCTTCATGAGGCCCTCCTCCTTATGAGAAGGTCCTGGGATGGGAAGGGCAGTGCCTGCCCCACCTGAGGGTCCCAGCTCTGAGCAGCACTCACCTGGGCTGGAGGGGAGCTGAGATACCAGGGTTAACAGCCCTGATCTTGTGAAAAAAAAAGCCACGGGATCTTTAATGACCACAAATGGCTAAGACCTTCATTTTACATCTCTTCCGAAAAGCAATCACGCACGTTTTAGCAGGGGAGCTTTTATTCTCATGCGGATGGGGTAGCTAGTGCCGTGTCCTCTCCCAAGTGCATCCGCACCCGGTCAGTCCGAGTGCACAGAAGAACGATGTGAAACACGTTTGACCTTCACAACTTTCCTTTACAGACCAGCAAGCTAAAACCCTGAAGGAATTTTCCTGAGTGAGTTTGTCCAAAGCAACGTTCACCACCTCATTCAATATTTGCCTGCAAAAAAAATGCCAATTATTGAGAGACAGTCCTGGCTGGGCATCAATAGGCAGCCAGGTGTGAGAAGTTGAAGAGAAATACATCTCATTAATGTGGAATTGTTTTTAGGTTAATAATCTTGCGTTAATTTTCCTTTAAAATATTGTCTTTGACCGTTAAACGCTCGCACTGTTATAAAAAGAACGTAATAAATGATCTTGAAGCAAATTCTCCTGCCAAATGTCATAATTTATTTGCATAATTAGCTCTTAATTTTAATTCAATATGCAAATCCACGCTTCCTTTAAATTGCAGCAGCCTGTTTCCCGGCCCTGGCTGCCATGAATTTATTGTGAGGCGGCTGTTTGAAGCCGCAGCTTCGCTGCCTTCTGGGGACGGTGGCGAGGGGGAGGGGGTGCCCGCAGCCAACTTGAGTCACTTTTTGTTTGGGTTTTGTTTTGGTTCGCTTCTTATTAAGTTGGACCCCAGCCTGCTTCAATCCCTGAGCGTCCCCCTCTTCCCCCCAACAAGTCCTGTTTCCCTTTGTCTTCCTCCAGCATTCTCTCACTCTTTTCTTCTCCTCTTTGGAGAAGACAATGTTGATCCTCCATGTTTCCTGCCCCTTGCCCCCCCATGAAAGGCTCTGGCTCAACTCGACCTGGCAACTGCTCTGCTCTCCTCCCCCTTCAGCTCCCTTTCTCCAGGCGCCCTCTCCGCGTGCCAGCCCCTTGCTCTCTGCCTTTTGACGGTGCCTTCCTCCTCCTGGAGGAAGGTGAGGGGCAAAGGCGCAGTGCCTTGGCTTCCCCAGAGGATTTCAACCCCCATCAATGGCCTGAGCTGGGCTGCAGGGCAGCCTGCACACTGCCAGAGCCCCCTGTCACCTCCCAGCTGTGTTCCCATAGCACACCCCACCGGTGGGCTGGTGACCCCTGAGGCACAGCCAGGACATGCGGTGGCCCATGCAGGTGGCCATCTGTCCACGACGGTCTTGCTTCTGGGGATGGGAAGCCCATTCCCACATGGAGAAGGGGACAGGGACAAGGGCCACCAGTGGAGGGTCTCTGGGCCAACAGACTGCCAAGGCCCGTGGTGGGTAGGGGAGTCCCCAGCCCTGAGGGACGAAGGGTGGCTGCTCCCTTGTGTGGCTATGGCTGGGGCAGAGCAGGAGTGCTCCCAGCTCCCTCCCCAGCTCCAGCATCCCTCCTGTCTGCGCCCCTGCATCCCATGGAGCGTGGGAGAGCAGAGCCCAGGGCCAGCCCACAGCTGGGCACAGGGCACAGCTCTTGCCCAGTGCCCTGGGATGTGCAGCCAGCTGGCACCGGGCACAGCTCACTGCCATGAGGAAAAAATCCAAATAAAACAGCTCGCAGGGATCGGCTCCTCCCCTCTCCCTTCCCAATCCAAAACTAAAACAGGATTTCATCAACCACAAAATCTCTCCCAGCCCAGAATCACAGGCAAAAAGCTTAGAGAAGGTGTCCAGAGGGCTGTGTCCTGCTTGCCTTCACCCTCCCCAGCTGACACAAGCAATGTGACTGCACTTGGCATGGCGAGGACCCGTGGCACTGCTCCTGGGGCTGAGGAGCCAAATCTCCAGAGGCTTTTAGGCACCTTGCCTCTTTGGCCATGGCCAATCTCCGTGCTTCAATTTCTTCTGTGCCTGGAGGACTTCAGGTCTCAGCATTGTCCCTGGGGCACGGGGAGCAGAGGGAGGACATGGAGACTCCTGCCCTTGCGTTTCATGGCTCTGGTAGAGGAGCAGAAAGATGGGTGATGGAGTAACGTGAACCTGGGGTTCAGCACACAGGTTGGGGAATTAAGCAATAGGGACAAATTAGCCTAGACAATAGGAGATCTTTTTCACTGGGGGAGGGCTTGGGGGAGAGAGAGATAATTAAATGTTGCCTCATCAAAGCGGAGGCAGTGTGCAAGCTGCTCTCCCTTGTAACTCTATCGTGCTCACCTCCCCAGGGACCGGCCGGGTCGGGTGCCCTCCCTCCAGGGAGCAGGGCTGGCCGGGGAGGGGCAGGCAAGGCAGAGGGCTTGGGTCAGGGGCTGCAGGGAGGAGAGGGTGTTGGTGTCTCATTACAGGCCTTAGATCTCTGGAGGGGAAAAGAAAAGGGAAAAAAAATCCCCAAACCCAAACCACAGGCCTTTGTTAGAAGCACTGTCCGGGAAATGACGGGAAGGAAGGAGAAGACAAGAACAGCTCAAATTCTGTCCTTCGATAATTAAAGCTTGAAAAAGAATAAAAGGGGTGGGAAAAAAAAAAAAAAAGGGCTTTCTCTCCTCCCACCTGCTCCCAAAACAGGGCTGCTGTAGCTTCCCAGGAACAAAGGGACACGGTGAGAATGGGCTGGAAGGGGGCTTCTGCTCAATCCCACAGAGGGGGATCATGCAGCCCTGCAGATGGGAGCCCCTCAGCAAAGCTGGGGTAAAAGAGGGGAGATTCTGTCATGCTGCTCATCAGAGCAGGGCACTGACTTTCTGGTCCAAGGAAAATTTGGCAATCGAAGAGAAAAACATTTCTATTCCAAAACTGAGCAAAAAGAAACCAAACCCCTGTGTTTTCTGTTGAGCAAAATAAAGAAGAGGGAAACCTGGCCACTGGGCAGCTCACCACCCCTTCTTGCCATGGTCTGGCTGTTCAGAGCCTCTTAGAAAAATATGTTAAATAAGTTCACATTCTTGAAAAGCTGTGTTCAACACTACCCAGACATGGCCCTCTCCTCCTCCTCATGTCACAAAATCAATGGCCTGTTTTGTGTTACATCCTGCTGCAGGTGAGGATTTCAGCTGACTCTTTCAGAGGACCAAGTCACGGAGGACGGTGCTTTTCTTGGTCAGAATTGACTTTTCATGACCAGTACTCAAGACAACAGGAATGCCTCTGCTTGTCCCCTCCTCTGGCCAGGGAGGAGACAGCAATCCCAGCCAGAGGGCTGGCAAGAGTGCACTCACCCATGGGGGTTTGCCTTGGCCTCCTCACATCCTCAGGTGAGAACTTGTGGGTCTGGGGATCACCAGACAAAGTCCTTCCTTGAGGGAACCACCAGGTTGCACCATGAATGAGGTCCATGCACATGGGTAGGAGCACATGTGGCTCCACCTGTGCCTCAGTTTCTTCACTGATGAGCTGGGAATGCTGCTCTTTGGGGCCAGAAGGTCTTGTTCAGGAGCCTGTGGGAAGCATCCAGCTCCTCGGTGGCAGGCACTCACCCCATGTGAGCTGCTGCCAGCTGTGTGCTTTCCAGATGCCAGGGCAGAGGGGTGCTGCTCTCTGCTGTATGTTAGCCCATAGCAGCTGCTTCTGATTCCCTCTCCATCCCCAGCTGCAGCCATGAGATCTTGATGGATCTGCACTTCAAAACCCCAGGGACTGGGGCCTCTGCTCATGACAGAGGTGGGACAGACAAAGAAATCACGGTGGGGAGCCAGCGGGACCCGGGCATGGGGTGGCAGGCAGAGGGAGCACTGCTCTATGCTCCTGTCTATGGGGATGGAGCTCTGCTAATACAAAGATAAATAAGGGCCCTTCAAAGCTCAAGAAACAGAAAATAAAGAAGATACAAAGAGATCATTTTAAAACAGCTGATGCCATGACTTCTGGAGGCCATTTCTGCAAGGCCAGCACTGCCAGCTTTGCAGTGCTGTGCTGGGGCCACCAGCTGCCTCTTGCACTGGGCTAAAGACACCAGAGCTCACTTTCTGCCCCAACCACAGCCCTGCTGGCTGACATGGGACATCACGGACATCTCCCAGGGCTTTTTTCACCTGCTTTGCCTTCCAGACCAGAGCCTGTGCAGGTGGAGCTGACCTCTCTCTGTGGACTTGGCTGGATGGGCTGTGGTGGGATGTGTGTCATCAGGGACCTCGAGGCTGTTGGTGAGGGCAGCACAGTGCAGGTCCCCAAAGGCTGACAAAAGTGCTGTGCCGTGGTTGCACTGTCTGAACAAGGAGCCTTGTTCTGCTCTGAAACTGTTTGCCTGCTCCTGGAGACCAGCTTTAAAGCTAAAGGAGAAGAAAACCCCCAGATTTCTCTCCCCACCCTGCCTCATCCCCAGGGGCCAGCCTGGCACAGCTCAGCGGCTCCCCGGTACTTGGTGCCCTCCGAGTCCTCAAAATGAAAGGGCTTGGGACACGAGGCCAGTCGAGCAACCGGATTGCCTTAACACGCCTTGGTGCTTTATAATTCCTGCCATTCTCCATGCTTGAGGCTGCTCCTGATGCTTGCCATATTCGACGGCTGTACCGCCACGCTTCCCGGGGTCTGTGCTGCCCTCCCGAAGGCTGCCTCTGCTGTGCTGAGCGAGCGGTGCCAGCGGCTGCCACATCCAGGGACAGCCCCTGGACACCCCCAGACACCCCCTGGGTACCCCCTCGCACCCCTGGTGGCGGGGGGCTGGCGTGTCCCCCCCAGCCGTCCCCAGCCGCGTTCCACACGGCGCCTGTGGAAGTGTACAAAGTGTCAACCTCAGCGTAGTTTTTAACCTGGAGTGATAGCTTTACTGATTTGCCACTTTACTACTCTTGTTAATGAATTTTTAATCTTCTTAATGACATTAAACACGGAAAGTAATTAAGGAAAACAAGTTTGAAACTGCTGACTTAAACCCTTTATTCAGAACTATTTAATGTAGAATTAATTTGATTTTGCCCATTATTCAAATGAACACATTACCTTCCTGTGCATTGGCCTCTTTTCCTTTTTTTTTTTTTTTTTTTTTTTTTTTGGTGTGTGTTTTGTTTTATTAAATATATCATATAAAGCTTTGTCCTTTTGCTCAGAGGCAACCAGAAAGTTCCTCTCGCAATGACAGCAAGGGTCAGCCTCCAGCATCTCTCACGGGTCTTGTAAAATCTCCCTGCATCAGGGGTTCAGCGCGGCTGGGAGCAGCGGCGGCAACGTGCCTGAAGCACCAGCACCAGCTCAGCACCACCTGGCTGATCCAGAGCTCTGCCTCTCAGTGTCTGGGAACCCCAGGCCCTGGCTTACCCCTTCACTGCATCACGAGCTCGACACTTCCTTTGCCTCCTTCTTAGGCACTACTGGCTCTGCCCCATATGTACCAAGGCAGGGGATGTTCACCTCATGTTACAGCCAGGCTTCAGTGTTACAAATTAACCCCATTCCTGCTGTGATTTTGCAGATTTACTGCACGGTGTTTCCCAAATCCTTACTCCAAATGCTGGAAAACTGGTAGTAAGTTCTCAGCTGTCAGAGGTCTCCAGCTCCACCCCGCCAACAGCTTCTGCACTCAAGAAGCTCTGCTCGCACTGTGTTCCCACCACAATCTTTCTCCTTCACCTGAACTTGCTATTTGATCCTCTGTTCTTGGAGGCAGCAGAATCCCTACAAGAGCCCTCCCAGACACCCCAAAATCCAGCTCTGTACTGGGCAGGCATGGAACTGATTTGACCAGGAGCAGACAGGACTGCATTTCCAGTCAGGGCTGAAAAGGGCACCTGGTTCTCATATCCACAGGTCTCTCATCCTCTTAGCTATCAAGAATCCCCTTCTGGCTCTCCAATGCACTGTATAAATAAGCCTTTTTCTCTGCAGCCACCTGCCTGGCAGAGTAGGTAATGTCAGTGGAGCTGCACAGGCTAGTATGTTTCTGAAACAGCAGGACTTGTCCAAATAATTTTGTGCATGCAAAGGATTGCTGGATGACAGAGCCAATCAGGGTCAACAATCCAGCAGATGAGGGGAGAGCATCAATTACAAATAAGCTCAGCACAAACACACCTAGCATTCCTCTCTTAGACTTGAATTTGTATGGAGAGGGGAGCATCACAGTTCTGTATGAAAAACTCCCTGAGCAGAGTAGGAACGTACTGAACACTGCAGGGGCATAATCCTTGCTAAAGCTGCCTCGAGCTCGAGGTTCTCCATCCGTCATGGACCTATATGGACACACTGACTGTAAGAGAGCGAGCCCTGAATCTGAAGCTCAGCATTCAGCTGTTGAAGATCTTTTTGCAGGTTGGTGATGAGCAGCCGGCCCATCCTCCATGAGGCTTGCTTCTTTTTGCTCTGATTTGGTGTCCACTGGAAGTAACTGCATCCTTTCCCTTGGCTCCAGTACATAACTGGATTATTCCTCAAGCTGGAGTATTAAACATGCCGGCAGATTGTCGTTAAAACCCTCTTTATTATGTGTTTTTGCTTCAACAGCCAAAATTGGAGGAAAGAATGGGAGCAAACAATTTTCCTGCATGCTGGCTGTAAGATGTTCCACGAGCACCGAGCTGACTCTAGCAGGACCCTTTCCCACCAGAAGCAGCAGAGCTGCAGAGCACCACACGGTACAAGACCAGCGTTTCAAGCTACAACAGCTCCCACCATGGTACCTGACCTCCTCGTAATCAAGACCGTGTTTTAATGTGACAACAGATGTCATAATCCCTTTGGGCTTTTGCAGGCAGCAAACTGAGGCATCAGATAAATGAAATGACGTGGAAAAAAAAATCAGCAGGTGAGCAGAAGAGAGCCCAGGTCCCCAGAGTAGCTGGTGACTGATGTCTCACCTTCAGCCTCTAGTGCTCTTTTATGAATGTGCCTGGGTGTCCCAGCACAGACTTAGTGTGTCAGCAGCTCTGAAGAGGATCCTGAAGCATCACAGAGCAATCGGTGCCCTGTTCAGCATGGGCTTAGGGATTCTGCTGAGGAATTAGCACCCCATGGACTTGTTTATTTGGATGCCATTTTATTGGGGAGTAACTTCCTGACAGCAGGTCCAGTTTGGGTGCTTCATCTGTTTTCTCCCCGTCCCAAGCGTTAAACCTTTGCATTAATGGTCAAATTATTTTCATGGCATATCTGGCATTCAGTTCTTAACCAGCACTACATGTACCAGGTTACGTGCCATCCTTTCTGTGCCATCACCTTCACGTCTGCTGCTTACTCTGTTTCTTCCACATCTTCCATGCTTCACCTTCCCCCTCCTCCCAGCAGCAAGCAGGATGGCACAAACCTGAGGACAGACCACAACACATGGTCACTGTAATGCCAATTACTGCCTTGAGCTCGGCAGCAAAGCAGTGGAAAGAGATGGCCCCAGATACCTTCTCCCACCCTTATTCATCCTGGCTGCCCTTGATCCATTTCCTCCTCCCAGCTTGGCTGGTGGCAGGAACTGTGGGGGAAGCCAGCAGCAGGGGATGAGCACATGGGTAGGAGAAGGAGCTGAGAGCTGAAGGGGGCAGTGATGGAGGTGTGGAAATGACGGAGGAGAGACAGGTGAGGGAAAGCAGCAGATTTCAGGGTGGCTCTCCAGGCAGCAGCCTGCTTGGAGGACTCCGGCCGGCACTCCATTTCCAATTTGGCTTGTTTGAGAGCGTAAACCTCCCTCCAGTCTGGGCACCAATAAAAGAGGCAGCTCTGCAGAGTCTGCACTCAGCTGTGGCAAGCTGCCGACTTTCATTTCTTTTTACTACTGACTTTGTGCGTCTCTCGCCCCTTCCTCCCATTCTGGGGACTTTATGGACTGAGACGCAGCATCCTCCTTCCCCCAAGCAGGGGCTGGCTCCGGACCTGGAGTTCCAGGAAATTTCCAGGGTTGCCTCTGAGCAGCAGCAGCAAACGTTGCTGCCTGCAGCACCCAGCCCTGTGCAAGTAGGGCTGTGTCCCACTGACCCTGCCCTCCTGGGGGAGCACGGCCCCCTTTGCACACCAGCATGGGGTATCTCCACCAGAGCCCCATTTCTTCCTTCCAGAAGGGCAGATCCGTATCCGTGTTGTCCATCCCAGCTGCTGTATGTATGAAAGAGATGGCTACGTCACACGCTGCTGATGCTGCAAACTGATCAGGCAATTAAAATGTTTCAAAGAGGAGAAGAACAAGTGACAAAGAGCAAATGAAAGTGAAACAGAAGAATGGACCTGGCTGGAAAATGTTACCTTTTGCACAACACATGACAGTTTTTCTGTATGCCAAACTGGCAGAGGGAAATCCAAACGTCCCTCCAAATACAAGCTTTGGCTGAGAAATGTGGGCTTTCCGATAATGGTGCCCATCACTCCAGCACCTTCCACTTCTTTCTTGTCTTTGGAAGTGAGAACAATGTGATTTGGGTTTCCCTGGTGCCCAATGACTGGCCTACAGACACCACGCACACCTACCCACTCACCTCCTCTCTCCAGGACACAGTAATTTTTCTCGGACCGGGACCATGGAGTTGGTTCTCGTTTCCACCAGCCCTAGCACAGCAGCAGTACTAACTTTTCTCTAGCACCTGCCATCCAACTGTTTCAGATGGTTTTATCAGCATAAGAGCTCTGTGTCTTTTTCCAGGGTAGGAAAATATCGTATCAGTGTTTTGGAAATGGAAAAAACAGAGTTTGGGAGGTGATGGGAGTATCTAGAGATGCCAGGGAATGCACCTGGAGGGGTTAGCAGGAGCACAGTCCTTCCTGTGGGGTATCTTCGGGCATATCCCTTTGCCTTCCTCCATCTTCCTGGACACCATCCCTGAAGATAGCAAATGCCTTGGGGTTAGGACCATCTCACTCATGGGCTCTTGCACAACCTTGGCCATATCTCACCTGTGCCCTTACCCCGTGGCAGCTGCAGCGGCCACTGCAGGGCTTGGCAATACAAAAAAAAGGACACCCATGTTGATTACTTCTACTGTACCAAATGTGGCCGAGCTGTCACAGCTCCGGAGCAGAACAGGAGACAACAGGGTGCTTTTTTTTTCAGACAAAAATTGCAAATCCCAACCTTAGCATTAGACAGCTTTGCAAATCTTGGCCTCCAGCACCCCTGCTGGCTGCTCCCTCCTCACTCAGCAGCATGTGCGTGCGTGGACACATGGTTTCTGGCACATGTGGCCTGTATGCCATGATCACCGATCACCACACGTCTCACAGTGTCCCCATGCACGTTTCCTAAGGCACCACCCTGCTCCTCTGTGTCTGGATCCCCCAGCCACTGGGGTTCCTTCGGTCTGATTTTGTCACGCTGGTGGCTGCATTTCGGGGGGCACACGTGGCCATGCCTCATGGCAGTTCTGTGTATGAACACACACAGTTGCGTTTTACCTATAAGATCATGCATTTAGGACCCAGTCTGCACCTATTTTGTGGTGTAATCATTTGTTTTGTCCTATCTATACTTGTGCTGTATATGTACGTCATAGTATTTTATCAAACCTGCAAACTGCACTCTATAGTATCCACTTCACATATAGTTGTTTCATGACTGGAGTGGTTCTTTTTTATTTTATTTTATTTTATTTTATTTTATTTTATTTTATTTTATTTTATTTTATTTTATTTTATTTTATTTTATTTTATTTTATTTTATTTTGACATGGATACCAGTGAGTACTAGAATGGCAGAAGAATACGGAAGATCACACTGGGAAACCAAATATCTTGGTATTTGTGTTTGTGTTTCTTCTTCATGGGTCTTTTTTTGCCTCAAGGAGCCACTTACGGGGCTGAAATACTGCAAGATCTGGTCTTCTTGTGGTATTCCTACCAGCCAGGGAGTGAAACACCCTGAGCAGAACAGATCTTACATTATTTCAGCTCCACAGAGTGCTCCCTGAGGCATCTGCGAGAAACGTAAGCACAGCTACAAATGCACAGAAAATGCTTGCTGCACAGATGCAAGTGCTGAACTCCCTGCGTCCCCTCCTCACACAGACAAGGGGCTGCATCCACCCCGGGCATGCTGTGACATATGGGGTGGGTGTCCTGCAAGGGGTCCAGGCAGCAAAGAGCCAAGCCCAGTCCAAACAATAGGAGAAGGACAAGGAGAGGGTTTGCAAGCTTGTGGTTCAAAACTGGGAGCACTCACAGGGTGCAGAGGACACAGCAAAGCTGGGACTAAGCTCATGGTCATTTCTCCAGAGTGACTCCCAAGAAGGGGATGCCGATTGGACTTGGCGATGCTCTTGGTGAAGGCTTGCATGTGGTTAGGTGATGGAGAAAGGCTCATGCTCTCTGCAAGGGTGAGTTCATTTCTGTTACATGTCCAAAACACTCCCACACACTCCCATAAGCACCTTTTATATACCTTAAAGACAGACAGCAGCAGAACAGCACCAGCAACAAAGCAGTAACACAGACACGACTCCCAGAAATGTGTCCATTTTAGGCAGCAAAGCCTGCATGGTAGAGGATGAGGGGTGCAGCTTCTGTGCTCCTTCCACCAGCATCACTGGGTGCTGTTTGCCAAATGATGTGGCTGGGGCCATACATTTACACTGCGGTTCCCTGCACTGTGTGGGCGGATCTGGGCACTGATGCAGACAAAACCCCATTGTCCAACCCTATTTCATTGAAGATGTCTGAGAAGTTTGGCTTTTCTACAGTAACCAAAAAATTTTCAATGGAGATAAATATTTTCCGATTAACATCTTCTGTCTTGTCATAATGTTGGGGAAAATGTTCCATTACCTACTAGCTTTGCTGATCTCTAGAAACATTTAGAAAATAGAAGTTCCAGCCTACAGGAAATTCTGTTATTTCTACATTAATTTTCATCATGAAGTGAAATGAAAAAATAGAGTGGGCAGGATGGGGTAGAACAGAATGCTAATTCTGAAACAAATTCAAGGCAGAAGCATAAAAATCATGTTAAAGTTTATGTTTTGATAGCATTGAAAACACAAAATTACTTATAAATATAATGAGGAAGGCAAAAACAAATAATCCATTACATTTTGGGTCAGTTCAAATATCTGCCAAAAGTTCCAGTCAACGTTTAACATTTCTGCAAAATGGCTCAATTTGGAGGTTTCTGCATTTTCCAATGGAAAACCGGTCCATCAAAGTTCTTTTTTTGATCTGCTCTCTTGATTATAGTACGCCACTAAAGAAGGATGTTTTCTGCTGTAACCGTTTTTTTTTCTAGCTGCAGGCATGTAATTTACAATTATATTTCAACTGACTAATACCGCATTAAGCATCCTCTCAGAACTGGACGTTCATTATCAGAGATTACATAACAACAAAAGGAAGCAGCCGCAATGACCAAAAAAAAAATGGGGCCCACGGCAGAGGAGCCCCGCGCCTGCACTGCTGCAGCACGGCCACATCCTGCACAGGGCAGCAACCTGCACCCTGCAGGTTCTGCATCGGGGCACAGAAACAGCTCTAGAAAGAGTGAACACTCGGCTACAGTCAAATGGAAAAGCCATTAAGGTCTGGGTGCTCTGGTCCTTCTCTCTCTCTTTTTTTTTTCTTTTTTTTTTTTTTTTTTCTGCATTATTTTCTCTTTCCTTTTTCTTGTTTTTTTTTTTTTTTTTTTTTTTTTTAATTATTTTTTAATTATTATTTTTCTCTTTCCACATTCTCTCCCCTTCTTCCTTCTTCCCCATCATTTTCTCCATTCTTTCCTAGTCCTATAGTAGGCACTTCCTCATGGCTGCATGTCTGTGGTTCACTGCAGCTGGTCCTGCATCCTCCCCTGACCCTCTGCCCCACAAGGGGACTCCTCTTTCCAAGTCCTGGCTCCTTCCCTCTTCCTCCACACCAAATCTCCCCATCCCGTGGCTCTAGGCTCTCATCAGGGACGTCATCCTAAACCCGCCCTTTGAGTGACACGGCGGGCAGCCCCAGCCTGGTGCCGTCCCCACCCCGCTCACGCAGCATTTCATCAGAAATCAAAAGACAAGTTAATCTGTTTGGGCTGCAAATGAAGGAAACAATGGGGGGAAAAAACGGTGAGAGAAATGATATTTCTCTCCTCCGGCAAAGGGGCACGATGGGGGTGGGAAGGAGTGTGGGGGTGGGTAGAAGGAAGGAAGGTTGCTTTATTTTATTGATTTAAAAAAAAACACACACATATCCCACAGGCGCCAAAAAGCACAGGGCAATGATTAATGTCCCCTCAGAAAAAGAAATTATATAGAATAAATTAAACTACTGTGGCAGCAAATTGAAAAATAAGGATGTAAATGAGGTTTGAATACTTAATATCTGAGAAGGGAAAGCGAGTCCCGGGCATGGAGAGACTGGTGAGGAATTGCCAGCGACCCGAGGGGGGATGCTCCCCTCTACCTGCCCAGCAGCAAGGAGCTGGTGTTGGGCATGGAGCAGGGGCAGCCCACGTCTGGGGATGGAGGTGTGCCACCCTCATGCTGGACTTGTTTGGCCTCAGCCCTTATTGCCAGGCTCCCCCGGCCCAGCTCTGCCAGGCCATGAGGAGGCCCACCTCCAGGTGTGGGTGCAGGCCAACATTTGCCACACAGAACCGCAGCAATGCTGCTGAATCCACAGGCTTTCGGCCTGCTTTCCACACACGGTGTGGTGTAGTGCCCATGGATGACGAGTCTACAAAATTCAGACTTTGTTTGGCTCCCACCCCTGGCACCGTCATGTCACTTCTTCCCTTCCTCGCCCCATGCCCAGTGGTGTGACGACGTGGTGCAGCCCCTGGAGGAGGCTGACCTCCACGTGTCAGGGCCGTGGGGCTGGTGGTGGGTGTCGGGGGCAAGAAGGTTCCTGTGGGGAATGTGTCCTGCTGCTGCCTGCCACCCCGTGCAGACAGATCTTGGTCTGGTTTGCTGTGTTACAGGTGCAGGTGAAAGATTCTGTCCAGGGAGCAAACTCTTCATTCACATCAAAACAAAGCACAAAAAGCTCCCCTTGTGGCTCATTCCTAGTAGCTCATTGGGCAGCAAGAGTCCATTTGTGGCAGGCAAGAGGAAAACTCTGCTGATAGACAGCAAACAGCCCCTGGGGTCTCAGCTGCAAGACATGGGCTGTGTTTCCATCCTCCTGTTGAGACCAGCAGTGGGGATGAGGACAGAAAACCTGGTTACCCACAAGAAGGGGCCAGGGAGGACAGAAAGCTGCCACTACCCTTTGTGCTGAACCTGACCATCACAACAGGCGCAGGAGCATGCATGATGTCCCCCCTTGCTGGGCCAAGGGAAGCTCCTGCACTGGGACCCTGCTGCAGAAGGGTTGGGTGAAGCCCTGGCTGTGGGACGTGCTAACCCAAGGGTGGGGAGGCAAAACGAGGAGGTGTGGAGGACCCAGCTCTGGGGATGAGTTCTGGCTGAGGGGCAGCCCTTTCTTCCCCTGCCCTCTGGGCTTAACCCGAGGCACTGCCATCAACCCCACCCAATGGGAAATTAATATTCCCCAAATTGCTGGAGAGCTGCTAGCTCTGGCTGATTTTCTTTCCATCTGGCTGTGGTGGAGGAGAACCTGTCCTCAGCTTGCTGCTCAGCTGGCTCTGCTTTATCTCACACCTCTCCATCTCCCTCTCAGGCCCCTCTCTGCATCCCCTCTCCACTTCTGCCAGTGCGTGTGTGTGTGTGTGTGTGTGTGTCCCTCTCTCTTCCCTTCTGTCTTTTTTGTTCATATATATTTAGTATTTATTTACAAGCTTGATTTTTTTCCCTCTGAGTGAAGCCAGGCATGCACAGAAATCCTTAAGATGCTATAAAGCCGCTGAGGTATAAAATGGAAAGTGCTTAGCCTGCCTGTACAGAAATATCTCACTGCGCCGCACTGGAAGCCACCGAAGCTGGGCACTGTAAATCTCATAGAGTTTAGCTTGTTTGTTTACACCATGACGACGATCTAAAGAGAAAAAGAGAGAGAGAGGGAGAGGGAGAAGCTCTCGGTTCCTCTGTCAGACCAGGCACACATCCCCTCCCCAAACCGCCTGCAGGACCTTATGAGCACATCACCTCCCAGCCCCACAGCCCCTGCCCAGCCCCTCCGAGGGCAGCTCAGTGCTTGGGCAAGGCAGAGAGATTTGCTACCACCTGTCCCAGGACACATGGAAAGGGACTTGCATTTCCCAAGGCCCGAATGAGAGGGATGTGATGAGTCTCCTGCTGCTGGGGCAGACTTTCATGCTTCTTGTTTGTCAGTCAAACCAAGTCTTTTTTTGAATTTTCAGTCTTGGGTTTCTGAGACCACCCTGAACAGCAAAGGTCTTCTTAAAGATGTAGAAGTGGTCCTTTCTAGAAACAAAGAAAACCTGAACTTGTGGGAAATAGGATTACTTTGAGGTTCTTTTTTTACCTCGCATGAACCAGGGCCCCCACCTGAAACCTCTCCTGCCCATGTCCCTGAAGTACAGCTCCACCACCAGCCTTCCCACCCAGACCTTCCCTACAATGGGGCCCAAGAGAGGATCCCCCGTGCCAATCTGGTCTTGCTTCCACCACCCCCAGGTTGGTTCAGCCATGGGTCTGGGGCACAGGCCTCTCAGCACACACCAGGACAGCCCTGGCATTGGCTGCAGCCCCACAAAGAGACCCACACACTCCTTTCCTGCGTGGCCGTCTGGGCAGGCAAACTGCTGGAGTTGAGTCAGGTTTGTGTGCTGCCCCCTGAGCCAGGAGTTGTACAGCTCTCCACTGTGATCATGGAGGACCAGCATCCAGATTTCTACATTTGTCAAACATTTTGATCTCCATCTGAGCAAAGACTGGAGCCACAGTAACATTTGTGAGAGGAGATCTGAGAAGGAGAGGAAAGCCAAAACAGTATAAATCAGGAATTATAAGTGCTATATATAGTGCAGTAGCAGAAAGGCACTGTGGAAAATGTGAAAGCCTGCAGTGATGGCACTGTAAAAACATCTTTCATTTAAAAACAAAACAAACAACAACAACAAAAAAAAACAGGCTGCTGAACTGCCTTACATCACAGGTGGGGAATTAAGCCTGCAATGCTGAAGTGACCTGACCTAACCTATACAGGGAGTTTGTTGTGCATCTGGGACATGAATTCAGGTCTTCTGTGTCCTGGACATACAACTTTTTCCAACCTGAAGGTAAAAAAGCCTTGAAACAAAAAATAAAATAAAATCAGAGGCTGTCTCAGGTATTGATGGGCAGAATGAGTAGAAAGAAAGGAATTCCATTCTCTGCATGTGTGGCTGCGCCCAGCTGAGGGTGCGAGGACCCTCAGGCTGCATCCCAGATTCCTGCAAACCAGGCTGGATCAGAGTGGCAATACAGAGCTCAAGCTTGGTGTCCTTTTGAACAAGAGTGGAGGGTCTTGGAAAGGGCAGGACGAGCACTGACACCAGCTCCAGCACCAAAAGGTGTACGCAGGGAAGGTCTCGCTGTGATGTCAGCCTGTGTGGACTCATGCTGTCCAGATACAGCACAGGAAGAGAAATCTGAAGTCCAATATCTACTTGGCATGCTGGTGGGCTTGCACCTCTTTCCATGAGCATCCACTGGAAAGAGAGCTCCATCCATGCTCACCCAAATAAAAAAAAAATCAAATATGAAAACCATAGAAAACCACTTGCAGCTGGTTGTTGTCACAAGCTGTTCTGTACATTGCTATTCCTAAAATCCACAGTGCTTCCCAGGCAAGGAGAGGAGAAACTGGAGGAAAGCACAGAAGTCATTGCTTGGGGTGCCAGCCTGCCAATGTGGCATGCAAAGAGGGTGCAAGAGTGCTCTCTGAAGGAAGATCACTGGTTTGATGTCTTGTGCTGGGCCAAGCTGCAAGACCCTTCAGCCACTGGAGCCAGAGAGAGCAGGATCTTGTACTCCTTGCTGGCAAAGCAAATTTACACTGGGGCTTGCTGGTGGGCAGTAGGGTAAGGTTTTTATTCCACCACCATTCCACAATGTGGCAGTTTGTTTGTGCATCCCAATCCATCCCCCCTCCTATGGATGTATGCATGTCAGGAAGGACATTCCACCACTACTAGAGGAGCATCTGGGTCCTGCCACAAAGATAAAGACCTCATGCACGGTAGGGATGGATTAGCACTGAAATCCTTCCTCCCTCATCTTTTACTGAAATCCTTCCTTTTTGTTTGCTTTTCTCTTCCTTCCCAAATGGCTTCCTGGCCTCTTCTTTAAGGGGGCATGCCAGGGCCCAGAGTAGGGGTCTGCATGGTGCTCACAACAGGACCCGAGACAGCTGCAGTGAAAGGGATGCTGCAATCCTAAATGCCCTGTGCGCTCTACATATTGTGGAAAAAGCTGTTGCATTCATCAATGTCAGACGCAGAGTTTGAATAAATTTGAATGCACTCAAGCGTGTTCCCTGCAGTTTTCTATAATATCACTTTCCAGTTTGAATATTTCACTTACTTTTTTTCAAATTTCTTTTTATCCACCAGTTTTTCCTCCTTTTCATCCTCTCCTCCCTTCCTCTCCTCCTGCCACCTTACCCCCTCTCCAGGTTTTCACTTTTGCAAGCCAAGCAACTGGGCAAGGAGGGCATGCTGCAACCTTCCTCTCAGCAGTGCCCTGGGGAAGGCAGGCACTTCTCACAATGCAGTTACGCCTTCCCAGCCTCTGCCCAGTTTGGATGCCTTCCCACCCCAGCGTGGCACCCTGCAGAGTGCTGTGGGTAGCAGAAATGAAGTGTTTGCGAGGCACTAGCACAGCATCAACTCGTGGAGTGCTCGCAAGTGGCTCTCAGTTGCCTTGGCTCAGGAGCCGAGCTCTGGATGTGGAGAGGGGACAGCATAGTCAAGCAGTGCCATGAGCCACCAGTGGGGTCCCATTGCATCCTCTGAAGGTCAGAGCTCATCATTGAGGAGCAGCAGGTCTGAAGCTGCCCTGCTGCTGGTTTTGCATAGCGCTGTCCCAAAGCTACACCTGGGCAAACAAGTGGAACCGAATTTGTACTTTCCTTTTTCCTCTTTGTCACCAGCCTGGAGCAAACTATCAGCCCCTTTCATCTCTCACATTTGACTTTGTTCCCATTGTAATGGAAATTAGACTTATGTGTTGGTAGACCACCGAGTGATGCAGGCTAAGCCGACATGCTGAAGGGTTAATTGTACTCTTCACCAGCCAAAGAGAAGGGGGTGCTCTTTGTAACCCCACTTTTTGGCTAGGTTTCCCTGTATTTTGTAAAGCAGGAGGAGAAATGGCTTGTACTGACCTCCACGACTGCCTTCTCCTGCCTGGGAGCATACTGGGGTAGAGAGCTGCAAGTGTGTTGGGGAGCGGGGAGGGGGAAGGGGCTGGCAGCACCCAGGAGTGAATGAATTCTGCTGCTTGTATTGAGAATTCACTGCTCTCCCTGGTAGTGAAAACTCTATGATCTTGTGACTAACCACTTTCCCCTTTCACTGTTTTTGATTTATATCCCATTACTTCGCCTGTTTGTGCCTTGCAGACATGAATTTTTTCCCTGACATCTCCTATGCAGCAGCCACGTCAAAACCTTTGATAAAATAATAGTGGTAAGACGTTTGCATGGCTGTTTTTATGTTTCCGGGGATATAGACATCAATTAAAACTCTTCATACAATCTGATCCGTCGTTATTAAAGGCATTAATACCGGCACGCCCCTCAGATTAGGGGCTGCTCACTGGGCGATTGAGGAAAGCAGGGAACAGTGTCCGCATGCGTCCCCTTCCTGCTCGGCTCCCACGGGGACCCTGCCTGGAGCACGGCTGGCATGGGCTGCCCGGGGGGGGGCGTGGGGCAAAGGCACCAGCAGAGCACGGCACTGCCCGCCCCACACCTTTTATGTTATCAGGAGACCTTGAACGATGAGCACCAGCCCTGCCACTGACCCCAAAGACCAAAGGTGCCGGAGTTCCTTGCACACACAAGCCCCAGGGTGGCCAGAGAGGGCAGCTGAGGTCACAGCCATGGAGCAACCGGTGCTGAGCGTTCCCTAGGGAAAAGCCATCTCCTTCTGCAATGCAGGTAAAATGGAGAGATGAGAGAAGATGTGATTTTTCCCATAGCAACTTGTGCAGCTTTTCCTCATTAATGATATCTACGTGTTGTCAAATACAAGAAGCATCTCTCAAACGGGAGGAAACTGAGGACATATGGGTTATATTGAGCAGGCACCTAACTGAAGGAAGAAATGGGCTCTGCAGTGGTCAGCCTGTAAAAAATGTCAGTGTCATCACTCAGGGTTTCACATGGTGAGGCAAACCAGGAGGCCTGAATTATGCTTTCCTGTCTAGACCCACTTGTGCCCAGCATTTCTCATTCAACACAGACTAAAGCAACTCCTGCTGGAGCTGGGCACAGTTGGTGTCCCCACCTAACCTCCTCACAACACCTCTCGTGGGGTGAAACCTGAATTTGCAAAGAATGTTTTTGGAGATGGGGGCTTTCCCTTTTTCCTCCAGTGTCCCCACCACCCAGAAGCAGTGCTCCCTCCTGTCAGCACCATGTGGTCCCCCAAAGGCTCCTGTTGGTGATAATGCCTGCTCCAGTGCTGCTGGAGGGCTCTACAACTGGACTGCAATTGCTGCCTGGTCTAGGAAAATTTCCCTCCTCATATTTTTTCCAAATCTCCATTTCATATATCAGTGAGATGGAGGAAATCCTCTTTAATGCATGGTGGTTTGCATGCTATTGCTGTCCCTGCTGCATTTACAGTATTTCAGGTATTACTGTTTTTCTCTCTCTCCTTTTTCCCCCCTTGTCCTGGTCCTTCAGCTTGGCATCTCCCATGAGCAAGGACAGTCGATATGAGCACAGCAACCCCTGTCTCCTCTCCCAGTCGTACCAGCCACCTTCCCTTTGCCTTCCCAAGGGCCTGGCAAACACAGCCAAGAAACGGTGGAAGAAAGATGGGGACAGTATCTTGCAGACAGCCTCCACCAGCAGCACCATACCCTCCACACAGGTGCAACAAGTGCCCTGAGACGCAGCAGGGCTTGGTGACGGTGCAGACCCCAGGAGGGGATGGCTTCTCTTCCAGCCTGCCCATGGGGCACAGGAGGCCATCAGCCCAGTGGGTTGAACAGGATAAAGGTGGAGAAATCTGCCCAGAGCATTTCTCTGGGATGGGAAAGATGCCCCTGGGAGGGAAATCTCCCCTCCCTCGTCCAAAAGAAATGTTGGTGACCACCCACCACGGGGCTGGGGGGTGACAGGGGGCTGAAGGAGGGACAAGGCTTGTGCACATCCTGCGAGGTGGCAACTCCTTTGAGCACTGGTTTTCCATTGCCCCAGGGGAGCTGGGGGGAAGCATGTGTCTCTCAGGCACACGGCAGCCCTGACTGGGTAACGGTGCAGAACGTAAAGTGTTGTCTATTAGGTAGGAGACTGGTTAATACAAAGAGTTGTTGGTAATAACAATGTCCTTTCAGCAGTGACAGAGACAAAGTACCTGCATGTGGCGTGTACCACTGCGTGCAGCGAGTGATGGTCGCAGGGAAGCTTTGGAGATCATTTGAATTTCACATCCAGGGAGAGTCGGCCTATCATTAAAAAACCCTAATTTCAGTGTCAGGTGGAGTTCCAGGTAATCGATCATGGTGTCAGCTGGTACAGGCTCTCCCTGCCTCCTTGCCTTGCCTCCAAGTCAGCCTTGGTTTTTTCCAATTAAACTTGTTGCTGGCATCCGGAGGGAAGCGTGGGAGTGCAGGAGGGGCAGCCCACCCGGCCCCCTTCATTACTGGTGAGGTGGGGTGGAGGGGGCCAGGAAGGGGGCCGAGGGCTGCAGGGATGGGTGCTGGAGGGGGCCAGGGGTAAGGGAAGGGGATGATGAGAAAGTGATCTTTGCTGCAGCAAGGGGCAGGAGGGACTTGCAGGGGGATTCTGGAAACATCATCGCATCTGGGGGAAGGCATTGTACACGTCCTCCCATGCGTTACTGATGCTGCCAAGCCCCACCAGCCAGTTTTGCTGCCTCCCACATCCTCTCTGCCCCTATCCAGCATCAGGCTTTCAAACCCCCTGTGCCCACGCAGGCATGTCTCACATCCCCAGCCCCTTTCATTCCCCACCAGCCAGCTCTCCAGGGCCCATCTCCTGCTCTCCAGGGTCAGATTCACTTTAATGGGTAGCAGAAGGATCCAGGCTCCTGTTTACAGCTTCAGTTTCCAGGGCAACATTTTTGGCAAGAGATTTTTTTGGTTACAAAACAACCTTCCTCTTCCCCCAAAGGTCAAATCTGCATGAAGAATTGCCACCAATTGAAACATGCTCTGTTTTCCATCACATTTCACCCCAGTTTTAAAACATATCTGTAACCAAAGTTGACTGAAGAGGCATTATACAGGGGGAGAAAAATACTTCAAAAATAGCACCAATAAAATTGTGCTTTATAAAACTGAAGGAATCTGTTAGAAAAAGAGCTTCTAATTCCTACATACATTTTGCAGGAAATCCCACTGAAATCTTACTACATAGGAACCGTATTGAAATTGAAACACTTTTGCAGCATTTGCTCAATCCTTTGGCTAGTCCTCTGCGCTGCTGTGACTATGTGGTAGCTAAGGTTTAGAAATGGTAATAGAGCCACCCTTTACTGACATTTGTACCTACAGCTCAGAAATACCAGCCGTAAGCAAGGACTTGGTGTCCCATGTACCTAGTACAGGACATTCACAGACCCCAAAAGCAGCATACAATCAGGGGCAGACCCATCATCCTGTGTGATGGGCAGGGCACAGACACACTGAGGATGACACCTCGCGTTATGCACAACCCCAGCTGAATGACTCAGTTGTGCTGCCGTAAGGCTGAGATGGGGAACAGGGGGATCTGGGGGCAGGATCACCCCGGTGGACTTCCTGTGCTCAGGGCTTTCATGCTCAAGTGATTTCTAAAGACGCAGCAAAGTGGAGAGAGGCTCTGAAGGGCAGCGCAGGGTGAGCCAGGTTGCAAAGCCAGAGTCCACCGGGGGCAGGCTGAAAGGGTCATCCAGGGCTGAGTGGTGGGGTCTGCAGTGTGGATGGTCAGCAGATACAGCTGGAAGGGAAAACACAAAAATGACCTTAAGTGCAGGTGCAGGCACAGCTGGAGAGGTAGGAGATGGAATGGTGCAAGCAAGCAGCTAGATTGGTTCTCGCTGCGGTATGAGGACGCTGCCCATCTCCGCTGAGCCCCCTCGGACTTGTCCGGGTATCCACATGACAGGGAAAGGTCAAACGGGTCTAACTGCAGCATTGCAGAAATGCAGTTTTTGCTTCCAAGGGAGAAACTGGGCAGCAGGAAAGGTATTGCCGTAACACTTAACTGTAAAGCTGGGCAGGGAGCCCAAACATGGAAAGTTGAGGTTAGCAGCATTCGCAGTTGGATCAAAGGTTGGCGTGTATTGGGAATGTCCAGCCAAGACTGGAAATCTCTCATGCACAGAGAACTGGCAATGTCGTTTGTGCCAGCGCTGCAGAGGGGCTGGATGTGATTTTGGGGAGCCAAGATGGAGCAGTGTGCCACAGGAGAGCCTGGTGAAGAGACTGCCTTCCCTCCTACTGACACAGATGTGTGCCGGGTGCAGGGCCAGGCGTGCACCATGGAGACCTTCCCTTTGCTCCTGGTGGCTGGTGCATGGACAGGGCTTCAGCCCAGTCACCACTCCTCCCAGGACTTGGGACTGCTCTTGATCCTGGGGGCTACCTGCCAGGTTCAGGTCTCCTGCAGCTGGCAGCTTTGCCTAGGTTTTGCAGGACTCCCAGACAAAGAGGCATGAGGCAGAGCACAGCTCAGGTCCTGTTTGCCAGGTGTATCAGTCACTTCTTGCCCCTTCTGAGCTTCCTTATCTGCTGTTGGAGCAGTTCATTTCTCACTTGGCTGTGGGGTAAAGGCAGTTCTGGCCCGAACCTGGCCAGGTGAGTGTGACAAGCCCAGGGCTGATCCTCACTGAGATGCAGTCCCAGCTTGCCAGGACATTTGTCTGCTGCTGCAGCTCGCATGGGACTGGCGGTACTTGGATCCCACATGATGCCCAGAGGAGAGGAGAAACCAATTGCCTTTGCTTCAAGGGCACCAAGCAAAGCATAAAGAAACTATGTGCAAATTGAATGGGAGGCATTAGGAAATATCTTTGGAGAGAGCACAAGTTTCATCAGCACGGTACGGACAAAGATTGATACCTCTAACTTCTCCCTCTCCCGTCCCTCCCTGCCCCTTGGGCAGCTCTTCTGGCTGCCAGCTGCAGGCCAGGCAGCATCCCCGACCCCTCGCAGAGAAGCTGGCAGTGGCTGTGGCTTGTTGAGCCTACCTCAGGTTCCTGAGGGATTAACCTCAGTGATGAATGCCCAGGCTGAGGCTCACTGCACAGAAGGGTGGCCAGGTTGGGGCAGGAGCTGGGACCTCTCTGCTACCCTACAAATGACTCTGGAAGTGCAAGGCAGGAAAGGCAGCTCCAGCACTGCCTGTGCCATCACTGGGGCTATGAGTGTTTAATTTTCCTGCGTGATCTCGTTGGTGCTGGGAACGGCTCTCCCCAGGGCCTTGCGCAACATCCCAGTTCCCCCACCCACACCAACAGGAGCTGCTGCACTGGAAAGAGCAATGCCAGCACAGGTGATAATGCAAACTGGAGGAGGTGAGGCCAGTGCTGGCAGGCTCATCTCCTAAGTTCACGGTAACAGTGACAAATCCCCCGTCGTTTGTTCCTTCCTCACCTGGCACTTTTGTTTCTCTTTAAATGGAGTTTATCATGGTGCAATGGGCTTTTTTCCAAGCTAATGTCTGTCAGCTCCAATTTGTTCAAACGACCTTCGTAGGCTCAGGGGAATTTTAAAAATAAATAAAGAAAGGCCTGCTGGAGTGCTCAGGGAGGGCTTCACCTGACAGCCAGTGATAGAGACACCTCGGAGCCTGCAAGCGCTGCGTCCTCCTGGGACTGAGCCAGGGGAAATGAGCTGATTAGGGGAAAGACTCTGGAGCCCCGGGGACACCTACTAGGTGGAAGAGAGGACAGTGCTGAGCCACAGAAAAGGGCTGCTGCTGGCAGGAAAGAGGAAGAGAAGCATACAGCACTCACCTCCCAGCACCTTTCTCTGGGACCCATCTTCCTTTGGGACCCCGTGCTGGCAGTACTTACAGCAGCCCTCCCCAGCCATCTTTCACTTGTTTCAGTTTGCAGGGGAAAGAAGAGCCCAAATATTTTACTCACTGCAAACTTGAAAAATGCCTTGACAACACACCAAGTTGCTAGGTAGCTTCCCTTCAGTGCAGTTTCCCACTGGGCAACCAACTTCCCTCAGGCTCTCTGAAGCACTGATATTTTTAAAGCAGTGTTCTTTCCACTTGTACAACAGCCAGGCTTTGGGATGTAAGTCCAAACTAAGTCCCCCCTCCTCACTGCTCTGCAGCCATTCCTGATTTAGCACTTCTACAGCAAAGACGTGGTGCTGCAAGCTGTCCCATATCCAGCCTTCCCTCCTGACCTCCCTGGCGTAAGCAGAGCTTTGCATGGCCCTAGGGATCTTGGCTACTTCTCCCAGCCAGCCCTGATACAAAGGATCTGGATCCCAGTGTTCACAAGGAGTTGAGCCATGAGAATACCAGACATCATTATTTTTCTTCTTGATCCCCTTCAGCTGGAGCTAGGCAAGGAACATCCCTAAACCGTTATCTCACACATGCACACAAACACACACATCCCGAGGAGGGAAGCAGGCAGTGGTGTACATGTATTACCGGGGTTGTATTTGTAGAGTTGGGAGCAGGGCAGTGGAAGTGGGCATCAGCATTCAGATCCTCCCGGTCCCCAATTCAAGCCATAAATCAGGCTGGTTTAGTGGAAGGTGTTCCTGCCATGGGCAGGGGGGGACTGCACAGCTTGTGCAAGGAACAATTTTTAGGATATTGATGCTTTATGAGAATTGCATCTTTAGGGTCAAAGTCGGAACATACTTGCAGTGAGACCAATGCTGGGATTGCAAATATGACAGCATATTTCATGTCTGCTATTTTCTATTTGCAAACCTAGGTGTATTTCTGGGGTGTAAAATAAGGTTGATTCTGTGGTTGAGGATGGGAGTACCAAGGAATTTGTAGACAAGTCTTTAGAACTGAGTTATGACAGCATCAACTTTCTCAATGTGAAAGAAAGAAAAAGAAAGAAAGAAAGAAAGAAAGAAAGAAAGAAAGAAAGAAAGAAAGAAAGAAAGAAAGAAAGAAAGAAAGAAAGAAAGAAAGAAAGAAAGAAAGAAAGAAAGAAAGAAAGAAAGAAAGAAAGAAAAAGGAAGGAAGGAAGGAAGGAAGGAAGGAAGGAAGGAAGGAAGGAAGGAAGGAAGGAAGGAAGGAAGGAAGGAAGGAAGGAAGGGGAGGAGAGGAGAGGAGAGGAGAGGAGAGGAGAGGAGAGGAGAGGAGAGGAGAGGAGAGGAGAGGAGAGGAGAGGAGAGGAGAGGAGAGGAGAGGAGAGGAGAGGAGAGGAGAGGAGAGGAGAGGAGAGGAGAGGAGAGGAGAGGAGAGGAGAGGAGAGGAGAGGAGAGGAGAGGAGAGGAGAGGAGAGGAGAGGAGAGGAGAGGAGAGGAGAGGAGAGGAGAGGAAGGGGAAGAAAAAAAGAAAAAAAACCTTATTGCTCTGATGAGCTATTTAAGAGGGAACTTGAACACAAACACATAGAGTGATGTCTACCTGAGTCTGCCGACAGTCTGGACAGTAGCTGATAAAGGCATGAGCTGCTCACACCCATCTCCGTACATCAGCTCTGAAATCTAATGCTGACACTTAAGAAATAACCACTCAAAAGCTTTCCTAGCCTGAAATTTTTGCAGATGTCTGCAACTCATTTAATTAGCCACCAGTCCCAGGTTGTTTTCTGTTTCTTTCAAGAAAGCAAAACATTTTACTATCTTTTTGTCAACAGCCAATGCAACCCTGTATCTTCCATGTTACAGACATTCATATTGCATTCAAAACAAGGCACCACCTCAGAGCATGGTAATAGCACAGAATAAAGACCTTGCCATAAATTTCAGTAAGTCTAGGAATCTCAGGATGATTCTGTTGTTCATGATTCTCTTCAGTTCATCTCTCCTGGCACATAGATCATGCTGCAGTCCTGCCTGTGCATCTTATTCCTCGTCGTGGTGGGGTCACACCACTGCTCAGCTCCTCTCACAGCCAGCACTGCAGCAGTTCAGGCAGGACTGAGGGCTGCAGACTCACTGGGGGAGGCAGCATGGGCTGGAGGTGAGAGGAAGGGTGCTACTGGTGGTGTCCTGGTGAGCTCTGGAGTGACTTTTAGATAGGGCTCGTAATGGTTTTGTGTTTATTTTAAATGATTAAGAACAGGGTTTAAAGCTGAAAGGAGAAATGTCAGGACTAGGAAAGTTGCTGAGTGCCTTGCTGCCATACTCCCAGGTCCCTGTGACCCCTTGTGTTCTGGTAACACAAACGAAGTTCAACCTGAGTTTGCAGACAGCCTGCAAAAATTTCCCATCAGGAATGTTCTTACTGCCCTCAACCTGATGAGGTTCATCCAGCTCCACTCCCACCTTTCTTAACAGCCCCACCATCCCCGTGTCTCACTGGGTTCAGCTATATCTACCTCCATATCATACAAATACATCTGGAAGGCCATTCCCATCTACACCTGTCTGTGTTCATCCATCCACCTATCCATCCGTCCGTCCGTCCGTCCGTCCGTCCACCCATCCATCCATCCACCCACCTATCCATCCATCCATCCATCCATCCATCCATCCATCCATCCATCCATCCATCCATCTGTCCATCCATCCGTCCGTCCATCCATCCATCCGTCCACCCATCCCTCCTTCCACCCATTTCTAGCTGCCCAGCTCCCCGTGAGAGCTGACCCTCCAGAGCCTTTAATCGGCACCACAAGGATTGCCACACGAGCCTCTCGAGGCTCTCTGACCATCTCAGGGATGATGCTCCTCTCCCAGGCAGCAGCTGGGGGGATGCTCGTGCTGATCCCCTGTCCTCCTCTCCCCTCTTCTGAAGGGGCCAGCCCTGTGATGCTGAGAAAGCGGTGCGTGGCTGGGCTGGGAGCACGCAGCCAGGAAACCTCTTTGCCAAGGGTTTTCTCCCTTTGTGCAGGCTTGTGGGGAGCCTATTTGGCAGAGCAGGGACTGCTGCCCTCTCTCCTGCCACCCTCCCCTTCCCCACCGGCAGCCCCCAGCCCGGCAGAGAGACCAGGCTGGATGGAGAGCCTTTCTCTCCAGCGTGCCGCACTATGACAGATGATTGACTCGAAACAATATCTAAGGCGATCAGGATAAAGTACCGACCATTTCAAGGCTCAGCAGAATTCAAATTCTAATTAGACTTCTCACCACATTCCAAATAAAAATTGTTCCCCTGATATCCTTTTTGCCTATCAGGTGTCTCTCCCTGATCGCTGGAACAAAACGCATAAAGAAAGTGATTAAAGCCATAACAAAGGCATAAAATTGAAATTATCGCTGGTATCACATCTGGGAGCAGAGTGTGTCACCACACTGCCCCCCTCCCCCTCGGAGCGCTCCCTCCCCAAATAGGCACAGGCACGCAGCCCCCCACAGTCCTTGCCTCGGACGTGAGCCCGGGCTGGGGGAGCAGGGGCAGAGGGGACAGGAGCAGGTCTCGCTCCAGTTTGGAAGTCCTCCACTGCCGTGGTCTGGGATGGCACCTCAGCCCACACCCCCTGCCCCGCTGCCTGCAGCCTGGGGCTGGGCTGGAGCTGCAGGTGGTGTAAATCACCCCGTGGGCTCCAGCACGGCTTTATGTCGGCTGAGGATCTGGCCCACAGCATCTGCAAATGCAACACATGCCGGTGCCTGAAGCACACACACCCGGGGAGAGGAAAACACATAAGCACAGGGGCCTGCTCGCTGCCGGGCACTCGCTAATGAGCAGACAGACAAACCCTTCGCTAGGGCACCCCCTGCACCCCCCTCCCAACATATAGACAGCCGAGCCCCCGTGCACCGTGCACACCCCAGAAGGTTCCTCCTGCCCGCTGGTACAGCCAGAAAAATCACCGCACACACACAAACGCAGACACAGCCCACACAAAACACGGATAAGCCTGTTATCTGTTCACTACGCAGAGGGCTATAAATCAGCGTCCAGTCAAAGCGTCCCCATGTGTCCCCCCAGACACACATACATGCTCTAAATGTGAGCTAATTGACACAAGCTGAATATTGCACCTGCAAATTTCCACCCCGTGTGCACCCGCAGTCCCAGTACACGTGTGTGCAAGCTACATATGCCAGCTTTGGGGCATTTTTTTTAATTTAAATTTTTATTTTTTTACAGTGTCATCCATTTGTGGCACACCTGTATATAAATGTCAGCTCACATGCAGGTATTCCTCAATTTCCCACACGCGTCTTACAACGCATCTGCACGCACACACACACGTGTACCATACCCGGTGCCCCGTTCACCCATCAAGGGGTCGAACACATGCACGATGCTGGGGAGGGAGAGGCACAGCCCCATCCCTCTCCCTGCCTTTGCATGGAGACAGCGTGTTGCCTCCAGCATCCCCCCTCCTGATTTACACCCTTGTGGGGGAGCAGACCGGGGCTGCCTGGGATGTCGGTGGCAGCGGGTGCCCCTGCCCTTTCCCCCTCCCGCACCGCAGCCCAGCCCAGCCTGCCCTCACGAATGGCCCATTTCATTTTTCAGCTGCACGAGGGGCCGCTCCAGAAGAGAGTTAAAAAGAGAGAGAGAGCGAGGGAGAAAAAGAAAGGGACTAAAGCGATATAAAATTAAAAGGTAAAAAGCAGGAACGCAAATGGGAGAGAGCTCTTTCAGCTTTCACATTATTAATGACTCTTCAAAAAATCGGCGAGTTTTCCAATCTTCTCCGAGAAGCGCTTGAAGGAGCTCACAGATGAAACTGACCTTCAAAATGTTCTTTGGTCTTTAGTTAAGAAATTCGCTCGCCATTATGGCATCATTAGGGAAACAAGGATAAAATTACTCCATGGTTAATGACCTATAGTATCTCCCCACCAAAATTTGTTTCAGATCTAATAAAACTGTGCTTAACACACTCGGATGAGTTATGAGGACTGTTCTGCAGGGTATTAAAATGTGGAAAATAGATTTTCCGAAGCTGGGGGGACTGGACTTTTCGAATCAGATAGCAGAATGGAATTTTCTGGGCAATAAATTCTTCCATGTCTCAATTTCATCTCGCTCTCGCTCTCTCTCTCTCCCTCTCCCTCTCTCTCTTGTGCTCTCTCCCTGAAATGCTAAAGCAACACGGAAATCTTTAAAGTGCAGGAGCTTATATAAACTTTACCCCCCCAGCCCCCCAAATCAGGCCCCCACCCTTTAAAGCATTTTTTTTTTTTTTTTTGCCTTCCATCTCCCATCAGGAGGGATTGCTGCTGTTTGCAGCCCCGGTGCAGCGGCGAGGCCTCTTTGTGTCGCAGCCTTGCACTCCGGACGTCGTGCTGGCCCAGCAGGCTGCCAGCAGCCCCATGTGGGTGCCAGTGTGCTGAGGTGGGGCTGTCCATGGGGATAGGGGTATGAGGGGCATCCCTCCACCTGCCCCATGTGCCCACCCGAGGCCGTGACAGGAGCACACCAAGGACCAGTGCTGGGCACTTTGCCCTCCACTCATCCAGGGAAGGATGCCCACAGCCTTTCCAAAAAGTCCCCACCTGGCACCAGAGGAGCAGCACATGTGGGGACGCGTTGCACATGCGTGCTGGCCCCAAGGTGAGGTGCAGGTGTGCACTTGCATGGCCACATCTCTGCCGGAGGTGCCAGCCCTGTCCCCGCCGGCAGGTCACCGCAGCCCGCAGCCGGGCAGTGCGGGGGCCCCGCTCATCTGTCGTCGCCTGAAGCAGGAGCCAGGGACTCCAATGGTGCTTTTAGGTTAGTGAGGGCTAGTTACTGCCGCTGAGAGAGGTGGCTTGCGAGGTAATGGCATTTTGCTCTCTTTAAACTTTAATCTTTCCTATTAATTCCCTGCAACTGGAGAATGTATGAGAGTTAATGTTCCATGAACGTGTTTCTCAGCCGACAGTCTCTTCGAGCTAATTACCTTCAGGTGCTAAATGGAGGGAAATTGCAATCCATTTGGATGTGAAAAAATTTCGCCTTTCCAATCCCCTGTGAAACATTCTTTTTCCTGAGTGTTGCAGAAAGAATGCACTTGGCTTCTTTCTTTTTTTTTTTTTTTTTAATGTTTTCCTCCCCAGCCCAGCCCTCCGCCCCCCTCCCCAAGCCCCCATGCTCACCAAGCCCCCATCTTCCCTCGAACGCTCCGAGATCTCCAGGAGGCTCCATGGTGGGTTCAGCAGAAAGGAGCAGCATCCTTAGCACAGTCATATGGGACAGCACGCCAGCCAGGGAGAGGGGGAAAAGCACGTATATCCATGAAATCCAACTGCATGGTGAAAACATGGAGGGGAAACAGCAAGGAAGACAGCAAGAGGCTTCCTTTGGAGGTCTGAAGTTAAAGTGTATTTACACGCTTAATAACACGCTTATTACAGCCATTTCCCAGTTGTTGAGTTTTGAATACAGAGATAATAGAATTTTACAAGCTACATAAAGCCATTATTCTTTTGGATCCAGAACTGGGGAGGGAGTTCGGCAGGACCCACTGAGGAAAGAAGGGGGAAGGCAAACAGGTCCAAACGGGGACACACATGTTCAGACTGGGCCTGGAAGTTAATGTCTTCACACATGCTGACAGAGCTGGAAGGAGCCAGTCAGGGTATTTGCAAGCAAGGTGTAACTGGAGGCTTTGGATGGGCAGTGCCAGGAGAATAAACACCCCTCCTGTCTGGAAGTCCCTGTCTCTCAGGCCTCAGAGATGACCACCAGACATGTTGGCCAACCCAAGTGGAAGTCCTTGCTTCTCCATTTCTCTTCCAGCCACCAAAGATCCAAGACAAGTGGTGCCAGATGGATTAACCAGACAAAAAAGCACAGCGAGAAGAGTTGCGCTAAATTCAGGGGGTCTTGGGCCATGACTAACACCAGCAGTTTTTGATCTACTCTGGTGTTCATAACACACTTATTGCTGCACTATCTGAATGGCTCTGTTCTACCTGGTCTCTGTCAGACACAGTAATCGCCGGGAGCAGATTCTTTTCCACAGTGTGCCTCTTCCACAATAACTTAAATATGCTCCAACTGGGAGTGGTGTCGCTTGAGAAAATTCCTTGGAGCTTTGCTGAACCAGCAGGATGTTCTTGCAAGATCATTCAAATGTCCTGGTTTTATGGCTCTGCTCATAGTCCAGATGCCACTGAGAGATACAGCTAAACCCGCACTTTGTCAGTAGAATGAAATTGAAAACATTTATCAATCTCCATAGACTAAAAGACATGCTGAATTCTATCATTTGGACCATTAGTGAGTGAAGGTGCAGATGGCTTGCTATTCATCCCACTGGTTCTCTGCAGAGATGCTTTCACTCCGACACAGGTGTGGGAAGTTTGTCTATAGACTCCAGCCACAGAAAGCAGTCTGGAGCCCCTCTATGTCTGGACTTCTCTTGCTCAACTTGAATTACCAGCATTTGACCAACTGCACCAGAACACATTTTAAACTACCTTTAGAGCAATAAGGGTGATAGCAGGTCCAAAGCTTGCAAGGCATGAAGACACTCCAGCACACTGGGAGGACTAATCTGAAACTTGTCTCATTTGAAGATCACCAGGACAAGGTATGAGGCAGCAGAATTGGAGGGGAACTCACGCTGCTGCTAAGACCTGAAGCAGTGTCATGGCCATAGACTGTGTCTGTATCCTCTCTGAAGTACCTGTCTGAGCCCAATTACTGCAGAATATGAGCATCTCCCAGTCTCCAAAGGACTAACTCCCCATAGTTCCCTGTGAGATGCAGCGATGCTCTTATCTCCAGCATACAAACAAATAACTGAGTGATTTACCCATGGCCACCTGAAAGGTGATGGCAGAACAAAGAGCTGAACCAGAGGCTTTCTGATCTTCTAAAGCATCCTTCCTTCCTGTCAGCCCAGTCACACAAGGGAATATTTCTGTCAGATACATCTTCAGCCATTGCTCCACATGCATATCACACACTTATCCATCTACCTGACCACACAACTGTACTCTACTCAGGTCTGCCCACCCAATTCCCACAACGCTTTGAAAACCCAGCCCTCTGCCCTTCCACATGGCTCCATCTGTTCTGCACTTGATAGGATTTTTGGAAGAAAACCAATAATTTTCTTTTAATTTTTATTGAGATCTTTCAAAAAAGTGGATTTTTCTCCTGTGAATTAGTAATTCCTCAAAATCTTATTTTTTTTTGCTTTGTGGGTGTGGATTTTTTTTATACAATAACAATAATTTTATACAGAAGACAATAATTTTTATGGCATTGTCACAAGGAAGTATTGCTTCCGTCATATTTCTCACGGTTACGTCCACTGTTCCCTGGTCAAAATGGCTGGTTGGACTTAACTGGCTACAACCAACAGTGCCTACTTGATTCAACTGGTTAGATAGTGGGGAGATTTCTGGCTAGATAGTGTTCTGCAGGAAAAGACCATTTTTGCAAAATTTAGAGGCAGAAAAAGAAAAAAGAAAAAAGAAAAAAGAAAAAAAAAAAAGTCTTCTAGCTTACCCAGTAGAAAATAGATATGTAAGGTTACCTCCTTCAAATTTCCACAGGTTTCTTCTCAGAACAGACCAAATTTTTCCATGTGAAACAGTTTTCAAAAAAGAAAGGCTCCTCTTCAATTTTCTCTTATTGTTTTATCAGTCTTTCTGATTTATTTATTTATTTATTTATTTACTTTAAATTGGTATTAGAAACATTGAAAAAATATTTAATTCCCAAACAGGTTTGTGAGAAGGCAGGAGATGCTATCCCTGACTCACTCTCAATGCTGACTGTGCTGCTAAAAACGCTGTCTTTCTTCAATTGTTGCTTACTTTTAAACTTTTCTTATTTCTTTTAGTCATACTGCAAACAGTCAGAACGTGAGGGAGTTGGAACAAGCAGAGTAATAGGGACTTTTTCTTCCTCCTGTTATTCCCATACTTCTCTGAAGCCTTTCTTCCTTTCTCTGAAAAGGAAAAAAATTTAACTGCTGACTATACACGCTTTTCACCTAGCAGGTAAAAAAAAGAAAAAAAAAAAAAAAAAAAGGGAAAGAAAGAGAAAAAAATGGATGCAAAAGCTCATGGGTTTGTAAATATCTCAGCACAGAAAATGTGGACATGGATAAAAGAAAGATTGTGCCTAGAAATCAATGTACACTGCTAGCAATGGTTTAAATATCATCTTTTAACTTCTTTAATCTGCTTAAAAACCCCTGTGGCTAAATCAGTATAACCCCCTCAGACTGTGAGCAGTTATACAGCTCCATGTGTACCTAATACCGGTGTAGCTTAATTTCATGCCTACAAGAGAACAAAGTTATGTTGGTATAAAGCCTATTTATATCAGTGTAAGTGCTGGAGGGAAATGTTCTGTGCCTATCCTGCTGTTACACTTAAAACTTCTTGCATAGATAAAGCTGAAATGGGAATCCTGCCCACCCACTCTTTTGGGACAGGGACTGTGCAGCTCTGACAAAAATCCTGGAAGGTTTTCACTCAGCTCTTTACAGCTGTCCAAGGAAACTGCTTTAACAACACACAGCACAGGTCAGGGACATAGTAGCTGGGCTCAAAGAAAGAGGCTCTGCCAAAGTCATCCATGAAGATGCTGGCATAGTTGAGGCATCCCACCTGCCATGTCCTATGTCCTTCATGTGAAGGAAGGAAGTCATGGAGAGCCAAGAAATAACCTGCTAGAATGACAGAAGTAATGGAAGTTGTGTTGATGCAGAAGACTCTGAAGCCTTTAATGCCTTAAGTTGGATGTGGGAGGCATCCTTTATCAAACATAGATACAAATCCACCCAAGATGCTTCTCAGATCTGGGCATCTGACTAGACCAGAAGCTTTCAGGACAAATTCACCACTAGAGCAACTTTGTTGACTTCAGGGCTGCTAGACCACAGAGGGATCTGGCCTGATGCTTTTAATGATAGTCACAGACTCGGCTGCAGCCTGATGAGCAGAAAATAAGATGTTATCACATCCATGCAGTCCTCTATTCCACAGAAAGGAAAACATGCAGGAGCAAGAGCCTTAGTTAGACTGATCCCAAGGCCATATTGTTTGGGAGACAAAGAATCTGGAGCCTGTACTCTGTTTGCAGGAGCATCAGGTCTATAGTACTGTGACACCCAGGATTAGTTCAGCATCAGGTGATTTGCTCATTAATTCCATCTATAAATCATGTTCCTGGTTTCAAAATGGCAAGGACAATAAAAAACACAGTAAAAGGTATGAAAGACACACACACACATATGCTGAGGGAAAATGTTTGCAAAGACAATGTTATAGGAAGAAAATAAAGATAATCTCCGAAACTATATGGAAGACATGTAACAGCCTCCAGGGGAGGGTTGTCAAGAAGATATCATTAGTACAGCCATGCAAACTTCATGAGCTCAGAGACTTTACTAGAGGATGGCAAAATGCAGTAAAGGACCACCCAATCCACCACCAAAACACAGTCATTCCTGGGAAGGATTTCAGCATCTTGCTAATGGTCCTCAGCAACTGAGGTTCCTCCTCAAGTTCCCAGCACCTGCGCATGTGCTGAACTCCTGGCATATGGTTAAAACTTTCTCTGTTCAAAAATGGTTGAGCCCATGACTGATGAAGCAAAAAGGATCATTTACAAATGTACTGTCATTCTATGGAAGGTTGGAGTTAAATATGCAGCTCTCCAAGTGGTGTCTTTCAATATTTAAATGCAAAAGAAACCAAAACATTATCACTGAAGAAATTTTGGCAGTGATAAGGATCTGTATAGCTCTTATTTCCATGTTAGGATTTGCAAAAGGTGAGAAAAGCTGAGCTGGATCTGATGAACAAAATAACAAAAATCTTATTACAATTTGCAGAACACACAAACATAAACATGTACCTACTGGTATATCTGTAATACGCAGTACCTGGTTTATAAAACATTTATTGCCAAACTGAATGCTAACTAATAAGTTCAGCTGACAGAAACACAAAGAGCAGCCTTGCTGGCACCCAAAGGAAGGCAGCATTTCCAGCAGGACCCTTGCTCACCACCCACCAGATGTCTGGGAAAATCAGTCAGGTAGGATACATGGAAATCACTGGAACATTTTGAAAGTGTTGCTATTCATATCCTGGTGGGATCTGGTGAGGGATTTCTACTTTTTATTTTCAGGGAATACATCAGAGTTGAACTCAGTTGTGAGTGCTTAGCCCTTGGACATTTCTTTTGCTTTCTAAGAACTCAGCAGAGGAGAAAATGGGTTTCTAGGTGGTGTGTGGAGGGCGGGAGAGAGGAGAGAGGCAAACTGGCTGCTCTAGATGCATGCTGTGGTGCTGTGTTGTGGTGTGAGACCAGGGACCAGAGGAAAGGAGCACGTGGCGACAACCAATTGTGGGGAGCAGCAGGACTGGAGAAGGCCTCCTCTGGAATGGTCCAGTGTGGCCTCATTTCACAAAGCATCCTTCAGCCTCAGGGCCAGGGCATCAGGACATGGCACAAAGCCTGCCCTCAGTCAGCAGGACACAAGGAATTGCAGACGCTTAGCTGAGGATGCACATCTAGGGCCAGCAGGGGGGCTCGCTTCTCCCATCCTGTCACTCCCCTTTAGATTTTCCTGAGTATGCCTCCCTTGGGAGGACGCCTTCCTCCTCCTCCAGCCCTGGCAGTCCCTGCTAGCTGTGCTTCTTTGCCAGCTGGCAGGGGCAGCCGATGGGCAGAGGCAGCTGCCACGCTCCTGAGATGCAATGCTTACAGGTGTCACCACTGCAGGCACTGAAGGATGTCTTTCCAGGTGTTTTCCCTGGCCAGAAGAAGTGGGAAGATGCTGCCCTTTTGGTTATAGCTGCCCAACAGTGAGAGGAGACCCTGCAGATGGCAGAGCATAGAAGGATGCAGATGGACACAAGCTCTATTTTGTAGCTTTAGGATCTGGAATAAATCAGATTATGGATGATTTACCTATTGGTCCTACTTGAGAAGCTGGTTTGGGGCTCTTCACATGAGAGAAGGCTGTGTTTTAGAGTGCTGGGATGAATTTTGCACCTTTGTATGGCAACATTTCTTTAAGACAGGAACACAGATCTAATGCTTTGCAGGTGCTGCTTGCAAGGACTGAAATTACAGAAATTGGCCTAGGAAGATACATTCAGTTTGAGATTTGAAATTCCAGGGCTTCCTGGAGCCCTGCCTCCAAACCAGGATACCCTGGTTCTTCCATGGACAGAAATGCTCCATCACAAACTTTTCCCTAGGAAAGTCTTTGAAATGAAACTGTCAGCTTCTTGTTCAACATGGGTCCCACAAGCTGGGACTGTAACCTGATGGTTTCATTCAGTGGCCTTAACTGGTACTGCCCATTCCTGCAGGGTTACCTACGGACATCTGCCCTAAACATAGCTGCAGTGCAGCACTCCTGCATCTCCAAAGGCAAATACACACTTCTGTGTATAGAAAGGAACCCAGATGTGAAGAGTCTTTTATCCCAAAAGGGGAGGATAAACTCCCAGGTGCCTGATGTTGGTCTGTCCTGGTCAAGATGCTGAAATCAGCCAGAGAACTTGTATTGCCTCTCAGTATAAGTTTTGGACCCTCTTACATTGAGCTGAGATCACCCTTGGAAAAGGAACAGCACCTTATTCACAGGCATGGGGAGAGATGTTGGAGGGGCACCCACATGTGTGGGGCAGGGATTTGCATCACAACTAATGAAAATCCCATGCCCTGGTCTTCTATGCCTTCAACATAAGCTGCTAAAAATCAGGCTTCTCTTTCAGCCCAGTGGACAGAAATTTAAAAAAACAGACAACAAAACCAACCATCTCCCTGTGCCTGTGCTGCCACCTCCCTCTTTCTCCTCTGCTTGCGACAGGCAGCTCGGGCTGCGAAGACCCGGCGCTGAGGTGAGTGTGTGTGTGTATTTGTGTGCATGCGGGTGTGTGCGAACGCGCACGCCTCTCGGTGCAATTCCTCCTTCCTTGCCAAAACATCTCCTGCTGTTTATTTATTTATTTCTCTCTGATAACGGAGGGGATCGCGTTTCCGGAAGAGTGCCAGCAGATGATACGAGCCCAGGACTGATACTGCCAGCAAACCCATGCCAGCCCTTTCTGCCGGAAAAATTTCATTTTTTCCAGAAGGAAGCCATGAGTGTGAAGCAGAATCCAAATCCGATTTCTCGGCATTTTTTGTTATCGCTCAGCAGCCCACCAGGTGGGGCAATGGAGGGAGCTCACTCAGCTGCAACTCAGTGCCTTAATCCAATTTACAGCTTCTCTTGGAGAGATAATTACAGCCCTGAAACCAGTTAGCACTGTACAAAGAGGCTCTCGAACCAAAACCCCGATCCTGTCTTTCAAATATTCACCTAGAGTGTCAGGGATGCTTTGGAGAGGGAGGGGGCACTCCAGCTAAGCTGCTGTGAAGGGAGAAGTGTGTACATACAGCCCCTCCTGGGGACACGTGTGCCTCCCTCGCACGCTCACACAAGTTTCCCAAAGGCCCACAGGGAGTGACGGTGTGAGATTTTCACCCCCCAGTTCTTCAGGCAGTGGGAGAACAGCACCAGTGGTGGGCTGAGGTATAGACACATTTAAGATGTCCTGTTGTACTACCATCTGCCTGGTGACACTTGACAATGGACATACTGGACTCAGTATGCAAATTATCAGAGATGAACCTTGAGGCTTCTGCAGGTTTCCTTAAACCACATCCAGCTAAGTTGTTAGCTGTAAATTAACCTCCTTGGGCTTAAAGATCCTGATCTTCCTCACTCTGATGTGACTCTGGGAGATCTTTCTTGCAGACAATCCTCACTCTGACTTAGTCCAGAGAAGAGCCCAGCACTTCATATTTAAGCATTGAAAAGGAACAGAAAATACATAAATGCATATTCTTGGTGGTAGGAATAACAGCTGGTGTAGGAGCAATTGGAGACCAAAACACGCAGAGTATACATAATCCACTGAGGAGTACATACCCATCTTTGTGACTGCATCTGCCATGGAGCACCAGCTCAAAGGCCAAGGGGAGCTTTCCTAGCCTGCCTCAGACAGAAGGGAAGGAGTCAGGCTGGCTCCCTGGCAGAATACCCTCTTCCAACAGGCCAGAAAGGCCATGGCAAGTCTGCAGTGACAGAGCTTTCCCTGGGAAAAAAATAAATGGTTGTGTTGTTGAAACACTCAGTCACAAGCAGAGAGCGTACTTGGTTGGGATCCAGGTTCAAGCCCTTACTCTTCCACTCCTTTTCTCTGTGTCCTTGGCCAAGTCCCTGCACTCAGCAGCAACAACTGACAGCAGGCACTGTCTCTCCCGGGGTGTGCCCTTGCTGGCAGGTACAGTCAGAGCCGAGCTCTGAAGCATGGCGCTATGCAGGAGGGGTCAGCGTTGGCTAGATGCAAGAGGCACGGCTTATTTGTTCACATGCAGCCCTGGAGGAATGTGCCTAGACATAGGAAGCTGGCACAGGGTGATTTTCCCTCCTTGCAGGTTTATGGTTGGGCTGTTTTGCATGACAGACATGCCCCATATACCTGAATGGACTGCACAATGGATGTTACTTTGGTTGGAACCTTCCAGCTCTTGCCTGGACTTTGTGGGAGTTTGTGTTTGCTCTACAAGGAAAGGGAGTAGCAGAAATCAGATCTCAAGTCTAAAAACATTCAATTTTGAAAGTCCTTGGTATCTGAAGCACATGTAGGGACATCTCTTTCTTGTAACACAAGCCCATCTCTAGGCCTCAAAATGCATATCTGCTCTGTGTTGGATACTACACGCTGGGCAGGTTTATGGGCAGGTATCCTGGGAGGTCCTCACTCGGGCTGTAGTTGCAATGTGAAGGACATAAATATATTCCATGAGAGCAGCTGCTTATATTTCCTAGCAGTGTATTAGCATCTAATCCTCTTAGCTTCTTCATCCCTTTTGCATAATATTATTGTCCAGTAATATCAAACATAGAAGGTCTATTTCAAGCCACAATGTTTCCCTCCTTTGATTCAGGTCCTCTGAATCGATGCTCTAGCCGTGGATCTTGGCTTTTCCATTGACTGCTTCTGTGGTATTTCTGACCTGCTAGGAATGTGGCTAAAGTGCAGCTGGAGCTTTCCTTCCTATGAGTCTAGGGCAAAGTGTGGTTCATCTGAAACCTTGCCTACTGCTCACGGGGATGTTACCCCTTGTGCACGTGATATCCATTTGGTATTCATGAGCACAACTCTGTCAGAATCTGCCATCCTCCAAGGGTATAACAATCTTACACAGTTGATCTGTTTGTGTAGATGCTAGCGAGCACCTGGAATTTCTTGTATTTAGGATGTCATTTCATCTGCCTCTCTAATGCAGCCACCTCTAATGTGGGACACAACCATCCCATTAACAGGCTATTATAGGGTTCCTTGGGAGGTCTGGAGAGAAATTAAGTATATCAGTCTCAACAGTCAACTGAGTCAAAATCAGTGGATTCCTTCACTTGCATCTATTTGGCATCTGGGACATAATATTCAACTGTGAGCAGTGGAGACATCCAGGCACACAAAAAACACCACGGTGATTTTGCTAGGGCTAGAGACCCACCTACAGCAAATCAGAGCACTGGACCGATGCTGACCCAAAGGGGAGAGAGTGGCATTCGCACTCGATTTGTTACCCCTCTGCAAGCTCCACAAGGGATGCTGTACCCACTTTCCCTATCACAACACTAATTACACCCCAAGCTAGTCTGTACTGGGAAAGCCCAGGAGACACTGCAGTCCCACATTATACCATGCCTTGGGAACAGCTCTGACCAATGATACTTGCTGCTCTGGAAGACAGAATATGGGCTCTTCACCTCAAGCACAGACATTTTTCAATATATCGGCAAAATCCATAGCCATTAAAGGACTGCTGGCAAAGTCATTAGCATTAAAGTGAATGGCTGTGCTTGAGCTTGCGGGTGATTTGTTGTTGGTTTTGATTTTAGTTTTTAACACCTTTGATTTTAGTTTTTACACCCCTAAAGAACCTGGGGCACAAGAGGGGCTGGATCCCTGCTAGGTGGAGGGACGTGTCCTGTGGCAGTATTTTGGGAAGCTGACCTTAACCAGGACCATTTACAAATAACTGCATCTTTTAAAGACTTTTGTACACAAAGCCTCAAACTGGGAACCTGATCCCTTTTGGAAATCTCACCTTTCACTTCTCTTCTATCTTTGCCTAGACTCAGGAAGCAACTGCATGTATAAATGGGAGAAAAGCTCACCTGGAGTAAACTGGTAAAGATCCCCTAATTCCCAGCAGCCAAGTAGCAGACTTTATCTCCCCTTGTAAAAATTACTACTTCTGACACCTAGAAGTGGGATGAAGTGGTGCTGTTGCACTTTTCTTGTCACCACATGACACCTTCAAAATGCATTTGTCAGAAGACGTGGGCTGCCCCAAGAGCATGCCACACAATGTTACCACAGTCTCCTGCTCTCTCCTGCACAGTGCATGCCAGGTAACTCCTTGCACAGGGGAAGATGATCAAGGGAGGGACAGCATGACCCTGTCTCACATCTCCTTCAGCTCGTGTAAATGACAGCATAAGGCAGATGGGGATTTTCCCCCTTTCTCTCATTGTAATCTAAATCAGGGATATTGCACCCAGGACGATGGAGCTGGGTAAAACAGAGCTCTGTAGCCAGAGCAGTGGCCATTGGTGAGACTTTGTCGAGAAGCAGGGATCTGGGCTAGGACCCAACAGGTCTCTGTGGGGTCTCGATCCCTTCCACCGGGTATGGGGTTCCTCTGGCAGCAGCACAGCCCCCCCCCCCTCCCCCCTTAGGCCTGCTGCTGCCACTGAACTGCACGGCTGGAGGGGATGGCACATTGAAGCAATTTGCCAGGCTGTGTGACAATTACTGACACAGATGCTCCTGTGTCAATATGGGCTCTTCTCTCTATGCTGGTTACAGCGATGGGTGTGCCTGGCGGGGACTCCTCTCGGCACAGGCCAGTAGGATTATGGGGTTGGGAAGGGGCCATGTCTGCCTGGGCTTGCAAGGCTAGAGGCAGCCTCAGAGGTTGTCCCTGCTTCTGCCACTCCTCTAGACTGCTTGTCAGGATCTCCAGATGACCACCACCCCTGTCCTCATGCATTTCCCTCCATCTCCCTGCCATGCAAAACTGTTGGTCTGTAGCTAGAGGAAAAGGGGCAGTGCTCAACTCACTTCTCATGCCAAAGGTTCTGTGTGCCTCATGCCCCCTCCTCCTTTCAGCTTCCTCTCCTCTGCCCCTGCCCCTTCCTCTTCTTTGCTCTGTTCCCCTTTTAACTGTGATACCAGTCATTGCCCAAGTGCCAATACATTAAAACTCTCCACAGGCACATCAGAGATGGGAGACAGGACAGTTTTTTAGGAAGGTCAGAGCAGGCTTAAGGAATTACAGACAAACCCCTTCACCTTTGGAGCAGTTTTGGGATCCATTTTTCCCTGCCAGTTTTTGACTGGCATCAAAGTTAATATGGTTTTGCCTGCCAAAGCCTGAAATGTAGGGAAACTGCTCAAATCCAGTATTCAAATGTCACCAAACCCCATCCAAACAAAGAAATGTCATCAAGTCAATGCAAGGACCTCAGCCAGATTCAGTTAATGGTACATATATAGTCATGATCCAGCATATCCCTTTGTCCTCCTGCAAGTCTGGGATGACTCCTGGATCCCCAGGGATGTGGAGCACCTGCTGAGAAGTCTGTATGAACACCAGGGTCCCTACCCTAGCTGCAGGTTTAGCACCAGATGGAAAGATGAGCAGTCTCAGGCCATTTGCTGTCCAGAGCTGCCTGACCCTGTCTGCAGAGGAGGCCCAGAGCGGCTGCGTTCAGGTGTGCTGAGCCTGTGCCCCATGGCTGCACCTTCACCAGTTGCTACTGCTGCTGCCAGGGCTTTACCCAACAGGATGCATATTCCTCAGCCCCAAAATAGCTTCTCTCTCATCTCTCCTCTTCTGAAAAAAAAAAAAAAGAAAAGGCTGTACTGCTCCTTTAAATGTGGTGCATGTTTAAAAAAATAAAAAAAAAAAAAAAATGACAAGCTCCCTCACTCTCAAAAGAGTGAGAAATTTTCATTGATTGATTTCTTCATGGCTTCTTAAACAGATAATTAATTCACCGTGAACCTGCGGACACACCGTCGTGAGTCGTTAATATTGTAAATTCACATATACTTCAATAATCGCCTGACCCCCCCGTCACCCCGAAAAACAGATAGCTGTGCAGCGAGGAGGAGGGGAATAGGGGAGAATCGATTTTCGAAGACATGAAGGGATCACCCAGCAAAGGGAAGCTATTGATTCTCTTTTATAAGACACCGCTATAATATTTATTCTTTTGTAAACAGAATTAACCCAGCATCATGGGTCATTCCTATCGAACAACTTTCCTCTCATGTGCACAGCAATGCTGATTGTATCAGATGAGGTAGAAATATCCAAACTGCGCCACCCACCCTGGCCTGCACCTCCGCATCCACTCTGCTCCTGCTTTCTGGGTCTCACCACCATGGCACAAACCCAGCTGGCGCTGGGGCCGCTCGGTAGCTGGCCATGGCAGGGCTGGGGACACACAGGTATTAGCAGCCTGGGAAGCAGCCATGCTTTTGTGACCAAGAGCTGCTGGCACCGAGGTGGTCCCTGGGCTGCCTCAGGCTGGGAGTAATGCCTGCGGCTGGAGCTGCAGATACTCGCTCATGGAGGACAGCTAAACTGAGGCTCCGTGCTGCCAGCAGCTGCTGATAGAGGAAAGCAGAGCAAAGACTGCAATACAAAGAGGAACTTCTGTCCATCCTGTTACTGTCTCCCACCGCAGACCCCTCATGGTCACACAGAAACCCACCCAGCAGCATATGGGACAGTTGACACGAGTACTTCATGACACTCAATTGCCTCTCTGTCTACCTGTGGCATGATGCCCACTCTGTGGGGTGCAGACAGAAGGGTCCATGTGAGGCATCATGACCCAGAGCCCTGAGTGTCCCATCATCTTGGTGTCCCATCACACAGGGACAGTTTGGGAAGATGAGCAACAGGGCTGCCTGAGGCTGAGGCATAAGCTGTTGTTTCTGGAGGAAACAACACTGCATTTCACGCAAATGAAACATCACTCCAGAAGGAAATCAGAGCCTGGGTGACAAAAGCAACAAGCAAAAGCCAAGGGCAGGCTTCTAGGTCAGGTATCCCAAGGAGGAGCAAACAAAATTTAGTCAGGGAATGATGTACAAATCCTGGCTAAAGCTGCTTTCCTTCTGTGTGTTTATCTGCATGAACATAGCACCTCACGTCTCCATAAAAGATTAGTCATATGCAGTCACTCAAGCCTCTTTCACTTCAAGTTCTTGAAAACTTGAATTTGTGGGACACCTGTGTGCAACAGTAAACTGTGCTTTATCTAGAAAAAGATGCAAATATTTGCCTTAGGTACAGATATACCTGAGGTTCAGAGAAGTCTGGAGGAGGTGGCTGTGAAACTCCTGGTTGAACTGCCATCGACTACCAACATGTTAGTCCAAAGCAAAGACAGAAAATAGCAACGAGTGCTTCCTGTAATATGCCTCCCAAACGTGAAGCAGTTTTCCATCAACATTTTCCCAAGATCATCTAATTGCAGGAGCTGCTTTTCACAAATCACCAAAACATCACAAGAGGTATGATTTAGATTTAAGAAGAAAAAATAAAATCACAAGATCATATCTGTGTTTCGTGGACCAAACCCAGATCTAACTGCCCCAGAGCCCCTTGGGTTGAGAGGAGGCTTGGGGAGTTTCCAGCTGTGAGCATCCTCCTGGGTTGAATCCTTACAGATGCTCCAAGGCCCCTGCCCCACAGTGCAGAGTACAGCCATGCGCCAGGCAGGATGTGTTCGCTTTGTGCCGTGCTGGCAGCAGCAGGACAGCCCCGTGCCTGCCCCTGCAGCACAGCCCCAGACGTGCCAGGCTTATGGTGCTCTGGCTGGCTTCCCCTTGCCTTTCACCCATCCCGGCTGGGTGCCAAGGCAATCGAGAGAGGCCCTAAATTGTGTCAAAGAATTTAAAAGCGGTGGGGGGAAGCTGAGGGGGGCCGGGCAGCAGTGGAGGGGCAGGCGCAGGCAGCGGAAGCCCTAATTAAAAGCGGGGCCGCGGGCGGGCAGGGCTGCCATTCAGCAGGCTGACAAAGGGAGGGTCTGTGGAGCAGAACTAGGAGGCAGTGAAAGGAGAAGGCCCCATGGTGCCCCTCGCCCGCCAGCACAGCGCCCTGGCCCACAGTGCCTGGCTGACCTGGGCCTCTCCTGCCGCCGTTCTCTGTCCCCTACGTCCCAGCCTCCTCTTGCCCCTGCACTGGGGCACAAGGGCTGGGAAGCCACAGCGTGATGTGGCTGCTGAGGGGAAGACTGGACAGTGGTGGTGGGGAGGAGGAGAGCAGGGGCCAGCCCACCAGGTTGTCCCTCAGCTCCCCGCCACCAGACAAGCGCCTTTCCACTCCATCAGCGGCCCTGAATGCATTAATTAGCCCCTGATCTTGGTGCTGGGGAATGCCACATCAGTCATATGACAGCCATGAGTGAGTGGCCTGGCCCTACCCACAGCCCTGGGTGGGACATGGCAAAGGGAAAGCTGGGACCTACAGGTCCCAAGGGGTGACAGGAGTGGGGCGGAGGGGGTCTGCCCAGCCCTGCTCCTTCTGGGGTCAGTGCTATGAAAGGCTGGGGGGAAAAACAAGAGACCCTGCGCTTGTTGAAGGGCAGCCTGAACATCACAATTAATTTGGGGCTCTTTCCAAAACAAAGGCTCTTTACAGCTTTCAACATGTTTTCACAATAGCGCAGAGAAAGAGCAGGGAAGTGTCATCTGGAGGGCCCTCTCCTTATCTCCTGCCTCTTTGCTTTCTCTCTGCACCACTCAGCATGTCCGGTCACCTTTTGTTTCATCCCCAGCATTGTCTCCCTCTGTTCATACTCTTTCTTGCTCCAAATTCACATTTTTTTTCCCCCTGCCACATTAGCTTTGCTTTCTAGGAACTTCCCAAGTCTTTACTGTGAGGCATCCACAGCTGAGGCAGCCCCATACATGTCCAGATGGAGCATTTACCGCGGGGAAGCTCAGGGCTACAGGAGACGCAGCACGGCAGCCACAGATTAAGAAGCTACTGCTGGTGAAGGGAAGAATCCTCTGTAGCTCTGGCCTCTTCTCTCTCATTTTGAGCAACATCAGACTCAAGCCTTAGCAGAGATCACCCTATTACAGGTCAGAAAGTGGTATTATAAAAAGGGCGCAAAAGGGGACCATATCCTTCAGGTCAAACAGGAATCCCCAGGTTAAATTAGTGGGCACACCAGGGCTGCATGGTCTTTTGCATACAAAGAGCATGGCAGATCAGAGACTTTGCTTGGCTAGCAAAGGCACAGAGAGAGATACCAACAAGCTATATGAGACCTCAGGGATAGTGATGGGATCAGTGAAAGAGCCAGGGGAGAGAACCATGGACAAGGAAGGTCACACATGAACACCAGGGCAGGCTGTTGGGTCAGGACTTCCTCCCTGATATTTTTTGCTTTGCAAACAGAAAGGCCAGAGACCTCATGTCCCTGTAGCAAGCACACACCAATCTCGTTCAGCTAGTGCATATCAGTTAAACCAGACCTTTTGTCCCTGGGGCAATATAGAAAAACCACATCACTTGATTTATCTGGCTATGTTATCAAGCTTAAGGATTTCTCAGCCCCCAGGCCCTCTGTAATGTTGCTTGCAGACCTCCCAGTAGCATAATGCCCCTTGCTGGCTCTTAGAGCACTCCAAAAACCTGGAAGGAAGTTCTGACATCCTGAAGGGGAAAGAGCAGCATGGTATGGAGAAGTAAACAGCAGGCAGCAAGCTAGTGCCATCAATTAACCATCTCCCCTTCGATTTTCCTCCTCCCCACCCCACTCCCCCATCTTCTCTACTCAGCTTCCAATGGCTTCCAGCTGGGGCCTCTTCCTCACCTGTACATCTCAGGACCCTGAACACTACTGCAAATAGCCAGGAGGCTTCCCAGGGAAACTCAACAGCCCTAGCAAGAATGTAATTGCCTTCAAAGCTAGTAGTGCCAGCATGAGAGACTGCTTTCAGTAAGAACAGCCTTTCCACCATCACACGCCTCACCCAGGTGCACAACATCTTTTTCAAAGGCCCAAGGGAGTGAAACAGCTCTGAAAGGCCTTAGGAGAAAGGAAATTGCTATCAGAGACTCCTGTTGACTCCATAGCCCACCAAGGAGGCTGCTGGCTTCTACAGGCCGTCCCCCATCTGTTGGAATAGCAGGAAGTTTTACGTTAGCAATAAAAAATAAAAAATGCTGGAGTCCAACTGGTGACTTAAGCCTGGTGCCAGGCTCCGCTGCAGAGACATCACAGCTGCTTACAGTGCCTGCTCTGAAAGAGGTACTCATTAAACACTTGCCTTGGGTTTATTTTCCCTATTTGCTAAACACAAGCATCCACAAGAAAAATCTATAAGGGAAGGCTGCAAATCAAAAGTTTGATTTCATTAAAACAAATACAGACAGCCATCTGACTTTGAGCTTTTCTTCCTTTGTCCTCTGTTTTTATATTTAGCCTTCAGGGCTTACTTTGAAAAGCTCATGGCCACATGAGCTAGAAGTGACTTTTATTATCTAATTGATAAAGCTCAGATTCTCAGATAATCACATGACTAAGAGACCAGAATCTTTGGTAAGATCCCAAGTAGTCAATACTCTCCTCAGAGTTGGCAACACCCTTTTCAAGTCAATAAATTACCTCAAGATGTAGAAAGAATTTTTTTCTAAGTTGTATATTTTTGGTGGAGTTCTTCCCTTTCTGCCCAGCTATCAAGACACTTTCAATAACTGCAAACATCTTTCATGCATGAGCCCTGAACAGTGACAGATCGAAGCTGAGGAGTTGGTCTGAACTCTCAAAATCCTGAACACACTTTGCTGCCAGGCTGCTCAGAGGAAAGCTCTTGCCTGCAGGATGAAGACAGTAATACTGTGAGCAGAATTCAGAAATACTAACATCTGGAGGTTAACAACACATCAGGTCTTCAAGAAGAGTGGGAGGCCTGTGGCCTGTAAGCTAGACAGTGCCCACAGCTTTGTGTCATAAAGCTCAACAGCACATGGGCTTTTTCCACACTAGGTGCCACTGAGCTGCACCTGAAGGTGTTTGAAAAGTTTATTTAGCAGGCTCCCCACCTTGCCCTGAAGTCTGGGAAGTCCTGTCTGGTTGCAAGCCCAACCATACCAAGGGCTGAGCATACCAGGGGCTGTCTCCCACTGCCACCTGCTTAGGACACCAGTGCTCCCCAGGCACTACTGATTTTCTTGCACCCCACACCAGAGCACCACCATGCAGTAGCATCCCTGGGCACCCACCATCTCCCACCTGCAGCTGTCCCAGCGGTGACCCCGCACCCAGTGGTCCAGCTGTCCCCATATCCCCCCTTCTCGGCATGGTCAGAACCAAGTCTGTTTCCTCTGGCTCCCTGGGCACCTGGGGGAAAGCTGGCCTCGTTGTGGAGCCATGCTGTGAGGCACTGACACGGATCGATCCACAAGCCGCCCCGATGTTCTCCACTTCTGATTGCTACATTTTTTGTGACAAATTGATAAACTGCATCTCCACTCAGTTAAAGATTTGATCTCGCTCTCTTAATCCGCTATCAATAAGATATTAATCGTGCACCCGACCCGTTCTGTTCCTCGTCTGCCTGCAAATCCAATAATCATTTCAGAATTCACAGCCGAGTGGGGCACTCCCTTCAAACAATTAATTTCAGGGGAGTCTCATTTATTTTCCCTGTAACCCTCTCCCCTCAAACCCTCTGCTGCTTGCCTGGCTGTCCCCTTCTCTCTCTCTCCCTCCCCCCCCCCTCCTTCCCCAATTTACACACTTCCTAGCTGAAACTCCTGCTCAGCACAGACAGGAGGTGGGAGTGCAACTTACACTGGGAGCCTGAGAGATCCTGCTCAACTCCCTTCCATTTGCTGCTCCACAGAGCCGATTAAACACCCCCTTACCCATCCCCCAGACATCTCTAAAGGTGAGAGCCAAATTCACCCCTTAGCTAACATCCTGTGCTTGAAGACAGTGTGAGGAAGGGAGCCACAGCCCAGTCTGCATGGGAAGGTGGTGAATCGGTATACAACTACCTCGCTGGGGACTGGGGCTCCAGGCATGAGCAGTGTGCACTCATCAGCCACAGCCACAAGCAGGATGCAGGGGTAAGCCTCCAGCTGCACCCCAGGCTGTTTTCCTTCTCCCATTCCAACAGCTTCTGCACAAATATGCTGCCACAGTGGGCACAGAGCCCATGGCCACACTGACCCAGGCACAGGGTCAGTGGCAGTGCCCATGCATCATTGGTGCTCACCAACCCAACAGCAACTGGAGGGAAAAAGAGACCCTAAAATGGGATAATCGCCAGCACTGCGTAGCTCCTCTACCACCTCCCTGGGCTTTGCTCTACCAGCGGCACCATATTTGATGCCCAGGCAGGCAGGGTTTGTCCATGCCCAGAATCAAGTTGTTTCAGGGCAGCCTAGGTAAAGGCCAGTTGGGTGAAAAGTCTCTGTGTGGGCCATGAGGACAGATGAACTGATGACAACTGAGTTTTATCCACGTCCTTAACATCTTCTCCTAATAGACCACACTCCTATCTGTGTGCTTCTTGATTTGACTTTAGAGCATTTATCTTCTCCCTGCTGTCTGCAGGAGAACCAGACTAGGAATCCAGGACACCAGCTGTGCTCTGAGACAGGCTCTTATTGCACTGTCCCTTCCTCGTTCAGCCCCTGCTGGCATTGCATCTCAACAGCCAGCACATTTCAGGTGGTGCTGGTAGGTGAATGAATCTGTGCAATATTTATAGCCGTGACTTGTGTGAAGGCCAGATACGTAAATTAGCACAGTTTGTGCCCAAAACTTGCTACCATAAGTGCTTGAGACCAAACGGAGGTAAAAGGTTGTAGAGAGCATGACAGAACACGCAAAGTCTTTAATTATCCATGCAACAAATACTAGGGAAAAGCCCAAGTAAGTTTCTTTGACTGTCTAAGATGTGTATCTTTTGCTTCACTCTATTCCTCATCTCCCCCCTTTACCTCAAAACCCGCAGGAGGCAGAAGCACCGTGAGCAGAGACAGGAAGGACTGGGACAGCGGAGCGGTCGCTGGCAATATCCACTGTCAGCATCGGCAGGAAGGCCGGAGGAAAGAGCGTCTCTGCTCCTGTGCTGGGACAAGAGCAGGGCTCTGACAAGCTCTTTAAGCTCCCTAGGCTCCAGAAAATGCTGCGCAAAGTGTTTTAGCAACAAAAGTCTTGAGAAGAACAAACACTCTAATCCCTTAATGAGCCTGCTGATCCCCCATCTTGGCTCTGGCTTCTCTAAAGAGCCACACGCTCCCCCCCTCCTCGGCCCCAGCCCCTCCGGAGCAGCCCGCCGCGGCCGCCTCAGAACCGATTCAAGGTGCTCTTCGGGTCCAATCCAATTACCCTGCGTCCTGCTGGGCGGCCCCACAGGCCGACGGCTCTTTCAGGGCTGAGTCTTATGGCCTGTTAATCCTCCCCTCATTAAGAGACCTTGTTCCTCCCTCCTCAGAGATGGAAAAAAAATAAATCACTACAAAACCCACGCTGGGAAAAGTTTATATAACAGAGCCCCAAAGCAGAGCATGAAAGCTGGTCCACAAGCTCTGGGGGTGTCTCTGCCTTCTCCTGCCCCCAAATGCAGAGCCCCCCATGGGACCTGGTTCATGGGTGAGAAAGACAGGCAGGCAGCAAGCCCTCATGCTGTTGTTGCACCGTGGCTTTATTGGCTTCCCTTTAATGGGCCTGTCATTAAGCCAAGAGGAAGCTGGGTGGGAGGGTTCCCATAAAATGAAGGCCTCACATCTAATGAATGCAGCACCCAGGGGGAAAGGACACAGAAGCAGCAGTTGTAGTTGGTCACGCAGGACTGAGCTGGCCTTCCACAGCCTGGCAAGGACAGGGTCCCTCCTTGCTGGGAGAGGAAATGTCGGAGCAGCCCCCTCTGCCATCCACCACTCTGGTCCCACACATGCGGGAGTGATCGAGGTCCCCAACCCAGAGGGTGGCTGTTTGCACCACTGGCAAACCCTCCTCAACACTTAGCTGGAGGGATGAGCTGGAGCTCAGTCAGCTGCAACCACCTCACAACACACATGCTATGCTGCCTTCCTTGGGGTGATGCTGTTTCTGTCTCTTTTGCTTCCTCCTGTCCTGAGGGTGCAATCACAAAACACATTATTTTCCCTCCAGTTGCTCATGCTATCTAAAGTCTGACCAGATCAGGTTTGAATCCACCAGTCCTACTGTAGCCACTGCTACAATTGCCACTGCTTATCAGCCCATCATTAGGGTGTAGTAGAAAACAGAACCACTCCTCTTCCACAGGAGGAGCCATGTATGTGCAAGCCAGTCACTCCCTGCAGCAGGTGTCTTCAACTCACCCTGTTCTGCAGAGCACTGAGGAAATATGGTAATGCCAAGAAAATACTTAACCACCAGCATTTTCCAAAATAAATTGTAATTCTGATCATCACTGTCTGGTAAGCTGGTTTACATCCCCAACAGCACATCAGAAAGCAGAATTTCATTCCCAAGTCCAAGGGGATTAAAAACATTGGTGAGGACAGAGACAGTCCTGGGATGTTTATATATGTAGGTAGAAGACAATAAAAAAGAGTTAGGATACCAGCAGAGAGCTCTCTCTAAAGATAAGGAGATAGAAATCAAGTAGAATGAAATTAAGGGATAAACTTCCTGGCAGCAAGATCCACTAGGAATCTTCACTATTTAAAGCTTTTGAAGATTGCACTGAGGATAAAAAAGGCTATAGGGAATATTTTGGTGCCAGAAGAGCCTGAGCAGATGTTGTAGCACAATAGGTAGCACAGGGCTTGGGGAACCACAGTTTTGTTCTTAGTCCTGATGGCAGCTCACAGTACAGCCTCACTGCATCCCTCTTACTGTCTATACATGGAAGTCTTTCACTACATTTTGCCCAGCTAGCCAGGAACTGACTTAGAGGTAACCTAAGCATCATGACTTCTGTCCCCAGGTGAATGATAGTTCCTCGAATTCTTCTCAGAAGAAACCATGAGGTTTTCTCAAGGTTTTGTCATGGTGGGAAATTGGAGCATGGACTTACTGAGCATTTTCACAGTTGGTATCTCAATTTTTTTCTTGTAAGACAGTCAGCAGGGAGTGAACATATTTAGCTGGAAACTGCATTTTTCAGCAGAGTTTTGTTTTGATTTTGGGGGGCAGAAGGAAAGTTTTTAATTTTTTTTTCCCCTCCCTGGCAGAAAAATTCCTTACCAGTCTGTCACAGGCCCCAGGGAGGTGAACTGCATGATCTAATTGGGCATTATCTCAGTCTTCTCCAATTTCTCTCCTGTCACACAGTCTGCTTTTTGACCTATGCCAAGAGAAACAACGTTGGCATGCATCCTTTTTGGCTTTGACAGAGCCTGTTTCTGCTCAGCTCTCTTCCACAAATTCTTTCTAGTTATGCCATCTCATCCATTCACTTTGCACTTGCACATTTAACACCATAATTACAACAGACAAGATTAGAAATCAAACTCACCTTTTCCCATCTAGTGCTGTTTGTTTCTTGCTCATTGTACTTCCTTCAATAGGGACAGTGAAACTCAGCCAGTCCAGGTCACTTTTTGTTAACAGTCAGGTTCATTTTTCATCCTTTCTTACTGAACCCGACCATCTGCAGACAACTACTTTGCTCAAGAACTTGGTCTATCTCTGCCCAACGTTTGTCTGCCATCAGCTGATAATTCCCCTCCATCTATTGTTTGAAATTGTTTGCTAAATCAATTCTGTGAATTATTCAAACTATCCTGGTCAGCCTTGTCTAGATTTAAAGGTCACACACTCCATTTCTTTCCTTCTGGGTCTTCAGTCACTTTTAAAGTCAGGTATTGGGTGAGAATCCTGGAGTTATTGAAATAAAATTATTTTCAAATAGTTCCCACTAAATTTTACTTAAAAGTACCTTGGTCACAAATACACTGACTAGTAAACTCCTGTGCTAGAGCACTATTGGAAAACACACATCTAAGAGAGAAATACTGGGAAAATTTGTTAAAGTTTTTTTCTTGGATAGTTACATTCATGGGAAATGCTTTCTGTGTGATGATTGAAATCATTATAGGCTGAGTTCAGTAATGCTACTGCAAACGCAGACCTGGTCCTTTGACACCACGCAGAATGATGAGAGCTCTGGACTTGATCCAGCAACATATTTAAGCACATGAGCAGCTTAAGAAATGAAGTGCATGTTTAAATATCTAGCTAGATCAAGGCCAAAACATTTGGCATCTCACAGGAGTGCTCCATAAAAATGCTTTTCATTAAAAAAAAAAAAAAAGTATATTTTTCATCAAAAAAAAAAAAAAGATTAGAAATTACCAACTTCCTTTTTATATGCCATTTAACATGGTTGTCTAACTTGTTATCAAGCCTTTAACTCTTCTCTCCACGGGCAGTTTTTTAGAGGAAGGCTTCTTCTCACACATCGTCACTCAGTTACACCACAAAGCTCATTTCTTGCTGAGGTCTTAGCCCAGGAGCCCCCATGGTTCTGACCAGTCTCATCAGGTTCCTAGAATGAAGGGAAGGTGATATGGAAGACACAAATAGGAAAATACTTGTAATTTACAAGAGGTATTCTCCCAAACATTGTCTGTAGCAGAACATCAAGGGCTGGAAAAGATTTGTTTTCTATTTTTGCTCATGTTTAAGCCAGACTTGCTCTCTCTCTTTGTCAAGCAATTACTTGCACTGTGGTTAGCACAGGAGACTGTGAGATAGAGATCAGAGCCCTCTGTGCTAGCTACCAGCATGAATGCAGAGTTACTGTCCCACAGGCCTTCTGTCTAAATAATGTCCCACAGCAAACATTGTAAGGGTAAAATGAGTCTCTCCATCGGGCAGAGTGAACAGTTCTCCTGTCTCTCTGTCTAGAAGCAGTTACTTAGTACAGGACTGGGAAGATCCCTTCCTTCTCCATTAAAACAACACCCACGGGTTTAATGGAGTTGACATGAGGGCTACCTTCACCAGCCTAGCCCAGTACCTAGCCACTGGGGACACTGGGAGTCCATGGGGGCAGGGAGGTACACCAGTATCTCCCAGAATGGATAGATCAAGAGGAAGTCAAGTCAAGCTCGATGGCCTTTTACTGAATCCTCCCTCTCGGGGCCATAAATAGCTCTTTCTGTGGCAACCCTTCGCCTCCCACAGCCCTTCCCCACCTCCACCCCCTCCCCAGCACAGGCTGCTCCTTGCCCTCTGCAGATCATTGTCTCCCAGCTAATTGCCCTGTCTAAGAGGAACAGGTCAGCAGCTTCAGGTGAGAGCCAAAGAGAGCTGTTAATAAGTAAATGATAAAAAAGAAAAAGGAAAAAAAAAAAAAAAAAAAAAAAAAAAAAAAGGTTACAGAATGAGCTTGTTTCTTGCCAGGATTTGACTTGAAATTTGGCATCAGGAGAGTCCTGTTGCAAAAGGGCTAGAGCTCTTTGTCTCCCCTTGACCCAAAACTCTAACAGTAACATGGAACTCAAACCTGGGCCCCCAACTCCAAAAAGTGTGCGTGTGTGCATGCACGTGTGTGTTCTGTGTCTTGCCAGTTCGGAGTCAGCTTGGAGCCCTTGGAGCCACTCTGCAGGGCTGTGTCTATGTTACAAAATAAAACAAAACGTGGAAACAATGTGCCCCCAGATCATCCATGCTGTTTAATTAACTACAGGCTCCCTGGATTGGAAATACGTCAGTGTGAGGCAGTACCTGGTCCTGGCCTGAGGAACAGTGTGTGCTACGAGCCAGTCCCCCTAGATGGTATGGACAAAACCTCCGGCCCCACACCAGCATGCCCCACATCCCTGGGCATTGCCATGGGCCACATCATAGGGCATGCAACACACGTACTATTTGTGCCACAAAACACCACTCTGGTGACTGCTGTACACTTTTCTTGCTATTTCAGTCTTTTCTGGACTGATATAAAAACTCCACATGAGAAGTAATAACTCTGCTGCAATACCAAAGAGGAGGCCTAGGGCTGGCTGGTGCGTGGTCTGTGTATGGCCAGACAGCGCTGTTTGGTCTGTGAGCTGGGGAACAACTGCCTGTTACATTTATCCATGGACTGTGGTTACCAAACACTTTTCTGACAGCTGGGCCTGGTGTGGATCCCATCATACTCTGGAGAGGATGTTTCCCAGGACATGTTGGAGAAGTGCAGGAGGATACCTCTGACACAGGGAGACCCTTGAGCAGACTCATTCCCAGCCCCAGCAGCAGCCATCAGCCAGATGGCTCAAATTCCCCTTAGACCACCACCTTGGGCTCTCATCCTGCTCGTAGGAGATGCTGTGGCTCCTGTCCCTCTCTGGGGCATAGTCCCTCCTGGTCCTGCCCCATCCCAGGAGGAGGAGCTGCGGGGTGATGGCCAGACTCCTCCACTCCCACCTTTGTGAGCCTAACCCTGTGGGGTCTCGTATGCCTTTGAAACCCGAGTTGTGTTGATGGATATATTTGCTGGGTGCCTCCCGTCTCTCCCAGGCTCAGCCTGCCCTGTCTGGAGGTTCTGTGAGGGAGAGGAGTCTGGAGTTTAAGAGCGTTATTGTTACCGGAGGAAGGAATTTTCGGTCCTATAAATCAGAGGCAGGCAGCAATAGGGCCAGCATACTTGGACTGTGTGAACAAACTTCATTTCCTGGGAGACTGGCCTTCAATCACCCTCTGTCATACTCCACTGATCAGAGGTGGACATGAGAGGAGTTCATTAAGGTGGAAGAAAAATAATATAATAGGTCCTCCCCATGCATGCACTATTCCCGACCCCTGGGGGTGGCAAGACACCCCTTTGCTGTGCTGAGATCCAAAACACACACGCACACAAGGAGCCACTCACCCTGAATCTGCTGGTATTCCTCTCCCTAAGCAAATTTCCTTCTAAAAATGGACACCTTGAGCATACCTCGAGGTTTTTTTTTTTCTGGCTACTTTTCAGATGAACTCAGTTCCACCGTCTGTTGACTCGCTTTGTAATTCTTGGCTGCACTCTGCCGGAGAAGGATCAGGCCCAGCGCTTGGTGCAAAAGGAATTGACAATTTGCCGAGCAAAACAGAAAGCTCAAAGCTCTCCTTGTTGATTTTGTTTCCTGGCTTTATAAGTGGATGGGTCAACGCTTTATTTTTTAATTTTTGAAGGGGTATGTCCACTCCTGTTTCTCTTCACCTTCCTGCAGCCCTATTGATTTTGAAAATGACCATAATTAGGAATAGGGGAGAGAATGAGAATAAGTGAAAGTTTAAAAATCAAATACAATGAATGGAAACAGAAAATATTTTAAACAAAGGATATGGAAAACAATTTCCAAAGGAGACAATTGTTTAGGAAATATTTTTTTATTTTCAGGAACAAATAGTGGGACAACATTCTGTATGCTCTTTCTTAAGAAAAGAGCTCTGCAGAGGCCCAACATGCTGAGCTGCTGCCTGCTATGCACTGGTGCAGAGGTGACAGCAAGCAGAAAAATACTCTGCAGATTTCTGAACTCAGGTGGGCTGGTGGCATCCCAGTTGTATGCTTTTTACAAAAAACACAAATGAAAAAAAAAAAAAAAAAGAGAGAGAGAGAAAACTGTTTTTTTGATGACTTTGAAAAGCCTTTTCTTAGCAGTTCTTATGTTGTGGTTGCAGCCAGGCAGGTGAGGAAGCAGAAGCAGAAGTTTCAGCAACTGCCGCCTTTATATCCAGTGCCTTGATTCCCGTGGACATCTAGAAGCACCAAATCTACCCAGAAGGAAACAAGAGAAGGGTTTGGCATGACCTTATCTTGAACAGACAATCCCAGAAAGCACAAGGCTGGGGAGCACACTGTGGAGCAGGAGCCTCTGCTCATGTCTGACTTCACATGGCAGCACCTCACTTTCCTTGTGTTTGTGCACATCAGCAGTGGCGGCTATCCATGGCAGAAGAATTCCTTCAGCCTCTGGGGTCCAGGAAAGCGGAAAGGTGGTAAGCCTGCAGTGCAATGATTCAGTGCATCCTCTCTGAAGATTGTACCAAGGAAACTCCTTTCCTTGTGATCTCTCTTGAGAGACGCGGTCACCAAGTAGTATTTAATCATCCCAGAAAATGTTGTAGGATATTCTCAGTGGGTTTTTGAGTAACTTCTGAGTTAGTAGGGACACTTACTGCATAGAAAACAGGACTGCCTTGTTACCAAAGTCTTCTCCAGAGAGCTTGATCAGACATTTCAGTGGCACTTAATGAATATTCAATGAAGGATTTTGCATGCCTCCCAGATGAAAGAGGTTGCTGGAAAACAGAACTATGGGAAGACTTTTCCACCCTCGCTGTTCATCACCAGACAGGCTCTTTGCAAACCTATCTTTTTATTTTGCAAAATCTTTCTGACCAAATTTTTACACTAATACCTAAAATGCCAGCTGTGCTGTTGTTAATGGATGTACATCTCTGTTGGCTTCAATGCTGTTTAGCATATTAAAACAAAATTAAAGAAAATTTCACTGAGTTATTGAGAAATCCCAGAGAACAAGATTGAAGGAAATCCAAGCTTCGCTGGACTGAAAAGCAAAAGAAATAGAAAACTGAGCTACAAAGCTAAGGCAATTGCTGCAGCAGAGGGGCGAGGAGCATGCAATACTAGTGATGCATGGGGGTACACCAGCTGGGGTGAAGGGAATATGACTGGAGATGTCCAAGGATGCTGTCAGAAGAAAGAAACTATACGAATGAGGTGCACCCTATACCCAAACATAGCTATATGCCCTAGCCCACTCCCACTACATCAGGGCTCTGTTTGGGTCATTAGTGCTTGTTTTAATTTATTTAGCCAATTTTATCGCTGGAAACACACGGTGATTTACAACCTTTCCTGAGTGCACAGATTAATAAGCCTTCTCCTCACTTCCCCTAGAGACAATTAGCACGTAGCCATGATGGGAAATGACTATGAGGAACATGCTGGCAATATGCTGAGAGAGCGAGACATCAGGCTGAATTCTGCCTACCGACAAGGTCACTTAATAGCCACCACCCGTGCTCAAACCCTCACCTGGAGAGAAGAGGCTTCCCCATCGTGGGGCTGGGCACAAAACACACAACAAAACAGACTGAAGATCTCTCTAGGCACATCTGGCTGCAGGACACAGAGCTTGGATGCATAGTCTAGCCAGGGAGCTGTCATCTACTGTCCAGAAAGAGCTGGAGGCCCCAGCCTCCTGCCTGTTATGTTATAGTTTTTGTGTGTGCCCACGAAACCCCTTCTGCCTGCATAGGCTGCTCCCGCTCTCTGAGAGATGAGTGGTTCTGTACCGTGTCCTGCCAGCATATGGGCTGTGTGGATGGACAAGGCAAGCACGCAGTGTGGGGCTTAAATCCCTGAACATCGAGGTAGGCAGGGGGAAGAGGAGGGTTGAAGGGCCCTTTCTGAAGGCCACCAAATCAAAATTAAAAATAAATTTGTCTGTGTGCCTATGACACCTGGTCCACCAGCTCCTCTTGCACTGCGAGGCAGCTCCCTCTTTGCAAGCGCTCTTAAAGACCTGGATTTTAAAACTGGCACCAAGTATTCAAATTCACTCTTTCAAAATGTAAGGGAAGAGAGGTAGCAAGAATATGCTGGCAGCTTCCTCACATTTCCACCTGTGTATTTTTTTTTAGCTTTCTCAAACTTTTTTTTTCCCCAGTTCTGAGAAGTCAAAAATACTTTTGTTCTTTAAAACAGAATAAAATCCAGATTTTGAGGGAGAAAAATTTAGAAAATATTATTCAGAATTTTAGTAAACTCTCTGTCCTTTTTTTCCCCACACATATTTTTAAAATTGCCCTTGACAGATACTTTCCAAAAGAAGGTGAAAATGATAACTCCCACTTTACAAGCAGGGAAACCGAGTCACATACAGCCATGTGCCCTCTGCCTTCCTGCCAGCTGCAGCTCACAGGTCATTGTGCAATGGTATAGTCTCCTGAATAACACTACTGTGGTTCTCCTGTCCCATTCAGGTCCCAGGGACCTCCTGGCAGGTTGTCCATGGCTCTCCATGGAGCTTACTGCTATGGCAAGGCCCACGTGGACGCCTGCACGGACTGTTTCTGGGAGTTACTTCAAGACATCCTTAAGTAAACCAACTTCTCTTCACACAGGGAGTCTGTGCATTCCTGGCAGCATCTCGTTGTAGCCTACAGCTCTTCTTTCTCATTGCTCAGACCGCCCAGGCTGCTTCCATCCCTGTTCTCCATGGATTTCCCTCTCCCTTCCTGGAGAAGCATTGAGGTCTGAGGTGGCAGCAGGATTTCAGCCTGTTTCTTGAGCAGGTGATGGGTTGGAGAGGCCGAGAGGAGCAGCTTTTGTGGTATAACCATGCTGGCTGAGTTGTCTCTCCCTCCCCTCTGAACCCAGCCCCGCTGATAGACATTAGCGGGTGGGAGGCTGGCTCACTCCAGAGAGCCTTTGACATAAAGGGAGTTTTCACCCCACCTCTCCATCAATCAAAACTTAAACTTATTTGTGCTTATACACTACTTCTTAAGTAGAGAAAATAAAAACTGGGTTTAGGAGAGTGCAAATATTTAACAATAAAAAAAAAAAAAAAAAAAAAAAAACACATTAATTTACCCTTTTTCATTTCTACAGAAGGAACCTTAATGGAGTCACATGACTCTTATTCTAAGTGATAAACCACAGGTCATAAAGCACCACTTTATCACTCTGCACAAGCAGTATAAATAACAGCTATTACCCAACCTCACTCCATCTGATAAGCTCAGAGATTTTCTAATATACATTTCTGATTTTTTAAATAATATTCATGATCATTTCCTCTTGAGCGTTATGAGTCTCTGGCTATGTGGCCCTTGAAACCAGGGCCTGCAAGCCCTTGTACCATCTCCCTGATTTATGGCCACGTTGGTTGGGACTGACGCCCTAATGAAATCTGTGACACTGCATTAATGGGGCTGTTTGTTACCACCGGAGTTCAGCGGCTGGCCGTGGTCTCAGAGCTGTGCTCAGGAAGGCACACGCAGAGTCTATAAAACCCACCCGGTGGGCAGCAAGCCTGCCCTACCTACACATGCTGGGGCACGGCTCCACGCAGAGGCTGTCCAGCGAGGGCTGAAAAAAAACCACCGAGGGTGCAAATAGCAGGTCACAGCTCCACACCACAGCTGCGTGAACACTGGGAGCAGGCGACAAGCTCGGGGTCTTCCCCGGCACCGCAGCTACACACACAGACACACGTCTCTCAAGCGTGTAATTAATACCCAGCCCCCTGTGTGCAGTCATTCAGTTGCACAAGCCACAGCGAATGTGCACCATCAGATTATCCACTAACAAGCACGTGCGTACGCAGTGTAACCGACACACATCCCTTTCACAGGCTGGAGCTCTGCAGCCTAAACAGGACGTGCGGGAGAGCAGCGGTCACCCCGCACCTCTCCGCCATCCTGCTGGGGGCTGCTTGCTCTCTGCCTCTAGACCAGAGCAACAGGACAGTGTGCAAAATGTGCCTGCAGTGCTGCTCCTGTCGGCAGAGACATCGGCATCAAATAGGCACTCGGTTCCCAAGCAAAGAAATGGCAGCTAGGAGGGCAGCTCAAGTCCTCAGTTCAGAAAATCCCAGCCAGTACACACGCAACAAAGATCTCATGCGCCCATCGCACAATCAAACATATCTGCAAGAGGGTTATTTTAATATCAATATGCCCTATTTAAACACATTATCACGAGCTCAGTCTCAAATCTACCATGGCAAACAGAGAGACCACCAGCTGTAAGAAGGGCAGGTCTGTACCGCTCCTTGGGCTAGGTAATGGCACAGAATATTTTAACGTATGTACATGCTTGAAGATCTGGACCTATCCTCAGCTGGCTGTGGCCATCCATTCCCTTTTTTGCTCTCAGTGCCCACCACCACACACCTCCTCTTGAGTATTAGTTGTTCCTGTCTGTCTTTGTTTCATTTTTCCTCTTTTAAAACAGCATAGGAAATCAAATGCAAAAATTCATGTTCATGAAATGAGGACTTCTATGCAAAAGGCAAAACAAAAAAAAAATAAAAATAAAAGAAAGCTAAAAGTCAGTATTTGACCTGAATTCAGCCCTAGGGTAGGGTACCCTAACACTGCAACCTGTCATAGCAATGTATTACCTATTAAATAGTGCAACACAGCATTTGGCTTATTCTACCTTAGGTATATACAGAGGGGAATCTTCATTTCTGTGCACTTCGTCTTACAACTTCTAAGGCAGGCCTAAAATTTATATTCAAAATGCATATTCATTAAACCAAATGCCTTATTCAGGAATGTTTTGGTGTGGAAAGTGGCAATATTACTGAGTATATTGTTGTGCATATAAAATTCTGTGCCTTTTCTCAGGATTGCTTTCCTAGCATTTTCAATAGCCAAAATGGCTTACCAAAAAAATCAGTGGCCGGACAAATTCACATCTGCTGGAATTATTAAATAATTAAAAATAATAAAGCATTCGGCTTAAAAAATGACAATTTAAAATCAGTAATATTGATATGGCTGAGTTTCATCTATCCTGAAAGGGAAACAGCTTTGACAAGACCATATTTTTAAATAAAATGAGTGTGGTATTATTCTATCAGGTCTCTTTAATTCCAGCATCATAAAAATGTGGTATATCTTTATTGATAGACTTTAGCTGGTGAATTCTCTTCTCTACGGCATATATATGTTAATGATTTTCTCAGCACTGACATACAATATGTTTAACCAGATGATTTTTCCTTTCATTCAAAGTTACTTCTCTGAGCAGTAATTTAGTGGGCACTTCTCAAATGACATCTCTGAGAAATACACACATGGTGCTTTGTTAAGAGTGTATTTTAATGATGTCTTGCTTGACCATGTTTCTTTTTTGTAGAATTGTAAATAATTCGTACTCTTCACATGATCTGCAGCTGGAGGGATACAAGACTGCAGAACACCGGCTATGCCATCAAACCCACTGTGTGTGCAATCACAGGTGCCTTTGCAACAGGTTTTGAGTCCAAGAGAAACCAGAAAATCCTTCCCTATGTGACACACCACAAAATATTTTCCAAAATCCTGAACCAAACCAACTCGTCCTCAATAGAGCAAACAAAACCCAAAGAAATATAATAATAATAATAAATAATAATAATAATAATAATAATAAAAACACCTTAAAACAGTAATAGCATATCACAGGAAAAAGGCAGAAGGTACCTGGAGCCAGAGCATCACCCACCCCCTGCTGAGAACTGCACGGGCATGGAGGTGCAGTGAGCAAACAGTCACAGCTGATCTCAGCACACTGCAAATATAACTCCAGTCAGGCAGCGGATGTGCTCTCCTTAATGATATTACTGAACAGTTTACATAAATGAGTGAGAATTTATGTACAGAATTTGCATGTGTTTGCAACTGATCTGAAACTTATAAATACATTTCTGTATTTATACGCACAAGTAAATTAATATTGATTTCCAACCAGCAGCACCACCAAAATGGCATTCAAGTGCATGTTTGCAGGTGCAAAGTATTTAGCCAGAGAGCAAAGCAAGTGAATTTGCAATGAGAACAGTAAAACTACGGATGCAGCTCTGGAAAGAATGATTTGCATTGTTTGTCTGGCAGCAGAGCTGGGAGGCTGCAGAGCCGTCGGTCTCTCCCGTGCAAGGCACTGCTGAAGAGTTTGTCCCAGCACCCGCCAGCGAAACAAGTGCCTCAGCAGAGCAGCACCGGTCTAACTCCCAAGTGGGTGCTCATTCCCTGCCCCAAAGAGCTTTATTATACTGGGTGCACAGCTCAACTAAATGGGTAGGCCATTAAAGATTTACAAGCCATTGACACTAGCTAGCTCAGGGACATTGCGGCTACTGCAAGTGCCTTGCCTGCTCCTGCACTGCTTCATTTTCAGCCCCTGCACCTCATTACCTCCCTGAATAGCTGCTATCTGCACACACTCAGCACCCCTGCGCCCCCCTCGTTGCACTCCCAGCCCCACCATACCCATGCACGGCCCGAGGAGGACCTTCTCTCCAGCTTCCCACCTGCCTCAGCCTGTATCTGCTCCTTCCCTCTTACCTGTCCCAGATCCAGCTGCTGCCTTGGGCAGAGATGCTGGGGTCCCAGCACCTTCACTCACTGTTCTCCTGCAGCATCCCCAGCCCAGCAGTGAGCATTTTGGGACTGCTGAGGGCAGGGGCAGAGGAACTGTTGGGGCTGGAGCTGTGTGACTCACATCTAAACCCCTCTCCTCATCACTGGGGAATGCAACTACTTTACCAGGGCTTTGGTTTTTAACCAAGGTTTTACAATCACATCTCTCTAGATTTGCCTTTTATTTTTTTATTTTTTTCTTTCTTTTATTTTTTTTTTCCCTCTCCTTGCAACTTGTCCTGATGTTTGGTGCATTTTTCTTGGGTATGCTTTGTTGTTTTAGGGTTGTTTTGTTGTTATTGTTGCTTGCAGCCACTGGAGAGTTCCCCTTCCTCTGGTTAATGGCCCATTACCCAGCTCTCACCATGCAGGGGTAGGGCCTGGGAATTGCTGAGTTCTGGAAAATCCTCATGAGCAGGGAGCGAACTGCCAACAACAAAATCCCCTCTTTTCAGAGAGGGCTCTACAAAACGGGGTGGCGAGGGGGGACAATCCCCTTGCAGGAGGGATGGCGACAGAGCCCACAGGACTGTGGGGAGAGGGTGGGAGGGAGGCCTGAGCCACTGCTGCTTCTTGAAAACAGGCATTGGCTGTGGGGAAGAGGGGGGTGAGGAGACAGAGCCGGATTGTTAAAGGATTCAATGAGCTGTGCCCAATGTATTCGAAAGGTGCTTAAGACAGGCAAAGCTCCTCACCAAACACACTCTGCTGCGAAACAGCACGGTGCACACCCCTGAGCGGAGGGCAGGCACCGAGTCCACTGGTTTGGGGACAGCCCCACAACCCCAAACACACCACCCCAGGAAACAGTCGATGTCCCTGTACCAGGTCAAGCACAGCATGGCCAAGGCAGCACTGCTCCAACCCACAGCACAGGCACGTAGACCCCTGACCACTAAGCTGGGCTTACTGAGCTTAAATTTATAAAAAGGGGGCAGTTTCAGTCTCAGCAGTGTCAAAATGTACCCTGATCTGCATCTGGGGACAGCTTGGGCTTGTAATCATCCACTCACCATGGCTCAGTCAGGTACCTCCCATCAGCTAGGCTGCAGAAATTACTCTTTTTGGGGGTCTTGTGGCCCAGATCCACTGCAGAGATGGCTTGGTGGCAGAGACACCCAGGTCCCTTAAATTACAAACCCGTGTGCAGGGACTGGGTTATCACACAGACAGTATTCACAGTGTGATGCCTGCACTGGTCTTGGTGGTAGCTTCTGTAAGGCCAGCTTTAGACCCCGGGGCAGTCCAGGATTCAAGTGTGGCAGGGTGAGAAGGAGACCTTCCCTGACAAGATTTCAACTCAGAGAAAGACCTGAAAAAAAGTTCAGCTGGAGGTCCTGGTGAAAAGGATGTCTGCAGGCCCACCCGCACAGTGCTCCAGTTGCTCCCAAACAGTGAATTCATGTGGCAGAAGTTCTGGGGAAAGTGAAAAAAAAAATACATACATGGAGACAGAAACTAGCCCCACCAACCGCTTGCACCGTTTGACATTAAAAAGTGCTGACAGCGGGGCGGGAGGAGAGGAATGGAAGAAGGGCCACTTTCATCTCATGACAGTCTCCTGCCAGCCCCAGCCACCGCGTCTCCCTCTTGGCCCCCCTCCTGGCCCCTTGCTTTCCTAGGCATTTTATTAAAAAGGGTCACAGCCCGCATTAGGGTCCCTCCCACAGCCCCGGCCAAAGGAAAACACCCGCCTGTCCCTGTGACCCCCACCTGCCCAGACCTCCGGCTCCATCACTGCTTCCTCCCCTCGAGAAGTGCCATCTCCACCCCACGGCAACCTCCACGTTTCACAGCGAAACATCAAGGCAAAGGGCTCCATGCAGGGGGAAGGTCTCCCCCCCATTTCTTTTTCTCTTACATTAATTATCTCATTTAGTTGAAAGAAAAGTTCAAAAATGAAGCTTTCCCTTGGCAATTTATGATGCTGGCGCAGTAATTTATGGCTCAATACAACTTTATTTTGCTCGTTCTTTACACACACACACACATACACACACACAGAGATACACTTAAGGAGACACTAACCTGAATTTATCACACTAAGTACCTGCCTGCTGAAAGTAAAGAGCTAAACATAATTTACAAGGCAGGACAGGGAGGGGCTCGCATGTGGGGGGAAACATTTAGAAGAGTTAATGTTTGAAAGTCAGTCTTTGAAGGTAGGAGGCTCCTCTGGATAGAAAGAGAAAACCTAACTAATTAAAACTGATGTATCAGTTTCAGAAGAAGAATGTGGTAATGAAACTGCCTGGGCAAAAACAACAGGCAGCGGGGTTAGCCACCACGGCTGAGACACCCTCCGGGGAGAAGGTCCCAATTCCAGCCTCAAACCAATGGGGTATGCGATTTAACTTCCTGGGGCAGTAGCCAAAACCTCCGTCAAAGCGGCTGGTCCCATGTGGAACGCATGACTGGGGGCAGAAGCAAATGTGGGTCATCTGTAGGACCTGAGTCATGGCCATGGCATGCTAGCAATGTGACCCACTGCAGTTCCCATCAGAGGAGGAGGGAGGGAACTAGCTGTGGATGTGTGCTGGTCATTTCAGGAGCAGCTAGGCACAGTGGATGGTCAAAGGAGAGAATATGCTTGCCCCAAAACGCTGACCGATGGGGCGGGCAACAGCAGGGAAAGAGCAGAGGCCACTTGCTTGGGTGATTCAGTGGCTCTGTACCATGGCTGGTACTGTGGAATTAAGGTGTTTGCTGGGCATCACAAATCAAGTGTAAGAGGTTTTCAAGCACACCTGTCTTGACAGTGTGTGCATATGTGAATTGGAGGGTGCCCAACTATAAATAAAGGCCCACCTTCCCCAGATCCTTGCTCTGGCTGAAGCTTTCCATGTTGCCACACTCACATCTTTCCATGCTCTGCCACCTCCAGGAGATACAGGAAAGGGAAATCAAATGGAAACATCCTGGTTTCATCTCTGCATTTTCCCCTAGAGCCTCACCCAGCCAGCCCCCTTCTCCAAAGCTCCATGACTTTGATGTCCAGGTGAGAGGTCCTTCCACACACTGCATCCAGGAAGATGAAGGCAATAAATACTGAACAAGAAAGCATGCTGAGACAAGAAACATGTGCAAAACATCTCAACTGCTAGCTGCTTTTCTTTTGAGCACCTGAACTTCCCAACTTCACAAGGCATCTCTATCTTCCAGCTAGGAAACTGAGCCGTCCAGTGACTCAGACCTGGGTCACGTAGCAAGCAAATGCCATTAAATTGATGTCAGCTGAGTGCTAGGTGAGCCCCCTGCAGCCAGACAATTCTTCCGCTCCGGGGGACCAGCAGTCTATTTGATGGGGCACTGACTTTAACCCCATCCCACTCTCTTTGTACAGGACCAAGTGCACAGATTCCTCTGTATCACAGACTTCTTTTGCCTTTATACACCCAAAGAACTGAAAACCACCAGGATAGGAGGTAAGCATGGGTTTGGAGGAAGGAAGCAAAAGATGACCTTTTGTTAAAAAAAAAAAAAATAATAACAATAATAATAAAGAATTGTTTTTAAAGTGATAAGAGAAATGCTCATTACCCAAACGTAGATTCATTCAAAATGTGCCTTTCTGAAAAACAGTCAAGCTGACAGTGTCCCTTTAAAGCAATGTGGCTCTGCTTTGGGCAAAAGTACACAAGACAATAGCCTGCGCTTGTCAATCTACCCAGCAAATTTCTCGAGCTCAACAACAAAACCCCCAGAAGGTGATCTGTATGTAAACATAAAACACCCGCTCAGTTTGGTAGGAAAGGTGTTATTTTTCTTACTGCTTTCTCCGTAGACATCAGCTTGTTCACAAATCTTACAGCAACCCGCAGCTGTGGCATTAAACAGGTGAGGAGAATAAGGGTTTTTCTTATTGATTTAGGGATGGTTTCATTTGTAAGCAAAAGGGCAGCTGTCAATAGACAGCGTGATCTAGGGCACCAACCTAGAGAAATCGTAAGCACGTGAGCACTCCAGAGCAAGCTGGGGACTCAGGGCTGTTGAATTGGGGCCAGCAGCCTAAACCAGGCTTTATTTCACATTGCATCATAACTCTATTGTGTGAATGAGAGGGAACAACTATTAAATAGGAGGATGGAGGGGGGGGGAAGAATAAAACATGTCTGTTTCTTGTCTGGTAATGTTAACAATGTATTTATTAAAACGAAACAAGACTAATCTTCATTCTTCTGTGCTTCTCAGGTAGCCCTGTCTACATTGTCTGTTTTGTTTAGGTTTCACAGTCTTCACCACAGAGGTTATCTGTATTTTGTGTCTTGCAGAAAACTGGATGCTTTTATGTCATAGCAATAATATATAGGTGCAAGCAGTGATGCTGCAGAATTGTTTTTGCCTGAAAATAACAGCAAAAATCCAGTTTAAAATAACTGTGTTTATTTTGATAATAAAATGTCTGTGCGTCCACATGCAGGTGCATATGTATGTATTTATGTATATATGTGCATACAGTAGGGAAAGAGAGGCAAGGAGAGAATAAGCCCATCACATCGCTAAGTGTGCGGCACCTCCGCATCACACAGCACCCTGGCTACAGCCAGAGCCCTCTGATGCTCCGAGGGAGGCAGTGGAAGCGTGCGAGATATGAGGAGTGACAGCCCATCAGGGCAGCAGGATCGGAAGGAAAACTGAAGCAGGGTGTCAGCTCCAATTGTCCTTATCCCGTTCAGGGAACAGAGCTGGGCAATGCAAAGCAGAGGCAGGAAGAAAGGAGGCCGGGACATCTGGGGACTAATCCCCCATCCCCCAGGGATGCTGCACCCATTCAGGATCCAGCGCTGACCCCTGCATCGCTCCTGGCCCTGCTTTTTTTTTTTTTATCTTGCACCCAGGGGTGACAATTTGCCCTGGATTTCAGGGTGCTCGGAGGGGAGGGCCAGGGGGCAGGTGTGCCAGGGGAGGCTGTGGGGTGGCGGGAGGGTTGTGCTGCTTGCTGGGTCCAGGCAGCACCGGGGCGGAGGGGAGACTGGGAGGGCAAGGCCTATAATCCCCTTGGTAAATCCACGCCTGAACTATAAAAGGATAATCCATGTGCAACCCTGGCCCCACTTATAGGATTTAGCTCTTAGTGTGGAATACTAATATTTGGCTGTTTGTTTACCCCTGTGAACTAATTTGGCAGATTCTTATGATTCTCACAGGGAGAATTTATTTCGATTTTGATATTACTCAAAGCCTTGGGTCCTGGAGTCATAGGATTATATGCAAAGCTCTGAGCAGACTTTTTTAATCCTTTTTCTTAAGAAATAACTATTTGTTGTAGATGCGGCAAAAAGCTTGAAAGCTGGCCTGCTGTTCCACAGCACAATGGCATCAGAAAAGAAGCCACTTGCTAATTCCCTTTTTTTTTTTTTTTTTTTTTAACATGGTGATTTTTAAGCCAGTTTTGCAACTGTGAGAGGTGAATGGGGATCAAGCCCATGATTTTGAAGAGCCAGCACGGCCAAGCCAGGCTCTGTTTGTAGATTCCCACTGTTTGGTGGCTCCCGGTGCCTGGCTGCCAGCTCCTAACCCAGTGGCATTGCTTGGGACAGCAGTTTCACAGGCAGATGTAGTGTCCTTCCTGCTATAACAGTGTGCAGACTTTGGGGAGAAAGAGGCTCGGGAAGAAAAAAGTCACTTGTCAGGACCAGGAATTCAGCTTTCAATTAAAAAGTAACTTTCTAACCTTGGACAAAGCAGAGGATGACTTGAAAATGCCACATATGCAGCCCCTTAAAACAGAAAGCCAGTACAAGAATCCTAACTATGTTATTTTTATAATCTTGCTGGTTTGAGGGCTTGCTCTTTGATTATTAAGTGTTAAAGTTGAAAATACCAGGAAAGATGTGTTGTTTTTGTAATGCATTCATTGCAAAGTGTGAAGAAATGGAATGGAAACCACAGTTCTCTATAAATGTATTTGTGAGTGTTCCTCTCCCAGCATCCTAAAATAAAGTTTGCAAAAATAATCACAATTAGAAACAGGGCAAGTTGAGATATTTTCTAAAGATTCAACTCTCAATTCGGGAAAACATTAAATTTTAATTCTGAGCCCAAGACCATTTCTTCTAAGAAGATTTAAGTGCATGCCTAAAGTTGAATAACTGCAGAAGGGCTCCACCAATTCAGGGCCTTGAAGACAAAGCTGGCAATAAAATAACAAAATTTATCACGATTAAAAAAAATTCTCCCTTAGTAAAAACTGAGGCAATTCCTAAAAAACAAACCTTCATAAATCAGGCAAACAAGACAGGCAGATGAGAATCATATCAGACAGTGGAAATGAGGCAAAAATAATTTAAATTATTTACACATTTTGAAACTTCACAGGGCTGAGAACAGAGGGTAAAAATCTTGCTGAATAAATCAGGGACACAACCAAAATTTGTGAACAGCAGTTTAAACTGGAAGCACCAGGTACAAATCCTAAGAGTCCAGCCGCAGAAAGTTTTTAGAGGACACACGTGCAGCGCAGGTACCTGTTTTATTTTCCTCGTCTTCAGATCTTCCTGTGAGAGCTTCTCTCGGACGGTTTCAGCCCCTCAGACTGCCCCATTTCCAGAGCCGGCTGGACAGGGAGCTCCCATTAGGGCTCACTTGCTTTCCGCACTAGCTGGGCGTCTGTGCCGGAGCAGCGCAGCAGAGCAGCGGGCGAGCATGCAAGGATGCTCGGGCACTCTGAAACGCTTCCTTTCATTCTCACCAATACCCTGCAAATGTGCGTGTGGCTAAATACATGCATCGGCTGTCATTTTTACCCCTCGCTCAAATACTGACAGCCTGTTCTGTCTCTGCTAATAGCTGTTAATAATTAATCTGAAATGATACAAAGATTTGGAAAATATCTTTTACACCATGGATGTTTTCCCAAATTTGTTACAAAGACAATGGGAAGGGAGACAATGTATTCATACAGACAAAGGGGAGGGAGTGTGTGGCTGTCTGATTTTCCAGGGGTTTTAACTTGTTTCTGTTTCCTGCTCTTTTCTTCTAAGCTTGTTTTCCAGTGGCAGGGTTGAAGAGCCTTTAACATTAACCAAAACTGGGGGAAAAACATATTACACTGAAGATTTGAAGGGAATCTTTTACTTAGTTTATTAAAAAGATCAAGAGGTGACTTGCTTCCTGCATATACTTTTCTTCCAGGGGAAGAAATATCTGGTACTAAAAAACTCCTTAATCTGCCAGAGAAAGCCATAACAAGAACCGATGGATAAATACTGAAGCCAGACAAGTACCAATTAAAAATGAAGTAGGAGACTATTCTTATTTTGTTTTATTTGTACGAGGAAGTCGGGGCGATGAACCATTCAAGCTGGCTATTATGGGAAGTGCCAGAGTCTCCCTTTCTCAACATCTCTGGATCAAGACGTGTTCCTCCTGGAAGTGCAGCTTTACTCACACAAGTTATTGTACACAACAGAGAGGTAGCGGGGTGACAATCTCTGGCCTGTGTTGCAGGCAGTCCAATAAATCATCTGGAAGTGTTTTGTGAGCTTAAACCATATAAACAACTTTTATCCTCTGCCTATTTTAAACAGGGAGCTTACTTAAAAAAAAATAAAATCAGGAAAGTGAGAATAAAAATCTCCAACAACTGAACAATTGTTCTTATTAAGGAAAAAGAAAAATAAAGGGGGGCAGGAGGGAAATGCACAGTGGCCACGATGGATGTGAAGCGACAAGGCTGCCAGGTGGCGGGACGGCATGGTCGGGGTGGCGGGGCTGTCCCCCAGCGCCGCCGGCCTTTGGGGAAGGAGCTGCTCAGGCTCCATGGAGAATCCTGCCTCGCTGGTTTCCAGCTGAGCAGCTTTCCACACTCAATGGCCGTCCCTGCTGCTTTCATGCAGGGATGTACTCTAGCTCGGAAGAGAGCGGTTCTGTTTAGATAGCCCCCAATCCTAGCTTTACCTCATCCCTTCCAGCAGAGTCACTGTAATTAAGATTTGTTAAGGTTTGGAAGAAATCTCATTAATCAGATAAGATCTGAACTTTATTTTCTTTTTAAAGACCCAATTTGATCTCTCTTGCTTGTGATAATTGCTCTCCTCTTCTGACATGGAAATTCATTTTCCAGGCACATAAAACACAATAGATTTCCATTGTCAACAGCAGCAACCTCAGGAGAGTTAAAAATATTCCTCCAAAGGCTAAAAAGAGCATTGGGAGCAAATCCAGAAACAGACAGGGAGAGGGAGCACAAGAAGGGGTGCTGTTGAAGGGAAGTGGGCTGGCAGAAATGGGGTTTGTGTGGTTCCCAAAGGAGAAAAGGGAACCCCAGGGGAAGCGAGGGCAGCAGGACCCCACTGTGGCCCTGGGTGCAAGGGGCTGAGCTGCCTGATCCTGTCATGGGGATAAAAGTTGCTGCCACCCCTGGCCCTTAATGTGGGGGGAAAGGGCATCCTTCTCCTGACTTTATCAGGAACCAGTGCTTCAAAGAGCGATCAGAAAAGCTCCTGGACGGCTGATATTTCGCATGAGGCAGCACCAGGATAAATGACACAGTGTGAAATATACTCCACCGCATCAAATCCTATCAATCAGCAGGATTCCTGGTTTCTAAATGTCAGGTGTGGAATATGAACTCCTTGGGAACATCTGAATCAGAGGAGGCTCCCACTGCCTTCCCGTCTGCAGCACAGAGCCCAGCTGGCCCGGTGCAGGCCCTGGGGCTAGCAGTGGGCACGGGTCAGGCCAGCAGCCCCATGATGGGCCTGGGCTGGGGCTGGCTGCAGGCAGGGGGGCTCAATCAGCACAACAGGGCACCTCCAGCCCCAGGGCCTGCTGTCCCCAGGAGGGTCAGGGCAGTAGCACATGGCGTCCCCCTGCAAGCCCTCAGCTTCAGCCCAGCTGGCCTTCATCACATTGCGCCAGCCTGGTGGGTGGCACCATGGCAGGAGCTGGGCCCACCACCTTCCCACTGCTCCACACACCACCATGTCCGACTTGGAGTCCTCTGCACTGTGAAGCCCATGGCTACAAGCATCCTCAGCTGTCCTGAACTATCACGGGGATTATAAAGCCAAGTTGCAGTTTTCTAGCACTTCTGCGGGGCCACATGCTCCTGTGGTGGCACAAGTCTCCATCACAGCTCAGCCCAGCCACCTTCTGGAGATGCTGAAGCTTGGGAGAAGCAGGCAGAGACAGAAACCACTGCCAGGCATTTGCGGCCTCCCAGGGACATGCTCTCCCTGGGGTGGCCAGCATGGCTGGCTGTGGGCAAGCAGGGTGGCAAAGCTGGGTGAGCCCCCACTCCACTGGCTGTGGGCATGGCTGGTGCACAGAGGTGCTAATAAAGACCTAGGGCGAGTGTCCCAGCCCTGCCTGCCTCTCTCCCTCTCTTTGCAGAGAGAATCTGCAAACATATTAATCTCATCTCACACACAAACCCTCCGTCCTGATCCCAGAATCCATATATTAGGAGATTTACATAAATTACCAGCTATCAATAGGGCACATGAGGTGCAGGGGCTGAAAGCCAGCACCCTTGCCAAGAAAATGGTACAAGAGGATTGGAAAAGAGGGAGAGGGAGGGGGCTGCAAGCACAGCCCTGGAGAGCAGAGGTCTGTGATGGCAGTGGCTGGCTGCAGTTTCAGGGGTGCCATGTCACTCTCTGGGGCCACTGTACCCTGCTTTGTGGAGGCAAAAGCCTCCTCTTCCTCTTCTTACTCCTCCTCCTCAGCATGGCCTGTGCCATGGCACCTTCCCTCCACATCTCTTCCATGAAGGAAGGGCAAGCGCCATCCCTAACCTCTGCTGCTCACCCCCCATGGGTGCCAGGATGACCCACTGGGCCCAAGCCAATGTTCTGGTTGTGGTAGTGGGTGCACAACTAGCAGGGAGGATGGAATAAGCTCTTCACAACATTGCATTGCATTATCTGTGGCTTTGCATTTGCAGTCCAGGTCAGAGCTCACCTTCATCTCTGGCTTCTTCAAGCCACAGGGAACCTAGGGAACCAGAACTATGTGCTCCACCAGGGAGTTCAACATCTCCTCGCCTCCCAAGGGGTTTCACCTCTGCTGGGAAAGCATGGAAGAGCAAGCTCAGCCATAGTAGGCACCACCTGGCTGGAGGCAGGGTGCTTTCTGTCTTGAGTGCACTGAAAAGGGCATTCAATCCTCTGAGCCACAAGGAACACAGGTGATGCTTGACGAGGGTTGTGAGAACCAAGTACAGAGGCCTGTCATGCAAATGCTGAGAAAAATGCCAAAACAGATCCCCTTCCACTGTGTTTTCCCAGTCAGACCCGCTCTGTGAGGGGGCTGATGACTAAGCAGAAGGCAGTCCCAGAAATACTCCAGTGCAGGTCCAGCCAAGGACTCCCCATGAGGCTGTTTTGCCAGCTCCATCCCCTGGGCATCAGGGGCAGAGAGGGGATGGGGACAGGGCCTCCAGAGGTGACCGGTGTGCCCGACCTCTCCTGCAGTATCTTCTGGGCCTCCCAGGCAGCAGCTCCGCAGAACACCTCTGCTTGGGAAGAGCCCTGCTTGGGGTCCCTTTTGTCACCAGCCTGTGGCCACCCCAGCAGAGCCCGCTCCTCCCGCAGTGTGTTGCTGCCCTCTTGGGCCCAGCGCACGCATTGCAGCGTGGAGCTGGGAAAAGGGGTCAGGAACAAGCCCCCTACAACAGAAAGTGCTTTGCAAGGTGCATCACAGGCCATCCCTCTGTCCTTCCTCCTTTCCTCTGGACAGACGGCCACCACAGCTGAGGCTGATGTATCTGTGGGCTGTGCTGGCTGCCTGATGCATGAACAGAGCAGAGCACACGATTACTTCAACTGGATTACGTGGGTATGGGACAATATATGTGACCCCTGGAAATATGATGTACAGCATATGCTTGGAGTAGAATAGCACCTAGCCCAAGGGCACCCATCTTGCAACGCCAGCCTGGAGGTGTAGGTCCCTGTTTTATTGTACGTCCCCAGCACACGTGTGTGTGCCAGGAGAAGCAAACCCAGCCTGGATTCCCAAAGCTGAGGCTGAAGCCGCGTTGGAGCCCATGCCCAGCGCCTTCAGTACACCAAGACTCTGTGCCAGGGGAGCGGGGTGTGGAGGCGCCGGGAGCGCCCGTCCCCGTGGCAGCCCTGCCCGCTGCCCCCCGTGGGCGCCCCGCGGAGCTGGGCACGGAGCGTGGGCTCCACGCCGTGGCCAGAGAGAAGCAGCACAGGCGGCTGCGGGACGGGACAGGCCCCTGCCAGCCCCCTCCACGCCGGGACCCCCCCCGCCCCCCCCGCGCACCTCCTTTTCTCGGTTGCTTTTTTATAAAGGAAGACGCTTCTGCCCCTACCTTCCTCTTCGGAGAGTTTTTTCATTGCTCTCCTCCTCCATTCGGGCACCTCCTCCTTTGTCAACTGTGGCATCCCCAAACAACATCACAACTCAGACACTTCAAAATTCACTCCCTTTGGCCTGAGCTCTCCTCTCCTGGGCCCACACAATAGCTCCCCTTTTGCTTACTGAAGCCCCAAATTTTAACCCAACTACCAGAATATCCTTAAGCATTTTAAATTGCTTTTAAAAATGCATTTAAAATCAAATTCCATGGCCAACACCTTTAATTGTAACCCTTATACAGGACCATAACCTTAGGCCAGGGATTACCACGTGAATTTGCTCACCCACCCCTGCTCTTTTGCTGCCCCAGCGTGTGTAGCTACTCGCGAACACATCCAGCATTATCCACCTCATGGATGCATTTGCCCCAGTGCCTCAAAACTGCCTGACACAGAGTCTCTCATTGTGCCCAGCATGCAAGACCACTGGGAGGTGGCAGCAAGGTGCTTTAGAAGGGCAGCATGTAATACACCAGTGACAACAGTCCAGCCTCATGAGTGCACAAGGCAATTCCAGCATCAGCAGCTGTGCTCCAGAAGGAATGAGGGTCTGACAACTGCACAGCAGCTGCCAGAGGTGACAGCAAGTTTTTGGCCAGCCACACCGTGGGGAACATCTCATCACAGCTGCTCCTGAGGGGCAGAGGGACTGTCACAGAAATGAAGAGCCACTTTGGGAAAGGTGGGTCATCACCCGCAGCTCCAGCCTGATGGCAAATCCTCACATGGGGCCATGCTGACCAGTAAGGTCTGGCTCTTCTTCAGCAGGTGCAGCTGCAGGCCAAGTGAATACAGAATTCAACATCAGCTTGATTGCTGGGGGGCAGGGGAGCACGCCCATTTCTAAACAGGTTCTTGATGCTAACAGAGAAGGGGAAGAACCTGCAGAAACAGTAAAAGCAGACCAGGCAAAAATGAGATCCCGTGATGGGCTTTACACAAAGCAATGGGGGCCTTTCACCTCTAGAGCAAACTCCTCAGAGCAGTGGTGGATTTTCTGTCCCAGTGCTTTCAAACTGTGACAGGAGGCCCTTTGGGAAGGAGGGTTTAGACAAAAGAAACCAGGAGAATTCCCCTAGTTACCCACGAGCTTACACCGAGTGACTGAACAGCTGCTTCTTGACTTAAAATCTCTCCCTGGCTGTGCTTGAGCTGTACAGCTCTTTCAGGTGTGACAGGCAGACCTGCCTCCAGTATCATAGCCTCCATGTGGGTGGGGACAGTGGGACAGGGACTCAGGTGGCTTCATATTCTTTTGCAGGAACAAGCAGCACATGCATTTCATCAGCCCCACCATTTCCAGTTTGCCTTAGGGTCAATCCACCTGCTATCATAAGCAAGAGGAATATATTTCTATTCTTAACCTGGTCATAAGCCAGAAGGAAAACACATCATCCTCCAGAGGCCCTTCCTGTCCATCCACTCATGCCGTAACTGAGAGCTCACACAGAATTATGCGAGGACCCCAGATACTCCAGACCTTTAGCTAGGCCAACACATGCCTCAGACAAACACACCTCCAAGACAATCCAGCCCTCACATGTTTACTTCCACCTGAAGCCCTTCAAAACCAAACCACAGCTCCGCTCTCTTGACACAGAGGCTTCTTGCCAAACAGTGAGCCACTCCAGCTATAGGGCAGAGTGAGGGGAGTCACTCTCCTCTGATGTATTCAAAATCCATGACACCTGGAGCAAATGTACATCACAGTGGAAAGTCTGAAGAAGGTCCTGAGTATGGATTTTTATGTAGGCTCACAAGAGGAGTTATAGAATGGACAGAGAAGAGTGCAGGTGGGATCGAGCAAGCAAAGAGCCCCATTCACCCCCTTTCTTAATGTAGGGAATTGAGACTCAAACCACCTGGATTTACTGCTGCAGTAGCATGCTAAATATTGAAAGAAAAGATGAAAACAAACAAACAAAAAAAAACAGATCATGGAAAGTAAAGCAGAGAACGATGTAAGGAGGAATCTAGTTTAAGCAAATATGGGGCCCTTTGTAAGAGACAGGTCTTGAGAAGAACTTCAAATGTTAAGTTGACCATAGCAGAATGTTCTGGTTTTTGTTTGTTTGTTTAGGGGGGTGTACTTTGAGGGCTGCCTTTGTTTGAAGGTTAAAGTGAGAGAGGAATTCTGTAGGAAAATGTGTCTGTACTCATTAGAGGTAGGAATGCCTCAGCTTGATTTGCTTGTAGGACAATTTCTCCATGGTACTTGGCAGCAAGAGCTAGCATTCTTATAGACATAAGTACTATGAGTGCCTAAATCAGCAAGCAACACAAGGTATTAAATATATTCTTTCTTTCCACTATACCAAGTTTAAAGAGATAAGATTAAAAGTAGAAATTTCTTAAATGGCTAAAAAGATATAATGAAAATAAACATCATTTAACAGCAATTCATTAAAAGCTTCTCCCATCATTATTCTCACCAATTCTATCCAGAGTACTTTATTTCATTTAGGTTAATACAGGAAGGCTTCACACCAGACAGGGCTGGAATCAACCAGGCTGCTAATACCCTTGGGATTTCCATTTTTGGCACCCTCCCTCCTTCCAAAGCTGTTCCCTCATTAACTGCTGAGCAAACCTGGCCACCAGATCCAGGATGGATCCCACGGCGTTATGTGCGAAAGACCCAAGTTCAGTTCCAGTAGATGACACGGCTCCTTGGCAGGGTGAAAAATGCTTGCTCCCAGGAAGGATATGAACTGCTGCAGGCTCTGCAGTGGCTGAGAACGTGATACCCCAGGCAGCACAAGCAGACGGAGCCTGGAAGCACAGAAAGTGAACAGGACCTGGTGCTCCCTTTCAGGGAGGCCAAGCCAGCCGTTAACCTGCAGCGACTCTGCAGCTCCCAACCTGAGCCAGGCCTGATCCACCTCGCCCATCAGTTCTGCCTCATCGACCGCACACAGCCTCTTCCAAGCGCTGCTGTAAACAGCAGGCTCTTGGAGGAGGCTGGAAGGTGGCACTGGTAAGGTTCACAGGCCACCTCCTGGCTCTCTCCTCTCCAAGCACAGCCACCTTGCCATGTGAAGGAAACCTTTGGCAGCTGTCTTGTGCTGACAGACAGGGCTTGTTGAGCTTGGCTGAGTAATCCCAGCCGCTCCCGTCACTGCAGCTGCATGCATCCTCGTTCTCCCAACCCAAGGATCGCTGCCTCGCTGAATCACCCCATTAAATTGCTAATATCTTATTGTTCTTTAAGATTTCGAAACTTGCTGCGAAACGTTTACAGATAATTTTTTTTGCCTGCAGTCACTGTGCCTAATGCCCAGTCATTGAGTGCCATATGTGTTTATATGCACTGCAATTTTCCACTTGATTACATTTTACCACAAACACTTTCATCCACTCCGCAAAGACAGCAGCAACACATCCATAACATTCAGAGCAGCCCAGATAGACAGAGCCCAAACATGAACGTCTCCACACTGGCTGTGGCACCTCAAAATTTTAGATTCCCAGGTGCAGCTGACCCAACATCCAGTTGCAAAGACCCCAAGGGCACAAGTACCTCTGCCACCTAAAAGGAGCATGCCAAGTTGGCCTCAAGCTCCAGCTTTCTCATCAAGCATCGGGTACTGCTCAGATGGCTGGAACAGCTGCACAACATGGAGATGGTTGCCAATAACTGAGGATATCTCAGATTTTCCAGGAGACACGGGATGGCACAGGCCACTATAAGGATGTTTAGCATGTGAACCTGCAGAAATCCATAGAGATGGCAACAGTGCAGCATGCAAAGGGATTTTGATCATTCTCCCCTCCCTGCAGCATGGACATGTTTTGAAGTTGGATTCTTCACCTCTGAAGGCAGGGGCAATGTGTCCCTCAGCCTCCAGCTACCTAGGCACTGCCCAGCTTGTCCACAGTGTGGATCACAGCTTCCAGCTGCAACACCTTCCCATCTGCAGCTGGAAGGTCACTTTGCCACCCCACTGCAGCACACAGCACCCTGGCAGGAAGGTCAGCCCCTGCCTGAGGACAGGGTACAATTCACTCCAGTTGGCTTAGGGCCGTGGCAGTGCCAGGCCACAGCCTTCAAGGAGAGAACAAGCAATGGATTCATCTACACAGCAGCACTGATATCCCCATACAAGCTCATTTATTGAACTGGCTCAGCCCTTTATGGTACTGATTTAGACATCAGCATCGTGCTGATGTGGCAGTGCTGCTTCAGGTCTGCGAACAGCTCTGCCTTCACCCTACCTCATCCCATCCTCTCTGGTGCATGGTACGGACACTCAGTGGGGGAACTGACAAGAATCTACCATGTGATGATTAAAAGCTCTCAAGCAAATATCACCCACCTGAGCCTGCCCTACTGGTGAACTCTGCCAAGAGACACAGTATTGTGTTTTGCTGCTCATGGCGTGAGAGGGCAAAGACACGAGTTTTGTCACTGTAGTGCAATGTGATTCTAAATCTTGAGTGCATGCAACAGGCAGGAACCCCTGAAAGACCTAGATATTATCTGGGTTGTTCATGATTTTAAACAGTCTTTCTAGAATAACCAGCATTAGCTACATGGATTAGACTTCATTTCTGCTAATCTGCATTCGCTCTGAAAACTCCAACTGAGATAACTCCAACTGAGATAAACTGTTTAAGACCTTCACCATGTTTCCTTCTTATGCTACATTCAATAAATAAACATTACTTCCTATTAACAGATATAAACAGTCCTGGCTATTTTCTGCTGGAAAAATAAAGCCCTCCTACAAAATAAAGGAACACACATAAATACCCTGCACCAGAGAAGAGGCACTGAAGCCATCAGTGGTAACTAGCCTGGGATCACAAAGCCAGTGTCCCTCACCATGGATACATGAGCACAAACCAGTGGAAAGAAAGCCAGATCAACTGGCCTGGCCACCACTGCTCTGCTAAGCATTTATAGCCTTTTGCTCAACAACACTGCTTAGCATCACCAGCACAAAATCAATATTTCCTTGAGAAGAATGCTGGTTTGGAGAAACTCAGCAGTGGCTTTGGCAGAGGTCACTCCCAAGACATGGGGCAGCACGTCTGTCAAGTGGAGTGCTCACTGCCTTTTCGTCTGCTGGAAAGCGCCTGTTAACTCCTCTCCTGCTCCAGTCTTCTTACCTTCCAGAGATCTGATGCAGTCAGCCCGCAGTCAGTCACTTTGTCAGCAAAGACATTTTATTCCAGGTGAGTTCACTGCATTCCTTTCAGACTTGGGCTGTATCAGCTCTTAGGCCTGTACCCCTCAAGGGCAAGCTTTTTATAAGGAGGAACCAAATAACAGGGAGGTGTTGGAGTGAGGTTGTGGTTTTCCCTCAGCAACTTCTCTAAACCTATCCAACCTGATACTAGTGTGCCCTGCTGACATGCCTATCATGTATGACAAAGACCAAGCTCATGTGAACAGTGGGTATCAATGCTTCATAAGGGGGTGTGAGCTTCCATTTGACTCTGGGGAGCTATAATTTGCCTGACTACTCCTCCCAGAGGCATAGCTGCATCAAGCTAGGGGTGGTTTTGAGCAAGAGGTGGTAGCTTCTATCTGTCCTGCTCTTTACTCGTCTTGAAGAGTTGGTTAACCTTCTTGAAGAGTTGGGACAGTCTTAGTCTAGGACCTTTCATCCACTAGGAGTCTGTTCACAGTCTTCTGGGCTCTTCTCAGGCCTTATTACTTGTCTAACAGGATCATGAGACTAGAGAGGATCCCTTAGGTCACTATATCTAGTCTCCTGCCTTACGCAAGAACTTTACATCACATTTCATCTGATTACTAGTTTTTCTCCTTCACTACCTCCTGTGCTCCTGTAAAAGCTCATTTCAGTGCTTTGCACAAAGGGTCTTTAGGCCTCCCCAGAAATCCTGGGCAGAGTGGTCATTTGTGGGCTGCTCCTTCCTGCTGTGGAGTGTTTTTACTTTCATGCTAAGAGGAGAAAAAATAACTCTAGAAATATGGCATTCCTCGGTTCCATGCTGAGAGGATGGAGGATGCTGTAAAGCTTCATTATAGTAGATTAAAAAATCTGTTAGGGAGCCTCATCCACTCCTTCTTAATTCTAGGTAGGTGACAGAACATTTGCAATAGCATGTAGAGTGGCCTAAGACCTTCCCCTCATGACATGGGTCCAGGTGAACCAAGGCAGAGATACAGAAGCCACTTCCTGCACCAGACAGAGGCAAGTTTCCCGGGAAGGCCCTCTACAAAATCATTCCCATTTATTTTCCCTTGATAATCCCAGCCTACTCATCTTTCTCCTCCAACAGCTTTTCCCTCCAGCCTCTCTGTTGGAGGGTGATATTTTTCTGAACAGCCTGATTTCTTCCCAACTGCCTTTGCAATGAAACCAGGATTTGAAGGGGAGCCTGGGGAGAGGGAGGGAGCGAAGTATGAGACGTTCAAGCTATAGTGAAATGACATATCCATCACAGCTAACGGGAGCCCACATGGCACCCCAACTGGATCCTGCCCCACTGCCCACTTTCCCAGCTGGATCTGCTGGAGTTTGCTCCCTCCCCTGTCTCCTCCCCACATTTCTGGTGGTGTCACTCCAGGAGAAGTGGCTGATCTGATTGGCGAGAGAACACGAGGGGTGTCAGGGAAGGTGCTCACAGACATTTCTTGGCTGCCTCAAGGAAATAAAGGCCATCGCTGAGCCTGTCAAAATGATTAATCGCTTACAGGGAATGAGGGGGAGGAGGGAGAGGGAGGGAGAAGGAAGGGGAGGAAGGAGGAGAGAAAGACAGATGGGATGGGGAGAGCTATAAACAAACAGCAAAAGCAGGAGACACAGGATTGCCTCTGTGCTGGGAAAGAGGTAGAAAGAAGCAAGGGCTGTGCTTGGGGTAGCTTGGTAGCATAGTGGCCCTGCTCACCCTGCAGACTTGCATCACCCCATATATAGCCCCAATGGGTTGCCCTGCCAGAGCAATGTCAGACCCAACAGACCAAGTGACGCATCTCTGCAACTCCCCAGCTCCACATCTAATAGTGGATGGCAGTTGACCTAACCACCCACCAGTGCCACTAGTTGTTTACTGCCAGAAGCATTTTACCCCAGTGAAAGAGATGGGTAAGAGTAACTTCTGAGAGACTGCCAAAGACATGGGTCCTTGAAGAGAATGTTCAACAATCTTGGGACAATCAGTGCAGTGCCCCTGGCACTAAGCCCTCCCACAGCATCCACCCCTTGGATGCTGCTACCCACCCCACGTGCCCTCCCTGTGGGCACCAGGACTGTCAATGCAAATCAACAATTTGACCTCACTCCTCCAGCTGCTTTCAGCTTAGCTAGAGCCCTCACACGGCTCCCTGAGTGAGGCCAGGGGTGCTTCAGCAGCCTAGAGTGTGCAGCAGATCTCACAACACAGCTTACCTCAGCACAGGAGAACATTCCCTCTTTCCTGGCTCTCCAAAGGGTTACGAAGTCAAACCCAAAGGTCCTCTTTGTCAAGGCATTCAATGGCCAGTGCTGACTGTTCAGGAAAAAATACAGCTGAGACTCTGAGGTGAAAATCACACCTAAAGCTCTGGCCGCCCAGCTCAGTGACACCTCTTACAGCAAGGACAATACCTTGTCATGTCAAAGCCTGGGCGTTCTCAGGGCTTACTGCATGTTTGTGAGGTATTCCGACAGCAGTCCCACATCACCACAAGCTGCCTTGTGCAAAAAACGTGAGGTTGAAAGGAAGAGGTTTAAAATCCAAGTGCTATCATTTGTCTGAACTTGGAGTCAGCTAGGAATGGGGTGAAATAGATTCAGCTCTCCCCTTTGGAAATATCTGCTTTGATTTCCAGTCACAGAAAGAATAATCACCCTGATGGAGACCTCTGCCTCAAGTGAATGACCCAGCCTTGCAAAGACAAAAGCTGTCACTGAAATCAATGAATCCAGTAAGCTCCAGTCTTGGTAAGATACACCAAGCAACCTTGTTTGCCCCACAAATGGTATGTCATCCTCCCTTGCAAGTTGTATTTGTTGATCTAATCAGAGGCAGCGCCTCTTCCTACAAACCACAATAAAATATCTGACAAGGCTTTGAAATACATATACAACATGTCAATTGTCAGAACTGAGAATGTGAACTGCAGCTTTGCAATAATACCCACTTCAGCTCACATGAACCCTACCCCTACCGCAATATGCCTAAAGCTCCCAACATCTGCTGTAACACCATGATATCCTCATGTCCTTTGATTTTAGCTAGCCAGACAGACACTCACTCCTAAATACCCTTCCTGTGCTTGACCTTCACCCTGCTGTTTGCCTGGGCAAACACTGTGTGCATGTAGGTATACAATCAGCTAGCCACTGCCTTTTCCAGCTGATGAGTGGTGATTTTTCCTTGCAGTCACACTCAGTAAACACACTTAGTCCCAGTGGAACCCAGTAAAGACACTTAGTTAGTCCCAGTTGAACAAGTATGTGTGTGTGTGTATATATATATATATATATAAATAAAAATAATATTTATATATGTAAATGTATAACTATTTCTCTTTTGAGAACTCAAATACCTTACCCAGTTTTCCCTTTTCTCCATATATTTCCCAGTAGATTGGAAGTTTCAAACAGGTGCAAGCTATTGTGACAGTTGATGGAACAGCCTGGGCTATAATTCTGAAGGCAAACTAGCTTCTGGGTTGAACATCCCTCTGTGCCTTGCTGGCCACTGGCTTACTGACCAAGTTGTGCATTAAACTGATTGCATCCTGCTTGTAAAATCTAGCCTGCCAAAAATTAAATACATAGTGACTACTACGGAGACATAGCTTTATATTCAATAAAGAAAGAGCACTACATGCTGAGCATGTTTTGGGGTCTAAGTGCTGTTCTAGTGAAAGCACAGGGTTTTACAAAGGTGCTGTATCCCTTATAGATCTGTTCAGTGTGAGCACTGCACCTCACCTGTCCATTTAGTCACACCTTGCTTGGACAAGACTATAACCTTCATCTGAGGGGTAGGCATCTGCTCACTGAGGCATCTGCTCAGTGTGAGGTAGGTGGTGTTCTGTTCACTATACCTCTGCTTGTGCCTCCCTGCAGTAGCAGTCACACATGACGCCTTCAAATACAACGGCTGTAGGAGAACAGGCAACATATAGGCAAAAACCAAATACATACACTGGATTGTGCTGTCTGATGAGCTAAGCCAACAAATAAATAAAAGTACATGAGATGTCTCTTTGTCGTCTGCCACACAGCCTATCAAGTTCCTCCTTGCTCCTGTGGGCAATGACATTATCAGAAGAGCCAGATAAAAAAAAGCTCTCTCATGTTGCTCATCCTACACTTTCCACATGCCAGTCAAGGCCCATTCCAGCTCTGCTCTACACCAGAAACTGCAAAGCTGATGTAAGACTGGGGGAAAAGAGTCTGAAAAGTTTAACAAGTTGATTCTGTGCCTCCTGCTGGCAGCGTGTGGCTGGGCACTGAGAAGGAATACAAGGTGTTGATCAGGCAAGGAGAGGGCTCCAAGGTACAACATCTCCCTTACTAAACAGACAGCTGACACTGAGCAGCATGGGGAAGATTTTGCCCAGCTGCCTTCCTCCACAAGCCTTTCAGCAGAGCTGAGACCCTTGCTGCTGCTCCACATCTAGGCGGAGGGGGCTCTGCAGAGCAACGGTAGCACTCAGTTATGCATCTCATGGACTTCACTGTGGCTCTTGTGGCTGCCTCCATTGTTTGAGGGATATTCTCCCCCCCTTCCCTCCTTCTAACAAAGATTCTGATTAATGATCGCTCATTCCTAATTGTCAAATTTCTTTTCCTTCATCCTGTGTCTAATCACCAGTGACAGAAGCCATTACGCAAATGAGAGCAGACGACTTCTCACAACTGTTCTCTTTGGTAAAAGCCTTGTAATTTAAAGCTCTGATTTGTAGAGGAAAGCTGCGTTTCCCCAAGGCGTCCGGGCATCTGTTCCACTTACACTCCACGAGCCTCTACTTCCGCTCCCTCCCCCCACAATTAGTCCTCTGCTTGCAACAAATATTTGACTTTGCAAGGCAGTAATTAGAACTTACTTTGCATGTGTTTGTCACAGTAATGGCGTCTTTTCCTTTCCTTAAACAGGAACTCCTTCACAGCACCAATATGGAAAATCCCCCAGGGAAGCTGGTGCCTTCAGAACTTCCTGGGACACTGACAGCAGAGGTGCTGTCTCCCAACCAGGATGGGAAGATGAGGACCATAAAATAAACATAGTGCAAGGAAACCCCTTGTGCACATGCGGCAGGAGAGAGTGCCAAGGCTGGAGTGCACTGTCCCCATTCTAGGGCTTTAGAGCTGAGCAGCTGGCTGTGTTCAAGGTCAGCTTGCTCCTTGCTAAGAACTGCCCTAAAGAAAAGCAGCAGTAGCTTTGCTCAAGGTCTGCCATTATTTATTTCCCTCAAGAGCTGCTTTAAAGCTGAAGGTCTCACCCCTCACCCCCACATGTGTTACACTGCTCCAGCATCATAACTATTTCTACACCTGGTCCCATTCCTTCTTATTTCCAACACTGATCCTGCTGAAACTTCACCTGGATCCACCAAATGACACAGTCTGCATACCTGTTTCCTGGTTTCTCTGCACAACCTGAGACACTGCTGAGTTTTGTGGTACCAGCTGTGCATACTACTCAAGACAGACATGCACAAAAAAAGACTACAGAATCTGACATATTCTGGCAACTAAACTCAGAATAACAGAGTTATTCTGAATAACAGAGTTATTCTGAGTGTGTCAAAGAGCTGATGATCCCAGCAGGCACAGCACGGAAGGGCGAGTGCCCATGGCCACAGAAGACTTACCACTTGTCTTTCCTCCTCCCTCCACATTCAAACTATCCCTTCAGGATGTGAGGAGACTGCCAATCATGGTACCCCATGGTCAGACAGCTGTCTCTGTCTCACCACCACCCCCAACATCCCTATCCTCTGTTCAACTTCTCCCCATTTTACTGCACATTAGAAATTTGTGCTGATTTTGCCAACGATGTTTCACTGATGGTTAGATGCTAGAATTGCTGTAGTTATCACCAGCATAACATAATCTATGCCTTTGGTTGGTAGAGAGGACTCCACACCCAAGGCTGCTAACAGGGAGCAGAGGTACACAAACAGGAAGCCTCCCACCAAAATCACCTTGACTAAAGCATGAATTAGATAAAGGATCAAACAGAGGACAAGATGTTCCAGAGGAGTAAAAACTGATTGAACTCAATAGACCTGATGATGTAGATTGCTCCATTGGTTTCATCAGAGACCAGAGCATAGTGACAGCATTCAAATCAGCAGGGAGGGGAATTTGTTCCTTCCCCTAACATTTGTCATTTAAAGAGTTCAAAGATGTTCATTTTATTCCCAGCTTTCTTTTCAGGATGATGGGAGTAGTACGGGGAAAAAAAAATCTCAAGGACACAGTAAAGCAGTTGGTATTGCTGTTTTGAAGACAGCTTTGGAGACCAGCAGCCTTCAACAGCGAATAACAAAGTGAAGTTAGGCTGAGAAGTATCTCCATACACACATCTCCTTATACAGCTCTCCTATACAGCCACTCACAAAACAGAAGCCACACAGTTCTGTTGTTCAACATTGGTTGTATTTAAGAACTACACTTCAGAAGGTACCGTGTGTTTGTCACACCCCACCCCCTGCACACACACACCCCTAGCAGAGAACACACACAGCTTCCCAATACCATGGCAAGGGGCATTGAAAGCACAAGGTGAAAACGGAAGGGGAGAGTCAGTCCATCAGTGCATTGTAAATGAGCTTTCACGAAGTCAAGTGCAGCAAAAACTGTTCACTTAAAAAGTTAGACCTTTGGCAAATAAAGATAAAAAGGATCCTAAAGTTCTGTAAGTACCATTCTCTCTCCACATGGGACGTGAACTCCCACCCTGAGCTTCAAGAGTTGATGGTGCCTAACAAGTAGCACTGGAGACTACTGTGCTGAATAAATAGCACAGAGATGGGATTTCATTTGAGCTTCTTTCAACCAAGGCCAGAGACCGCACATATGCCCAGGATTCCTGGGAAGGTCTTGCTTTTGGCCAGTCAGCAGCCTAACTTTCTTCCCCATGCCCAAAGGCTGAGTGTTGATAAGCATCCAGCTGAGTGCCCTTCGTTTGGATCTAACCACAGCTCTGGATACTCTGCAACAAATAACACGGCAGTCAGACTACTCGGTGACATGGACATATTTCTTAATCAAGGGCCCTGTAGCTGCCAATTACACTTAATTTGTTCTGACCTGTAAGCAGCCATAAAACTATCCCCCAGGACTTCCTGTTCAAGAAGTCCTTCACCTTTGCGCAAGAGAAGCTCACAGCAAGAGGCACATGAGCTGTCCCAGAAAAAGATGGAGCCTGAAGCCAAAGGCAAAGCACTTCTTGAGCACCATCTTCTCAACACTTATCAGAATACTATGTCAGAAAAAAAAGGAAAATAATGGGAAGTCTCAATAGAACATTTGCTATTCTTTGCAATAAAATACAACACCTTCTCCCACCTCTAGCTCTTGGGACCCATTACAACTGCATCCAATATACAAGTCCACTGCTCTGCCCCAAACCAGGAAAAGCAGTGCAGTGGACCATGGGAATAAAAAGCCAGCCTCCATATGAGCCTAAGGCTTTTAGTGGCAGAGGTGGAAGAAAGCAAAATAATTTTTTAGGATGATTGCCAAGGACTCAACCAGAAGCTCCTCTTGTTCCTGTGCCCTGGTCTTGCCACTTCCCAGCCTGCCACGTCAAGCCCCAGAACACAAGAAGGATCAAGATAAACTTAACCACATTAAAACGGAAAGCCCTGACCTCTTTCAAGTGACTGTACAAGGAAAGGAACCACACACTGTCATGGATTAAACTGATGGACAGGAGTCACACAACATCACACAAACATGCGCACGTGTGCGCAGCCACACACACTCGAGTTCTTGCAGTTTCAGTAAAAAGGGCACTTCCCACGTTAGTCTGAGGAGCCAGCACCCCTGGTGGGAAAAAGGGAGGCTCTGTACCTGTCTGACGTTGTGTTGACAGTCTCTCTCTGTGCCCCTAGAGCTTTATTTAATTTTTTATTTTTTTTTTAAAAGATGTGGCTTAATCATTGAAGACTTGAAATTTGGCCTGGCATTTATACATCTCCCTTCATAATGCTTCATCCCCTTTTAACCACACTACAGCTCCACAAGAATAGGAGAGAAGCCTTCACTCCCCAAAACTGCTGTCAGAATGAAGGAGGTTTATCTAGACTCCTACAACACAGACATTTGGAGAGCACGGGATCTGGTGCTCACATACTAGATGAATTCACTTCTCTCTCTCTACCCTGTGCAAAGTCCCAAGCGTGAAAGTCTTGCGTTGAAGAAATCAAATCATTTGTCCAGTTGCTCATCATGCACAGGCCAGCTCACAGTTTCATTTCCACTATAGAAAAAGGTGCCAGAGTTGAGCATGGCTAGGTCCTCTAATAACAGAGAACTGTGAAACCTATAACTTCCCATCTTATATCCACTGCAGGCACCAACACATAAACGCAGCCAGGAGGCCCAAACCTCATGAGGCTGAGGAAACAAGATCAATCCCAGTTCCCCTCCAAGCTCTTCTTCAAATGCCTGAAAATCCTGAAGCAACACACCCGAGTGCCAGAAGCCGTGCTCCTTGTTGTGGCAAACAGGGCAGAGGAAGGGGAAAAAAACAAGTTAGTGAGCATGAATCCAGCTTCCAATAAGTGCAGACTCGTTCTTGGGAGGTTGTTAGATGACAGTGAAGGATGAATGGGGTACTAATGGTTTTGCAGTTCCAGTAGCCCCCTTTGTTGTAGTGGGGCAGGGACAGGGATGGGCCAGGAAACCCATCAGTCTGTTAAGTGCTGCGTGCAATACTAGCGCTCAGAATCTTCCGTTGCTTGTGAACAAAGCAGCTCCAACATCAGTCACCCGGGGCAGCCAGGCATTAGTCATACCGTCCTTTAATCATCATATTCAACAAGGGACCCACCTGTTCAAAGCAAAAACATACAGTTAGCCAGAACAGTTACAAGTGGCAATTGCCACAGCCTGCTTCTCCCACATCAAGACAGCTTACGAGCTGAATAGCCCAGGGCAGAGGATGTCAGCATGCAAATTGATCCTAAGGTACACTGAATCGGTTTCTAGGTATCTTCTAGGTAACACCCTGGGGCATCCAGAGTTCTCAGTCAACACTCAATTTTAGTTGACAGCAAACATCGCACGTGTAGCATTGGTTTGAAGTGTTTTCACTTCCCACCGTAGATTTATTTCTCAGTAGACGCTATTAAAAGACATCAGTTGCTTTTTGCGGGTCAGAGAAGGAATACTCTTACCCACTGAACCCTCTCCGGTCTTTGAGGTCACCTGGAATGAAGGTTAGTACTGGCAGTTTTGTAAGGTTTTGTTTCTAGCCAAGACCACTCCTATTTCTCAGCATTGCCCGAAGGGAAAAACTTCAACATGCTATGGTGGTAAGATAACCACAGAGGAAAGCCATGACCCTCATGCTATTGAACTAAAGAATAGTTCCTGCACAGTGGTAAGGGATACAAACCACAAAAGTATTTCCATTCACATCCAATATTTCCACTTTCAGCATAACACGAGAACTTCAAAAGCATGTATTAGTACTTTAATGTACTGTTTTTTGAAATACCAGTTGGTTAAAATTGCAAAAAATGCAGAGATGACTGGGATGTGTTACAAGGGAAGTATATGACTTTATTGAAAAGCTGTTTCCAGTTTAACTGATTTAGATTCAACAGGTAAAATGGTTTTAATTTTTGGCAAATACTGGGTACTGTTGCCGCATAGAAGACTTAAGACAGTTTGAGAGCAACGCTTCCCTGGCAATGCCCAAAGCCAAAATACACCTTCCCCCATATACGAGAACAGTTATTCCATCGCCTGTAGTTTTCCTCTCTGGAAGTGTAAGTTAAGGAGCTTGCTTTTTTTCTAGCCAAAGGACCTTCTGAATACAGCATGAAGAACCAGTCACAGCAAAAGATGAATGCTGCTTTCTCCTACCCATGCTGTGACAATGTCTGCAGAGCCAAATAAGCAGACGTCGAGTTTTGCATGAACCTACAACCATTTCAACAGCAACAACTATTTAGTTCTTTTGTACCTCTTGTGGATTTCCTAAGGCTTCTCCCAACATCTTCTCAATGTTCCTCATTATCGCCACTTTCTGATGAGCCTTTAATGGATATTCAATTCTCTTTGGGGTTGGGGCACCCTGAAATACCAAAAGCAACTCATTACATGCCTACTGAATTGACAGGCTATTCTACCTTCTCCCAGACACCCAGCTCTTTGCACACCACAGGAAATACAAAAAGTAGTTTTAAACTTTCAAAAGCACAGGATTTGGCACAGTTAAGTTACTGCAATGACAACACACGCCAATGCAGCTCTATTTTAAGAAGTCCACTGGAACAGATCTACCCAAGCTTGCACTCACCTTGTACCAGAAGTTCACAGTGATGGTAATCCCGCCATTCAGGAGAGACTCAATGTGGTGCCACCTGCACAGGGACAGCAGGAAAAAGAATCAGAAACTATTGCTACAGATTATAGGCAAGTATTTGGCAAACATTGTGTGTTCAAACTGCATTGGACAACCCTGGCCCTATACATCCACCACAAAGACCACAGATGATGAAGTCTCCTTATTTAAATACAGACCTTTTTCTTGCATATGTTAGTAGAGAACACACACAACAATGTATCAGGGAGAGTTACCATTCCCATCCTAAAGTTTGAAGCACATTGGCCCAAGTTATCACAGAAAACATCATACTTGCTGGAACAGCAAAACAAAATTTTCTTAAGAGACATAGCAAGAGTTTAAAGAGAAGAACCTCTGTTAAACCTCTGTTTGCTGGTCACAGCACAGTTCCCGTCATCATTCTTACCAGTACATAGGTATGTATAGCACATCCCCTGGACCCACCACTGTCTCATAGCCAACCACGCTTCGGAAATTTGGAAACTTCTCATAGTCGGGATTGTCAAAGTCCACCTAACACGAGAGAATAGTAAGAAACTCAGGAAAAACTTCCTGCAGTGAAAGTTCTCCTTATTAGGTCTCAGTATGAAATCCTCCAGATCTTTCCTTTATGGTTTTTACATCCCCATTTGTCTTAATTCCATAGCAAGCTCCTGCAGTATTCTAGAAATGCCACCACCTCAAAAAGAGTCCTGAAATTTGTCTACAAGCAAATCTGTCTGACCAAACGATAAATGAACCAGAACAAAGGAAGCAGCAGCTGCAGACCAGTTTTGTTATCAGTGGGAGACGTTTATAATCCTAATGCTCGCAAGTTAGGAACTGACACAAACAGGAACTCCTCCAGTTCTTCCATCTATTCTCAATGTTAACAGATTTGAACTCAGGTGTTGCCAAAGTTCAGAAGTGGTATGCAGCTTTAATTCTAGTATAGCTTCTTCCCCACCTAGCATCTTCATAAATGCCCTTGTTTCCCCAATGAAGCAGAGAATAAATCTGCTACTCTCACCTGGCTCTGTCTGTCACATGGATGGTGCACAGGATAAGGGTAGAGGCATTCAAACTGATCAGGAGGGAAAAGGATACACCTCTTGTAACCCTTAATCTGAGCGAAGAAGTTCTGCTGCTCGTCATAATGAGCTGGCGTCACGTTCCCTACACATAAAAGGGCAGAGGATAATCAAAACAAGACGCTCAAGCAGTTATAAGAGACTGAAGCAAGTTATATTCCTTGCTAGAGTGAAGACAGTAAATACACTTCCATATATCAAGAAAACTAAGCAATGAAAATGACCCCAGAAATGTCACAATCTGAACATGGCATCAGTCAGCCTTTATTGAGCATTTGCTACCCCACTTAACAATTGCCATTCTAAATCCATATTCAGCAACTTGTGCTCTGCAGGACTAGGATTTCCAGCTTGTCTCCACGAACAGCAGATGGCAAATGTTGACGGGAAGTTTTTTCATAAAACAATGTTTAGCTGACAAGCTGTGGAATGGACTTTATAAAATTATTATTAGTCTAGAGGAGTCTAATAGTCTGATTTTGAAAAATGTCCTAGTAGCTTTGCAAAAAAATGAGTAAACAAATCTCCTAGTCATTGCAGCTTCATAACACAACTGCCCCTGCTCAGCCTAAGGCACTGATTATGAAGCTTGACTATCACCACTAGACGTTAAGTTTAATCAAATCTTAAAATACAGCGAGTCATTTCACACCCCTCTCTTGTTTTCAGGCTGTTTGCCAATTCAGATACTGCTCTTTTGACTTTTTTTTTTTTAGTGTTTTCAAATTAAGATATGTTTTAGAATTAAGATAACAGTTAACCCCATAGGGTCATTAAGTAGATCACACAATCACATGCTCCCATGAAGACATTCCTTTTTACTAGTACACACTGGTTCACATCAATCCCTTGTTTTGTGCAGAACCTGCTGATAATAGGATTTTTGTTGATCATATTATGACCTACATGGAAGTGTTGATGCAGTTCTTTCATATGACGCTCTCTCTTCTCAGCTAGAAAAGCACATAGCAAAGACAAACTGCTGTAAGCTGAATATGACTGAATGCAGAGGGGAAAAAAATACCTGCAGTCAGAACTGAACAGCCATGAATTGCAGAGTAATTATAATTGGACATACAAATGTGATAACCACATTGATTCCAGGCCAGTCCACTCCACAGAACTGTGTGCATTCCTGGCCCAATGGTTGAGATGACTTTCTACTGGAATGCTCTACTGCACTTGACAAGGAGTACCTCCATCTCCCAATGCACCTGCCTATGAGTGAGTCTCCACGCGGATTTGGAACTTTATCTAGTTATATTAGGGTTTATCCATCTTCAAGTTCTCCAGTGCCCTCTATTCGGTTCTTAATTGAAATAGAATTCCTTTTTACCATGGTGCGTCAACTCAAATTAGAACAAATACCTCGTAGAAGAATCAATGTTTCTTCATGTGGAGAAAATCTCTTTGGGGTGGACTGGTCACTCCTAAGAAAGGCCCAGAAGGCTAACTTTGCTCAACTTGTAAACTCTGATTCCAGGCATTTCAAATCTACCTTATCTGAAGTGTCCAACCAACAAAGAGGTCTCAAAGTGTGATCAGCAATCACTGAAAACCCAGCCCTGAGAGCATCACACAGAGCCTTTCCAGGAGCAGATGACCTCCAGGCATTCTCAGCAAGCACACTATTCCTTTGGGGTTTTTCTTCTCTATAACACGTGTTGAGTCATGACAACAGTCCCCTTCCAGCCAAAAGCTTTAAACTGCTTGGTTCGAAGGAACATTTAGAAACTAGTGCAAAATCAATTTGAAAGACAAACTTTCTCCCCTTCTCCAGTCACAGGAAGCCACTTACCTTCCATGCCAATCAAAAGCAAGTTAGAAGTCAGTTGACCCCAGCCACGTTTCCCTTGCTGTTTGTTAATCCAGTTCCAGTTGAAGCCAAGGAAGTCCACTACAATCTTCCTTCCAACTGTGTCATTCAGGGTTTGCTGCAGATATAGCCTGTATTTCCCCAGGGGAAGGCAAGAATCAAATGTTAAGCATTGTAATGAACATAAAGATGCATCTCTGCATCTCTTCAGGAAGACTTTAAAAACAGAGAGAGAGAACTTCCAGAGATTCTGTTCTATCAGCACCATAAACAGTTGTGGAAGGGAAGAGCTTCCAGAAGTCCACACTCTTTGCCAAGTGATTCTCTGGTACAAAATGGAATAGAACACAACTCTGCATGAACAATCACTGGGGAAAAAAATAATTTTAGATCAAGAACAACACCTCACCATGCAAGAGGAGGAAGCCCTTACCAGATTGGCCACTATCAAGTATCAAAAACACTCACAAATGATCTCCATATAAATGTCACCACTTCTAGTCACCTGCAATGAGTTACCTCATCTACTACAAGCTTGTGAGGGCCGAGAGGAAAAAGAGCATGTTTCCATCCAGCCTTCCTATCTGCAACTAAGCTCCTCTACCAATAGCACAGTCTGCCCAAACCAAGTGAGGTGTAGTGCCTTCTCTATCCAAACCCTGCCATGAACAGAGAAGAAAGAATCTCTGTAGACATACAGTTTGAACAGTTTGATGGTTTAAGTGCATGGCTTTCTTTAATCAGGTAACACAGCTGTAGCAGCTATGCAGGAAAAGCCTATAGAAATGAAAAGTTTGAGAGGTTTTAATCATCAACACTCACTGAAGAGAAACATACCCAGTACATAGACCTGCAGAAACGGAGAGACTTCCACATACCACTTACCTCTCAGCACTCCCTTTTTGTTGTATTTCCTGGAGTCTGTCCACAAACTCTGCAAACTTCATCTCTTCCCTGCTCGACTTGGGTTTGAAATTCTTAAAATTGGCCATCTTCTTCTCATCATAGTACAAAAACTTGTGTGTGCTGGCACTGTACACTGAGAAGTCCCCATTGCCAATGTTTTCCTGGAGGTAGTCCAGGTCCCATTTGAGAGCAGGATAAACCAGATTTGTATCTGTCAGCACCACTGGCTCCTGGAGAAAAACAGGAAGTTTATTGATTCAAGGACCTTTTGAACTCAAGAATGATCGCATTTGTTACGGCAACCCCACAAATTCCCTTTGTACATGGGCAACTGGAAGAGGTGTTTATTGTGATAAGATCCTTGATCCATACAGACAAATGCAAAATATGATACGAAGTTTTAAGAGAGTGGTGGCCTGCTCCTGCAGCAGGCTCCTAGTAGCAATGGGATAGGTTCCGCTACCTACTTGGCTGATCTCTGACACGCAAGGTTAGGTAAACAGCAGCTGGGAACCGTTTTAGGGCTGCTTGGTCCTGCCATGTAGCGAGGAGACATAGTAAATTCTCCTCGGTCGCTTCCAGCTATTAAGTGGTAAATGTTGGCAAAAAGATGTTTTTGAGGATGGAAAAGGAGACGGCACCCATCTGTGTTCCTACAGAATCACAGATAACCCACAGCCATCCAAAAGCTAAAATTATCTCATCCCTCTTACGCTAAAAAGGAACCACTTTTTTTTATACAAAGGTAGCCACCTGCCTCCTCGTGTGTAAACACAGAGACGTAAATAAGAACAACAGCTGCTCTGCTCCCAGGCTACGCACACGCAACCTCCCTTCTTGCAGGTTTGTCTCCCCAAAACCTGGTAATTTTACCAAAACTAGTGTGCGCTCGTCCTCCAGAACCCCACCAGAAGCGCAGCAACACAAACTCCACATCTGTGGCCGCTCTCATTTCAAAAAGCGCAGACGTCTCCGCGACTCCCACCCGGAGAGAAAAGAACGCGACGCGCACGCTTCCCGCAGCTCTCACGACCCGAAGCGGCGGCGAACGCTCGCTACAGCTGGGGGGAACGGGACGGGAAAGGGACGGGCCCCGCCGCACCTCGTTCTCGATGAGCTCCTCGGCGCGGGGGTCGCTGTGGCTGAGGCGCGGGATGGGCCGCGTCTCGAAGGAGTAGCGGCGGAGCTGGGCCTCGCTCCAGCCGGGCCCCGCGGCCGAGCCCTCCCGGCACCCCGCCGCCGCCGCCGCCGCCGCCGACGAGGAGGAGGAGGAGGAGGCCGCCGCCATCGCCGCCTCCCACCGGGAAACCCGGAAGTGGACGGCCGCCGGAAGCGGAAGTCGCCCGCCCCTAGCAACGCCGGAAGCGAGAGCAGGGGCACCATGGAGACGGGCGGAGGGAGCGGCGGCGGCGGCGGGCAGCGACCCCAGGCGGGCAGGGCCGGGCCGGGCCGGGCCGGGCTGGCGCTACCGCTGCCCCGAGCCTTTCTGTCCCCGCCGGCCGCCGTCGTTGGCGCCTGCGCGCTGGGAGGAGGGGCGATGGCGGCGGCCGGGCTCGGCGGTGTCCTCTGGCAGCGGGCGGCCGCTCGGCTGCGGGCGCTGCGGGTGGCAGCGCCGCTGGGAGCCCGGGCGGGTATGGGGGAGCTCGGGGGGGAGCCGCGGTGAGGCGGGAGGGGTCCCTGAGGGCTGCGGGGTGGGGGCGTGGGGCTGGGAGGGCAGCGCGGCCCCACAGCTCGGCTTGCACCCACCCTGCCTCGGTGCTGTCCCGCAGCCTCGGGTCTGTCCTCGGAGATGCTGCCTGGGCCCTACCCGCGGACGCCGGAGGAGCGGGCAGCCGCTGCCAAGAAGTACAACATGAGGGTGGAGGACTACCAGCCCTACCCCGACGACGGCTTAGGGTGAGCTTGGGGGGTTTTGTGCCCCTGGGGCTGCAGCAGCCTCAAAGTCTGCGCTGTTGTGTACTGATGGATGGCGTGCTGTGAGCTTATGGCTCAGAAGGAACACATAAATGCTCCAAACAGAAGCAAACAGAATGAATGGGAGGTCTGTGTAAATGTGATACCCCTGAGAGACTTTATATGCTGTTGTAATCAGAGGGATAAACTCTGTAAATTCAGTTTATGGAATAAATATTTCAGAAGCTTAAATTCTGGGAAGTATTCAGACTAGTAAAATAGTAAGCAAGAAGGATTCTGTATTTCAGTGAAGTTTATAGTTTTTTCCCCTGTATCATTACCTGACAAGCACACCTTGAGGTATGCTATTTGTTACAGTAACTCCTATCAAGGTGATGATTGTGCAAGTTGCATGTGAGTACTTAAAAAAAAAAAAAAGTTTATGCATACTTCAGGATCCGTAGAAAGTGTTCTTATCTATTTTATAGCATCTTATACAATGTATATCAAAACTTAATGCAGTTCTCTTAGCTGATTGTTTCCTGTGTACCTGTTTGTCACAGGTATGGTGACTATCCCATGCTCCCTAAACGCTCTGCTCATGAGAGAGACCCCTGGTACCAGTGGGACCAGCCAGATATGAGGCATAACTGGGGAGAGCCGGTAAGAATGCCAGCAGCAGTTTTCATTCCGTTAATGCTACTATCACTAAATACTGACACACGTCTCCTTAGTGCTTTATTTGTAATTTTTTGTCCAGTTGCATCCTCGATTGCAGGGGTGTGTTGCCTATGCACAACACAGGGACAGTCAATTAGAAGTAAGTTTAGGCTGTGGTCATCAGACTAAACAATTGCTATGGAACTGCTGAGGAATGTTAACATCTCATTACCTGTAAGAATAACTTTACAAACTAAAGTTTTGTTGCAGCAATGGGAAAGGCTTCTCCATTTTCTTTGCCTGATCTGTCTCGGTATCAGAACTTAGTTCAGGTTCATCTAGCTAGGAAGCCCTCATTTGTGTAAAAGTCCTTCTAGTCCAATGGGAGCAGGTATTGCTGTTTTATTACTCTGGAATTCTTCTGGGATAGAATAGAAATAAGGAGGCTTTCTCTGAAGAAAGTGTGCAAGACAGCTTTAAAAGAAATGGACAGACAGAGCATCTACATCAACTTGCAAAATCTAAATTCTTCAAGATCCATGTCAGGAGTAACTTTCAGTTAATACGTGGTCTTTCTGTGAAGGACTGAGATCTAGCAGTGATTACTGAACTTGGTAATTAATTTGAATGCTTTTCGTTAGAATTAGAGATTATGTAAGCACGTGTCTGTCATGTGTCATAGTATAAGCATGCAAGAGCACCCTTTCGTGTGCACCACAGTAAAATTTAAAGTCTATGTTGCAATGACTGCAGAAGCAATTACATGAAAGACCTTGCAGTGATTCTGCATTGCTTGGTACAGGAATGCTTGTATAGTTACTTGGGCCCTTGAGGTGGGATAAGATCTTTACTTGTAAGAACTGACTCTTGCTTATAATTCATAGCTTTAATTTAGGTTTGAACAAGTGCTTGAAAACAAGGCCTCCTGCCCATACATTGTCCTTAATACCTCATTGCATTTTAGGGATGGCACCATAATGCTCAGATTCAGTTGCTTAATCTCAGGTTTTAGTGCCTTTTGCATATCTGAGGGGGTCTGAAATTTCCATGTGGGGTCAGCAGCTGGGGGCGTAGTGGAATATACTGGCGCATTGTAGGTGTTGGCAGATGCTTCTGTTTAGGCAGCTGAACTCTGTTCAGTCTGGCTCTCTGGGGTTGATACACAGCAAAATGGCTGTGTATGAAAATTTAAAAGTGGGGAATTTAGAGGTACCTGAGCTGCAAATTAATGAATTCTCTGCTTCCAAAAATAAATAAATTCCCATAATAAGGAGACAAGACAGAACGTGCTTAGGACTTTCCTATGTATGGTTTGAGGCAGAAGCTTGAATGCCCTTCTGTTTCAGTCAAGAAGGGCATCAGCTTGCTACTGCCCCTGCTCTTGTCATGGAGCAGCAGCAGCAGGTGCTCTGCCTGTTTTGAGAAGCCAGCTTCCAAATGGCAGGTAGTTGCTTCTTTGTTTGAAATAAGTGCTACTTCTGCTGAGGTGTGTGACTGATCTTCCATAAACAGATGGACGTGGCCAATTTCTGCCATGCCTTCTCAGAAGCGCTGGGGAGCAAATCTAAGGTGGAGTGATTATGCAGATAAATAAAAGCTGCTGGTATGTTATAATTAAGCATGCTTGCCTGGTATAAACATATAGGTATAAACAAGGTATTTGGAGTCTTGACTTTTACTGTAATCAACAACTTGCCGTGACTATAGGTGACTTATTGCCTCTGTGAAACATGAAGCATAGCTTCTGGCAGTTTTGTGCATGAGAATGCTGTAAATGCTTCTCTCCTAGGTAAGAGCAGTTTGAGTACTGCTGGTAAATGTGTAGTCTTTTTTCCTTTGTTCTTTAGATGCACTGGGACTTTGACATGTATATTCGGAACCGTTTTGATACATCCCCCACTCAAATTCCATGGCATACTATGCGCAAACACTTCCTCGTGTTTTTGAGTACCATGCTGATCATGTTTGGCATTGGACAGTTCTACCCATCTTACAGGCCTGTGGTGAGTTACACCCTTGGGTAAAGGGCGGAACAGTAGCTCTTGCTTGTCAGTGTTGATGGCAGAAAGGTGTTTTTGCTGAAGCTGAGTGAGTGTGAGTGTGAAACCCTGCTGTCAGCCAGGGAGGCCTCTTTCAATCTGAATTATTCCGTTAGCTGGCTTGGCTCAGCTCACAGATTGTCTCAGTGAGCAGTTCCCATTCTTGGGGAACTATTTCTTAATTTTCTTACAGGATCCTTCCTTTGGTCTGGGCATTCTGCTCTGTGTATGTGTGTGTGCTCGCGCGCACGCATGGAATGTTTTTTCCTCTTCTTTTGCTCTATGTTTCAAGTTATATCATGATCTGCATCACTCGGAATACTTTCGATAAATAAGTCTGAACATATGGAGATGAGCTGTTGGTTGATCAAATGTTTGGTGTTTCTGATAAAGGACATGGATTTATACAGAAAAAAAGTCTGAATATTAGAGTACAAGGAAAGTCTGGAATGTTCCTACCGAAGCACTTAAATATGAATTTTAAGTTGTAACTGACAAGCCTTTTTGGGGGGAGGTAAGGGAGGAAGTAGGGGAGAGTGGTGGGAACTGGATGAGATGTTTTCTCCTTACCCCTTTAGTTGCTTGTTTGAATGTCATATATTTGCTGCTATGTTTCTGCTTTTATAGGGACCGAAGCAGTATCCCTTCAATGACCTGTATCTGGAGAGAGGAGGAGACCCCAATAAAGAGGCACCGGTGGTGACGCACTATGAAATCTGAAAGCTGCTGGAAGTGTTTCTCCTGCATCAGCTCTGCAGGGCGTGGCATCTTTAGTGTTCACTGTAACATACAGTAATGGTTGTTCAATGTTTGACCACTAACTGCAGTGAAATATATCAATAATACCTGTTGTGCTAGTTGTCTTTTATTAATTTGAGTAGGTTGAGCGATGACCGATAAAATTAAATGATGCCTGTCATTTTTCTAGACAGGCTGTTACATGGGGCTAAGTTCTGGGAGCAGTCCTAGGACTGCTGCCACATTTACTTACCTCATGCAAAAATCACCCTTTGCTAAGCCTGTTTATGCAGGAGGCATTGCCTGTTACGAAGTGGGTTACTGCAGGTGCAGCTCGGAATTGAACTACGGCGCAATCACGTCACGTGAAGTGACAGAGGTCCACGAGCACCGATGCCGCAGTTGGCTGCTACGTGACCTGAGCTCTGCCACCAGGTTTAGGGTTAGCCTGACCCACGGGGCGCGCCTCTCTGGCTGCAGACCACAGCCTCCCACGGCTTTATCTGCAGCTTGGTTGCGAAAGCTATGTATAGTTACATTTGATCAAGCTCCTATATTATTTTGTGCCACCCTTCCTTTTCCATAAGCTTTCCCCTTCTGTTGCTGAAGGGGCGATACCTTCAGAACCGATTTATGGTGAAAATTCAGTTCCCCTGTTGCTGTGCCTCTTTGGCTACATAGGGAGCAGGCAATCACAGCAGGCTAAGGGCCTGGAGTGCTTCCTATAAACCCCACGCCGTGCTTTGCTATCACCACCCTGCCGTGACTCAGTTCGGTGCTTTAAGGGAATTACATTATTTAAAGGGAATTACATTATTTAAAGCAAAAAAAGTAAAAGGGGGCGGGCAGGGGCCGCGCAGGCGCGGCGGGGCGGGCGGGGCGCGGCGCGCTCCGGCAGGCGGCGGGGCGGGGGGGGGCGGTGCCTGTCGGGCTCCCGGCGGCCACCGGAGCGAGGGCTCAGCTCGGCGGGGACGGCCGGGAGCCGGGGAGGGCCCGGAGCCGGTAAGGGCCGCGGCCGCCCCTCCCTGACCCCCCCCTGCTCCACCCCGCTTGGGCCGAGACCGAGACCGAGCGGCTGCCCCCGGCCCCAGCGCCCCCGGTCCCGCTGCCTTGCCCTGCCCTGCCCCGGTCCCGGCTCCGTCCCGGTCCCGTGTCCCCGTCCCCGTGTCCCCGCCCCGGTTTCTGGGCTCGGTGCGGAGCCGTCTGTCCCACACACGTCGTGCTCGAGGGGTTGGGGTGCGAGGAGCTTGGTGCCGTGCCCCGGCGGCTGTCAGGGAGGAATGTGCTGAGCTCTGCCCCGCGCAGCCCCGCCTCGTGTCGCCAGCTGGGATTAGCGCTGTGCCTCCTGCCACCGGGCTCCTAGCGGCTGCTCAGGGGGCCGGCCGGGGTGCTGGGGAGCTGGAGGGTTGGGGCAGGAGGGTGCCAGGTGGTTGCGAAAGGAAGGGGCAGCGCAAAGGTTTTGATCGATGCTGGGGTGTGGGGAGCATGGGGCAGTCTGCACCTTAACCCTGGTGTCGTGGCTGAACAGCCCTTCTCAGCCCTTCTCAGCCCTTCTCAGCCCTTAGGGTGGCTGCTCGCCTCCTGGGTGACCTTGGACAAGTGCCTTCTGTTCCGCTGCCCACGCTTCACCCTTAGCCGAGGGGATCAGATCAGGTCCTTGGCTGGGGCAGCAGGAACCCTGCAGGGGTTGGCTGCCCAGCTGGGGGAGGACTGGAAAACTTAGGGCTGTATCGACAACATTTGGATGGTGGTAAGAGAGAGAAGGCCTTACTAGAGTGACACCAGAGTTGATTGTCACAGCAGGTCTTTTACAATGTACTCCAAGCCACAAGTGCTTGAAGGTGGTGTAGGTGAGGAGCCCTGCCTCTGTCAGCTTACCCCGTGGTGGTTGCAGAGCCGGTGCCCGCACTTGTCGCTGCTTGCTGCGAGCTGCCCGGCGCGGGGAGCGCTGGCACGGCCGGCTGCTGCTGAGCACTGCTGCCTTGTAAGGGCACTGTGCAGGAAAACACGGCTGGGGGAGGCTTTGGGGGATCGCTGCTCCCCGCCTGGGGCTCCCACCGCGGCTGCGAGTCGCTAAGACGTTAGATCCGCGATCGGATGTTTGGGGGAGGAGGAGGAGGAGGAGTTGTCATGATTAATTAATTAGAGCTCCTGAGAAGAGCATGAGCTTTCTCGGAAGGCTTAGGTGCTATTTTGGAGAGGTGACAGCAGGTGGCGATCTGTCCCCAAACATCTTATGGGAGAATCCCACATCGTGCATTTCTCCCAGGCAGCCACAAGAGGTTGCCATATCGACATATTCACTATATAGAAGAGTGAGGCTCTTCTCTATTCTTAAGGCTCAGGCGTTTTTTCCTTCCAAACTCAGCCTAGTGATTTAAAGAGGTGCTGCTGCACTCATGCAGAGCCTCAGCTGCGATGGATCTGGGCTGTTAGCAGCAGGGAGGGTAAGAGCTGGGAGCTTGTACCTTCCACCAGCTAGTGGTGGCTGCAGGCTTCATCCCTCCCGTACCAGAGGGAGGAGGTCTCTTGGCCATTCTCTAATAATGCTGATGGGCTAATAGCGGAGCTCTCCTCTCAAAAGTCAAGCGGCAGTGAGGCCTGAATGTACAGCCAGCTCCTACAACGTGATTGAAAGTGGAGGAGGAAAAAGCAGGAAAGGGAAGGTAGGGAACGTACCAGCTGTCCTGCTCCCCCACATGAGCGGAGTCAGGCAGCGCTTTGTGCAGTAGGCCTGTGACTTCTTCTGGGGATATTTTCATTCCCCACTGCTGATAAAGGTTGCTGACCGGGACAATGTTTCTGTGCTAGTGTGGGACACAGACAAGTGGGAGCTGGAACTTGGCAGAAGGGGTGTGATGGAGCCCAAAGGAGTACTAGGTAAAGTGTGTGCTGGAAGATAGGAAAATAAGCTTTAGTGGTCTATTATCATGATGAGGAGGATGTGGCTTTCCACCTTTGTTCCTGGGCTGCAAGAGGAAATAGTTGCACTTGTTTTGTTGTGCAAGAGTTCTGTTCAGCTTCATCTGGGCCTCAGCTAAGTTGGGGTAAGTTTAATGTGAGAACAGCAGGTACGTTGAGCTTTGGGAGATACTGCTGCAGGCTAATGCTAGAAAATATCAAATTCTAATTAAACAGCATGTCCTAACAGTACATGGGAGAGAGAGAGTGTGCCCTTATCTTCTGATCGGTAGTAGAGAAGAAACCCTAAATAGGGTGTGGAGTTACTAGGCAGGAGGTCCAAGTCCAAGAAGCGATGCTGACTGGATTTCCCCGTGTGTGGGCCGCTGGCAATTGGAGACTGCAGCTTCATACAAGCCACAGGATGATGGAAGACTTTTTCAAAACTGTTTTTTAATATGGTTTGGCCAGGCAGCATGCTGGCTGCAGCAAGCTACTTCTGTGAACTTGGCTAGGAAAAAACAGCCGTGTTTTGGTCTAAGTAAGGCCAAACTCTCGATCACTGACGGTTGTAGCCTGCATCTGGACAGAGGGAGCTTGTGAACACAGGTTGTGGCTTAACTGCCAGCCTGGCTAACGCAAACAGCATCAAGTAGCCAGGAGAGGTTAATCCCAGCAAGCTGGTGAGATGCGGAGTGTTTCGCTGTGCTGCCTGCTTCCAGTCGTACATTATTCAGCATGATATTATCTGAGGGCATAGTTAGCAGCTTTGCTTAGGTAGAATTAAAACTTGCACTGCAGCTAAGCTCAGAAGGTTTAGGAACTGCTCACGAGAGTGATGCTGCTAGCTTGTGAATATCTCCACTCATTATTTATGTCACTGACATGCTTAAAAGGCCTGGGACAGACATAGCCTGGGACTGAGAGGTGCTGGGGGCTTTCTTTTCATGTAAAACGGGATTCTACATGGAACAACAATTTGTTTGTATTTATATTCAGAGTGTTGCAGCCTCCTGGCTGTGTACTGTTTATGTTTGGCTTTCAGTTATCCTGCCAAATTATTGCCCAACCAGTCTCTCTTTGGTGATGTGGGGAAGTTGTGTTGCCATTTTACAGGTATTTGTTGATCTATCCAGAGTCGATAAAAAGAATTATTGTCAGAGCTGGGCTTGAAACCCAATGGTTAACTTATGGATCGCTTCCTCTCACCTTCACCTGCCATTTACAAAGTGAAGCAGAAAGGCAAATGATTTTATCCTTTGGCATCTCAGAGGAGCGAGAACAAAGTACGTTAACTGAACTGGCACATGATAGCGTTGCACTTTGTTTTCTGTTGCCACATCACTCTGCTGCTTGGAATTTAGCCTGTCCTGAGATTCCTTTGGCTCTGTTTGGCTTCCATATACGTACACTGACATCGGCTTGTTCAGAGGGAGCAACTAGTGCTTTGCAAATACATTTAAGTGAATTTCCACAGCTGACTTAAACCAGGCTGGACTGAAGACTTGAGTATGTTGTTTAATTTAGATCACCTTCCTTTAACTGAAACTTGCACATAACTGGGGTACATGGAAAAAGAGCTATGTAGGAAAGAAAATCAAGAATCAGACAGCTGGGATTATTGTGTGGTTTTTGTGTTTGTTTTTTCTTTTTAATTATTATTATTTATTTTTTTCATGATTTCTGAAATACCCACATTCATCCCTGTAAAACTGTATTCACCAACTCAGGATGTAGTAAGTAACATCTCTGAGAACAATTTGTTCTCTTAGTACTATAGTAAAGGGGCTATTTTGTTACTGGTATGATTATTTTCATGTTGGCTTTGTCTGGCTACTCTAACTGCTATGTGAAATTACTTCTAGAGCCTAGAAAATGAAGCTAAAGGAGATTGAGCGAACAGCTGTCCAGGCATGGAGTCCAGCAAACAACCACCCCATTTATCTAGCAACAGGTAAAGTTTTTCACAATTCAATAAAATCGAAGTACGAGTCACAGAGAGACTGTTATGTACAGCTGTATTGGCTTTAACTTTCAACAATTCCCACTTTAAAAACCTCTGGAAAGCTTAGAAGCAGCATGCTGAAAACATTACAGTGTTTTCTGTTTTTTTTTTTGTTTGTTTGTTTGTTTGTTTTGTGACCTCCAGAGGATTACATTCATGGCTTAATTTGACCACTTAAAGGGCTGTAATTTTTCAAAGGGTGAAAACACTTTTTTTTTTTTTTAATTTAATTTCTATTTAAGCTTGTATGACCTCCAGTACCTGCTTGCTATAAAAAAAAATAAAACAAAATAAGGTTATTTACTTGGGATGTCACAAAGTTCACTCTTATCATGTTCATTTCAGCTTACTTTCACTTTGATGGTTTTCATTAATCATCATGTAGCTTGGCAGCCAAAGAATAAAATTTTCTTCTTTGTAATATTGCCTGTTTTCATTTACATTCAATTTTCAACATTTTCAAAACCTTGAATTTCCATTTCTTATATTAATCATTATTCGCTGCTTTTATAATCAGATTATTTCCTGAAACATGAAGTCAGCCTGTTCACTGAGATGGCAGTAGGCAGTTGGCTGCTGCAGGGAAAGTTAACATCCCAGCCAGACCCAGTACATAGGTGAATATAGTGTTCATGTGGAACTGTCAGCTTGGGTTGTCCACCCAGCACAAGAGGTAATTAGGCCTGTCTCTTGTCTGGGTTGTGCAGGGCTGCCATATTGTTCTGTTTTTTTTTTTGGGGGGAGTGACTGTCAAAAAAGTGACTAAAGTTCAGCCGTGGCCTTAAAAACATTACCACTTTTGGGGTAGATAGGCTATTTTGTGTTTCTCTAATAAGGCCACAGTTTTGGTTGGACCAAATGACTTGGCTTCGATCTGATTTTGATCAGAGGTTGCATTGTTTCATTATTTGTACTGCTTTTTTATAGTCTCTTGGGTGCTTCCCCCGCCATAGCCAGTTGCAAAGCATCCATCTGGCAGATGGGTGACTGTTTGCGTGGCAGTGTCCCATTAGGCAATGTTAAGCCTATTTTTAGCTTTTATTCTGTAAGCTAGGGAGAAGGAAGGAAGCCATCACTATTTGGCTGCCAGATCTATGTGGGTCATCAAGGAATGTTTGGTTGGCTAAGGTTGAAGAACTTCCGGCGTAGACTAAGTTTAGAAGTTATGATCGTGACCTCGGGTCAAGGTTGAGGAACAGTGTAGAGGGGTATTTGGGATCATAATTGTATCTGGGTTTCATGATGCAACTCTATTTGTAATTTAGGTAAAGCCTTAATATCAGAAGATTGGGCTGTTTGGATATAGGAATTATATCTATCCCAAGAGGGGAAGGTGTTTGCACAGCAGTCACCCGGGTGCCCAGAATTTCTTGAAGTTCTAATTTCTTTCAAAGCCTTTGTAATAGTAGTTGATTCTGAGATATTCATCCATGTACTGTCTCTGAATGGGCACAGTATCAATGTTGTGTTGACTCTCAAGGGTAGATTGGTTACCAGTTCCTTGCTTTATTTATATCTTGTGCTCTTGAAAACCGTATCCAGTTCTAAGTATTACTCTTGTACTTTTGCTAGGAACATCTGCCCAGCAACTGGATGCATCCTTCAGTACAAATGCCACCTTGGAAATATTTGAGGTGGACTTCAGGGATCCCTCCCTGGACATGAAGCAGAAAGGAACACTTCCTGCCTCAAACAGGTATTAGTGTCTCATACTAACATACCGATTAGTGGAACTGAAAAGGGCTTTCCTTGTGCAAGAAAAGAGAGGGAGAGAGAGTGTTTCCAGGGTATAAAGTGATCTTTTGAATCAGTTTATCTCTGTCTGTGAGGACTGAATATATTTGGCTTTACATAAATCATGCTTGGTGTTTGGTAATGCAGAATGTCTAGTCTTCCACCAAATATTGTGGCCTATGTCAGCTTTATTTTCTTCTTCTTCAGGTTCCATAAGCTGATCTGGGGTAACTTTGGAAATGGGTCCCCGGAGTCCTCTGGAGTGATCGTTGGCGGAGGTGATAATGGGGTACTGACAATGTACAGTGCGCATCGGATCTTGGCTTCAAAGAGCGAGCCTGTAATTGGGCAGACAGAGAAGCATTCAGGGCCTGTTCGAGCTCTTGACTTTAACCCTTTCCAGGTATGTAACATAAAGATACTTATAAACAAATGAAAGTTAACCCCATGAGCTATTCCCCTTGTGTATAGAGATTTATTAACTGAAGAAGCAGCTTTTAACCTGAAAGAGGCATGGTGGCTGTGACACAAGAGTGATTTAGAACTCTGATTCAGGCTCTGTTGACAACTTTGCCACTGAATTCCTCAGTGACCTGGATCAAGTCATCTTATTTCACCATAAAACATGACTTGTACTGCTGTTATACATTAGACCGTTAACTGTTTGAAGTCAGAACATCTTTGTTTATTTCTTTAGTTGGTGTCCAGTTCAGTGGGTTCTGATCACACTTGAAGGGACTACAAAATAACCAAGAAATGAACAGAACACAATTTCCTATGGTAACACAAAGGCAAATTGGAATTTGTCCACGGACCCTTTTGGGAAGCCTGTACCTTCTCAAAAGGAATGTTTTTGATGCCAGGTTGCAGGTCAAAGGCTCAAATACCCAGAGGCTGGCTTTCAGACCTGTGGTAGAGTTCCATGATGAGCAACACTAGCTGACAACAAATCTAGCTTGCTAGACAAATTTTAAACAGGTTTCTACCATGGCATGGCTGACGACATGGGAGGCCAGAAACGTACTTGGTTTATAATCCTGTTAGTATCTTCTTAGCATTGACTGTGAAATGCAGGTCTTATCTGACTTTGGAAGCTTAAGGGTTTTTTTACTTAAATTTATTTTTAAGAAATCTGTCCTCTTTCCCAGTAAGAAGGAATTTCAGCTGAGCTTCTGTTTTTTTTTTCTGCAGTGTAACCTCTTGGCTTCTGGAGCCAATGATTCTGAAATTTTCATCTGGGACTTGAATAACTTCAGCGTGCCTATGACTCCAGGGGCTAAATCACAGGTAAACTGAGTTTTCCTCTGGGCAATACCCATGCAGTTTTATATATCAGTAGGCAAGGTAAAAGGTATGAGTGTGTGGAGTCGTCCTGGTCTAAACTCTCTGAAGAGAGAATGATCTTGACTTTTGTCAGGAGAAAGATGAATCATAACTGAATTAAGGGTTTCATTCTGGGATATGGAAAGAGAGTTGTAAGGGGAGGGAAGATAGGCTGGCAAGTTGCGATAGAATGCACTTTGTGTGGATGGGTAAGATCTTTGTGGGTTTGAATCATACACCTGACCAGTTTGTCTCATGATCCAGCTGTGGCATGTGTGATGGATTAAGAATGCTTATTGGACCTTTATTGGACCCATGATTTATGATACACTTGGTCAATGCAGAATCCAGTACCTGCTCCCAAAATGCAAAGGTGCTTTTCCGAGTGACATTCCCCCACAGAGTTTGGTTGTCCACTGTACTCTCTGTGGAAAGAACTTTGCCTGCTCCCTAGTGATTCTGGACAGTGCTGCTATTATTTGCAGTTGCTTGATGTCAAGCTAATGTCAGAATCCCGTGATCGGTGTTTCCTCAATGCAGGGATAATGGAACTATGGCCTTTCCTATCTTGGCAGCCTCATGAAGACATCAGTGTCGTGTCCTGGAATCGGCAAGTACAGCATATCCTGTCCTCTGCTCACCCCAGTGGCAAGGCCGTGGTTTGGGACCTCAGGAAGAATGAGCCTATCATCAAAGTCAGTGACCACAGCAACAGAGTGAGTGAAGACTGTCATTCTGACGTGCTTACAACATGCCACCACCATAACTGCAAAGCAGTGGCACAGGCTCTTGGGATCAAGTGCTCGTAGTGTGGGAGCTGTTGTGACTGGTTTTCTTGGAACTACAGCATCAAAGCATCTCTCTTTTTTTTTTTTTTTTTTTTTTTTTCCTTAATGAACTGCAAAAACAGTACCCTAACCATAAGTACAGCGCATCCTTGTTTTACATTTCTGTCTTCGCAGCTCATTTATGAGAGGCCTCCTCTGTTTTAACCCTAACTGTCTTCCTAGATCAACTTTGAACGACTCCTTCAACTTCTGTATGCTTAGAGTTTTTTGGCTATGTAGAGAAGGTAGAAATACTTGCTTTCCACAGCAAGACATTGCTATGCTTGCTTTATGTCAAGTATTCTAAGCAAGTTAATTACAGAACAATGTGGCTCTGTGCCATTTGCATCATTGCAAGGTTGCATTGCTGAATTTTCATTCTGTGCTATTTTTGTCTCTAGATGCATTGCTCAGGAATGGCCTGGCACCCAGAAGTCGCAACCCAGCTAGTCCTTTCCTCTGAGGATGACCGCTTGCCAGTGATCCAAATATGGGACTTACGTTTTGCTACCTCACCTCTGAGCCAGCTGGAAGGGCATGCTAGGTGAGGACCCACATGTCATGTTGCCTTTTCAAGGATCTCCATTTTTAAAAGGCCAACATCTGGGAGACTGGACTGTGGAGAACTACAATTATTTATTTGTTTTAGGCTGTTTTGTTTCACGGTTGACTCTGGTTTTAGCTGGGATGAAAACCAGTGTTCTGAACTTAAAAGGACGTGTACCAGCACTTCTTGTTGATAGGATAGGAGAGAGGGCTGGGTATGAAGTCTGTTTTCTTTCCTATCTGTTTTAGGGGAGTTCTGTCCGTCTCTTGGTGCCAGGCTGACCCTGAATTGCTGTTGAGCAGTGCCAAAGACAACCGGATCTTGTGCTGGAACCCCAGTACAGGGGAGGTACATAACAGCAGCTATAAGTACACATTATCTGCTTTATACAGAGCTGTGTGCTATGCTACATGTGTGTCCCTTTTTTTATCCATGTGGAGTGTCAATATCATTTCTGTAGTATGTCTTCTGCATTCTTTCTTTCTGGAGCAAATGAGAATGTTGTGAGAGACTAAATAAGACTAAAAACAACAGGTATGAGCAGAGGTTTCCTCCGACATACCTGTGTGCAGAAGTTGTACAAGGAAGAAAGCTTTAACTATAAACTTAGTTTCAACTAATTATAATTACTCCCTCTGTGTTCACTCATATAGTGTTCTCTATGTTTTTGCTGCTTCTTCTTCCTTTTCTTAGAGTACTTAAAAAATAAAAAAAAAAAAGCAAAAAAAGAGGGGGAAAGCTTTAAGGAGAACGAGGATCATTTGTTAGAGTTATTGAGAGGGGAACAATATAATATGCCTGCAAACTTCATTTGTAGTACAGCATTTTCACATATAGTTGCTTACTTAGTCATGTATCTCAAAGTTATTATCTCTGAATACTTAAATATCACAATTGTTTTAAACATTTTAAATTGGACTATGTAAAAATTTCTCTGCACACCTACTCATTCAATTACGAGTTTCTGCATAAAACTGAATTTTGAACTTTGAACAAAATTCACTGTGTTGATCTTGATGATAGCACAGGGAAAGTACTCTTACCATAATGAGCAAAGTCCAGCTGTGAGTCCCAGGCTGGATTCATTTTACTGGGGCAATTTTCTTAGCTGACCACCTTTGCCTTGGAGACAAAAAAAAAGAAAATAAATTAAACTATTTTTATAAAAGACATGAAATGCTGTTGTTATGGTTTCAGGGGATATGAAGCTCACTGTGTACAGATGTGTAGTGGTTAGAAGAGAATCAGACTCTGAAATGTTCCTGATGTCTTGATTTTTACTAAAGCCTTTTCACTATATTTTAAAGGAAGAAGTTAAAAGCCAAATTTACTGCAGCTAGTTTATCTTTATTCATGCTGATGTAGATTTGTAGAGTTCAAATTCAAGTTGGGCATCTATGTACATAGTATTTTTAGGAGGTTTTCTTGACTTAGTGCCAATTATTAGAAAATTTTCAAGTGATACAAGACGTAGGAGAGTTTTCAATAGTAACAAAAGGGCATTTACAATGCTGATCTGGTAATTTGGGAGGAATGGTTGGTTTGGTTTGGAGGAGATTTTCTTTTGGGGAAGGATTATTTGTTAAACTGCTTAAAAATAAATACATATATTTTATTAGAAGTGAATGCAAAGTTTTATACCTAGGAACAGAGAGCAAAGATCATGTTTTCGCATAGAATGAAGCAGTGATTTGGTATGCTGGAAAGCATTGTGCCTGTGAGGCATAAAGCAAATCTCTTTGTTTTACAAACTGGAGGCTCAAAGTCAAGTTGTGTTAGTACGTTGCCCCAAATCAGACAAAAAGTCTGTGACTGGTCGTGAATTGAACTTCAGATTTTTGAGTGCTTGACTTGTTGTCTACAATATCCTTCATAGTTTCTCTACAGCTATTACAGCCCTCTTTTCTTGTTCTACTTGTTTTTTGTAGGCTTTTATTTTCCCTGTCAAATGTTTTCTTCTAGACTATCCTTTCTGTTTACACATTCTTGATCATGACACCTTGCCTATTGGCTTCTGGTTTTCTTGGGTTGTTTTCTGGTGTGTCTCTTGTGGTTAACAGCAGGTGCGACAATGCTATTGTACTCGGGTACAGTAGTACTTAGAAAGCAGAAAGAAATCCCAAAGTAACAATTGAGTTTTGCTCTACCGTTAGAATCCTATTGTTTAGCAGCTTTTTGTGGCTTTCTGTTGTTTGGGCTCAGTGTGTTACAACTCTGTTGTAAATGCATCCTTCAAGCTAAAATATAAGACTCGTTTACAATGGTGGTATGTAAATAAGTCTAACACACTCATTGTGGGCAAGTAATTTGGGGAAAGCAGAGGGCTATTCTTATACTGTGTGCTTCTGTCTTCTCTTTTTGTGATAGATGGTTTACGAGTTACCTATTCAGAGTCAGTGGTGCTTTGATGTTCAGTGGTGTCCTAGGAATCCTTCAATCTTCTCTGCTGCCACTTTTGATGGATGGATCAACATTTATTCTGTTATGGGTGGGAGCCTGGAAGCTCAGCAGAAGACACAGGCTGACAAGGTAAAGTCCTGTGAATGTATTTTGTTTTGAGGGATTGGCAGTTACTCTCCTGACTTCTGAGAGCATTAGAAGCACGCATTTCACGTTTTGACTTAAAAGACAAAACATGTAGGTCTTGCCTGGGATCCTTTGGCAACCTTAGCTAGCCCAGCCTGGTGTTGCTTCCTTTCAGGTATGCCAGTCAGAGGTCTTTTGGAGCTACACCATGTGATCCTGTCAAGCTTGAACAGGGTTATCCTTGGCTAACACCAAATCTATGCCAATAATGTTAAAAATAAAGAATGCTTGTGAACAGCATTGTGTATATATACTCACCAACTCCCTAAACATCAGAAATCTAGATCAGAGGCTACTTCTGACATACTCTTGTCTAGGCAATAAAGTCTGGAGACGTTATTTCACCAGCCTCACTGAAGTCCTATAAAAGCTTGAGACAGTCTTTAACTAATTTGAAAGATTCAAGCAGCAGATAGGGAGTCAGCATTCCTTTATGAGCAATACAAGAAATAAATTGACAACTTTTGACCATATTTTGTCACTGTCTTGCATAAAACAAGTAATTTTGTAATTCCTGTGTTTATGAGCTGAGTGCTAAGCCAAGCAGTATGTGTTAGGGAATTTTTGTCGTGCTAAGGAAACTTGCTCGAAAGTCTCTCAAGGTGAAGTTTTGTTGAGAAATCATTTCTAAGACTGTTTGGAAATTCCGTTTGTCTTACATTGGGCTTGGTAATATTTCAGGAAGAGATGCTGTAATAGTCTCTTTCTTCATCAGCAAGGAGCATAACTATTAGTAGTATTTTTTTGTGCTTGTTCCATACAGACAAGAATTGAATTGTATCTTATCCCTTTCTCCATCTGATTCTAGATCTCTTCCTCCTTCAACAATCTGGATCCCTTTGGCACAGGACAGATCCTTCCTCCTTTGCAGGTGCCTGAGCAAGTAGCTCAGACCACTTTGATTCCACCACTAAAAAAGCCACCAAAGTGGATTCGCAGACCTGTGGGCGTTTCATTTGCAGTAAGTGAATACAGCATCCTTAGCTGAAAATGCAATAGATTGTGTCTTCTAGTAATGCAATCCCTTTCTTTCTCTGTGAAAATATCTTCCTGCTGCTAGTTGTTTTAATGCCTGTTTAAGGCACTGTGTGGTTTCCTATATAGGGAAGCTTTTTTGCTCAGTGTTCAGGTATGTTTCCAACATGAAAGAGTCCTGTTGCAGAGAATGCGAGGTTATAAGGAGGAGTTAACAGAGCTAGGAAAGACTCATAAATCCTGTCCTTGTAGGCTGTGGTATGCATTTCCATTCTCCTGTCTTTCTGCTCTCTATCCAAGTATTTAATTTTCTTCCCCTCTTTCCTCCTTAAATCAAAACTCTGGATTTTTCTTTTAGCCTGTCTTTACTTGTTTTCTGTCTGTCTGGTACCTGCTATTTGCATGATGTCTTTTTTTGCAATGATGGCACCATTGCAGCCTGCCTATCTGTGTCAGAAAAGAACAAACAGTTCCAAATGGTATTTCTTCCTCTCTGCCTTTCTGGCATTTGCAATTGGCTGTGCCTGACAGCACATACGTGTCTTCGTTATCAGTGGGAACTGCAGCTTCTTCAGCTGGAAGAGCTTGTGATGGGAACTCCCTCGGTGTTCCTACTATCCATACATGTGAAACTTTGGGTTCCTTGTGATTACAGCTGGAGCTTGAGTCTGCCTTGCTAAGTGAGAGCTAAGAGAGGTGTTTTTACTTTTGTTTATTAAAAAATGTTTACTTTGTCTGTCTCTCTCAGTTTGGAGGAAAACTGATTACCTTTGGTCTTACCAAAGCTCCTGGACAGCAAATGCAGCAGACTTACCCACACCAGGTTTTCATCAGTCAAGTCACTACTGAAACTGAATTCCTGCTCCGATCCAGAGAACTGCAGATGGCTCTGCAGTCAGGAAACCTCCTTGATTACTGCAAGGGCAAGATCCAGACAGCCAAGTTGCAGTTTGATGAGAACCTATGGAACTTCTTGAAGGTAGGATGGCAATGGTGAAGCACAGAGGTCATTTCTTTCACATTGCTGGGGTGAAATGTGCTGGTTATGCTCCTCTCTAGTCTTTTATATTTCTGTTCTTTAAGATATAAAATCAAACTGAATTGGCTAGTTAATTAATGGTCTAAAAGAAATCTTGACAGTTGAGGTCTTGAAGGTTGCATTGTTTTTCCATAGGAATGGTCTTTTCAGTGTCTTTGTTTGGTCTTTCTGTCCAGGTGCTAAACAGAATTTTCTCATCTTGACTGAAGTCCAAGTTAAATCTACTACCCATGGGGTTTCACCATTACAATTTGTCAAAACTAAGTCCAAGTGGCTAATGATATTCCCCAATAATGAGGCAAGATCTGTGGCAGCATGAGAACTGCCTGTAGCACTACATAAGATGATGGTTTCATTGGCAATTTCTTACTTATGAAAGAGTTTGGTAGTGAGGAATGACCATCTTTCTAGAGAGGCTGGACTTATTCTTGATAGTTTTTTATAGACACTCACAGGCAGCCTGCTTGCCTTTGTGGAAATATTGAGATCTCTTCCATAGCATAACATTTGAATGGAGAATCTGGTCTCTTGAATGGGGGGCCAGTTGCTGTCTAGGTGGTGACAAGAGTCTTTGTCACAAGGGTCATTCCAACAATGTCTTCAGCAGCATTGGATGAGATACCTCAAAATGTCATTCTACTGAATTCTTGTAATTCAGAATGCCTGTAGTCCTACAAAAAAAAACCAGGACAGGCAAGACCCACTGCTATTGATTTTCTTAAACTAAAAACCAAGCATCTTAATTCTGTACAGAATACTGTCCTGCATGACCATTTCTGCATCTGCAGGAACAGTTTCTACCAGCCATTTACAAATATCTTATCTATGTACAGATTGTTCAGTTCTATAGTAGGAACAGCCTGGAAGACTTAATAAAACAGCCAGGTTCTTCTTGCAAGACATTAATCACTCATTAAAGCATACGAGTAGCGTGTATGAAGTGGGCTGTGTACAGCTTGTGGGCAATTCTGGGACTGTCTGAAATCCCCACCTAGAGAGCTTCTGTAACAATTAGTTAACTATTTTTTTTTGTGAAGCCAGCTAGGAGTTCAGGCAACCACCTTGTTTCATCCAGATTCAGATCAGTCCATTGTCACTGCACAGAGATCAGCCTAGCACATCCTGGACCATCCAGAGAATTAATGACCAAGTGCACTAAATATGCACAAAGGCATAGCTCTGACTCTAGGTTGCACCTAGTTGTAGCTATATGACAGAACTTGAATTTCACCCTTTTCGTTACCTTACGTTCTATAGATTTACTCACGGTATTCACTGGGTGTACTTGTAATAGTTCTTTATCTATAAGATGAGTTGTAGACTTTGCTGCTGCTAGAAGTAGCCAGCCACTGGCAGTGTGTAGGTGTCTTGGATTTTACACATTTTTCTTGTCTTTTTCTTTGTCCTTTGTGACTCAGGTGAACCTGGAGCAGGAATCCAGGGCTAAACTCCTCAAGCTGCTGGGCTACAATAAAGAGGATCTGCAAAAAAAGGTAAGGGTGTCTTTCAATACAGAGAAACCTTTACAGGACTAAAGCTGCTGCAGGAAGGTTATGGGGTCACTGCTGGAAATGAGTGAGTGCCCTTGCAGCACACACAGAACCAAAATGTATGAAATTTCTGCTGAGGGACACCTGAAATCCTCATTAAAAAGTGGATGTGGGAACTTGTAAGAGTATAACAGTAGCTTTACTGGATCAGACCAGAGGGATCTTGAGCCCTGTTATCTTACTACCAGTCATTGCTGCTCAGAAGAGCGTATAACAGCAGCACAGTTGTGAGAGCTGCTTCTAGCATCCAGCTCTCTGTGTCTCAGAGTTCCTCAGCCAGAAAGAAGATGACAAATGAAGACAGTCTGGCACAGCGCTGTTGGAACTTCAGGGGAGCAGCATGCACCTTTCAGCACCATGGGCAATGCTCTAAAAAGGATAAATGACCTCTGCTGGGTGGCCAGCCAGGAACAGGGAGAGGTAGAACTTTTCAAACAAGTGAAAGAGCCAGGGGAGTTGTCTGGGACTTGTCAGTCACTTGGTGGCTTTGCTGCTCATGTGTTTGACTTTAACAGGGGCTTCACCCAGGGAATGTCTCTTACTTTTTTAGATCGCCTCATGTTTGAGTAATGGGATCCCAGATAAACAGCCCCTTCCTGAGGCCAATGAGGCAAACACTGCACAGTCAGATCAGGTATGTCCTGTACATCTTGCCAGTCTGGGAGAGCAGCGGAGGGCAGAATGAACAGGAAGGTTTAATTCCAACCACAAGTTGTTGGGCTCGATGCAGGAATCGCAGAGGGCAGTTCACAGGCCTGTCTGACCCTCACAGGGTCAGACTAAGCGATCATAGTGGTCCCTTCTGGCTTTAAAACAAATCAGCGAATGATGAAGACGGACTCCCGGCTGTTAACCCTGCAAGAAGGCTTGCTTCACCAGTGCTGATATCTTCAGCGATAGACTTAGCCTCAGCCCAGCTTAACTTCATGCTACAGTTCTGGATTTCCTCTGTGAAGCTTCTGCTGTGGTATTTCTTTTGCGTTTCTTTCCTTTTCACCTCTATCCTTTGAAATGTATTTTCATATGATTTCGGGATGTCCAACTTCACATGCCTTCCAAGGCCTGGTTCAGCATCTTCTGTAATTTTGTTCTTCTAAGGAATCTAAACCTGCTATCCTCAAATTAGTGATCTTCACAAGCCTTAAACACTTGTTGAGGTATTCTAGTGGTAACATTTGTATCCTGCATTCCCATCAAGCACCAAGCATGTCTGTGATCCTGCTTATTAATTACAGGTATTCCTTGTTGGGCTTGTCCCTGCTCCATGCGAAATTGTACAGCTTGCTGGCAGTTGAGTAAATGAATGCTGTCCAGCAAAATGTCATTGCATGTCTTACACTGTCAAGTCTCCTAAGCTTTGTCAATAGTCACACTTTTCTTGTTGCTACCTCGGTGAAACTGTGCACGTTGGTAGTGCATTGACAGGAGGCATGAAGGATTTCCAAGTTGAAATCAGATTTATATGAGCATTCTCAACCAAATGAAGAGTAGCCCCACCACACCCTGTAAACCATTAAACTGTTTTGGGCAGAATCTGTGTGTTCAACGAATAAAGTAACCTCTTGCACTCTTTGCACAGCTTTTGATAAATACCAGTGATGATGTAGCTGCTGTTTCCTCCTCTTCAGCCTTTTTTGACAACCTCATCCCACAGAATATGAGTGCATTGGAGATTCCTGTCACAGAAGGTATAGTATATGAAGGTTTTTTCTTCTGTCTTTAGATAACGGGAGGAGGGTAAACCATAAAATTCTCTAGGGACCAGGAAGAATTTGGTCCACTCCAGCAGATGAATACCTTTAGAATACATGATGTACCCTACTGTCATGCATCATGCCTCAGCATTGTGCAAAAAAAATACTCTTCACAGATAAGACACCTGTTAAAAGTGGAGGAGAAATGTCTAGATGATGGAAGAGTTACTGTCAAATCAGTGGGTCTGTTTGTTTAACTGCAAAACCTGATTTGTGTTTCCAGATCTTCCTTTAGCTGGACTTCCATATGTTTTATTTGTCTTTTATTGTTTGCTTTTTAAAATGCTTGATCAGTGCATCTGTATGGTGCCCCTGTGGGTTGACTCTGCTTTCTCACCTCTGTAGATACAGATGGACTCATCAGCCAAGCTCTTTTGTTGGGGAACTTTGAGGGTGCAGTGGAGCTGTGCATGCGGGCAGAGCGCTTTGCTGATGCCATCATCTTAGCTATAGCTGGTGGGGAGAACCTCCTAAAGGAGACACAGAAGCGCTACTTTGCCAAGCGGAAGACAAAACTCTCCCTGGTTAGTGACTGTTTTGTTTACCCACAGAACAGGGGAAGGTGTGTGATACTATGGCAGATGTTTGTCTGAATATATGGAAATGCTTTGGCAGGAAGTAGAATGTCAGCAGAATCCATTCACCTTCTCTTGGCTAGACATTTGTTCTTACAGTTTTATGACGTTGTCTTGTTACCCACCTAGAGTGTCTGTTCTTTGTTCCTTTCTTTTCATTTAACAGTTTCTGCCTCAGCTCCCCATGCCTGTAACCTGTTGAGCATACTATACTGCCCCTTTATAGCTCAGCTAGAAGAGTCCTGGCTTATTTATAGCCTAATGAGGTTGGAAAAGGGGTAACAAGGGTTGCCAAAGCCCAGCACTGTATTCCCAATCATTAATAGTATCTGCTCTGAAACAGGGCATGCTGATCTTTAGTCTTGCCTAGTGTGACTGCTTTCATCTTCAGTGCTTTTTTGGGATTTTCTCTTTCTTTGGAGGCATTAGGCACCAATTACTGCTAACACTGGAGTGCTGAGATTGGTGGACTTTAATGTGCAGTGAGGTAGTAGAATCATACTGGGAAGTGTGTCTGAGAGTCAGCTATCCCTGCAAATGCACTTGTCTGAGCAGTCAGTATATCTTAGTCTTCAGTCACTGACAGGCCCTTTTTTTTTCCTCACAGCTGCTGTCCTCCATTGTGCAGCAGAAGTGGCAAGATATCGTTTGCACGTGTGATCTACAGAGCTGGAAGGAGGCACTGGCCATCTTGTTAACATACGCAAAGCATGAGGACTATACCCAGCTCTGTGGTATGCAGTGTTGCTATCTTTTGATAAGACATTCCCTGGGAAAGGCATTTCTGGACTGCTTACCCTAAGAAGCAGACACAGTTGAGGAAGGAAAGCACTTCTTATTACAGCTAGCTGGAAATCTCAAGTGTGGACTGTTAAATTAGTAGAATGAGTTATGTACACTTTAGTTGACAGTCATGACTTAAAATATGTGCTGGTATTTCCTGTCACCTCAGTCAATAACTTGGAAAAAAAATCAGAATGGGCAACAGACTGAGGTACTAAGTGTTATATTTATTATTTTATTCTGTGGAGACAGGGATTTCCTTGACAGTAGAAGGTCAAGTGGCTTCACTCCATCTGGAAGGGGTTTTTCTGTCCAGCAGGTTCCCTTCTCTTTTAAGCTCAGAGGTGGGTTAATGACTGATGTCTTCAGTAGTTTTCTCAAGCCTGTTAAAAGCCAAACGCACTCAGCAGTGGGTTGTTCTGATAAGGTAAAGTTAAGGGGCTGAATCTGAAGAAATGTTATCTGAATCTGAAGAAATGTTACTTAGCTGGCAGCTAGCACCTGGCTGACAGGAATGGCTAAGCTCTGTTGGAGAAGTGCCAGCACTTCATACGAGTAAGATGACGTAACTTGAAATGCAAGAAAACGGGGCATCTAGTACAGACCAAAGTGTAGGGCAGGAAAGTTGCCCTGGCAGTGGCAATAGTGAGATAACTCCAGGTCACCCTTATCTCCTAGCTTTTGCTGAACATTGATAACTACCAGATTACTTATGGTCTCTGTTACTGGACACAACTGTTGCTGGGAGATATCCACACCTTACTGGAAAAAGAGCATTGGAGATTTTGCCAATTTAATCTGTTATTTTTAAGGCTTTTTCCTTCTTTTATAGCTTAGACAAATAAGAATTGATAGATGTATAAAGAAATGACTTCTCTTTCCAAACAAACTGACTTTGGTATTCCTTAATGATGCCAATTTTTCTGTGTTAACCCAGAATTAGGTTCAGATCAAAAGTTGGCAACATCTTTTCATGCCAAGCCAGAGTAAGATTGCTAAGAGAGGAGCCTTGGTGATTATGAGCTCTTCAAATACTAAGTGTTAAATGTTGGCTGTGTTTCTTCCTTTGTAGACATGCTGGGTGCCCGCCTAGAGTCGGAGGGAGATGCGGCCCTGTCCAACGATGCCTGCCTCTGCTATATCTCGTCAGGAAATGTGGAGAGGTTGGTGGAATGCTGGGTAAAAAACCATGAGACTTCGTCACCCCTTGCCCTGCAGGTACAGGTGCTATGATGTTGGTTTGACTTCTCTCTAGGCCAGTCTGGTAACCCTAATCTGTTTGCATCATCACATCTAGCACAGAATAGCTGGCTTCCAAAAGAAGTAGCTGGCTTCTCCTAGTCATCAGCCAACAACGCATATATCATTGTACAGATACAACCATTACTTTGATTTCTAGGAGTTGGAGCAGCTTTGAATAACTGAAAAACTTCTGGTCTGTTTGTCAGCAATAGTAATTTTTTCTAGTGAATTTCTTCTGGTATGGTTTTAATCCTTTCTCTTCCAAGATGATATCTTGTAACTCCTTGAGTTACAGAAATAATTTCTTTGTAAAAAGATCACAGCTGATTGGAACTTCCTTGTGGTTTCTGATTTTCTTTTTTCCCTTACTGTAAAAGTAGCTGTGTCAGGATTTGTTTTCTGGATCCTGTTTTTCTCCATAAAGCGCACCTGAAGAAATGGTCATCAGTGGTAGTGTCTGGTGCCAAACGGAGTAACTTTTCTTGATGTTGGACCCGATTTTAGTTGAAAGGGAAGAGCCATCTGGCATTGTCTCAGTGTGAAATGCGCCAGTAAAGCAAACCAGATTCTGAACGGTACATTTCTCCCCCTCCCCCTGCCTGTTCAGGATCTCGTGGAGAAGGTGATGGTGCTGAGCAGGTCCATTGAGATGCTCCGAGGCACAGCAGGACCAGCGCCAGGCCCTGTCTTGGCAGAGCGAATCACGCAGTATGCCAGTCTCCTGGCATCACAGGGATGCTTGGCAGCTGCAATGGATTACCTGCCCAACAGCTCCAAAGAGGTGAGTGAGAAACAAGTTGTTGTGGGAAAGGTTACTAAAAGGGGAAAAATGATAATTTCCACAAGAGAACTTTGGGGTTTGACTTGCATCAGGACTTAAGGTTTCACCTTAATTATTGTAACTTGAGAGTAGAGCTTTTTTGTCTAAGACCATGGCATTTGTTGTTTTTTGTTTGTTTCTTTGTAGTGCCTTTGGGGAAAAGAAGGAAACTAAAAAACTTGTAATAGGGTCCCTGGAGAGCACTGTTCAGAAGTAGCTTTCCAGGGAAGCCATGTCTAGTTCTGATACCTAGCTGGTAGAAGGGAATGGGGAGGCCAGCTTGTAGTTCAAAGCAAATGTGTCCAGTGCTCAAATGTGAATGGAGGTTGGGGAGGGAATACCATAAAGATTGTGAGAAGGATCAGGGAGGCTTCATCTGTGAGGGAATACGTCCTAAAATTTGTCACTTACAGGTTTGTTTTTCCTGGTGGCTACTGTAGAAATGGAGCATAAGGCTGCAAAGCTAGCTGTGCTTTGGATCAGAGTCTGCTTTGAATATCACCTCAGTAGCCTCCATTTGAGGCCCTAAGGATGCTTCTCCTAACGCATAGTTTGTTTCAGCTCCTGATTGAACAGCTCCGAGACCGTCTCTTCCATGCTCAAGGAGGGAATGTGGGTGATCAGCAGCCACCCCCTTTCCCCTACGCTCGTGTCAATGTAGGTGTCATTAAACAGACATCTCCAGCAGCCAGGAGGGGTTCCACCCCTGAAGGAGCGGCCCGCAAAACAGGTCCCAAACATCCAGAGAAGGTAGGCCTTAAGTTCAAGTGCTCGTGGCTTGGGGAGAGGGAAGAAGGCTGCTGGGTTGGGGAAGGCATGTGAAGTAATGTGAGATGGTGCAGACTGCAGGTGCTGAGGATCTCATCAGTGATATTCTTCGCTGGAGCAAACACGAGCTCTTTAAAAATGCAAAAGTGGGCTGTACGGCTTCTTTTCACAAAGTCCTGACCCACATCTAGTCACTGAGGAAGACCACTACAAGCGCAGTGATCCACTGCCACTTCTAATAGTGTCTGAGATCTCACATACTGAGCAAAAAGGGGTCTGTGGTTCACTCTCCTATGCCATCTCACCCTCGGATCTCAGTAAAATTAGTGCAGTATGGCTTCGTCTCAGTTCCTGGCTCAAGAAAACTGTGTTCAAGAAGTTTTGCGTCCAGTTTCTTTTACTTCTTTATTTCTTTATTATTTTCCTCTGGTTTTGCTTCCAGGAAGTGACTATGTAGAAGTTGGTTCCTGAGGGCAAATCTTTGTGAAAGGCTGGGAATACGCTGAAGAGTGTGTTTCCCAGCCACTAGAGCAAGCTATGTGATGGGAAAGAAAGGGCCATCAAGTCTTGTGCCAGCAGAGAAGGAAGCACCCAGGCTTGTTCTCTTTGCCTTCTCCCGCCAAACACAGTGATGGTTTGAGGGAGGTCCTTTGTGCTCCAGGTAGCAATCAGGCCTTTGATCCAATCCATCCAGAGCACTGACAGAAGCAGCAGCATCTCTTGCCTGAGAAGTGACAGGGACAGAAAGTACATCTGTTTTATGTATGTGTCTTACATGACTCCTTTAGCCATTTCAAAGTCCTTCGTTTTGTAATTGCAGCCCAGCTATCAGTCACTTACCCCTTCGGCACCCCCTCAGCCTTCAGTGCCTTCCCTCTTCACACCTCAGCCAGTGCCAGCGTTGTCCATGACACCTCATCATGCTGCTGCTGCCCCCCAGGCCAGCGCTGGTCTGCAAACAGGAGTCTATTCCAGAGGGCCCCCGTACCCACAGTACAACTTGGGCATGGTTCCAGCAACAGCTTCAGGGCCAGGTAAGCACTGCCTGATAGTTGTGTCTGTTCTCCAGGTCTTCTGTAGACTTCCACAGACCAAAACCTTCAGCAGAGATGGCTGCTTTACCTCTTTCTCACAGGTCTGTTGTACTTAAAAAGAACAAGTCAGCTGTCAGAGAAGCTTCTCAGCGCTTCTGACATTTCTAGTTCTAGTAACTGTTGCTGCACTACTACTGTTGTTAAGCATATATAGGGATGGAGGAGCCACTAATAACTTTGTGGGGGATACACTTCACATGGACACACTAGGGCATGGCTTGGAGAAGGGAAGAGTTACTGGGATGAAGGAGAGCACCAGGAGTAGATTGAACACGCAACAAGTGATGCTGATGCACTCTTTTTCTCATTTGTAGCTCTGTCACAGTCTCAGCCATTCAGCCCAGCGGCAGCCAGACCTGGTGGTCCTGCTTCCTTCCCCAGCCAGCCTTCTCTGTCAGGACAGTCCATGCCCATGACATCTCCTGGTGTTCTACCACCTGGACCTGCCCTCTTCACTCCAGCCTCGCTCCCATCGTCTCAGCTTCATGCAGCTTCTCCTTTCCCTGTGGCCAGCCAGTCTCCTCTAGGTTTCTCTTCAGCACCGTTCAGCTGCCCTATGAACATGGGTTACCCTCAGGGTGGTCCTGGAGCTCCATCTACTAAGCCCCTGCCAGCAGCCAGCCTTCCTCCTCCTCCCACAGGTAAGTACTGCTTGGGTGACTTGGGTGCCTGGGCACTCCTGGAGGCAGTTTGCAGTACATAATGGACACGGGCCTTCTGAGCTCTGGTCTGTTTCCTTAAAGGCTAGATGTGGGATTCTTGGAGGCTAACCTTACAGGTTCGTTGTGCTGAGGCTTGCTGTGGTGGTGGAATACAGCAGTGATGACAGTTTCAGTCAGGCTGTTCAGCTTCTCTGTCCCCTGGGTTGTGGTTACAAGATGCTGTCTATTCAGGTTCTTAGCGCACCCTTGAGTAATCACTCACTCCAGAGGCATCTGGTCTGACTGAAAGGATGCTAGTTCCTGGGGGATTATTGGTGGAAGGCTTTCCGATCTTATCCCTGCTTATGTAACTTAAATGAAAAGTACGTTTGAAATGCTGGGGTAGCAAGGTGGTTCTTTCTTGTCTGTGGGATGCCCCTTGCCTAGCTTCAAGATAAAATTCCTGTGTGCTGTGCTCTAATTCTCCTCATCATTTCCTGTTGCCATAAAATGTTTGCCATGGAGTCTCCTCTGGTTTCCTCTCTGCAGTGTACTAAGGCTGTGCAAGTTCCTTCTGAAAAGCTATTAGGGATAGTATCCAGGGATATTACTTGCTGAGTAAAAGCTGTTGGTGATGATGACTCCCACCCTACCTTGATTTTCAGGTTTCTTCCCTTGGCTAGATCCCCACATGGATCACGCAGGTAGTACACCAAGAAGCCTCCAGAGCTGTGGGGGAGGCAATGTTGCTGCTTCCAGTGAAATGTGGGGGGTGTGTGCATGTTTAGTATGCATGCATGCATGCCTGCTCATTGCTGTTTGTTGTTTCCTTGCATGTCTGGAGAGCTGTGCAACCAGGGTTGCTGTTGCCCAGGTTTTGATGTGTACTGTTTTTAGCCTGGAAAGAGACTGTAGGATCCCTAAATCTAGCCAGACTTACTTCCTTTTTAAACTCCTGAACATGAGCTCGTCGAGAAATTCTCACTAGCATAGTGAAGAGAGATCTTTGCTTGTAGAAATCCCATGCTCTCGGTGGGCATCAAGGACAGGGTGAAGGACAGTAACGTGTTGGCTGATCTCCCGTCTGGCTAGGTTAATCCCTGACTTCATCTTGTGACAGTTGTATTTTTTCTAGGACAGGCATTGCTGGAGACTGCTGCTATGGAGTGTTCTTTTCAGGGTTGTTGAGAAATTGTCTTTCACAAGTAGTAGAGGCAAGATAGCCAGGGTTTTATCCCAGCAAAATGCAGCAGGTTCCTGTTGTCTCGTGTCTGATGATTAAGTGCCTGGCTTAAAGACTACAATTTAAATAGCTGTTTCCTGTGAGGATTCAAAGTGCCACTGGGCTGGAATAGTGCCAGGGACTGCTAGGCCACAAGCTCGGTGGGGGCCAGCAGAGTTCTAGGGCACAGAATCCCCAAGCTAGAAATAAGTGCCAACTTAATTAAACTACTGATCCAAACTCATCAGAGAGTGAGTCTTGAAATCATGGGAAAAGGGAGGGCAAAAAGAGGCTGCCAGAGTTTTAATAATAAAGGTAATTAAAGTAATGAAGCACCTTTTGCATCTTTCCCCTGTGATTTTTAAAGCTCAGTTGAGGATCAGTGGCTCATTAAGTGTGGCACTGAGCTCCAGCAATTTTGATATTGCCCCATAGAATTATGCCACTTTCTCACAGATCCTGCTCGTCTCGTGGGCCTGAGGTTATTAATACTGTCATGACAAAAGAAGCACTGAGGTTCTGTCTAGAGATCCAGGTACCCTTACAAGACAGCCATAGTCAAGGTAGTTGGAATTTGGCTGTAGCAAAATGAAGTGTGGTTGAAGGTCTTTTGATGTCATGTGGTCTAATGGATTTTTAATTACCTAGTGAGAGGTTCAGGGCTAGGTACCACTGACTCTCTGCTGAGACACCCTTCTGCTCCCAAGAACTTTGCTGGCCAAGTCTGTTCCTTTCTAGCTGAGAAGGCAGCAAATTTTAGTAAGCTTTGTTCCTGAGTATCCTTTTGGAAAGGGAAAATTTCAGCCCACCTCTGAAGTCTTCCCCTATCACAGTAACCTGCACTGCTGTGAACTTCCACAGTGAGGCACTCCTGTAAGTGTTCCTGAGAAACCCTTTCACCCATAGAGTAGCCTTTGCTGCATAACCACAGCACTAGATCCTCTGTCTGGGGAACCCCAGGCAATCCCTGATTCTACATGCAGGTCCTGACTAACATCCAGACCTGACTCTTGAGGCTGACTTCTGCAGCCTGTGCAGAATGTGGAAGGCTTCAGGTAGTTGAAGAAAAGGCTTTCTGTGTGGGATTAGGGGGGTACCAGGACAGTCTGATCAGATGTCACCTCTTGAAGCCTGTGCACATATTCAGATGCTGAGAAGGTAATTAGGAGAAAGGAAATCAAGAGCAGTTCTTGGGTCTGTGAACTGAACCTCAAATTCCTCAGCTGAAATGGTCTGAAGGTGCAGTGATGGGGGAATTAGAGACATGGGCCCTTTGCTGATGGGAGTTCCAAACCATGAATTGCAGCTGTGGCCATCTTCTCCTAGTCTGACATCTGTGTATTGTTCTGTCTCTTGACAGCTCAGGAATCTTGGACCGATCCATCTGTAAGAGGAGGCCTTCAGAAAAAAAAGGTAAGCTTTCAACTAGAATATGTGTTGGTTGCCTTTTACCCAGGGAGCTGCATGCAAAAGATGCATTCCTCTAACTGCTCCTCGTCACGCTCAGCACCTCTCATTCCATGTTGATCCTGCATGATATACAATACTAGGATTGCAGTCTAAATCATCCTGACTCTTTGCCATCCAAACTCACATACCGTTATGCAGGGTGGCTGTTTTGTACCATGATTATGTTGGTGGTGGTGCTGTATCTTCTCTCAGTACTTCCCAGGCTGACTACAGTCACCTGTTGCTAGAAATACAGATTTAAACTTATCCCCTTGCCCATGCGCCTTTTTTGATGCAGCTTGAAAGATCATGCTAAATTGGCACCTGACTGTTGGGGGCAGCATTTCCCCTAAGCACGGTGAGACCCACAGTGATTTTCCTTAGGCGCTGAGATGGCACCTTCTGAAAGAAATTGGGACAGGTGTAGCTTTGAGCTGTGTGCTGCATTTGCCTTGCTGCTCTCCACCTTGTAGTGATTGCACTGGAGGACCTGTAAGCTGAGCTATTTTGCAACAAATGCTCTCAATACCCCATTTCTATTACTGCTGCCTGCTGGCAGGTGCAATGAGAAGCTTCTTTGGCACCATTCCCACCCCCCACTCCTCTTCTTTAGCTTGGAAGAGACTTCTCGCCCTTTTTCTGGCAGCATAGCTGGGAACCTGCTTCAGGCTGTGCTCACTACAACAGGATTAGCCTCTTGTTAAAGCCATCTCCTTTTGATCTAGCCCTGTCAGAGTGAATCTATCCTGACTCTCTGGCTTAGCAGGGGCACGATGAAGTGTTTGCAAGAGGATTCTCCCCCCATGTCGTGGGATTTTCTTCAACACTTGCTCTGTTGGACACTTTACTGCTGCTAATCTCTACATTCAGGACTCGTGCCGTCGCAGAGCCAAGGCGGCTTTCTGAGGACCAGTGCTTTCAGGGGCAACGGATCTCTTTGATTGAACAATTCCAGAGGGGTTTTCGTGCTGTTGCTTTGACTGTTCATCTCGGATGCAAGAGGAAGGGCCCCATGCTCTTGAGTCAGGGGGCTTCAAAGAACGGGGATGTGTTACACATCTTGAGAACTGGGCTCTCTGCAAGTTAGAAAGGATGTTGAATTTGACTGTGGGGAGTGTAACCAACCCTTCTTCCTTGGACTTGTTTTTTTGTGTGTGATTTTTTTTTTCTTTTTTAATCTTTCTTTTTTTTTTTTTGCTGACAGCTGCCTGAGAAATTTACTCCTCCAGCTCCCATCACAGCTCCAGTAATGAGCCTTCCCACTGAGCCCCAAGGGATCCATCCTTCGCTCTCCAGGTTGCAGGAATCTGGCCAGTCACCCCCAGGAGCACCCAAGGAAGGCAGCCTGCAGGTATCCAGGGAAAGTGTGGTGTTCCCCAGCCACCAGCTCCTTGTCAAGTAGAAAAACAACTTGGCTTTTGAGATTCTTATTGCTTGGCAGCTGCAGGGCTTGTGCCTGCTCCTTTGTCCTTGTAACATATCTCTACCTGAGTGTTAGAGGAATAGTTAGAATTGCTGCCAGGGTGGAAAATGACACCTGGGTATGTCTGGGAGGGAGGGAGAGCAGACAGGCTGTCGGCCTGCTGAGAGTTGGGAATCCACAGCGGCCTGAAACTATACTGCAGTCTGAGGATGATAATATAACTCAGTGCTTCCAGGTATTCTCTGGATTTTCCAAGGGGTGACGTTCTTTCTGCTCATAGTTGCAGAAGGGGGATTTGTCTGCTCCAGCCTTACATGTTCCTGTTGTATTCATTCAGCTGCTTCTGTCTTTGGCAGTATCACCAGCTACCTGCAGAGAGAGTTGAGAGGAAAGAGTTGCCGCCTGAGCACCAGGGGCTGAAGACTACCTTTGAAGGGCTGGTGCAGCGCTGCTCTGCTATTGCCACTGATCCCGTAAGTCCTCCTTTCTCTGGCCTTTGGCTTTTTTGTCCTCACTGATGCTTGACTTCTATGTACTTCCTTCTTTGGTCAGGGTAAGAGAGGGAGAGTCGTCTCCATATAGCGAGGTTAATCTCCATCTCCCTCCTTCATTTAGGCTATAGGCTTGTTCGTCTCATGGGATCTGAGGTGCATTCTCTAGGATTTACCCAGTACTTCTCATTGCCTATTTGGATCAATGGTTCTGTCCTACTGGCTCTTTTCTGAGGAAAGCAGAAAGAATGACCCAGCTGATTTAGCTTCGTTTTTCACTGGCTTGATCTGCAGATAGTTCCTGCAGAGCTGGTATTGCCAGCCATCCTCAGAGCTTAAAGGGAAAGGCTGAGATATCCTGGCTGAGAGAGAAAGCCAGACGATCTTTGTGTCTGAGTCACTGAAATTTCTCCACCTCAGCTCCTGGAAAGCTGTTGGCACGTGTGCTGCATCGCATGAATGTATCAGGCCAGGCTGTGTTCAGAAGCAAAACAGTGTTTGACACATCATGTTATATTAGGCTGTAAGGTCTTCCCAGACCTTGGGGTTACCGTGAAGCCTTCCAGGTGACTTCTACTTAGTAGGTGTTGGGAAAAGCACTGAGCCCTGCCTGTCAAACTGTCCTGGGGTCAGACAGCTTATGTGTAACAGTAGTTTCAGCATGTTTGCTGTGTGCATTCCAGGAGTGCAGTATAGCAATTTCTGGGAGATAACCTAAAGGTTCCCTCTAGGGATGGAAAGACCTGTGGCTTGGGCTTAATGTTCTCGAGCTCTAAGCTGACATGGAAGTTGTGGGGCTGGATTTGTACAGCAATACAATGCACCTGAGCTCCTGAGCGTGCCAGGCCTGTCCCAGCATTGCCCAGAGACAGGTATTTCTATCCACAGTATAATGATAATGTACCTGTGAGTGGATTATCCAAGGTGGGACCCCAATAGGGTCAGTCCCACCAGTTCATCAGTACTCAGATCCTCTTGTTGGTGGCTGCCTGGACTAAAAAGTATATTCCCTCCTTTCTAGTAGTTGCTCTGTTGTGTAGTCTGCAAACACTGTTACAAGGGAGGAATGTCTAGGCTGGGAGATGGGAACAAATTCCTGTCTTGGGAAGAGAACGTGCATAAATACATGCACAGTGAGGTCATGGCTGGTTGTATCACAGTCTCTGGTTGTAATCTGTCTGGCAGAGGTTGTGATGCCGCTGAAATGCAAGATGCTGTGGGAAGAATAGAGGGGAGGGTTGAACAAGAGCAAACTGATACTGGAAGCAGTGGGCTTTAATCCCTGGCAGAGCTAGCAATGCCTATTTTACTTTAGAAAACTCGAAGAAAGCTGGAGGATGCATTGCAGCGGCTGGAGACCTTGTACGAGAAGCTCCGCGAGCAGGCGGTAAGTAGGTGCCACCATTCCCTGTGATTGAGTTGGTTTCCTGGTCCCACCTCTGTCCTGGGCTGTGGGCCTTGGTGTCTGCCTCAGTATTTCCAGCACATATCCTCTTAAGAAAGCTAGGGATTGCCAAACCTTATCATGTTCCTTGAATCCAGCCTGCCTTATACATTTTTTTCCCTTAACCTTGGCCCAGATATAATGTAAGGAAAAGCTGGGGAGGTATTTGCAGGATACTTTTCCCCCAGGAAGGATACTGATATATTGACAGGTTCCAGATGGGAATGGGAAGTTGTAAAGGAATGTTTTCGGGGTGGTTATTAAGTGTGAATCTAGTGTAAGCTCTAGCTTGGAAAACTGAAACAGCTGATGCCAATTGCTGGAGGGTTATCAATCAAGGGAAGAATCCTTGTAACATACATTCTTTCCCTGAGTGTCCAAATTATGCTTGGACAGAGACAGGATTCTGTGCTAGATGGACCTTTGACCTACACAAATACATCAGATATTCACTTAGTGCTGAAATGGCATTACCTAGGACCTGCATTCACTGCAACCCAGCCTGGGTATTGGTTTAATATTTGTCATGGGCTGGGAAACTGAGGGAGAGAGCAGGCTATTCCTCCTGCCAGTGCTTGGCTGTGTAGGTGTTGCGTTTCGTGAGGATTAGGTAGAGATCAGGAGGGAAGGGTATGGAGGGAGTCGGGGGCCTGTGTAACAGTGCTGGGCATTCTGATTTATTTCTACTCCCTTCCTACAGCTCTCTCCAACCATCCTTATGGGTCTCCATGAGATTGCCCACTGCATTGAAGCTAGGAACTACCAACAGGGTCTCCTGGTTCACACCCAGGTGGTCAGCAGCAGCAGTTTCAGTGAGGTGTCTGGTTTCATGCCCATCCTGAAAGTCCTCATGACCATTGCTGGCAAGCTGAACGTATAAGGTGCGGAGCAGCTGGTGCAGTGCACGCTGAGAGCTGGTGGACTCCCTCACCTGTCGATGTGCTGCAGGTTGTGGACTCTCCTTCTGACTCTGGAGAAATAAGTCTGTGCCAGCGCCTGGAACTGTGCTGAGCCAGCGTTCCTGGCCCCATCTGCTCTCCAGAAAGCCCACTGGACTGTGGGTCTCCTGGAGGCTGTTCTCTCCCTGCTATCCCCCCAAAGCTACTTCCCAACCCAGGGCTCTCAATTTCAGGTTGTCCAGGTTACGCAGAGATTCCCCCCAGAACTGCTCTGTGTAGCCGCCTCTTCCCTGCTCCCCCAGCACAAAGGGGGAATTTCCTCCTTCCCAGGCTGACACTGCTTTTCAATAAGAGACAAACAGGGCTGGCACCTCGGGCTCTATTCCCTGTTGCCTCATGACAGCATGGGACCCTGGGACCTGTGGTGTCCCTGCTCCATTGGGCTGCAGCCAGGATCTCTCCTCTGGTTCCTTCTTTAACTTCATTCTAATCTTTGACTCACTTCTTGCCCTTCTGTTCTCATACCTGCTACAACTAGGGCTAACTGCAAGCCTGCTCTGGGCTAGCTTTGGTTCCCTCTTTCACCTTCACCCAGCCCTCTCTATTCCTAGAAGGGTAATCAGGAGACCCAACTATCCCCCACACCCTCCAGTATCCCTTTTTCCCCCATAAGCTGTAGGCTTGAGCCTTTGTTTCAGACCCAGGGCTGGTTTCACCCTTCCAGCTCCTGGGACTCTCCCATTCAGGAATGGTGACAAGTTGGGCTGCTCTGTGTGCTCCTCCCCAGAGCCAGTAGCATTGTGTGTCTGGGCTAAAAGCTGCGCTGGCTGGCTGGCCTTTTTCACTTCCTTTATGCTAGCACGGTTGGCTTGTTGCCAGCTGGTGGTATCTAAAGGGATTTCCGGGCAGTCTAAGGGCTTTAGAAGCAGCAGGAGTCGTACAGGTCCCTTTAAGTATCCCCTTGAGCTACTCAGACTGACCCAAACTCAAGCAGGAGGAGAGAACTTGTTGCTCCAAGTGTGGTGTGTTCATTCTGCCTATGGCAATGTGTATGTGCAAAGGTGGTTCTCAAAGCCCCTTGGCACCATGGTGGTAGAAATGTGCTGCAGGAGGTGGCATTGTCAAGTCCCAAGGACTTGGCTGTACTGAAGCTTCTAATTACTGTGGCATTTCCTCTGGGCTAAAATAAATGAATGAAGCAAATGCATGAAGTCCTGTGGAAGAAATCTGGGAAGGTAGATGGGATTTTAGGGCACATTTGTGTCTTTCCTTCTGTTCCTCCTCCCTTGTCTTCCTCTCTCACCATCTTTCATGCTAGCTGGGCAGAGCAATTGGACCCAGCTGGGAGCGAGGCTTCTTCCCAGTGTTTGGCTGCAGCCAGCCCCTGCTTCCCTCTGCTTGCTGCTTGAGTGGTAATGCCATCATGGGTCTGTGGTTCAGTGACTTACATGGATCAGCCTGCTCTACCATGGGACTTCGGAGGGAGGGGAATCAGAGAAGGGAGGGAGAGGGTATGTCTCACCCTCTCCTTTCCAGGTCAAAGTGCCTCCTTGTTGCTGCTGTGTTATATTTCTATTGCTGCACTTTGATGCACTGAGAGATTACAGAACAGTGAAATAAAAGCTGTGTTTTGTGACGCTTCTAGCTTATTTCTTAGACTTGGGCCTAAAGGCAGTTGCCTGTCATGTCTGGGGGGACTTCTCTCAGTCTTCAGGGCCTCCTACTGAGTTCTCAGCTCAAAAAATGATGTGGGGCAAACCAGATCATGGGCTCTGTGGGTGTGGGCAGCAAACATCCTGGTTTGAGACTTCAGGTCTTACCTGCTCCACAGGGCTGCAGGGTCAGAGAACTGTTCTACAAGATACCTTCCTCAGTTGTTACTGTCCTTCTGCATCAGATACAAGAAGATCCCTGTGATGCTGGGGTTCCACTGGGGAATCCCAGTGGCATTGAGGAGTTTACACTTGGAATCAGGAGTTGGAATGATATCAGTAAGTAAAGAAAGCCCTTGATTAGATCCTCTCCTGTTAGAAACCACTGTTACGCCACTGAAGCCATGATACTTAAACAAGCAGTATGATCTGACCTTCTTTGTGGAAATTGAGTTGGCAGTTCTTGCCACCAATTAATAACTTCTGAATCTTGGCTGATTTCACCTAAGATTTTAAGAAGGTATGAAGGCTGAGGTGGGACAGTAGTGAGATAAAGAAGGAAGAATCAAAAAATAAATTGTTGCCAGCTGGCTTGCTATTCTATTTGTACAGGCCAGCCAGTCAGAAGACATGAAACTGAAGTATGAGGGACTATATTACTCATCTTCTGGTTGGGATGATTTGGGAGGAAATAAAGGTTGAGAAACGCTGTTTGGATGGGGGAAGATTTGGCCACTGTTAGGAAGGGACCAGGGTTCTGGGCTATTAGGGACACAATACACACATTCAAGGAAAAACAGCCTTTTTTAAATTCTGCTTGCAGGGGCAAATGCCAGGTGTAAGGGAGCCTGGCAGTGCTGCGGGAGCAGTTAGCAACCAGTCTGGCCTCCCAGCTCTCCTTCATCGGGAGAGATGCAAGCTGATTTTCAAGGGCTGCACTTGTGTTGTGACCCTTGGATTCTGCTGTTCCGGATCTGGTTGTGGTACCCTGTGCAGTCCAGCCTATTTGCTTTAACTCAGGCCACTTGTACCACTGAGAAATAAGATTTTTTTCCATCTGTTTCTCAGATGCATTTGACTTCAGTTTCCTCCAGCACGTACTGCACCTGCTGTCCTTGGGTTTGTGCAGAGACTGCCTACTTACCTTGCTTTTGCTCTTAGTCCTTCCTTTGTCTCCCCATTGCTCAGTTCTGTTTCAGGTTTACTGCAGTGAGCACCGTCCCTAAAACTCTTGGTAGGGAAACCAAGCAGGTGGGTGGTAGTGAAGGGACCCACTCGAGGGGCTCGGAGAGGCTGGTGGCCAGGCCTCAGTCTGCGCCCCTACTGCTGTTTGCTGCCTCGGAGGTGCAGTTGGAAAGCACTGCTCCAGGTACAGCACTGTCTGGCTGCCAGCAGCCTCTGGTTTACAGATAGCAGCCTATCCGTGCCTCCCATGTGGGCACATGCTGCCGCAGCGTCCCTGCACTGCTGTTTCTGTTGGGTGAGAAGGCCTCCGGTTTGACAAAGAATTGGAGGGGCAGGAGGAAGGGATCCCTGGGCATGGAGAACAGAGCTCTAATTCCGTTGCAGATAACATCATGTCTGTAGGCTAGGCTTGTGTGTGTTTGGGGGAACTGGAGGGGCAGAGATTGTTAGGCAGTATTTGTTTGTAAAGCCACTTGCTCTGAAGATAATGCTTGCACTAACTTCTATTGAGGGAGCAGTGTGAGTCCCCACAAAGTCCTTTCCCAAAGTGTCTTTGAAGCCAAGAACCCATTGAAAGGAAGAAAGGCCAAGAGAGGGGATTAGTTTGTTCAGCAGCTGTGAATTTCAGTGGGAGGCTGATGAACTCCAAAGTCTTTGTTGAGATTTTTTTTTGTAAGGAGCCCTGCTGGAGGGAGAGACCCACACGGGGGCCGCGGCCTTAGACAAGAAGGAATCCGAAGCGGCAGGGAGCTGTAAACGGGCCACAAGGACTTTTCCCAAACACTTTTCGGAAAAGGTGTTGTGAAGAGAGCGGAGGGGGATTAGCATGTGAAATGACACTTTCCATTGACTCCACAGAGGGGAGGGGAAAAGGGCTGGCTGGCTGATTTATTAGCATTTTGTTCCCTTCTCTTTTCTGCGCCCCCAGCAGCCCCCCTCCCCTTGCTCCCCTCCTCCTTGAGCCCTCTAAAGAGGTTTGGATTGGAAAAGGGAGCGGGGGGCTGCCTGTTTGTGTGTCATCTGGGCGAAGGTGACCACCTGGGAAGCTGAATGTAAATATTTCTCCTCTGAGGAATGCGCCTTCATTAAAGCGAAATGAATACATGGAAGCATCCAATCCTGCCACACAATGGCAGCAGTGCCTTTACTGCCTAGGGCTGCTTTTGCTGGGGAGGGGGACCCCTCCGGGCCCCGACCCGCTGCTGAGGTCAGCACATTTTGCAGCTGCGGTGTCGCCATTTTGTCCCAGAGAAAGAAGCATGCGGCGGTGGGGCCCCTGCTCCCAATGCTCCCAACGCACCCTGTGTGCCCCCTCGCCCCAGCAGGCCTGGGGAGGGATGGGGACGCTGTTCCCCTTCGCCAACTGGCGTCACCCTGCCCGGTGGGCGCATCCTGGCCTGTGCCACAGTCTTCACAGGGCACTTGTGTGGGGCAGTGGCACAGGCGGGGGGGGAAGGAAACAGCTTCCACGGCTTCCCCTTTTCTTCTTTTTTGAAGCTGGCTGTGGAATGGGGGAGCACAGAGGGACAAGGGGTGGAAGCTGTCCTCTCTGCCTTGCGGTTGCCCCTGAGCTAGCCTGTTCTGAAGCTTTTCTCTGCTAGGTGACAGGCTCTCTACAGCTCTCTACTTTCCTGCCTAAGGATGCATCCCCACCCTGGGGAGCAGAACGAGGTGGTGCCAGAGATGCAAGGGAGACCTGGGGCAAGGTCCTTGTGTTAATAGGAACTTTGTGCACACAGCTGGTGGCTTGTGTCTGGAGCAGAAGTGTTTCAGCTTTCCCTGAGAATAGGCCAAGATTTTTTTTTCTTCAGTTTTTGAACTGCCAGATTCTTGCTTCATGTGAATACTCTTGCTCTGGTGGGACCTCAGCTTGCCCTAGGTCTGAATTCCCAGCCCCATCAAAATAGCCCTGAGATGAAGGGGATATTTTATAACTGAGACACACATACAGACTGTGGAGTGTCTTCAGTGTGTCACCTCTGAAATGGGCACTTGGGCCTCTATTTGCCCCCTCTCACCTCCTTTTCTTCTCACAGCTGCACTGCAGTTTGAGCTCGCCTGAGGCTGCATCCAAAAGAGCAAACCCTTTCCTATCATGGTAGGGGTGGAGGTGGAGGGAACTGGTGAGCTGTCCTTGTGCTAAACAGATGAGTAAGTGGCTGTGTTGTAGTCTCCAGAACTTTAACTACATACATCTGCACATGCAATTGGACAAACAAAACACCCAACACAACAGCATTTTGCAAGCACTTAGCTACTGATTTATTGCATTGGCTATTGGTTTACAAATATTGACTACAAGACAGATCTGATGGCCAGTAACTTAGCTCTGCTGGCTTCTCATCTGTCTGAAGGACACTTCAAACAGCAAAGTCAAGTATAAATTCATAGCCTGAGGAAGATCAGTGTGATGATGCAGTAAGTCTCCTCAGGTCCTGCTTCTTCTAGCCTCTTCCCTGCCTACCTCAGCCATGGCAAGGGAACAGAGATGAATCAAGCAAATCTTCCTGCTGCTTGCTTAGCCTATAGAGTATATACAATATGCCGTGGAGGAAAAAATGTTATGTATACATCACAGTAACTGTGCAATAAATTAAACTTCAAAGTGCTTCACTTTCCTATTTACAACACCATTAAATAGAAACTGACATTTTCTCAGACTAGGAGGAAGTATTTAGTTAGTTAGCTGGCAGGGTAAGAGTGCTCAGCAAGTACACCAGGAACTGGGGAAGGGGCTCAGCTGGCAGCTCCTCTCTGGGAGAGATTTGGGAGGGAAAAGGGACTGGAGAAGTATGAGGGCATCATTATGGCACCAGTCAAGGGCTGGGGTGAAAAGGGAGGCCAGACCTGGAGGCTTTGAAGATACAGAGGAAGCACATAAAAAAGCAAGTGATGTGACCCCTTCTTAGGACAAATGTTTAATGGGCAGGTCAAGCAGCAGCTTGAATTTTGCTGCTGCTGTCTCAGTTGCAAAGTGAAGCATTGGAGAGTTTAGCAGAGCTGTGAAGGGATGGGAGGTAATGCTGTGGGCCTCACAGAGGCTGGCTCACTACAGGAAAGAGTTGCACACCTTTTCTCTTTCCTCACAGTGCAGGGCTTAATAAAAAGCAGTAACGATTTTATTTTAAGGCTTTTTTTTTTTTTGTTACTATAAGCCTCTTCTGTTTTAGGGTATACCACTCTGAGTGGCCCACGTTTAGTGGTGCCATCTTAGCTTCCTCGTGTTTTCATGAGTATTGATCTTGTTTGCTTAAAAGCCCAGAGCAGCGTGAGCAGTACTTGCTTGGGGAACGGAAAAGCTGAAAGGAGCAGGAGCCACAGAGACCAGCTGCGTTTTCAGCAATAAAAAGAGTCACTGGATAGAGTAAACTTGTGTTGAAGGGCCCAAATCTCACCTGGTTTTGTCAACACAAGTGTCCCAGAGGTCATCAGCCCCTGCACTAGCAGGAAATGCCCTGTATGGCCAAGGCCCAGGGGAGCTCTTCTGCTTTGTCCAAGCCCCAGTAAGGTGATGCTGGGTGAACAGGCCTTGCTTGAGAATGAGACAAAGCTAACCCCAAAGAAAATGGTGCCAGGGGCTGCTGGGGAGGTGGGGAGGGAAGGAGAGGAGGGGCAGAGAGGACCGTGGAGGAGCAGGGGGCAGTTAGAGCTTTCTCTTGAGCTTGCGGCTGGCCCCACCACCCCCGCTCCGCTCCCGCTTCTCCTTGCGGACGCAGAAGTACTTGGTGACCCTTTTGCGGCACTGCTCGCATCTCACAGCACAGCACCAGTGGAACTTGCAGTTACAGCTGGACACCATCTCAGCCCGCCTCTCCTCCACTGCTAGCCCACAGTCCCCACACAGCCGCCGGCAGCTCCGCTTCTCCCACTTGCTGAGCGCCTTGCCTCTCTTCAGGCACTCCCTCCCCTCTGTGCCCAGCAGCCCCAGCGTCTTGTTCTCCAGGCAGTAGTCAGGGGAGTCTTCCAAGTGGACCAGCTCCTTCTTGGAGATGGAGCTGAAGGTCTCGGCAATGGCACCCCGGCTGGCAGCGCTGTTCCCTGCCCCCTGCAGCAAGTCCACCTTCAGGGCCTTGTGGTACCTCTCCTTGAGGTAAGTGCCCACCTCCCGAAACTCAGGCAGCTGCAGCCAGCAGGTCTGGGTGGTGCAGCTCCCCGACACGCCGTGGCATTTGCAAGTCCGCTTCATGGTCCCTTTGACGGCCTGCAAGATGAGGAGAGAAAGAAGATGCAGGAAAATGCCCAGAGGGCTCACGGGGGTCATTTCTGTGCTGCAGCTCATGGACAGGTCTGGCTCCAAGCTTGTGGAGAGGTCTGCCATGGCCCCTCCTTGTACAATAGCCCTGCCCAGGGATGGTTGGTTAAAAGTTCAGGTTTGCTTCTCCACAGTACTTTACCACTTGAAGAGTGAGAAAGGACAGCAAGAAGGAGTTAGCAGGGTAATCACGGAAGGTTTGCTATGTTAGAACAAACACTCATGTCAGTACTGCTACCCCGCCTTCCCCTCTCCTCAGCAAGGTAATTATTTCTCCTGGGCTTTTAGCCACAGCAAACAGTGAGTCTCCATAGCGAATGACCAGAGCACATCAAGGATGTGCTTCCAGGTCTGGAGGGAGGGAGGGGGCTCACCTTTCTACCCGCCTCATTGTTATGCAGGTTCATAGCAGCTCTGGCATCTTGTCCAGTCTCCAGGGCATCCACAAACTGCTTGGAGATGGCTTCCCCGAAGCCCACGTTATCACTGCAGCCTCCCCACAGCCAGCCTTGCCCACCTAGGAAAGGAGATGAGATGTGCACTGCCAGGGAACCAGCCCCTCACCGTGCTGTGGCCCCAGGGATGAGAAAGGGCGATCACCAGAAGCAATGGGATGGGGAATGGAGGCTGGGGGACAAAGCCAGCCATTTGCCCAGTGGTATTTCCAGTTTCCTTCCCCCTGTGTTTCTGCCATTTCTGCTGAGACCTGGGCAGTATGTGGCTCATGCAGGAAGTGAAGGCACATGTGAGAAACCCAAGGATTTCCAGGCTTTCTATAGAACAGGATTCAGAAGCTGTTAATTATCGTATATTAGAAATCTTAAATAGATGAGGCTTTGGGTCTTTAATCACCTTCCCTCTAAACATGACTTTAACCAGACCAGTCTGAAACCATACAGCAAGACGCGGCGGGTACTTTTGCTAACCTAGTGTGGGCTTGATAATTTAGCTCAGCTGCCTGGAAACACATTGTGCGGTTTCTTCTTTTCCTCCTAGAGAAAAATACCAGATTCTCTGGGAAGGTTTGAAATCTGGAATATTCTGACCCTTGTGTGCCTCAGTGGTACATTGTGGGCGTTGTGGTTTAATGGCCTTGTGCCTCTTGTCCCTGAAAGGCCTGGCCCTTGCCTGGGTGCCCTCTTGCAGGGAAAGGCGGTGGTGTCTCATGGGAGGTGGATGATTGCAGTGGATGATGAAGTCCAAATCAAGAGCTGGGGCCGAAGGGAGAATGGAAACATTTAACCAGCGCAGAAACAGCAACCCAGAGTCAGTGTGGCAGCACGTGGAATTGAACTGTAATGTTTTGGACAAACCCAAAAATTTCCTTTGCCTGCCAAGTTTTTAAGTTCGCAATGGAAAAATTTCATGAAAAACAGACGTGTTTTGGGGAAAGGAAGTGTAGCATGACTAGCTCAATTTTCCAGAGAAGATAAAATTTGTTGTGTCGTTGCCCAAAAGTCTTGCTCTGCTAGAGATGGGCCATCCCAGGCCTCTGACACCTATGAAATGGTGACTGTTTTAAAAAGTATTAGCCAATAAAGCAAATTACTCAATACTGGGCACTCCAGTGGAGTTTGTCACAAACTGACGCACACCAACTGCCCAGTACAGTTAAGAAAAAAAAGGCTTTTAAAAGATCTTGATAATTTAAAAATCTCACTTTTTTCTTTTCAAAACAAAATGCCCAAATTTCACTGTTTTGTGTGAGAGCTGAGGGGAGAGACAAAGTGGTGAAGCCCTGGGGTTCCACACCAAGGGCTGTGCAGCAGCTAGAGGCTGGGGACAGCAGGGATGGGGATGAGATGAAGGCTGGGCACTGCCAGTGTTTCTCCTGACTGTGATCTCATGTATCTGCCGCACTGATGAAAGCTCCTGAGGCCTATAAATGCCATCCTGCATTCCCCAACAGTAATTCTGGTGGAATTGTGGAGGAGAGGAGAGCTTCCTCCTGCAGTCTGGGGCATGACAGGGGGACCCCAGCTTGTCTGTCCTTACCGAGCTGCCCATTGCGGGAGTCATCACAGCCGCAGTTGTCAAAATCCCCCAGGCTGCAGTTCCGGGTCAGTGTGTACATGACGCCTGCAGAGCTGATGGCATGGACAAAGGCGGTTTCTCGGTTTGCTGTCAAGTGGGAAGACAAGGAGAGCAAATGTGCTAAAGATTTCATGGCAAGACCAGTGTTAGAAATGACTCTTGCCATGCAGGAGACTGGGTTGGGTGAGATTTGCAATGAACAGGGAAGAAAGGATACCCTATATGTTAGATTAGCTTTGTCTTGGCTTGAACCACATGAAGATGAAAGCTGCCAGTCTAAATCCAAAATGACTTGTGCTATTTCCAAGGCTGTGGATGAGTTCATCACTTGGCTGTCGTGGGAGCTCACCAGAGGGTATACAGCACAGACAACTAAATGTCCCCTTCATCTCACTGATACACCCCAGGGAGGAAGGGGCCTTCTCCCTCAAGCCTTTTCTTCTGCTAGACACCAGCCCAGACTGACAGGGGCTCAGTGTGGAGCCCATACCTGCCCAGCAACATCTGTGTGGTGTTCATCAGCTAATGTCACTGGGCCTTTGGCTTTCATTTAACATCAGCATGGGCTGTGTCTGAGCAGATAACCTAGACAGGAATGGTTCTGGGACCCTCTCCCCATCCCAGCTAACACTGGATTTCTGCACCAGGTATCTCTGACGTCACAGCCTCCTGGAAGCTGTGGGGAGATTTTCCTCCTTCTCCTGCTCCTTGGCCAGAACACAGCCTCCACAGAGCTCTGTCTGCTCACTTCACTCCCATCCCTCTGTTCATTGCCCCATGCTGATTCCCAGCCCTGAAGGCAAGAGGCCCCCCTTGGGCATGGTGTGTCCAGCAGCCCACACAGGGGACAGGTAGGGCACTCCTGCACCATCTGGGTCTTGGCTGGTCCAGAGGCAGCACTGGAGTTGCAAGGCTGCCTTGCCTTGAAGCTAAGTCCCAGCACATGCCTGATGGGTGAAGGGGCCTCCTGGAAGATCCCTCCTGAGCTTTCCCAGGAGAGGGACAGCCCAGATGGGAATGGAGCAGGAAAGGAGGCACATGGGAAGAGAGGAGGGGCTGCTGGGCTCTAACCTGTGGCAAGGGGGTCCCGGTAGTGGTGTCCAATGCTTTCCTTACCGCTGCGCAGCCCGCCGTGGCTGGAGAGCTGCAGTGCCCTCTCGGGGCAGTTCCAGCGGTCCCAGGCGAACTGGAACTTGCACTCCTCGATGCCGCTCTGCGCCCCGGCCGCCACGCTGCTGGAGTAGATGAGATAGGCCTAGGGGCAGAGCAGCAGGTCAGGAGGGGGACGGCATCACCCTGGCACTGCATATTGTGGGTCCTGCTGCTGTGGGGTCTCGATGGATGGAGATGTATGGTGCAGAGCACCAAACTCCCTAGGAGGCTGGCATTCAACTGCAAAAGACCTGTGTGCCATCTTATTGAGACAAGATGTACTGAGCTGAAGGGCTGTCCTGGGTTTGGTTCCCCTGGGGTCTGGCAGTTGCCAGCAGCCGCAGGAAATGCATTTTCTGCTGTGCTGGGTCAGAGGCTGAGCCTCCTGGCAGGGAGAAGGCCAAATGGAGCTGTTGGCTAGTAGCCATGTTAGGAGCAATGTGCTGGCCAGCCCTGGCAATGGGAAAACCCTTCCCTCTCCAGTGTGAAAGGAGATGGCTTCTAAAGATGGGTTTATCAGGAGGAACAAAAATCTGGGGGTGAATTTTACAGCTGGTCCTGGTTAGGGAAAAATAAGACTCTAAAAGAGGGATCCAAGGAGGAGGGGAGTCAAAAACACCAAACAAGTTCCTGGCAATTCCAGCAGTGCTCATTGGGGAAGCGTGTTTTGTAGGGCCACAGAAAGTGTCCTTCCAGCTGGATAACCATGGGTCCTGATGCTGACTTGATCAGCGGGAAGCAATAGATGGCAGGTGAAATCCTCACCTGATGTCAATAGATCTATGTCCAAATTCTGACCCCAAGCAGCTTAGGATCCCAGGCTCCTTTGCTGAGAGCTGCGGCTCTTAGGAGGGTATCCCTGGCCCTCCCATGCCTTGTTGCTGGAGTCCTGGGGTGAGGGGAGCTCTGGCTGAGGCTGGATGGAGAGGAGTGGGAAGGAGGAGCCACCCCCCACCCCCTCCCCTGGGTTTAGTGGAATCAGGGACAGAGATCAAAGGGATTTCTCTTACCTTGGGGCCCGTCATCAGGAAATTATTCACTGACCTGGAAGACAGAGACAGTGTCAGCAGGGAGGGGGTGACGGCGGAGGGGCCTGGGGAATGCCTGGCATCCCAGGGCTCTCCTCTCAGCCCCGCAGCCTGCCTGGCTCCTGGCTGCAGGCACCTCTGGTCTCTTGGTGCCTCCTCCTTCCCCCTGCCTGCTCCCCCCTCCAGGTTGGACCCTCTCTGCCTGCACAGCCCCAGGGACCTCCTCTTCCCCTGGTCCCCATGGCTGCACTCTCCTCTGTCCTCCTCTCCAGAGCAACTCTTCAGCCCTGCTGTCTGCACCCCTTTCCCTCCCCACTGCTGCAGTCCCCTGTCCTCTATCACCACTCCTTCCTTTCGCTCTCCTTCTCACAGCTGCCCTTCATACCAATTCCCCCATCTTTTTAGCGCTTCCCTGCTCCCCTGCCCTTGCTTTTTGCCATAACCAAACGCTGCTCAGCTTAACTCAGGGTAGTGTGCGCCCAGCCCCAGGAGATGGGCCATTCCCCACGGCCTCCTGCATTCCTGTGAAGCCAGCTTTGGCAGCCCATGCTCTCCTCTTGCTTAGCCCAAATTAAACTTTGATGTTTTCCAAGTGAAATGTGAAAAAATGAGATGAACAGTTTCCAGAGCTGCCCTCTTGTAAGTATTCCTGTGAAAATTTTATTTCTGCTACTGTTCATGGAAAACTGCCACTATTCATATAAATTAATTTTTCTACTGAAAATATGTGAGGTCTGCTTCAGTAATCTTAAATTTGGGGCTCCGAAAATCTTCAGTTCTGTGAGCCTCATGATCCCCCTGCTTTGCTCTGTAGATCAGCAAATTCTACTCCTTTTACAGAGGGGAAAAAAAATTAAAATGTGGGCTCTCTTCCTAAGGATATTGCAAAATAAAGGAAAGCATCTCTCATATTTGTTTTTTGAATCACAAGTTTTTTGTAACCAATTTCACGCTCTTCTGGCATGTGGTTTTTGCTTGCCGTGACACAACATTTTTAACCGGTTCCTCCTGCCTCCAGGTGGGAGGGGAGGAAAAAGCAAAACAGCAATCTCTTCTCATTGCTCCCACCTGAGACTGCCCTGCCCAAAAGGCCACACCGTGCCCCATGAGATCTGCTGCCTGCCAGGGTGACTGCAGAGCCTGAGCTGAGAGCAGTTTCCCCCTTTCCTCAGGCAGTGGTGGGATGTGACACTGTCCTCAGCAGGGACTGAGAGTGTCCTGAGCTTCTGGTGTTGCTGGGTGGCAGCTGGGGGCTGCTGAAGCTGAATGAAAGCTTTCAGCAGGTTGGTGTAGGATCACCAGCTCCTCAGCCAGGTCGCTGCCAGGCTGCAGGCTTGTTAAGCCAGGCTTGCTCACAGGCCAGCATTCATTGAGTATTTCTCCACTGGAAAAAAATCCCCGCTGGCCTCCCCTGTTCCCTGCAGCCTTGAGCTCCTTTCCCTGCACCAGCACAACGATTTGTAGGACTGTGCTGGAAATCATGGTCACTGAAACCATCATAGTCTCTTTCTCTAGCAAGAAAGGCTGTTTGGATGCAAGTGGTCTGTCAGTATCAAGAGCATGTGTGGTGCTGTGACCACCACGAGAGATCTGGAGGATGCAGCTCAGCTATGCCTGGCAGAAAGGACCAACAGCCAACCCCAACAATCCCTAGCCAGAAATGAAGCAAGAGGAGGGAGGCTTATCCTACGATCAACTCATTCCAAATCTTCAGGTTTGCAAAATAACCCTCATGACTATTTCTGGTGACTGCAGAGAGCCTGTCCTGCAGGCACGCTATGGCTCTGAGGAGATGGGTGCATGCTGTACCCCAGGGGAGGACACTGAGGCTGGAGAGGTGATGTGAGCTGATTGAGACCTTGCATTGAGTAACAGAGCAAAAAGCTGGAGCATAAATTGAGAGAAATTGGGCTCTTACAGAGCCTTAGCACTGAGAACCCCAGGGCTGGCTTGGGCATCCCAGCAGTGCAGGCGAAAACAGACACTACCACCCCAAGCTGGGGGAAGAAGTGCAGCCATGTGGCAGTCCCCTCAGCTGGAGCTGCCCTGACGGAGATCTCAGAGGTACACCACAAAAAGGAGGGCTAAGGAGGGCTAGCTGCTTTAGCTCAGTCAAAACCACAAGAAACCCGATCATTGCTATTACTCACAGTTCAGGGGTTTAAAGAGCTAGCTTGCAAAGTTTCGTTTGGCAAGTCTACTTTTCTATTTTCCTTTTTTTTTTTTTTTTTTGGAAATGTATCCATATGGATGAAGATATGGGAAAGGCTCCCCCGGGTCAAGGTGGGAGGGGGCCGCGGCCAAGGCACAGTGTGAGAGCAGCAGGCCCTTTCCTTTGTTTCAGGCCCAGGATTCAGCCCCAGCTGTTCTTCAGGCCCGGTGGGTGCTTCGGCATGAAGCTGATGGCTATTTTGCAGAGGAATTTTCCTCTGGGAGCCGCTTCTGCATTGTACAGCTAATTAAATATTTCCTGGGACTTGGAGAGACGGCATCTGTAGCCGGGTGATTAGAGCATCGGGTGACCTGAATCACACAGGGGCATGAACCTGGGGCTTTTCAGGCTGTGTAAGCTCTGTGGGTCCCCATCCTCGCGCAACTGGGTAGCAGCATGAACAAGTTATTTTCCGTCTGTTTTCCCTCCTGTCCTTTGCCTTTTCCTTAAGAGCTTTGCCGTAGGGACCACACTAGCTTGCTTATGATGGTGTTGGTATGAATCTGAGCCCCTGGTAGCAGCTGTGAGAAAATTCTGCTAAAATGCCCTCGTGTAGGCAAGATCTAGGGAATTACAATTCCTCTCTTATCTGGCCTTTGTGAAACGAGAGACATCCCATCTGCACGGCTTCCTACTTCTTTGGTAGGGAAAGGCAAATTCACAGTGTGCAAGAAGCATTTGTCTCAAACCTTTGCGGGCCTCATCTTGGACTAGGAACATCTGAGAAGTTGTAAGGGTGGCTTTAGGAGGAGGACAGTAATCCACGGGTTCAGGGTTTACAGAAAACCAGTCTGCTAGCAGGCGTCAGTTGACATAGCTGCATTGAAGCAGTGGGTCTGTTCCTCCCAGGATAAACCTCAAGGTTCACAAAAAGGCCAAGTTCAGGATATGCCAATTCACCATCTGCAGCTGAGCAAATGGAACGGTAGCAATTTCCCAGTAGGATATTCTGAACGTTTTTATTAAGTCGGGGAGACAGAAGGCATTTTCCCTGAGCTCTCCGATCAACAGGCAGGCACGCTGCTGCGTGGGTTTGCAGCACTTAGAGGAGTAAAGGATTTCTTCAGATCAGTATGCTTCCCCCCCCCACACACACATATAATTCTTGCAGCTGCAAGTGCATTCAGGACAAGGGGAGATGGGACAGTTTGAATATTGGGGTACTATCTGCTGAAAAGTGGGCCATTGTATGGCTGGAAGTTTTCTTACTTATGCTGAGAGGGAACAAAAGGTAGCAATGGAGACAAACTGTTCACTTTGTCCTCGACCATATGATATAGCTAAGAAAAATGCATATGTTTTTCTGGATATATTCTCTAGCAAGGACAGAAAGCCATTAAGCCACTCATGCCCCAGAAGTAGTGGAGTGTTGGCAATGCCACTGGAGCCATCTCTAAAAGGCAAGTAGCATAGAAATGCATCTCTCTTTGATTTTGTCTCTGTAACATGATTTGTTTATTATTTTTTTTATATTTTCTAGCTATCTAATACTCTTTCCCTCCACCTCCAAACTCCAGGATAGCATTGCACGGATGGGAGCAGAGCACAGACAGACCTCAGTAGGCAGGGAGTGGGGTCCCGCTGAGTGCTGCAGCCACCTCCACAGCCCACACAGGGCACTGGGCAGGGTGTGCTAACTCTGCTCATCCTGAGAAAAAGCAAACCTAGGACAAGTGGTGTTTCATTGCATCTGGTATTAGAAAATTATCTCAAAGCTAACCTATAGCAGAGGTTGTCTGTCACATGGTGTTGGGTTCAATAGGAAATGATGCCACCAAGCATCTGTCCCATTATATTTTACACATATCAAATACTAATAAGCCTCTGATAATTTCTACTCAGTTACAGTGTTACCCAGTAACACGCACCCTGCTCCTCAGTTTAATATGCCCTGAGAGCCTTATCAAATCTCTCATTAAAGAACTTGTTTGATACCTGATCACCCACTGACACTACTCTGCTGCTGATTCAGATTTCTCTCTTTAGAAAATGATACAGCTGTATTTAGATCTTTACTGTCATTGTTTTAAATGCAGAAAATGGATACAATTTCACTTTCAACCTGAATTTCATCCTCAAGCTATTAGAAAACCAGCAACACCAGAAACTAGAGGCAAACCCATATCTGAAGTATAAAAAGCATTTGGAAACAAGTTGTGGCATTAGAGGTTGTTACATTATTCCTACAGGATAAGAAACTGGGAGGTAACTCATTAACATTTGAGGTTTTACATTTGTTATTTCATTTCTCTCGATTTTCTTATATTTATTAACCTTTTAGTTGCTAAATACAACCCTGACACTTTGGTGGTCTAGAAACATGTTGACCGTTCCACCTAGCTTATATGGCAGAATCTAATTCACTATCAGAGAAGGAAAGTGGCCACATATACAAAAAGCATTTATTGTTGATCTAAATACCTCCCCCTGCCCTGCTCCCAATTATAGTGATCAAATCCCAGAAGGAAAAAAAATAAAAAATATCTTGTTGCGTTTTAAGCACTTAGATCAGATAAACAGCAGAAATTGCAAGCAGGATTATTACAATTCCCATTAACCTTTTTTTTTTTTCTTTTTTTTTTTTTTTCCTCCTCTGTGAGAGTTAAAGGACAGGATCTGTAATATGATAATTTCAAATAAAGTTTACAATTTTCCTTTCTCTCAGGAAACTATGACCTATGAGCAAGATGCTGAGAGAAGAAGAGCTATCTTGAGCTATAAACTTTTCTTTTAGATAAAACCTTCTGAAAGCCAAGCAGGACATTTAGACATCCCACTTCCATTGAAAATGTCTGGGATTTCTGTATTTCACTCCACTGCATGCACTGAAAATTCTGCCCTTTGAACTTTTTCTAACCGATGTTGGTTTATTTTTTTCCTTTTAATGTATTTTAAAACTATTTATATCGGGGAAAGTAAGAGACATATAAAGGGAGAAGGAAAAGAACAAAATAAATTCAGTATGAGTTTTTGCCTAGCTTTGCCTTTCTGCATAACATACATATTCCCCTTGCTCAAGAAGTAAAATTTAGCCTGAGTTTGCTACTGTATCATAATTAGAGGTATACAAGGGAGAAGAAAACCTCTGAGAGAACACAGATTTCACCCCCACCCTAGCAAGAATGAGTTCCCACTTAGTCTTGAGTTTCCCTTTCTGTAATTTTGTTTTTTCCATCCACAGTAACAACTCCAGAGATCTGCTATGGGGGAGGCAGGGGATTTAAGTAATTGAATGGGAAAAGACTTTCCTTGCTGTTAGAGATAAGTCTGCGATCCACTGAGCAGATTCCCCGGGGCATCACAGAAAGGGAGAATAAAGTTTGGGTACTCAGTAGAAATCACTTATGAAAAAAATACCTAGAGCTCGGTCATTTGAGTCCATCTCTGCCTGAGCATGGGATAGATATACTCCACAAGGGATGATACAAGGACTGATGCAAATGTAATCTCTTTCTGTTCACCGTTATAAAACATTTCTAGAAATAATATAAAGCAACTCTGAGGATGAGCAATAGGTCGTCAGGAGATAGCCACAGGTTTATACCCAGGGGATGCTTCTGATGGGTCCCAGGTGGTTGGGAACCAAACCATAGCAATTTCTACACCAAAAGCTTCTCCCCAGGAAACCCTAATACACGAATTTCAGACATGTAATCCCAACCCTGTGCCTGCATCAGACTGATGCTCCTGTGCATCGAGCTTATCCCTGCTGTCTCTGAGCTCTTAATCAGGGACTGTCTTCTCTGGGGAGAATAAGAGAAGCCCCATTTGATTTGGTTAAGATAAGAGGCAAGCAGACAGTGAGCCTTTGGAAAACCAGAAATCCCTGACTGTCCCAATGGGATATCTCCCCAGTTGGAAGTGAGGGGCTAGATCTTCCATATCTGCTCTTGGGACATCCATTCCAATTTACCCCAGCTCAGGATCTGTCCCATAGAGTAACTGCTGGGAGGTGAGGGGGGGAAAGGGAATTCTCTGCTTAGATCAAATGTCTCTGCCAGTGGTTGTCTTGGGACTTAGTTAAATATCTGGTCTCACTAAAGAGCGGAAGAGAGCTATGTGGAAAAGAGGGGAAGTTTAGGAAGGTGAAGAGGAATATCCTTAGGGTCTCTGGGAAGGACACCTGCCTGCGACACAGGCTGAGGTGCTCTCAATACTCACCAGGCACAGCAGGGTTGGAAGAAGGGAGTGAGGAGGAAGATGCCCAGATAAGGGTCCATGTGAAACATAAAATCCAAGTAAAGAGGGAGAAAGGACATCCTAAAAAATAAAAATAAAAAATTGGGTACCACCACCAGGGAAAAGAAAAAGAAAAAAAAATGCAACAAAATTAGGGAAGGGATGGAGTTATTTTCCACCCAGCGCTCCTGGTGTGATGAAGAGGCGCATGCCCCCTGAATCCCAACTTCTGTGAAGGGTAACCAATCCTAAAGTAAGAGCTAAAGGGGGTTGGTGAAATGGAGCCGCAGAACTTCCTAAGAAGAGATTATCTACTTAATTAAAGATTTTTTTTTCCCTAAGTCCTTCAGCCAATCAGGACTCAAGTGCCAGAGAGAGATTGAACTGATGAAAAGAACACCCCAGGTTCCTCGAAGACAAATGCACCACGAAAGGGATAAGAGGGAGGGAAAAGGGGGGGAAAAGGAGAGAGAGAGAAAGAAAAAGAGAGAGAGAGAGGGAGAAAGAAAGAGACAGCAAATCCCTTAAAGCAATCACTAGACTCAATCTCCACGGCTGCTGCCTTGCCTCTCTGTCCCCCGCTAAGGCAGCAGGAAGGGCTGCTCGCTGTGCCCTCACCTCCTCCTGCCACGGAGGCACCGCCAGCAGCTGGGTGCTCTGGCCTGGGGGCTTGGGGATGGCCCACCTGTGCCTCATCTTTGGAGGTGTCAAGGAGAAGGATGGGGACAGCAATATGCAAGTATTCTCCCTGCCTCAGTCTCCCCCAGAAACGTAAGGGGGATCAGGGCCAGTTTAGGACTCCATCTACTCCTCCCTCATCATGGACACCTGCCCTTTCTTCCCACCTCCTGTTTGCAGTATGCCATCTCCGCCCTGGAAGAAGGCCTCTGGCTAAACCTTCCCTCTCGCCCTCAATTTCTGCATTCAGGGTGTTCTGTGAAGTGCATGCAAAGGGATCTTGGGTTTGGGAGAGTTGGTAGTCACTCAGTGAGCTGTTATCTCAAGCCAAGGGCACCCAGCCCATCCCTCCTGGCCACAGGGGACACGTTGGTGTCACACCACAGCCACTCCAACCAGCCCCAAGCCAACAGGATGGGCCTCAAAGCCCTAGGAACATCCTCTGCACCAGCTCATGGTCACATCTCCCTGCCCTATGGGGTCCATAGGGAAGGTCATTTTCTATCCAGGACACCAGCCAGCCAGCCCAGCATCTCACTGCCTTCCCTTCTCTGTGCCTGTGATAAAACTAGCAAAGCTGCCATGCAGCCACCCCAGATATCTTTCAGACATTCTCCATGCTGCACAGCTGATTTTTGTGCTGTGATCAGCCAAACAATGAGACCCATCAAACTCATTTCACTCAAGGACCAGCCCAGGGCAAGGATGTGGCTAGGCTCCCAAAATGGAGGAATACCCACGGCTGGTGGCTCCATCCACACAGCCAGCAGGGACTTGCTCTCAGATGCCCTTTGGCAGGTCCAGCTGGGCACAGGGCATCATGTCCAGGCAAAACACTACCTTTGCCCTCAGTGCTTTCGTGGAGAGGGCAGGAGGGGGCTCGCTGTTTGCAAGCACCCAGGTGAAAGGAAAATGCAGCCATCCTCAGCTTACCCCAGGGCCAGCTGTGCCTCCCAGGTGCATCCTAGTACAGCCAGGCTGGTGGTATTTGCACAAATTAAAGCCCAACTCCTAGAGCCACAAGAATTTTAAAAAATAAGGTGTTATATATACTAAGAGCTTGAAAAGATATATAGTAGAGGCTAAACCTCCAGAAACTGAAAGGTAAGGGGAATAAGCCCAATTATTTTTTCCATGTTGAACAAAATTTAATGGTTTTAGTGACATAATCATGACTCTGAATGGGTCTGCTCCTTCAGGGTAAGCCGGGGAGAAAGAAATAGCACAGCCACTAGGAGCTTTCAAAATATGTTCTGCATTTGGCAAGCGTTTGCAATAGCAGGAAGAATTTTCAGCTGCTTCTTGCAAGTGTCCAAAGGCTTGTTTCTGTACACTTGAACCACGGTTTTCTCATTCCATGGATCCAGCAGCAACAGCATTTTGAAACTGGGCAAAACTTCAGTCACATCTTGACCAACTGGAAAGGAAGGATGTACACCAGCTCTGCTGGGGTGAGTTATTTTTATTTACTCCATGACAAATTAAGTAAGGGGATTGCAGAAAGGAGGAAAAAATAATTGTAGGCAGATACAAAATAAAAATGGGGAATTTATGTTTTTAATATCTGATTTCACAAGAGGCAGGCAGGCTTTCCCCCAGGCTCACACAAACACTGAGAGCACCAGGGTGCTTTGGAGCCAGCAGCCTTCCCAGTCAATTTCTATTTTCCATCAGATGCAATAGTAACTTTCCCGTAAACAAGCATGTTCTTCAAGCCAAAGAGGCTGGAGGCAATGCCTGAGGAAAAAAAAAAAAGTCCCAAACATTTTTAAAGCACTTAATTACTGTTCTTAAAGGCTGTATAATAGAATCTTTGAGGTAGTCTCTAAAGAAATGGGATGCAAAATTGTTTTATAATGTTCACCAAATTTTGTTATTGTTACTAACCAAGCCTCTGTAATTTTTCTAAAATGGGTCCACAAAGCATTAAGATACATTTTATAGCCAGAGAGACTGGTATATTATCCCATCTGACCCATTGTCTAACTCAAATCCCATCTGACCTTTGCATGGAGTTCTGTAATGTGTGTTTGAGTATTTGCTCATCTTTCAGAAAGGCAGGCAGGCTTTGAGGACAACAGGAGATAAAGGAGCTACCACCACCTGTGGTTTGCTTACAGTTTTGTTTAAAAACAAACAAAAACATAAACAAAACACAAATATAAGATGTTTTATTTTCCAGAGTACAGAGAAAATCTCAACTGTCTTTAAAGAGCTTGTAAAAGTAATCACAGAAAACCTAAAAAATAAAGACACTAACACTCTTACTGCTTTTCACCCTGATAACAACACAACTGATAGAAGTGAAAATGAGGTTAAGAAGTGGGGATAAAAATTCCAAGACTGGCTCACAGATATCTCAAAATTTTCTTGGCATCAATGCAAAGTTCCCAAAAGGACAGGTTTTTTTTGTTGTTGTTTGTTTGTTTTTAATAAAATAACCATTAAAAAGATCAGGGATAAAAAATAACTATTATAAAAGATACATGAAAGATATCAAAATAAATAAATTGATCATGCCTAGGGAGTGAAGAGAATTCACTCCTGAAAGAGCTAGAAGTCCCAGGAAGGTCTGCTTTCCCAGAGCAGTAAGCAGACTTTGACTGAACTGAGTGCAACTTTGTCTTTTGCACCAGCTTAAATCCGTCTTCAGCAGTATCTTGTGCTTGTCAAAGCATCCACAAAGGCCCCCAAAAGTGTACATATTACTTGCAATCCACTGCTGAACTTGCCCTGTGCTATTCTGCTCCTGTGGTCAAGTGATTCCAGAAACAAAGCTGGGGAAATTTAATACCTTTTATTAGAAGGGTTGTATGCACAATGCAAGAAGCTAATACATATTTTTTGTTTGTTTGTTCTTACCATTTTGGCTTTGGAGAGGCAGAAAAGGTGCTGGTGTGCCCAGAAGCCTGTTATTTTTATTTTTTTTTATTTTTTTTTAGCCATATCAACCTAAGATTGTGCCACTACAGATGGTATTGACACACCTGAACACGCAAATGGCTGCATGACCTCTTCACTGTAAGCTTGACTTTGTAACCTTCATGCTTTCTATCGCTGTTCCCTGCATGGTTGACGCACACTGAGGAGGCTCCCATGAGGTCTGCTTGTGCTTTACCAATATTAAATCTGGCCTCATTTTTGCAGGTTCTCCCTTTGGTTCATGCAGGGACAGTTCAAGGGGCACTATTGCAGTGACTAGGCTGGGGACTGGGAGGAGACCCAAAGCCACATCTGAAGCTGATCAGTAAGACTCAACAGTGTCCCAGAGAAAAGGGGCAATTTCTAAGCTAACAGCTTTTCCCCCCTCATTTTTGTTTCAGAAAAACCTTTTCCTTCTGACATCACAAAGCATTTTCCATCTGCATCTCTTGAAGAGCCTCAGCAAGACAACTAGCATGCTTTTGCCTTGTGCAGAATGCAAAGCTGATGTTGTGGCCAGGAAAAACTTTAGGAACAGATCTGGTCTCCTGGGCCTCAGGCTTGGCTCCAGACTTCATCTACCTGGTCTGGTGTTCAAGTCAGCCTGGCTCAGGGGAACTGCAAAGGTTTCCAGGGAGAAGTCCTCCTTAGCCATCACACTTAGAAGGTGGCTGTGCCCAGGAGCAAGGGAGCTCAGAGCCCTTCAAAAGCTCCAGTTCATCAGCCTGTGCTACCATGATTCCACTATCCCATATTATAACAGTAGAGGGTATTTCCTGTGAATGGTCTTCACTTGCTGTGGCAGTAACTTGCATGGGCTCACACTTTTACCCCACTCTTTTGAGAGTCCAGAAAGCGAGTGCAGGTGCAGAGCATCTGTTGCCAGCATGCTCTGAGTGGGCACCAAAAGGGACAGAAGTGCTGAGGGGTGTGTACGTGTGGATGAACCACCTCTTGAGAATCACAGGAAACTCTGTGTGTGCATTTGAGGGGGGAAGAGAGGATGCTGTCCCATCGAAGGACCAGCAGCATCAGCTTGGAGAAGCAGGACAGTCAGGGTGGGAGGGGAATTATGTGCAGCACTCCATGAAGGTGTAATTAGGAAGAGCAGGACTGAGTGAGTAAAAGCACATTCCTTACCAGCTGGCAGGAGACAAGATCACCCTGGACATGAGAGGGACCATGCCAGCTCCCAGCTCGAGCACCATGCCCCAGCTGCCTGCCAGCCGCACCTTGCTCCTGTCCCCACACACCTCAAAAGAAATTTGGGCTCTCCCTGTGGGACCAGGAGCACACGTGCTGCTGCTTGCCTGGACACAGCCACTATCTTTCAGAGGCTTGTGTGGGCCACCACAGACTGAGTCACGGGGAGTCAAAGATACCCTGCTGTAGTGGCCTTAGGGCTAGTAGCTGGAAGGGAAAGGTCTTTGGATTCAAGAGGTCCGGAGTGGACAAGAGGATGAAGCAGGAAAAGCAGGAAGGTGGCCCAGCAGAGCAGTGTAAATAATGGCTAATGGGTGTCTTTGACAGGCCTGAGGAACCCGAGAAAACTCTGCATGGGAGCTGCTGAAATAGGTTCCTCTTGCACCACAGGCATGCATTTTGTTTCCTCTCCAGACTCCCTGTGCTCCCCTCAATATTATTACTATCAGCAATATTTGGAAACAAAACCCCATTTCTAACTGAGCAAAATCAAGCCCTTTCATTAAGAAATCTGCCCCGTGGCATGCTTTGATCTTTTTTAGCTGAACCCATCAGCGAGCTCGGCAGGAGCTGCAAATAGCCCCGGCCGGCTTACAGCTGGCCAGCCTGTGCTGGAGCGATTTTGCTTGTCTCTGGTGCCGAGACTGATTGGCTTGGAGTCCCTTTTGTAACACGGGCAGGAGGAGCTTTATCTGCGGGTTTTACATGATCCTGTGATCTTTTCCTTCACTAATTTGCCATGCGGCCTAATGAGCATGCAGAGGCATGTGTCGCCCCGGATGGCTGCAGGCCTCTGCTCAGCAGCCGGCAGATGGTGCTCCCACCTCACCGCACTGCACCGTGTCCAGGCTTTGCAGGGGATCCTGGCATAAAAAACCTCCCCTCTCCTCCAGGCCACAGCACCTGGAGCCCCCAGCAGGGGTAAAACCCATGAAAAACTGAGAGACGTCACAGCAGAGGAGCAGAGACACGTGCGGAGGGCTAGCAGCAGCCTGACACGTGCTCTCTGTGGCCACCACACGTGTCTCATGGCACTCATCCCTGGGCAGCGCAGTGGCTGCTGCCGAGTCCTCTATGGACACCTCGGGAAGAGCCAGGTGCTCACTGACCCTCAAGAGGGAGATGGATGCTCTGTACATGAGATCAGGAACCACATTTTCACACTCGTGCCCCCTGATAGACCCTAGGAAGACCCCCTAGGTCAGGGGCCCACAGTCCTGGCTCAGCTGTTTGCCCTAAAACAGTAGTAAATACTGTGCTGGCACAAGCCCAGTGAGGTCTTTTTCTCTTTGCCTACGGATGACTAACATGACTAACCCTCGGCATTTACCCGCGATGAGTCAGGCCTGCAAAATCATGAGACTGGCTTGAGAATAATACACAGTGAGAGCTATTTGTGTCCAAGCCTTTAAGGTACTCTTGGGGCTTGTTTCCTCTGGAATCGGCAGGGCTGGGAACATGCTGTTCTTGCAAATGAAAGGCAAGCTGAGAGTCCTGAGCTGCAGGCAATGAGTCTTTCTGATGAGCATCAAATGACAAAAAGCTCGCGATAGATTATAGGAGGCGGGAAGGCTGAGAAGGCATACAGACCTCTCTGAGTTGCCCCAAACTTGTTGAGTGGGGGTCCTGGCTGTTTGCACGAGAGATCTCATGCATTCTGTGTTCATGCATTAAAATAATGGATCTTTCTTGCTCTGTCTTTGGCCAAAATCTTCTCTTGGCTTTCATTGTGTTGCTCATTTCCACCTTGGGAGTGGCTGCACTTCAGCAATGAGCATCAGACCAGCCTATGGGGTGTTGTGACTCTCTGAGCTGTAAGGAAAGCTGAATCCTTTCCTAATAAAATCTAGGGCTCAGGTTCTAGCTCTAGCGTCAGTGTCCATTTGTACCGACCAGGATCATCTCTTCTGCCAAAATAGTCAGTCAGCCCCAATAAAAGGTGATGATCAGGAGTTTGGAGGCTGAATCAGACAGCTGGGATGAAGAAACAGCTTCAAGGCATGCAGGGTAAACTGGCACCATGTATTACAAATCCTTTGCAAATACCATTGCTGACAAAGACAGAATCCAGATCCTGTCAAAATCCTAAGTACGAGGCACTTTTTTTGATGGTTGTTAGAAAAATGTTGTGGACACTGTTGTTGGACAACCTTGACCTCTGTTCTAAATGTCCCAAAAAACAGGCTGCTACATAAATAGCAAAGCAGCACTTTTGTTTGCCTGTTGGGAATAAGACCCTTGGCTTTCATACTGTCAACCTGTTTTCCCCACTGATGAAGGCTGCCAGAGAGAGGAGTGTTGTTGAAGCATAATGCTTTCTGAAGGAGGTATTTCTCTTCCTGTCTAAAGGGATGCGGCTAAGAGCATGGGCTAAGGCCTGATGAAGATGAACAGATTTTCCTTGAAGCCCTAAAAAGAAGACGTCCAGAGACTGAAGGAAAGAGAAATGTGGCAAGAAACAATAACCCTTTGCTGAGTGTGAATGTTGAAGCCCACTTAGGAAAGAGGGATTCATTCTGGTCAGGTGCTGCTAAGGGGTGTCAGTACGTGACAACAAACTGTTCTGGCCATGCTACATTCATTTGTCACAACTGATAGCAGTCAAGCTTGCTTGTACCCCTGTTTTACAAAGTCATTCGTGTCTGACCTCCATCACAGCAGCATCCAAAGACATGGTCCAATACAGCCTCCCAGTACACTTATGAAACATCAGCTGTTGAGTGGAGGCTGGCAAGTGCAGCATGGCACAGGTAACGACTTGCCCAGAGTTGGGCAGTGAGGTGATGTATCGTATGATGCATCTGAGCTCAAAACAGCAGAGCGGAGCCTGCTACCTGGGAGAGGAAGGGGAGTGAGGTTGCTCCCTACACCATGTCAGTGCTGAGACAGGGAACCCTATTGAGGTGGATGCAAGGCCATCCTGTGAAATGGGAGACTTCTGGTCAGGGGCTGCCTGGGGCTGAGACCTTGGTGAACTGGGATGGCACCCTACTGGGCGCAAAAGAGGACCCTACATGAAGTGAGCTTTTCCCAAGCACCAGAGTTTATTTGGTGACCTGAATCTGGTCTCAGAGCGCAAATCAACAGTGATGTTGCACCGGTTTTACAGTAATACATGCAAAGTAGGAATGAGCCCTGTGTTTACAGGACAGAGCACTCATTACACCATCCATGTCACACCAATAGAGAGAAGGCCAAAAACAAACAAACAAACAAACAAAAAACAACTGCTACCACATTAATCCATCACCAGGTGGTATTTTCTGGAATTAGGTATTTTATGTAACTTTGTCATTACCTGTTACCACCACAAAAGCCGTGCTAACTCCCAGTTTCTGCCAGCCTTCATAGCAGTTGTTCGGAAGAAGAATCCCACCCTTCCTCTGCTCAGCTTTCAGAAATATGGCAAAATGATTCAGATCTCGTGTCATCAGGGTGAGCGAAGAGTAAAAAATACATAACCCTTGGTGGCAGTGAAAGCACGAGCTCGGGGCGTGCAGTCCCTGCAGTTCCCTCTGCTACACGGGGATGGCGATGCTGTCTCAGCTCTTATTTCAGCCGACAGTGCACACTGTGCGCTCTGTGAAGGGCTCTTTTTTTAGCACCACAGGGCGTGCTGATAGATGATTGCACATGACAGGAGTCATTCTTACAGCCAGAGTCTGTCTGCTCTTGCTACGTCCGAAGCCTTGCATGCAGCTGCTGGAACAGCCCTACCCGCCTGGGTTCTGTAAGCGGAGAAAGAACAAAATGTCTTCAGGAATTAAGTGTGGCTGGTTTCTGTGAGGCTTTTTTTTTTTTTAATGCCTATTTACAGACTGCATCAGTGATTGGTAGGTGGTGATGCTCAGGGGAGAGAGCACATCCTGCTCAGGAAACAGGGTCTTCTAATTCCAGCTCAGACTTTGACCATGGATAAATTATTCCCTTTCACATGCCCCAGTCTTCGTCCACAGCCAAAGTGTCTACTTAAACTATAAGCTTTTGGAGACAGTGAGTATCTTCCAGTGAGGGTTTGTAGAGCACCTGGCAAAATAGGGACGTTTATCTTGATTGCAGCTTTCACTCATTATCTTAATAATAAGCATCAAAGTCTTCATATAAATTAATTTACCTGAACACTCCCTTGGCATTATTGCCTCTAGATCATGTGTGATAAGAAATGATGGAGGAAACTGTGTGTGTGTGTGTGTGCACGTGTGCATGTCAGTGTGTGTAAAACCCCTTTCTGAGTTTGGTGTGACTGGAGGTGTGACACCTGGGCTGTAGGCGGAGGTGACTGCCCTCCAAGTGGCAGCACTGTACCTCAGACGTGATGTGTGTGCCATCTCCGCTGCCTGCTGCAAGATTTCTTCTGTGTGGGAAGAAGGAGTCAGCTCCTGGGCTTGGATCCCAAAGGATGATTTTTTAGCAGTTGTGGTGGTTCTCTGCAGAGAGCACCTCCTCAGAGAGTGGGGCACACTGGCACCGGAGGGTGTGCTAGTACCTCCATTACACATGGCTACAAGGGATACTGGTTGATCCATCTGATAAAATAAAATTAAAAAAAAAAAAAAAAGAAAAAGAAAAAAAAGGAAAGAAAAAAGGTTTGTGCAGACAGGGAACTCCAGTCCCTTCCCTATTTTTCATTGTTCATTAGAAACATCACTGGAAGTAGGAGGCGTCAGTTCATAAGAGAAACTCCCTTTTGAGTAAAAGAAGCCTGGCAAAGGACTTTTTAAACAGGGACATTTGTCATTTTTCTATGAGTAACATGAGGAGCATTAGTGCTGCTCTCCTGTTATTAAGAGAGCAAGCTTCCCCTCTAGCACTGCAGAAGAGTGAACCCCACTGTGCACCTCACCTCCAATGGGATGTTGTCCAGCTTTGCTGGGCTGCCTGGAGTGTAGAGTCTCTACCAGAGAAAACCAATTTAATTTGTGTATTCCTTTTCTTGATGAAGACACCAGCCAGTCATCTAGAAGACCTGGTGTTTCTCACTGTGCTTCTTCAGGCCACTTTTGTGTCTTCTGTGTCTCTCTGCCCCAGTTTAGCAAACCCACATCAACACTGCACAGAATCTTTCTGGCGACAGCAGGCATCCTGAAGCAACAGTGAAGCTCTGTTCCTCATCTGCCAGTTAGTTTCTAATCCAGGCCCTGCTATTTTTATCCAGTTAGGATTTCTCCACTCCCTTAATAAATATATATTGTGGCACTCTATCAAATGTCTGGCCAAAGGAAGAGCAGTTTGCAATCATTTCTGGACATACTGACCCTGAGCAGTTGCACTGATGATGTAGAAGGGGAGAGCTCTGAGGAGTCCTACCAAGCCCACTGTCTTCCCCATGCACTGAAGGAGTAAGCACCCTACATGTCGCAAGAAAGCTCCCTCAATGTCCCAACAAAACAGGAACCGTCCCCACTGCCATGTCCTCTCGTGACATCAGCCCCAGAGTGTCCTCCATGTGCTGCTTCTGGTCTAGACCACCACCAGACGTTGCTGAGGCTTCATCCAAGCTGAGTCAAGGCACACACTAAAAATGTGGTAAACCCTATAATAATGGGGAGAAGGTAGCCTCAAACATGCCATTTGTAATAACAGCTAAATAGTGAACTGTTTGAAGTGGAGTGGAGCTTGGAGCTGTTCCCCCTTCCCCTCTGCTGGGTTATCTTTAGGGGAAAAAAGCCAAAATTTTCAAGGTATTAGTGACCGCAAGTGAGTTTCCAAGAGCAGAACTCCTAAGGAAAAAACAATAATCAAAAAACCTCTCTAATCCTGATTTCCAGGAGGAATAATAATAATAATAATAATAATAATAATAATAATAATAATAATAATAATAATAATAATAACAACAACAGTGTCCCTGCTCTATAAAAACTGATCCCTTCACAGTGTTTTTGGCAGGACTTCTAAAATCACCTTCAGCATATGTAAACCTAGGGCTGGATGTCTTCTATTCAGGGCTAAAATGATGATTCATTCTCTTATGTTCACCCAGATATGTTAATAATTTGGGGGGGGGGGGGGGGAAGGGGGCATTGTTAGGTCTCATCTATGCCTTTTGGATAGCTCATACTGAAATGAGCACCAGTTTGTAACTTCTCTGCTGAGGAAAGGCAGACTGAGCCCTTACGTGGAGGCAAGTAGACCCTCAGCTGTGCCTCCTTCCCCCTTCCAGGTGTGGGGATCGAGGTGCTGGGGGATGGAGGACAGCTGAACAGTGGGGCTCTGCTATAAAAGGAGCCTGCTGGGACAGGAACCTTTAAAAGGCTGGAGGGAGGAGGAAGAGGGTTGAGAATAAGACCATATAGGCTGTTGCTGATGTGACATGCTAGGGAGATGATAGGCTACAGCAAAACTCTTAGTGTACAACTAGAGACTGAACGTCAGAAGTTGTGTCTGTGGGTTAGGCAGCTGTTTAAGTCCTGTAAGACAGCTGCTAGATAAAAGGGGAAGAAGATGTATTTGGAAACTACCTATTTTGACTGGTACCATGTAGGGGAAGGGGAGCATAACAAAGCACGGTCTGCTCTCAGGACAGAAAATATAATTTCTCTGAGGAGAGAGTTATCTTTCGCAATTCTCCCTAGCTTCCAGCTGTTTTCTGGGATTAGGTATGCTCTGGTGAGAGAGGAAAAGATTTTAGGGTATGGGATTAGGAATCAGAAGCAATCCTGAGGGTCTACAGCTTGTGTTTCTGAAAGTCGGTAATATCCTGTCCCTGGGGAAAAGAGTGGCTTTGTTTCTCTGGCCCTATATGCAATGAAGGCTTCAGAAATCTCTCCTGATGATGTGGTAATCTGATCTCCTACATGTCATGTCTCTGCCTATTGCTGGGATACCATTAGGGTTTCAAAGCTTGTGAATTGGTTCTGTGGACATAGCCCCTGCCTGAAGTGCTTCTGTGTCCCCTCCCCTGTCTGGGGAAGCTTTGTTTCTTAGGTCTCTGTGCATTCTAATGGTGGATCTGTAGGCTCTTCCTACACCAGAGCAGCTCAGCTGCAAGGTCCTGTTGCCCAGGCTAGGACACTTCTCAGCTGGTAACCTTGCAGACACTGTGTTGGAGGGCAGAGCTTAGGCAGTGTCATCTGAGGAGCTGGAGGCTAGGGCCACTCTGTGATGAGATCTGTCCCTGAGCTCCTATCGTGGTTGGGTGATTTCAGACTTAGGAGTGTTTGTGTGCTGGCAGTGCCTGGCCAGTTCATTTCACTTAGGTAACCCCTGCACTCCTCCCGTGTCAGAGCGTGTGATGTGCATCCATCAGCTGGCTTCCTTGTTGCCTGGTATCAGTCTTATCGCCCGTGAAGTTTACTGTTCTTTGGTTTCTGTGGTCAGCCAAGGATTCAGCAACTCTCTGGCCCTGCTGTTTGCAGACAAACAGAAAATCTGGCGCTTTTGTTAGTGTGACCATGTCCCTGTGGTAGCTGACAGGCTGTCCTGTCTGAGGTAAACTTACAGATGTTTGATCTTCAAACAGTGTCCATAGGGAATCTTACAAGCTCTGAACAGCTACTGTCTCCTTTGATATCTGAAGAGTAGATATCCTAGCTGAAAGGTTTCCAATAGCTATATTTTCCTTGCTGTTTCCTCACTAAGCAAATAAAGCAATAGCAAACCTTTGTATTGCTTAATTATCTATATTTTTTAAAGCATTTTGATCCGGAGTTGACTTCCCATCTCCACCTGCAAAACGTTCTTAGGCAAAAGTGCATAACCAAATAGGCCTTGGGATGTTTCAAAAAAACCGATCCCCAAAGCCTCTGGTGAGGGAGGGCACTTCCAGTTATTCCTTTAACACGTGCAGCAATGTCACATAAACTACAGCAGGGTGTGTTGCACAAGGCTCTGTGAGGTGGGGACTAATCCCTCCTGTGACGAAGGAACGAGAGGACACGGCTAAGGTTCCTCAGTAGGTCACTGGCAGAGTGCAAAGGAGCATCCAAGCTTCCTGCGCCCTGGACTAGTTCATGTTTCATGCATCAGGTGGGGGGAAAAAAAACACTTTGATCTTCATGAGAACGAATGAGGCAAGGGGGAAGTGGGAACTTGTGCGCTGCTGGTGGAGGAGCTGGTATGTTCACCTTGTTGCATGTAGGGCCGGACCACAGACACTTCTCTGGGGCGAGGGAGTGGATGTCCCTGGAGTCTAACTTGAGTGGGTGTGTTGTTTGGTACAGGCTCCCTCGTCCACTCTATCTGCACTGTAACTAATTTAGCTCCTAAACTGATGGCATTTAATTGCGAGGCTTCTCTCTAGTAACTCTGGTGGCATGGCCTTGGAGAACTCCCACGTGATACTTGGGGCTTTCTCAGTGCCTCCCTGCCAAAGTGCCCTCTGCTTGGGTGCCCAGCTGCTGGCAGCAGGAGTTTGGCAGCATTAGAGGCATGGCAGCCAGGCCATCAAATACCCACTTGCTGATGCATAGGGGGAGGCAGAGACAGGTGTTTTCTTCTGAAGTAGCAAGGCTTCTGTTTGAAACTGGGATTTGGCACTGATAGGGAGCATTTGGAAAAGAGTCCCCTTAGCATGTGGGGTATCACCAAGCGTAAAGCTTTCCATAAAGTCTGAAGTAAAGGTGGAAGTGTCAAAGCTAAGCAAAATGTTCAGGACTGTCTCAGCACAATTCACATCACCTGTTTCACACAGACAAAAGAGATAGGAGGAAAAAAAAAAAAAAAAAAAAAAAAAAAAAGAAAGAAAGTGAGCTTTGAGAACTCTGAATGAGTAAAAACTCATGACTAATACCATTAAAGCAGAGCTGAGCTAGCTCACTTTTCCCTTTATCTCTGATCACGCCTGGCTTGATTCCTTTTGCTCGGGCATTAAATGAATTCAGTGGCTGCAGGCATTTGTGGGCTCAGAAAGTACCACAGGCTGGGGATCTTCTTTTGCTCTCCATGTTGGGTGCTGGGCAAAAAAGTGAAGTGCTTCGTGGTCTGCCTGAAGCCAGCTGATAATTGCAAATATTTGCTGATTGCAGCTCACTTGGGCTGCCAGAACTGGCTGCCCAAACTGAGAAAGCACTCACAGCCAGGACCTAACCTGGGATGACGGTGGTGGCGGAAAAACAGCAGAACAACACTGCTCCATGTCTTAATAAATCATGCTGTTGCTCATATCAGCTTGGTGGGGTTGAAGGAGCTATCAGAGATGACAGGAACCACGCTTGCTGAAGCAGAAAGTTTTGCTTGAGTGCTGTTTCAGCTAGGCATGTGTTAGCACCGTGCTCACAAGGGTCAGGTGTGCATGTGAAACTTCAGTGATCGAGCCTGGAACGTCACCAGGAAATCTGGAAGCATGTTTCACCTGTCACAGCCTTTGTCTCTTTGGTTCAATCATTCCCATCATTGTTTAGACAGATGGTTTAGAGACTATAACCCAGGAGCCAGGCTCAAAATACCGCGTTGGGTTCTCAGCTTTGCCGTGAATGCCTTGGGCTGCTTAACATGAGGCACTTCTGTGCCTGCATCAGAATTTGGGGTTTTGCCTCTTGGGCTACAGGCTCTCTCTAGGGCTGGAGCCACTTTTATGTGTGAGACTGTGTGACCTGGTTCAAGCCTTTCAGCACTTAAATGGGAGGAGTGATCATCACAGACGATGAGACTACTGGTAGTCATTAAAAAGAAGGGTCTGGATGTAATATGACTGTTCTTCCTTAGGCCTCTAAGCATCTGCTGCTGGCTGTGGTTAGTCAGAGGATGCTTCTGGTGTTACTCAAACTCATTTTGTTGCAACAGTGATTCAAACAAGCTCACGTTCTTTATGTATAATCTGGAGAAATCTGTTCCTTAAGTGGAGTCACAGACATGACAGCCCTGGAGAGATGGGAACACAGATTACCTGGAGGCAGATTCGGGGGAGGCTTACAAGGAAAAATGTTGTTGCGCCTTGCGACACTTGTTGTTTTTCCGCATTAGAAGTGCTGAATCTGCATAGTTTCCCTGGACATCAGTGGCAGCCCTGAGACATCACCTGCGGAGACATATGAAATAAGCACACACTGTAGAAGAATTGCAGGCTGAAGTGACAGGCTGCTTCTGTAGAAAGTCTAATGGCGAGGTTGTGTCTGACAGTCTGGGGTCCCCCGCCATGCGCTGAAGCATGCAGAGAAGACACGTAGGTGATGGAGCAGATGGCAGCTAGCTTGCTCTCACGTGGGACCTCCTCCCTTTGCCCTGACAAATATGCATGTGGTTCCTGTCAAACCCCTCTGCAGGGCTGGTTTTGGCTGAATTTTTTACAGCACGTTTCAAGGGGAGGAATATATTCCCCACACCCACCAGCTCCCTCTGGCAAGGATTTCACATGGATTTCAACAGACCATTTCATGGCCACTGGCTTGGCTGGTCAAAGAAGCTGCCCTATGATAACACCATCAGTCCTACCTGTGTCTGCAGGACACACCACTGATGTCTGGGTGCCACACTGTCTTTAATATGTTTCTTCCAATCAAGTGTTATAAATTCCTTTTTCCTTGTTAGCAGGAGACATAGATCACAACTTCTATTTCTTAAAATACTTTTTATTAGCTGTTGTTATTAATAGAATCATGCTGTTATGTGAAGAGTTACCTGCTATTACTAATAACACGTTCACTTGCATATTCATTCATGCTCACTGTTACCCAGCTGGAGCAACTGTTGGGAGGCCAACCCCAACATGCACACTTGGAAGCAGAAGGTCATCCTGATGCACCAGTGGTTTCTAGGTAGGTGTTTAGAAATCCCTTTGGAGGGCACTTTGCTTCATCAGGTGTGCACATAACTCTGTAGTCTTCACCTGCATATAGCAGCCAACGCCCTCCTGGGTGTGTGAACAAAGTTATACAACCTGTTGTAGATGCTAATGTCTGCTGGCAGCTGTGTGCATAAGTTTAGACCACCATCAGGCCCTGGTGGTCTAAACTTATCAGTTCTTGCAAATTCATCAGGATTACTGGCCTGCAGAATTAATCAGTCCTTGGGAATCTTTCACATAGTATCTTCTTAGCACAATTCTTTCTTTTTGGCTTGTGATGTTTCCTTGTCGTTATTTCTCCATTCAAATGTATAGGAACATATAGAACTTACACACAAAATTGCACAAAAAGGGCTTTTACAATGCCAGAGGGCATTGCTTTACTGGCATGGTGGAAGGCAAACTTACCTGGCCAGGAGGTGGGACTAGGGAAACATGCAGCCCACTAGAAATGAAATCTGTGCTGTCAGTCCCTGTAAAATCCCCATGCCTCTGAGCTGAAATCAGGAGCATCATTGCCCCTAACAGATACCAATATGCATAGCAATCAGCCCTTGCAGCATGGACTTGTTGCCAAAGTATGTCCTTGGCAGAGTCCATGATATTGTGGCATGAGGTAGGCTTGAGTTCATTGGGAATAAGGTGGATGATAGGTAGATAGATTGGTACATGGGCATGCCAATGCTACCATCTCCATCTTTCTGTGGATGGAGTCCATATTTATCTATTCCAGCTGGCCTCAGAGCCTCTATGCCATACCTCCTGACTCAGAAAAGCCTCCATGCCACAGCTCTCCTTGGTGTTTTGCAGACTGTTTGGGTTCCACCCACCATCTTTGCTGCCCTTTGCAACAGGTTTTTTTTTTTTGCCCTGGATCTCTCCATCCATGGGGATGTAATTCCCTTCCTGTTTTACAGCCTGTACTTGGGCTTGTGACCAATCCTACTAACCTTCCTGTTTCCCCTTCTGACAAAAACTCTTTGGTTACATACTCTGAAGATGTCTAAACAAAACAAGTTCAGGTAGAACAATGCTGGTTCCTGACTTTTTATAGTATCCATGGATTTTTGTCTCCTGTCAGCATTTCAGGGCATTCCTTCTGATGCTTGGGGACATGCAGGGGTTCTTACAGGTGGTCTGGCTGTCTCATATATGGAGCAATGACTTTCTTCACCAGCTGTGTTCTGTGTTGTAACGTATGGGTGCCCAGCCTGGATGCGGGTTGGATAAGGGAGCTCCTTGCAGGCTCTGGAAGGGTTAAGAGGAGCATGGTGACTACGTGGCACAAAGCAGCCAGCAAATTACACACCTGCCCTATGTGGGAACCTGGCAGAGCGAGATGGCCCAGGCCTCCAAACCCAGAGAGCTTTCTGGGATCTTAGCCATATGGCATGCTGCACTGGTTCCTCGTGAATAGGTTCGCTTGGGGCTTTCCTATACGTGTGGTTAATGAAACCGTCTACTCCTTCAGCAGGTCTCAATTAGTCTGGCTGCTCTGTGAGAGGCACTGGCTCAGTCTGGCAGCTTCGCCAATGGTCTCAGTTCGCTTCTCTTGCTTTCGCCCAGAGGAGTCTGCTGCTGAAGGAGGAAACACCTTTCCTGGCTGCACAGCGAGGGTCTCCAAAGAAACCTGGGCTGTAGTTTGTGAACAGTTGGCAAGATTGAATATAATGCCAGCCAGCAAACCGGGAGAGAGGAGTTATCATCTTGGGTGTCTCCACAGTGGAGGAAAGGGGTGAGTGCTCTGCAACTCTCCTTTATTCAAGCCCTACCTTTTCCCCTCCACGGAGCCTGAACCTCCAAGAGGTTCCTGGCCTGAGCAGCCAAAGTGGCTGGGAATAAGTGTTGGGCTATGGCACACTGGAATAAAGAAGTCTGTGAGCTACCGAAGAGGCTCCTGAGCACCATCCCATGGGCCATGCCTTTCCCTGCTGCAGGCTAGCTTTCAGTGCGACTCAAGCAGCCAGCAAAGAGAGGAGGAACCAGCCTGCCTGATCGCTCAGCAGCTTGGTGCTCTGCCCCCTTTCATGGTCAGCTGTGCAGGAGCCACAGGGGGACCTGCATGGTGTAACCAAGAAAACGGAGGGAGTTGGGTTTTTAGAAGGAACTGGTACCGAGAAACAATTTGTGCCTCTATCAGGCATGTTGTGGTGGGGAAGGAATGACTACAGACACTTTTTTTTTTTTTTTTTTGGAGAAAAATGAGAGGGTGTGCTGCTGTGCTTGGCAGATAGCTGTGTAGGTAGCTGTTACCTGTGATGGTGGAGGAGAGGTCAACAGTGTGCAGGTTAACACACATTGCACATCTTTACATGGATGGCATTTTGTGGTAGATTTCAAAACTGTTCAGAAGTTCCACACAATTAGAAGTTAAAAGCAGGTGGTGGCTTGCAGTTCATATGATAAAATGCATAAACTAGGAGGAAAGTGCGAAAAGGCTAAGCTGACGTGTCAGTAAAGCAGAGCCACTAGCTGTGGATTTAAGTGCTAAGATAAGTGCTGGTTGTTTCACAAAGTCAGGTTCCTTATCCAGTTATTGCTGAGCTTCCATTTGGGAAATCAGAGCCATGTGCAGCCCTTATTGACAGATCTTGCTTTGCATGAGCTATGCTAGAGTTTGCAATGCCAGGTGCTTTGTTTTTTTTTTTTTTCTTTTTATTTGCCTATGTCACTGATTGCCATTGCTGGCTGTGTCTATTGTGCCATTTGCTATCTCTCAAGCTCCCACCCACGCTACCCTGATGGCTCAATCAAAAGCTCTCCAGCAACTTGGTTATTTCTTGTCCTCTGCTGCCAGTTTCTCGTAGATGGTACTCTTGTAATGACTATCTTTCAGTAAGAACAATTTTGCACCAACATCCCCATCTCCCTCAGCACGAAGAGCTGCCTAGCCCTGTCCTCTCAGCCATGAAAAAGCTATTTCCAGATGCAGTAGAAAGGAGGCAGATTTTCAGTAGCTGTAAATCTGAGCTTCTGCTGAGAGGTGCTTTAACAATTCAAGCTGGCCTGGAGCATCTCAGGATTTTTCACTGAGGATGGGGGAATTATCTTGAAACTAAAGGGGTGAAGGGATTGTATTTAAACTAACACACTGTCTAAATGAGCACTGCTCTCTTTTACTGCTGCACTGGGGTCCTTCGTGACCATGGACCAGCTCTTCGTGTTGAGGGAAGCAGCCCTCTCTCCACAGTAGCTGTTTTACAGAGGTGATCTGAGGACATTTAACAGGCTAATGTGCTCTGAAGTGGGGTTTGCATGAAAGATACAATGCCTGATCCCAGCCTGACCTTGTAAATATTTACTATTTGATATGCCCTGAGCAGTCCTATACATGTGAGCATCGCAATGGGCAGCAAGAACATTTTTAAGTATGTGGGTGTTACTGCCCTTTGTGCTCAAGCTGGTGCCAAAAGGCCAGAAAAGCTATATCTGCCCTGCCTCTTGCAGACCAGAGGTCAGAGGCCATTGGCACGGACACCGTATGCTATGCCCAGGCAAACATTTGGGTTAGAAATGTCTGTATGTGCTGGCCATGCGCAATGGAGATGTATCGTTATTGTGCAACTAAAGGGCAAAGAGACTGTCCTCAGCATTTGCTGAGCTTAGCATTCGCCTGTGGCACAGCTCAGTGATGTGCTGCCGGGCAGTGCAGCAGTCAGGAGACAGGAGGATTTCTCCAGCCACGGAGCAATCTGTTACAGCACAACATGATACCGGGACTGAATGAACCTAATTCAGCAGGGCAGGTAAATGCAGCTGAAATGGTTACTGACAACAACCTGCCAGGCGTGTAGTGATGCTTGCAGTATCTGCTGTACCTGCTCAGGTAGAAGGGGCTGGCAGTAAATGTGCTGCTGAGGAATGAAAGGCCTCCAGTTCCCGTGGCAGAGGCATTTACTGTGCTGTTCTGTTAGCTCAGGACATCCAGATGAGGATGCAGGCACTGAAGAAATATTACGAGAGCTGTACCTTGACCCATCTACCATTCAAAAGCATTAAATATTTAGATATGCAGTCAGAAATGATTTGAATCTCTTGACAGAAAACCTCCAGGGAGAGGGTGCTTTTGTTTTGGTGCTTACTGCAGTGCCCTCTCGTTGCACAGGAACTCAGTTCTGGTAAGGGTCTAGTTTAAAACAGCAAAGGATGGGATATTTTTTGAGTCCAGTTTTCCTCAGAGGCTGAGGGATAGCCAAAGGCCCTGCCTTGTCAGCATCATATAACAGAAGCAGCTGAACTCCAAATGCAGCAGATAAGGCAGAAGTTTCATACCACAGCCATAAACATCCCTAACCAAACTCTGGCTCCCCTGTGCTAGATGTGAAGTCTCTTCTCCAGAGACCACAGCAGAAAATCTAAGCAGCAGGAAAGCAGCATCTGTGCCAGTTCATGGAGGATGAGGAGACATACCCAGTGTCATGGAAGAAGCCAATGGCAGAGTGGGAAACAAATAAATGCATTAGTTAGTGACTCAGACTCCAGGCTGGCCCAGCCCAAGGGGTGTGAACCTGCGTCATCCTCCTGACCAGCTAAATTCCACCGAGGGGACCTCTTGCCAGCGGATAATGTGGTCCCATCAGAGCTGAAACGTTGCCAGAAACCAGAAATATCATCTTGAAGAAGAAAGAAAAAGGGAGAAAATCATTCTGTCCATATTGAAATGCTGTGGTTTGGGTATTTTCAAAATGAAACGTTTCTAGCTTATGCTTGGAAAAGACTTTCCAGCTGTATTTCTGTACAAAAGAACTGATTGTATTTATTATAATGGAAGGAGTCAAAATCTAAAATTAAGGAAGGGAAACACTCAAAACTCTCTCAGAAGACAGAACTCTCTCAAGAACAACCAACCAGACAACAACTGGGAAATCCCATCTCTTTGTCTGTAAATCAATCTGAAAAGACTGAGAAGATTTTCCTTTGATTTTTCACTGTCAGGTTCATCCTGCATCCAAACGAAAGCTCTTACTGGTATATGTAAATTCTGCAAAGCAGAAAGGTCCAATTTTATGCACTTTTCACACATCCCCTTATGCTTTGCCTTCATATGACTCAGCTGAATTGGAATTGGAGAGATTAGAGACAAAGAAAATTCTCACAAACACATAAAATAAATCCCATATGGATATTAAAACAAAGCTAGTGCATTATTAGCAGTGCTTTTAAAGAGCCTTGATATTTCCTGAAAACTCCCATGTGTCTGCAATATCTTCCACAACATCAATCCTAGCATGTTACATGGTCATTAGTCCAAAGAACATACTCATTCATTTATGAGTTTGAATTATGAGCTCTATTGCCAAAGATCTAATGTTTATTGTGTACCATGTTGGTAATTTGATGGCTTGACTTCTCAGAAGTTCGGAGTATTAAGGACAAAGCCTGGGGTAACTGAACTGGAAGAGCTGGGAGGAGTGACAAGGAAGGATAGGAGTGCTGTCTTCAGAGCTAGGTGGGATCCTGAGGCTGGGATTCCAGCTCTCTGTATCCCCATGCTGTGGCTGAGGCCATGATGAGAGGAGAGGTTACAGCACTTGATAGTGGTGTGAAGCTTTCCAAAAAACCCTGTACTGTGTCACAGCGATGGTCCACCTCACCCCATGTCATTGGTGGCAACCAGAGAGGCTGTGCAGGGAGAGGGCGCAAACCTTGGTCCTGCCTGAGGTCTGCACCATTAGCCCCGTGTCCAAAAACCACGTGTGTGTGTGTCAGAGGGCACCTCTCTGCCCTTAGCAGCTGGTTATGGACCTCAGTGCCCATGAGTCTCTCTAAACTCCTTGTCAACACGCTGGTGTTATCTGCTTATTGGCAGGCAACTGGCAACATTTTCCAGAACTTTATAAATCTCCTGTGTGAAAAAATGTACACTTATCTGCTGAGCACATCTAAAATTTCCAGTTTCCTGTAATTCTTGGGGCATTTAGGACTTCCTCAGCTCACAAACAAGGGAGGTGAGTCACAGACAAAAGCCACCACTTTCAAGGGACGCCTCAGATGACATTGCTCACGCTGAGCACAGAGCCCATGTTTTTGGGGATCGCTGCTAGAGAGCTGAGGTCTCTCCGCAGCTAAAATACAGGAGTGGAACTCATCACACCAAACTCATTTAAAAGACAGGCATCCAGCAACTGAACTGGATGTCTGGATACAAAAGTTAGAGATGCACCACTAGGGGATGATTCACCCTCTCCTAACACAGGTATCTCAGATTGCTGGTATGAGTCACCCTGGGAACCGCCTCCCTGTCTCTCTTGACTATAGAAGATGCTTATTTAACCAGCGTGGATCTCATACATAAGGCTAAAATTGCTGAAGTTTGTTGAAACCTGCCCCCGCCATCTTTGCCCTGTGAAAAAAGATGCCTAAACTCCAGTCACCTTGGAAGAATTTTGGCCGAAGGGGAACACTGGGCGGGTGAGTGCAGGGCAGCCTGACGCTCCACCACCTGCTCAGGGTGGGAAAACATCCCAACCTCTCACAGCTGTAATGCATCAGGATTTTTTAATTAATTATTTTGGTTTGTGGAATGATGCAGTTCCTGGTGGTCACCCGAGAACCATGCATCTAAGTGTAGTTGCTTTGGGATTCAGGGTCAGGCTAAGCCCATTTTAGGTGACAAAACGGCAGTTAAATACTTGATATTTGGATCATCACCATTTAACTTGGCACCTCAAAAAGACAATGAAGAAGTGCAATACTATGACTGTGTAGGTCTCCTTCTTTCTGAGTGTTAAAAATCACATGGCAGGTATCACCAGAATTGTGTCGGTGGCTTGTAAGCCATGTATTCCATATATCCATGTAAATGCTACAGCCAGAATGTGAAAGCTCTCTGTATATGAAGGAACAAGTATTTACAATTGTTCAGGCAAAATGACAATTCGGCTTAGTCAGCTTATAAAGTGACTGAAGGTCACAGGCATTTTGAAAAGGGATCGGCATTTTTTCTGTTTGAGGGCTAAAGACCAGGGTTTTGTAAAAAGCTATTTTAGGAGGGCTGAAAAAATGTGAAACAAGCAGATGTGTTTGTTACAGAGCCAAATTGGCATGTAACAGCTGTCGTCACGCTGGTCTCTGTTATGAAATACTACTTATTCTGAAAAGTGCTGTGTTTTTGCATATAATTTAAAAAGAAATAAAAGTTTTACAGGTAGGTGTTGGTTTGTTGTTTTTGTTGTTGTTGTTTTGTTTTGGTTTTGGTTTTGTTGGTTAAGAATTCCAAGCAAGGGGTTGATTGTTTTCATGCAAAGATAACTTTAAATATGCAGTAACAAAAGGACCAGAGTCACGACACAGTTGGCGTTTATGTGTATAAAATCGTGATTTTAAGCCTCTCTCCCAAATCCAAGGTGTCCTGCTTTGTGACCGATCCTTGTGAGTTTATATTTATGTACACAGGCTGAAGTATGGCCACGCGTGCCCATGCGCACACCAGGCTGCATTTTCACCTTCTGGGCCGCGTGTGCCTCCTTCCCCAGGCTGACCCTAAAGCTCACTTTTGCAGGACAAAAAGCTGCCCGTGTTTCCCACGGCTGCAGCGCCGGGGCCGGGGCTTTTCGGGCTCGGTTCCCCCGGTACCACTCCCCCCCGGCCGGCACCGGGCGCTGGGGCCGGGCCTCCCGGGGAGGGCGCGGCGAGGCCCCGGGGCCGGGGCCGGGGCCGGGGCTGTCTCCATCTCCGTCTCCGTCTCCCCGCGCCTCCGGAGATGAAAGGATTGGGCCGGGCGGCATCAGACAAGGCTGCAGAGCCGCGGATTGGCCCTGCCCGCGTCAGGCGGCTGCACACACACGGCCGGCACGCTGCTGGAGGCCGGCCTGACCGGCAGTAACCTCCGCGGAAACCCAGCCTCTTTTTTTTTTTTTTTTTTTTTTTTTTTAATTTTTTTTTTTTTAAAGCACCGTCAGCCTTGGAGGGCGGCCCAGCCAATGCCCGGGAGGGGTGTGCGCAGGGGCCGTGGTGGCATCTCCTGCGCGCTGCGCCCGCGGAAAGGGCCGCGGAGCCTCCACCTGGCCGCTGCCTCCCTCCCTGCGCTGGGTGCCGAACAAGCAGCCGCTTGTTTCCCCGTCCTCCCCTTCCCAGCAGGGCTGGCTGCCTCGTTAACCCGTCCCTTCCCCGGCCGCTGCGAGGTTTTCGGGGAGGCAGCGCTGGGGCGCATCGGCATGGCAGCCCTAATTCATAGATTACACGGGGAACCAGGAACAGGAATCGTGCGTGGGACACTTCCAGGCAACCAGCTCAAAGTGCTGAGCTGGCAGTGCTGAAGGGCTTGATAGTACAGGAAAACATTCTGGGCAGGGGATTTAATAACAGCCTTCAAGAAAGAGGGAGAGGCAGAGATCTGAGTTCCACTCTCATGAAATGCAGGCAGAGGGATCATTAACTTTATTTTTAGGCTTGGCTGAATAATCAAGGGGTTTGAAGATTTGCCTCCTCTGTCTTGCTTGTTTTAGAAGGGGTTGTGCGAGCAGAGCTCAGATCAAAGGAGCACCAAGGCACCAGAAGCTGCACCTCTCACACTTCAGCAAAGTATTTCTGGGACCAGCTGAAGAGCCAGAGCACTTCATGTGCTTGCTGTTACAGCTCAGGACAGCTGCACAGTACCACACTGCTCGAGCTGGCTGCTCACCTCCGGCTGGGGGAGCGCGGAGCAGCCCAGCCCTTCCTCCCTGGTGACCCCCTGCTCCCTGCCGCAGGCACCCGCTCCCACGCTCTGCGGCTCACCAGGCTCTGGCTCTGCCCTTCCCACCCAGCGAGCTTTCAGGCAGCAGGAGCTGCAGCTGGAAACCCAAGCGTGGGCCCGTTTTGCTGAGGAATTCAGCACGCTGCGTGCAAGGGGCTGCCATTTTGCCCAGCAGTGCCTCAGCGCTGCACCCCCTTGCATCCAAAGGGAGCGTGCAGGAGCCATGCGGCGACGGCCTTGTTCACTGCTTCTTCCAAAAGCAGCGGGTGGGTGGGGGAGCAGGGAAGGAACATCAATTACAGCAATATCTGGTCCAGGGATTCCCCCCTCTCCTTTTGTTTCCCTCCAGCTGTGAAAGGGATGGGGAGAGCAAGGGCGCGTGCACTCACAGGAGGAAAATTCCCCCTGGCCGGGGCTGACGAACCCGTGTGACGCGCTGGCGGCTGCACCCGGCCGCAGAGACACGCTGCCGGTATTACGTGTTGTGCTGCATGTACATCCATCAGCCACGGGCCCTGGCACCGGGCCCTGACTGGAGGTAACCTGCAGTAACCCAGCGGCGCGGGCAGTTGGCTCTGCAGCAGCAGGCGTGCCCGGCCACCACCGGGCGCTGGAGTATGAAAGCCATCATAATCCGCTCATTCACCACGCTTAAAGAGGCAGAGGTTTTTCTGCCCTTTCCTGCTGCTCGGGGAAGGGAGGAGGCGCTGAGAAACGGGATCGCGGAGCCCAGTCCGCCATGTCATCAGCCCAACACGCCTTAAAGTAACATTTTTATTATGAACAAATAAAATTTCAGATCAGCACAACCAGATGTCTGTTTCCGTATTAGTAGAAATTATTTCAAAAAGTTTTTGTTTTTTTCTTGTCCAGTACACAAAACAGAGATACTACTATGCAGAAATCCCTAAGCTGTGAAAAATCGTATCCTACTCTCATTTCAACAGTGACAGAGCTTAGACAATGTGCAGATTCAGCTTTCCAGTCCTTCCCCGAACACCCAACGCTTGGACAGCTGCTCTTCACGATACCATCAGGACTGGGAACGGTCTTGGAAAACAAATGCTTCCGCCAGCATCGGTGTGCGTGTGGTACGCCTGCCTCCTCCTGCTCCCTGCGCCCTGGAGAGGCAGGGTGTAGCCCCATGTTTCAGACAGGGAAACTGAGGCACAGAGAGGTTTTGGTTTTTTCTTTTTTTTTTAAGTGACTTTGTCCCAAAGCACACAGTGAGCAAGTAGCTTACCTGGGAGCAGAGCCCAGGAGAACTAGAAGCTCTAGTCATGAGGTCCCGCTGCTGCCTCATCCACTACCACCTCTCACAGACTCATTTACACTAAACATACAGACAATGCGTCCAGGATACAAACATGCCACCAAAAATATATATATATATTTATAGGTGTATATATAGATATATATATATATCAAACAAAGTTCTACTTAAAGTGTTGTATCTGTTTCTTAATCTAACAAAAATTTCTAACTCATACATTCAAAATCACCTGCACCCACAGTTCAATGTAGGCAATTAAATAATTAAGAAACCCCTCAAATGTTCATAATTCAGCAAAAAAAAAATACGGCAAATAGCTGTCAATACTCCTATGTATATTAAAGAAAGATTTAAGGCACCCAGAGATATTTGCCAATCTACCTTTAAAGTGACTGGGCAAACACCAGGACTGTTTGGTTACTGCTCCTCAGCTTCCACCCTAATTCCAGATTCTGGACCCAAATCAGCACTTGAAATTTGAAAGGAACCCTTGATGTCATACCTTGCTTCTCTGCTGAGAGGATGTGGGATATTGCAGCATGTCACAGCACGCTTCTCTACTGTAGGGTACTATCACACAACACGCTAAGGGCACCAGGAGCAAGGACATTGTTCTCCTCACCTTCTCCCCCCCCCCAAAGCCCCTTTCAAATTACTGGCTGGAGCAAACTCATCCTCTCTGGAGACTTCCAGGACCTCACAGGGGTTTAGATGGAAGTGAAGTTAGCCCACAGTTTCAGAGCTAACTATTTCTCCTTTTTTGAGTTTTATTTTGTTTTTTAATGGTAGGATACGGTTCCAGCCACAGCCCCTTTGCAGAGCAAGGGGGCTGTAAGGATGCTGCCTCCAGCCAGCTGCTGCCTGCCTTCAGGATGCCAGAAGCCAAGGGGCTCCCCTGCTCCATCCTCCCATCACATCTCTCAGCCGGAGACCACATCTCTCCCGATGGCTCAGAGCCCTAAAGGGTCCTGGTGATGAGCAGTAACAAGGCTGTGGCAGGGAGGCAAAAGGAGAGGAGGACTGCTTTTCTGAGTATCAAGCTAAGGAGAGTTAAGGAGAACATCACAGAGCTGTCCTGGTTCCTGATGTGTATCACAGCAGCAGGAGAAAGCAAAGCTGCAGAGGCTTGCTCCAGCGAGGCTTGCCTGGCTGCTACGTGGCAGAGCAGGGCAGGGAACTGGGCACCTGTGCCCCTCTGCCCTGCCTGCCCCCAAAATATGGGAGATGCCACAAACCCCACTCCTGCATCACCCCTTCCTGGTCACCTCTCGTGCTTTCCTCCAGCTCCATTGATGCGTTTAAGCAAAACAACAGATACTATTGCTACAACTAATAGCAAAAAACTAAAAGTGGATAATGATATAGGGAGTTAAAAGGGAAAAAAAAAAAAAAAGCACATTCAGCCTGGTGAGGGGCTCAGGGCCACTGCACCCACAGCCCAACCGCCTGAACTTCTCTGCAACTTGCAGGAAACAACACCCACAAGGACTTCTTTTTCCCAACACACCCTTCAGCTGCTTGCCCACACTGTCTCGGGGCCCTGGTGATATAACCGACCTTTAAGCTGCCTCAGCCACCCGCGCTGCCCACGCGGCAGACGAGTGGCTTGCTCTCCAGGCTGAGGAGTGAGGTGGCGGTCGCGAGGGTCTGGGAGGCGAGCTGAGGGACTGAGGAGGAGCTGCTTTCTCTTCCCATGCTCTCTTGGGAGCGCACCCCCATCCCTTGAGGAGCTGGGGGCTGCAAGCCACCTTGGTTCCTCACCGCCTGGCTCCGTCTCAGTGTTTGTCAGGCACTTGTTAATCAACCGAGCAGAGCCCACGTGGACAGAGAGACCTGCTCCATCAGTCCTCTAAGATGTCCTCACCCCTTCCTGAGCCCACAGGCGCTCCCTCACCACACTGTCCATGTTCCCTGCATCCCTGCATGCAGCATAGGCATACCCACAGGACACGCACGGACACCAGGACATCTACCTGCCACCCTGTGGGGACCCTGTTCCTCCAGCACATAAAGCAGCTTAACACCTTGGTGGAGCTTTGGTTTACATCCTTTTCCCCCTCTCCATTTTGGCACAGTCCCGTTTGCTGGCACAGTCTCGGTGGCGCCCAACAAAGCCACCTGAGGCTGGTGGCACAGCCCTCCGTCCCCTCCGCTCTGCGGCTCTCCAAAGGGGCCGCGCGGTCCCGAGCCAGGCTCTGCCTCCAGCCCCCACGGGACACGCCAGAGGGAGGAGGCCGTAAGGCCGCTGAGGCTCCCCTGGTGGTGCCCACAGCCACCAGCAGACCTGCCTGGAGCTCTCAGAGACTCTTGGGGCTCTCCTCCCACCTGCCAGAGAGGCTGAGAGGCAGGGAGGGGAAGGCAAACTCCCCGCGCTCTACATCTGATGGCAAGGGAAGGGAATGGGGGTGCTTATCTCAGGGAGCGGTTTGGCCGTGCCAAGCATCAGCAACCCATGAGAAAAGAGGAGGGACAAAGGAAGGAGGGGAGGGAGTTTTTGGGAGAGGGTCACTGACTTTGGCTCAACTCTTCAGCTGGCTGATACGGGCATCCCTCAGCTCCGTGGTACAGCCGGCTGCGATGGCCGGGCTGCTTCCTACCGGCTCCTCCACCGGGGGAGGCAGGGACAAAGTAAAGCAGAGGAGAGGGCAGAGGGGTTAGAGAGAAGAACGAAAAGGGGAGGAGGGAAAGGGGTGGCCTTGCGTTACAAAGGCAGAGCTCCAGATCTTAAATACATCACGTAAAATACAGTGTGGAAGGGGGTTAAAACTCATTATCATTATCGTAAGCAAACTGGTAGCATTATTCAGTAGTTAGTAAACAGAACATTAAACCTTTGTCCAGCGTGTTCGGAGGGGTCAGGAAGGGAGAAAGGGAGAAAAAAGGAGGAAGGAGAGGTGTGGATGTGTGTGTGAAGGGGAGTAGGAACTCAGCCACTCTTGTGACTCCCATCTCCAGTCCGCATTTTCCGAGCCAGGATGACTTCCTTGGAGACCTTCTTGCGATCACTGGCCAGCCCCAGGAGGCACATGAAGTCGATGAAGGCTGTGGTTAAGTTGAAACGCCAGCCAAACTCACTGGTAGAATAGTCATAGGGGAAGGTGTGGTGGTAGTTGTGGAAGCCTTCTCCTGCAAAACAAGACCATGGAGAGGATGTTGCAGGGCTCTAAGGTTAGGGGTTAGGGCCCCTTTCACATGGCCCAAAGCACTATGTTCCTGGAACAGACTCTGGATTGACTCTAAATTGTTTTTTCCTCTCAGCCAAATTTCTTCTCCCTGTGATCTACCCCATCTCATTTGGGCATGGTCCAGCACTGGGAGAAGCCTGGGCTGGCCCAAAAGATGCAATGACAGCCATAGAGGAGCAATGGGGCTTTGGAGGAAAATGAGCATGTTGCAAGGAACCTAGAAAGGCTCTGGTTCACTGGGGGAATCCTAGTGCCTTTTCTTCTGCCACAATGAGAAACCTCTTAGTATAGGTTGAGCTACCAGCTAGACCTGCAGCAAGTCCATGACAAGCCGGGAGACGCCAATCAATAATCCTACAGTACCAATAATCCTAATGCCAAAATCCAAAGGGCATTTCCAGATGGCAGTAATGCAGACAGACTTCTACCAAGCAGCCTACCCTAGACAGCTACTCTCTGCTCTGGAGAGTGTCAAGGCAGGCTTCAGTGCTCACACCTTCAGTGACACTGCCTGGACTCCTGTTCTAACCCCTGGCTCTCTGCAGTTCAAATTCTTGCCTACTAAAAATCCATGAGCAGATCTTTCAGTGGTGGTAATCAATGCAGACCCACTAATGTACAAGGATGCAAAACAGTTTAGGGTTTGGGAGAACAGATCAGGGCAAATGCTGACTCTAGGATATACTTTCCTAGGTTCCCAAAACTTCAGAAAACATACAAGATCTATCTCATCCCATCCTCAAGTACCCCAAAAATCACCAGCTGCCCTAAGAATATGTCCAAATATGTGCCTGCTGTCTTTCAATACAGTAAGTCTAAGAGAGATAAGCAGAGACTGCAGCACAAGTTTTTCAGTCTGGTAAACAGGGCGGAGAGACCTTGGAGCAGGGTAAATAAAATATTGCTATTGAGATAAGGAGGTGCTAAGTGTAACAGAGCCCTTTCCAGGCTGCAGAAAGGCTGGTGGAAGCTGATAACCCCACTGCCCTTATGTACTCACTGACCAGTTTGGGAAACACCCCCACATGCAAAAGCTTCAGGGCTGGAGGGGAAGATTGCAGAGGAAATGGGGACACCTGGATTCACGGAAATTCCCATAAACACCTGCAGCACCAAGGAAATGAAAGACATGGACGCTGAACGTACCTAGGGCCCCCAGGCTGACCAGGGGGTTCTCCCGTGGGTTGATGTTCTGATCATATGGCCGGTTGCCAAACATGTGAGCAGCACTGTTCACTAGCCAAGTGGCATTGAGCCCTATGGTGTAGCGCAGGATGGCTGGAATGAAGAAGCTGATGATGATGGATTCGTCCCAGAAGTACCAGGGCACTACAGTGGGCAAGGTGAAGCACAGTAACACCACCGAGGGCTTGTAGTATCTGGAAAGGAAGGGACCAGGAGAAAATGGTTCAGTGACAGAGGTGGGGCTGATTCAGTCCTCCATTTGGATGATTCACACTTGCCTGATCTATACAGGGAAAATCAAGTGCAGAAATACCTCAGCCCTGAGCCCTGCATCTTTTACCCTGAATGCACAGAAGCCATTCCTGGAGACTTCAGATTCCCATCCCTGCAGACCTGGTGACAGGCTCGCCTCCTCTGGGGATGAGCCCCAGTACAGCCGCAGACAGCTGAGACATCCCACACAAGAGGCATGAGTGAACCAAGACTGTCTTTCCCAGTGACTGCCCCTCTCACATCCCTATTTTCAACTCCCCTTTCACCACACCATTTCCAGCACACTGATGGGAGAGAGGCAGAGGCATGACCTGGAAAGCGTACCACAGCTCCTCCAAGGATGGCCTGGAGGCACCCGCGGATGGGCTCTGGGCCAGCCAAAGCAGCAGCTGGGCTGGGGGCAAGCAGGTGTGAAGGTGCTTTGTGGTGGGAAACTCAGGCTGCTGCTGGCGAGGTACTACGGGAGAAAGGGGTGTAGGAGGGCTGGCAGCAGCACCAGCTCCCAAATACTTCCTGCAGGAGATGCACGGCTGATTTCTCACAGAGCTCATCCCACAGCAAAGGCTCAGGCAGACCAAAGACTCACGCTTCTCTCATGACACCCTCAATCCCCTTCATGCTCCAAAGGTGCTTGTGCTCCCTGGCCCACCCCATCCCACCCCACACACCTCCGTGCTGGGGCTCCCCCCAGAACTCACTTCCGCTGGAACATCACCACTTTGTCAGCCTTTATGTCGCTCAGGTCCAGCTTCTGACCCTTCTCTATCACATCTGGGTGCTTGCGCACCAGCAGCCAGCCGATGTGGGAGAAGAAAAAGCCCCGCATGGCGTTGTGGGGGTCTGCGTCTGTCTCGGAGAACTTGTGGTGGACACGATGGTCCCGGACCCACTCGTAGATGTCATTCTGCAAGGCAAGGGGAGCAGAGACTTAGGGCCAGGGCTAGAGATGATCCCTTCAAACTAACAAAAGGGCCTAAAATGTTTAGACAACTAAATCCTGTTGACCTGAAATTGTATTGGCCATGCTATCTTTCTTTTTTTTGTTGTTTTGCTTATTTTTTTATTTTGTTTTCTTTGACTTTTAAAGCAGGCATTGGATCTTCTTTGCTCAACCATTTTACTTGTCTTCAGAATTAGTTTATGTGGTGGGTCTTCTTTTCTCTCTTTTATTATTATTCAAAGTGATTAACTTTAGGCTTTGGTTTGCATATTCTCCACAGCACCACAGGCTCTGATGGGTCCATTTGTTCCCCCACCCCTGCAATAGCCGGTCCCAATTGGGCAGTCAATGCCTCCTCCCTCACACACTCAGCACTTATTGGTCATATGTCCCTGTCCCTACACGCTGCCAGCTGGGATTGACCAACTTGCCCCTTCCCTCCATATCGACACTTTCCATGGGTCAACCTGCCTTACTTTTCCTGGGATTGCCAAATCTGTTTAATTTGGGGGGCCTTTTTTAGTTTTCTTGGAAATCAAATTATCTTAAAAGGCAGGTCTCACTTTAGAAATAGAATAAACACACAGTTTCAGTGACAATTACCAAAAATCATCGCCTTTGGCTCCTTTACCCATTCAGTTTAATCTGCAAGATCAATACAATTTGGAAAAGGTCAGTTTTCATCATTTGTATTAAGAAATGTTTGTTATGGCCAGTTTTAAGAATAGATTCCTGTATTTATTCCTTTACACCAAGATTTTGATGTGCTCAAAGCTGGCATTTTTTTTCACAGTAAACTAGGAAACAAGAAACAGATCCAAGCACACATCTTATTTCTTCTACTACACAACCAGCTCCTTAATCTCGTAAGTGCGTAGGACTTCTATGTACCTTGCCTTCTGCTGGAGGCAGCAGGCACAAATCTGGAAAGAGATCATGTACCCCAGCTGGAGCATGGTACCTCCATCACACCATGTACACAAACATACCAGGAGGCTCAAGGCTGAAACATCAGAATCTTGACACAAACTTTAGCTTATACCTTTTCTGCAGATCTTAGCTTGTGGTGACCTCTAACTGCAACCTTGGCTTTCTCAGATCAGCATGCGAAGCCTATGAGAACCCTCCTTGCTTGAGTGTCCAGCTACAGGTTATAACTACAAGAGCTTTTACTGTGCTGCAGCTGCCTGGTCTTGCAGGTGAAGGAGCTGACTAGATGTACAAGTCTCAAATTCTCTGAAACCACAAGTCCCTGAACAGCCAACAGGCATTTTCTGGAGGACCTCAGATAATCTGTGGTCTTCTCTGGCCTTAAAAATTATCAGTCTGATCTTGGAGCTGCTGCCACTAACAGGAATGAGGTAAATTGAAAATAAACTCTGTCTTGAGCTCATTGAAAACAACTACAAAAAGAAAAATTCAGGAGGAATGGTAATGAATTTTCTGTAAAACTTTGGATTAGTTCCTACTGATGCTGAAATATCTGTCTGTCTCTCATCTTTGTCTATTCCTATCCTCTATAGCAATAACTCAGCAAATTCTTTCTCCCCTCTGCCCTATAACCCTGTGAAAGATGTTTTTTTTATGGGACTGGCCAATACAAAGCAACCCATCCTGTTCCCATGCTGAGTGCTGGGCCAGCAGCTGGAATCAACAGCTTGGTCCTTCCTCTTCCACATGGAAGACTCTGGTTTGGTACTAACAGAGAATAGGAGCGTGAATGGTGTTTTAGAATGTTTTCCGAAGCTGGAAAAAAACATTCCCACACTGTTGCGTTCACACGTCAATGAGATTATATCCTTTACAGCTACACAGTGAGCAAAGAGATAATGGCTTTAAAATAGGTGGTCTCACTCGGGCTTTACTCTTCTCCCCACACCTCGACTGAAAAATTATTTAAGGGCACGGCACTGGCACTTTTCTGTGCACTGTTTTCTAGCAGAAAGTACTGCACCCTGCTGCACTACCCAGTACTTCCTACACAGTAGCAAGCCTGTATGAAGTCATTTTGAGTACAGTTGGAAGATGGAGTGCATTAGAGCTGCATCACAGCAGCAAACAGGAGAGACTGCCACGCTTTTTATGTGCCAATCCAATTGGGGTTTTCTCTCTAACTTCTTCAGGGCCATCTCTGCTACTATTTACAGTCCCTAAGGACTTCCCAATTTGTTTGCTTTGTGGATGGTGAAGTGCTCCCATGAGTGGTTAAGCAATATCCTGAGAAGCTTATCAGCTGCCTGCAGTCACTTGGGCCACTCTGAATAGGCCCAACCCTTCTCTCCTTGAAACATCACTGCCCTGGGATGACTCTCTGGAAGCCAGTGGCATGACTTAATAACAGGGTTATTCCTAACCATCACTCTTCTGAACCAAAGAAGCATCCCCCTAAATGCATAACCTCAAGTTCTTGCTCTTTCTGCAGCAGCAAATTCCACAGACTGGCTCCCCAGGCTGTGCAGATGTGTCTCCCCTTGTCAGCAGTGCAACAAGGGGAAGGTGAGGCACCAAGAGAGTACTTAGCACTTCCACACCTCCTTTACTTCACAGATCCTCCCAGGGCAAGCACAGGGGACCGCACTTGACTGAAGGGTACATTCCTGCTTTGGAGAGGTTTCCTACCCCTGGCCTTGGTGAATAGTCCTTCTCCCACCTCATTAGCAAGGTTCATTTCACAGTCACCCTCTGAAGGGATAAGGTGAAGACAAGATGGACTCTGGCACTACAGTGTTAGATAGAAAAGGCAGGTTGTTTGCTAGCAAGATGTAGTAGGAGAGAGGAATCTATCTTAATCTTGAACCCTGTGTCCAAGACACAGATTCAGGGGAGCACTTCCTTCTGAGGACCAGCAGCAGCACATGGAGGAGATGCTTACCTGGAAGGCCACAGAGTTTGCAATAGTCAAGAAGATCCGCAGGGGCAGCGTGGCTTTGTAGGACCGATGGCTCCAGAGGCGGTGAGATCCAGCTGTTATCCCCAGAGCGCTCACCACGAAACACAGAACGGCTGGAGAAGAAATTAAAGTGTTGGAGCAGTTAGAGCAAGTAAGCCTGCAGCAAAGTTTCAGGCGGAAAAGCAGGCCTTCCCCCACAGCTATGTATGCAAGAGAAAAACCCACAGAAGGAACAAACTAAGACAGTTAAAAAAAAAAAAAAAAAAAAAAAAAAAAAGCACTGGCCAGAGAAAAGATCTAATCAACCATTCCATTGATGCTTCACCTTCACCCCAATCACAGACTTAAAACTGCCCACAGGTTCCCATTCCCAGGCTCTTTCTGATCCCTCTTCCTCAAGGCTGCTTCATGTATTCCCTTTCCACACAGGTCAGGAGGGGAATTCCTTGCCTCTCTGAGAGCTGGTGAAAAACCACATTCTTCTCCCTCCAGATCATGTGTTTCTCTCTCCTGCCTTCCTTGGGCTTCTGGAGATTAACTTGGGTTCCAGCATTTGGTCCTAAATGGAGAAATGATCTTAATAGGGTCATAACAACAGTATGCTAGGAAGCTGGGGCTAATAAAGAAACTGGATCTGAAAAGTGACTCTCTAGGAAGGAAGGGTCAGGAGATTTGGCAGAAAGATGGAGGGCATTCAACAGCTGATTTGCACTCTAAGCTCAGGAATCGAGAGGGAAGGGTGCACATCTGTGCACGTGTCAATTGATCCACCTTCAGTCTGCTAGGGGAAGGGACATCTTCCCAGTTCCCATAGGAGTAACTCTGTCCCTGGTTTAAATTTGCAGATTTCAGCCATTTGGCCTGCTGCAAAAGACACTGCACATCTCAGGTCAGCACACCTCTGCCTCCTGTCTTCCAGGGCCTCTGCAGTCCCTCGGAAGTACAATCACTGGCCATAACTGACTTCCAGGGCATGAAAAGAGATGAAAAGGAAAGCAAATGCAGCAGGATCTGGCCTTTGCAGAAGATAATGGAGCTGAGCAAAGATCACAAAACTGGTCAGACCTGGAAGGAGAGAGGGAGGGATGCTGGAGCAGGGCATTCTTTTCAGGTCTACCTTCAGCCTCACTGACAAGAAAGTACTTATTCTGGACACCTTGAAGGCCTCCTCTAGCCTGGTGATGCTGACTCAAAACCATCTCATGATTAGTTTACTGTTGGTTTTAGATTTCAACTCATTTTAAATCAGTCACTATCTACACAAATTCATCCAGAAAGCAAACCTTGAGAATACACCTAACATTTGACTCCAATCTGAAGAACCTCAGACACTGCAGTAACAACCTAACCCACTCCTGGATGGGTCAGACACATCCTAGTGGCAGTAGGAGTGTGACACACCACCATTCTCCCTTGGACATAGGCTGCTATACCCTGCAAACCATATTTCATAAGACCTCTGGGCAACTTTATACCTACTCTGCACACCTCAGCAGCTGAGGTAAATTTTGAAGAGTGACAAGAGGTTTATAGCAAAGCTGAGAGCAGTGTCTCTCAAACCTGTGCATACTTTGTGTGTATATACTCCATGAGAAACACCAAACAGGAAGTCAATGGAAAAAACAATGGCACCTTGCAACAGGTGTTGGATCAAGGATGTGGGAGGCAACTTTCTAGTGAAGGAGCCCAGCTCTCCACTGCGGGGTAAGTAAGTGAGAGTTAATGGTGCACTGAAGACAGAAATTGAACTATGCAATCTTTCATCATCTTTAATGGCACTAGAAAGTAAATGCCAGGTTAGGAGAATACAGGCCCTATTTTATAGCCCTGAGTTCAAGCTTCTCTTTCTAGTTAACCCTCACATGCTGACCAGGAATTTTTTGATTAAAAAAGGCTTCTGGGAAGATGGGTCTGGCTGAAGGCTGTGGTATTTCAGTTTTGCAAGAAGGAAGCTGTCCAGCATCTCTTTGACACAGGCATTTCTCAACATTTGCCTGTGGATATCTCCATCCCCCAGCAAAAACTGACGCCAACAATGAACACATATCAGTCAGCACAAGGAAACACAGAAGAGACATGGTGGGGACTGAGACAGACCCAGAAACGAGATAACCCAGTACTTTCTCTGGGTAATCTTAACTGAAAGACTTTGTTACAAATCTGGAAGAGTACCCGCAGCTTTCAGGTGCTCTGGCATGGAACAGTCAGAGCCTTCATCCAAAACCCACAAGCAGCAGCAGCTCATGCTGACTTCTTAGATGAGTCCCACAACTCTAAGCCTGTGCTGCCCTGCCTCTTGCCCCTCTACAATAGCTGCAGTTTGTCTAAGGAGCAGACATATCCTGTGGGAAGGGACCTGATTCTCAGGTTCTGCATACGTGTCACTCAGCCCCACAGAAACCTGAACTCTACTTGGGGGCTTTTAGCTCCACCAGATATGTAGGTCATGACAGTGAGAATTGCTGCAAAAACAGGATCTGGAATCTGGAACAGAGAACCCTAATGATTCAGAGGGTTCATTCCCACAAACAGATAACCATGGCATAGCCAGGGAACGAGTATCTCACAGGGAATGAAGAAGTAAAGCTTCTCTAAGATCATTCACTAGGACAGGAATTGGAAAGAGAACAGAGAAGGCAAGATAGTGTAGCCCAGGTTTTCATAGTAGCCCCATGATGTTGTCCCAAACTGAAGGACTTGGGCACTCCATCAGCTGAGGTTTCAACATCATGTTCTGTACCGTGACATGACTGTGGCTTTGAAGTGTCCAACATCCAAAACATTGTCACCTCACAGGTGATGTTGTCAATGACCCCTTCAACTGGAATACAAAGAGTTATGACCACTAGCAGTAATATGCACTTGGTGGTCCAAAAAATGAATCCGAAAACATTTCAGCTTCAGTCATGCCTATGTGACTCAATAGGCTTCACCTCTTTGTGGCCTGGATTCAGACCTCAAGTTATGATAGGAAGCCAGGAATGTGCTAAAGGCATTGTCACCTGCATTCAACACTGAGGATGTTTACTTGAAGAGGTGTCCCTGCTCCAACAAGTGTCCTTGGGCTTCTGCTCACTGGGAGGGAAAGCCACAGCTCAGGACTGTTTCCTCCTTGCCTCCCAGTCCTCGCTAGCCAGATTGTTCCTAAGGATAACGAGACAGCTGCTGCTCTCAGGAAAAAGATACAAAGAGCAAAGAAATGCATACAGGCTGCATAAGGGGAACAGTGTTTAGAAGGAGCAATAGGAGCTACTGTTGCTAAATTTTGACTTCCCTGTCTGGCAAAAATCAGAACTTCCCCTCCGTGCTAGTAAAGCCTGGAGAGGACACTAAGAGAGGTGTTACCAGTAGCGGCCTTGATGGGAAAGCAACAACAGACTTCTGTAAACATTTTGCTGGACACATTCCTGTGGCTAGTGCTGGCTGAGATTTTCAGGCTGCCAGTTACCTAAATTATCTAGCAAGACTCTCCTTGGTCCAAAGGTGATGCAGCAGTAACAAAAAGCAGTATCAACCCATGTTTCTGTCACCACTGGTGCTGCAAGAAGTTATGGTATTGTCAGAGCACCAAGCCAGGAGGATCTGTCACTGTTTTATAAACACTGCTAGCCAGACCAATAGGGGTTTACACATATATTATCTCTCTGCTGCACCTGAGGGCCAGGAAGACACCCTACAAATTGTATTTTGTGTGAGGCCGAGAGCAGTGAAAGAAGAAGCTGTCAATCACCTTTGCATTCTGCCCTTCCAGGTTCAGTCTGGCAAATGACACAAAATCTGCTTGTGATCCCTGAAGAGAAGGAGAACGAGCCAGACTTTGTCAAGTGCAGTGGAGATGAGAGTAAATAAAGATGGGAGCTGGCTTTCTAGCCAGCTTAGAGAGCTCTCGATATGGTGAGCTTTCACCTGATCAACAACCCCAGCTCGTTCTGGGAAGCTCTGTACCAGAAAGAGATCAGGGGATACAATGCACACAGCAATGCAGAACAGCAAACAATGATGAAGGCAGGGCTGGAGAGCTTGAGAGACAAAGAGGAATTAGCACACAGAGAAATGAAAACAAAAGAGGACACAGTCACCAATATAACTGGTTTCAGAGGGACAGAAACATCAAGGAGACAGTGGCCTAGATGAAGAGGATATAAAGCAGGGAATTGCTCCTTATAAAAAATACAGTAGGTAGATCAGCTACCAGGCACTACAGCTGCCTGCAGCATCACAACAGAGAACATCTGGGGCCATGTTGGTTTTACATTGTATGTACACAGCCTAAGGAAGAAATGGTCTGAACAAACAAACAAAAACAAAACCAGCAGCTCCAAAACTACCACTGGGAGAGCTGCTCTGCCATGAACCCATAGCATATGGTCAGGAGCAAAATAAGTCCCTGCTGTTCTATCCTTGTGTGTTGAATGGGAACTGTAGTACTCTTCTCATTAGCTCAAATGGGAACTGCAATCCTCACTAACAGGGGGTGCTGGGAAGGTAACAGCAAGTCACTGAAAAGACAGTCACAGAGGCCTGTATGTCCCAAAGAAAGGAATCAGCTGAGAAAGCTGTGTGTGTGCTAAATGGTGGTCCTTTCCCAGAACAAGTGACCTAGGACAGGGAGCTCTCTTGTGCTACTGCAGCTCTGTTAACACAGGATGGATCTTCGGCCAGTGCAAGACAATACAATTCCCCAAACTCCATTTCCTTCTCCCCATCCCAGGGCAATTGTCACTTCAGAAGCCACTGAAGAATCATGCAGTGCCTCACAGTGGCCAGACAGCCACTGGCACTTCACATCAGATTTGGCTGAGGGAGGGGAGTGGGAGGGACGGGAGCCAGGAAAAAAAGCAAGGCAGATTCCCAAGAAGTGCCGTGGGATGCCATGCAGATATCCCAAACTTGCACATGATTGCAAGGACACTGCTTCAGAGATCTTTTTTTTTTTTTTTTTTTTTTTTTTGGGGGGGGTAAGACATCACTAATCTTCTGGATCAAGATGCTTGAGCCCACTTAAGTATCGCTGGGGAGCTCAAGAGAGAAGTGTTGGATGGATTTGGAAATTACAGAACATTTCAGCAGAAATAAAACCAGTATGCCCATCTTACCCTCTGCCTCCTCCTTGCCCCATAGCCCTGAGGATATTTGGCTGGGGGTTGGATGACCCTGGCTGCCAGCACAGTGTGTGAGACAAGTCAGCAGCCCCTGCCTGAAGCTGTGAGCCCGGGAATGGGACTTCCCACCACACAGACAGCCCAGAAACACTTTTCCAAGGCTGTGCTGAGGCTGAGTGTTTTGCCCAGCCTTGCCAGCCCCAGGGAAGAGCACAGCCCGTCCTTGGAGCCTGTCAAATTTTCACAAGGGAAAGGTCAGCAAAGTTTTCTTTCATAACGGCCCTGTGAAAGGCCACAGTGACTGTGTGGGAAGAGGGAACACTGCCTCTGTCCCCGCTGATGCTGTAGCCAGCATCTGGGTCCCGTGGCCTCCAGTGATGCCCATCCCCAGGCCCCTGTCTGTGAGATGTTCTGGTGGTTGGAGAGGAAACCACCAGCTCTCAGTCTGGCAGCCCAGAAAGCCATCTCCTTCCCGGCCCAGCTGCAATGCTCCTAGCTCACAGCTGTCAGGAGGACAGGCTTTGAGACCATGACTGTCCCAGGGTCCCATCCAGCAGGGACACCAAGGCAGAGCAAGAGACTCCAGGAGGACATCTCTGAGGCCTGTCACCACACCAGGCTTCAGCTCAGCACTTTGCAGGAACACCACTGAAACTAAAATCACTGCTGCCATGCCAGCAGGTCTCAAATGTGACTAGGGCTTTTTATTTCAGGATGCCCTGCTTCACAGAAAGGCCAGGGCTGGATGCAGTCTCTAGACCTCCCCATTGGGAAGAGTTTGGCTTATTGAACCCTCTGGGAGTCCACACAAAGCCTCATGGAAAGTGAGGCTCCCCAGCAGCTCGGGCCCTGGTCCCAGCTGCCATTCAAGCAGTCAAAGGAGAATTTTGGTTCCTGCCCAGGGCAAGGTCTCACAGAAAGGGGAGCTTCTCCTAGCTACCTTCTGCTTGGTTGTGCTTTCCATTGGAATTTGCTGCCTGGAGAGCCACTTATTTATTTTTTGAAAGTTGTCAGCCTTAATTCTGGGATGATGGGGGCCAATCTGTGCTTTTATAAGAATGGTACAAGACTGGACTTCACACTTAATTCTTGACTTTTACCCTCAGTATAACTGTATTTTTTCCTCTTTCTCCTCACACACACATGGAATCTCTGCAGGCTTTATATCCTCCCTTGGTAAGGGCAGGAATGGGTCTTATTTGTGGCAGCAACCTCTCACCAAATTCCTTGTATCTTGCATTCCCAGACGCTCTCAAAAGTGCTCTCGCTAGTATCTTTCTTCCTAACTTTCTGGGACTGTCACAGTGCTCCATCAAACATTTTCTGTGCTTCACCTTGGTAGTGGCTGCATATTCAGGTATGAGCTACTTCCAAACCTAGCTGACCAGAATTGCTTCATGTCAAGATTTTTTTTCCACTCAGTGTCAGGAATATTCCTGAGAGGGCTGCATGTACCAGAAAACCAGGCCCCCACCTCTGCCAGCTCCCACTGTAAAAGCCAGTCAAGCAGAGGACCTCCATGAGACTGCAAGGATGCTGTAAAATAGGAGGAAAGATCTTTCCCACATCTTGTCTAATGCCTATGCACCAAGTTTACCCTTTATGCAGCCAAGCAGTCCCCTGCCGAATTCTTCCCCCTCATGACCTTACAGAAGACACCAATATGCCTTCCCACAGCTTGCTATGAAGCTGTCTGAGCACCTCCTTCTAACAAAAGACCTCCAATTCTTTCTCCTCCCTGAGTCTGCAGGCCTGGAGGAAAAAAACATCACCACCCAACAACAATATTTGCAGATGTCAAGAAACAAGTGGAGGAATGTGCTTACCCCATGCCAAGGTCTGGATCTTTGCAGAAGGTATCAGTGTCAACCCGAATATGGCCCCTAGATGCAGCAGGCTCATGAGGATAATATTCCTCCAGACGTATCGCAAGGGAGGCTTGGGGCCCTCCTTCTCACGGTAGGTCTCATCAAAGATATCATCTACCATGCCCCGGGCTGCTGCCAAGTCCTCATGACTGAGTAAGTCCTTCTCCATGACAGCATCCCCATTCTTGGTCACCCGGGAGGTGACAGTGCCGACGGTGGTGGTGCTGGAAGCGGAGGAGAACTCCTTGGAGAGGTGGCAATGGATGTATTTGAGAAAGGAAAAAAGGGAAACAAAACAAGAAATCAGTGGTTACAAATGCAGGAAGCTGAAAGGTGGATGGGTAGGCTGGCAGTACCATGACTCGCAGCCTGCAGTTTCCCTGGCAGGTTCCATTTGTTCAGCTTAGCCCCTGGCACCAACAACAGCCACTCTAGCCCTACCAAGGGATGGCCTGCAAAATGGAGACAGCCTGTTCTTTCCTGGGGGAGGAGGTGAACAGCAGACACCATTCGGAAAGTAAAGAAAAAGTCTTGAAAGCCAGTCTTCTATCCACCAGTTGCTTTGGTGAGCTCTTTTGTAGGCTGCAAGGATTTTTATTTTCCTTCAGTTTTATTAGTGGGCGTTTTTAAGGTGGGTTTGCAGTCTGGGCATGTGCACAAGCAGACAACAATAAAGGAAACCTTGTGAATGAACAAAGAGGTGGGAGAGAAATATGATCTGAAATATGATTTTATTTTCAATTGTTGGGCTGCTCCTGCCCTCCCGTGTCTTTGTGTCACCCCACTAGGGATCACAAGGGAGCATTGGGAAGCATCCATGGAGGGTTTCTCTGGGGGGCTCTTCACATCCACGTGCCTCACCACCCGGGCTAGGATGCGGCAAGACCTGTGCATGGAGACCAGTCAGACCTGCAGCTCCTATTTCACAGCTGCCGTTGAGCTTCTTATCCCTCTCCCGTTTTTCCACCCACAGGCAAACTGAGGCAAGGGAAGGCAACCCCGTGAGCCAAGGCCACCAATGCAGGGATAAGAAGTTTTAAGGAGCAAGCTCGTTGGGTCTGGCTCCCGGCTCCCTCCTGTAACCATGACACAACATTCCCTCTCCACATGCTTGTTTGCCCTGGCGCAGTGACAGCCCGCCCGAGCAGGCACACATGACGAAAGACGCAGGCAGGACTGACCCTAATGAGACAGGTCACTGAACCCTGAATCACCGATTTCCATCTCCATCCTGACAGCCGCGTGTTTGCTGGCGCTTTCAGCCCTTCCTCGGGCCAGAGCCCAAGCAGACGCCTGGGCTCGACCCCAGAGGTGCTGGGCATGTGGGACGTGGCTGGTAGGGGCATGCTGCCCCAGCCTGCCTCCTCCCTGAAGGCCACGGCCCTGCGCTGCCTGCTTCTTCGGGCAGCCGGGCTGAGAAGCCCCCCAGCAAGAGCAGGAGAGACAGGGTGGGGGGGGAGGCCGCGGCAAAGCCGGGAGCCTGCAGCCAGGGAGCTCCTTTCCAGACAGAAACCTTTCCCAAATCAAAAGCAGATTGAACCCCAGGCACTCGGGATTCGTGAAAGACCACCGCTCTGCCATGGCCTAGTTTCCTGAGGGAGGCATTAAAATCAGGCCAGGCAGCTTACGTGGCCACCCCAACTCCTCCCTTTCCCAAGGGTAGAAACTAGAGGGTTACAGACATACCTTCCTACAGGGAGGAGCTGGTAAAGCTGGGAGATTCCCCACATTTGGGAAGTAAAACAATTGCTACACGAGGAGCTCTCTAAGTTTTTCCTTCTGGAATCGAATTTATCCCAGTTAGAAAGGAAAAACCCTGGATACTACCAGGCACCCTGATGTTTCCAGTGAACTCAGGCACCGCTGAGCGTGGGACCAGCCACCTCGGCATCCCAGCTACGGGCCGTCCCTCCCTGCTTTTCTATTTAACGTCGGTTTGAGGGCGTGATATCTCCAGCTGCTGGAGAATTCAGCAATCGCCCCAAAAAGAGCCATGAGAAATGGCTTCTAATCCGGAGAGCATAAGTCCTGCCTATTCCAAAGTGTCAGATATTCTCGTCTGACATTTTGGCAGGAAGGCACAGTTTTCTTCCTTGGCTGGGAGACAATCTACCAAAAAACCTAAGGCTTGTCTATGCAGGAAAAATTCCCAACAGAGAGCTGGTGGTATAATTAGAAGGGTAACGCTCCCCATATGGACATGCTGCTTCCAGAGTAAGAATGTGGGGTTGGAGATGCATTTTTTCTCCTCCGTGATAGCTTATGTCACTGTCAGAGTTACACGGGAGCAGAGGAGGAGGAGGGAGAGTGCAAAGGAAACAGCAGAGAGGAAAAAAAAATCATTCTTCCAGCATCGCAGTAGCCACATGAGGAATTTTACCAGCATGCCTTTGCTGCTAGAATTACCCTGATATAATTGAACTGGTCATTTCTCACATGTAAACTAACCTTAAATCAAAAGGGCTATAAAACAGCTGTGAAATACAGCTCTACCTTTACAGCCTTGATGAGGGGGGAAAGGGAGGGAGAAGTGGGCAGCTATTTAGCTGGAGACCAGGGAAACAAGGAGAGAAGAAAGGATTTTTATCCCCTTATGGCCACAGTAGCTCCAGCAGCTCCTATCAAGGAAAACGGGATGGGAATTGATCTGGGGTCTACAGACGAGAGGGGGAGGGAGCCAACTAAATCATTTTCATGAGCTCTCCCTCCTTTCTGAATGACTTGGCAGCTCTCATCTGCAGAACAGATGTGCTCCCCCATCTCCACGCCTCCCCACATACCCTACCCAGCATCGAACACTCAATAGGTGATCCTGGCAGCCAGCCAGCACTACAACCAGCTGCAGCTCAAAGGCTCCAGTGCTGGGTTCAGCCTAGGGGCCCCAGGGCACTGAATCTCAGGTCCACTATATTTAAATATGCCCAACGTGACCCAGGGACAGGATTCTTCCCAGCCTCTAGGATATGCCCCAAAGTACACGTCAAGACCAAGGAACGTGGTCCGAGCACACTGTCCTTGGCATCCATTTCGGGTGGTGAGAAGAATACAATTATTTACATCCCAACATCCCTGGAAGGTCACAGCACCTGCACAAAAGGATGGGGAGAGACCCTGTCTGCTGGCGACAGGCAAGGCAGCGGGGCTGTGGTTTACCTCCCACTCTTTGGCACAGGCAGAGGTGGAAAGGATGAGAACACAAGAGCAGGAGCATCAGGATCAGCCCCTGCTTCCCCTCGGGCAAACAGTGATAGCCAGGAGGCAAAATATAAAAATAATAATACAAAAAAAATAAAAATCTCTAGAGATCCAACAACTCTACATCTCTTCCTGTTGCCGGGTTGTTATTCAGCCTGTCTTATGCCAAAAATGGGCTGTCTCCCCATTGTATGTTTGCTTGGCTCTGGCACTGCAGACACAGTCATTCATTTCATCTGGGCAGCTGGCCACTTTCACCTTGCGTCTGTCCTAGAGACGCTCCCTGCTGCAACATTTGGCTTTAAAACGCTGTTAAGTAAAAGCCCTTTCTTTCGGAAAAATAAATAAAAATCACAGCCTGAGCACTACCACAACCTCACGCCACAACGGACCTTCCTCAACAGCCCCGACCAGCAGGCTTGGATCGTTGTTTTTAAAACAAGCCTGTATTTTCTGCCCACTTCATTTGAGGGTGCCCCCCATCCCCCCGAGCCCCCTGCGAGGAGATAACCCCAGCGGCAGATGCCTCCGCTCCCCCCGCCACCTCCCCACGAGCCTCGGGCGCGCACCGATCGCCTTCGCCCGGCGATGGCCCCGCACATCGGCGCCCATCGGAGCGCGCACGGACACGCGTGGCTGCCCACGCCGGCAGCAGCAGCAGCGCAGGAAGGAGGCTGCGAGGAAGGAGGCCGGGGCGAGGCCGAGACAAAGCAGCGCAGCGAGGCGCGGGGCCGCCCGCAGCTCCGCGCTTACCTCCTCCTGCAGCAAGTGCGCAGGCATGGGGCAGGGCTCGGTTCCTCGGCGGCGGCGGTGCGCGGATGTCCCCGGCGGCTGCGGGACTCTTGCCTCCTGTCGGCCCCCTCGCCCGGCGAGCTGTGCGGCTGGGGAGGCGGGTGCGGAGCTATTTAAGCGGGGCCGGGCTCTCCACGCCCCGGCCTCCCGGTGACCCCCTGCCCGCGGCGGAGATGCGCGGGGTCAGCGCGGCGGGCGGCGAGGCGAGGCACAGCGGGGGCCCGGCTCTCGGCGTGCCCGGCAGGGGAGGCGCGGCGGGGCGGGGCGGGGGGCGGGAGGAAGGATGCTGAGGAAGAGGAGGATGGCGAGGGCCAGGCAACTCGCATGATGCCTGGCTGCTTTTTTTTTTTTTTCCTTTCTTTCTTTTTTTTTTTGCTTTTTTTTTTTTTTTTTTTTTTCATCCTCCCTCCCCCTCGCGAGCCGATTGGCTGCGGGAAATTTGGTGCCACCTCGGCTTGCCCTCGCCATTGGCTGCCCGCAATCTGCTGTTCGCTCCCCGCGGCGCGCACCCTGCGCGCCCGCTGCTGCACGGCTCCGCGCACGGCTCCGCGGGGAGCGCGCCCCGGCCCCGGCCTTACTCGGGGGATGCTGCGGGTCCCCCGGGGATCTCAGCGCCTGCAGCCGCCCCCCTTTGTGTCCCTTCCGCTGGTGCACCCGAGGGGCGCAGGGCTCCCCCGTCATCCCCGGCCGGCGGCAGGGTGCCGTGGGGAAAGGGGCTTCACCCCAGAACAGCTCCTCGGTGTAGGGATCTCTGCGGGGAGCATTATGTGTATATATATATAGTATGGTTTTTGCAGAGAAAAGCACATTCGCAAATGTGTGTCTGGATGGGCATGTATATTTGTATGGGTGTTTGTCCTGACATGCACAAAGAGTCGGAAAAACGTTGGCTGTAACCTTTAAGATGAATCCTGGCTATTTTCTGCCAAAAGCAGTCCCTTCTGGTGGAGGGTGGAAGGAAAAAAAAAAAAAAAAAAAAAAAAAAAAAAGCGCTCAGTTTCTATCAGTTATTTTCCATAACAAGTTTCTCACCAGCCCTAGTAATACCAGTAAGAGGGAAACCCAGGCTCTTTCCCAGGGAGACCTTCCCCATTAAGTGAAGAGGAGTGCAATTCAGATAAAACCTTGGTGGCAGGGCTTGGAGGCAGCTCTCCCAACCCCACCAGCTGGACACCATGCCAGGCTCCCTGAGATGTTTAGCAGCAAGGCCTGGGGTGCTTTAGTGCCATTACCCCAGCCAGGACACGCTTCAGCTCCTTCCCCGAGTCATGGTGTGTCCCATGCTCAGTCACTTCCCACCCGTGGCACACGAGTCACACTGGAACAGAGATGTCAAAAGCCATACTGAAGTGTGCCCATATCCCCTGAGCCACGTCCTATGCAGGCAGCTATCCTGCGGCCATGGAACCGACCACACAAGGTGCAGACACAGCCACGTCCCTGCAGAGTCCATCCCCGGGCTGATCCTGCTCACACACAGTGGGGCTGATTCAGTGGCAGCTGTCAAAAGTGAGCTGCATTGTAATTACTGGGAGGGAAAAGTGACGCTGAAAAATAACAGTAGGCCAGTTGTTCTCCGTTCTAGAGGTGTCCGGCAAAGGGGAAAAATGTGTCTCTCCTTTTTCATTTCACTGTAATGAATGAAGAAGTCTGAGAGGGGTCTGTGGTTTAGTTTCACGTTAGCAAATTGAGTCTTGCCTACCCTCAGACACAGGACCGAAAAAGAGAGCCCACATAAGAAGACACTCCTAGACAGTGAAAGCTGGCATGAGTCAGAAAGGGAATTGTAACCATGTCTTAAGACTCTCCCTTAAATGTTTGGTTAACAGTGCTGATGGTTACTGAACACTGGGGAGAAATGATGTTTTAGTTAAAGATTCTGCTTTCTATATGAGTGTTGGAAGAACCATAAACAGTGATGAAAACTACCCTAAGGAAATAAGACTCCTACTATCGTCAAGGGAAAGAAAACAATGAGAAGAACAATAAACAACAAAACAATGAGATAAATATAGAAGAAATGAAAAATAATAAGGTGGCACTTGTTGATTAAAAAAGTATATATAACACCTCATGCCCCGTGGTGAAAATAATCTCAATGCCATGAAGCAAGGAGAGAACTGGAAATGCTGCTGGTTGATGAAAAGGAGGCTTCTGGGGATTCCAGGGTTGTGATTTAGCAGATACTCGGACCCACTGGGGCCTTTTCCTTTCCCACCAGTTCCGTTCTTCAGAAGCAGACCATGGCTAAGGGGAATTTAACAGGGAGAACAGACTTTGCCTCTAAAATCAGCTCTGTGCCTGCCTGCTCCCAGCCGGCAGGGCTAAGTTATCTGAGCAAACCACCAAAATTATCCTTGCCAGATGATCCCGGGAGGTGACCATCACACCCTTTCCTTGCCTCCCGATCCCGATGGCGAGGCTGGAGCACGGACACCTTGGGGGGCAGGTTGCCCTCCCGTGCCGTGCCGAGTCGAGCCGTGCTGAGCCGTGCCGTGCCGGCCAGGCTCCCCCTGGCGGAGAGCTGCTGCCTGGAGGAGGGGGGGGCGAGGACAGGGAGATGGGGCTGGGGGTCCAGCCAGGGGTGGCGGCCCCCCATCCCCTGCCCAATGCATGTGCAGCTCTGCCACACCGAGCTGGGAAGTGGCCACACGAGGCTCATTGATGGGACCTGTTGTGCTGGAGCAGCCCCGCTGCCTCCCTGGAGCGGGGTCTGGGGGCAGGAGGGTCTGGGTCAGGGAACTCCCATCCATCTACAGGCTGGTCTCTGCTGCAGGTTCTGCCTCAGCTCTGCTGCTCAAGGCTTGAGACAAAAGGGGTGATCAACAGGCAGCCCAGGTGGTAAAACAGACTTTTCTAGCACACGTGCAGCAATACTGCATAAACCAGGCTTTTCCTGCACCAGTTTGTATCTCTTCCCCCCTCCGAGGGAGAGCTGCCCAGATGAGCCTTCAGTAGAAGCATGTCACTGGTGGAGTTCACCAATGCTTCAGGAAAGATTCAGCTTTAGTCATTGTCCCCAGGAAACTGATTCAAATCTTCTGCATCTGGTGACTGCTGCCTAAGGTCATGGTCTTCTATAAACGCGTTGATGCAATGCCAGAGCCGGGGCACCGGGCAGTGAGGAGCAGCAGCTGTACCACGGGCAGCACAGACCCTGAACTTCAGCACAGACTTTCTTCAAAACTGTGTGGTGCTAACGTGAGGCTGCTTGCACCTTCCTGAGAAGTTCTCCCCATGGAGGCCCAGTCAAGGCATTGTACTAGGGAAAAGTTCTTGCAGAGTACTTTTTGTCAGCAGGTCTCAAAGTGGGTTGTCAAGGCTGGGGAAAGAGAAGCACAAACCATCAGCAGTGCCACCAGTCACAGTCTGTGAGCAGTGCCCTTATGAGAAAGTGGTTGCATCTCTCTCATGGGATGCGCTATCCAACCTGATTTTCCTACCACAGTGCCACTGGCAGGATGCAGAAAAACATTTCATCAAAACATTCTCCTTTCCCCTCAAAAAAATAAAAAATATATATAAATGTATTGCTTTTCCACACAGCAGTAAATTTTGCAAGAAGAATCTGTCTGGTGTTGACATCTTGGAAATTTTGGTGAATCTCCTCAGTTACCCCCTCCAAATGTGTTGAAAAATCCACACACAGCAAAACTTGCTGCAAGGGCTTTGCTTTATTTCATGTTGTTTGTTTATCTTCTTTTACAGCATTCCCTGCCCCCCACCCCCCCCTTTTTTTTTTTTTTTTTTTTCTATTTCATCACTGGAAGTTGAAAAAAAAAAAAGGAAGAGAATCAAAGAAAGAAAGAACAAGCTGAAAACTGGGGAAGAGTTGACCCATACCCCTTCTCCTCTGCCAAAAATAAAGGTTTGCAAAAATTATCCCAGGACTATTTTCTGCATCTCTTGCATTGTTTTCCTGAAGAAGTGTGAAGCAAGCTTAGGAGCATTTTTTTTTTTTTTTTTTTCCTAGGGATAGGAGAATTATGCCAGGGTCTTTAATCCAAGGAGAAGTGCAGGGGTTGTTTATTGTCATTTCATCAGTTCTGCTTTCTTCCTTCTCCCTCCCCTCATACAGAATCTGCCCTTCAAAGGCATTGAGCCTTCCATGCAGAATGGATGGATACCAGTGTGGTTCACTACCGGCTGCCAGCAGTTTCATGGGTTAATTGTTCCCCAGGTATTGACAGGGGTGCGCAGTTATGTGTTGCTGGAAATGAGGTAACGGCCCCCAGCTACAGAATGAGTTGGGACAAGAGTCCAGTGTGAACACCTGTGTGAGGATAAGGTGGTGGCAGCAGCTGGTCTGCCAGGATTGTCAGCTCCAAGAGCTCAGAACCGGGAATCAGACCCAGCTCGTTGGGTTGCCATCCTGGTTTAATGTTGCTCTCTCCCCATGTGCTCCCTTTTGGAATCTGGTGTCCCTGGCTTGTATTTACACATACCTACTCTTCCTTGGCCAGGAGAGGTGGCAAATGGCCTTCTTCTTTGAAATGGAAAGCTAAGACTGTGTATTCACCTGGCTCCAGAAACAGGGAATTGAGGAGTCTAATATCACGGCATTCCTCAAAAGTGAGGTTTATGTTTACATGGGCTGGCATCACCTCACTTGCTTGCTTTCTGTCAAGTTTGCCCTCTCCTTAAAACACCATCTGCTGCTCCATAAACTCAGTGGATCCCACAGATCCCTGAAGATCCCCTGCTCCATCCTCTCCCTTCAGGCATGGCAATGTTCAGGGTCTGTTAGCTGGGCTCTTTAGCTAACAGCTGCTCTTGGTAGCTCCCTGAAGAGAAGCAGTGGCCAAAGCTCCAGCTGCTTTCCCACTACAGCCTGCAGAAAGGCTGGGGCTGAAAGAAGCTGGTGCTCACTTTGCCACCCTGCTGTGGCTCAGTGGGGGATGTGAGGTTAGCGGGAGGGGATGACGTCCCAAAAATCGCTACTGTCTGATTGCCAGGGTCAGAAGGGAAAGCAGATTCAGGTGCTTTCAGGTGATGGACCATGCCTCCAGGCTGTGACTAGGTTGGCTGAATTCCCTGCCATTGGTGCAGAAATCTTATCAGCACTGAGAATTAGGCGGATAACAGGATGATGACTGTGATAGGGTGCTTATCTCTGCACTTTGTCCCATCCCTTGCCACCCGCCTTGGTGCCAGCCCCCCCGCCCATCCTCCTCCCCTCCTGTTATCCCAAACAGGCTTTGCTTGCAGCCCTCGGGCTGCCAGCAGCAAGAACCCAGCCGGTATTGTCTAAACAGGGCCGTACAATGGGCAGCATTGTTGACACTGGATTTTTGCCCTCATTAAAGATGACCTCACAGCCCACCCCTTGGCCACTTCAGCCAGCCCCTCGGGACTGTAAGGCTGTCTTTTGAACTCGGGTAAATAAATTGGGAGGGGAGGGGGAGAAGGGGATGGGGAGCAGAGGAACACAGCAGCCTTTGTGCTGCCACCCTCTCCTCAGCACTGGTGCTCTCTGGTGTCTTTCTACCCACACCAGACATGGCAGGCCAGGTGCCAAGGAGCCAGCATGCTGAGCGCCCTTCTCCACCCTCCCCAGCCTGCGTTCTGGGCAGTGACACCCTCTATGATCCTGCAGCCTCCTTTCTGGACATTTTCCGGACATCTCTCCTTGCCCTGGTCATTTCAGCTGTCCTTTCTCCTCCAGCCTTTCCGTGCCTCCCTGCCCACACCTCCTGCCTCTTCTCTTTAGGGCGAGACCATCCTCTCAACTATCTCCTGCTGCCAGCACTGTGAAAGTGCCAAGAAAGGACCGGGAAAATGCCACCTACTAGTGGCAGGTCTTCTGACCCAGCTTAGGTAGCGTGGGCCACATTGTCTCCATGGTCCTTCTGGAGACAGACTCCTGGCAGGGGAAGCAGACATACTCTCATAAAGTGAAACTGGTGGGCTGCCCTGAGAACATATACACGCTGCCAGGATGAGGAGCAGGAATGACAGGGAGAGAACCTGCTGGATCCTCATCCCATTCTTCCTCACTCTATGCTTGGAAGTAGCACTCGAAAAAAAACAAACACCCAAACCTCAAAGATGGGGTGTGCCTCTTCCTGTCTGCCACCCTCAACTGCCTACATCTATATTTCAGTTTCCTTTAAAGTGAATGTTTTGTTTCCTCTTGGGCAATGGGACTAGAGCAGAGACCTGCCTTTATATTCCTCCAGTGGGCAGCCCTCATGCCCTTCCTCTGTCTCTCCATTTATCCCGGTGAAAAGCTATGTCTTGGGAGCAGAGGTAGGAAAAGCTACTGTCTCGACACAAACTCTCCAGAATGCTGCATTTTCCCAATATGTGGTTTTGTTACCTAGAGTTGCCTTTCCTGGAATATTTACACACATACAGCATTGTGGCTAGAGGAGGAATAATCTTGGTTTATCCCAAGAAGATATTCAGACCACAAGTTTAATGCTCTTCCTTTCCCCACCCAGAGGATGAGGGCCAAAATGGCCTTTAGACCATTATAACATTATTTGGTTGTGAAATGTGACAGCAAGTGTCAGCATTTGGCCACCAACTTTGCATTAACCCAACACTAACAAAGCTATGGTGGGACCCCACAGGTATTTCGAGGATTAGAGAAGTGTCTTGATTTATGCTTCATTATCTCTGTCCACACCAACTCTTTGGTAAAGCAGGATAAATAAAAGGCATCATTCCTCACAGCCAAACAGATGACTGTTGTTTCAAGGTACAAAGTCCTCATCTGCTTCCAACTGGTCAGCACTAACCAGGCTTCAACCCCATGACTAGGGTGCAGCTGGCCTTCTCCACAGCCCTCAGCTACTCCCCAAAACAAAGCTTAATATTATAAGTAAGGAGAGCACAGCTGAGCCCTGTCAGAGCAACCCCAAAGTTGTGCTCAGCCAGCATAGGCAAGTGGCTGCTCTCATCTTCTTTTGCTTTTTTTTTTTTTTTTTTTTTTTTTACCGCCTATAAAACGGAGGTGGTACTCATGTGCTTTGTCACATTCACAGCTGAAAATCCCTGACAGTTCCCACCTGAGCAGAGTGCCTCCCCACTGTGTCTTATGTCAGGCTGCAGCAGTGTGCACGACTGCCCACGGAAAGGACATTCAGAGTCCTGAAGGAGAGAGGTGCTACAAGCTGCTACATTTCTGTCCGGGAACATTTTTAGGTTTGCTTGCTGGGAATGAAGCCCTTACCTGCCTGCCTGGTTTTGCTGCCTTTCCAGGTCTTTGAAGAACCTGTCTACCCTGTCTCCTTTAAAGAATGGAGCTGGAAAACACACTCTTCCCTTTCCACATTCATTTCCTCACTTAAAGAAAAGGGCTGCGGACATGTGGGATCATGTCAGTTTTGGAGGCTAAAATGCCCCAAGTTAACTCGTTGATTGTGTTCTGAGTGTTAATAGGGGGAGAGATCTGTTGCAAGTGTAAAAGAAATCCTCAACAAGTAGCACTTAAGTGACTCTGCAGCCCATTATCTACTCTCAGTTATTTCTGATCACCTTTTTAAAGCCTCCTTGTTTTGTCTATTAAGTCTTGTGACAGCATCAAGATAGAAGTCCCATTGAAAAAGTCAAATTTATAAATACCTCTCACAAAGTCTGGACCTTATGGCACTGGAGAGCTGTGGCAGATGACGGACCACCACATGCATTCACACATTCACACAGTGTGCATTTGGTACGTTCTGGAATACTTTCTGCTTCCTCCATGCTTTGTTTGGGTCATGTTTCTATGGGATTCAGGTATAAACTTCAAGAACCCATATGGGCACAGAAATTACTTTAACTTTCTCTGATAAGGACAGGCCTTTTTATCCATGAGTCTTTGACAAAACACAGCGAAAGGCAAAGTAGCAGAGTTGCTCTCTTCACTATGACTTTTGATGTAGAGTTACACAACATTGTCACAGCTATTCTTTCCCTTCTAGCTTTACCTAAATGAAGATGGTTTGCTGAGGTTTTGGGAAAATGTGCTACGAGCCTACACTTACAGGTTGCTGGAACAGCACGGGGATCCCAAACCACAGTAGGGCTGCTCAGTTTTCCTACTGACGTATGTGATAGAAGATAGATCAAGCTTCCTACTTCTGTGGACTGTACTTAACTAGGAAGAGTGCAAAACATGTTGGAGGTCACTCTGCTTAGATTTCCAATAAGATCTTGGCAAATGTGATATGTGAACTGAAATAAATAGGATGAAACTCACTAAACAAGTACAAAGTTCTAGCTTGAGGGGGAAGAGAGTCAACTGCCCAAACCTACACTTAGAGGGCAATTTGGTGAGGTAGCAGTTCTAGAGTCAAGGGTCTGGGGCAACAGTAAAGCATGTGTTCAAAACCTCATGCAACTGGGAGCAGAGCAAACTGTAGATGTAGAAATAGTGGCATAGGAAAGACACGTGGAGTAACCATCTGGTTCTGCTTAGCACTGGGAACACCTTAGCTCTGAGGTTTTGCTCTGTTTATCCATTGTGTCACTGCTCTTCTTCTTTTTAAGTCTGCTGGCTCTGCGCTGTGTCTTGGGAACAACAACTCTGTAAAAGGAATTACATATAAAGATTAACCTTCCTGAACACACACACACAACAAACAAACAAACAACAACAACGACACATAGACAGAATTCAGGCAAACTTACTCTGTCCTGCCCCAGCCAATCTTCATTTGCACATGAGACATTGACATGAGCAGCTCTGGGAGATGCCTGTCATGATGGCACCACTCAAACCACTAGCAAGGGACTGCAATGTTCCCCCACTGAGAAAGTTCCCATCTAATCACAACATCTGAAATATTCTGAGACCACCCCAAAGGGACCCTGGGACACCAGCTAACAGGTCTGAGTGCTGGGGTAGGAGGAGTCTGGAAAGTGCTGGAACACAGATAACAACCAATTGGTGTGCCAACATGCAGTGTTGCCAGTGCTAGGACCCGGACTCCTCTTTCACCACCTCTTTCTCAATCGGTCAAGAGCTGGCTCAACCAGGTGATTGGCTTATCCCTGAATATTAAGCACATGTAGCATCTAAGCCTAACAATGATGCCAGCCTCTGGCTTATTTTAAAAGGCACTTGAGCCCTTCTTATTTTTCTACCTATAAAACAGGATACTTATGGATTATATGGAATTACATGATTGGGAATGAATAAACATAGAGTACTGTGCAACACAGGACTGTGAAGGTGGAGTTTATGTTCTGTGGAAAAATGATCTTAATCTAAAAAATATTTTGGTTAGAGAAATGGGATGGACAGAGGTAGAAAGGTGGTGAATCATTTGCAGCTTCTGAGGAATCCACTCCTCTGCTCTCTCACCACGACTTGGCCAGCACCATCAGCTTGAGAATCATGGGAGTGAGCTCCTCAGGACATGCTGGGATAGGACTAGAGCAGCTCTTTGGTGCCCAGAGTCCCTGCCTCTGTTTCCAAAGGTGCCCGGATTCCTCATTCTGTATTTCCATGCTGGGGCTTGTTGCTGGATCTCGGGATATCACTGTACCTTAGGTGCAGGGACCCACCTCTTCCCTGGTGCTGCTGGATCAATAATAGCCATTTCTTGCACCCCTGGGGACTGTCTGTTACTCATCTTCAGCATGTGGATGCTAACATGAGTTTCAGCAGGGGGGAAAAAACAGCACCAAACTGTCAGCAGGTGACACGTGGAGGAAGAGGAGAGAGACAATCCTGAAGCAGGTGTCAGAGACGCGTGAGATTTTGCTCTGGAGGTCCCTGATCTCTGCATATCTTATCTCTAAAGCTTGCTCTGGGCATGACAGGAACAGGCAGGGGTGGGTTGCCCTAGCCAGGTGAGAGTTACGCGATAGCTAACCAGTGCTGTGGATGTTAGTTTGAATTCTTAATCCAATTTTATCCCCCCAGTCCCATCCCTTGTGCTACAGTATGTGAATGACGTGCAGGGAGCAGTAGCCTGCCAGAGAATGTTTTCCCAGGTGGAACAAATTGCATTTGCTTCACCCCAAACACTTGTGCTGATCCTCAGAGACTACTGATAGCCAAGTGCCGTGCCTGGCTCTTGCATAGGATTTGCTGCCTTTCACATCGTTGGCAGATGTCTCTGTAGCTCTGTCCAGGCAGCGATAGGATGGGTTTTGCTGGCTCTGCCCTTTATTAACCAAGGTGATAGAGTGGGTAATAATTGAATGAGTTTGGCAGAGGACAATGCCAAGCTGATTTGGGGAGTGAGTACTAGTGGGGTCGTGGTTCCCGGGGCTTGTGGCTGCTGTGAGGTGCGGTCCCAGGCAATAGGAGCCAATTGAGAAGAGGGCCATGAAGGCAGGAGCAACCAGCTGCACAAAGGGGACAAGTCTGCAAGTGCACAGGCATCTGTTCTGTGCTGCCTGGCCCAGGAGGCCTTGTGGAGCCACAGCTGAACACAAGTCAGCAGTACCAGAGGGTTGCTAAATAAGATCATAAAGCTTGGGCTGTGACACTAGGACCACCAAAGGTCACTATGTGGAGTCATTCTGCTATTGTGAAGGTACCAGCTGAAGAAATGTGTCTAATAGTGGGCACCACGCCCTCAGAGAGAGTGAGTTCTGGGGACAATCCAGGAGGGAGGGAGGAAAACAGGAGGGGATGCAAGGTGTGTGGTTAGCCTGAAAGGGCCAGCAGGTGGTACCCAAGGCAGAAACGAAGGAAGGCAAGGACAAGGAGGCAGAAGGAGACAATAATCAGCCCATCTGCCCCTTTTCTTTACTGAACAAGAGGGAAGGGGGCTATGTTGCAGCACAACAGGATTGGACTGTCCGTGCTAGGGCGGCCTCAGGTGCGGGGCAGGCGGCCGGGGCCCTCAGCAGCTGTGGCGGCGGCGGGAGGACGGAGCGCGGCTGCCCCCTGCTGGCCGAGCCCCGGCGGTGCCGCCGCGCCCGACCCGCTCCGGAAAGCCCCTCAGGTCAGCTGGGATGCTCACAGAGAGCTTCAGACTTCGGGGTGGTGGAAGGGAAGAAATGGAGAAGCGTATTTAGCCCATTGGTTCTGAAGGGTTGCCAAATCCCAGCAAAAAATGGAAGTATGAGAGCGCAGCTCTCAGCGTCCCGTGGGGATTTCAGTTGCTGATTTGCACCCCTGTCAGGGAGCAAGTGTCTCAGGTAGTCTGGACCCAGATTGCTGAGGGATTTGAACACCATCCTTGGAGAATGCATCCTGAAGGGCAGAAAAGGCCCGATGCTCCCACTGAGCTTTCTCAAACTGGGCAGCCCTGTGAATGTAAGATGGTCTCCTGGCTCAGCACGTGTCAGTTTGTAGGCAAGAGTTGCATGCCGTAAATTTTTTTAGGAGCTGCCCAGCACAACTAGGTTGTCACAGTAGTGAGTATGAGAGCTTTACTGAACTCTCAAGCATGTAATCAGTGAGCACTATAAAAACAAATGAAGTGCAAACAATAGCTAATGAAACTACACAGTGTTTTAATGTAAGTTTTACTGTAAGTAAACTGAAAAGAGTAGAGGCCTTACCTGTACCTCAGACTAAATGCTTGAGTACATCTGAAGGTGGAAACACCAGCAGAAATGCAATTGAATAACAAAGCGAACAATATCACAACAGAGATGTTTTTACTAGTTTCTCATGATGTGCATTACTCCATCAGGCAACTGGATGTAACCCTGTTTTCTGTCATGCTAGCAAAACTGATGGCAAGTCCCAATCCCAGCTCTTCCTACCTCTGTAGATTTCAACTGCTCCTTGTGCTACCTTATCATAGAAGCATACCACATCCTATTAGGTCTTACAGAAAGATGTAAGTCTTCATGTAGGAGTTTGTTGATGTTGCAGTATTACTGCTGGTCAAGTGGTCTTCTTTGTGGAAGCTTCCCTGTGTGATGAAGCACAGAGAGTAAGACAGCAAGTTGATGCAAATGGGTGGGATCTGGTCAACATGCAGGTAGTTTTGGGGCAGCTTTTCGATTATCAGAAGCACGGAGGCAATTTTACCTTTGCCTGTGTGGTGCAATTTAATTGGTGTAGAAAGCTAATCAGCAATGGGCTTTTGCAAGTGTTACTGCCGTACATTTAGAAGTAAGAAAGATGCTAGAGCTAAACCATCAGAAAGCACACAGTCCTATAAGCTATGAGGTGGGAGGGATGTGAAATCTGCTGCCTCGCAGCCTTTGAATGCTCTGAGTGCTTCCCCTCCCAGCCCCACAACACAGCAGATGGTCAAGACTTGTTCAAAAGTAAACGCTGAAGTGCCTCAGAGAGGGTCGGAGGCAGGAGGGTTCCAAAGGGAAACACCGAGGTACCTCAGAGAGGGGATAGCGTCAGGGGTGCTTCAATGGGAAATACTGAGCTACCTCCGAGAGGGGGCAGTACCGGGGCGGCGTTAGCTGGAAGCACCGAGGTGTTTCCACAAAACACAGAGACGGGATGCTACTGGAGAGGGAGAGTTCAAAGGGAAATGCAGAGGTACTTCAGAGGGGTTGGTGGGGCAGAAGCCCTGAAGCACCTTAGATGGGTCAACAAATTGTTTTGGATAGAAAATACTAATGTAAAGTATGGGAGAATGGCAAAACTCTGATTAGGCTTCCTAGAATGTATGTAGAATTGCAGCAACTCTGCTTTGGGAAAGAAACTTTGAGGAAACTCTACTTTGGGAAAAGAAACGCACACCTACAATATAGCCCTGCACATGCAATTTTAACTTTGCAGTTCTTGTAGCAGTGTTTGGCTTTGGTGAGGCTAGTGTGTGTTCGTCAGCAGTTGCTGTAGGGTGGACTCTTGAGGAGAACGTGAAGTTTTTCACGCAGGAGCTGGTAGTGTTGTTCTGGAAGTCCTTATGCAGGTGTTTGTTGATGTTGGAGGAGTACTGCAGGAAGAGTGGCTTACTTTGTGACTGCTTGTCTATGAGATTCAGTAGAGGGTGTAAGAGCAGTTTAATGTGAAGGAATGAAATCTGGTGAGTTCCAAGGTAGGTCTTGAACTGTTGTTGGTTGGGCAGTTGTTGGTGTGTGAGTTAGGTGTAGCATAGGGTGCAAAGTTGGCTTTGCATGTGTGGTGTAATTGTGTAGGTGTGGAATGCTAATCAGAAGTGGGCTTTTGCAAGTGACCCTAAGACTTATAAATCATCTGGCTGCTTCAGACCTTTTCCCTCACTGTAGTAGGGCTGAGGAAGCCAAGGCGTGGTTGTAGTGTTACCAGACCCCATTGGAGTACCACACTGCAAACTTGAACATCTCTTTCTGGAGAAAGAAAAACAAAGGTGGGTAAACCTGGTTTCAAATGATAACATGCCTATATGGATGGTGAATTCTCCTCTGTCCAGGAAGACCAGAGTACACATGCTATTTCACCTATTTCTAAAATTACATTTTTGACTGTATTGCACATTATCAAAATAAAGCTTTTTTTTTCCTTTTTATTTATTTATTTTTTTTCCCATGCTTAATTCTTATCACATGATAGTAACTAGAAATAATAGAGACACTCAAGTTCATCCTAGCTGAACTGAAAGACAGGTAAAAGGGGTGTGGACTATATAGTGAAAACAAAATCAAATGTACTATCTCGTTACCTTTGAGAGTGTTTTAGTCTGTTTAATTCCTTCTCAATGTACTGTGTATAATAAGGCATTTACGTTTAGAATGTTCCTCTCCTCTCTGCCAAATTAAAGGAATCCAATAAGGTTCCTCCTTTTATCATCTTAAGCCTACATTACATTCTCCTGCTCCCAATGTTAATGGGCCACCTTTCTCCCAGTGAAAAAGACACAGAGATTGTTGTGTCCTTGGGTAAGGAGGGGTGTGGAGTTGACAGAGGGGCTGGACTGCAGACACCAGGCAAGGGGCTCTTGAGGTGCCCCAGAATCGTGGTGTGAGGTACGTAAAACAGGCCACCACAAGCCAGGAGTGGGGCCAGTTCCTTCCTTTTGAGGTGGGGGGGCTGTGGCCATAGTATTTTGAGTTGGGGTATGACCTCAAGCAGTGCTGCCATGGCAGAGATACTGTTTTTATTAATGTCAGCTTTAAAGTCAAGAATGGTGAGAACCTGACATCCACTGCTAAAGTGCAAGAATCTAACACTGATAATTCAATAACAGAAAACGTTCTTTTTACAAAAATTGTTCGTTATCTTGGATATCTGCTATACTGGAGGATTTGTTTTTTAGGGAAAGAGAATACCAGGAAATTAAATAATAATTGAATTGTGGTGTTACATGCATTCACTCCTCTTTTCTCCACTGCATACTATTTATAGTTTTTTTTGTTGTTGTTGGTTGGTATTTTAATTTGGATTGTTTGAAAATGAATGCTATTTTAGCTCTACATAGGTAATCTGTTATTCCTTTATGAGGTCCTTCTATTTCAGCTCACTATCACGTATCTGTGGCAGGATGTGATCATCACAAAATTAGCTGTATTAGATGTAATCATGGCAAAATTAGCTGTAGCTTATACTTCTATAAAACAGTTCAACAATATATTGATTTTGGCAGAAAATAACTTCACGGTGGAAAATTTGAAGGAAACTACTGCTGATAAATTTAATTGTTAATTGAATTATTTAGGGACAGCAAAAATCCTACTCTTTTATCCTTTGCTGTGCAGAAGGTGATTGGACTTTTGCTTTGCAATGAATGAATGTTATAAAAAAAAAATTATCCCCTGTGAAGAAGCAGGGTAGATTTATTCATGCCATATAAACACTTTATATTAGCTATGTAGAGAAACAGCATTTTTTAAAACAAAACAAAAACCTTCAAAGGTCCCTGCATACCTCTTCTGTATGTGCTATGATGCCAATTTTCTTGAGAGCCTTTGACAGCTTATTTCCTTTTAGTAAAAACTAAATAATATATATATTTTTTTAAAGAAAACTAAACTGTATTGTGCCAATGAAAGAAAAGTATTTTACTACCCAAATCAGCTTAGTTCACAACTCCATGAAAAGCTAATGAAAAAGAGGAAGTTTGGATCAGGTTCAGAGATTGTTTATGGGCTCATGGTAATGCATGTTTAGTATCCACAGATTTGCATTGCAATTGCTAAGATAGTCCGTGAGCACTAGAACTGTACCTGGCATGTGTGTTCATTTCCTACCATCACAGTCTTTTCTGTTTCTGGACGTCTTTGCAGATGATTGTTATATAACTATTTCTGAGCAGAGTTTCAATGCCTGCCCGGCTGCTGCTAAACTACAACTGAGTGTTACAGAATTTGATGGTGTTGGAATAGTAGTGATAGCTGTTGATGATCCAACTGATGTTGTTATAACCAAGACAAGGGATGCAAGGAAAGGCAATAAATTGTATTAAGCCAGAAGACATTATTAGGAAAGACATTTTCAGAATCATAAGCCTTTTCTTGTGAGACTTGCAGGAATATGAGAGAGGGTTTATGCATGTAGAAACAGGCCAGTTGTTTTCCAAGTCCACCATGTGGCCTATTAAAGAACCTTTAATAGGTTCTTACAGACTTTTTTTTTTTTTTATTAGCAGCAGCATTAATTACTTGAAGTATCTTTATATTTTATTTTGTTTAGCACTGATCTTCAGTGCTCTCTGACAGGAGTTGGTGGGGATCTCGACAGCAAATAATAGTGGTATGTGCAAGTGTACCCCAAGGTAACTAGTCTTTTTTTCTTAATCATTTTGTTTCAATTTATCATTTAAATTAGCAATATAAATAAAGCCAAAGCACTGACATTATTCAAACAATGCACCATGATTTAGAAAATCCAACAACTAACAATATTCTTCTCCCTCCCATGATTCATCTTTTAATCTGTTTAAATAATAATAATAAAAAGGAGGAAGTCATATTTCTTGCCCAGACTATGTGTGTGCGTGTACATGCCTGGCAGCGCATATCAGCAACACCCAGTGTTTTACTTTGGTCTCTTGCCAGCCTTCTTGCTAGCTAGCATTGCTCTGTTATTCATTGAAACCGGCCTGTGGCCACAGGCTGTTAAAGAATGGAAGCTGTGGCAAGGCCAAGAGAGCATATTGCCAGTCCCATGGGGGAAGGGAAGCCAGCTGAAAGGCACTGGCCAGCAGCGTGCTGCTGTATCCTGCATGAAGACTTGATGTGCCAGGTAGGAATAGCTCACGGGCTACCCAACGAAGCAGCTGGCCAGCTGACAGAGAGCTCATCTCTGAGCTTCATCTAGCCTGCTCTTAACAAATTATCCAGCAACAGAGAGCTTATCCTCTCCCTAGGTGAACATTTCTGTGGCTTTGTTCCTCTCAACTGCTCAGTGGATTTGTGTGCAGCGAATGAGTGCTCAGTTCAGGAACCACTCTGACCCACAAGGTATTTTAAGGAAAATTCTGGGGCTGTGCTTTTTTGTTCCCCTACCATGCTGAATCCCACTGTGAAGATGGTTTCTGGGTTTAGGAAGAGACTCTGCCTGGGTACCTTTGAAATGCTTCTTGTAGGGCTGCTGAAAAACAGACTTCACCAGAGAAAAGGAAGGAAGGAAGAGAAATCCCATTTGCTGGCTTTCAACAAGATTGGCAGATTGGTGAATAAGGCCCAAGGTCAGAAAGGTGCCATCAGACAGGTGTGATTCCAAAACCAGCAAATACTGTACCAAACTCAGCCCAAGGATCCAGCCCTGACCAACAATAAACTTCCAACCTACTAAACAAATTAACAGTTGCTGCCCTCTCACTTCTCTGTAACAGATGAGGTCCTGCCTCACTGTTATTCAAGCATTCTCAATGCCATCGTCACATAGGTGAGCAAAGGGGATATCCATGTCCAGCTGTATGAATACGATAGTCCAGAGAAAATATCCCTGTTTGTACCTTTGAGCCCTGTGGTCCTAGAGCTGCAAAAGTCATGTTGCTTCCCTGGGTAATGTCAGGAAAAATTGCTGTCACGAGTACCTGTGGAAAAGCACCTGCTGAAGTTATGTATTCAGTCTTGAGGAGGGGGCAGGTTCAGACTACATCTTCCTTTAACATCTTACCACAGCACCTATGAGGCCTGGGACTATTTTGCAAAAAGCGGATGAATATTGACACCCCTTAGCTGCTATTATTTCCAGTTTTGCCTGATACGATCCTGGTTTGCCTCTGGGCAAGCAGACCCTGCAGGGCTTATGGAAATCCTACGGAAGCTGAAGAGCTCAGCCTCTGGTTTCCAGAGCAAGCACGGAGTTTACTCCTGCTCACTACTCCTGCCTTTAACAATAATGTAGCAAAGAGAAAGCTAGGAAAACTCTCGGGGATCGCGTTTAAGGCCAAACCCCGGTGTCTAACCGAGAGCAGAGGCGATGCCTCCTGGTTTTCCAGAGTCGCAATCCCACAAGCTAGGCTCCAGGGGCGAGCTGCCAGCGCCACCTGGTGACCTGCCCGGCCCGGGTCCTCACCGCCTGCTTTGAGGGGGGAGAATTTCTGCTCTCAGACCCTTCGCTGGCCACTCGAGCCATCCCTCAGCTTCAGAGCAAAGGCTCCGCGCTGAGCCGAACGGTGTTTGCTCGGGCATCCTGTGCCAGCTCGCTGCTGGAGCTGACCTGGGCTGCGGGTAGCCCGAAGGGTCCAAATAAATCCTAGCCTCCCCTCGCAGCTCGGGGGCTGTCTCCTGGCAGCCTCCCTTTCCCACAGCTCCAGCTGGGTCTCATCTCTGGAAGCAGAGACAGTGTCCTGGCTGTGTTGGTGTAACTGGGACTGATAGGGCTGGTGGTGGCTCTTACAAGGGGCAGTGCCACCCTCCCATTCGTGTCACCAGCTGAGCTGGTATAAAGCAGGGGGAGGATGCATGCTGTCTGTGGGATGCTGCTGGTGCACCCTCCTTCAGGCTGCTGAGGCAGACATGCTGTTTGGCATTGACTGATTCCCTCTCCGCTAGCTTACAACTCCAGTCTGAGCAGGCTACATCTACAATTCCAGCTAATTAGCACTTTTGCTGTCAGTGAATAGCCATGAGCTCTTCTCACCTAAACAACAGAGCTGAGAGCCACTTTCAAGCCCCAGAGGAACACGAACTGGAGACTGTGGGGAAGAAAGCTTGGGATAATCCTGTTTACAATGGCTCTCCCTCTACCTCCTTGAAGATTCGAGCCATCTACAACCCCAAGTCCATCCTGGAGAATCCCTATGAGAACTTTGAAGAGGTGGGAGATCCACTGCCCTACCAGACAGAGCAGAACAAAGCTGTGGATGGAAAGACAAGTCCTTTCCTCAAGTGCTGCTTCTACATCTTCAGAGGCATCCGAGGTAAAGTTCTGATATTTCAGTAGAAAGGATTTACTAACCATTGGGAAGATATATCTTATATATAAACTGATATATCTTACATATCCCATTGGGGGGGGGGGGGGGGGGGGGGGCGTTTGTGTGGACTGCAGGGGTGCAGAAGGTAGAAAGTACATAGTATCTGTGTAGTACGGGAACCTGCTCACTACAGAGCGACATTATTCTGAACATCATCTTTAGCTGATCTGAAAGGATCATCCTCTCGTGTGTCTTGCTGTGCCTCCTGAGTCTGTACTGTCATCTTTGCTACAAAGCAGGAGGTACAGAGAGAATGGGACTATCCTTCAGTCCAAATGTCGTGTTCAAAAGAGATGACTTTGACTTTCCAGGCTTCCAAGGTTGGAAGGTGCCAAAGGAGACACAGACGGGTACATACTTCATGTATGAGGTGGTATATTTTTCATGGCATGTTTTCTAAAGAAATACCTGAAATAAAACCTCAACTGGTATAGTTTCACAATTACAGGGTGCAACCTGAATGATACTGGACAAGACTCGTGGTCCTCCAGGTATAATTTTGGTCCAGTTTCTGAACCAAATTTTCAAGGATATTTGAGTGTTGCTGCATTCAAATATTCCTAAGCGCACTTTTTTATTCCTTTGCCTCTTTGCTCAACATTTGGTACTATGGGTTCCCTGCCTCATGGGGTGTTCGTTCACAAGGACATAGTTCCATTCCTTTAAAGTACATTTGTTGCACTGGAGTGCACTAACATCTTATAACTGTGCTTATAACACAAAAAATGAGAATAAGATTCAAATCTTCAGGAGCCCAATGACTACAATGAGCTTTGTGCCCTTCTCTGAGCAGCTGGCCTTTACTATATACTGAATCAGCCTTAATGTTACCACTTGCAGTAATGTCTCTGCTCTGTTGTTACCCACTGTTTTTTGTTTGTTTCTGTTGTGGAGTTTTAACACTGGCCACATGCTATCCTCCTGCACTAGAGTAAAGCCACATCTTCTTTAGGCTCTTGTTTCTGTTTCTGGTCTATTGCATGGCCAGAGCAGTCTGTTGATTTGTCTGTCCGGGAGTGAGGGTGGATGCCATCATGAGTGAGGGTGGCAGCCATCATGGCAGCAAAAAAGCTCTCTACTTTGTTGAGATGCCAAAGAGTTATCATTAGGACAGGAGTGAATGTGCGCTTTGGAACAAGCAAAAGCAAAAAAGCCTGTCTCCTTCCTCTACCTGTGATGACTTGAGATGTGTGGCCTTTGATCCCAATTTGCAGGGGGATGATAGTTGTGCACCAGTGGGGATAGGTATCAGGGCTGAGCTCTCTAGGAGGTGCAGAAAGCAGGAAGATTGTGGGTATTATTGATGCCAATTCCATCACTAGGCTTTCAAGTGGAGTTTCTTATGCCTTTCAACTTAAGGAGAGATTCTGAAAACACAACACAAAGCCATTACAGCAAGAACAAGTAAACAAACTAATGGTGTTAGGCGGTTCATCAAAACCAAAATATTGAGGCTTCTTTTAAAGAAAGTGTTCCTGTCTTTTTGATCAATCCTGATGACATTTAATGAGTTGCTTTTACTTTGTGAAGGAATCAGAACATTAGCTGGTATAAATCTGCACTGAAGCCAGCAGAGCTCCATTGATAGACATCCTGAACACAATTTGGCTCTAAATTATATGCTGAAAATATTGAGTTGGGCTATTTGATTGAGTCTTATGACATATATCTTCAAGTATGTGAGTAAGCAAGGGACAAATATTTGGAGCTTGATAGCTCAGTATACATAAAAAGAACTAATAGCTGTAAAGCTAAAATCAGATGCAGTTCTGCTATGGAAGTCCTTATCAGAAGGTCAGATGTTGGCACATGCATGACTGAGATGAAACTATGACATTCCAGGAATGTGACAAAGTCTTGTGACAAAGACTGAATTTCTGCAAAAAGTAAGCTGAAAAACATAAATAAATAAATAAATAAATAAATAAAATCAGTCCATATTGAAGTCTGGCAGAAAACTGAAGAGTGATTTAGCAAAACATAATGGTCAACAAATTTCAGTTTTGGCCAGCCTCAAATCTTTTGTTCACACTGGAATTTTTCATTTTAGAGGTTATTTAACAAGTTTTAGTAAAGTTTTGAGATGAAAAATAGTTCTGTTTTGAAAAGTTACAAAAATCTAGCAACTCACAAGAGTGTTCTTTGGGAATGGGAGTCCTCCTATAGCCTTTGAGAATGGCCATAAAACTTCTCAATTTTTTTTCTTTACATCTCTCAGGTCTGTGGGGTACTACGCTCACTGAGAACACAGCTGAAAACAGAGAGCTTTATGTGAAGACCACACTGCGAGAGCTTCTAGTCTATATTGTGTTCTTGGTGGACATTTGTCTATGTAAGTACATATCATATCTCATAGCTGTCTTTTCACGCTACATGAGGGGAAGAAGGTGAGGTTTTATTATTAGACTTCCTCACCCTGTTGTAGGTGTTAAACTGATTGTACATATAATCACTGCAGCAAGCAGGTGTGCTGTTGACTCACAGAATAGCTGCTGCACACACAAGTAAAATGGCTGACTATTGCCCTAGACTGAATTGTTACCTGCTAGATTTACGTAAACCACGATATCAACTCTGTTGACATCACAGTCCTGGAAGAATCTGTACAGCAAGATTATTTTCACAGCAAATGTTCAAACATCAGACAGCAGCTCTAGAAACTTCTTGGGATCAGAGACATGGGGTTCAGAGAGATTTTTTTCTCTGAGGCTGATGAGGTGCCTGAGGTGATAATGCAGGTGGCAGCTTGTGTTGTTCTTGGGTAGATTTAATGCAGCCCTGTACTGAATGCTAATGGCCTTTGTGTGGTTAGAACAATGACTGTTTGTTTTTTGGGAAGGTTCATTCACTATCACAAATGAGCACCTGTGACATAGAACAGTGAAGAGGATTATATTTCATGGACCCTGTAGTAGGAGAGATAGACAGACAATACCAACCCAAGTTACTATCACACTGACCCATGGAGACCGTCCTTCCTGAAGAAGCAGGGCATGCACACAGACGTACATGCAGTCTGACTCATCTAGAAGTGTTTGGGAGGTGAATGTTGAATATCTGCTGCTTTATTTTCACAGTATCCTTTCAACAGTAGGACTTGTTCCTAGTGATTGCCGTGATGGATGCTCTTCTGCAGGGAGGAGCTCTGGGTAGTCGAAACAACACATATTTATTTGATTTTTTTTTTTTTTGGTAGACAAAAAATTAACTGGAATTTTCCACTACAGGTTAGTCTCTATACTTTCATAGCTTTATATCAGAACAAAGTGCACACAAAATACAGCTCATGAATTTTGTTATGAGAAAGAAGATTTCTTTTCCCCCTCAGAAAGACAAAATTTCTGAGAGAAAATGTCACCCAGGATGTTCAGTTACATCATCCAGTGGTCTTCTTTGTCATTTAAACTCCTAAAATATGTCATTTTGACAGTTTAAATTCTGGAGGATGCAGAAAATAAAGTTGAACTCCCTAAGCAATCAAGAAAGTAATGTGATTAGAGGTTTCAAGGTTTCTTCTCTTCTGCCCTGCTCAGCTTACTTACGACAGTAGAAGCTATGCAGAAAATGAATGTATATACCAGGCTTTGATATTTAGGTGTAAGAGAGGACCTTCCTTTTGTCTCTTCCCTTAGTGACATATGGAATGACAAGTTCCAATGCCTATTACTACACCAAAGTGATGTCTGAGCTCTTCTTGCAGACCTCTTCAGACAGCCGTGTTTCTTTCCAGTCCATTGGCAGCATGTCTGACTTCTGGGTGGTGAGTACACATCTGGCCTGGCATGGGGAGCCCTGGAAATCTCAGCTAGGGTGGGATATTCAGTTACCTCTGAATGTGCTACCTAGTGCTTTCAGCAAGCCATTCTGCTGCTTGCCAGCTACTAGCAGTAGATATGGTATCATTTACATGCAGAATACACACTGATTTAGAACATTATATATCCCTTTGAGCACTGTGGCCAGAATACTGACTAGGCTAAGTATTGTGTGCGTCCAGAAAAGTCCATTCCAGGCTTTCTTGTGACAGACATAGCTTTGAATCCTGCAGTCTAATGTCTTCATGCTGGTCTCTTAGTAATAATTTTATCTCCATTTTCACGGGCAAAATGGGATCAGTGTAGTTAACTTGTAATTTATGCATGGCCTGGCCTGACCTGTACATTCTTTATGGAGAAACTGGATTCAAATTTGCACTGACTTTTACCAAAGAAAATAAAGAGGGGAAAAAATGTTGGGATCTGTCACATTTTTATTAAAGAACTGGAGAAGGAATAATATGGTCCACAGTGAATGTCGTTGAGATATTGCAACCACATACCTCTAATGGCCAGCCATAAATTAATGGTCCGTTAGCTTTGCCTTTTTTCTGATATATTAAAAAAGCACAACGAACTATGGCACTATTGTTTCCCCCACTGTTTACATGGAACTAGTACACCTTGTTTTAATAATTCATACCTTATGCCAGGACAGTTCCTCCAGACTTGTGTTCCCTGAAAAGGAAGGGACAAAGAGGTTGTAGGGCCCCTGTCTCCTTGTTAGCATAACGAGGTGCAGCAAGCACATTACAGGCCTGAGAGGAGCCACCACACTACCCTGCTGCCCAGCATCCCTCTTCTACCCTGCAGCTCCACCCAGCTCCATATGGGGGCTCCCCTCCTTAGCATATAGGCAACGCGAGCTCTATTAGTAGAGCAGTGTGGGTCAGGTCTTATCTCAAGCCCAAACTAACAAAATTCCTCTGATATGTAGGCTATGAACCAGTTGCTTTCTTCTCCCTCTCACGCAGTATGCACAAGGTCCTCTTCTGGATAATCTTTACTGGACAAAGTGGTACAACAACGAGTCCCTAGCAGCACACAATACCCAGTCGTACATCTATTATGAGAACCTGCTGCTGGGTGTCCCACGGATGCGACAGCTGAAGGTGAAGAACAATTCCTGTGTGGTCCATGATGACTTCAAGGAGGAAATCTCAGGCTGCTATGACGTATACTCAGAAGACAAGGAGGAAAGAGTCTCCTTTGGACTTGTCAATGGAACAGCGTAAGTACATCTTCTGCTGTTTGGGATTAGAATATTTGTGATTTTTACATTTTTTAAATTGCCCCAAATTAGTCTCTTCTGGTTAAAATAAGATATGCTGAGCTGCAGAATGAATTAGTAGGGGTGAGTTTCTCACACAAGGCTGGAATTCCCCTTGCAGTTAGAGGCAGCAAGTCCTTTGCATCAAGACTCTTTGAGGAAAGACGGACTGAATGCTGGAGTGGAACCTGCTGAGAAAGCCATGAGAAATCCAGATGAGAATTAGGTAGACATTGTTTGTCTGTTTTTAAAGGAGTGCACCTCTTTCATCTTGAAAACCTATTCCCAGCTTTTTTTGCCTTTTTTTTTTTTTTTTTTTTTCTCCAGACAGAGGTGTCTGAACCATTTTCTTAAGACCCAGATTTCTTAACTTCTAATTCTACACTGAGATGGAATATAACATGTAAAATCACCGTCACACTTGGTTATTTATTTATTTATTACTGATGATTCATGTAACTGATGTGGATTTTCCTCTATAATAAAGTGAGGCAGCTGCCATTTAATGACCCCTTGCTTGCTGCTTGAGTCTTGATCTGTGAAAAAAAAAGCTATTGTTCATACGGAAATTTGTGTGCAAGAGCGAAGAGCGTTCTAAGCAGAGAACTGCGTGCAACATGGTAGGAGGCAATACAACAGACCCTGTGAATAACCTTAAAAGCAAACAAGGCCATGGCATAGCCAATGAGCCTGCAGAATTTTCCCTCCATTTGTGTTGTGTCACTGCTGGGAAGCACTAGATCAGAAATCTATCAACAATGAAAAACTGGTGTAAGCTCAGAACTGGAGTAGGAGTTATGTGCCAACTCTTTGATTAAACTGCTCTGTCCTTTGAAGATGAAAGGTTCTGACTGCAAGGTTCTATCCAAGGCTGTGGGTGGTAAGTGATGCCTTTTCTCATGGCTTGTCTGTTGCAGGTGGAGGTACCATTCTGAGGAAGAGCTGGGTGGCTCATCTCACTGGGGAAGACTAACCAGTTATAGTGGGGGAGGATACTACATAGACCTCAAGTTGACCAGAGAAGAGAGTGCTGAAGCCCTGCAAATCCTGAAGGAGAAGTTGTGGCTGGATCGGGGGACACGAGTTGTCTTCATTGATTTCTCTGTGTATAATGCAAATATCAATCTGTTCTGTGTTCTGAGGTAGGCTGAGTCCCACTGGAAATTCTTCTGCCTCTTGCTTGTTTCTCAATGTCACAGATTCTTAAAATGCAAAAATAATCTGTTCCACTATGGGGTGTAGGACTGAATGGCATCAGTAGATATTGTATGGATTAGCAAGAAGACTTGGTCTTTCTGACACAAGTAGACACACTTCTTTTGAGCTTTCATGCTTTTCTATCACAAGTAGTGAAGCAGCAGAGAGAAGAATGCATAAACACACGCACAACTCTTCCAGTCGCGATTTGGTGGATAGCTCGTGCTCAGATTTGATGCTTCCATCCCACTATTTGTAATTAACAGTGTTTTCTCATTCCCTTCAAGGTTAGTGGTTGAGTTTCCAGCCACTGGTGGTGCCATCCCCTCCTGGCAAATCCGGACAGTCAAGCTTATACGATATGTCAGTGCATGGGACTTCTTCATTGTTGCCTGTGAAATCGTCTTCTGTGTCTTCATCTTCTACTATGTGGTGGAGGAGATTTTGGAGTTGCGTATCCACAAGCTTCAGTACTTCACCAGCATCTGGAACATCTTGGATGTGGTTGTCATCCTGGTGAGGATGCTTGCACGCTTTTTTTTTTTTTTTTTTTTTTTTTTTGGGTGGGGGGAAGGGGAAGGGAGGGAAAAGGGCAAAGGGGTACAAGACACAGCTAATGAAAGAATGGGGAAACTGGTCTAGATAAGACGAGCTGACACGTGTTTTGCTCCAATAGAAAAATGGACTGGCAGAGTAAATGGTCATATGCTTTTCTATCAGGTATTAGAAGAAAATTCTTCCCTTAATGATGCTTGAGAAGCTGTGAAGTCAGGTCATCACTCAGTCCATTAGGGCCTTATTTCCATCCCCCACCAGTAGAGTGTAGGTATGAAGTGTGATACCACGTAATTCTGTGGCACTTTAATATCTGTGGACACTTCTACACTCACTGCAGACCCTTCTTTTTCACAGCTCTCCATTGTTGCTATTGGATTTCACATCTTTCGCACCATTGAGGTGAACAGACTGTTGGGAGAGTTGTTGAAACACCCTGACACCTATGCAGACTTTGAGTTCTTGGCATTCTGGCAGACTCAGTACAACAACATGAATGCAGTCAACTTATTCTTTGCCTGGATCAAGGTATTGTAGGGGATCTGGGGGGTGCCTGGGCTCCAGTCTCAGACCTGTTCTGTTGGATATCCTGAGGGCTAACTCCTCCATCTCTCGTAGTGAATGAGGATAACACCTGTAGAACAGGGAAGGATTTCCTCAAGTGTCATGTGCTCTGTTTTGTAGTAAATCCAGGCAGCTTTTCACCTTCATAGCACTCCCTCCTTTAAATTTTCATTTGACTCAGGGAAAAAAGTCATATATTTATGACCCAGTCATAAAATGGTGGCACACCCAGGGCAAACAACCTGAACTCTAGGCCTCTATTCCCCCAGCTTGGTTGTCTCCTCAGTGCTTTGGTACCATGGAGAAACTTTGTCTTAGTAAGCAAGTACATGTAGGAAAGAGACTGATCTAGCTGGTGGTTTGGCCTAATTTTGTCCCTGTTCTTTCTTCTTGCAGATATTCAAGTATATTAGCTTTAACAAAACAATGACGCAGCTCTCCTCCACACTGGCACGTTGTGCCAAGGACATCCTGGGCTTTGCCATTATGTTCTTCATTGTCTTCTTTGCCTATGCCCAGCTGGGTTACCTTCTTTTTGGGACACAAGTGGAAAACTTCAGTACCTTTGTTAAATGCATGTAAGTGTATTAGTTGTAACCACATTTTCATCATTACCAGCTGTCGTCAAAAGAACTTTAACTGCTTTCCAACCTATCCACAATTGCAAATATGGATGTCATTCAGACACCTGTTGTATTTCATGTGATAAAGTCACGATGGCTAAAAAGTTGCTCACAGTTCCACACCTATAACATCCTCGTGGACAAAAGAATGTAGTGAGAAAATGGAAGGTTACAGACAGATTTTTGTTTGTCTGATGTTTGTAAGCAGCCCATTGGGTCAAAGGAAAGCCCAGCCTTTTCAGGCTGAGAGTTCAGTTCTGTTTTGTTGTAGTCTAGGCAGCTTTCAGCTAATGTGGAGTTGTTAGGCACACCAAGGACGCTTTGCGTGCAGTGTAGCATATAGTCATTCTGCAGAAAATTATTGTAGCTGAGCTGTTAATATAGTTTGTGTTCACCAGATCATTATGTCTTCTTCTCATCTGCTGTGAGTCCATAAAAGAGGTAGAATGGTTTTGATTGCTGCTGAGACCTTGGCAATTGTGTTTTTATACACCAGCAGGTGGCTTTTGGTCTACTTAGGTTCAACTTCTCTAATTCTGGGAGTAGGAACTAAATAACTCAAAATAAGTCTTCTGAGGTAAGCTCAAAGTGTTTTCTCTTTAATAAGGAAGAGGTCTAGATAGAAGCTCTGGAGCTTTGAAATTCTCTAGCTTCTAGATAAAGCCACAGATCACATCATTTCAGTGTACAATAGCTGCTTGAAAACTTGTCCATTTTTCCTCAGATAGTGCATTTTAATAAAAACAAAGATTTGATACAAATATTGTTTCTTGCTTCAGGGCTTTCAAAAGAAAGATTGGAAGTAATGCATTTATCAATATTTAGCTTTAAACACCAAAATGGAAAAAGTCAAACTGTTTGTTATTTTTGTTTTATATAAAACATTAAATATAAAAAATAAGAGTGTTGGAATTAATATTGAATATATAAAATTAAATATAATAGTAGTTGATATTTCACAACTATGCTTATCCAATTAAAATAATTATTTTATATTTGATATATTTTACATTTATATCTGATTTTAATATAACATTTCTGCCTCAACATAACAGGTCATTCTGAAAGTTGGTAGTCATTTAATATGCCAATTATAACACAAATTTAACACAATGCTTCCTAAATTAAGCCATATAGTAACTTAAAGAAGGTAAGATAGACATTTTCAAAGGAGAACAAATATAAATAATTTCTTACCAGAAGAAGACATTTCAACATCACAGAATTGGCACAACTTGAACCAAAGAGGAAGCAAAACCCTATTCTTCTCTCTTAGACATGAAAAACATTCCCAGCTCTCTCAATAGATGAAAAGTAAGGAATCCAAAATGGAGCTTTGCCTTTCCTAGACAGGATTTTCAGACTCCAGGATGTCCAGACCCTTTTCTCTGAGCTTCATGGTCTGTGTGTCCCTTTCTGTCTCTATTTTCCTTTTTTTTTTTTTTTTTTTTTCCTTTTTAATTGCAAAATATTTGTTTGTTGGTTCGTTTGTTTAACGGAGTCACCTCAGTGGCCAATTTCCAGAGAAGCCCCATAAATAATGATCAGGATACCTTAAATGGGGGCAAGAATAGCGGGTAGATGAGTACCCTAGTAAGGGTGTCAGGGAAGCGAGTTAAGAAGGACAATCCTTCAGTCCACGTGCCCAGTCAGGCAACACGTGATGTTAGGGAGGCATATGCTATAGCAGTGTTTTTCAGCCTGTGCTCCATAGTCCTCTGGCATCTGGTCCTGTGAGAGGTTACCTCTCTCTCTCACAGGCTTCCGCCTGTGACCATTCAGGCTGCAGGTGGGTTCAGGGTTCTCCTCAGGACTATCTTAGGAGGTAGAATAAATGTATGTGCCTTTGTGTGACCTTGTGCTCTACCTCTCCTCCAGCTTCACCCAGTTTCGGATCATTCTTGGTGACTTTGACTACAATTCCATTGACAATGCCAACAGGGTCCTTGGGCCTATTTATTTTGTCACCTACGTGTTCTTTGTCTTCTTTGTGCTCCTGGTAAGTAAGAAAGGCCTCCTTGCCTCTGTTTTGACAGCAGTGCTGGAGATACCCGTCATAGCAATCCCTCCCCTATGTTAGGCGCAGTGCAAATGCTTAGAGAGAAAGAAAGTTTCCTTTACAACAGCTTTGTGGTACAAATAGTCCAAAGTAGACACAGAGCACATCATTGCGTTTGGGGATTTGATTGATACTCAGGGAGATTAAGGGCCATATTTCCATCATTTATCTTGAAGACTAAAACTGATTGGGAATGCCACTTGTGTAGTACCTGAACTCAAGAGGATCAGTTCAGCTGTCTTCCTAGGCAGTGGACCCAGAGGGTTGTTCATTATGTTAAATTCTGAGTACCAGGGATTCAAAAGTAACTTAAGATCTTGCAGGAGAAGCTAACAGAGAAGGTGTTAGACCTGGCAACAAATGTATCTTAGGCCATTGTTCTAGCTGCAAAGCTTTCCTCCCTGGTCCTTCCCTTTGCCCACTTTAATTTGCACAAGGTATGCCCCATGTGAAAACAGATGCTTGTTTAACTAAACTCTGCACATAGATGTCTGTCTCTTGCTGCCTCAGCTGCTGGAGCAGGCAAGGTGACTCAAGCTAATTCATCTATTTTCTTCTCCTTTCTCTAGAACATGTTTCTGGCCATCATCAATGACACCTATTCAGAAGTCAAGGAGGAACTTTCAAGCCAGAAGGATGAGCTGCAGCTCTCGGACATCTTGAAGCAGGTGATGAATAGCAAAAGCTGTGCTACTTTCTAGCCAAATCCTGAAACATTTTCTTGGAGTTCTTGACCTATGTGGAATGTATTAGAGAAAAAAATGGTTGCCAGCTCCAGGTCCACCTTTCTAACATGCACAGTAGCAACAGGAGTCACAGTTCCCTTTGGGATAGATCAAGCTTACAGGTGCTTTGGCAATTGGATGACGATAAAGCAAAGGTTGGGGGAATCCTGTTGCTTGAGAATGCTGGTAGAGTTTTTGAGTGACTTCCCTTCCCTGGATAGTCTATTGACAAAGCTTCTTCAGTCCTTGATATAGTTAATATTGTGCACTTTGATCAATAACAAATAAAGTGACAGGTTCTGCTTTGATGAACTGAGCATTTTACAGTGATGCAAATCTGGTGGGTTACATCTGGATTTCCCATGGACAAATTCCAGAAAAGGTCCTGAAAGTTCACAAGTGTCTATGTTTTAGAACCAATATTTTGCAAAGAACGGTATTTGAGACATTATCTTAAGCAGTGGATGAGTGGAAGGTCAGGTAAATTTTCTCATGGAGACTGGGTACCATGTTGGTGTTGCTTTGGAGAAGTGAAGCTAGTTTATACTTTATATATAAGTATATATAATAATATATAACATATATATTTATATACTTTATTACATTGTATCTGTACTTCTGGAAAGCTCAACAGCTCCTTGCATTACTCAGCATCTGCTCCACCCATATTGTGTTTTCAATTCTTTCTTGTTTTTCACTCTTCTGCCTACATGATTCCATACCCATTTACACCTTTATTAACAGAGTTACAACCGGACACTCATGAGGTTGAAGCTGAAAAAGGAGCGGATTTCCGATGTGCAGAAAGCACTGCAGAATGGAACTAAAGAACTGGACTTTGAGGACTTCAAGAACAGTTTGAAAGAGTGAGTGAGTCAACTTGAGGGGTAACCATTTATCCCTTTCAGTCACACTTGTAATTTAAATTCTGTGGTACTCAAGACCTAGAGAGCAGTTAGCTCAGACTGGGGCAATGCCACATGCATGTGCGCACACACACACAATAGTTCTTATCTTTCCTCACATGTTTAATCTCCTGATCTAAGTGGGGTTGCATTGCTGTCTCCTTCCTATATGGGATATATAACTATCCCTTGCAAGAGGCAGCAATACACTGATTTCAAAAGGGGTGTTCCTGTACAGTTAGAGCCTACCTGTGTAATTCAGTGCCTTGAGCTTTCCCTTTCTGTTCTTCTGCAGACTGGGCCATGCAGACCATGAGATCACAGCAGCTTTCTCCAGATTTGATAAAGATGGCAACCACATCCTTGATGAAGAGGAGCAGCAGCAGATGAAGCATGACCTAGAGGCAAAAAGGGTAAAAGAAGGGCAAGGAAAGAAACTTTCTGTTTGGTAGAGATCATTCCTAAGTGGTCACAGGACTATTGGGGTTAGTGGTGTAAATGAAGCAGTCAACACAGCTCCAGTTTTGTCTGAATAGCAGCTGAGTATGTGACCTGCCTGTGAAGCCGTGTGTTATTCAAAGTGAAACTGTCACGCAGCTAATATCCAGTTTTGTAGGAGTAACTTTATCTATCTTCCAGGTTGCTCTGAATACAGAGATTGAAAATTTGGGGAAGTCCTATGGTGGCAACAACTTAGATGAGAGTCTGACCTATGTGGAAGCAAAGAATAACCGTGCCAATAAGGCCAGCTGGGTCTCCAAAGAAGAGTTCCAAGTGTATGTTGGTGCTGGTATTAGTTTAACCCCTCTGCAAATAAAAGTCTGATCCCTGCTGCTTTCTCCCCTGATGTAACTATTCACACTGGTGCTGAGCATTTGCAGTAAGATCTTGTCCTTTTTTATCTTGCACACGTGTAACTGCTCATGTCAGGAAATAATCAAGGCATTTCTTGTAATATGTTTTGCTTGCTCACGTAAAAGATCAGGCTAAGATTTTTTTTTCTGCTTCTTGAAAAAACTCTGCAGCTGTCAGCTAGCTACAAGCAATACGCTGTCATGTTTCAGGTCAGAAAGTAGCTTGGATAACCTGCCCAGGGAAATTTGATACTTTTACAGAGTCCCTGTGGGAATAAACATCCTTGGTTTATAGCCTAGCTAAATGTCATCATCCATGCCAGAGAATAACACGTGGCTGCTTGTTCCAAGAGAGGAGCATTGGATAAATACAGTACAGAGAATCAGGGTATCCCAATTCTGCTACTGAGAAACACTAAGCAATTCACATAGGGGCACATGAAAAGAGAAGAGGGTAAAGCATTAAATAATAGTATGATTATAAGGTGTCTGGACTGTAATCAAACTGGTTGGGATCCATCCCCTGCAGAATCACTGATCACAGATGAAAATCCAATGCAGCAGGAAGTTATGTGCTCAGTGAGTATGAATCAGCATCTCTGATGTGGAGCATTCATTCCTGATTGAGATCTGGCCCATTGTCCATAAGATACCTGCTGCAAATCTTAGTGTTCATCACAAGAAAAGAAGTTGTAAAAGTTCTTCATGTCTTCCCCAGCCTCCTGCAACGTGTGCTGCATCTGGAACAGTCCATAAACAGCATTGGCTCCAAGATTGATGCAGTTGTGAGCAAGCTCGAAGTCCTGGAAAGAAACAAGCTGAAGAGAAAGGACCTGATGGGCAAGCCACTGGATAGTGGTAGGAAGGTTGGTAGTGCTCCACCACTCATTTGAACCAACTTCAGGGTAGGTGACCAGCCCTGCTGTGCAAATGGGCCTGGTATTATCTTTGTATTTCAAATCCCCATTGATTTAAGACAAAAAGGGTTGGGCAGGGTCAGAATTTTACATGAACCAGCCTCCTTTGGTCACAAGAAGTGACACAGGATTTCTGTGAGCATTCTTTTAAAGGACAAAAAGGAATATCTCTATTCTCATCTGTCTAATACTTGTTTTTATATTAATCAAAGCATTGCAGCAAACAGTATATTGGATCTTTAACAATTTTTTTTTAAGTATCATGTACAGCTTGTCTCTCTCCTGGAGTGCTGCTAGACTTCTCGCTATGTTACTAACAAAGAAGGTCACAATTTCTTCTGGTTAACAGGATGAAGAAGCCAGTCCAGAACTGCTCCACGAGAACCTAGACCAGCTGGTGAAAGAAGAAGCAGAAGGCTGGGGAATGGAATGTCTACAGGGAAACAACCCAAGTGACAACTCTTCCCAAAATGGGGTCTGCCCCATCTTGCCCAGATCGAGTGTACCAGGGTCTCAGGTGCCCAAGAACATCCAGCTGCAATCTGACGTGCACTTCTAGTGAACAGCCCAGTGCTCCCTGTCTGGCTCCTGCAGTGCTAAGTCACTGTCAGCTCTTTTCCCCGCTGTTAGAATAGTAAGAACAGCTGAACGCAGACACCACTCTTGCCAGGGACTGATGATGGGAAAAATCAGGGATGCTCTTTACCAGTGTAACAAAGTGTGATGTTGCAAACCTGAAACTTCTAGCCCCACTGTCTCTGGACCAGGTGGAAATTTGGAACCAGGCATTGTATTAGGTTTTTGTCTTTGAATAGGACAACTTAAAGTACTTTTACCTATACTTTTCTGACATGTAAAGACCTCAGTGCTCTGGAAACACTTGGATCCAAAGTGGGAAATTGCAACTTGTTCTCTACAATGTATGGTTACTGTTAGAATTGTCTACAGGAAAAGAGGTGGTAAAAGTGTAAACATGGCAGAATACAATCGTTAGTGTGAGACAGAAAGGAAAGAATAGTTATTTGCATCTACCTGGTTACCACCAACTTTCTTCTGTTGGTGTTTGTTTCCAGAACACATTGGTAACCTTCTCTGTACCTTAGATTCAGAATTTGAGAAAAGAGGATACAAACATCTAACTCAGGATAATTAAAATGAGATTTAACTCCCAGAGTAATTAGGAGGAAATCTGACATACAAATGGAGAAACATCTGTTACTGGTAAAGTCCTAGGTCTGAAAGTTAGGGAACAGACTTCATAGTTTCTAACACAGGTGTTGGCACCAAAAAAAATATCTATATGTTGTCTATTTCACACTCCTTGTACTGCATTTCAAGGTACTGAACAAAACTAGCACCATATTTACAAAGTTATGACACTTCCCATTTTTGTCAAGGTAATGATTTTGCTTGCACTTGTGGATGTTGACACCAATTTTGTTTGAGGAATATTGTGAAAGATGTGATGAACATCAGCCTCTCAATCCCATGCAAGATGCTTTTTTTCCAGGCATTTTTCACTTGGAGACTCCTCTTTCCTTGCAGTTGGGGCAGATATTGCAGCTAATACAAGTCAGCACAGCATTTGAGGAATGTGTTCTAATTTACACCTTTGGAGAATCTGGCCTGTTGTTCTACATTCCAGCTCATCAGTTCAGTTTTGTGTTGTCTATGTTATTGTAACCCTAACAAGCACATGAATGGTTAATATATTTGAGGAATGCTGTCACAAGATCATCTTGTGAAATGAGCAGGGGCAAAACTTTACTTGTTGGTTACACTATTTTCCACTTTTTATAGTAAACTTCATCCTCAGGCTGCTGTGAAGTTTAGCTTAGAGATCACTTCACCACTGAAAGGCAACCACCGACAGACTGAAAAAAAAAAAAAAAGAAAAAAATTCATTTGGGGAAAAACTTCAGGACAGGACCACTGTCAAGGTTATTTGAATTATGTTAACTGCTGGTATTCCACAATAGTTAACTGCAATAGGTTCTGTAGGCTTAAAGCCAATGGAAATGTGAATTGTACCAGACCATTGCTAACAAGTCAGGTGAATGCTGCACTATTTAATGTGCTATGCAGTGTAGTGAAAGGCTCAGTGGGGATATTGAGCAGTGGCAGCTTGTATTGCCATGCTTCCAAGATGGATGTGTCCATCTGTTCTGGGGGAAAGCCTCCCTGGGAGTGTCTGAGGGACCTCAGGAGGATCAATGCTGTCCCCAGATGGTCCAAGCTCCAGTCACAGCTACACAACATCATTGACAAACTGAAGAAGAGGGTCATTCATCTGCAAGAGCCCAGCAGGAGCTGTGAGACCTTGTTACTCAGCCCACTTGGTGCTTGGACTTCTGCCAGGAGCTGTGGATCCACAACCTGCAGGGTCACACAGCTCTAAGTCCCATCAGCTACTACTGGGGATGAGATTTCCCTGTGAGACATTGCCATGGTTCTTGATTCCCAGTTCCATTCAATTCAGAATTGAGCAAGAGCTCTTTGCTTTCAGCTTTTCCAGCTGAACACAGTGCAAGGATACTGCTTATTTCTTTCTACTCTCAGCATTGAAGCTATTGTCTTATTGAAGCTATTGTCTTATTCAGGAGAAAATGCCCTATGTCAGAGACCTGAGAAACTCTTGAAAATTTTAATTAAACAGAAAGTCTATTTGCAAAATTATAATCCATCAGAAGAACTATGTGCTTCTAATTAGAATGTTTGTGACTGCAGGTGGAAAATTTGTGGTTAATGAACTGGGTGCTCAGCATCTCAAGAAGCAGAGAGGAAAGTTCTTCCTTAAAATTATTTGCTGGACGTTGTCTGAGATCCTGCCTCAATAGCAGACAATGATTACTGAGACCTAACTGAAACAAAAACAAACAAACAAGCAAAAAAAACACCACCAAGATGTTCCTCGAAATCTCCAGAGGGGTGCCTACCTCCTCCAGAAACACAGAATAGCAGGAGAGGGCCTGGGTCTGCATTACTGCGCAGATATCAAATAATTTGGAATTCGTGAAGAACTAAGCTTGGCACCATGGAAAACATCCAAGCAGCAAATGTCTGCTTCAGGTGGCTGATGCTGTGCTGGCAGAGTCAGTGGAAGATATGTTGTTGGATGAGGTTCTGCTCCTCAGCATAGCAATTACCATGAGGACCACAAGATCCTGCATCCAGGTCCCACCAGAAACAAGAAGGTGAGGCCTTGCTCTAATTAAGTCTCAGATTTCTCACAGGGAGAGTGTTTCTGCCCAGCAGAGAAGCTGGCACAAGACCTCCTTGTTTATTGGCACCACCCGGTGTTCCTGTTTCCCTCCTGCAGCTCACCCACAGGGGCAGGGATGCTGCAGCCACTGCAGGGCAGCACGAAAGCCCTGCTGTCACTGCACACCAGGAGCCAACCTCTCCTCTCTTTCAGAGACCCCTGTAAATGTCAAGGAAGATAGGTGAGGCAAAAAGGTGATGGTGGGGCAACAGGGCAGGGACAATTGTCCGCAGGCAACCAAGTCATGTGTAACATAGGCTGCTATGTAGGGCAGCAGGCTACTGGAGGAGCAAAATGATCATGTTTCACTGTTGTGTTTGTTCATGCTCAGGACCTGGGAAGGCAGCTTTCCCTGCAAAGTGAGTGTGGAGTCTCCATACTCTTCTGCTGAGAAACTTTGATCCGGGTCTGGCAGGGATCAGATGAGAACCCAGGGTCTCCTGGGTCTCAGCCAGAATCTGGTCAATGAGCTCCTTTCTCCCTGCTTTTAGTCAGAAAGGCCACTCTGCTCACCATGTGCTGTGATTTTGGTTGTGTAAGTGTCACTGGGTGTAAAACCAGCTCTGTTACTATTAGATTCCTGTGCCTGTATTGACTTCTCTTACATGTACATCTCCATGCAATTGTGTCTGGTCTGTTCCTTGACATGCTGTCATGTAAACAATGTGTCCTAGAGCAGAGCAAGGCAATTACTTGCCCCCAGCAGTCACTCATGTGTAATACTCAATTGTGTGTTCAAGCTGGTTGAGAAACAATATAAATACACTGAATGGTAAGTTCATGTAGTTGCTGTGTTCAGATGCATGTTGTCAGGCCTCCAGCAGCAGCTGGTATTATTTAGATGACACACGTCTCGTGAGGAAAGTAAAGTGTTTTTTTCCTCGATAGTGGGAGCACGGATGTGTTTTGTTCCAATTTGGAAGGTGCCCCATACAAACTGCAGCATCCAGCTGGGGAGCTCCTGTCTCACAGAGAACTCACAGAGAACTGCTGTGCATTAGGGTGGTTAAAGAGCTCACAGAACCAGCCAGGAGGAGAAAGCAGTGTCACAACCACAGTGTCAAAGCATGAGCGAGGCATGGGGAGACTTCTTGCCTTGCACAGGGGGAGGCAGAGCAGCAGTGTCTGAAAATGGACTTGGGCTGCTGGCGAGAGGCAGCCCCAGCCAGCAGTGGCCATGAACGAGGGAAGCTCTTGCAGTGTCTCTTTGCTGTGTCTCTGAGGAATATGGCATACATGTATTTGCCTCACCAATGAGCAAGTCCAACTTGGCACATTTAAAAGGAACACATGACTCCCCATACCCTGACAAATACAGCTGAGCTTCTGGAGATACCATAAGAAAAGTATTTGGTGTTCCAGCAGACATCATTCAGCACCATTAACAGAAAACACCTGCAAACTGTTCTCAAAAGACCTCTGCTGCAAGTGTTATGTTTACCTTACTGAGGCAAACTGAGGCACAGAAAAAATGACTTTCTCAGTGGCAAAAAGACAGAAGCAGAAACCAGGGTTCCCAAAACACACTTTATGATACCAGGTCTTCCCTCACACTTCCCACAAACACTCCATAGCAGAAGCTGCTTGGAGAGTAACACTAGGGGACAACTAACAGTATAAAGCTACAGTTTATTAGAGACCTGGGAAAAGGGAGGCAAGAAGCTATCATCATGCGATGAGCCAGCTGATCACAAACCCAGATAAAATGCCAGTTAGGGCCTCCAAACCTGAACACAAGGAGCCAGGTACTGGGAGAGCAGTAGAAGGAGGAGGAATTTCAGTGTGTGTGAGGCCCAGCCTTCCTCCTGAGCTCAGTCATCAAGGGGGGCATTAAAAGGAATGCACTGGATTCTGGAGAGGACTTTTGCTGGACTCTTGAACAAGGACACTGCTTGAGAAACCAACTAGGAAGCTTCACTGGTAGCCCGGGTTCAGAGGTGGGAAATGCCAGGCATAGCTGACAGCCAGCCACACAGGTACTGTGAGCTGAAGCAGGTGGCTGAAGGGTGCCGGCCCCTGGGTGCGGTGAGCTAGGGCTGCACCCCGCCTCTGAAAGAGGAACACCAAAGTCAAGCTGGTAAAACAGAATGTAGAGTTTGGTGGCAGGTCTCTGGCCTCAGGTCACGCTTCAAAGCCGGGCTTCACCGGGGCATGCCACGGCATGTCACCAATAGAGCCTGCACACCTGGCGTTGTGACAGGGCCCTACAGCACAGCGTGTCCCAGACCAGCTCTGCCTGGTCATGTATCCTGACCACTGCCATCCCCTGAGGACACCAGCCATTTCTCAGCTACCATGCTTGCCTCCAGGGGCCAGAGGGCACAGCAGCCTGAAGAACAGCCCATCAGAGCAACAGGTAAGGCTGAGGAGCCTGAAGATAACCAGGCTTGTGCTGCCTGAGAAAGGGCTGAGAAGCCATCCCAAGCAATCATTTCTGTTGGCTGTGATTACTTTCAGGGTCCCCTTCTGTGAAAGGCACCAGAAATAATAGCAAATGGCTTTCTTAGAGATAGAGAAACTGCATATGCACGCGCACACATGTTGCCTGAACATGGCAAAAGATTGTTCAGACACGTCCGGAGTTAGCTGAACAAAGCAAGATTTGGATCTGTGCACAAAGATTTCTAGGACAAACAAAAGGGCAGAGCTTTTCCTTAGTTTCATAAGGGATAGACAGCAGTTACATAAATGGGAGATGGCAGTCTTTCAGAATCTTTTCAGGAATCAACCCGTCCTGCCACAGCAGGTTTTGTCCTGTACAGCCCCAGAAGAAGCCCTGCCACAGGCCTGCATTCTTCACCGCTGCCATATGGTGACAAAGGCAGTGGACCAGCTGAAATGACAGAGTGCCAGGGTCTTGCTCCTGAGCTGCTTACTGGATCACGCTAAGGTATGTGACAAGGAGTGTGCCTTTAAAAGAAGAGGTAAGCAGTGGTGGAAGGAAATGGTGGAAGGAAACTTGTGGCATCCAACCCATTTCAAGACTTTCCAGAAGCATTAAAGGAATGCAGAGCTTTTGATGAAAGCCTTTCCAGCTCTGCTTTGCTAGCCTTGTCATGTTTGTCCAAATGGACTGTTGGCTGTTCAGAATTTGAGCACCGAGACTTGTGTTCAGGTGATGTGGTAAGGGGTATCCTTGTTGATGACAGACAACAAGGAATGACAGTTGTCAAGTTCTCATATCTCCTGGTTTCCTCTTAGATGAGTGAAAATGGTTGGTCTTGCAGGTGCATTTTCATAACCATGCCCTTAAGAGAGATGATAGTGTTCAGTTTCTTATCTTGTCATGAGTCAATGTGAGTCATAAAGATATTGTCTTGTTTCTCTCCCAGTCTGAGTGCCCAGAGAAGCTACACCTAGATGTGTTGATGTCCTGATGAATTGCTAAGCTCAGTGCCATCAACACCTGTGACCCCTCCTGGTGTTCCACACTCAGACTCTCATTTACTCTCCATTCATATCTATCTTAGACTTCCTGATACGTTTCTTTATTCTCTCTGCCTCTCTTGAATTACCGTTTACTGCCCTAGGACATCCAGTTGCCATTCAGTGGTCCCTGGGTAGCTCTGGGCTCCCTCTGCTCCTTTTGCATGCATTAGTCATCCCCAGCTGCATAAAGGTCATCCCCAGCTGCATAAAGGTTTCCAAAGTAGGAGAGAAAATTAGGTCTGGAGAGGAGCAGAATGACACTGTCAAAAAAAAAAAAAAGTTTCAGTGGCTAAGACAAATACCAGACAGTGTCTTTAATGGATAAAATTGTTAAGTATTGAGATGCACCTAGGACATAGTAGGGTGTAACCAGCTGGATCAGCCAGAAGGTAAGCATAAAGAGATCTGGGATAAGTAATGCAGGAGTGTGGAGCTCTTTCCTGTGGCATATCTGGGTGAGCTCTGCAACCAAGTGCTTTTTTCTTTTTGTTCTCCCCTTCATCCATGTCACTACCTTCCTCTTGAAGTCAAACATGTAACCTGGTCCACTGCTTTGGATTCTCTTTGACAACATGTGCTACTTAGTGATTTCTTGTCTTTCTACCTTGGTTTTCATGTTGTTCTCCTGCAGTCTGCACCAGAGCAGAGGACAACTGTGATTTCTGAGTCTTTGCACTCTGTCTTTTTCTGTCATCTAATGCAAGGCTCTGTCCTGTGTTGGAAGGATGTAGTGCAGTACTCTGTCAGGGTCACAGAGCACTGTCAGGCAACTAGGAAAGTGCGAAAGAAGGGAGAAGCTATAAACAAACCAGAGCTGGTTTTGTTTCTCTCTCCTCCTCCTGCATACAGGCTGTTTACTGTCATGCTGTCTCTAATTCTGCTGTTGTGCAGCGTCCCTTCGGGGAGAGACACCGCGCCTCTGGGTGTATAGCACCTATTGAAAAAAAAATCAAATCTGTCCAGGGCTGCAGCAGCAAATGCTAATGAATCAGGACATAGGAATGTATAAAATTTAAACTGCTTTTAGGAACGGCTGGTAGGGTGGCCTGGACTTTGCTCCTGAGGAAGGACATGAAATGCCTACGTAACCTTGTGTATGTCAACATTCATGCCTAGGGACAGAGCAGACCTCTGGAGAGCTAACTTTGGGCAGATAAAACACACTGTAAGCCTGTAAACTGCTGTGGGCAATGAAGCACTCAAACGGGAAGCAGAACTGCAGAGTGGCCATGCCTGACTTGCAAATGGCAACATGAACTGCATTTGAGGGAATCCTGCCCCAGGAGCTCTTGGTGAATGTAGGAGAATTTGTGTGCCTGCCTCTGCTTACCTCAGGTCTGCTTCGCCTCCTGGCAGTCTGCAGTCCCAGGCCTTGTCCTAAAGATGTAAGAGCATGCAGCAGTCATGGCTGGTGTCTCTTCATACCTGCTTTTTTAGAGAGGACCTGGGGGCTTTCTTTCTTAGCAGGCTCTCAAAATTTACCCACCTCATAGCTGCTATTCTGCATGACTTAGAGATATTCCTGGTCTAGATTGCTATGTCAAGCTTTCTAATTAAACTTTACATTTTCTGCTTTTTCTACCTATTTTATCTCCCTCTCATTTCTCATCATATCTCATTTTTCTAGATGTGGGGGGGAGGGGGAAGGAGGGAAGGAGCATCTCTCTGTGTTTGCATTATACATCTTATGCTAATCTTAGGTTCTCTGTAACCTCACTAACAGCAGCAAGTTGGTGCTATAAATATCTGTAAATATTTATGATATTAGTGTTTTATCTACCAAAGAAGTGGAATGGTGGTTTATATCATCTAGATACTTTAGACTACAGATATTTAATCCTTGTCTACCTGCTTTATCCAGATAATGTCTATGTGTGGTTCTATTGATCCTATTGTTTAGCTGTTCTTGATTTTTGTCAGTCAAGACAGTGATATCTGAATGTAGCACACTAGTTAAAGATTGATCTTCTTTCCTCTTAGATTTGTTTGAATCCTTTCTTATCTTTAACCTATTACCACTGTAGCACTACTAGGTATTCAGATAATGGACTAAATGATTAACAAAACTTGACAAAATCATATTTCTTCTACATAATCTTCAAGTCTTGCAAAAGCCAAGACTGGTTTAGTTTTATCTGGAACTTTTGGAAAAGAAATGCTCCTCACTCATGCACCATGTCTGATACTGCTGTCTTCTTCACTGTTCTCAGAGCTGCTTTTGCACTGTGAGCATTTGGGATCTGCTTCTTGCTGCATTCAATAGAGAAGCAAATCGTACTCATCAGCATGCAATTCCTCCCGCACATGTTTTTCATCCACTCTCTTGCTGGCTTGAGTCCCTGAAATGTTTTACGAGCTTTATGAAATTCAGCATTAGGTGGGATTAAAACAACCTGGATCCTCAGGACAATGAAGGCAGCAGCCCAAGGAAAGCAATGAAGAAACAGACCTGAAAAATTTCTGTCTGGCAATTCTGCTAGACAAAGCTGTTTCTGAGTTAAGTGGTGGCAAGCCGAGGCCCAAGTGTAAAGCTGGACTAGAGGGAACCCCCACCACCCTCTTCAATCAGATGTTTTTGCAAACCTGTGCCTCAAGCTGCAGGAAGGAGGGAAGAAGAGGCCAGGACTGGACCTTCAACAGAGAGATGAACACATAGTACTTGGCAACATCTCCACTCTGTGTGCTGGGGCACATGCAGGACATGTCTAGTGTGACCAGATCCCCTAAGAAAGGAACAATGTTTAAATTAGCTTCAAACGAGAATAATTCTTTTCAGCAGGACTCCTCTAAGCCTGACTTCCTGCCAGGTTCCCTTCCCCATGTTCAGGATCAGGGTCTCTCCTGCTCTGCAACCTTGTAGTAACAAACACGTCAGAAACTCAAGGCAGCATCATCTAAGAAGCAAGAATGAAGACCCAAAACATGTGCTAAAACCTGCATGGGATTTAACACATGGCCCAGGCTCATCTTGCCTTGCTGCCATAGTGTATCAAGGCCAAGCTTGTAGCTGAATTTAAAATCTCTCAGTAAAAGTGACAAGGCTTTGTGGCTTGGTGCTTGCTAGAGATTTATGCTGGGCTAATAATACCTTGGTTGTCTTTCTTTGAAGACCACATCCTTTAATCAGAAGCAAAGACTGAGAATTTGCAAGGCAAATGCCCCTCTCTGTGGATGAGCATCAGAAAGCAAAAAGCACCAACCTACAAGTGGTTTGGTGAGAGAAAAATACAGTGTTTGATGTGAGGATCTCCTGGCTTGCTATGCGTATTTGTCTCAAGCCACCACTCTGGCCAACGGTTTCTGCTCCTGTGTGGACAAAAGTCTGCCTCAGCAGTGTTATGATTCAGATCAACTGGGTCAGTAAAATGACACAGCAGAAAAATTCTCCCCTCCCTCGTTTCTTTCCTGTTGCTAGCTTAATTGCAGCCAGACCCAATTCCTGTGGTACGGTCAGATGTAAGAGGGCAGCTGAGGCACAGCCTGTGTGTGCACCCAGCAAGGGAGAGCTTTTGTCCTCCCCCAGGCTGCCCAGCTGGAGATGAAAAAGTCTGAGGATCAAAAGGCCCTTGAAGAAGCCCAGAAGACTGTCACTTCAGGAGTGGGCTAGAGGAAAGCAAGAGCCTCCAGCCAGATGCTTTAGTTGGCAGATCTGGTTCCTCCCCATATCTCAGTTCTGCATTTCTATGCCATTGGGATGTACTTAGGCACAGGGGGCAGAGAAGTGGTTTGTTTTGTGTTTTTTTTTTTTTTTTTTACATTCCACGAAGTGAAGGGAAGCAGCACCTCTGCCTGAGGAGCAGCCGAGTAACTGAAACCACCTGTCAAGAGGAACCCAAACCTCTAATTGTGCTGCTTCAGAGAGCGCTTCTCCTGCACCACTGTGCAGGCACCATGTGGAGCAGCGAATTCGTGGCTCAGAAGAAGACTCCTGCTCCCAAGCACACCGGTTTCTTTTCTCACTGTCCCAGGCATGTGATGAGAGGGCTGTCACCACAGCACAGGGAGGGTGAGGGAGCGTTTATGATGGAAATACCCTTGGACACAGATGTGCATGCTTGGTGAAGCACTAGGACAAAAGTCTTCAGTGCACACAAATTTTTCTCAAAGGGGGAAGTTAAAGTGCAAACTAAACATGAACTTGAGCTGCTTCTGCCCCGCAGAGTGACTGCAAATAACATCCTTATTCAGCAAGCCTGAATCTTGAGTGTATCTATGGCAAAATTTGCCCTCTTGACAGATCTCTAAAACTGTTTCAGAACCCCCACAATCCCCCCTGTTCTTGACTCCTCTCAGCCCTGTAGAGCATTGCAGCTGCATGGAACGTGAGTACCTGTTTTGCTTACTGAGTCAGCATGTCTGCATACAGGTGATAAAGGCATGCATATAGGCAAGTATGCAGATAGGTGAACCTTTGGAGTTTTTTATTACTGGTATTTATTGAGTAGCTAGAGGCATGCTCCTGCTTATCTGACCCTCAAACCGTCAGCAAGAGCTGTTGTTAGGAAAATGCAATTCTGTACAGAGCTGCTGTGCAGAGGGTGGTCAAACCGGAGGCAATTGATAGCGTGACTTGACAGCGCTGATATAAATTATCTTTATAAACCAAAAAAGCAGACCTTTCCTGCACTTGTAACTCCAAGGAGCCTGAGCAGAACAAGCTTATTTATAGTAAGACAATAGTGCTTGGGAACAGGAGGTTGAGGAGAAACTGTGACAGCAAACCAGCGGAAACCAATCTTCCTGCTTTCACACGTTCTTGGAGCCGGGGACACATGGCAGCGTGATGGATGACGGGTGACCAGGGAGGGCTGCCATGACCCCCCGGGGGGGGTCACAGGGCCTCAGCAGGCGTGCAGCTAGGTGGTATTGTCTCAGTGTGGCACCCTCGAAAGGTGACACTGCCAGGACCATCCCTGGCCCCAGCTGAGGATTTCCAGAGAAATCCCCCCTGGGAGCAATGAGCCTTCCAGAGGGGTGAGGGAGGGAAGGAGGGAAATAGGGGGATGCCCCCCACCCTCCAGCCGTTCCCTTCGATGGATGTGCATGGGCCGTGGACCACGTACCGGCCGCACCGCGGCGTTTTGGCAGCTTCCACTAAGAAAGCAAACCCTCGGCATCCCGGCGCCGGGGGGCTCCACCGCTCCGCCCCGCACCGCCGGTTCGCCTTGCGCGGCCCCCGGAGCGGGGGGCGGCCCGGCACGGCGGCACCGCCCCGGGACGGGACGGGACGGGACGGGACGGGACGGGACGGCTTCGCCGCCTTTGCCCGGGTCCCGGCGGGGGTTGCGTGAGAGCATCGGGCACTCCCCGCCACCGCTTTATATAACCCGCCGCCCGCACCCGGTTATAAAACGCCGCCGAGGCAGCGCCGCAGCCAGAGCCGCGTGTCCGCCGCCCGGAGCGCCTGGCGGCCCGGAGGTAACGGGCAGGGACAGGGACAGGGACAGGGACAGGGACAGGGACAGGGACAGGGACAGGGACAGGGACCGGGAGCGCGGCAGGGACCTGGAGCGGGACCGGGACCGGGACCCCGAGCCCCTGCGGGCGGCGCTGTCCCCGAGCGTTTTGGGGTGCGGTGCCGGTGCTGGTACCGGTGCCGGTACCGGGGTCGGGGGGTGGCTGCCCGCGGGGTGCTGCTGCCCGCGCCCACCTGTAGCCTCTGCCGGGCCGGCTGCATCCTTCTGTCATCCTCCCTCGTGCCCGCAGGGCGCTGACAAGGTGGAGCGGTGCTTATCGGTAACCCTGCAAAAACACGTATAGAAGGGTTCGTAAAGGGAGCCTTTACAACCTCTGGGGTTGTAAAGGGAGGAACCTGGCTATCCGAAGCACATGTGAGGTTTACAAACAGTCGAATGTTCAAAAGTCTAACCGGGTCTTTGCCCTTGCTGTCGTGGTCATCTTTTTTTTTTTTTTTTTTTCCCTCGAATGTGTTGTGCAACCTTTATATATAAGCCTTCTCTTGCTGATGTAAGCAGCAGATCCTTTCTTGCTTCCCACAGGCAAGGCTTTCCCAGGGGTCACCAGCCACAGGATGCATCCAAGTTAAACAACCCTTCCTCTTCTCCCCCCTGTCACTCTTCCTTTACTTATAAAGAAATAAAAACTACTACGATTTCTTGAGCTTTCATAGAATGATTGATGTTGGAAGGGACCTCCGGAGGTCATCTGGTCCAACCCTCTGCTCAGGCAGGGCCACCAATAGCTGGTTGCCCAGGGCAGTGTCCAAGCGACTTTAAGTGATAGGAAAGGGATAGTTTCTGTTTTCTGTTTGTTTGTTTTGTTTGTTTGTTTTGTTTTTGTTGTCTTTGTTTTTTAACCTGGCTCTTGGAGTTCCCATTTCTTAAGAGTGAGACCATCTCACCTCCTGAGCTATCTGTTGCTTCTGCAGTGATTGGTCCTATTGGTTTTCACCATCTCAGTCCTGGAGGGAAAATGGTGGGAAAAGGGTGTTTTGTGGGTGCAGATGGCAGGAAAAAGATCACTTGTGGAATACATCTGCCTTCCCATAAAACTCAGATAATCAGCAGCAGATGTCTTTGTGCATGGTTCTTTCTCCTCATTCATTATCCTGGTGACAGTCTTGGCTTTCCACACAATCACAGTAACTTTTTAAGCTTTCCAACAAACACCTTTGTGCCAGCAGCTAAAAGGGAAGTAAATGATTAGACTAGTTTGTGTTATTTTAACCTGTTCCCTTCAGTTTCTGGAAAGGGCATGTCGTGTTTCCCATCTTCCTTGCTGTGATTGCCTGGAAAGGGGACAAGAAGGTTTTTGGTTGTGAGGTCACCTGGATAAAAGGCAGGGTGCAGGCTAAGCTCAACCCTTGCCTGGGCTGCAGAACGTGTGGACTGCAGGGTTTCCAAGTTCTTCCCATGCAATGTCAAGACAAGAAGTTTAAACCTTTATTTTTCTATTTTTTAAACGAGAGAAGGGGTTCAAACTTGGTCTCAGTCATTTACAGCAGCAGAAAGTGAAGCACCCCCTTGACAAAATAGCTCTGTTGCTATGACTACTGAGGGAAGCAGTGTTAATGGTTATGGCAGTATTAATACTTTTCCTGCTGTGTAGGTGCTGCTGCATGGGCAAGGAGAACAGCTCTTTCCCTTTGCTGGTCTCATGCCCTTCCTTCCAGGTGCTTTCATCCTGCGCTACAGAAGCAGCTTATCTGCTGGAACTGGGATGGCTTATAACTTTCCCCATGATTTCAAACAGATACCATATTTAATTTTCCGTAATATACCCATTTATACCCTTCTTTTCTTTACTGTGGGATGTACCTGTGGGAGAAGGGAATACTGCCGTTCTTCAAAATGAATTGTGCTTGCAGACAAATCCAAGCTTCTCTTCCTCCTTGTAGCTGTGAAGCATCTTGATACTGGCATCACTGAAACATGCTAAGCGATATGTATAACTGCATTTTAATCAAATTGATATCACTGAAACAAACTCGTGCCAGCAAATAAGGTTTTCTCTTCTGTCTTTGTGGGGGTATGAAGCGGATTAAGCATGTTCTACCTGATGGAGGGGAGCTTCAGTCTCTTTAGCTTAAGCATAGCGGCTTGCATCTGTAGCCCCCACTGTGTCAAGCAAGGCATTGACCATCACAAACAGGCTTGGTTTTTACCTCATCGGATGTTCTTTGAACTAGTGTCACTTCTTCAAGAACATCCATGTCTTGTTCCTAAAGGCTGCGTGCATTGTTCTAAGTGTTTCCATGCCTTTGGGGACTACTGGATGTCTTCCAGTGCGGATGTCCATCCTTTTGGAAACTTGGCACTTGTAAGAACTGGAGTGGTGTGCATGAACGTGCTTTTTCAGGACACCTTCTGCAGACCTCTTTGCTCACGTGTCTTCTTCCCTGAGTGTTTTTGTGTTCTTTGTCTCAGTAGGTGGGAACTGCCCAAAACAACAGCAGCCCCAAAAATCTTCATGCAGTGGAGTTCGACCTGTGCAACAAGGACACAATGGCAGACACATTTGATCACAGCATCATTTCTGTTGGAGAAGAGGAAGGAGCAGGCAATTTCCAACGTTCTCTTCCAACACGGGAGTCCCTCCGATCCCCTCGGGGCTCTGTCGTGAGTTTCCATAACATCCAGTACTCCGTTAAGCAGTCCAGTGGATTCCTGTGTAGACGGAAGACTGTGGAAAAGAAGATCCTTCAAAATGTTTAGTAAGTTCCTAACTAGAACTGTCAAGTCAACTAACTAGAACTTGACCTAACTAGACCTAACTGACGTAACTAGGAATTAATCTGCTGCTGTGAATCAGTGACCTGAGTGTCACTTTCCAGATTCAGCTGTACTGTACTGTTGTACTGACTACCCTCCTGTCTGCCGTTCATGTGAGCACTTGCTAATTTGCCTTAGGCATAACAATTAGGATATAACTGGAGCAGTTTCAGATCTAGGCAGATTAGGACCAAACTTGTGTGAACTCTTCTGCCAGAAGATCTGAAGGTTTCCTTAACTCTGGACTGAGCTGTGGTGGGAGGAAATAAGTAACAGAGGGCAATTGTTTCTTCTTTTCCAGACCCAGCTCAGCTGGGAAGATGCATAATTTGCCTTTTGTAGGTTGCTCTGCATGTCCAGCTCTGATTTTGTTCTGAGTGGCAGTTTGGGACAAGAAAGGAAAATGCTTACTGATTTCACATTTAAGGAGAAGTTCCTAATAATCTTGAATTTTTTCTTTCAACAATTCTGAAAATGTCAATAATTTTGTTCACATCTGACTTCTACTATGAGCTGCATGTGAACAGTCCTGCATTTGGGAATAACTCTTTCCTTCTTTCAGTGGCATTATGAAGCCAGGCTTGAATGCTATCCTGGGGCCAACAGGGAGCGGTAAATCTTCGTGAGTACTTTCTTTTGCTCTTTAAATGGGCAGTCAGCTGCTCAAAGGGGTTGTGGGACTGTTAGGGTTGGGGAAGATATGAGGGAGCCCCAAGCTTAGACTTGCATGTGCCTGAGAGAAATCTGGAGATGCAGCCAGACCTCCTGTCCCTTTGATGTTGGCTTTGCTCGAGTTCTAGCCCTGCAGTGGTGTCACGCCCCTCATCTGCTCCAGCTGACGATCCATATTACTGCTTTCATCGTTAATGGTGGCCAGAGCGAAGATACCAGGCTGAACTGGGGTGACTGAAGCTCAGGTGTAGGCTTTGTCCCAGACCTGCCCTGGGGTGGGGATGAGGGCAAGGTCCCTCAGGGGCAGGAGGGAAGTCAACCTGGTGATGTTGCTGTAGCAAAACTTCCTCCGAGATGCAGGGTCAACCCCCCCGACTGCCAAGAATAGGGTAATGTCAGGCTGTAGGATACCTGCTGGGGATCATCACCCCAGCCTGGCTGTGTCCTGGTGGTGGGAGTGCACATGCTTGAAAACTTTGGATGAAAGCACTGAGAAGTACCTTGCAGGCTCTCTCCAGCCACTGCTGATGCTGTTTTCTCTCCTGTATAAAAATGTTAAGAGAGTGCTATGTCATTCTTCCTTTGAGACTGTCTTGGACAGGCAAATATGGCCAGGGTTCATGCAGGTGTGTTGTTGTGGTGACCCTTGATCTTCCCCTCTAAGGAGACTGCCAACTGATCAGGATGTTTGCAAGAGCCAGACCTCATTGGTATTTACATAGCTAGTAGACAGTCTGACCTCTAATTTGCAGTAAGGAGAAACCAGAGATATGTTAAACCAAAATGACTTTTTGAAATTAATCTTGACTGTAGTCTTGTTTATACCAATTTGGATTAATTTGCTTGAGATCAAAGTAGTTTCTTCTGTGCTCTCCTGGCTGGAGAGCAGACAGCAGCTGCTTGGCAGGGTGCTTTTGTGTGCACGTCTGAGATTAACTGTTAGCGTGGAGGCTGAGTTAATGTCTGTAGGGGGCTGATGGCTCTGAGGGTCTGTATATTGCAATACTGCTGTGGCATAGCTGGCACTTGAGAATCCTCCATCTGCATCAGGCTTTCTGTACAAAAAAATGAAGCCCCCAGAGCAAAGGAAGCCCCTTTCAGTGCCCTGTGTTTGGTCTGGAGCGTGCCATGAGCAGGCTGTAGCTGCAGTCCTGAGTGGTGGCACTCACCCAGTCAAACATAAAAGCAGTTGTCATGGCAAAACCTAACGTCTGGTGTCTGTCTGAAGTCTGCTAGATGTGCTGGCTGCCAGAAAGGACCCGGCAGGCCTGTCTGGAGAAGTGCTTATAGATGGCATCCCACAGCCTCCAAATTTCAAGTGCATCTCAGGATATGTCGTGCAGGTGAGTAAATGCCTTCAGCGGAGGCCTGGGAGACCTTGGGAGGGAAGAGCATAGGTTTTGGTGTAAAGCCTTTGAAAAGTGTCCTCCATGAGAAGAGGTGTATGTGTGGGGAACACATTGGATGGAGCTCACCACTACATGAATGAGAGAGAGCGTGGTCTTCCCTGGTGAGTGAGTAGGTCTGCTGTGGGAAGAGGAACAGCTTCTCAAAAAAGGCAGGGCTCTGTTGCATAAGATGAGAAAAGCATGGAGCAAAGATGAGCAAAAGCATGAAAACATTAAGTAAGGTAATGTTCAATGATCCCTACAGAGTCTAATTTGATAATTCAGGTGTTACAGTGTTGTCCTGTAACACTGAAAACAGAGGAGCAAACTTTTTGCTCCAGCCAAGTAAAGCGTGGAGGTGTTTGGCTTCCCAAACCTGCATGGGTGCCCAAGCCACCCGGCTACTGTGGCTTGTTTTTTTTTTTCTTTGTTTTTTGATCTCCTGAAGTTCCAGCAAGAGTTCTAAAAATAAAAAAAAATAATTAAATTTAAAACAGGGATTGGTTGGTGGGAACCTCTCAACACCCGAAATCTCCTGTTGTAAAACTCAGTGGCAGTTCTAGTCAGCAGAGGTACCTTCAAGCTGTCCAACAATAATTCTAGGAAGTAAGCAGATCCTTACTGTTCTTCCTCTGATTCTGGCTGGCTGGGGCAGAGCTTCGTTCCACTCAGACAGGAAAAGCTGGCTGAATCTGCGGAAGTGGGTGGAGGCCTGGACCAATAATAGACCCTCACAGCCCTGGGGGAGCTGAGGAGAAGGGGATTCTTGGCAGTTATATGAGCCTCTAAATCTGGAATCCATCCAGGCTTCTGCCTGCAGGCAGATACAAAATATGCAGCCTTTCTGAAAGCTGACAGCTGGGGGGCTTTTGAGAGGATGCATGTGACAAGACTGGTGATAAATCTTGGTGCTGCAGGTTAAAGATCCCCAAATCCTCATAAATGGCCAGGAAGTTTCTTGCAAGTGTTCCCAGTTTGAGACATCTGTTTCTCCAATGTCAAAAGCAAACAAATGAAACCTTGAAATGATTGGCAACTGGGCAAGACATTAAACAGTTGCTCTCCCCTCCCACCCCTGTGCACTACTCCCTATATTGATAAAAATGACCCAAAGAGTCATAACAAACTGAAGGCTAAATGCATACATATTTAATGTATTATCTATTCTATGCAGATGGGTGTGTAAACCTGCTAAGTCATGTGTTATCACTATTAAACTGCTAATGGTCTCCGCACTCACATCTTGCAAATGCTGAGCACTGGCAGCAGAAACAGCTACCTGCTCTGCCTCACTATAGCTTGTAAGGAAAGTGCACTTCCAGAACAGTATAGTACCATCTGCACTTACACTCCTGAGCCTGAAAGCTGCATTCTCCCTTTGACTTTTGAGTGGTCTTGAATTCTGTGTTCTATATGCTTTGAAGCAGGAGTTGTCACTCAGTCCAGTTTCCCCCGTGGTCCACAAACAGCTTATCCAGTAACTGCCACCACAGGGACTCCAGTGCCCAGTCAGGTAGCTGAGAGTGAGGCTTTTCAGCTGTCAATTTGTGCTGCTTTCAGGATGATGTTGTCATGGGCACCATGACAGTGAGGGAGAACCTGCACTTCTCTGCTGCCCTGCGACTCCCCAGCTCCATCAGCTTTCAGGAGAAGGAAGAGCGAGTCACCCAGATAATCAGCGAGCTGGGATTGAGCAAAGTGGCTAATTCTAAGGTGAGCAGTGAGAATATCCATTTTAGAAATCTTGCTACCTCTGGAAATTAAGCTACTTGACTCTGGGCTGTATGGACTATGTAGCATAGCTACACTAAGCTAAGCAGGAATCTGAAAAGATCATAATACACACAGGAAATCACTCCAGCTCAGGAGGTAGCTTGGAAAGAGGTATGTGTATTTGTTACTAAACAGGGAAGATTTTGGGCCACATCCAGCATGTTGTATAAGCAGAGGGGAAAAAGTTGACTAGTCATAGCACCTTGGAACGCTGCGTGGTGGCTTCCTGGCTTTGTAGGACAAGACAGGGGAATTGTTTTTACCATGCTGAACGCTATGCGGGTGGGAAACTGGGCTGTGATGGAGGAGTTCTGTGCAGAGCTTGCTCCTCCCAGCTGCATTTGTACTCTTATTTTAACTTTATATTACTTATCCCCACTTACTTGGGTAGCAGGTGAGCTACCCATGCAAGGCATCCCCGATTACCAAAGTTGCCTCTGGTTGTTCTGGCCTCCTCATGGCTCTTGTCAGTGTCATCTTTGTTTCCCGATGCCAAAGGTGTCTGGCACTACTAAAAATCACACTGTCTGCTCACTGCTACATGGTCCCTCACAGTGCCCTTTGAATCAGACCCATCATCTGCTGCTGGCTCTGAGAGTCCACTGATGGGAAACTGAAAATGAAAAGGTCTGCTTTTCATGGGTTTGGTGAGCCTTGAATTCCAGAACAAATAGTTGCAAATGCCTGACTTCTTCTGCTTGTAGGTAGGAACTGAATTGATCCGGGGAGTGTCCGGAGGGGAGCGGAAGAGAACCAACATTGGGATGGAGCTCATCACAGAGCCACCAGTTCTTTTTCTGGATGAGCCAACAACTGGCCTTGATGCCAGCACAGCCAACGCTGTTCTCATCCTCCTGAAGAAGTAAGAGTTGATTCCTCAGGGCTCTGCTGAAATTTCTTTGCTATCTCATTATTTAAAAAAGGAATGTTGCTATGACTTAGTAGCTACAATGTTTGTGGTATGTGTTTGTTGTTTTTTTTTCTTAAAGCTAGACTAGCAGACTCAGAAGTGGTTGTAAACTCTTTATCTGGGTCTTGTCCAAAGCTTTTTGAAGTTGATGGGAATCTTTCCACAGCAAGCATTGGACTGGAGCCCAAAAAGCAGATGTAGCTTGGACAGCTTCCCTTTGCCACAGAGAGGGGTGGACTGTGAGGTCAAGCCTTGTAATCATAGTTTATTGGCCTCCCAGCTGAGCCTATTACAAAAGCTTTTCCTCTGTTATGACAATGGCCTGTAACTCAGATCCAACTTCACCTGCATTTTTGCCCTCAGTGCTCCCTGTTATCTGCTTTGGAGATGAACTATCTTCTGCTGCAAAGAGGTCCAAATGAGGCTCATGTAATGAGAATGAGTTCCTAACACTCCTCCTGTGTTTGTGGCATATTGTCTGATTTTGTCCAGGGGTACCTCTTACCCTGCTGCTTGTGGATAGAGGGTCTTAATCACGGGAGATACTTGTTGGGCATCAGTGACAAAGCATTGAAAAAGCATCTGACAAACCTGAAGAAAAACTAGTTTTGACTGCTGTAAAGAGTACGTCCTCAGCAGAAGAGCTAGGAGAAACCTCAGCTGACCAGACTTCAGCAGCCTGCTGTGTAAAGCCTGGCTATGCCACTGAGTGCAATGGGACCTTTCCTGTTAGTCACGCTGAAACCTGGTACAGAAAACTTATAACGAGGATTTATATACAGCTGTGGTTAACCTTTGTGCTTAACCTTTGCTAGCCACAGACAACATAACATTCTGCCTACCTGGACTGCAGCAAGTCTCTTGTAATGATGGGTGCTTGAAGGTCTTGCAGGCAGCATCTGACATGGTGAGAGAGAAGTAGGAACTAGAACTTTAATGGATTGAGACTCTAGCAAGCTGACAAGCTTTTGTCTTGGATTTGGATGCTTATATTTTGCTTCAGCTAATATGACTATTTTGAATTGCAAAGTGTGGTGTATTTGGGAGAATTTTTGTTTCTATTTCAGGCTCTCTAGAAGAGGCCGAACCATCATATTTTCCATCCATCAGCCCCGCTATTCCATATTCAAGCTGTTTGACAGCCTGACGTTACTGGCCTTGGGGAAGGTGCTGTACCATGGTCCTGCAAATCAGGCCCTGGACTATTTTAGTTCTATTGGTAAGCTTTCTGTGCCAAGAGTAACATTAATCAGCTACCAAGCTTAAACTGTCAGTAGGTTCTTACCCTTGTGCTTGATAAAACTCTTGTGCTATTTTATCACTACAATACTGTAGGCTGTACATAGACAATCCGAATAGTGTTGGGTTAGAATTAGAAAACATGAAATAATAAAAATAAAAAAGGTAGAATAGAGCACAGCCGTCTCTTGCCTTTGTTTTGACTTGTACCAGGCCAAAGAAACAAAATTGCTTGGACATTTAGAAGCATGATGCACAACAGACAAGATGATGCTCCTAGTTCTGCCAAGCCTAGATGGCAGACCCGGTCAGTTTTGAACCACAGCCTGCAGATTGGCAGCAATCTGCAGAGGCTGATCCAAGAATCTGCTCTAGTCTGAACGTAGGTGGGTGACTGAATGGGCAAAACCATGGTGTGACTTAAGTTGGATTAATAATAGCAGTGTTGGTTGGTTGTCCCCTCTACTGATAAGGAGGATGAGGGTTTCTGACTATAATGGACAGAGAACATGGAGTGAATTCCCAGTATAGATGCAGTCATGGACATTGGATTGCAAGCTTTGATTGCAAGCTTTTTTCACTGGGAAGGAGACAAGAGTTGTCCATGCTGAGCTCTGTAGAAAGAAGCAAGCTGAAGATTTCTCCTTATCTGAAATCAGTGAGGAATAAGCAGCTCTGAAACTCTGTATAGATACCTCAGTTTCACCATCTGCCAAATCCTGCCCATTCTACTGTTGTAAACTAATGTTCATGAAAAGCAGTGAAGCAGTGGTTTTCTCTCATAGCAGGGTGATATAGTATTAAACCTCACTTTTCAAGCTGTGCTCTGTGTAGTACAAACATGTTGTTGTATGGGTTTTGTTTATTTATTTATTTTTAAGGATATGAATGTGAACCCTTTAACAACCCAGCTGACTTCTTCCTTGATATCATAAATGGTGATTCAACTGCTGTAGCAGCGAACAAGGAAGTTAATGAACCCGTGGACACAGGAAAAGGTAACTTGTCAAGGAGAAACCCACCTGGGTTAAACGTAGTTATGGCAAGCTTTCATTCTCTGTGTTTTCTCCATTCTAAAGACACTTTACTATCTTTTTATTTTTCCTACTAATAGATATACTTTGCTTTGGGCTTGTTTCAAGATCTCAGAAGACTTAAAGGGGATTTTTTTCTTCCTTCAGTAATATAGGAGGACAGTGATAGATATTAGTTGTCTGCAAAATGTAGGAAAGACAGAAAAACTAGAATTGCTTAGTCTCAAGAAATAGCTGAGAAAAGAAGACAAGCTTTCAGTCATGTAAGGGGCTGCCATATGGAAGAAGACAGATAGGCCTAAGAGTAATAGATTTATGTGGCATCAAGAATGATTAGATAGAACTACACGTGAAAACAAATTCTCTAACAATATTGTGAGTGAATGTTGGAAGATTTGTCTGGGGATGCTTTAGCATATCCATGACTGAAGGATTTTAAGGGAACAGTGTTCATAGTGGTGCCTTTTGGGAAACGGATCATGGCAAATCATTGATTTCCCAAAAATCCCATGAAGGTTTTCTAATGGCTTATTCTAAGACTGTGGCCATGTTTATGCCACAAAGAACACGCAGATGATCCAGGCTGGATTAAAACTGCAAGGAAACCCTCTCACTCAAGCTCTTCTCTTAAGCTCAGAGCTACAGTTTGAATTATTCAAATTCTCTGGCTATTCCTGATCATATCTTTGTCCAGCCTCCAGAGCAGACCCATGTTGATGGGCCATGTTTGAAGACAGGGGTTCACGGGGAATCACAAGCCGTATCTTGTCTTTGCCACTTAGAGGTAAACAGTGAAAATGGAGCAGTGGAACAGAATGTGGTCAGCAGTGTGGTGGATGTGCTACACCAGAAGTACCTCAACTCCAGCCTGTACCAGAGCACAAAGGAAGCGCTGGCAAAAGTGGAGCTGGGACGGGGAAGCAATCATAAAATATCCAAGCAAGGGCACGAGATTACCTATGCAAATGGATTCTTCACCCAGCTGTACTGGGTGTCCAAGCGTTCCCTGAAAAACCTCATCAGGAACCCACAGGCCTCTGTTGCACAGGTTGGTAACAATTGTTAGAAGTCTCAGACTTCTGATCTCAGTCCCACAGTCTGAAGTTTGTTGAGCACACTTCTGTTTTCAAAGTCAGGGGAACAGAAAAGTCATGTACCACTACCACTCAGGTTGTTGCCTTTGGAAAAAAAAAAATAGCAGAAGGACTACGGCACTGAATACTGGGGAGTGGGGGAAATGCTCCATTATCTGGTTCCCATGGGGACCTTCGAGGGAGACATAGATCTTGAGGCTTACTTGACATTTCAAGCTGGGATGTTCTTTGAGTGTGCTTCTGCTAGCTTTTACGAGCTAAAGATCAAAGGAAGGAGAAAAGGGAAAAGGATAAACCACGACAATTTGGCTAAAGGTTTTTAATTGTATGTGTTTTATGTTTACATGGATTCACACTGCAAAGTTTTAGGTAGGCATGAATGTTAAACCCTGTATATACCTTAATGACCATCTAGTGCTTTGTCCCTGTTTGCCCATCTGAAGGACTCCATTCTCCCTTTCCTCTTTTCACTTCCAGATTGCAGTGACGATAATTCTAGCCTTGGTTGTGGGGGCCATTTTTTTTGGTGTAAAACTGGATCAAAGTGGCATTCAGAATCGGTAAGTTGGAAAGATGCAGCTTGCTCATTTCTGTGCTGATAGACCACAGGTTTCAGCCACAAGAAAGGCTCTGGTCTCTGCTTGGACCACAAAGGCGGCTTGGGTTCACCAGCCTGAACACCCTGCAGAATGGTACTATCAGAGGTCCTAAAGGACCCACAGTTCCATTGGGCTTCCACGTGTCTGAAGGAGATGTGCAGGTGAAGACAAAGGAATAAACCTGACTTTGCAGCTAAGATCTACAGTAGCACAATTAAACCTCTCTGTTCTATGGACAGAGACAGAAAAGTGCTGACTTGAACTTGGCTGTTTCTTCACTTCTTGACTTCTGTTTTGTCTTTCTAGTGTTGGATCCTTGTTTTTTGTCACCACAAACCAATGCTTTTCCAGTGTCTCTGCAATTGAGTTGTTCATCAGAGACAAGAAACTATTTGTGTAAGTAGAGATGTTCTTGGACTGTTTCCTACCCTGCAGTGAGGGGGGGAAATATCTTAAAAGCTAACAAAAAATATTTCTACCAACGAGGACTTGAGAGTTGATTTCTTCTTCCAACATCAGGATGCAATAGTAGTGCTAAATCAGTCAGTAAAGCAAGGAGCTCAAATGCTAAGAAGTGAGGGAAGGAAGGGAGAAGTAAAATGCTTTTACTTGCTTGCTGTATCACGGTTTACCAAGAAGTGCTTTTTCCACTTCTGGTAACAGCCTGTTCTTGAAGTCTGCATGTGAATCCTGAAGATTGTGAACCCTGCCTGCCCTCTTGCTGGCCTGGTTGAAACAGGGTTTTGCAGTGGTCCCAAAGTGGTAAGACTGTGCAAAGATGAAGGGGGAGTTCTTAGAAAATCTTCTCAATGGATGAGCAGAAGAAAAGGGCTGCTGACTGGCTTACAAGATATTTTTAACAATCAAGTATATCTGTCTATATATATATGTATATTAAATGCATATATAAATGTGTGTATGTATATGTGTGCATAAAGAAGTGTGTATATATACATGTTGAAAACATGGTTTGGAATAGCCTCCAGCTCATGGGATGAAAGGGCAAAAGACATGCAGTAAAAAGGAAAACGGAGATTTGTGCCTGGAAAATGAGTGTTGTGTTTTTGTGAGGCACTAGTTTAGATGTGCACATGACCACTGGCAGCTTACTCAGAACTGCTTAGTACTACCCCTAACAGCTGCTCAGGAATGAATCTCTGACATTTCTTGCTAGTCTGGCCTGCTTACTCTTGGTGGGGATTCTGGCACCTCACCACTTGAGTCTTTCCATGAGCTCCATTATGCAGCAAGGCAATCATAATGATATTTAATTGCCCTGTGAACTGGAGGTGAGTTAATGTCCTACAGGTGTTTTCTCATTCTTGGCTATCATTCCTTCTCCCTTAGAAACAGTTGTATGAGATAGCTGTGGATAAACTGTTCCTCCAGTTAATCTCATACTTTCCCCTGCTCTTGTGTTTAGGATCATTCTCTTTGAACAGAGCTTTAGGAGCCTTTTTCCAATATGCTATTTAGTAGTCTAAATCATTCTCATTCATCTTCTCAGAGTGCTCCCAGCATTGCTGCAGGGCCTGTGAGATAGATCAGCCCTTACTTTGGAGTGGGAAGTGGCAGCACAGAGAAAATAATCAACTTGCATATAGAGGAGTCAGTGGTAGAAAGAACAAACTGAATCAGGATAAACCAGACACATATACCGAACCTGTTTCCTAGATAACCTCTAAACCTGTAAAACTTGCCTCCTTCCTGTCCTCACAGTCATCAGTACACCAGTGGATATTACCGTGTGTCTGCCTACTTCCTGGCCTTGATGATAGGAGATCTACTGCCCATGAGAACTGCTCCAGCCATAATATTCTCATGCATCACTTACTGGATGATTGGTAATGAACTGATGCTTTCATTGAACCTGTCGTCTTCTAACACGTTTGATTTCTGACTTAGCCAAAGTTTATTTTGTTTATCTAAATTGAAACTGGTTGAACCCTCAGCTGATTTTAAGTGCTTGGCATCATAATTTCTGAAGACTCTGGAGCAGGGGCAGAGACACCAGCAATCAGAGATGGGAACCTGCTTGTCCATGTCTTTTGGTACTGCTTTAGAGCATTCACAGTTGCTGCCAACTCCAGACTCAGCCTTTCTTCCTCCTTTTCATGTCTTGTGTAGGAGCCCGAGGGTACCTCTCCGAAGTTCGTGATGTGGCTATTAACTGGACTTTTTCTTTCTGCTTTTTGACAGGATACCAAGCTGTTGCAGGCCGATTCTTCTTCTTCATGCTGGCGCTGATACTGGTGTCGTACACTGCCACAGCCATGTCTCTGGCTATCAGTGCTGGGATGGAAGTGGTGGCTGTGGCGAATCTGCTCATCACTATTTGTTTTGTCCTGATGCTTGTAAGTACATAAGATGCACAGATGGATTTAGGAGACAGGCTCTCTACAGGAATGGGTCCAGTAGCTTGTTACTCTCTGCCTGCAATTTTACTGATGCTGTAGTCAGACTTCAGTCAGTCTGCTAAATTGTAATCTAAGGGTCAAACCTTTGCTCAAATGCAGTTCTGTAGGTGTGGTGTCACCAGAGCTGTGCTAAAAGTGTGCCTCAAAAAGGTGTTTTTGTAAATTGTCCTTAGAAAAAAAAGGACAGTATTACAAATCTAAGTGATCAACTAGATTGCTTAAAAGGAAAAAGGTTGAAATAAACTTTAGATTAGCTGATTTTGTTGCAGTAACTTGGCTGCCCAGTGGGGTTTGCAGGAATGACATGGTTTGCAGTAAACTGTTTGTGACTCATCAGTCTCTTTTGTTCTCTTTCAGATCTTTTCAGGTCTTCTAGTAAACCTCCCTTCTGTAATGGGCTGGCTGAACTGGCTCAAGTACTTCAGCATCCCTCGATATGGCCTCACTGTGAGTAGAATGTAGCATTGGTCTCCTGTGAGTAGTGGCTACCATGCTGCATCCTGGGGAGGTTTTGTGTATAAATGCAGTTCTCTTAAAAGTCTAGCTTGGTTTCTTTCCTCACATGAACATGGTGAAAGAACAAACCAGCCATCCTCAAAAAGGAAGAAAAGTTAATCTATGTAAAAGGTGAAAGCCTTAAAGACTGAACAATTAATTTGTGCCACAATGTTAGTACTGTTTTGACAGCAGCAGAGCAAACTGCCCAGTGAGGCGCTAATTCCTAACCTGAATAGCTGACTCCTCCTGCTTCATAGTGCTGGTGCTGGGGTGTCACTATGCAGCCATATGGTTTTCTGGGAGAGGAGATTGACTCAGATAAAGGTGGATAAACGGGGTCTTGTAGCTGGCAAGACAGAAACCCATGGCTAAATCACTGAAATATAACTCTGAAGTTACAGATTCAGACACCAAATCATCCTGCATGTAGACGTTGGAGCAGTTCCTTGGAAAGTTAGTGGTTAAGAGATTCAGAATAAGTGCTGAGAAGTAACTTTTCTGGGCCACTCAGTTCACACCTAAAAGTAACATGATTCCAAGAGTGGTGATATATATCTTCTAATAATCAAGCACCTTGAAGGTGTTTCAGCTTTAGCACCCCAAGTCACTAGCTCTTTGTAAAAAACTGCTGTCTGCCTCTTTCCCTAGGCTCTTCAAGTGAATGAGCTTAGGGGTCTCTACTTCTGTGGTGAGAAGGATCCAAATGTTACAGTGTCTGTGGGAGATGCAGGCAGTTGCCCTTCAGTTACTTCAGGAGACATGTAAGTCTTTACCTTATGACTGTTCTTGGGTCTGAATTGTAATGGCTTGCTAAAGGACAAGTCAGACTATTTCAGAGCTTACAATTACCCAGAGAATAAGTGTTTGTGAGAGTAAGTGAACTATTTCTATAGCTTTTGGGCCCCAAACCCCTGCTGTGGACCTCCAGTTACTGATGCATAAAACTAAATATTTTTATATGTATCATAGTCTGATGTGGTTCTGAGGCTTGCTCATAAACTGCCAGTTATCCGTAAGAAACAATTATGATGCTATCGAATCATCTGAAAAATTATGAGAACAAAAGATCCAGATTTGTCCCTTAAGCTTTATTTTTTCGTGGTAAGTCACTCTATTTCCATCACCTCTGTCTTGCATAATTGTGGGTAGAGAAATCTTTGTATGACGGGAAAATAAAAGTAACCAACTGAAGACTTACAGTATCTTGCACCAGATATAATAAACTTCTGTCCCATGCTTTTCTGCAGGTGTTCTGGTGAAGCATACCTGTGCAGCCAAGGAATTGCACCTACCAACTGGGCAATGTGGGAAAACATAGTGGCTCTCTTCTGCATGACTGTTATCTTCCTCATCATTGCCTATGCCAAACTACGGTTTATGAAAAAGTTCACATAGATTCCTGCACTGCCTTGCTCTGCAACTTCTCAGGTCTTAAAACAGCAAAGCTTGTTAAAGCCTGCTGGAGGTTGCCAAAGATTTTAACTGACTCTTTAGTGGACTTAAGATGGAAATCCTGTCCCAGTGTTTCTGGACCATGATCTCCATATAATTGTATGATTTTGTTTTTTAAGAGGAAATGTATTACTGTAAGATTGCATAAATGATTTTTTTTTTTTTTTTTGTAAGGGAATGTATTTGTCATAATTCTTAGGTGCTTATCAAACTGTTTATTATAGAGCTTCATTCTTCTGTGGCTAACTTTTACAAATATACACAAGGAAACATTTTCCTTTGAAAGTGTGAGCTTCTCCACCACATGGCATAAAGTAATGATGACATTTATGTGTCGATATGTTGCCTCTTGTTGGTGCCTGTCACACCTGAGGAGAGCCAGAAACCAATCAAAATGAGTTGGAGATGCATTCAAGGTTGACGTCTATACAGGGAATGTGCTCTCAGTGCCAGGCAAGAATTATACTTCTAGTAGCTCCTCTGTGGAAGATACTTGCAGAAGCAGCTTTTGCTGATGGCATCTAAACAGTGGTATAAGCCATGGAACCTAAGAGTGAGAAATATGATAACAGTTGTACTGTAAAAATGAATTCTATATTACTTAAGAAGGGATTTTGTTCCCCTCTTTTTTAATAAGTGAATAAAAACCTGTATGTATGGTAAATCTTTTTAGCAGGCTTCCTGTTTGGCTGTGCCATTTCTATATAGAGATGCATATATATATATATACTATATATATAATATGCTATACTATATATATACTATGCTATACTATATATATATACTATGCCATGCTATATATATGCTATATATCAATGCTATATATAGTATAGCGTGTGTGTGTATATATATATATATACTATATATGATACTATGCACAGAGTAAGACACAGAGCTCCTGCTGTGCTAACTGCAGCAAAGCTTGACACAGCACAGCCTGCAGCATGCCAGCAGCTGTCCCCTTACAACCCCAGCTTTGAGGCTGCACGAAGCCCCTCACACGGCAGCGCAGCTGCTACGCCAAGGAAAACGCTGCCAGCATGTGCTGGGGACGGCTGTGCGAGCCGCAACCCTTGGAACTGGGCTGCCCTGTCAAAGTGCAATAAACATTCGGGTTACGGTGTCCTCGGGGTACGGGGTACGGGGTACGGGGCCGGGGCCTCCCCTCACGCCGGGGGTCAGCAGCGCCCCCGCCGGGCAGCGCCCAGCGCTGCGAGAAGGCCTCGGCCCGCCCCGCTTCTCCAGGGCCGCGCCTGCGCCGCCATGGCGAGGGGCGGGACCGCGGCCTGGGTGAGGGCGACGGCGGCGGCGGCGGGGGCCGCGGCAGGGGCCTGTCGCCATGGCGACCGCGGCGGAGGGGCTGCCCGAGGCCGGCGCGCAGCCCGCCAAGCGTAAGGGGCCGGGGGTCGGGGGGGCTCCGTGGCGGCGGTGGGGCCGTGGTGGGGCGCTGCCTGCTCCCGGGGCTGTCTGTCCGTCCGTCCGTCCGATGGCAGCGAACTGCCATGGATCTGCGATCCCCCTACGGGCGGGGACTGGGCGTCTCTGCGTTCGGGCCGGGCAAACGCTGTCACAGGACAAAGAGCAAGCTGCCAGGTTGTGGGAGAGCAGAGCAGGGGCCGAGCGTGGTGGAGATGGGTTTCGAGGAGGGGAGCGCTGATCGTCGTTTGCCGTGGATGGCAATCCGTGTTTGTCCCTTGTGAAGCGGGCTTGGGGCAGTTTTTGTACGTTAAGGCAGCGACTAGAAATAAAAATCAATGTAATTGTGCACAAAGTTCTTAGAGGCGACGTCCCGCAGAAGTTCTCCACGTACTCCTTTGAGGCAGGGCTGATATTTGTAAATGCAGTCAGGCCAGGTGCCTTCCCCTTACGCATTTCCCAACGTATTACTGAAAAATAATCTTGATGTTTCTTTAAGGAAAAGGCTTGGTTTGTTCTCCTTTTGTGCAAAGTAGACAATTTATATGGAAAGTAGGCATAGTCAACAACAGCAACAAAACAACACCAACAAAAATAAAGCACTTGGACCTTTTCATTTTTATGTCTTGTTTCTGTACCTGCTAACCTTCTCTAACTCTGTAATGTGTGTGCCCTGATTAGAGGATCCTGCTGTTGAAACAGCAGAGGAAGCTAAGGAGCCCGCAGAAGCGGACATCAATGAACTATGTAAAGATATGTTCAGCAAAATGGCCACTTACTTAACAGGTGAACTGACAGGTAAGGCACTGCAGTACTGACAGGCAAGTACATTTTTGTTTCTTTTCATATTTTTTCCAGGAACTCTGTTGTGTTGCTTGTATAAACTATACCTATTTTATCATACCTGACAATGCTGGCAGTAACTGTTCTGTTCCTCATAGGTGCTTCACACACATATGTTTTAAAAATCAGCAGTCTTGTCCAACTGCTTTGAGCCTGTATCAGGCAATCATGTAATTATATAGGTTGGAAGGGACCTCTGTAGGTCATCTAATCTAATTCTGCGTTAAAAGCAAGGGAAACTCAGCCGTTAGGTTACTTAAGTAGATACCTGTCTAGCTGAGATGCTTCATAAGGTTGATGATCTGTCTGATATGATCATCCTTTCACATTTCTGTGAATGTGTAGAAGATCTCTTATCTCTGTTAAACAGATAGGGAACTGCAGGAAGTGGAAACTTGCTAATTTATCTTCTGAATTTCACTGGATTCTGTCTTGAAAATCTGAATGAAAGTGACTTTGGTAAAACAGGCAAGGAAGTCTGTGAGACTGAAAAAAATTCAGGGATTGCCCAAAGCTCTATCAACCATTCTGATCTTTGAAGCATTCTTCCTTTATATGTTTTGCTGAATTGGAGCCTGTCTTTGGAATGACAGTTTCCTTCCACCTGAAGTTTCTCAAGTTTGCTTGTTTCTTGTTTGTTTGTTATTTTTTTTTTTAGAAAAAATTCATGAGTCCAATTGATTTTTACATTTCACAGAATGTCATTTCTTTTTGCACATCATTATACTAATGCCTCTACTACCACCTAAATTATTCTTCATTATATTTAGCTATTGTTTTGAAATTTCTTGTTCTCTAGAAGAGTCTGCATCCAGTTCAACCTGCATGAACATTAAAATGTACTCTGTTGTTTTTAAGCCACCAGTGAAGACTACAAACTCTTGGAAAACATGAACAAGTTGACTAGCTTGAAGTATCTAGAAATGAAAGATATTGCCATAAACATCAGTAGAAATCTGAAGGATTTAAATCAAAAATGTAAGTAAACCAAATAAGGGAGGGGTATAATTAACTATAGACTTGTATGGGTAATTAAACATCTAAGATTTGATAGTTTACACTCCAATAGGCTCTCAGGGAAAGAAAACTCACTGAAATATACATGCTGTTAGACAATGCCAATCTTCTGTATATCTTTACAAAACTACAGTCTACATAGACTAGCATAAGAGAATTTATGTCCTGTTCTACCCCAAATTTTGGACTGATAGGGATTAAATAACAATTCTTTTGCTGCACATTGTTTTTCTATTTGTGTGGAGTCTAGCCAGTAAGCTTTTTCCAGTAATCCAGTCTAGCCTCTTAAGCTTTTTGTAAGTTGCTGGAATATGGCTATCAGCATCACCACTCAATTTTGGGGTAGGAAAAGGAAGGAGCTTTTGAAGTATTTTATCTGGAGAACATTATGAGAAATTCTTATGTTTGAAGTATGAACTGTTTCCTGGAATTGAATTAACAAGAACTAACAGCTTTGCTTTTTTTTTTTTTTTTTTTTTTAAAGATGCTGCTCTTCAGCCATATCTGGAACAAATCAACCTAATTGAGGAGCAGGTTGCAGCTCTGGAGCAAGCAGCTTATAAACTGGATGCATATTCCAAAAAACTTGGTAACTATTATCTTCTACTGTTACTACCTAGCAACATATTCTCTTATAAGGAGATTTCCCAAGACAAAGTAAACTCTTACTTTATTTAACAAGTCTGAGTGGCAGAGTTGCCCCTGCAGCATAGTGTTGATCCACTTCCAGTTAATGAACATTAGAAATGTGTGTGAAGTGGTAAGAGTTGATAAAAGATTAATATATCAAATTACATGGAGATAAAATACAGGTATTATTGAACTACAACTTGTTAATGAAGCTTGATTTCTTTTTTGCAGTGTGCACTGATGCAAAGTTTAAAGATAGATATTTAATCCCACAAATAGAGATTTATTAAGTTCCACCAGGCACCCAAGTCTTCTTGGCTTAAGTTAGTACGAGTTGTCTGACTTAAGCACCTAGATCTTGACAATCCCATTTTTCAATTAGATTTGCCTAAGTACTTTAGGAAAAAATGGTCTCAAGTGATTTCTTTAAATTAACTTGGTTGTAAGATGTCTTGTATTGCTGCATACAAGATTTAAGATTTTTACCTATTGAGTCCTAAAATACTGTTATTTTTCCTCTTGCAGAAGCCAAGTACAAAAAACTGGAGAAACGATGAAATTACAACAATCTTTAAGTTGGATTTTAAGTTGGACTTAAGTTGGGGTATGAGTCAGACTGATCCCTGCTTAAGTTACACAACACCAGTTTTATATGTTGACAAGGATTTGGTAACAGCTAGCATCGTGACTGGTAATCTTTTGTATCTATTGAATACAGTAGGCTGTATTCATGCTTAAGGCTGAATGGTATTTTCCTCTTCTAAAATGTTTCTGTTGCTTCCGTTGTTACACGGTGAAAAGTTGAAACTTGTTCCTAACCCGTATGTTGATACTGGCTATCTGTGTTAGTCCTATGTCTCACATGAAACATTCTACCTAGGAAAAGCTTTGAATAACCTATAAAGATGTTTTCCCATAGTAGCAGCAGGTTTATCCTAAACCTATTTTTTTCTTTCATTGAGTTCTGCATAAAGAAGATTCCCTGGCCTTTGGAGTTATAAATGCGATACTGAAAATACTTGAGTTTGATATCCATCTTCATCTGTTTGCAACAGAGAGACTAGTTATGATAAATTTACAATAAAACAACTTGCTGCATTTGTCTCTCTGGAATCTCAAATTCCTGTTGGAAAGACTATGTAAGTTGTCCTTTTATTTTTCAAAGGGTCTGTTAATAAAGACAAACTCTTTCCAGTTACTGGAGATTATACAAGAGAACATGCTTTAAACTCTGTGTCAAGTATTTCTTCACTTATATTCTTTACCTGTCCTGAACTCAGGTGGAATTCTTGTATCACATTATCACATGCTTAGCAAACTTAGCATATCCTTTCTCTGCTTTCCCAGTGAAGTTTTGTATAATATTTTGATCCTGGTAGTTTTTGAAGGGGCATGCCCAGCAAATAAACCTCCTTCTATACAAGATTAACAATGCTCCAAATTGCTAATTTAACAAGGCCCTTTTCACTGAACAGAAACTCCCACTCAAAATTTGTGGGTTTTTGGTTCCTATTGACTTATACTAGTTGAAGCTGGCTTTTGAGTGAGTTGCAGTAGATGATGCTACAAATGCTGATGTAGGAAAGAGGAAGTTCAAACTTCTTACAGACTATTTAGAAGAATGATTAGTCAGGTGACAATATGGTAAAACTCATAATTCTGTGTACAGCCACTGATTGACAGTTTTTCCTAGTGCTATGTAAAAGCAGTGAAGCAAGACCTCTGAGAGCCTTCAGCATCACTTTAAAAATCCTGGGTGTAACATGGTAAATACTATTCTAGATGGCCTTGACGTAGGATTTGAGAAGGCCAAGTTCACTTTGAAAGATTTTCTTGAATGAGTATCTTAAGAACAGGGTTAAGTCTCCCAGAGGCATCCATGCATTTGTGTCTGTCTGCTTTTATCCGTAGTTAGCTACTAAACACTTAGCATCATTATCAAAGCAACATCCTCCAGTCCAACAGGAAGAGATACCAACTGATGAGTTATTTCTGTGTTGGAGGAAATCATACCATGTATAACAGCACGTGTTTTAAAATCTCACAGATCATAATTTTAGGATTCATGCTGTGTTCACAGTTATGCTAGACAAGAGGATCTTCACCAGGCAGATCTAAAATCTTCATTCCTAGAGACTGGCATGAATGACAGCTTGGACAGTGGCCTGTTTGGTGATCTCTGATATGGGGAAGTATAATATATCAATGGCAATAAGACAAGGTGGTAGAGAGTCTACAAGTCCTGTGTCTCCAGGGTTTCATGCACTTTTAGATTATACAAGAGGTGGACATGATTCAGCCAGACTCACCAGTGTAGTTGATAGTACTGTCCTTTTTCTTTGCCATTATGGAGGAGAATCACAGCTGATGATGTAAAATCTCCTGAGGATAAGATGCTGTCTAGAGCATTGTGATCATGTTTATGCGATAGGGAAAATACCAAGCACAAAGTGCTTGTCCTATCACTATGCAGCAAGCTAAATACATTCTTCTGCTCCTGGCAGATAACCTGCCAATCAGGTATTGAACTGAGAACATGACCCAGACAGGCTCCATACTCTAATAGCAGCATGCTTTCAATTTAGGTGCAAATCCACTCCCTTCTTGGATCTGTGCCATGTACTAAGATCCTCAGTCGGAGACAGTCCACAGAACCAAGCTGGGTGCAGAACTGGATGCATGGCAGCCCTGCTCTGTCTTTAAGTGTTGCAGTCACCATTCAGTTTTCCTTAATACATACATCCACATTCCAGTTAAGATGCCAAGGCTCATAGTGTCGTGAATAAGAAAAATCCTCTGCTACTGGGATCATTACAGCAGCCTTGCTGTGTAATCTGAACTGACTATGAAGAACAATGCAGGTCTCCTCTCTGTTTTTGTTCACATCCTCTAATACTTCCTACTGCGGCTGCTTTAGTAGGGCACCTGCTCGTCTTGAGGCCATGGGGAGGTACACAATGGTGAAGAAGTTTCAGGGCTACAAGTCTTTCGTAAAAGAAAATATGAGACACTTGTGTTTTTCACCCTCAAGTAGTGTTCAATGTACAAAGCTCATCCTGTGCCAGCAAGACTTTCTTTCCCTAATGTGTGCATGCAGCATCATATATTGGCAATGGTAGCTTTGGACATTATGGCAACCCAGTAGGAATTTTTCCAAACACAGGAGTTGGATACAAGTATTGCCAGGGTGTTTGGATAGAAGAGACTGCACTCAAAGACTGTTGCTAGCTAAACAATAACACATTGTCAAGGATACAAAGGCTAGAGTTTGTCCTCTGCTCAGCAGATAACTGGAAAATTTTGATTAAGCAGATTATGACTGTACAGAACACCACTAATCAGCACCTTATAGGGTCTCCAAAGGCATGTCTGAAAGCAGAGGATTCTGTCAATGTCACAACTAAAACTGGAATGAGAATCCTGGAAACTGGAATCCTCTAAACTGGAAACTAAGCTGGAATCCTCTAAAGAGAGCATCCACACTGCTGGTGTTAACAGGTACTGCTTCTCATCTTTTAGGGCCGAGTGCATCAAGGGGACAGAGTGACAGTGGACAAGTAAATACGCTCCCATGCAAGCAAAAGCCGTTTTATCTTGTTACCTCTGCATTTACCTCAACCTGGAGAATGCTCAGTCTGCATGGAGCTTCCCGGCCTGCCCTATCCTATCTCTTTATAGTCAAAGGTCTAGTGTCTGATTTGTGTCTTTACAAAGAATCTTTTACATTCTTTTAGAATTCTTAACTAAAATTCTTTTAATTAAAATTCTTTTTACAAAGAAGGCTGAAGAATAGGTTTAAATATACTGCAGTGACACTCCTGTTTGGATCTGGTTTAGTAGAACTGCTGGCTTAGCCATAGCTTGTTTTACTCACAGGTAGACTTGATGTGGTAAGATCCACTCACCACATACAAACCAGAATGCTGTTGGAAGTTCTGGGAATCTGTATGATCAGGGCATAGAAAATTTCAAAGAAAAATAATACAGCATTTTTCTGCTCATTGTCTTTTCTTGACAGGATTGCAAGATGGCCACAAGGGGGTGATGTGTCAGTAGAGAAAACTTCGCCAAGATAAAGCAGTTAAAGCAGGAAAAGTAAGAACCAATATTGTGTTGAAATAATTGCTTTTCTACATGTAGAAAATACAGTGATATTTTACAATTACAAAGATGAACTCTTTGAACTCTGGAGCCTCAGGAATTCTGAAGATGGAAGTCTGTCTAGCCATGGATTTCACGTAGTGTTTTCAGGTAAGAGAGCTAAGAAATAGCAAACTCTTTCACAAACGTTTTGAGTATCATATCTCCAGGAAGCAGAGATGGGAAGAGGAGCTTGTCCCACAAGTGAATTTTTACTGACGAAATTTTCGAGAATGGGTACCTGAGTGTTTATATGCCAGTGGTAAGAGCTGGCAGCTGCTTTCTCAGTTCTGTCTCTAAATGACCATTCCCTTCTCTGCCTGAGGGCCCTCTGTGTGACTGGTAGAATTCAAATCACGGCAAGGTTGGCAGGTCCTTGAAAAGCAGCACCACAGAAGAGGCATGGAGAAGTGTGTGTGGACAGCATATTACTAGTGAATTGTATAGTCTAAAAGCCAAGGCACAGCTTGGTTGTTGCTCAAACATTTTTCCTACAAAGTCCATTAGACATCTCAGAGGAGACACAAGGGATATTAAAACATCATCTCTTCTCTTCTGTGGCATTTCCTGGTGGAAAAGATAATAAGAAAGCAGCATGTGCTCGAAGGGAAGAACATGGAAGATCACACAGGGAAGAGGGGGCTGACAAATAAAAATCAAGGGACAAAGTATCTTGTCAAAGTGGTTTGTGCAGCTGCTTTGAAGCTGAAGCAGTTCTTGACAAGTCTGTAGTTCTTGACAGGACTGTAACTGCAAACCAGGGACTAATAGCCTAGAAAATACAGGTAAGCAGAAACAGAAGCGTTCAATTCCAGAGAAGGATTTTTTCCCAAACACCCTTGAGGCATTTCTACTCAGTTGCTCCAACAGGTTCTTCAGAAGTTGGACTTAACAGTTGGATTTGATGATCTTGGAGGTATTTTCCAACCTAAATGATTCTATGATTCTGAGTCTGATCCAACTTTCTGAACAATATTCTGTGGAAATGTCCAGAGTATTCAGGATGGGGTCTTAAATCATTAATGGAAACTGCAATGTGTTCAACAGCTGAAAAATAACTCTTCTAGAATGGAGTATACTTTTTTACATGCAACTCTTTGTTCAATAGAAATGTTAAAAGATATCCAATGGGGTGCTAATCACAAATGTATATTGGCCTGAAGCTAAATATATAATTATTATATATGTTGTTGTATGTGAGTGTTACATCTGAGAAAAAACATACAAGCAAAAGTAATAAGAACACAAACATGATATTTAACATACAAGCAAAAGTAATAAGAACACAAACATGATATTTAAGTATGATGAAGTTTGTTAATGATTAGTATTTGTCCCTGCTTTCTGATATTACAGTAGAACAAAGTTGAACCTTGACAGAGGTCACCAAAAATAACAAATTAAAGCAGTTCATGCAGGTCTGTCAGCAGCCAGTGATTTTATCTAACCAGTTATGTTTAACCTGGAAGAAATTAGATCTATTGATTATCTTTTCATTGTTGTTTTTACCATAGGCTACATAAAGTGAGACTTTCAGGATGCAGCATCAGCTCTCCTTTGATCCCACATCTCTGCTTCACATTGGAACAGAACCCCTGGGAGCCACAACCATTTCCTTGCTATTTTTCATTGTCTGCCTCCTTGTCTCTTCAGCAGTGGAGATGTCTGAAACAGGGAAGCTACTTCCTGGGCCATTTCCTTTGCCCTTCATAGGAAAAATGTTGCAGCTAAAGAATAACTAAAAGAGCACTTTTCATTTCTATGTAGTATGAATTGCTCATGTTCTTGTAATTATATGGGTGTAATTTAAAAGTTCTTTTTTGGTAAATTGTTTCAGCTCAGTAAGAAGGATGGTGTCATGTTCACAATGTATTTTTGGGCACAGTATGTGCAGTGGTGTTATATGGATGTGATGTTGTGAAAGTGGTTCTGATTGACAAAGAGTCTGGTGGAAGAGGACATATTCCACTGTCCTAGTAGTTCTCCAGAGGAACATGTACTTTCCTGACAGATTCTTGCTGGGTAGAGGAGGAGGATGTAACTGCAAAGTCAGAAAAGGGAAGAGCTGATGTTTCATTTAGTACAGGAGCAAAACCTGTCTGAAGCTGAACAGACCTTTGGCTTACAGGCATTAAATGGTCCCATTCTCTTGCTATTGTAGATGGTGTCTGTTGCATTTTGCAATGTCTGGGTTACTACCTGGAAAACAGGTGGCAGTGTTGTCATTCTCACCCAGCTTTCCACACTAGGAGCTGGGTAGGTCATCTCTATGGGACAAGTATTTCCTGAAACAGTCAGGACTATTTCAGTAGTCAGCCTCAGTGTTCCTTTATCTCTAATTTCTGCTCGGTATCATGGTGGAGTCTCTGTGAGCTAAAGCTGTTTTATTGCTGAATTGTACTGGCTGCCTGCTCTATTTATTCAGCATGGATGAAGATATCTGGAACAGGGAAGTTGCCCCTTAGGCCATTTGCTTTGCTTATTTTAGTCATGGAACAACTGAAGGGGAAGTACAGAGTGCTTTTTTTTTTTTTTCTCCTGCCGTGAAGTCTCCTAACAGTTGGTCCTGGTTGTATATGGTTATAAGCTAGATTTTTTTTTTTTTACATTTATATTTCTGTGATTCTGTAATATTTTTTGCTATGGACTGACTTTGTAATGCCATGCTAACAACTCAAGGTATATCAAACTAATTAATACTTCAAAAGGAAAGATGTTTTGGCTGCTTACATGAACAGCTAATGCCATTGTGGCAATATTACAATTGCTGCATTGTTCCACATAGCATAGTTTCAGCTCTCTGTTGTCACTGTAATCACTATAAGTTATACACTGGTGGAAATGCGATCAAGTTGGGAAATCTAGTTCTACATTTGTACATCTATGCTTGGCATCTCATGTAAACTCCTTTTATCTCTTTCTGCCTAATGGTTGTAAAATTGCTTTAGAGATCTTTACATACTTCATAAAAGTACTGGGAAGATGTAAGCTGCCATTCAGCTAGTAAATGACGTCATGGGGATCCCAGTATTATTTTATTTGTCCTCTTTTGCACAATGGTCAGTGCTGTAATCACAGTTCTGGTTCTGATAGGTCTAATAAGGCCAATTGAGCCTTCTACCACTTTGTTACTGAAAATATAAGTTTTATAGGTCATTGTAGCTCAGTCTTCAAGCTGTAAATCTTTTCATATAAATGAGTGAAATAAAAGTCAAATATGTACAAATCTTGGAAAACATTTGAGAGTCTAAGCTTTGTGTAGAAAGGTTTTCTAGTAAAACATGTCCTTCTAGGATCTTATCAAAGCAATTCAGTGCATTACTTGCTCTTTATTTTGCAGTATAAGTTCTAATTTTACAGATCTTCATTATAATCACACAAGAGAGGACCCATCTGCCCAGCCATCAGATTAACTCCATCCCCATCATATGAGAGGATTTGTACTGGGGCAAGATTACAGTAGATGGTCATCTTCTAACAGAAGAAAATCATTCCATATTGCTTTATGCTTACAAGTAGATCACAAACAGACTGAAAACAGAGTAGAAATGTACCTCAAGCACGGTCTGGAAAAAGCCTCTAATGCAAGCATCTATTCCTGCTGTGCTGAGAGGAGCAGGTGACAGAGACAGCAGCAGCTGGACTCTCACAGCACTAGTCCACACAGCCTGACACATCAGGATGTCAGGAACCAGATAGGAACCTGAGCTAGGCAGAGGAGACCCTCTATCGTTCAGCATAGGGAGTTTTTGCTAATTGCTATGCAGTTACCTACTCTGCCTCTGTTTAGAGCTGGCTGTGGTGATTATCAAAACACCATACAAATTTTTTTTTAAAGCATAATATTTATCTCCATAAAGAATATAACAATGATCTCAGTCTCATCAAGCTGGGAAATGACTTCAATGCAAAAAGAATTTTCATGAATTTGGGAGCTGCCAATTGTCTTCATTGTCTAACGGGGAACAAAACCGACCTGATAAGATCGGGGCATATTTGCCAGACTGGTGATTATTGGGGAAGTGTCAATGTCCTTCCGATCCATAACAGGTTTCAAAGTAAAGTTCTGCAGAATGGATGTTAGAAATATGAATATCTCCATCCGGGCCAGGCCTTCGCCTGCACAGATGCGTTTTCCTGCAAAGAACAAATAATAAAAAAGGAGGTGATTGTAGAGTAATTTTTCTGGTAACTTATTTTAACCCCTGTTCCTTGAAAGTTCAGACATCTCAGAATAGATGGGCAGCACTGGAGCTTTTTTTGGGAAGTGAATTGAATTAAACTAGGGGTTCAGTATCCAAAATAATGTGAGTGCACTCAGTGGGGAAAGGCAGTTTGAAAGCTTCAGTTTTTCATGTTCTGCTGCTGTTTGATGGTAAGTCTGGAGAGAGAGAAGTGGCATGGCTGTGAGTCTCACCTCATGCATCCCTTTGTGTAGAATGCATAGGGTGGTCTTTTGTAACTACTAAGAAAGTAAGCCAACTGAAACTCTAGTACAGGGGTTAGGGTTGCCCAGAAGTGACTCTTCTATTCTACATCACTGTACAGACAGTGGTGACAGAGCCCCCAAAATGTTTGGAGGTTCTAGCAAAGCACAGCCTAGGATCTGAAGCAGAAAGAGCTCTTACCTGCAGAAAATGGCATGAAGTAGTCGCTCCTTTTAAAGGTACCGTTTGGATTCAGGAAGTGTCCTGGGTCAAATTTTTCAGGATTTGGAAATTCCTTGCTGTCTTTTAGGATGGGAGACAGCATAGGGAATATCATAGTGTCCTGAATTAGCAAAGAGAGAAGAAAATTCAAGTGGGGACATGCCAAAACACAGCAGTATTGAGCAGTTCCCACAGCTGAACAGCATGGCACTGCTTTGGTTTAAATGCTAAGTAGTCTCAGTACATATAACTGTCAGAAGTAGCAAAATTAAAATTTCATGAGAAAGGCTGGTAGAACTCCTCATGAGCCATAAGTGGGTTTTTGGGTGAGATTTAAAAGGTTTAGGGAAACAGGATTTTTTTTTTTTTCCTGAGGAAAAAACTTTCAGAAGAGTTGACTGAGATCAACAGTACTCATTCATGTATAGGAGTTAACTGGCTACATTCCTCCAGAGAAGCAGTTCATTCAATAACAATTATTTTTATAATAAGTAAAAATCAGGAGGACTATTTCACAAAGGGAAATAAAAACTTAGAGCACTGCATAATGCTTAATGCATAATGATACCTCAAGAGGACCATATGCATCTTCTAGAATGTTGAAAAGTAAATTCTCTTGTCAACTGTATCAGCTTTGAAATCATTTGTTATAGAAAGAGAACCCAGTGCCAAAGTTTGTATGGAGTCAATATCCTGATAACCCTGAAGACTGGAATAGGAAGCTCCAGCTTTCATTTATTTAATTCCCCAGTAGTTTTGGCCTGGGTAAGCTCTGTGATCATCACACACATTGGATGGAAAGCAACAAGGGAAAACTAAGCAGACCTCTGGTCAATCCCAGATCTCTGTATACCTAAGTTTGCACATGCACATGGGACACAAAAATTCTGATGATACAGGAAATTGGTAAAAAGAATCACTATTTAACCCATGTATGCTATAATAAGGTTAAAAGCACTCTTTGCCTAAGCAAAAGAGCACAGCTGGAAAGACACTGTAACTGAAAAACAATTCATGATCCTTTACTCCCCTACCTCTTTAAAAGGTAACAGAACATATTTTATCCGAGTCAGCAAAGTTTGACCAGTTTAAAATGAGTATTTAATAAATACAAATATCTGCTATAAGTATGCTAAAGATGTTCTGTAATGAATTTTAATAGTAAGGTTGGTTCGAGTATTTAACATTGCTTTTAAATAAATTAGAACTTTGATTGTTCATGTTTATGTGAAAAATAGAAAGCTCCATCTCCTTCTCACAGAGGATGGAAAGGTTTTTTTCAAATACAATGGAGGGGGCTAAACTCAATAACTTTCAGGATACTCTCCCATACTAAATTATTCTGATTCTATATATTATTTCTCTGTGTTTGAAAATAAGCGAAGTAAAAGATAATGAATAGAACTCATAATTGTTTTCAAGAGATTATGACCTTTCTCAGAAACAGTGGAACAGACCTTGGGGATAAAATAGTCTCTGAACTTGGTGTCTTTGGTCACAGCATGTGGGACATTAAGTGGAAGGAAATCAATGAATCTCTGGATTTCATGAATCACAGCATCTATATAGGGCATCTGGCTCCGGTCTGCCATGCAAGGACTTCGGTCTCGGCCAATCACACGGTCAATCTCCTGGTGCATTTTCTCTGTTAGGAAATAAGTAAGTGTTGGATGGTCAAGTCTCTTGTCTGTTTGCCTAAACCTCTTCCTAGAGCTACAGCAAAACTTTTAGAGCCTCAAGAATATATGAACAAACTTAGTACTAATGCCTCTCTCCTATGAATAGAACTAAGACTGACAGACATCTTCCAGGGGACCATTGCCACCTGTGGCAGTGACAGGAATTGTACAAATTGCACCCATGTCCTATTAAATTTTTTCCAGGTATTTATTCCCTTTCTTTTACCTTCAACATGTGGGTGTTTTTGGAGTATCAGAAGTCCATATCTCAAGGCAATGCTGGTTGTCCCTGTTCCTGCAAGGAACAAGTCGAGTGTGGTTCTGGTCAAGGTTTCAGCGGTGAATTCTGAGTGATTGTTCCCTTTCTCCTAAAGGAAGATTTAGCAGAATTCTTTGAATGAGAAAGCTAAGAAGCTTGTTTACAAAGGAAAGTCTTGTTCCTGTAACATATGTTTTTAAGTACATCTAATTTCCTTTTGAAAATAAAATGATCTCCAGAACACCAGCAATTACGGTACTTCTACTGAATGATGTGAACATTTTTGATATGGGAGGAATATAATTCAAAATTACATCAGTCAGGTTTGTCACCAGCTGTCCTAGGTTTGCCTAGTGCTGTATGCCAATGTTAGTTCTGTGTTTAAAAATCTTTAAAAATAAAATGGAGAGGGTAGAATGAAGGTGAGCATAGAACAATGGTGCCAATAGAAGTGTATTCCTCTCTGTGTTTGCAAAAGCCCAGTGACCTGCTACAACTGCGAGAAAACACAGGGATTCAAACAGTGGTATTCTTAGTATCCAAAACCTTCTCACTCTGACATCCAGAATCCTCTCACTCTTACATTACCTGTTCCATTTTGTTGATGAAAGCATCAATAAAATCTCGAGGACAACTGGGATCCAGAGATTCCTGGTGTGCTGTTACTATTTCAGAAATAAATTGATTTATATCTTCAACATTTTTTATGAGTGTCTTATGGGGCCCAGGTAAACGTTCCATGATATTTGGGATGAAATTGTATATCTGTAAAAATAAAATGATGCAAAAGCACATTTTGCTCAATGTAGATACAATAATTTTTTTCCCCTAACTATTACTACAAAAATTAGTAATTAGATATTTTGGAACAGTAGGCCTATATTATTCAAGTGGATTTTAATGCTTTTTACATTATGGTTTCAAGGATAGACTCCACTTGAGCTACTTTTGCAATGATACCCTTCTCTGGGCAAACAGTTTGGAGTCCGTAAATTAAAAGAAAAACATATAAACAACAACAACAACAACAAAAAACCACCACGCAAAATCAGGACTTGATCATTTAATTGACTTTTTGGCCTTCTCCATATTTAGGAAAATTCTTCTCCACATTTAGGAAAATTTACCCCAATAAAAAATGAATAATGTGAATAAATATTCATTAAAATCATAATAATTAATTAATTTACTACTGAAATGAAATTGCACATACCTGTGTCTGTACGCTGTTCTGGAGCCTGTTATTTTCTTCCATCAACTGAATTAAAGTTAGAAATTTCTTGTCCTCATAATCAAACCGATCCCCAAAGACAATAGAGCAGATGATGTTGGAAACAGCATGGATTAAGAAACAGCTAGGGTCAAAAGGTTTCTCTGCAACAAAAATAAAACGGTACCTTGCTTTCAGTATTTTGGTCATTATTCCCTCCTCCAACACTATGGGGAAGTTTTGCATCTACTATGAGTCTTTGAGACTCAGAGTTGTATAGTTCTCTGAGAAGCTGGTGGAGGGCTTATCCAATTTATTTTTCTCTACTTTAAGTGATCTGATTTTCCTGTCTAGGTGGTTTAAATACCTCTTTTTTCCTGTTCTCACCAGAACACTGGTCTGAGTGGCTTGGTTCCTCTTCAGATGATACATGCCTCTCTGCATTATAGACTATTAGAAACAGCCTGAAGAATCCCTCCAAAATCTAAGGAAAATTTTAAGGACTTTGCATTATCCGTGTCTTTAAGTTATTGCACCCTGTGTACAAACTCTATTAGCATAACCTCAGTTGTCTAGCCCTCTCCTAGGGGTTCAGATACCTATGATCAAAAGTAGAATTTTGATAACATAACTGAATAAACTTCTTAGAAAATTACCTGTGTGAGAAAAAGTGGTATTAGACCCACGAAAGACAGGAAATATAAAATTGCAGACAGCGGTACATATCAAGGATGGAAGAGGAGAAGCATCAAGATGAAAAGGTATACAATCTTAAAGGAAAAAAAAGGCAACAGAAAATGGCAACTTAACAGCACTGAGGAGCAGTCTGTTCCAAGGAGCACTGCAGCCGACCTTTCTCTGCCTGCCTGTCTGATGACTCCCTGGCCAGCAAAGACCCATCCACAGTCCCATTAGAAGTGGTGAGCATAGTAACCCTAAGCCTAGTAGATTAGTACTCCTAGCTATTTATTGTTAGCTTTAAGAATAAATATGCTTTATACTTTTCATTTGCATATATCTTGCTTGCGCAACATTTTAGTACATAGTAAAAGATGCCAGAACAAAGTGACCCAGAGATGAAGGGTCACAATTTCCTAGAGGCTCATAGGAAACAGTGATTGTCATCTATTTAGGTCCATCTGCTTTTCCTCCCTTGCTGATTATCACTCATGAAGGTTGGTTGTGCAAAGGAAGCCTGTAGTCCAGGGTGGTGCCACTCTCAGGGGAGGTACATAAAATAAGTAGTCTTAATTTGCATACTACTAAAAAAATGCATTTGTAGGTTGAAATAGCAGAAACAGGAGCTGTATACCCACTTCCTGGGTCACAGGTTTGGCGAAGCAGCCCCACTGCCCTCACTGTCCCATTGCAGATTCAGTGTCCTAGCAGGCACAAAGTCCATGTCCTACCACGTGTGTTCCTGAGCCTCTCCACCAGAAAACCAGCTTCCTCCTGGATTCGTGCCTCAATACTCTTCTTCCCCATCCCAAAGTCACGCAGAGTGGTGAGGGCAAATCGTCGGAGCTGCCTCCAGGTCTCCCCATTGCTGGTTACAATGCCTGACAGGAAGGAAAAACAGAAGAAACAGATGTTTTCCCCCCTAAATAGGTGTTACGTGGTAAATTCTCAACATGCAAATATGCCTCTCTGTGGAGTTCTACCACAATCGCTGTACATGTATGCCCCCAAATCTAACTTTTCTTCAGTTCTGGAGATGACAAATCTGATCAATGTGATCACAGCACTTTGAGTAAAATAGAATTTTATTCACAGAATAAGAGAAACTACATCAGGATGTAAATAAGAAGGCACCACTGGTACTAACCTGAACTTGGCCACCAGCACATGGCCTTTGCACTGAGGTAACTGACCAGATGTTCAGCTGTGCACTTTCACACAATGTGTGATCCCTTAAAATACCATGGAACATAAGTACTCTGGAATAACCACTTATGTGGTTAAATGCCATACTGGGAACTGTCCTAGTGAATGGGCCCAGGGCCCAATCCTGAGTGTGACCCTTACAAGGACAGACAATATTAGCTTGTTGCTATTATGCTCTGGGATTTCCTCTTGCTGGCTCCTGAGCTGTGGGTATCTTCCCAGTATTTTCAGAAATGGGAGAAAGACAGTAAGATCTTAGAGGCACGTTTCATGAACAAGATTTTAACCAGAATTAGAAGAGTGGTGGAAATAGAAAGGAACAGACTGAAGCCAGCCTGGGATCTTAAACAGTTCTCCAGGGGTTCAGTTTACTCAAAGGTGCAGGGCTTTTAATCTTTTCCTACTATTTTTTATGTATGAAACTAGTAAATGAAATCCACCACTGCCCTCTCAGCTGTATTCCTGAAACACTGACTGCCTGGGCTTTGCATGCTGACATTACCAGGGACATACCTGTGCCTTCAAAGAGTTTTTTAAGCAATGGCAGACTGCCTCTTCCGCTGAAGTTATCTGCCTGATCGATCAGGGCTTCTTTCACAGCTTCATAGCCATACAGCACCACAACCTTTTGGGGGCCTAAATGTATAGTGAAGACAGGACCATACTTCTTGCTGAGCTGTAGGAAGAAAGAACACAAAGACCACATCTGGATGTTAATCATGTTAAAAAAAAAAAAAAAATGTAGCTAAGAGATCAGCATCACTGAGGCACGACATTGATTAGCAGCAGTGCAGAGATCTTTCGCTTATGGAGTACACCTAGAGGGGAATTGTGTGAGAAATAGGGTATCTGAATAGGAACAGTTATGTGTCAGGTCCAAATCAGAGATAAGGAAATTAATCTTCACGAGGCTGGTAAATGGTCTGAAACACCTTCCTACTGTATGTGGTAGATAGTAACACTTTGCACGAGCTCAAAAAACAATTATATACACTTGATAAAGCAAGTCCCTAAAGGGTTTTTGCACATAAAATACTACAGTTGTCTCTAAAATCCACAGATCTCTGTAAATTGGATGAGTACACCAGTGAATAGTCACTGCATCCTTGTGCTTATCATGTACTCTTTCCCAAGCATCTGGTTTTAGCTATAGCTGCAGAAAGATTCTTGGGCCATTTGGTCTGAACTGGAACACCTCTTCTGAAGTTCACTTTTTAAGAACAAGACAGTTATAGTCCCAGTATTTTTGGGAAACCGAGTGACCTAGGGCTCTGAAACAATGCAGGGTGCTTGTGATGCTCAACAGTCACAAGCAGCAAGGCAAAAAGAAGCTCATATGGGTATGGGTGCATCTGCTGATGGACATGGTGATGCTAGCCATTGCCACATTTTTTTCCAAAGTGAACACTCAGAAGTGGCTTGGTCAACGCTAGCCTTTCATATGAAAATCTTTTTTTTTTTTTTTTTTTTTTTTTTAATCTCTGGAAACACTTGAAGATCCCACAATACTGTGACAGACAAAAGGTCTGATATGCACCAATACATGGAGCAGCTTAACTGCACCCCAGCTAGAGGCTCAGTGTCACTCACAGTGTGGAAGCTGGGAGTGTGCTTTGATTCAACAGATCCTCATCTCACTTAATGCTAAGGGTGTGTGAAATTAGAGTTGGGATAAATGTTGACTCAAGCATATTTAATCCACAAGGGTTTCTTTTTAACAGTGCCAGGCACTCACACCTTTGAGCTCTCCAGAGAGGTGTTTCGAGGAATTGTGCTGCTTGTATGATGTTGCCACACAGAGTGAAAATAAAAGAAAGCTGAACGAAAGAAACAGTAGCAGATTGCTGACAAGAACACTGAAAAGTCTCCTGTTGCATAATCTAGTGATTTGGTCACCTGTGTTACTGCTTGACCTCCCCTGTATTCGTATTTGGCAAAACACTAGAGTATCACCATTTCATACTACTGTTAAAACTTGTGGATTCACTGGGGCTGGATGTGAAGCCTGGAGGTTCTCAACTGCCTGACCTCCCACAGAGATTGGGATTTGCCCCAGAGAGCCTTCACCCTGTGGACGAGAGCCCTGCTCAAAGTGTCTGGAAACCCAGTGACGACTCAGCCCCTTCCCATCTATCTACCACCATCCCCTCACAGTCCCCTAAGGAACAGATACTACAGCCAAACTGCCCCCATCAAACCCCTCCCAGGCATTACAATACACCAGTTTTGTTTGACAGATGCATGACAATAGCCAGGGGAGGGAATGGACAGCACCTCCAAACTCCTTTCCTTCAGCCCCTTCAATTACTGCTTCCCCTCCTAGGAGATTATACCTATAGGACAAGGAGCAGAGGCAACAAAATAGAGCAGGGTCTTCCCTCAAACAAGGCCAGACCCTGCTGCCAGAGTGGTGAGGAATTGGACACAAAAGGAATGTGGTGAATAGTGGAATAACATCAGAGTACTCATAAAAAATCTATTGCAAAATGCAGTATAGCCATGAGGCCAGCACAGGACTCGTCATTAGTACAATTACTGTAATACGCAGTATAAGACATCAGAAGCATACATTTCTGGGAAACCTTTCCTATTCAAGCTTGATGTTTGGTCAATGCAGCATTGACACTAGTGAATTAAACTGAGACTGTCTGGACTGCGCTTTGTATTACAGGCAATGGAGACAACACAGGAAAGGAGACAGCTTTTTACCTCCTTCAAGCTTTCAGCCAAGTTCCATGGGTTCAGCTGGAACATGTTTCCAATGAGGGGGAGGGACATAGGACCTGGAGGCTCCTTCTCTGTTTGTGATATCCTTCTCCATGCTGCAAAGAGAAGAAGACATGAGATGCAGGCCAGCAAGATGATAGTAGTCAGTCCCAGGAGCTCCATGGTGGGCTGACAAAGAGATATCAAGTTTCATAAGAGTCTGAGGTTGGACCTCCAAATCCATCCTTAGTTATATGCTGTAGTACAAAAGCACACAGATGAAATTAGCCAATAGCACCTCACTATTCCTGCTGAGATAGGAGATTACTTATTAATCTGTCCACGATAAGAATGAACAAACTAGTGATGAACTCTCTGTTTGTATACTTGGACTTTTTACGCCTCCAGCTTGTGTCCCTTTAGGTAATCATTCATGTAGTGTTAAAGAAATCATGGTCTAATGCTGCCAAGCAAACTCAAATGCAGAAAGACTAGAGTCTAGCTGCTATGGGTATGCTTAAACTCTTGCTGTTGCCCTTAAGCATAGAGCAATTCCTGCCAGTCACTCCAGTATCACTCCAGTATGTGTCCACAATGGAGGGAACTGAAAAAAACTCCCTCCAAAAAGGACATAATAAATAAATAACGGAAAGAAAATAAGGACATAATCCCTAGTTCTTTGATATTTCACCTCGATTTCTGGAGTAAAATCTGTTTGTCATAATCTGTTTTAACCAGACAAGTCATGCTATCTACAGCATTTGCATGATCACTGAGGAGTTTACAAGTTTTTTACAAACCAGAGTCCTAAAGCAAACTGCTGTGTTTTTCATTTAATGATGTTTCTAGAAAATAGCTGAAAATCCATAGAAGAAGTGAAGAGCCATGAAAGTTAAAGGCTTCCTGATCAGGGAATGACATAATCATTGTCTCTATTAATAGTTAATACAACATTTATGTAATATTTCACTTATTATCACTTTATTATTTTATAACAATTGCTATATAATAATATTTTATTAATGTTTAACACAATATAAAAGCTTACATAAAATATTATGTCTCACTTCTCCTCCCCACAGGAATCCCAAAACCTATAAACAGGATAAGAAATGTGTATGTTTTCAGGCAGAAAAGTGGAGCAAAACAGTGAATCAGCTACCTGATACCAAAGAGTTAATCCCAGGACTCCGTTGCCAAATCTTGTCTGTACATCATGCACAGTGTCTCTAAAATGCTAGCAATCTACTGCAGACACTGTACTCAGACCCATCAGCCTCTTGGGTCCAACATGTTTCTTCCTTCCATTCTACCCCAACTACAAGGCATGGCATTATGCCATGTATTTTCTTTTCATGTGACTTTTTATGTGATCCTGTCCTGGAACATGTTTAAACACGGTGGACAAACCACTGTACAAAAGGATGTGAAAGGGGTTGCGCATCAGCCAGTACTCAGGCTCTCTGTGGGCCAGGACTGAGTGGACAATGCCTTCCAAAAATAATGTGGGTATGGGGAGTCTGAATAATGGGCACCCTTTTCCTAAACTAGACACATAATTGCTAAAACTCTCATGACTGGAGTGCTGCAATGCCTGGCTATAAGCTCTTCAGAAGGGACAGGCAGCACAGAAGGGGTGGTGGGGTGGCTCTCTATATTAGAGAGTCTGTCGATGTTGTAGAACTCGAGGCTGGGAATGACAAGGTCGAGTCCCTTTGGGTTAGGATCGGCAGGAACAACAAGGCTAGTGTCCTGGTCGGGGTCTGCTATAGACCGCCAAGCCAGGATGAGGAGACTGATGAGGAGTTCTACAGGCAGCTGACAGAAGTTGCGAAATCGTCAGCGCTTGTACTTGTGGGGGACTTCAACTTCCCTGAAATATCCTGGAAGCACAACACAGCCCTGAGAAAGCAGTCTAGGAGGTTTCTGGAGAGCGTGGAAGATAGCTTCCTGACGCATCTGGTTAGTGAACCTACCAGGGGTGGTGCCCCGCTAGGCCTTCTCTTCACAAACAGAGAAGGACTGGTGGAGGATGTGATTGTCGGGAGCTGTCTTGGGCAGAGTGACCACGAAATGGTGGAGTTCACTATTCTTGGTGAGGCCAGGAAGGGGACCAGTAAAACCGCTGTCTTGGACTTTCAGAGGGCTGACTTTGAGCTGCTCAGGACACTAGTTGGTGGAGTCCCTTGGGAGGCGGTTCTGAAGGGCAGAGGGGTCCAGGAAGGCTGGGCGCTCTTCAAGAGGGAAATCTTAATGGCGCAGGAACGGTCTGTTCCCACGTGCCCAAAGACGAGCTGGTGGGGAAGAAGACCAGCCTGGCTCAACAGAGAATTGTGGCTTGATCTTAGGAGAAAAAAGAAGGTTTATAATCTTTGGAAAAGTGGGCAGGCCACTAGGGAGGACTATAAGGATGTAGCGAGGCTGTGCAGGGACAAAATTAGGAAGGCCAAAGCTCATCTGGAGCTCAATCTGGCTACTGCTGTTAAAGATAACAAAAAACATTTCTATAAATACATCAACACAAAAAGGAGGACTAAGGAGAATCTCCATCCTTTACTGGATGCGGGGGGAAACTTAGTTACAAGAGATGAGGAAAAGGCGGAGGTGCTCAATGCCTTCTTTGCCTCAGTCTTTAGCGGCAATACCGGTTGTTCTCTGGATACCCAGTATCCTGAGCTGGTGGAAGGGGATGGGGAGCAGGATGTGGCCCTCACCATCCACGAAGAACTGGTTGGTGACTTGCTACAGCACTTGGATGTGCCCAAGTCGATGGGGCCAGATGGGATCCACCCAGGGGTACTGAGTGAACTGGCAGAGGAGCTGGCCAAGCCACTATCCATCATTTATCAGCAGTCCTGGCTGGCTATCAGGGGAGGTCCCAGTTGACTGGCGGCTAGCAAATGTGATGCCCATCTACAAGAAGGGCCGGAGGGCAGACCTGGGAAACTACAGGCCTGTCAGTTTGACCTCAGTGCCAGGGAAACTCATGGAGCAGATCCTCTTGACAGTCATCATGCAGCACTTGCAGGGCAAGCAGGCGATCAGGCCCAGTCAGCATGGGTTTATGAAAGGCAGGTCCTGCTTGACGAACCTGATCTCCTTCTATGACAAAGTGACGCGCTGGGTGGATGAGGGAAAGGCTGTGGATGTGGTCCACCTTGACTTCAGCAAGGCTTTTGACACCATTTCCCACAGCATTCTCCTCAAGAAACTGGCTGCTCTTGGCTTGGACTGGCGCACGCTTCGTTGGGTTAGAAACTGGCTGGATAGCCGGGCCCAAAGAGTCGTGGTGAATGGAGCCAAGTCCAGTTGGAGGCCAGTCACTAGTGGCGTCCCCCAGGGCTCGGTGCTGGGGCCGGTCCTCTTTAATATCTTCATCGATGATCTGGACGAGGGCATTGAGTGCACCCTCAGTAAGTTTGCAGATGACACCAAGCTATGCGCGTGTGTCGATCTGCTTGAGGGTAGGAAAGCTCTGCAGGAGGATCTGGATAGGCTGCACCGATGGGCTGAGGTCAACTGCATGAAGTTCAACAAGGCCAAGTGCCGGGTCCTGCACCTGGGGCGCAATAACCCCAAGCAGAGCTACAGGCTGGGAGATGAGTGGTTGGAAAGCTGCCAGGTGGAGAAGGACCTGGGAGTGATGGTTGATAGTCGGCTGAATATGAGCCAGCAGTGTGCTCAGGTGGCCAAGAAGGCCAACGGCATCCTGGCTTGTATAAGAAACAGTGTGACCAGCAGGGCTAGGGAGGTGATTGTCCCCCTGTACTCGGCTCTGGTGAGGCCGCACCTCGAGTACTGTGTTCAGTTTTGGGCCCCTCGCTACAAGAAGGACATGGAGGTGCTTGAGGGGGTGCAGAGAAGGGCGACGAAGCTGGTGAGGGGTCTGGAGAACAAGTCCTACGAGGAGCGGCTGAGGGAGCTGGGCTTGTTCAGCCTGGAGAAAAGGAGGCTCAGGGGCGACCTTATTGCTCTCTACAGATACCTTAAAGGAGGCTGTAGTGAGGTGGGGGTTGGCCTGTTCTCCCACGTGCCTGGTGACAGGACAAGGGGGAATGGGCTAAAGTTGCGCCAGGGGAGTTTTAGGTTAGATGTTAGGAAGAACTTCTTTACCGAAAGGGTTGTTAGGCATTGGAACGGGCTGCCCAGGGAAGTGGTGGAGTCACCATCCCTGGAGGTCTTTAAAAGATGTTTAGATGTAGAGCTTAGGGATATGGTTTAGTGGGGATTGTTAGCATTAGGTAGAGGTTGGACTCGATGATCTTGAGGTCTCTTCCAACCTAGAAATTCTGTGATTCTGTGAACTATGTGTTTGACACATAGTAAGGAAACCTACTTTTTAGTAAGGAAAGAAGTAGGCAAGGAAGGCTGGATGGCTATTACATGTTTTGATGGGGAAAGACCTTCCTGAACTCACGAAGACTGCAGATCAAACTCCAGAAAATTATCAGCTGCATTAGCAGCACTCCATATAGACCAAGTTTCCCACCTTTCCTTAGCCATTACAAGGATAAAGTCTTTCTGCCCTTTCTTTTTGCTAGTCAGAGGCTGGGAGTTGACTGGGAGAAACAAGGCTTGCATCCACAGTGCACTGCAGCATCCTCCCACTCCTGCTGCTGTGGGGGGCAGCACCTAGGCAGTGAAACATGAAAGCAAGAGGCTTGACCAGTGGTGGAGTCTGGAAGTTTACCAGCAGCCTTAGATGACGTCCCATACTCTTCATACTCTTTGTTTTTTAGCAGATTGATTTCATGGATGAGGAGACTGTGCCAAACATTTTACTCATTGTGTTTTCCTCGACTGTAGGACAGATACTAAGGGGTCTCTATGTCAAGGAGGAGGAAAAAAAAAAAAAAAAAAAGGCTATAGTAGACATCTGTGAAACTGTAAGGGTTTTGGAGAATGTAAGAAGGGAATACATATTCTCCTCCTGTACAGAGCACTAAAATAGCAACTGGCAACACTTAAACAGTCAAAAGAAGGTGGATCTTCACACATCACTTCCTTGATCTGTGGAACACCATTTAGCAGGATGTAGATTATTAGATTTTATGTGTTCAAAAGTAATCAGGCAAAGACATGGCAGAAAAATCCATTGAGGATACTCAAACACAAAGATACAAAGTATGGCTCAGGAATCACTGGAGGCTGGAGAGCAATCTGAAAATGATTTGTCTGTGGTTGCCTTACTCTTATCCTATTCCTTGGGACCTCATTTTGAGCCACTGTGAGCCAGGATCCTGGGTTGGCTTGGCTATAGTCATGATCCAGTATATCCATCCCCACGCTCCTCTCTCTTTACATTAAAATCTGGCATTTCACCAAACATTTGCTTTTAGCAGATTAGGCTGTGGAAATCATCTTGCCTGTTCTACTGCAAATAACATCTCGGCTGCTAAAATACCATTCTCAGGGAGGACTCTTGTTTAACACCTTGTATAAAATCGCAGTGTTGATGTCTGCTTTTCTTCTGACAGGAATTAGACAAAGGCTCTGATGTGTCCAGCATATATTAAGGTTCAGCATTTAAAAATTTACATAACATGTTTATTTGCAACATGCTACACAGGCAGTGCTTGAGATAAGATACAAACCCTACCACTGTGTTTCAGATGACCACAGAAATGACCTTTGATCAACCAACTCAAAAGATTTGGTTAAATATTTGTATCTGAACTCGTCTGACCCAAAACACATCTCAAATGACTTAGGACCAAGCCAATAAAACAGCTTCTGTTCAGCAGTCATTTGCAATATGTAGCAAATTTCCAAGCTCTTGTTCAGGCTGCAAAAGGGCAAGGAAGTCAAGGTCGTATCAGCCTTCGTGTGACCTGTGTTGTGACTCCAGCAGTAAATTGCTGTGTAGCTTCTGTTTCTTATCATCTTTTAATAAAGCCACGAGGCTTAGCTCTAGATTATGGTCAGCATTAAATAAGAACAGGCCTTTCCCCGATCCAGACAGAAAAAATGTCAGGAAATAATACAGTAAGTCCCAGTGTTACACCTGGTAAAGAAGGCTAATGAATTGCAGGGAAGGTCTGAGCTTAGTAGCGCTCCTGCATTATGGGGAGAGTGCCCACCATGCTTTTCCAAAGGCCAAACAGGGAATCTGCAGTAGAAACAGGACCTGAACACCGATCTGCTGAAACCTACACAAGGCCCTCACCAGGGCACTCTGCAGTTTTAAGAAGTTGCTTATCACCATCACAAAATATAAGAGAAATATGTCACCAATAGTTTACATGCTCTGAAAACAGTGCATATCATAAACAAAAATGATGACAGACAAATTCTCTGAAAGACGATTTTAAAGCCAAGAAAATTTCAGCAATCAATAAGTAACAAAACCTTTGGCTATGCTTGCAGATATTGAGTAACTACAATCATAAATAAAACAGATGAAATATAATTTATTTAAAACACAAAGAAAAAAAGTTAATTGACACTAACACCAAGTGATATAATATATGCCTTCATTATGCTTTTCAGTCCTGCCGGAGACAGAAGCAGACAGGTAGCAAAATGGTTTTGGAAGCCAAAGGAGGAAAGCAAAGAAATGGAACAGCCCTAAAAATGGTGCCACCACAGTGGCACAGCCAGCACTGGACCATTTTAGCAGGAGGACAGTCCTTCTTCACTGTGCTGACACCGTCTTCCCATCAATTGTTTAGAAAGTCTGGATATTGCAATTTCTTCAATATCATACAAGAAGCCCATAGTGTGATACAACACAGATGTCTGTAGGGGAACACACTACCAGTTATTCTTCTCATCAGTCTAATCTTCTGGACAAGTTCTCCCAGATGGATTTACTTATTTTCTTACTGTCTGGGAATCAGTTTTTGCATGGATAATATTGCAGAAAACAGTGACATTTTAGTACTGTGTTTACAGACATGCATATCTGTCACATTTCCCAACTTCAAACACTAACCAAGGAGATGTAGAATAACTTGAGAAAGAAGTCCTGTGTCAGGAAATGGAAGGAGATGAGGGAGGTGTACTTAATATACTTCCTGTCAACAAGCAGTGCAGAAGGCACAGGACAGGGCGGAGGGCACGGCCAAAAGCATCCTTTTGCTGTAGAAGTGAGTGCCAAACTAGTGAGCAGGTGTACACAGTGTACAAGGACAGAGGCAGGTGAGACGGTGCACTAGTGGCTGCCTTGGCTGAAGACCCAGAGTCATTTCCTATGTGAGGGTTTATGCCAGCTGCATGGTGACAGAGGGAAATGGAAAATTTGGGAGTTTCTGGGACATCTTTTCTGCTCATTGTGATGGGAGCCTGTTATGAAATGCTCTGGCAAGGAATGACCTGACACAGCCTGACTGTCTTTGACCTGCATTCCATCAGGAGCAAGAACTTGCATGAACTCACTGGGGCAGGAGATGACAGACGGTGCATTACCGGCAGGACACAAGCAACAGTGGCTGATGAACTTATGAATGAGACAAAACTAGTATTTAATTGATTAAGGCAAACATCTGTGTGCTTTATGCTGAAGTGAGATTTTTTTAATCTAATTTTTGTATTTCAGTTTCATTTAGTGTTTGACAGTGATTGACCTGTTCTGTTCTGTGGCAGCTTTCCTCATTTGAGTGTTGATTCTCTTGCCCCATCCCACAGCCAAAGCACGCAACAAGCTCTTCCAGTCCTCCCCCACTGTGTTTCATGCAAGGCACCACTGGGTGAGCAATCACAGAATCATAGAATCATAGACCAGCTCAGGTTGGAAGGACCCTTAAAGATCTAACTCCAACCCACCTGCCACAGACAGGGATGCCACCCACTAGATCAGGTTGGCCAAGGCACCATCCAGCCTGGCCTTGAACACCACCAAGGACGGGGCATCCACAGCTTCTCTTGACAACCTGTTCCAGAGCCTCACTACCTTTACAGTGAAGGATTTCCTCCTAATGTCTAATCTAAATCTATCCTCTTTTAATTTGAGACCATTTCCCTTTGTCCTATCATTATCTACTCAAGTAAAGAGTCCTTCTCCACATTTTTTATAATACCCCTTTAAGTATTGAAAGGCCACAATGAGGTCTCCCCAGAGACCCCGCCTTCTCTGCTCCAGGCTGAACATCAGCCTTTTTTTGTAGAAGAGGTGCTCCAGACCTTTAATCATCTTTGTAGCCCTCCGCTGGACTCGCTCTAACAGTCCCACATCCTTCTTGTGCTGGGAGCCCCAAGCCTGGACACAATACTCCAGGTGTGGCCTCACAAGGGCAGAGCAGAGGGGCACAATCACCTCTTTCCCTTGCTGGCCACCCCTCTGGTGATGCAGCCCAGGATGCAGTTGTCCTTCTGGGCTGTAAGCATGCACTACTGGCTCATGTTGAGCCTTTCCTCCACCAGAACCCCCAAGTCCTTCTCCACAGGGCTGCAAGTCCCAGAAAAAGACTCTTCTGCAGCTGTCATTCCTGCCTGCTTTAAGTGTGAAGGGTGGCTCAGCTCCATCTCCTAGCCAGCATCATCTACCATATATGTCACGTCCTCTGGAAATGATGGTGCCTAATACATTCTCTGTTGAACATGACAGATCTTCCCTATCCTTTGGCTTAAGCTCATTTGGAATAGTGGAAAAGGAAGACATCAACTATTATTTATTTTCCCCACTTGAGAGGTATGAAAAATATGACATTTCAACAAAACAAAAAGTCAAGAATAATAACAAAATCTGTTTATGTACTGTTGCTTTCTTCCAATGTGACTTTCAGATCAAGTCATTAACTGAAGTAAATCTCCTTGTAGTGCTAAGGCAAAAGACACACAATGATCCATATGTGGTACAGTACAATATATGCTGTTGGCATGATATAACAAAACGAAGTACAAACAAGAAACAAATCAGACATACTGCACCACCTCTCTGCTATTTCATAAGGACTTGGCAAGAAGGATATTTGATTTGTCAGTGCACATATGTTGGTTAAACGTTTCCTGATGAACTCAGTTAATCTAAGAATTGGCTGAAAAGATCTAACATCAGACTTTCTAAATAGCTCTTATTGAAAAGTAATCTGAACTTCCATTACCTCTTTCAATCTACCTTTTAATCTACCGTAACATTGTACCTTTCAGTGTAAGGTACATTGACTCCTCGGACTAAAAGCTATTAAGGAAGGACTCTTACCAATATTTAACTCAGGTGTACTTGAGGGCACCTAAAAATTAAGTATAGCTGAAGGCCTGCCTAAGAATACTTTACACTTTATAAAGGATAATTATAAAATAAAATTAAAATAAAATAAAATAAAATAAAATAAAATAAAATAAAATAAAATAAAATAAAATAAAATAAAATAAAATAAAATAAAATTAAATTAAATTAAAAGCATCACCCTATTCATTTTACATAATAAGATGTTTTTTCTAAGTCTGAATTGAGTTTTCCCAACTCAGGAATCACAGGTGAGATGAACTACACCCTTGCAATGACTACTTCTGGCCACTCCATTGATGACCATAATGCCTGAAACATATTTGCATGGAGACATTTTTGATTCTAAAGGTAGAGTTCAAAACCAAATAGGCACCAAGTGACCATGTCACTTTGAGGTTAACCTTTTTTTTCCTCACTTCATTTTACTGTCTGTCAGCAGAATGCTGCTGCTGGGAGTAAGCCCTAAGGTAGCACAAGTCATACACCCACAGCCAATGGTACACATCAGAAAAAAAAAAAAAAAAATCTTTAGGGAAGCCTGCCCAGAATTTTTTTTCCGATATTGTCTGTTAGTTGTGTGGAAGAGTTTGGAGTGATGTCAGCAGGCTGCTGTCCTTCTTCTATTTCTACCTGCAAGAAGAAAGGACATCCTTGCAAAGCATCAATGTGAGACCAATCAGTCATGCTATGAATATTAGCTTCCCCTATCCTTCTTTTTGTTCCCTATAAATTCCAAAAATATTTTTTACATTCTAAGCAAACCAAAACAATAAATAAGAAGCCTCGGTGACAGGTGACATAAGGTGACATAAGGACAATACAACATATTTCGGGGTGGTAGGCGAGCCCTCTCTCTGCCCACCTCACCTTCTCATCTACCCTTAAATAATCGATATGAAGGACTAGAGCAAGACAATCTAAATGACAAAGTAGACAAAAACCCGTCCCAGTTGGAGGGGGCGCCTAAGACAATGCGACCTACACGTCGCATTGCCACATCATCCTTCAAAAAAGAAAGAAGGGCTATTGTTATGGGGGGCTCTCTCCTGAAAGGGACAGAGGGACCGATATGCCGACCGGACCCAACCCGCAGAGAAGTCTGTTGCCTCCCTGGGGCTCGGGTGAGAGACTTTGCCAAGAAAGTCAAGCGCCTGGTACGGCCCACTGACTACTACCCGCTACTGGTCTTTCAGGCTGGTAGCGATGAAGTAGCAACGAGAAGTCCGAAGGCGATCAAAAGAGACTTTAGGGATTTGGGGCGACTACTTAGAGGATCAGGGGCGCAGGTGGTGTTTGCCTCTGTCCTTCCGATAGGGGGGATCGAAGCTGAAAGGCGTGCTGTTCACATAAACTCGTGGCTTCGAGACTGGTGTGACCGGCAGAATTTCGGTTTCTTTGATCACGGGAAGGTCTACGCTACACCGGGCCTGATGGCACCTGATGGGATGCGCCTCTCTCGGAGAGGGGTAAGGATCTTTGGTCAGGAGTTGGCAGGGCTGATAGATAGGGCTTTAAACTAGAGTCGAAGGGGGAAGGGGCTAAAACCAGGTGCGCCGGTGAAGACCTAAGGGATGGTACGCTAGAATCAGAGGGGCTGTGTGCCAGTGAGGTCCTTCGGTCAGATCCACAAGGTGCTGAGTGTAAGGAGACGCGCTTGAAATGCTTTTACACAAACGCACGCAGTATGAGGAATAAAATAGATGAGCTAGAAGTCCTGGCCCAGTCCCGCAACTACGACATCATCGGCATAAGCGAAACCTGGTGGGATGAGTCCTGTGACTGGGGTGTTGTGATAGATGGTTACAGGCTCTTCAGGAGGGACAGGCAGGGTAGGCGAGGTGGTGGGGTGGCGATGTATGTGAAGCAGGGGCTGGACTGTGTGGAACTTCAGGTCGGCGATGGCAAAGTTGAGAGCCTCTGGGTAAGGATCAAGGGACGAAGGAATAAAGGGGATGTCGTTGTGGGAGTCTATTACAGACCGCCTGGCCAGGACGATAGCGCCGATAAATTATTCTTTACAGAACTAAGAGAGGCCTCGAGATTAACTCCCCTTGTCCTTATGGGGGACTTCAACTTGCCGGACATTAACTGGGAGTGCCACACGGCTGACACGAGCAAGTCCAGGAGATTCATGAAGCACCTAGATGATAACTTCTTGGTGCAGGTGCTAATGGAGCCAACTAGGAAAGGTGCCCTCCTAGACCTGTTGCTAGAAAACAGAGAGGGTCTGGTGGGAGATGTGGTGATTGGTGGCCGCCTCGGTCATAGCGACCATGAAGTGGTTGAGTTCAAAATTTATGGTGACAGAAGGAAAAGTGTCACCAAAACCTCATCCCTAGATATGGGGAAAGCGGACTTCAGGCTGCTCAGGGAACTAGTCAGCAAGGTCCCCTGGGAAACTGCTCTTGAAGGCCTCAATGTCCACCAGTGCTGGTCACTCTTTAAGCGATGCCTCCTAGAAGCACAAGATCAGGCAATTCCTAAATATCGCAAGTCAGGCAGGCGGGGCAGGAGGCCGGCGTGGCTGACCAGGAACGTTCTAATGGAGATTAGGCGGAAACAGAGAGTGTTTCGCTACTGGAAGGAGGGCCAGGTGTCATGGAAAGAATACAGGGATGCTGTTCGTGTTTGTAGGGAGAAAGTTCGAGTGGCCAAAGCACAGCTAGAGTTGAAGCTGGCTGTGTCTGTGAGAGAAAATAAAAAGTTTTTTTTTAGATATGTAAATGGAAAAAGGAGAACTAAAGAATACATAGGGCCACTCCTTGATAAGGAAGGTCCCCTCACAGACGATGACGTAGGCAAAGCAGAGACGCTTAACGCCTTCTTTGCCTCTGTCTTCAATGCCGATGATGGGCTTTGGGACCCAGGGTGCCCTGAGCTGGAGGGCCGGGACGGCGGGGATGACAAACTCCCAACTGACCCTGAACGTGTGCGGGATTTGCTACTCCACCTGGATCCCTACAAGTCCATGGGTCCGGATGGGATTCATCCCCGGGTGCTGAAAGAGCTGGCGGATGTCATCGCGGAACCTCTTTCAATTATTTTTCAACGATCCTGGGAATTTGGAGAGGTCCCGGTAGACTGGAAGCTGGCAAATGTTGTGCCAATTTTCAAGAAGGGTCAGAAAGAAGACCCTAGCAATTACAGGCCTGTCAGTCTCACGTCAGTGTGTGGTAAAATCATGGAGAAGTTGGTTCTCGGACTTATTGAGGTGCACCTGGGGGACAAAGCAGTCATTGGTCCCAGCCAGCATGGGTTTGTGAAGGGTAGGTCCTGCCTAACTAACCTGATTTCCTTTTATGATAAGATCACCCGTATGGTGGACCAAGGGAAACCAGCTGATGTGATTTTTTTGGACTTCAGCAAGGCTTTTGACACGGTTTCCCATAGGATCCTACTGGACAAAATGTCCACCATACAGCTAAATAAAAACATCATACGATGGGTGAGCAATTGGCTAACGGGCAGGGCCCAAAGGGTTATGGTAAATGGGGCTGCGTCAGGCTGGCGGGCGGTTACCAGTGGGGTCCCTCAAGGCTCCATTTTAGGGCCGGTACTTTTCAATATTTTTATAAACGATCTGGATGTAGGAATAGAGGGTATTTTGAGCAAGTTTGCTGATGACACCAAACTTGGAGGAGTTGTGGACTCAAATGAGGGCGTAAAGGCCTTACAGAGGGATCTGGACAGGTTGGAGAGCTGGGCGATCACCAACCGCATGAAGTTCAATAAGAGCAAGTGCCGGGTCCTGCACCTGGGACGGGGAAACCCTGGCTGCATGTACAGACTGGGCGATGAGATGCTGGAGAGCAGCCTAGAAGAGAGGGATCTGGGGGTCGTGATAGACAGCAAGTTGAATATGAGCCAGCAGTGTGCCCTGGCAGCCAGGAGGGCCAATCGTGTCCTGGGGTGCATCAAGCACGGCATCGCTAGTAGGTCAAGGGAGGAGATTGTCCCGCTCTACTCTGCGCTGGTGCGGCCTCACCTCGAGTACTGTGTGCAGTTCTGGGCACCACAGTATAAAAAGGACATGAAACTGTTGGAGAGTGTCCAGAGGAGGGCTACGAAGATGGTGAAAGGCCTGGAGGGGAAGACGTACGAGGAACGGCTGAGGTCACTGGGCCTGTTCAGCCTGGAGAAGAGGAGGCTGAGGGGAGACCTCATCACAGTCTACAACTTCCTCGTAAGGGGGTGTCGAGAGGCAGGAGACCTTTTCTCCATTAACACCAGTGACAGGACCCGCGGGAACGGGGTTAAGCTGAGGCAGGGGAAATTTAGGCTGGACGTCAGGAGGGGGTTCTTCACAGAGAGGGTGGTTGCACACTGGAATAGGCTCCCCAGGGAAGTGGTCACTGCACCGAGCCTGTCTGAATTTAAGAAGAGATTGGATTGTGCACTTAGGCACATGGTCTGAACTTTTGGGTAGACCTGTGCGGTGTCAAGAGTTGGACTTGATGATCCTTAAGGATCCCTTCCAACTCAGGATATTCTATGATTCTATGATTCTATGATTCTATATTTCCTCTCTTCATAGAGAATAAATAACCCCAATGACCTGCAAACCTGTAGTCATGCAGATGCAGCAAGGTAGGCTCCAACATGACAGGATAATTTCTTAGACTCTGCACTGCACTGGTTATGACCCTAGAAGTTTGTTTATTCTGCGTGAGAAAGTCCTGTTTCATTGTGCAATCACAGAGTGACCCAACCCACCCAGCATGAGCAAGAGATCTGTGTGGAGGCAGCACACCAGGCTTGCTCCTCGTGAAACAGGGGTAACTGGAATTGAAGGACTCCTCATTCTCCTAACTACTCAGAGATACAAGTCACCAGTAACTATCACTTTGAGAGCTGGGTTGACATAAAATTTGTGAGCAAGCTATTTGTTTAGGAGTCCTTAACAGAGGGGAAGATGAGTTAGAGCTGATCTTGGACACTCGTGGTCTGCAAACACTGCTTTCTCAGGTGCTCTGCAGAGACTTTCCTCCCAGGTCTCCAGCAGAATCCATTATTCACCCCAGCCATAGCATCAGGCTGTACAACCTATCCAGTCACACACAGTGAGATTGTGTCAGTGGAGAAGGGTTTTATGAGCTATATCTGACATATCCAGGCCTGCAACACTACAATATATGTACTATGTTCATCAGTGTTACATAAATGAGGGCAAATCTGCATGATGTTTATTTAGAACTGGTGGTAAACATTGCATACTCCTTGCCAGAGACATAGCAACAAGAGATTGATCATCTTGTGTCTATTGACGCTGAATGCCTACACAGATATTGTAACACTTAACATCTATAAATTCTTCTTTCTCTTCTACATGCTGTTCCTAAGACAATCAGGCAAGACAGGAATTGATCTTTCAGGCCAGACAACAGAACACATGTTGCAAGCAGACAGAATTGTGCTTCATGTATATACATAGGTGTCATAGTTTTGTCTGACACAGAGTTAATTTACTTTGTAGAGGCTCATACAATGCTGCCTTTTGGATTTCTGATTAAAAAAAAAAAAAAAAGAGTGGTGATATAGCACACTGATATTTTGTTGTTTCAGAGCTGTGGTCACACAGAGCCAAGGGCTTTTCAGCTTCTCATGCTGCCCTGCCAGTGAGGACGCTGGGGGTGACCCAGTAGCTGGGAGGGGACAGAACCAGGACAGCTGGCCCAAATGTCATGCTCAGCAATAAAAGCTGGGGTAGATAAGGATGTTCAGAGTGATAGTGTTTGTCTTCCCAAGAAACTGTTACAGGTGATGAATCCTGCTTTCCGGGAAGTGGCTGGACACCTGCCTGCCAAGGGGAAGTAGTGAATGGATTCCTCATCTTTCTTCACTTGTGTGCACAGCTTTTGCTTTACCTAGTCACTGTCTTCATCTCAACCCATAAATTCTTGTGCTCTTACCTTTCCAATACTCTTCCTCATCTAAGTTGGGGAGAGCGAGTGAGTAGCTGGGTGCTTGAGCTGCCTGCTGGGGTTAAACAACAACAACAGGCTCACGCATTCCCAGCTGCTGTCAGACAGCCTTTGGCACAGATGGAGCATTAGCCTGACCCAGGCTTGTCTGCTGGCTCTTCTTACACTCCTCTGCACACATTTCCAGCTTCGTGTTGCTGTACAACGTGAGCTGTGTTTAATTCACTTAATGACAGAGTTGAGAGGGAGCCGGGATAGAAGTGTAACTCTTCAGCAGGCAGCAATTTATTTTTTTGTTTTCTTGTTTTCATGCAAATTCACTAACAATCTTTGGAAAACAAAACAAAACCAAACCCTCTTTGCTACCACAGTTGTGTTTCGGTAAAAAAAACACCCAGTTTTATTCCCCAAGGCCATGTACTCCTACATTATCACTAAAACTGTGATGTGGTTTTAGTTTGTTTGTTTGTCTATTTTAAAATGTAATTAAGGTAGAGCAGAAGCAAAGTCCGTGTAGTACAGTCACAGAGGTAGACTGTGGAAGTGGCTGGATTTCTACCTGCCTCTGATGCATTCTCCTTGCCAGAGGAGAAATCATTTGAAACAGTGTTTGGAAATGGTGTCATTGTTAAACAGCCCATTGAAAGGCAGGTAGGATTTACTATGGAAAAGAGAGAGAGAGAGAGAGAGAGAAGGACTCTGTGTGTTAACTGATATGGTGTTATTTTGAGAAAAGAACAAGTGCTGCTGCTTGGCCAGTGCGTTAATATTTGAACAGACCAGAAGGATGCAGGAGGGAGGATGTTCCATTGCTTTTCCATCCCACCAGTGACTGTGGAAGGGGTCCCGGCTGCTCCCAGTGTTTTGAGATCCCAGAGCCCTCTGCTGGCTGGTACTGGCCACGCTGGCATTTTCTGGTGCTACGAACCAGGGATTTGAAGAGGTCCAATGTCTTGCTTTTAACTCCTTCGTGTTTTTTCTTTAGTGACAGCCAATGCCAGTATCACCATACCACCCAGTCTCCTTGGCAGTGGCTGTGCTCCTCTCTATTCCTCTTTTTGCCTCAAACACATTAACCATGCCACCCCCATTTGTCTTGTCTGGAGAAATAAATAGCATTCCCTTCTAGCAGCTGGACCTTGGGAAATAGAACGGTCCAGCAGGTTGCCAATGGCCTGCAGAAGACCAGGGTCAGACTGCAGCTACACTGTAAGTATGGCTGCAGGAACCCTCCTCTGAGGTGCTGCTCCTGAAGTGAACAGCTGTGGTCCTCCATGTCAGCACCAGCAGACACTGCTGCAAGCCTAGCAGCCTCCGAGTTCCTCTGGTGAGAGGAGACAAAAAGCAGCACCCACATCCTGTTGCTGGGGTGTGACTTGGCTAACCACTGGCCCTGTCCCTCCAGAAACCTGAAAGGAACATCTCTGCTGGACCCACAGCCAGCTCACAGTGTTGGTCAGGAGCATTTAGCATCAGCGCCTACCCTCCACCAGCACAGAGCACTGCAGGATTTCCTCTCATTTTGGACAGCCATGGGGTGCTCTGGCAGCAGCATGTGGCTTGGTGCTGTTCCAGTGGCAGGGAGCAGCTGTGCTGATGTGGGTATCACACACAGCATGCGGTGACATGGAGCTGTGCTAGCCTCACTGCAGCAGCCTTATGCACTTGTCTTCTAGTTCAGTTTTTTTTTTTTCTTAAGATCAGAGATGTTCTGCTGTAGGCAAGTCCCTACATCTGCTTTCCATACCATGCATTCAGATTTTGGGAGGTACTTTCCATGAAAAGCTCATACAGAGACAAATAAAAATCTTTATTGCTATCCCTTAGGTTAAAGATTGCATCAGGAAGGCAACCCTGTGGGACAGCGTTTCATGACCATGCCTTAAAAAATACATGCTGAAATTTACCATTTAAAACTTTTAATGAGAGCACTTATGGTGTATCTACATGGACACAAGACCTCCTTCCTATGAAGTTGAATGGTAGGAATCCCCATGAGGCTGCTTAGGCTGGGTTTGCCCAACAGAGGGGAGCAATTTCCCTCTTTTGCAGCGACTTGGTGAGCTTGCAAGTGACACAGACAGGTACCTGTTTTTCTGTTGCTTTACGCTATTTGTACATAGGATAATGATAAAACAAACAAACAAATACGAACTTCCAAGGAAGCAGAAGGCAAGTTTCTATGCCCAGGGGAATTTGCTAAAGGTAAATGCAGCAAATGGAGCAGTTCCAGAACAACTTCTTCAGCAGTAAAGTGTTATTATCTGGTGTTATTGCCAAGTGCTGGTATCTGAACAATTCTCCTGTTCCTCCTCCTTTCACTGGGAATTTGGAACAACTTTTGGGGAGATAACTTGAGAATTCTTTGTCCAAGTGTTTGTTTGTGTGTTTGTTTGTTTGTTTGTTTGTTTGTTTTTTGTTTTGTTTTGTTTTTTCTTTCCAAAATTTATGAGTAGTGTGCTGCAGATGTGCAGGTAGGACAGCACAGGTCTCTCACCATTCAGGGCCCACTTTACCAAGACCTAGGTGGAGATCTCCACAAGACAGGCTTCCTGCATGCTGCTCTCCTGCTATAGTGCTGAATCTTCATCAGACAGCACAGCAGTGCCTGAGGGACCAGAAATGCCGGCCAAAACATAAGGGCATTTGTGTAAAATTGTCTCCCATTTTTTCTTTGCCTCCTCCTCTTGTGCAAGTTAGGCTTTTAGCAACACAACTATTCTGGCAAAAATATCAGCACTGGACTTTAAGGCTGTGAGACTTCCCTGGGGAAAGAGCAACCCCTGTGGATATTACTAACCACCCACCATTGGAACTAAACATCCAGTTACAAGACTATGCAAAGAAAACAAGTGCCATTGTATATTATTACCTGATTGCTTGTTTTCCTTTTTGATCACCTGTAACATGTCAGAAAATGCAGGTCTCCTGGCAGGGTTGTGAATCCAGCAGGACTTCATGCACGCAATCAGTCTAGCAAACTTTGGAAAGCTGAAATCACCAGTGATATTTCCTAACTCTATGAATTTTAGAACCTGTTTTCATTTATGCAGACAATAACAACAACAACAAAAAAGCCACATCAGCTTTCTGAGAACTGGCGCCTGGATGCAGAATTTGGCCCCACCAAAAACATGTTAGTAACAAAAAAAAAAAGACTAGCTTGCACTGCATTGCATAATAATTGCATAAGAAACAGTAATTTTTATGTGTTAATTGAAGTTAGTAGGAATAAACAGTTCCTTGAAAAGAGGTTTTGCATAGTTGCTATGTAAATCCTTTAGCAATATGCTTGAGTTTACACTGCAGCCTTTTATTACTGAGGGCAATAACCTGTTTCTTACCTCTGCAGAGGGAATTATCTTCAAAAATGTCACAGGATTTGCACTGAGATCTGTGCCCAGCCACTACACCAGGTCAACAGGTTGAAAAGTCACTGTGGTGGAAGAAGGGGCAAGGGTGCTGACAAACTGATGGACAGACAGCTACAGCACAATCAGACCTGCTACCCTCAGGACTGGGCTAAACATATCAGCAGGGAAGGAGAGAGGTGATGCCTGAATACAGTTTACACATGGAAAAACGTAGATGAAGACAAGAACATATTATAGGTAAAATGCACATTCTTGTCTAAGAAGGGAATCCCACAACCAGCATTACAGGTGCTACACTGAGAATACGGTGGAATATTTCTCAAATATTGACTGGATTATGGAGAAAATAATAACCCACTGATAAATGGCAACATCCACACTTGGGAAAAGCTTTTTTCCCCAAAAAAGTGGGGAAAGCTTTTTTTTCCACACAGGAAAGAGAAAAATTGGAAAATGGGTGTTCCCATTCCTAACAATGCCCAGGTTACAAAGAGGATGATACTGCATAGCATTGTGGCTTGAACATGTGCAGGTTGGTCAACTGAGCTGTTAGATCTTCCCATATCATAATCCCCAAATTAAAGATGTCTGATACTCAGGAATAGAGTCTATCATTTCTCACTTCTGGGGCAGCCCTACTGAAGAAATGAACAGGATATTCATCCAATATATTTCTGTATATTATAGAGCTGAGGGCAAGGCAAAGCAAAGTGGTCCATGGGTTTTGCTGTGGATCCAGAGACTTGAGTTCACACTTTGCATTAGTGACTATGGCTAACTGAATAAGAGAAAAGGAAAGGTGTATCATGAGACACATACCTAAGATACTGAAGAAAAATATGGGCAAAAGGCACAACAGCATTTTTATCTATAGCTATAGCTATATGTATTTTACTTTGCCATAATGTCCAAGTTTTCTGCTGGTCAGCAAGCTACAAGACAGTATCTCTGAAGAAAGAAAAAAATACATTCTTCTATTTGGACAGGTAAAATATAGAATATGGAAAACACATCTTTAAAAGAAAACACTCCACATTTTCCCCATTTTCCACAGGAGCAATTAGAAAGACATAGATATTGTAAAAGAAGTTAGTGCTAAAGTTGTGGATGAATGAGATAGAGTTGTGGGAAAATGGGTAGAAAAGAAAGGGGAAGTAAAACATAAAAATGCACCTACCATTTAGCTGAATCTTTAACTTTGAGCATTATCTTGTTCACGGAAGGCTCAAACAGGTTGTCTTCAGTCCCTGAATGAGACTGCTCTTCACCAGTGACCAACTTTTGCCACCACCTTTCAAAAGAGAAGAGAAAGGGTGGGGGAAAGAGGAGATTTAAATCCATGGCATTTATCCACTGTTTAGGAAATGCAGCATTACAACAATGCAGGACTTACTAGACAGTTTTTTTCTATATTCAGTTAACAGCAACAAGCCCCAGTGTTTCTCAGTGCAAGGATGAATAATGATGGATTGACATGGCCTTGATATTCATCCAAATTAACCTTTGAGAAGTTAAGATAGTCAATATAAGCTTTTTACACAGCTTACCTCACGGGACAGAGCTGCGCATCTCCAGAAAACAATTAGACACCTCTGTCTTGGAAACCTACCTTGGCTTATGATGAATCTCTGCCTGGGATGGCATTCCTCATTGCATTACCATCTGATTAAGAAAAACAACTAAACATTTTGCAAACTTCTCTGTTCTAGCACAGCTAAAACTGTATCATTCAACATGTGACAAACCATCTATGACTATAGTTATAGTGCTGTGCTCCTTTATGTCCCTCTCTGTGTATTTTCCTGCCCATTTGCTGAGGGCTTACTTTGGACAGGGATCTACCTGGGTGGAAGTGGATTGTGGCTGCAGGCAGCAGCGGGCCAAGTGGAGGCAGGAAAAGAAGCCAGGGAATAATCTGAAACAAGACTGCATGAGTAGAAAGCACAAATACCTCCAGGCAAACATGACCAGAGTTAAAGTAGATGTAACTGCACTGTAGATTGCAGTGTATGACCTTCCTAGAATGAAGATAGGCCATGGCAGAAACCCCCAGCTCCAGGCAAGTGATAAATTTTCATCATCCATGCTAAGACTTGCCACAATTTCTATTTGGAACTTTGGATTGCCACGGAGATGCTCAGAGCTCTGCAAAAGAGAGGCATGAGAAAATTAGGAAGTGTTGTCAAAGAGCAAATGCTTGTTAGCAAGTTATCACAAAGCAGAACTCTGCCTCCATATGTGTCCCACCCACCAGCTTCCCACTCTCCAGGAGTGAATAACAAGACATTGTATTTTGCCCCAGATCTCATTCCTCTATCAACCCAGAGGAACTGTCTGGGATCCCACATCAAGACATAACAAACCCAGGTAATAAGTCAAGGAAAATCTCTGTACAGAGAAAGGACTCTTTGCTCCATCCCACTGGTATAAATATGCAGAATTTCTCTTAAATTCAGGAGAATCACTCCAGATTAGTATAGGAATGAATAAGAGAAGAATTATCCAGTAACGTCTTCAGCATCTGCCCAAAGACATCTCCATGATACAAACACAGATTTTCAACATTCGCCTGGAGGACTCCTGGGAAAGGACACTCTATGATCTATTTCTCAGGTAATTATGAACATCTATTAATTAGAGAGAAACCAGTCCATTGATGACAGGCTGAAAATCATTATGCTGTGGAGTTACACCTCCACTTTCCTTGCTTACAAGAAAAATAAAAGCACACATATTCAATAGCTCCCTATTAGCACTGTGAATACTCCTTTCTGAAGCTTCCATCTCTGCTTTCAGAGAGAAGGAAAAATGACCTTTCTCTGCCTGCATTTGGTAACAGAGCACTCCTACAGTCCCAGAGCTTGGGATAGACCTGAAGGCTCTGCACTGATCCCTGCACCTCATGGCCACATCACTGCTGCTTTGGGACAGCTTTTATCACTACCCGTGGGATCTCGTTGCGCTAACTTCAGAAATGACTGGTCTGATGTTTCTGCTGTGTCTGAGAAAGGAAGAAAGCCTTTTGTGTGATTGCACCTGAATGACAAAATGTCAGCAACATATTTAAAGATCTCAGACAATGAGGAGTGAACTTGTTTCGCTGAGATAAAAACAAATGCTGCGCCTACCCAGAGTGGGAATGCTGTCTACACAAAATGTCTCCATGTTTTTATACTGATAACCATGGAATAGCAGATGATAATGACCTGGTAATCAGCCATGGAAAGCCATGTCTGCATATTTATAACTGGAAAAATCATGGTACCAGGGGAATGTCAGACAAGTCTAGGCAAGTACATAACCTTCTGAACACGCTGAATGTGAGCCCAGGGCTGATTCCAAGGGAAATCAGACCAGCAGAGATCACTAGGGACCACCCGATGCGTTTCTGAGAGTCATGAGAGGACTCTTGACTTGCTGGGAGTCAAGAGAGGAGGAGACCTTTGTGCTGTCAGAAGTAAAAATCTATCAGGAAGGAAAATCCCATATAGCATATTCCTACATAGGAATACTGTAGTGGGATACCAGAGCATTACTACTCTTTAAAGAGCATACTACTCTTTACCAAGTAGTGAAGATCTACAGTGTTGGCAAAAGACAAGAAATGCTTCCCCAGCAACTGCCCCACTACCACCACACTAGGCCACCCACCACACCATCCCATCCTGAGCAATGATCTATCTATAACAAGAATTTGAGAGGTCATTGCCACTGGGACTCACATTTTTTGAATCTATCATCAGACTCTCTCTGCTCTCATCATTTTTCTGTGAAGGAAGCTTCTTTTTCCTGATGTTCTCCCAGAGCACAATGGGCTATCTAAACACAGTCACAAAGCTACCTCCAAACCAAACAACTTTCCACCAGAAATGAGCTGTTTCTGGAATGCAGTAGAATAGCAGTGGCAACCAATGGCAGAACCACAGCATTAAAGGTGTAAGATTCATGTCAGTTTTCACATTGTCCTATGTCAGATATTTCTCTCTGTTTTTCTTCATTGACTCACCAGTCTAAACTCCCCCAAACCAGAACCCTGCTGCAACTGAATCACATCTGTCCTCTCCACGTCCTCTCCCCTCCAGGTCTGCATGCACAGCCATCCCCCACCAGTGCTCTATGCACAGGAAATCAGTCCATGGCCATCACTTACTTGGTGCCTACTGCTGAGTTTACTTCCCCAGGTCAAGTCAGATACTGAACATAAGAAATGTGTCCTTTGTCTGAATACCAAACTGATGGCTAGAAAGTCAAGATCAGTTCTACACAGTGGTGGCTTGCATATCCTACATTCCACTGGCTATTTAGAAAGATAAATGATAATTTTGTATTACTGGAAAGAAAACACTTCATCTTCCCAAGATACTCAAATCTCACTGGAGCAGTAAGATTTCTTGGAATTCTTTAAAGACATTTCAGGTCAACTAAAGACCTAAATGCAACCCTCAGGCTGCAAAATCAGATTTTTCCCCTACTTCTGTGACAAAAGATGTAGATTAAACAGTTAGAAGTGGTGTTTTTTTGTTTGATTGATTGTTATTTATTTATTTATTTATTTATTTTAAACTGCTATAGATGTGTGTTGGTAAGACTATCAGGCAATATTATCACCAAGTGCAGATAGTGTGACCTTGTTCTGTCTGTATTTCTAGCTGATGCAACCTGAACGATGTCTATCTTAGAAACCATTTACACACGTCTAAAAGAGTTAGGATGCATTGGTCTTTGAAGACTGGTATGCATGTAACAGGGATAGTCTTCATAGTTTTCTGTGTGGCCTGTATGATGGTATTTCCACCAACAAAATTCCTGCAACTATAGTAACAGCAGTAATCATCATCCTCCAAGACTTCAACAATCTTCTTGTTAATAAAGCTGTCAACATCCATCTGCTCCTTGTTCCATGGTGCAGATGCAAATGGGTTGTAGAGGTTGTAGCAATATAACTTATGAAAAATAAGGTCCCCTGAAATGATACAAGGTCAGCAATCATACAGCTCATTCCACTCAGCTGGGAATATTGGTTCCATATGGGAACATCCTTCCAAGAAACCCAGTTAACTTTACAGTTCAATGACTGTTTCTTCACTAGGAAGAAGAGCATTAGTTTTGCCTACTGGAGATGCACTTGGCAATGTATAAACAGGTATTAGAGTCTGAGTGGAAGCATCTACTTTGTATGAAAGAAAAAGATGCCTATTAGGTTAGTTTGTGATTGCAGTCTCTGAATAAGCTTTTTGGGTTCTTGCATTTCTCTTCAGGATTGTCTGAAGTTTTAGCTTAGCAAAAAAGGTTGAGTACGGAGCAAGATCTGATTCTCATGAAGCAGGTCATTGTCTTTTCTTCCAATTTTATTCAATATGATAGCCTGAAAGTGAGCTGAAGGTCTGTGAGAGGAAAACTACTTCCCCTTGGTGCTTTGAGGCTCCAAAGAACTGATCCTAAAGGTACAGTAACTGAAGTAAAAATAGCCAGTACCTTCACTAATCATTGACTCAAGAGATGTTGGTGTAATTGCTAGAAAATCTGAGCAGCGACACTGCAGTTCAGAACAGCCCTGAGTAAACTCAGGTTCTGCACAACTCCAGCGTTGGAAGAAAACAGAAATGTATTTCACGGCGAGGTTTTACTTGAAGTTCCTCTTGCATTTGGTTCTTGTTGAAAATTAGACTTACCACATTTGTAAAGTAAAGGTAAAATTTACATATTGTGCCATCAAGGCTCTGAGACTTGAGTAACCCATGTTTGCTCTGAAGTTCTCTACTGATGATTTCCTCTGAGAGACTGATCATTTTCAAGTGTTTCCCTTTCTCTGCCTTCTCAGATCTACCCCACAGACCTGGGACAATATTGACCTTGTAATAGTGGGTTTCAGGGAAGTTTCCAGTCAAGAAAACAATGCTGTGAGCCAGCAGACCAGCTGCAGGTTTCAGCCTAGATGTACTGGTTTTGGAGACCCTCACACTACATTTTTTTTTCTCCATACTGCTGACAGGTTTCTGTATCGCTGTTGATACTCATTCTTCTCAGGGTATTAGCATGGCTTCTCTTTGCATCTATGGGAATTTACCACAAGTCCTGAAATGTAGAATTTACCAAAGTTCATCTCCCACTAGTTCTTAGTGGGTCCTAAATGCTTAATGTCCTTCGGCAGATGAAACAATCCTTCTCTGCCAGTAGATGAATAAAAAGTTCTGCTCAGGAGCCAACACTACACAAATAATTGCCACCAGTTCCCACCACAGAATTTGTGAAAAGCCAGTGGACCTAAACCATGGGTAGCCTCCAAAAAGGACACATTTTGTAGTCCAGTTTTTGCATACTGACAATGTATTGTATCCTTCTACTCCATACAAATCTCCTGTCCCTGAGCAACAATATGCATCCAGATATCCCTGACTTATGGAGAATATCCTGTCAGACACAGGTTCTGGTCCTAACTACCACATATACCCCTGGCCTAGGTAGCCTGCCAGTCCTCATGCAAATGCTCTGACTTGGCAATGTAATGAAGCCAGGTAGAGACCTTTTTCTGCCATAGTCAAATTAAGAACATTATAGATGAGACAGCTGTTTCTACAGTTGTGTTTGTTTGTTTAGGCATATTTGAAAGATAACTGTGGTTTTGTGACCATACATACCCACATGACTTCTGAGAATAAAGACTTCAAACCTAAACCTTGGTGGTTTCCTGTATGTTTTCTCACTGAGCCCAGCCTGGAATGAAAAATTATTAATAAGGGTGAAGAGTGTGAAAGCATCAAGAAGACCCCATGAGCTCCAGAGCATCTCATTTATCACCTTCTCCTAGATAACCTGATTCCATTATTGGCCTGGAAACACAGGTAACTTGAGGGAGCACTAATTACTCTTTCATATGGCTTTCTGTTTCTGAATGTTGCCATGAGTCAAGTAAGCAAAAAGGAAACAAATCTGCAGTCACAAGGCCTGCTCTTTATGGAAATGAAAATAAACTGCAGGAGCAACACCTGTAAAACAGATCTAGCAGCAGTCTGAGTAGGTGAATACACTATTAACTAATCTGCAGCTAAGTGGCTTAAAAAGAAAGAAAAGCAGAGCTGGTACCAACAAATACCTATCTGCTTACAGTGGGATCTTGGCTGAACTTGCCAACTAGTCTCACTGAGTGATGTTCTTCCCAAGCACATTTGTCTTGCAGTTCCCATACACCAAAGAGTACAAGCAGCCTGGATTCAGGGAGGTGAGCCAAACAGTGCCATTCATCCTGCAAGTAGCTTGTCAGGAAGGAAGGAGTGAAGAAGTCAGCAAAGCCGGAGACAAATTCATCTATCCTGTAAAATCACTGAGGAGTTCAGCGATTAGGGCAGCGGTATATATTTTACTGCCTCCACAAAAAAAAAAAAAAGAAAAAAAAAAGAAAAAAAAAAAGTATATTATTTACCACAAGCCCCATCAGAATGTCTGCTCCTTCACATTCTTATATTTCGAATGTGGATTTTATAGACAGAATGAAACATCCTCCCTGGTTCTTCCCATTGCCAATTCCTTTTCTTTTCCTCCTCTCTGCACAAAGCCAAATTCCTTTTATCAGGAGCTGCCTGGGAAAACAGTGGAAAATGCTGGTGTCTGATAGCAAATCCATCTGAGGTTTAGTTCCTGGGAAGTGTGGTAAAGTGTTCCGGGCATATGTCTGATTTGGAGCATGGTTTTTTCCTTAGTTTATTTTTATTTATTATTTTTTTCACCCATTCTTGACTTCAGTCCAGTTAAGTACTAAAAAATGTGGAGATAAGAACTTTGCACTCACTTATCAAGAAACTCTGTATCTTGTTTCTTCCTGCAATAGATAAGCAAAACATGGCAGGTTCACTTGCCATCTCATGGAGCTACCTTAGTTTTGACAGAGGTCTTCCAAGAACTGGACAGCTTATTAACAAGTCAACTTTATTGACTTCTTATATTTTTCTTGGCTTTCTGAGGTGAGAATTCAGTTATTCAATTACAGAGTTGGCCTAATCACCAAGTAGTGGATTTTAAACACCACAGAACTGAAGTTAAAAGGCTGCTGCATGTAAGTTTTAGTTGTGCTCACCAGATAGGCTGAATTTGGAACTGGACAGAAACCTACCAAAGCACAGATGTTAAAACTAGGATATCAAATTCCAACCCAGCTCTTACAGGAAATTATGTGGACAACAGCTTACCTACTATTTCTCCCACTGCACTGAAGGCATTCAGGCATTGTTCACCACTTGCATATGTTCAACTAGGAAATTTAATGTTAGAGAAAAACAAAACAAAACCAAAAACAAACAAACAAACAAAAACAGCACAGAAAATTGCTGTGTTGATTGCGTAGCAAAGCCAACAGCCTTTCTAGTGCAGGATGCAACCCCTAAGGTGAAAACTAGAGGAGAGCTCCACAGGAGGCACTGAATACCGATGAATGGATACATTTTTATCCTACTGAACCTAAGGCTGTACCTAGGTATATTGTATAGACATTCAGTGATCTGTTGACATTGAGAAGACTTAATCCAACTTGACTTTTCCTGCTCTCACTGACTGTGAGCATAAGCTTTATGAAACCTACTACAACTACCCTCAGACCCATGCAGTGTTTAGGAACTTTAGCTACTTACACATTTCTCTGTCACCTAAAATGTTAAACTCTTACTATTTTGGCCTTGTCTGAGTCAAAGAGATCTTTCTTTGTTTTATATGAAGCAGAAGAAGATAACACTCTCAAAGTTCTGGTTTCTGGACATTAATGCCAGATAACCTGAAAAGCATCTAGTTTCCACCTGGGAAATCTCAAGAGCAGGTGAGGCACTGAGTAAAATTATATTCCCTCCACGCTGAGGGCTGACATGTGAATACCCTGTTCAGAATCCCCCAAAGGTTTGTTTGTTACTATCTGCTTCAAGCAGAAGGGCACCCAGCATGCAAAACCAGAAGTACTGAGTGTGATGAGGCAACATTCATATCAGATATGGCTAAGTAGATGGCAACAGCTCAGTAATGATATTCCCACTTGGTATCAGTAAGGGCTGTCCTTTAACAGTGCTGTTGGGACAGCCTATGTACCAGGAGTAGGCCAGGAAGAACAATGAGAAAGCTTCAGACAAGTAGATCTTCTGTACTGTGACGTGCACACCAAGGAGCTTTTGCACGCCATTCCATCTAAGCATGTATTGAAACCAAGAGGTGTTCCAATGCAAAGGCAGAAGTACTGAGCACAAGCTACCACACCATATCCAATTAGCTGACTGCATGTACAGCAAAGAGTGAATGAGGACTGGTTGTTGCAGTGAAACAAAGAAAGACACTTCAGTGAGAGGGTGTTGGCCCTAGTGGTCAGAACTGTGATGAACAAGATTACCAGCTCCACTGAAGAATAGGACTAGGAGACAGGAGGGCTTATTTTGGTGGCTTTTTCCAGGGCTGGCAAAAGATCAGTTTTTAGCATATTATTGCCACCCTCTTGTGCTTTGGAAAAGAATTTGCCCACAACTACTAGCCATAAACATTAAATTATTTTCTGACCACAATGATAACTTCAGGTCAGCTGTCATAACATTCCTCATAACCTCCAAAATACTCTCCACACACACCTCTGTGTTTGCTGTGTTGTTCTATGGCTACAGAGAATCCATTAAGACATAATATGTCTAAAATTCTGCATTTATGCTTACAACAAACAAACAAACAACAACAACAAAAAAAACAAGCGCTTAAACCACTCTTTTGCTTCTGGTTTTAGAAATGATAGCACAGATCTGTGAAAAGCAGCCCAAAATGACTACTTCAGCTGCATTTCCCTTTCCACTCTCCCTTTCAAAGCAATTTAGTGTATATCCATTCAATATGAAAAGAAGTATATGTTTATATAGTTGCGTTAGAGCTCACAGAAACTGAAACTGTACATCTCTGGTATCTGGGGAGCTCTGTCAGTAGCAGGAATACTTTCTTCAGAATCCCCATGTCACTGCATAGGACAACCACCCTTCCCAATGTTTGTCAGATAAAGGAATATTCAGGCTGGAGTTTAATTCTTCAACTAGCAAACCTATCCTCTCCTGCCACTGCTGAAGACAAGCAGTACTTTATCCATTATTTTGTCCATGCATCCAGACAAACAAATCATCAGCTTTAGCTTTGTAAGGATACTCTAGCAATACAGAAAGGAAATTCAGGCCTTGTGGTCAGATCACAGAACTAGCACCCTTGTTTTTCTGAGTTTTGCATCTATTTTTTTTTGGAGGCTATGGACAGATCTCCACAGATACTTTCCCTCTGCCTGCATAGCTGACATACATTCTGTGATGTGCACCACCTTTCAAGATGGCATTAAATTTCTCACAGTTGTGAGAGGGCCTGTCTAACCTTTTATAAAACCTCTTAGATGCCAAAACCCCAAAACATGGACAGCAACTTTCTGCTCACCTGAAGTCCCTCCTGTGTCTGTGATGATTTGCCTCATCACTCTGCACTTCCTCTGAAGTCACCTGCCTGTATCCTTGTGATATATTTATGTCTCTGTATATATGCAACTGCATATATATGAAGACAAGCTGGTAAGCACATAGTTCCTCCATTCCCCTGCATACTGATGTGTTATTGCAGAGTGTTTGAGTGCCTTGATGCAATGCACCTACCCTGACTTTCAATGCCCTCTGCACTCAGAGTCCACAGCTTGTGCTAACTGCAGTGTTCAAATTGGGTTCCTACCACCTACCAAGCTTAGCAGAGATCACAGGCTGGGGGAGGCGACAGCAGCTGGATTTGAGTGTTGAAGCTGATGCAAGGAAGAGGTTGCTGATAAACCACAGGAACACAACAGTGCCCTCATAACTGGAACTGGTGAGGCTGGGCCACTGAGATCTGCATCTGGTCTGGATCTCTTGAGCTGCTGGCTGTAAGCAAGCAACCCATGGTTTTTATTTGACACATCAGAGACTTAAATCCAGGGACAAACTGCAGACATATAGTTACAAACAGAGGGAATTCCAACCTAGGAAATAACTGAAATAACCATTAAATCATGGCAGCTGTCAGCTGTCCAGAGTGTTAATAAAGATATGATGTGAACTGATAACAGATTTAAAGAAATTCTTACAACAAAAGGCTCCAGGAAATTAAATCTACTCAGTATAGCAAAGGAAAGGGGAAGGATGTAGAAGGGAAGAAGTCAGAGAAGGATCTTCAGTCACACAAAGCTACTGCAAGAAGCTGTCTGTTGCAAGAAGGAAAAACTGAATGCGTGCACACTGGAAACATGTCACGTAACTTTAAGAGCAAGAGGGAATCACCAGTGAGACAAGTGAAAAAAGGGTGAATCCTGTACTTCGGTAAATCGTGAGTTTTCAGTGAAGATAGTTTACTAGTTAAAGCATCCCCTGTTGAATTTGAAAAGAAAAATCCTTCAGGGAAACACAAAGACCTGTGTTATGCTGAGATCAGTCTAAGCAATCATAAATACATCTTCTAGCCATAAAAACCCATGACTCAATTAACCTCCAAACTTACCAGCCCTGTTTCTGCAGTATTTATGCTTGTTTATAGTACAAATAAAACAAACCAAGCACTTTGAGCTGCTGTTGTAGCATGTGCAATTATTTCCTAAGGTACCACTTAGCTGCTACTGTGGCTGGAAAGGTCAACTGCTGATTACAAGTTACTGTTCATGAACAGGTCTTTTGGGGACTATTCCATGCTCTGCCCTGTGTGCAACAGAGCAAATAATTCCGAGTCCCCAGCCTTGAACATGTTGTCTGCCCTCTAGAACCAAACTGTAAGTGTAAGCAGGGATCAGGCACTCCCCTTGGGCAGAGGAACGTGACAGAGCAATGGCAACCTGACTGGGCTGGTGACTGGGAGAGGCCTCTCTCATGCAACACAGAAGAAAGCTCTAGAAATTAACTGAAGTCTCACTCTGCCTAAGGGGGAAAGCTTCCAACAACACTTTGGCATCCCTTTCTCACTAGCATTAATCATGTTTTACAGCTGGAGCATAGTCTTCTGTGACCAAATGCCAATAGGAAGGGCAGAGACAACTGAACCTCCCAACTTTCTGTCAGGACATTTGCAGAGGACGTCTCCCAGTCAACTGAGAGTCACGACAATTGGAAAAGACAGCAAGGAAGCTCAAGCTGAAAAGTCGGGTTAAATTTGTTTGCTTGGGCCAGCAAAAACAGCCATCCAGCCAAGACACATACCATTGACTTTCAAATACTGTTAGATACTACTGTTCAACATGCATCATTCCTTGTCTATCTCACATTGAGTGCATGACCCACACCCATCTGAAGAGTGAGCACTTTTTTTTTTTTTTTTTTTTTTTTACACTTATAACTTCCTCCCCTCTTTCCACAACCTCAGCTGCAGTTGAATCAGGCTGCTAATATCAACCTTCAAAGTTTTACAATCAATTCCCCATGCTTCCCATCAGCTGTACTTGTGTCCCCCAGGTCCACAGGCTGGAATGCAAGGGAACAGATACAAGAGAACAGCCATCAGCCTCTCTTCCCATATTTTTCCTAGACAGGTGCTTGACCATACAGATCATTATCATATAAAAGCTGAGGCAAGAGGACATTCACTTTACACAGGTAAAGAACATATGTAAGGGCTAGTAAGTTGGATATATTGCATCAGTTTGTTGTGAAATTCAGGGGTGTTTTTTTTTGTTGTTGTTGTTGGTTGTGTGGTTTTTTTTTGGCTCGCATGTTATGTTCTCTGATCCCCAGGTACTATTTCAACGTCACTAAGCAATTGCATGCCTTGGTGTCTGCAGTCATCACTTCTTACGTGTTGTGGTAAAAGGAATATGTACTTCCTCAAGAAAAGGAAGTGGTCTCACCTTCCACATTTTTGCTGTAACTCTTCAGCTGGTGGGAGAAAAAGGGAATCAGACTACTGTACAGAGTCTAAAATCAGCTGTGAAACAGAAAGGAAATTCACTTCAGTAATACCCTTTTCTGAAACTCACATGAAAGACAGAAATAACTGCATTTCTTGAAGTGCTGAAGCTTCATTTTTCTACACAGTACATTGTGCATATTCCTGAAAGATTTTCAAAACATACAGCATTAGAAATTGAGCTAAGAAGTAAAAGCTAGATTTTCTTGTTCAGTTTTGTTTTATTAGCATATGAAGCTTTCTTATTTATTGAAAAAACACACTGCAGGCTTACAACACCACTACAATGAATAATTTCTTTGAAAAATATATGAAATAAAAAATGACTTTCTCAGGTGAAATAGATAACGATTACTTGGACAAATCCAAGGATTCCTCTTACAAACTGTCACTTAAACCTTCTCCATATTTTGTATACATGTAGCCTTTTTTTCCCCACAAAACAAAAGGAACTATCCACAAAACCCAGCTGCCTCAGCAACAAAACAGAAATTGAGCATAAGCACTGTTAAGTCTTTACTTGTTACTGTGCTAAGCAAAATATTTGTCCATATGTATCAATGACAGTAAACTCTGCTGGCAGAGGCTGAAACAAACCTTGCTAGTTTTATGTAGAAAATACATACGTCCATACAGGTAAAAAGTTTTCATCTCCTATGTATCAGGTTTTATAATTTCACATGAACTCAGTAAGGAAGTGATAAAAAACCCCTCAGCTATGTTATCAAAATGTCCTGCTTCTACCTTCATCTTGATGGAAGCATTCAAAGTTGTAGTGAAATAATTTAACATTTGCCTTTTAATCGGATTAAAAAATGATATATAAACTTTGAAGTTTATGATATTATGTAACCAGTGTCATCTATTAAAAATAGGATGGATTTTTAAAACATGACTTGCTTATTGCTCCTGATACTATTTTCATTGAGTAAGACGAGTGACATGAGGAATATGAAGACACTCATCTTCATTCAGTTTTTACTGTTACTGTTCAATTCTCACATGTAACGTGGTGGTGCTCAGCTTGAAAGCAACAATTTCTGTGATTTCATTGTTTTGACTGGAAAATGGAAAACTAACAGAAACATGTTTCTAAACAGTACAAAAATCCTGGAAAAATAAGCTTGTAATAAATTTGACCTAAGGAGCTGCCAACTCGCTTTTCAGTAAGGTCAGTCATAATTGTTTTGAAACCCAAAATAGACTATGGATCAGCTCCGATGGAGAGGGTATGTTATATTACCCATTTCTAAAAGGTCACTGTGAGAAAGAAGCATATGTAACAGGAAAGCATACATTAGTTTTACACTCCTCTGAGCTCTCCTGGGTATCTGCTCAAACAGCAACACTGTTGGGAATGCGGTCTGGGGAAAGGTAATAGTAAGGGAGCTTTTTGCTCTTGTTGCGCTCGGTGATGGTGCTGACAATCTCATCCAGATTCTTGCGGAATTTTGCCATGGCCTCTTTCACCGGCTTCTCCACAAAGTGTTCATCTGGGTACATGCCTAGAAACAGCTAATTGGAAAACACCAAGAAATCATGCTTTGAGATTTAAAACAAAACAAAAAAGCAAAATACTGTTCTGTCTTAATGTTACCTCACCCAGTAGAACACACACCCCGAGCTTCAGGAACGCTACTGTTAGGTACAATCACTATTAACCTAGCCTACAGTAGCACTGACAGTGAAAGGTGCTGTCCTGTTCTCCCTCCCACCCTGGTTGCTGCTTCTCATCCTTGCATGTCTCCGTCTACAATGCTGGTACAGGTGATTATTTGGAACCATCTCCACCTGCAAGGAACTGATCCACTCAAAAAATCAGCACTTTTATTTTTTTTTTTTTAAGGTTAGTGGTCAGCCAGACCAGATTCCCAAGCCAGATCCCTGCAGAGCCACTCAAACATTTGTGCTGCTAAAGGAAGGAGCAGCATGGGAGGGGAATGAGCAGCCAGGGATGAGAAAAGAGGACGACTGCTTCTTTGAGTGACAGTGAAAGTTACTTCTGACTTAAAACTGTCCTTTGAAGTTCAGTCGTACAGTTGCTTTGGTCAGTTTGGATTCTAAGGGTGAGCTGATAGGTAACTATTTCCCATAAGACTACCCATACTACTGGACTCGATGACCTTGAGGTCTCTTCCAACCTAGAAAATTCTGTGATTCTGTGTGATTCTCAGCTGAGATCTGCTTTATCCTTAGAAACTTCAAATCAAGTACCCTCTCGCCTGTATCTTCCATTTAAGGACTTCAAAACAAGACATCCAGATACAGCCCTTGGGTGAGACAACCTACCATCATTTTACATGAGGGAAATGTCTATAGACCACACCTACAAAGCTTCCTATAGTGTTGTTTTTTTTTTGCAGTCCACACCAGCCAGACATAAGCCACAGCTCTACTGCACATGGCACTGGGGCAGATTTTCCAAATGGACAGGACACAAAGGGACAAAGAGTGCCACAGCTTCTCTACCAGCTCTACTGGGGCAAGGACTGAAGAAAACTGTTGTGCCCCAGCAACTCTCTTCCTCCCACACCAGCATCCTTACTCGGTAACCCCATGCCCAAGTTCAGAAACTTTCATCTTGGCTGAAACACAGCTTCAGAATAAAAACGACTTCTTGCTCAGAGCTGGCTTGTATCTGTCAGAACAAGGGCAAACCCACACATCTCCTCATGCTGAATTCAAACACAGAGCCAGGAGCAGCATTACAGTCTCATGCAGACACAGGGTCTTGCCATGGTCCCTGGGGTCTCACCTACATCCACCAGGAGAAGGGAAGTTGACTTACTTCATTGTCCTGGAATTGGCTCAAGGCCCAGACAGCTCCAAGATGCCAACAAGAACGTCCTCTGTCTGGCAGGCTCTCCACTATCTGCTCGATGGTGACTGTTCCCTTTTGTGTCGGAGGAGGGCAGCGCATTGTTGGTGGGGCGTTGGGAATCCAGGAACACCAGTCATACTGCACAAGGCAAGAAAGCACATTGAAAAGCTACAGTGGCTGGTTGCCATTTAGGAACATTACACAGAAAATTTTAAGTCTTAGCCCTGGAGATTTTGTTTCTGTAATATGAGCCCCTCAAGAAAGAGAAGATACTCAGTATTGTGGTAAAACAAGCCTGCAGTTTTTATTGTGTTTTGAGGAGATTTTTTTTTTCCTCCAGTCATAATGCATCATTCTTAGATCCCCAGATTTGCTGATAATCTTTGTTACTGGGGTTGTGACTCCAGTACCACATCTCTGAGCTTACATGCGCACTTCGTGCTGGGGCACTGTCAAACCAGGGCTCTGGTTTCCCGACAGGCACCCACTCAGAGTGAGACATGGCTACAAGCCAGCATTTCCTTGCCAGGCTACTGGGGAAAGGTGGTTGGAGAAGCAGCTGATGGTGAATATGGCATATGGATATGCTGAGCACCAGACTGGGAACTCAGTCTCACTCCTGGGCTGCTCCAATGTTGTGGAATGGTGGTGCTTCATTTTATTTTGCCTGAGATATGACCCTGAGTTTTGCTGCCATCTGAGATGCTGCAGTTACCTTCACCCCTTCTTTTCCAAGTAGTTTTTCATTATTTTCATACATATTCCCTGCCATGCCTGATGCTAAGTCCCATTTCAGCTGGGTGCCATGCTTACACTGTTCTCAGTCTGTTTCCACACTGCACAGCCATCTCCTCAGACCTCTCTCTCTGCCATTTTTTCCTATGGCTGAAGACCCTTTTGCTGACAAGCTGAATAACCTCTGCATGCCAAACTCCCCCTCTCAGTCTCTGAAGAGAGGATCGCATGTAACAGTGGATTTGAAGCAAACAGTTGCAGAGATCCCCAGTCACTGTTGTGGCACAAGAACAGCGTGGGTTCATTTAACACCTGGCTCTAGACCTGCTCCAGGGGCTTCTGAGCTGTAGGGGAGGACAGGAGGGTCAGCATTGGAGAGTGATGTGGGGTATGTTTGGGAAAAAGGGTCTTCTTGCTTATCTGTGAAGTTATCTGTGCCTGAAGCCAGAATATGTACCAAAGAAAGCTCTGTGCAAAAGAGATTGACAAAGAGATTTGCTTCTGGCTGTGAAGTCTGTTTTCCAAAATGCTTTGATGCTAGGAGAAACAGCATTTGAAAAGCAGACTGCCACTATAATTTCAGGGTGGATATGTGTCAGTGAAGGGATAACACAGACTATCAGCATATGACACGTTAAACATCACAGAGAAATTGCCAGTTGGATCACAAACATGAGAAATGAGCAGCAATGCCCTATCCGTGCACTGGGAATATTAAGCATGTAGCTGCTTTTAAAAACCTGACCATAAACTATCAAAAAAAGCCAAGATCCTCAGGGATATAAGGATATACTGCTTACAACAGCTACTCATGGTAGTCACCCATGCACACCCTCATGGAAAACGCAAAGCAAAGCCACTTAGTTTAACTCTTTGCATTTTGTTGCATCTTGAGCCACAGACTACCAGCACACATCCAGGCAGTTCAGGTGATGTCTGGAAGGTATGGGGCTGTGATAGCGAGATTATGCACCTCAACCCTTCAGCATTTCTGAAATGGGTCTTAGCAACCTGTTTAAATGCTTTAAAAACAAACAAACAAACAACAACAAAAAACCTGGTCCCCATAATAAAATTTAAATATAAAATAATATAGAAATTATAGCCCCCAAACTTGAGCTTTGGTACCTACTTAAGACTCAGAATGTCTTTCTCAAAATAATTACAAAAGCCTCCAAAACAATTGTTTCCACAACCTTCACAGGGATATGCAGATGGCCCTGCAGTTATTTTGGCCAGAAAGAACTATGTAAAGCTGTTTATCTACTAACAATAACTTCTCATACCTTGCCCCAGTAGATGCATCTCCCAGACCAGAAGGAAGAACAGTCTTCCCAGAAATTCCTACCTGTCCAAAATTCACAGCTGCATGCTGGGCTGATGTGGTGAATATTATCACTGTGAGATATTCTGCTAGCTTCTCTCGTGTCTTGATCATCTTAGGAAACCCTGAATGACAGAGAAGAAGTAACTGAAGTAACCCAGCCGTGAAACAATCCAGTTACACAGTAGCAATCAACAAGTCAAAGAAATGAGTTAGAGGACCACGCAACTGTCACTGAAAAGCAGGGCATTCTCTTTCTGACTCTGCTATGGTTCTGCCATGCGTTCTATCAGGAGTTATTCAACATGTCTGCATCCTGGCTGTGCAGCCATAAAAACAGAGTGATCCTACCTTACCCCATTCAGGTTTTTGAGGCATCACTACTCCTTGTAAGTATGGGGCATTCCTTAACAGAAAGGCAAAGCGCAATTTTACCTTTAGAATATATGGTATTCCCTGTTCTCTCACCCTACCTACCCTGCAGCAAGGAACCCAGAGAGTCCACAGGGCAGGGGCCTCAGGTGCTCCCTTTTTCTTCCATCTACAATGCAAGCAGGGAAAGTTCATGCCAAGGAGCAACTCTGTGTGTGCTTGTGTTTGTAAAGGTCCGAGGCTCAGCTACCAAGCGTTCTGTAAGAACGAGTGCAGGGAGAGCTTATTTGCTGAAAAGGGAAGTGAGGAAATGAGAACTTCTGAAACAGAAACAGCAGAATGAGGAACAGAAATAATTGCATCAAGCTGTCTTTGAGAGAAGAATAATGAAACAGCTATACAAAAAGGAAGAAAGGAATAGTCGGGTACAAGGGAAATATTTTGTCATCAAAGCACACCCAAGCCTGCGTCTCTCCTATCCTCATTACATCATGGTCCTGTGTTCCTCCCCCTGTCGCTGTCCCAGCCCAGCATGACCACAGGCCCCAGGATACCTAGAGAGCTGACAGCATCCTGGGGTGAGCTGCCTCTGCCCAGCCTGCCTGTGCCTGCTGCTGCCACATCTCCACCATGAACCAGATGCAGATGTGAACTCAACCTGACAGGGGCAAGAGGACATGATAACTCTGGCCAGCCACCAAACCCAAAGAGGAGAGGATATACCATTGCTTCTTGCACCCTCCTATCCTCAGCACACTGTGCTTTTCTTTCAAAGGGGCTCAGCATGCTCCCAGTCAGAGCAGTGCTCCCTGGGCACAAGTGGAGACTGGAAAGGGAGTCTAGGGTGCAACAGCACCCCCCATTTATGCCTGTTCTCTTCTTTACAAACCCAGACAGGTCATCCTGCTCTCTCTGACCCAACCCTTCGGGTGGCAGCAGTGCAGACAGGTGATGTTGCAGGCCTGGAAATTTTCCTACCTATAGTGGCAGTCCTGCTGCCAGTGGTGCTTGTACTGCCCCACTCCAGCTGTAGCCCTGGACATACTTGCTACTTGTCCCCTGTCCAGATGCTAAGGTCAAGCATAAAGTTCCCACTTGCGGGCTATTTTTAAACCCTAAGAGACAGCTGGAGAAATTAAAATGATAATAACTAGGTATCATTCAATCCTGTGCTTGTCCAGGCATGTAGGCTCCAGGAGGTTGTTAAAATGAGTGGGAACATCACAGTTTTGCCTGGAGTTCTCACATATAAACGTATGTGCATGTAATGCCAAAGCAATATGACACAGATCACCAGCCAAAAGGTGTTTCCAGATTTAAGTCAGTCAGGACAGTACAAAGAATCCCCACCCACATGCATTAGCTCCTGAAAATCCTCTTGGACAAAATATGTGGGTGGAAGAAAATAACATGTTTAGGAAAAGGCTGGAGAGTATTAACTTATGTGGAAGAACAGGGCCATATTAGAGGTGAGAGCTCCTACAGTCAAGTAACGGTTTGCAAGAAATGAGAGGCAGCAAGAGGAGACAGCAAAAGAAAACACCTCTAACGAATTATGAGAATTATTGCCTTCTCTTGCAGGGAAAAGAATAGCTTGACCACAACTAGTAAGCTAAACAAATGCGAAGTGCAGCATGACAGTTCTGGGGAGGTTCTTACTTGTTATTTGATGCAAGCTTTGTAGGGCAGGATTCAAGGGGGTATCACTGCTCCTCGGGATTTCTATCACAATCTGTCTGGTGGTGCCAACAACACATAACGACAGCCCCTCCCCTGACAAGCTTACAGCCTCAACAGAGAAGATCAAAGGTCCAATCCCCCATGTAAAGAGAGATTACATGTGTTACCCAAGCTTATGGTGAGAATCTGTGGAAGAGGAATGAGTAGTTTCCTGAGGGAGGGAAGGAGGACCTGATCCAGGGTCTCGCCCATAAAACTGCGAGTCTTTGGGCCAAAGGAGAGGCTCTCCAACAGTTCAAGATGTGCTGTGCAAACAGCCTTGCTGTCACTAGTGACCTGACAAGCTGTAGACCTGGCCAGGTACATTACCTGCAGCCTTCACGCCCCTCATCCCGTACATATAAATGTCCTTGACGAAGGCCTGGAGTTCCACATCCTCACACACCACCTCGTCGGTCTCATAGTAGATGTGAATCACATCCTCTGCAAAACTGCGGATAGAGGAACAAATGAACAAGACGAAACGAAAAGCGGAAAGAAAGCCTGCCACTCCCGAAGGCCTTCTGCTGAGCTTGCAGAGAGGATGGACACTGCATGAAGAAGGGAGGGAAGAGCAGGACTCAACATGCTCCCAAAAGCAGTGGGAGTGCAGTCATTTCTAATTGCAGCATCACTCCTGCTCCACCAAAAAGGCTCTAGATCACACTCTGTACCCTGACCAGTTCCAGTGCTTCTCTGTGCTCCTTACTCTCTTACTTGAGCTTTGCTCCTGCCCAAACCTCTTCCTCATGTCCATATCCTTCACTTAGCACAGACTTCTGTGCATCCTACTTGTATATGTGGCTCTTGCACTGCAAGCAAGGGTTCCCAAGCTGTGATAGGGGCACTGTCCCCTCTATGGGGGACACTCCAAAGCTGCTCCTGAATATCGTTCAGACAGCCTATCTCCTCCTACCACATGTACTTTTCACAAAACTCAGGTGGTACGCTCTAAAGTGGAGGTGGCCCAGGATATTACTGCTAGGGACAAAACAGGGGCTAGAGCTTCTTCCCATGCCCACAGCAGACACCTCCTTGCTGTTCAGTCCCTCTTGTCATAATCCCTCCTTCTATACAGCCTGCCCACGCTAACTCACCTCTGGGAGAAAAGCTCTGAAAACACTAAGATAACAGAAACGGTTCTGGAAGCAGTGAAAACAGAAAAGCCCGATTTCCTGCAGATGTGCATCTCATGATTACATGCGCTGTGCTGAGAAATTCTGTTAGCTCTGCAGGTACCTATAATCTCTTTCTAAATATTTTGACAACAACTCATAGGGTGAAACATTTGACTGCAGAAGCTCACTGATGAGATTAAGAACTGTTATCCAATCCAGACTTCTCTTCTAATAAGCTATCAATTTATAGCTATTTGGAGACCTTCACAAACCTGTATGTGGTTTCTGTTAGCCAACCAAATCAAAAATTGTTGTGGAGGCAGACAGACAACTGCACAAACAGAAAGGATTTTAGTAATTTTTGCTTCCATTGGAAACCAAATAAAAAGAAAAATCCTGCAATATACAGAGATAAAGCTGCCCTGCCTGACCTCTGCCTCCATCACCTGGCACCTGTGCCAAATGCATACAGAAGGTAATCCTTGTCTTATGCAGCAGCAACACTTTAGCCCCCCTTCCATGCAAACACAAATTAGGATATGAAGTGTAGATAAGGTCTTTGGGAAGGAATATTTTTTGCCAAGATCTGCAGTTAGATCAGAAAATAAAAAAAGCTGACTATCAGAGGTTTAAAAATTTGCTGTGTGACCCTCAGTGTTTCTAGAGGGACACACTTAGCAGTTTTCTTAAGGCTAAACCACCTACCTCCTATGAAGCGATGGTGGAGACAGAAGTTATTTCATCAAAAGAGTGGAGACTGACACCCCTTCAGAGTGTCTTCACACACCCTAAAGGGCACTGCTCACACAGATTTGTGGTGACCAGATGCATTACTGTTGATTCAGGGGTCTGGACATCATGTGCTCTAAAGAGCACATCATTTATAAACCAAATACTTATAAAGAATCTCTCAATCACATCTGAGGCAGAGTAATACCTTTCTCCAGCTAAATTAACACATACAAGCAATCAAACTAAATTGAGTTAAGCACTGTCTGGTATTTGAAAAGGCATCATATCTCAGTTAGCACTAGAAAACACAGGAAAGAGAAGAGTGGCAGGAACAAACACACACAGGCAGGGAAACTCCATCAAGAAAACAACCACAGAAAAGTTATAATTTCCTTTTCTCTCAAATGGGCACTTAACAATTGCAGGAAATATCGCAAGATAACACCTTGCCAAGACACAGAAAAAGCATATGAGGCAAAGATATAACCACTCTACTTCATGTACACAAATGATCTGATTTTTACTGAACATGCTTTTCAAAGGCCACAGGATCAGAAACAGCTGTATACTTAGCAAGCAACATACATGGTGCAAAACTACATTGCTTGTTAAATGAAATGCCATTGGAGAATAACTTTTTTTTTTTTAAAAAAAGTAGTCCATTCTGATTTAGGATTTCAGTTCCAAAAAGGAGCTATGTTTGCATGGCAGCCTTGCAGGACCTCTCCAGATTCAGAATTGTTGCCCTTCCTGGCAAAACCTGGGTCTTGCAATTTTAAGGCATTTTAAGAAAGTTGTTCAAATTGGTTAATGGATAGTTTACTGGATTTCAAAACACAACTCTCTCACGCAAGCCACACTTACACTTCTGCTTCCAGAAGAACCCTGATAAGCTCATGTGGGTAGCTCAGACAGACCACTGGGTTTTCTCCTGGCTCATGCATAGCTAAAAAAAAAACTAGTTAAATTCCCTTTGCAAGGCAAAGCTCCAACTCACTAAACCCTGTTAAATCCTATAGAATTCCTATTTCAGGGCTTCTGAAATACAGAATGCAAGAAAACAGGGCTGAAAAGAGCAGGAATAAGAAGTCTTTCAAGAGTGTGTGTTTCATTATATATTTTTTCTTCGGATGAGATGCAAGCTACAGATATGGCTGTCAGACTCCAGCCCAGTACAAGCTCAAAACTAGGCAGAAGACAAACAGTACTTTGCAGGTAAGGGACTGTTTGTCAGTTGCTCAGCTGTCCCTCACAAAAGTAAACCTGAGAGAAGCAGAAAACACTGAATAGGAAACCCAGCAGGAGCTGTGAACTCGTAAGTGTTTTTCGAGATGGGTTCACAACACCCCATGTGATGTCATTTATTTCCTGCCTTGGGCAGGATCATCTTTACCTATACCACTCCTCCAAGTTCTTTATTTAAAATGGTATTGGAAGCCCCCACATTTGAGGACCTCACAGACTCTTCAGATGAGCTCTTCCAGTGCTCCTCTCTATCAAACAGTTATTTGTCCGAAGTCTAGCAAACACCATCTTTGTTGTAATTTTAGCCTTTAATTTCTTTTCCACTACAGACAAAGGGAAAAATTCTTTCTAGAAACATTTAACAACTTCTGAATAGCCCTCCCTCAATCTTCTCTCCTCTAGACGTAAACAATGCTAACTCTGAATTTCTCATTTTTCCCCTCCGGACTCTGTACCATCAGCCCCAAACTTTCCAAAACCACACTGTTCACTTTGTGGTTTGGGTCTTGTTGCTGCCACGCCACTGCTACTGTTTGACATACTGCTGGTTTTGCCTCTCCACTTCCTCAGGGGACGGATGTCTGTCTGTGAGGGAAGGCACACTGTGTTCACAGGTCCTCCCAGCTCTGCTATGGCAGGATTGAGTCCACACACTCTTTTCCAGCCTCACACAGTTCCTGATGACCTAATCCAGTGCAGAGTGGTGGTACCAGCATGTCACTCAAGAACAGAACAGGGAGGAATGTTGACAGCCTTTGGCCTGTGAGGTTGTATGTGAGCAGTGGCGATGTGGGCACTGATGTGTTGACGATTCTGGGGGGACGCATGAAAGGACAAACTGGTGTTTCCTAGCAAAGGTCTATACCTGAGGAAGCAAAATCTGAAGGGAAGAACCACCACAGACAAGTTACAATTCACATGTACAGCAGACACATCAGATGCTGGGCATTACACATCTATTCCAAAGAAAACATTCAAACCAAATGCACCAGAGAGGAGTGCAAGGCAGCAGCTAGTATAACCTACTGATCCCCTGTTGCACCTTTACTGCCCAGTGCAGGCATTACCAAGACATGCCGGTGCCATGCTCACAAGGCTGTGATGAAGAGCAAAGTGTGCAGTGAGAAAACAGAGTTGTCCCTGTGGGACAGTGACTTTATTGGCTCTTTCCAGAACCACAGTCTCTTACCTCTTTATAGCCTCCCAGACTTTAATGCCATCATCCCGATAATAGTAGTAGGGGATATCCTCTTTGCTGTCCATCCCTTTAGCTTTGATCTCATCAGGGAAGCAGAGTGAGCTGTAAGTCAGATCCTTCATTGCTTTCTGAACCATTTGTACATGTCCTCCTCCACCTGTAGCATTTGCCTGCAGGAAGAATGGCAAGACATGAACATAGATAATATTTTCTTCATGTTGAGGTTGGCTTTCCAAACCCCCAGGAGATGGCAGTCAACATTGGTGAATCTGTTTTTACCAGCAGAAAAGCACATTTCCACACACAAAAAGCACCAAACTGCAGAGGTCCAGGATTGGACATTCAGATTTCACACAGTTCTGAACTGGTGACTTTGAGGTGAAAGATACCATCTTTAGCACAACAGGAAATGAATTCACCACCTCTGTGTCTCAAATGATGCTGGTTATGTTTCCCTTTTAGTAGAAAGGTCAAGAAACAATGTGGTATGCGATGGGTAAGGAGTTAAAACACATTGGGAACCATGAAGAATAATGAAAATATGCAAAGGGCATTACTTACCTTGTCAAAAAGGCCACATTCACAAATAAGCTGTTCTCGGGCTTTGGTATTGATGGCTATTGTGAACCGCATGTGTGGCACCAAGAGCTGTAAAATGGGATGAACAATGAAAGAAAGCAAATTCTCTGACTGAACTTAACAGCAACCATGTATAGAGTTTGATGTCCTGGATGACAGGAGCTAGCTGTATGCTGCCTTGCAAGGCAGCTAGTTGAACCATCTCAACCAGGATTTAACTTTTGGTTTCTTAAAGATAATGTGAAAACCTCCCCGACCTCCACATATCCCTCATGCAAGAACCAACCTTGAAGAGGGGATGCACAGCAGGCAGCTGCCGGAACATAGCTATGCTGAACACCTCTGAGACTAAATGTGTCCGTAACAGATGGGTCACTGTCTGGTGGATGTGGAAATCCGACGAGCGAACCCAAATTTTGGCCAGCAGCCAGTCATATGTGGCATCTGAGGGAAGGAATATGGGATTTTCTGGCCCAGGCTTTTGACCAAGCTGAAAGACATGAAAAGAATACAAAACCTCAGTCATTCACATTTAAGATGAGACAATAAGAAATGTGCTCCTTTAAAGACCCTGACAGCAACCCCACCTGGATTGCAATGGGTACAATTTTATTCTCCAGATTCTTGTACAGCAAACAGATGGGTGCAGCCAAGTACTGTACTGTGCATGGGTCTGTTTTATTGGCGTCCACACCATCCAGTAGTTCATAGTCCACAATGAAAATGTTTCCTTGCTGGAAAACAAAAAAAAAAAAAAGCCTGATGTGTTTTAACAGATGTGGGCAAGAGGAAAGAACACAGCAGAGTGTTCCTGGTGGGAAGGACAGAAAAAGGGCAGGGCAGCAGCTGGAAGGCAGATGACAAAGAAAAAGGAAAAAGACAGCACACAGGGAAGATAAGAAAGAAAAGCAGAAAGGCACATGCAGCAAGGCTCAGAACAAAAGTTGGGAAGTCTTGGCCAGAGACTGGCTTATGCCCTGCAGTTACGAGTGGCTGCAGGCCCACCCTTGCTCATGGTGGCCCAAGGGTGATGTTTGCCACTGGCAAAGCAAGCACCTTTACACAGACTACCTGACCTGTATCTGCTGAGCCTGACAACAAGCCTTTCAGCAAGGAGTGGCTATGTATTTGGCATTCACGCGGGGACACTAAGGTGCAAACAAGTTTCGTGCTGCTTCATCCCCCATACTTACTGTACAGGCAAAAGGAAGGCACCATCCCTGCCAACCCTTCTTCAGAAGATCAGTTCAGCTCTGCAGGTGACAGAGGTTAAGATTATTCTAGGGAAGGGTAGGACGTTTTGTCCTTCTGAAGCTCCCTAACCTTTTAGCCTTTTAGACAAAGCCCCTGAAAAGGGCTCTTCACCTCCTGGTGACACCTCTGCAATCTGGCCTGCAGACGAAGAGAGGAGATGTAGCTGAAAGCAGCTAAAACAGGATTGGGATGTTAGAGAACATGAGAAGGAGCAGATAGAGTCCAACTTCACTTGGAGCCTCACCTTTACTTCCTCCTCCAGGGTCAGGTTCCTCTCCAGACTGCATTCTACCATATCCATAGTCACTGGCAACTTCTTGGGTATCTCTGTGCATCTCCGGATCAGCACAGGATTGCAGCCATTCAGGAACTGGTAGCCAAACATAAAATCTTCCTTCCAGTGCTGCATCACATATTCTAAAGGAAAATGAGTCTGCAGCTTCAGTATCAGTGCATTTTGAATTTCTGCCTTCCTCTCCACCTTTTGTTATACTCCACTGCAACTTTGACTAAAGAAAGTTGCAAGAAAGGAATTCCCAAAGTAGATTTTTTTTTAAAATCACTTAAACAGACAACGCAATCTTTGCTTTTCTCTTTGAGAAGAACAGAATTGATAATAACTTGTTTCTCCATACACAGCAGCTATGAAGAGTAAAATATTCCATTCCAAGGAAAAATACTCTCTCCATCTGCAGACCACCTTCTCGGGTCTTCCACAGCATTTTTAAACCTCACTCTTCAAATTCTCAGGGTACAGACAAATAAGCCTCAAAATAACGGCACTGGCAGGGGAAGGGAAATATTCAACATGGGAAGGGAAAGAACAGCAGCAAATGGAGCAGTTCACTTGCCTGGAGCTGGGTGAGGGCTTCCTGGGGGGAAGGGTTTTGGCTGTGGGCTTCTCATTGGCTGTTTTAATGTGTGTTTTGTGTTTTGTTTTTTTCCCCGTTTATTTTTCAATTGTTAATATAAACCTAGATTAACAACTCTTCTGAATAAAATGGTAGCTTTAGGTACTCCATCTTCTTACTATTACATAATGCAGTATTACTACATGTTTCCAAACTTGCAGTTCTCAGTCTCCTAGTATTATATTGCCACTTCAGCCTACAACTTCAAAGCCAGAAAAAACATGATTAACATAAAAAATTCCATCAGTATCTTCAAGGGAAAAACAAAAGACTTAACCAAGTAACATTTCCCACTATGGCCTATTATCAAAAAAAAAATAATAATAATAATTCCAAAAAAAATTTCAGAAAAAAAAAAAAATCAGAAAACCTTTTTCTGAACTCAATTTGTTTTTCCAGGAAAGGTGAAAGGATGAAAAAAAGAGGTCTGGAGGAATGCAGTGATGATTAAAATTTTTTTTTTTTTTTTTTCTAACAGAGGAAGAAAAGTTGAGTTTACTTAAAGTTTATATTTACATCATCTCTGTCAACTGCACAGTGGGTTTGGAGCTGTATCTGAAGTCTATAGGGAGTAAAAAATGACTCATCTCCTTGGACAGAAACTGCATGACTAAAAAACGTCTTGAACCTGTTTCTGGCCGTGTATGGCTTGCAAATAATGAGATTTGGTTACATTAATATAATTGAGACTGATTCTTAAAAATTTAAAACTGGCAGAATTGGAGTATTCCTCAGGGACATGGAAATATTATCAATTAAATTAAATATAAATTATATCTAAGCCTTGTGTTAGAAGTACTTTAGAAAGCAATCTTATTAAACGTAACAAATTCCTGTAATTAGCTTTTAATAGCTCTGGACTCCTTGTGTGCTTTATTTTATACCTGAAACTGTAGAAATTCCTCCTATTTTTCTTAACTGGTCCTTAGCCAGCCTGAAGAGAGGAAATACTTCAGAGGAGGAGGGAAAAGTATATTCTTTTGCAGAGTCAGAACAGGCCACTTACATGCACTTGAGGAGCCACACAGGAACTACTGAATAGTATCTGTTTACCTATTATATCCAGTAACACAGTAAAATAAAACCAAGTGATATAACCGCCAGCCATAGTATCAGGTTGGGTTTGGCTCACAAATCAAAGGCATCCCAGCCCTGCTTTACAGAAGTGACACCATCTGCCCATTCTGTCTGCAATACTTTTACTCAGCTTTCAAATAACTGCTAAGATTTCATACTGAGAAGGATTAAAGAAAAGAAGAATTTTCTCTTTGTATCTGAATACTACATCAGTGGAAGATTTAGCAGTACCAAAGATACTCCAGAAACCAAATAAGCATGAATACAAAAGTGAAACTCAGGCTCTTACAGTTTTGTTTTTTTCTAGTAAGAAGATGCCAGCATGAAATGGTAAATGCAGTGCCACATTTAATGCAGTATGCACCAGTAATTCTGACACATTTTTTAAAAGAGGTAACATTTGGGGTAGATGCCACAAGCCTTTTTAAGCACTAACTTGTACTAATTTCCAGTAAGAATTATGGTTCCTCTGGTTGTGGTCTGATGTCCTATTTTGTCTGCAGCAGAACCAGGTAAAGAAGCTACAGCTCCGAGGTCATTCTCAGCTCTGCACAACCCATCCCCAGACCTGCTGGACTGATGGCGTGCATTTTCACGCTTAGAACAAGTTCTGTCAAAATGACCTGTTAGGAACAACTTACCACAAAAAGCATTTGAGTTGCACCTTATAACTGGTGCAGATGGCCCACGAGAACTGACAGAGGGGAGCTACAGCAGAACTGAGGCAGTGGTAACCTCCCCATGTCGGAAATGGCATGAGGAGCCAGGAGCTTTAGCAGAAGCATAACCAGGACCAGGCAAATGGCTGGGATGTTAGGTAACAGACTTTAATTTGAACTATGCAAGAGGCCAGAGGGCTAATCCTAGCACTAACTTTTACTGAAGAACATTTCCAAACAGAGCTCTTGGCAGATTTTTCATGTATTTAGGTGGCTGAAATGGGAGATATGTAAGCAAACTTTCAAAAAGGCCTTAATAGTTAATATGCTCTGAAAACCCCACTAAACTATCTTCAGGTTTAAATGCTAAATACATTTGAAAATTCGTTCAACGGGACTTGCACAGATCTGAAAAATAGGTTTCTAAAAGCCAGAAGAGACTATTTTATCTCCTTTTTTTTCCCCCGTTTCATTTATATATTTATATATCTACAATCATTTATATTCTCTCTGGTATAACTTAGGACAGAGAACATCACTGAGCAATCCCCAGCAGTTTTAGCTTGTATGACATCATAAATTAGAGAAGTTGTGGATGCCCCATCCCTGGAAGTGTTCAAGGCCAGGTTGGATTGGGCTTTGGGCAACCTGATCTAGTGGGAGGTGTCTCTGCCCGTGGTGGGGTGGGGCTTGAAACTGGATGACCTTTAAGGTCCCTTCCAACCCAAACAGCTCCATGATTCTACAGTAACTTCATCTTTTGGTCTTTCAGGCTGTCACTATGATCAGCAGTCTAACATTAGAGTCTGTTTACAATAAATAATGTGAGAACAGAAGTGTAGATCAGCCACTTCCATCCTAATCAGATATATTCTCGACAACAAATTAGTCATTTGATGACGCAAACACAAGCAAATGCTGGTAAACCCACCAGAGATTGTGTTGCTGATTCTCACAAAGATCTTCTCAAAATCCGCGAAGTCACTCCAGGAGGACTGGAACATGTGCATAAACCGGTTGATATAAAGATTCTCCATTCTAAAAAAAAAACAAAGTCCTGAATAAATGCTACATAAATGCTAAACTTGTTGTTATTAAATAGAAAGAACTTATTTTGATTAGATGACAGTGGATATAGAATAAGGTTGACTTTCCACTAACACTTCAAATGTGCAAAGAAAAGCACATTCACTGCAAAGATTGGTAGGGAAGATAACAGAGCAAAGAAAGACCACAGCGTCACAGGAAATCCTCCCAAACAGAATTTGACGGATGAACAACTCCAGAAGCCTGGAGTTATAAACAGTACACTAAGACTGAGGAAACACTAAAATGAACTGCATTAGAAATGGCTGAAGAGGGCAAAAAACCTGGGTGAGGGTCTCTGCTTGCTGGTAGTATAGGTCATATAAGTACCTGAAGCCTTCAGAATTAGCCCCACCTACACATGATTAATACTCTGCAAATCTAAGGAATTATACACTGCCAACAGCATCTGAAGGTCCAACCCTGCAACAGACGAAGGAATCTCCCAGCTATATTTCTTTCTTTCTAAGTTCAGTTTTGCATGTCCCAAGAAACGGAATTTTCCCTCCTCTTTTCCACTACTCCCTATTCCCATATAACTCTCACAACTCTCACATTGTTCCTTAAGCTTGTACCCTTGTCCACTGTTCCACTGTGCCTGCCCTTGGGTTTTCAAACACACCTCAGGTGTCTTCCTTCCTACTGCATCCAACCTAAAGGAAGACCCCATGCCTTCACCTCAGTTGTGCAGATAGCTATCCTAAGCCCCCAGAGCACAACAGGGTAGCTAGATAGGAACTATCAAACTAATTCCCCAGAGCTTTTCAGTCTACCCAGCCAAAAACGTAAGTGTAGATTTTCAACCAAACGTGCCAGTCAAGAACATTGCTGTTCCTTGGGAAAATGTCTTTTGTGTAATACCAATTCTCCAGAATGGCTGGCTATCTACAATAAAGCTTCAGATTTCTATTTCACAGTTATGTGCCCTTACAGCCAAAGACAAAAACCACAACAAAAGTCCCCGCACTCTGTTAAATGTTTTGCAAGTTTTACTTGGCTGTGAGTCAGGATCTCTGACAGTATGTTGCAGACTGGTAGGGAAGGAGGCTAGATGGGCTGTTAAGCTCCCTACTTCTCTTATTGACCTATGCTTGACGTCAAAGCCCCCATCTGATGTCCTGGGAGGCACATCTTTCCAAAACATGGCAGGACCAGCACATTATCAGAATCACAGATGTAGAAATTGTAGGTGATCTTAGAGCAGCCTGGTCTCACCACAGGCTACCTCACCATTTGATACAGCATGATGCAGCTTGGCCTTGGGAGACAGCTCCAAAGTAGACTCAGAGGCCAAAGGGCTCCTATTTTCCTCATTAACCCTGTATTATTTCAAAGAGTTCAGTGGGATTTTTCAGGCTCATCCAACAGTCTGGACTCCATTTTCAATGACATGAGACGTGCAAGTGGGTGGGTCGTGACTATTGCCACAGGCAGAACACACTCCCATGTGGCTAACCACACCTATCATCACCTAAGTGAGGAGCTGCTGCGAACAGTTTTTCTTCAGCCGGGTGTCACGGGTACCCTGATACCATCTTTTGGTATCTGACTGAAAGGCCTAATTTTCCCAAATAGCCAGAGGAGAGAATATCTTCAGTGGGTGACACTGATCACTAAGTTAGATGCCTAAGGTAGAACATGACAATGACTCTTCTTCCTGTGCATTTCATCAGAGCCTTTCCTCCCCATCTACACCCAAAACTGTCTAGCAAGAATGCAGAGGCATAGGCAGTTCCAAGAGTGAAAAGCCTAAAAAATTGATTTAAAACAAGACAATTTTTCCTTCATTTTTTTCTCCTATTTTATTTGACTGCAGGTCCAGCTGGGAGAAAAGAATGCAATTTTGAGATTCAATGAAACATAGAAGGTGAACACATCCTTATCCTGCACTAAAAAAGTTTTTGCAAAATTCCACAGATACTTACGCTTTAGAGTAGTTCAGGACGAAGTCAATTCCTTTCTCATTGTCAAACTGGATGTCACGGGGCAGTTCACTGTGAGAATGGGCATCAATGCTCAGTGGAAAGCCAGGATGCCACTCCTTCCAGCTGAGAAAACAAGAGAGATTGGATTAACTACATAACCTTACCAGCATGAGAGCTGTATCATTCATTCACCTGCGCTGCTTCTGTGACTCAGCTATAAAGAAAAATTGCAGCAGACTCATCTGGGACAAAAATAGTGACTTACGCTACATTAATACCCACCAGTAACCTACAGAAACCTGAAGTACAATAGAAGGCATCTACTTGGCCACCTACTTTCACAAAACCCAAAGTATCTTATTATCTGTGATATTTCCAAACACCTGTCACATTTGGTTGAAAATATCAGTAGCTACAAATTTATTGGGAGGGGATGGGGCAGAAAGAAAGACAGCTGTGTAATGCACACTGTTTGATCACATTAGCCTCACGAAATACAGCCTAACAGTGTGAAATGAATAACCTGAGATTTCGAGTAAGCAGTGATGTGTTAAGGTTTTGTTAATTGTATTTGTATAGTGGAAAGACACAGGAAGACAGACACAGAAACACACAGGGGTTGTAACTGACTTGTACCACAAGTCTCTGCTGACCAAAGGCATGCTCAGACAGCTACCTCCATAAGATAAAAATGGTGCTTTACCCAACTGGCACTGCAGAAATCACTAAGCAGGAATATTATCTGCCCTAAATTTGCCAAAAATACTGTGAAATTACTAGCATCTAACATACTCAGACATGTATTTAGTTTCCTCCAAAAGGCAACTCTACCAGAGATACACACAGTCTTGCCTCAGCTCCTCAGAAAAGCCTCACCTTCATGGCACTCATTTTTGGCAATGTAGGATCTTGCACTGTGCTCCATTTTTACTTCAAAAGAAAGCAGGGCAATTTGTAAAGAAGGTTTTGATGATATTTCCAAACCTCCTTCCGCACACAGACTGCATTGGGCACTGTCAGTTAATGCACATGAACTGCAAATCGCTATTTTCCTGGAATTAAAAGTGGTTTTGCCTTCCTTTTTGCATACATAAATAACATTTTGTGCCACCCATCTTTTTGATCTAGCTTTTCCTCTGCTGTTTCCCATCATTTGTGTTCAAGATCTTTTCTTAGTCAAATGATATAAACAACACATATGCCAAACCTCAATCCAGCAATTCTGAATGGACCCAGTGTTATTCTCTACTGATAAGGAGGGGCAAGTGAGAGAAACTTTTGTTCTTTTAACAGAGAGTATGTTTCTACAGAAAGGAAACGCATGTCTTCTGGAATTGCCCACTGATAAAAGATAGCATTTTCTTGTTGTGACCTTCTCTTGATTAGGAAGGTCCATGACAGTATAGAGGTGGGTCATACAACTGTGTTTTGAAGGCACATTCCAGACCACTCAAACAGGGCCAGATCTTCCACTGCACCTTGTGCAAGAAGCAATTAAAACTAACTTGCTAGAGCAGCCAAGGAAGTTCTGCTAAGAGATGACATGCTTAGATGATATTCCAAAACTGGAGTACAGCTTGCAAAATGCAAATTAAATCTGACTTTGACCATTCTTGAAAGAACAACTGCAGGTCAGAGGCTGTACACATGTAGAGACTGTACCATTGAATTCCAGCTTAAATCTTCCAGACAGGCTTATCTGGGATTCAAGTATCTCGTAACCCCACTTGCAGCAGCATGGCCGTCATTTACATGAATTCCATCTAACGTAAAAAAAGCGTAAATGGCCAACATGCAAACTTTTTTTTTTTTTTTTTTTTACCCAGCAATTCAACATTTAGAGGAATATGATGTTCTTCCAACCCCTGACACCTGATGAGAAGAGGCCCTGGACTTTCTGGGGAGCTATGAGAGACTCACCGATACATTTTTTGACGGTTCTCGAGCTCTTTACGTCTGTGCTGCTTGAGAATCTGGGTCTTATCATCCCGAGGGAGCTTTGCTGTGAACCAGGGAAAAAAGACAGGGTTATGAGGTTTCTCTATTCCCATGCAGGTCTTGAGGAGGACAGCAATGTTTCCAAACCTTCAAACTTTTGACCTATACCTTTACAAAGTTTCTATAAATGCTCACATGATCCAATTGAGTACCTCAAGTAGAAATGCAGGTCCCTACACAGTCTGTGGAAGGAGATAAGCTCCTAACTTGGTGCCTCCAAGAGGCAGGAAATTTGGATAAGCTAGGAACATCTGTCTTAACTCTATATAAAACCTGGATTCCTAACATAGACACTTGCTGCACTTATCTGGTGTTAAATGGTCTGAATAGGATCATGGGAATTAATTTCATATTTCAGCATGTAAGGGTGTTTTCACTGATCAAAGAAATCACAACCACATTATTCTAGCAAATCTTCTAAGTTAAAAAACAACACTGGGAAACATGTCCTACCCTCTCTCCTTACACTGTACTCTCCTTGACCAGCTTGGGGCAATGAGCACATTTTTGTGCTATGAAAACAGAAAGAAAAACAGGGAGGCTTCGTTCCCTGACAGCTTGCTCTTCTGGCCACATATTCACTATAACACTAAATAACAGAGACTTCCTTAGTGATCAGGAGAAAGGGCAAGGTATATGGCTTGCTTTACATATGCAAATGAAAAGGCAGATAAAGCCCTAGGAGTTCCACGGAAATAGGTATTTGGGGTTGGACACTTCAGAGGTAATGTAATTGTTAACACATATGGCTAACAATTTCCAGCTGGTTGTGTTTAAGTTACAGGGTTTCACTTGATTTTGTCCTCTACCTCACCATACTCCAAATGCCATGAAAAGCTGCTTTTTATGGAAAGGTTGCAGTTGCTACAAATCAAACTATGAAGTATGGAAAGTCCCCCCCGAAGAACAAAAATAAGGAAACTGACACATAGTTGTCATGACATGACAAAAGGCTTTAAACACAGTTTTTCAGCACGCAGCATGTCTGACCAGACAGCCAACAGATTAATGGGAAGACAAGCATTTATTTCAATCACTTCGTATATTGTCAGCTGTTTTCAGGCATTCATGCTGCAGCCTTCTACAGCAACAGATACTAGGAAAACACAGAGGGGAACAAGGAAACACCAGTGAAAAAACCTGCCCCAACCCTGATCACAGTAAGTGGGTAATCGAAGACTGTTAAAACACAAATTTCAGGACCAGCAGGCTACTCTGAACACAGCACAGAAGTGCTATAACACTTCTCTCAGTCGGTCTTTGCTACTTTCAGCAGCCATATCTATCTCACCCTGCTTTCTCCTGGACTTGATAACATGCAAAGAGAAGGAGTAAAAAGTGGAGCTGTTGTTTCCTGTCAGTCCTTGCACCTGCTGAACAACCTACTTTGGGATTTTATTTTACTCTCAGGAAAATGAGACAATTTCCAATCAATTAATCATGGGCCATTTAGGGGCTTACCATGAAACAAAGATGGGACATCAATTATACTAGCTCAAAAGGGCTACAGAGATGTGGAACAGACAAAAATTTGGCATTAGGGTCAGCCTTCAATTTCAAGACCAGCGTACTGAGCAAAGGAAAAAGCGCTCCCTTGCGTGTGTTTCCCAAAACATCCAACTCAACCGCCAGTGTCCAGCCTGACAAAGAAAATGGTGCTTGTCAGCAGGGACTGCCCATTCCCTAGGATGCAGAAGGGTTCTGGCAATGGTTCTCCACATGATAGAGAAGACTGGGAGGTACAGTGGGAAGAAGGAATGAGCAGTGGGAGAATTCTGGGAACTCCACAGAAAATCTGGTTTCTTAAGGTGCTCACCTCTTCCATCTCGAAGGACAATCTCTTTTTCATCTGTAATCCAACGGTAACATGGAAATTCCAGATAATCACCCAGTGGTGTTTTTACAGTGACATACTTAAGGTACCAATCATCTTGGTACCAATATTTTCGTTTCTCAATTTTTATTAGCTGAATTTCTCCAAGGTCTTCTTCCACTGTCACATCATAGGAGTCAACCTACAGAGCAGAAATACAGTCAATGGTCCACTGTATACACAGGGAGCACAACCAGCACTACACAAGCATACCTGGCCTTCCCAGTGGCCTGCTATGGCATGGGTACAACAGAACTTTCTCGCTTCCACTGGTTGAGAAAAGGAAGGGCCGTTATAGAATTGAAATGCAATAGAAAGATGGATAAAAGAACAAATAACATGCAGAGCACTCCAGAAAGAAAGAAACATTTCACATGCAAAGCAAAAATGGTATTACTCCTTCAACTGTTTGCAAGTCTGAGAAAACCCTACAGACCATGAAAGCATTTGCTACTACCCTAGCAAAAGCCAAAAGAGACATTGGTTGGGCAAGTCTATTCATACAACTGGACTGGAAGGATGATCATGAGACCAAGACATTGGACTAAGAATCAAAAGATTGGTGTGTATTATTCAGATGGGTTTCAGACTCAGGACAGCACCCAGATCACCTGAATTCCTTTTGCCTCTTGCTTCTTGTGGCTGGTCTGCTTCCATTCTCCATTTTAAAAATGAGGACAATGATGAATTTTCTGTCTGTATCACTCAGATTCACGAAGGAATATAAGCAGCTAACTGAAAGCAAGGTTCACAAGAACCCCATCTAGCTCTGTATGTACTTCAGGATCTTCAGGCACTCAGTCTTTCACAGAAAACAAGTCAGCATGTGGAAATGTGGCTTAGTTCCTTAGTTTAGAGTTAGCTCAAAGGCTCAACTCCCGCAATGAGTAGAGACCTCAGAGTGGCACAGTAGCTAGTTTGGTTAGTCCTTTCCCATACACAGGAGCTTTCCACTGAGTGGGTACCGAAGGCTTGGGCTGCGCACCCCTCCCCCTTCAGCTGTGTCCTCACCAGCTGCCTATGGGGACAGGACCCAGAAACCGTGGTTCTGTCTCTATAGGCCTTGCAAGGAAAGTCAAGACACCTTGCTCAGCCTTGCCAGAAAGTGTGTATTTGTGGCCATGTGCAATAGCAAACCTAAGCAGCCAAGTGCTCTAGCTACTGAGGTTCGATGAGTGGCTTCACTGCGGACCACCAAGAAGCAGTTACCCAGACAAAGCAAAATACCCACCAAGGTCAGGCACCAGTTTACTGTGAAAATCCTCTTTCCCACAATGCTACTTTCAGTGTTGCAGCATGACCAGGCCTGGGAGAAAGCTGGTTGTGAACGTGCTGCTCCCCTCAGCACTTCTTGCCCATGCTAAGCACCTACAACCCAGAGCAATGGCTGTGATGAATGAGGATTAAGCGCCTCACTAATTGGCCTAGTGTATTTAGGATGGTGAACTCTTATCCCAAAGACAGGTGCTTCAGTCCACCCATGAGATGCAGTCTTTTACTGCATGCAGGGACAGCACCGAGCAAACTGTAGTTCTGGTAGCACTTGAACTACCAGAACAGAAAGAAATGAGTAATCATTTCCAATATGACCAGTAAGGAACCACATGGTACTAGGTAGTTCTGGAGAATGAAAATTGACTCTCACTTTCCAACAGCATAAACAGCTAAGGGCAAATAGGAGCAGCCAAGTGCTCATTGTAGCAAAGCAGAATTGGCTACAGCAGTCAGGAGGGCAGCAGACAAACCCCGCTCTGCGCAATGATCTGCTAAGCATAATGTGGTTACAAGTAGAGACCGCATTCTGTCATGTGTTTTCTAAATGCCGACAATAATCTTGGAAACAAATCAGTTGCTGATATCGAAAGGGTGAGCTACTCTTTCTCTATAAGCTGCAGGGTCTTTAGGCATTCACCTGCCTGCATGTGCTTTGTCATTTGGCTCTCTGCCTAGACACCGTGTTCTACTTGCTCTTTTCAGGAGGACTTTCTAAGCTCTCTACAGGCATTTGATATATACGCACTATTACTGTCTTATTTGCTAAAAAAAAAAAAAAAAAAAAAAAAAAAAGCAGCTATTTCACATAAGGACCAAAACTGAAAAGTGAAGCAAGATTAAATTCCAGACAGGGAAAAAAATAATAATAATAATTTGTAAATGTCTCCAGATGGTACCTGTTATTTCAACTCTTAGGAAAGTAAGAGTATGAAAGTTTATGAAAGTATGAAAGCACTCATACAGTTAGAAGAACACGCAGGCTAAGAAGGACCCCTCAGTATCCTTCTCTTTCTCATTCAAACCCAAGTTTCCCACATTATTGATGCCAAGTACCCTTTTCTGTGAGCTGTGCATCAATAACTATCTGTGATAATCACTTCAGGATGAAGACATCTATCTGTCCACCAAAAATTTGGGATGACAGACTTTAGTTCTCTCACAACTTGCTACATGAAACTACCAGCTTTCATAAAGTTCATCACATCTAATTGATTCACAGCAATGAGAGAAAAATAAATATCCAAACCCTTTAGGTTTTGAAGTCCAAGCTGCAGACAATGAAAGACTGTCTGTCTGTCTTCCCCAAAAGATGTTCTTTGATAAGCTTCGAAACTGTTCAAGCCAGATTGCTACACTACAACTCCTATGAAGTTGCTTCAAACCAACAAATATAATGAATTTCTTCTAATACATAACCTAATTTCACTTTAAGCTCCAATATTTAAAATTAGTATCAGCATCATGCATTTTGATATGCTGAGACTTAACAGACTAATCTCAGTTTGAGCTATATTCCCCCTTTCCTACTAAAGCTAAAGATATCAAACAGTTTCTTTTAAAAGCAGGCTTATCATGTCTTAAATCAGAATTTGCAATGTTTTTGTCAACAGTGCACCCATGCAAACAAGGTGATAGCAAACAGGGGAACTGTGCTTCACAAACAGCATGGCAGTCCTTGGCAAGCTTGGAACGACAGCTTGCCTGCCAGGACTGGAGCTGAGAGATGAAAATCCCAGAGCTAAGACTTCAGTCAGCATATTAAAATGATGCCTCTCTTTCTTCTTGCATATCCCAACAGAACAGAAACAGTTCTTTTAGCAGAGATAATAAACTTATCCTAAACATTTTGAATGCTTATGTTGCTGGATCTTGAGCCCTTTCACCCCTCCCACACACACTGTCCCAGACCAGCTAGAAACATAATGTGTACAGGTAAATCCATTCCCTTGATGATTCAAGATTTTGAACCAGATGTGGAGACTGAAAAAAGTTAAGCAGCTTTTCTCAGAAATCACCATAACAGTGACTTGAGCCACCGCTATGGTGATCTGTGACTGCAAGACCTGTGCTCCTGGGCTAAATGGATGGAGATGCCTTCCTCCCACAAATGCGGATTGCAACTATCATCCTGATCTTTGCCTATCTCCCCTTGTCCAACATTCTCAGCTTCACTTGTCGATCGACACAAGCAATTCTGGATGATGCCTAGAAAACATAGGTAATAGGCTCAGATTATTTCCCATTCTTCAAATCTTCTTTCCAGAATGCAGTACTCGTACTGTTTCTAATTCAGGTTCATTTCCCTGCAACTTCTCATTTTCTCAATAAGAGGAGTGACCCTAAGCTTGTAACAACAAACTTTTCACCAGGCTCAGGTTTCGCATTGAGTCAGTGTTTCTGCAATTCCGTATGCCTTTTCTAAGACCAGACAGCACCTTGCAAAAGAGCCGCTAGTCTCAGGCTATCATACCATTTATCTCAAACTTGGTCACTTCCTGCTCATGCACCTCTTTACACAATTACAACACAAAATTAATTCTCTTTTCAATTTCAACACAATCCTGTTGCATTTGGTAGTCCAGAGCTGGAAGTAACCACCTTTCAGAGACACAGACCCAATGAAACCACAAAGCTACGCAAATAGCTTGTGTTCATTACTGCAAAAGGAATTTAAACACATCAAGACTAATGCAATAACCTATAGAGCAATAGTAAACTACATCTGGATTGGAATTGCTTTGTATTTTGCTATTTGGGATTTTTTTTTCTCCAACTTTTCACTAATTTCCAGTTCCAGAGTTAGTCATGTACAGAAGAAACACAGTCTGAACAAAGACAGTGTCTGGACAGGGGAAACATACTGCACCATTTTTAGCTCAAGTCCTCATGAAAACCTCTTTCTGTCAAGTGTTTAGTATAGCACAGAAAGTCTGAAACCGTTTCCCCAAATCCTTGTTGCTCAAGGCCTGACTACTCTTTTTAAAATTGCTCTTCTCTAAATGTTTAGCTAACCTCCATTAAAAAAGAATCCTCATATATTTATGTCTATAGTTCCTGTAATTTCACATTTATATAAATACATCTAGGATTAAAAATGAAACAGCAATGTGAACCAGACTCAATCTGTTGATAGAAATGTCAATTTGATAGCCAAGCCTTTGGAATGGGAATAAACCCATTCCTCTGGTAAAAATCTCTTTGAGAATATTACAAGAGCCCTTAAATAGTTGTCAGTGTAATGCAAAAAGGACATTCAATTAGCCTAAATGTTCCCAAGGGTTTTTAGACATTTTATGACCATCATGGTTCCATGTCAATGGCAATTCTGGAAGCAAGGATTCCCTCCTCACTCAGCTTTCTCTACCTCTAAGCCAGGAAGACTAAGGAATAACTGAGATTAACTAATGCAATTTTGCTACTGCAGTAACAGTACATCAGGCGATAGAGATGGTGCAAGGTCCTGAAAAACGCTGAAGGTTAGTTGTTCAAGGCTCTTATTGTATCCATTGCATGAGGTCTCCTGGTAAACACATGGTGCCCTTGATGTCTGCACAGTGAGCCAGAGGTGACAGGAGCTTTTATACGGCTGACTTCAGAGTGAAAGAACAGAATTAGTGATGGCTGCTGGACTCTCCAAACTCCTGTAGCATCCTGTCCAGCTATTTACTCTCTGTAAAACCTCATCTCTTTCTGATTAAGGGGAGCCTCCTGCTGACCAGCCTAATACTGCAGCAGGGATGACAGAGCAGCACCCTTTCTGTAAGCACGAAGCTCAAAGCAGACAGAGCTGTACTTCCCTTTTGGAAATAGTTGTGAGTGAGTTTCAGCAAAAAGCAGATGAAGGGGTAACAGGAAGAAAACAGAACTGAGGGACACGATGACACTCATGCTGAAATTGCTCTGCACCAACAGGAACTTACTCAAAAAACAGTGAGTGAAGAAGAGAAGCTATGGCTTTCTAAATTGCCCGCGTCCAGCACTTGGCAGCACTAAAACTAAAACTGAGCTGCCTTTGTGCAAGCCCCCTCAGTTTTCTCCTCACCCCTCTCCCTCTACCAACATTTGGCACACAAATCTTCCATTCAGGAGTGGTTGGAGCCCCTCATCCACTGTATCTAGTAAAAGTCACAATTTGCATTAATTTAAATGAAGCCATTACCAGAACTACTGAGACTGGCCCAACATTTAGCAACTAAACTGTAAAGTGGACAAAGCCTTACAAGACAGTACTGTAGAACTGTTGTTATCCACAGGAAAAATGCCCCCCCCCCCCCCCCTTTTTTTTTTTTTGTGATCACATTTAAATTGCTTGACAGAAAAAGAAAGTTATAGGGATATTAGTGACACACCAAGACAGGACTGGTTTCAATTGCTGCATTTTACAAACCAACCAACCCGAAACTCTTTTTACCTTCTGTGTGTTTCTCTTTTTTTTTTTTTTTTTTTTTTTTGTTTTTGTTTTTGTTGTTTTGTTTTGGGGGGGGGGGGAGGATGGGTTTTCTGTTGTTGTTGTTGTGTATTTGTATTTTTTCTTTTCTTCTCTCTTTGCACAATGTATTAGTAAGACTTACAGTGTTTTGGGCATAGCATTACCTGAACAGGTGCCTGGAGAAATCCACAGCGCTGTCCAAGAAAATGCCTGCAGCAACAAAACTTAGCACATCATACTGCAAACATCCCATAAACCAGGCATACTACAGACCACATTAAGAAAAGACTGCATAGTTCTCATATCAGACAAACATATAACAATGAACGGAAATAATTAATTTGGGTACTAGGAAAAGTAAAGGTTTTTGTCAAGGACCTTTGCAGCTGGAAACAAGTTCAGAAAAACAAAAGATGGACCCTGTCACTGAAAACTTACTTAGCTAACAAAATATTTTGTCTAAAATGCTAGCTAAACACTTTTACACAGACAAATCCTTTCAAATCTACCTAAAAGCTACAATCCTGAGGTGAACATAAAGGCTTTTTCTAGGTGCACAGATCTGCTTCTAGGGCTACCAAGCTCCACCCACCTCTGCTCCTTGCCCCCTCGCCCTGCAGAGCCCAATGCTCACACATCTGTCCCTGCTGGACCTGTTCCCACAGCAGTTCCTGGACAGCTGCTGGGCATACACTTGATGCTCACATCATGGCATTTGCTCCCTGTGACAGGATCCTGTCTCCCTAGATGTTCAAAGTACTGCCAGCCACCTCTCAAAGATCCTGAAGCCCTCTTTTGGAGCCTAGGAATAAGAGCAGACTGCCTGGTTGCAGGAATCACTCAGTGCTCATCTCCTTAGCCAGGAAGGGCTCACTCCTGGGCGAGCACCCTAACCCTGAGTCTGCAGAATACTCTGAAGCCTTCTACAACCTCTCTCGCTAATGCTAAGCTTTGGTTAACGTTACTTACTTTGGTAAGTATGTGACTGTTCACTGGATAAAGGAAGAAGAATAAGAGGATACCCATCTGGGAGATTAGGATAACAAAATCTCTATGCAAATGAACGTTTAATCATGAAGGAAAGTAATTTCAACAGCAGCAGCTGGTAAGTGCCCACACCTCCGAACCTTCTAGACCACTTACCTCAGCACTTTTCACTAAAAATATTCGTGGACCATATCTACATACACCATCAACCCTTCCTCAAAATGCTGACTTCTGTTAACCATATCTGAGGTGTCTAATGCAGAAGAGGCCGGATAGCTGACTTAGGCTGTGAACCTCATAGGTAGAAATAAGCCTCAATGCGAGGCAGCACCGTGACAGCGAAGTCCCACTTGTACGTGTAGCTGTAGGTCTCATTTCCAAAGTGAGTTATGCTAAAACTTTCAAAACCACTTAAAACGGTGAGGATAAACTAAAGCATATGAGGCTGCAGACGGATAGCTGTGACACTGTGACAAGGTGCCAAGACCCCAGAGAGCACAGGACGCACACGCTGCAGTAGCGAAGGGCAGCAAGAGTGACCCAGCCACCTGCCCAGCCCCAGCCCACCTCACCTCTTTGCTCTTTTACAGCTTTCCCTGGAGCTGGGGGGGCATTTCTCCTGGCAGGCATCCCGCTTCCCCCCAGAAGCTCCCACCAGGAGGTACCTCGGAGGCAGCACAGCCCTGCCTGCCGCCCCGGAGCACCACCCGTTAGCAGGTAGCGCACAAGCAGCGTTCACAGGGAAGCACCGGAGCCCCCCGACCACCCACCCCCGGGCCGCGCACTCACCGCGCCGCGCTCGAAGTCGTTGTAGAAGGGCTTGTCCAGGAGGTGCCTCTCGCTGCAGCCCGCCGTGCCCTCCAGGCTCAGGTACACGTAGTCGTCCGTGCCGGCGAACCACTGGCTGCCCGTGGCCACCGTGACGGTGTAGGACGGCATGGTCCCGCCGAGCCCAGCCGAGCCGAGCCGAGCCCAGCCGCCTCCTGCCCGCTCCCCGCTGCTCAGCGCCGCCTCCTCCCCGCAGCCCGGCCCGGCTCTGCCCTGCCCGCCCCCCCGGGCCGCCCCCGGGGGGGGGACATGGGGACGTGCTCCTCGCCCTCTGGCCGCTCCGGGTACAGCCGCGCTGCGCCCTCGCTGTGCGCACCCGAGAGCCGCAGGTCCCCGCGGGGCACCCGGCTGTCGGCTCCAGGCACCCCACACGTTGTGCAAGGAATTCCTCTCCTCTTGTCAAAATCCCTCCTGTCCCGGCACAGCTGCCTATCAGCGCTGTACATACACACATCCCACACCATTTCCACGGTAAAAATCCCATAATTTCACAGTCCACATCCTGCCTAGAACAAGCACCGAGTCTCTGCTACAATTAAGATGCTAGCGTTTGGACAAGTGAAGAGCTGTCTGATGCTGTACACTTGGCCCTTAGGCACCAAAACCTCCTATTCTATTCTCCTATTCTCCTATGCTATTCTCCTTTATTTTCACCCAAAACCACACGCTGTAACCCAGCCGTCTGATGCCGTGCTGAAAGGAGCCAGGCTGGGCTTTTGCAAATCCCAGTGTCCTGCCTCCATTGCTCTGCAGTCAGACCAAGCACCTTGCTTCATCGCTGCCAGCCAGGTTTCTGTGCTGCTGTGAATTTCTGTGGCAGGCACCCAGAGCAAGAACAATTAAAATCAGCTGAGGAGTGATAAATTAAAATCAGCTTTGCTCATGGCACACTGGCACCCCAGCTGCTGTGCTCACACACATTAACCCACTCCTCACAGCCTGAGGCACTCATTATCAGTCCCCAGCCATCACATACAGATGACAGAAGTGACAGACATCAGCAGCTTGAAGTTAGCAGTGGCTCTGCCTGCTTCTGGTCTGGCAAATGGGGCTGCAAAGTGCTTCATGCCCCCTCCAGCACGAACAGTGAGCTGCAGCAACTTGGGCTGCTGGGCACCACTGCAGATACACTTCCTGAGGCTCTGCTTCAGCTGCTAAAATTGGAGTTATCCACGTGGATCGTGGCTTGCTTGCTTGCTTACCCACTGTAGTGGCCACACAGCACTCTGGACAGCCTGCAATGCCCTGTTTTTCCATCTGGGAAGTGTGACGGCACTGGACTAAGCTCCTACATCTCTTCTGTACAGAGACTCAGCCACTTGCTATACTGTGACACCATCAGATATCAAGACTCTTCCACACTGAGAGTATGTATTTACATGTAGGCACAAAAAAAATAAAAATAAAAAAAATCACTGTGCCTTCTTTGGCTATATGGAATTGCTCAGTGTGAGTCTCTAGTCTGCTGCTGCTTTTAAATTTTAAAACACCCAGAAGTGCAAGACTGGCAATGGTCACATTGCACACCCAAGGTAGCTGCAGAACCCCAGCCCAGAGCTCTGATCTCTCCTCCTGAGGTTTAAGCAGCAAGTGGCTTCCTGTGTAGTGGGTTTACGTGGCAAGGTTTTGGTAGCAGGGAGCCATAGGGGTGGTTTCTGTGAGAAAGATCTAGAAGCTGCCCCATGTTTGGGAAGGGCCCCATTGTTTTCCAGATCTGGGCCAATAAGCAATGTTGTTTTGCGCCTCTGTGAGAGCATATTTAAGACAGGGAAAAAACGCTGCGCCACACAGCAGCTGGGAGTGAGAGAACAGCCTTGCACATGCCAAGGTCAGTGTAGAGGGAGGGGGAGAGGTGCTCCAGGCACCGGAGCAGAAGTCCCCTGCGGCCTGTGGTGAGGACCATGGTGAAGCAGGATGTCCCCCTGCAGCCCATGGAGTACCACGGTGGAGCAGGGTTCCACGCTGCAGCCCGTGGAGGAGACCACGGTGGAGCAGGTGGCCCTGCACCGATGGAGGCTGCCGCCTGTGGAAGACCCCTGCCGGAGCAGATTCCGGGCAGGACCTGTAGCCCGTGGAGAGGAGACCACGCAGGAGCAGGTGACCTGGCAGGAGCTGCTGCCCGTAGGGGAGCCAGGTTGGAGCAGTTTTCTCCTGAGGGATGGACCCCGTGGTACGGACCTGTATCTGGAGCAGTTCTGGAAGAGCTGCTGCCTGTGGGAAGCCCACGCCGGATCAGTTCATCAAGGACTGTATCCCATGGGTGGGACCCCACAGCACAGGGGACGAGAGTGACCGAGAAGGAGCGGCAGAGAAGAAGTGCTGTAGACTGACCATAACCCCCATTCCCTGTTCCCCTGCGCCGCTCGGGGGGAGGAGGTGGAAGAGGGTGGATGGGGGGGGAAGGTGCTTTTGGTTTGTTTTTTTTTTTCTTTGTTTTCTCACTTCTCTCGCTTGTTAGTAATAGGCAATAAATCTTACTATCTCCTTATGCCGAGTCTGTTTTGCCCGTTACAATAATTATTGTGTGATTTTCTCGTCCTTATCTCAATCCTTGAGCCCTTTTCACATATTTTCTCCCCATTCCTCTTTGAGGAGGGGGAGTGAGAGAGCGGCTGTGGTGGAGCTCAGCTGCCCACTCGAGCGGAACCACGACATCCTGCTACACCGCAATCCCTTCCAAGGATACTGTGATCCCATGAAAGTGCACCACAAACTCCTAAGTCCTTCCTTACTTTTGATTTTCCCTTTATAGCATATTTCAAAGAAATCACACATCATTTTTGCACAGGTGCCACCAGCACTAAAGTTCTTAAATTTAGGCTGACAGTCAGCTTTCACTCAGAGCTACCTGAAAATCTTTTCACACATCGGTTCCTCAGAACCCGCTTTTGTCAGACACGAGGCCACCTTCTGGGCACCTTTGGTTTTGCTGCAAATACGGAGCAAAGTGTTGTTCAAACCTTGTTTAGTGGGTTTCCACATTTCTTTGCATTTCAGTTCCCAAGCAGCGTTTGAACCCATCCCATTCCCATGGGTGTTAGGTTTTGTTTTCAGACTGTTCTGGCCTCTTCTGCACAGATCTGCCTGTGGAGTCTCCCTACAGTACTGCAACTTCCCTTACCAACACAGTAAAGAAAATACTTGGTGAGTTTGGTCCTGTATCTGAAATCCACAGGAGTGTGTTGTTCTCCCTCCAGCCCCTTCACAACTCTATCTCTTTTTAGTCTGCTCCTTTAGAACCTTTCAATTTTATCTCAATTTCCACTTGCAGTGATTTATTAATGATAGTGTTTACTATTGGTAGAATTGCACATGCTTCATATCAAGATCCTGCCAAACAGAACAGATCATTTTTCTATGTGCAAAAAGAAAAACCAGCCCTTTTACCAAGAGACTACCTTATTTCACCCCTGAGGAGACCGCACCATATGAGACCCCTGCATGATTCTCTTCTGTGTTTTACCTGATGGTTGCTTGACGTCGGACAAGGAAACCATACTTGGAAAAGGCAGTTGGATCACCTGGCTGCATCCAAGGTGAGTGTCCTAAAGACTAGGACAAGGGACGAGCGAGCCCGCTGCTCAGGCACACAGACAGAGGCAGCCTGCTTTCCTCTGGCCAGGCCTGGGAAGGAGGCGCTGCCTCTGCCTGGTAGCCCTGTTCCTGCAGTAGGGGAAAACACCCAGAATGGTGAAATAAAACTCCCTGCCCCTTTTTGGAAGCAGGGCATGAGCCCGCTGCAGGGACAGGAGGGTTATTCATGGGTCCTGTTCCTCTAAGTAGTGCTCAGATTCACTGTGTCGAACTTCCCAGCGGAGGGCAGTTGCTGTCCCTCTCAATCTCCTTGCAATGCCAATGAGAAACAGGTTTGTACTGTGAAGATGTCACATCCCTTATAGCTCCCCTGAGGCTACAGATAATTTGGATCAGCAGATGGCTCCTGAAGTATGCTAATAAAGGACTGGGGATGGGGAGGAATGATGCAACATGGTAATTACCAAATGATGGAGGTGATCAGCAGAGCCTGCAGAAATTTACAAGCTACATAAGTAATCTAGGGGGCATTGGCTTAGTAGCTGAGAACACACGAGTGCTAACTGCACTGCTCCACCAGACCAGAAAGCAGCAGCTCCTTGTTCACAAGCCTGCTTCTGTCCCAGCTAGAGGGACCAGAAGTCAACTCTAGGACGGCAAAGCTCAGCACAGGGTGTCCTTGCTCTGCTATCCAGGTGGTGGCGACGCTGACACCAGTTGAGTCTATCACAAACCCGAAGCAGGGTTGCTATACCAACGCTTACCACAATATCCTTAAACAGTCTGTGTATCCTTAAGCACTTACCCGAAATCTGCAGATCCTCTCACTGCCCCTGCAGATGTAGCCGTGCTGCTCTGGCATTTTGCAAGAAGAGAGAGGAAAGGAGGCAGAGAGACAAGGAATGCAGCAGCATTTGGGGCCAACCTTTCGAGATCTGAGAATCATGAAACTGGAATAGCTGTGGGGGACTGAAGTCTGGTGCAAATGTCCCAAGCCCTGGCGACAGTCCCAACAGAGGCACGTGCAATATCAGCTCTAATTTGAGGGCAGGCAGGTCCAAATTCATCCCTGAAATAATACCTTTGACTTCTGCCTCCACTTACTTTGGCCACGTGCTACCAAAAAGCTCAACTGTTGGATTTAATTTTCATGAGAAAGTGCTCTATTGGGATAAAATTAACCATCATCTTGCTGGCAGAAGAATGACTTAGGTAATCCTGTGGTCCTGGAAAAAAAATCTATCCTCCTGTAACAGCACTTTCAGGATGAAGAAGTAAAGCATGAGAACAAGACAAGTGGCAAGATAGACTCCAGAAAGACTGAGGATGAACTTCCTGTTCATCCTCAGGAAGGGAGCAATGGAACTTTATGAGTTAATTTAGGATGCAGAGGGGTAAAAAGCCCATATGAAGTACTACATATGTTGCCTAAGACACCTGTTTTCTCAGTTGGAATCAAGTCAGAGACATTTCCTATTCTCTCCAAACCACAAGGATAACCATTTCCCTTGACAAAGGAACATGCTCTCCCCAACACCAGACCCTACAGCTCTAATAGTGATGAATTCTCCTAAGCTTGCATGGTCTGCCCTATTTGCAGGTGGTCTTTGAGGAAGAGAGCATCAGAGCAAACCAGCACACCACCAAGCTCCCAGCAAAAATGGTTGGGAGGTTAATTTTAGTGAAGTCTTAAAATGTTAGGAATTGCAAGCCCGATTCCTTGAAGTTTGGGGATTTAACAAGCGCACCCTGAGTGGTGATCGCCCTCCTCCGCTCTGTGCAGCCTCAGGGTTGTTTTATTCAGTTACTTCAAACCCTCCTCTGATGTTAAAGCCTTTGAGACAACTTAATTCAGCCCCTTAACACTGCCAGCCAAGGTCTCCTCTCTATTTTCAGCTACCAGTTCCTCTGTCACCAATCTTGCCTTTTCTCTAGAATACACTTTAAAAGAGTATTCTTAAAGTTTGCCATCACTTGACCCTTTCTGAGTAGTATTACTTTTTCAATTATTCTATCCTGAGTAATAATGCACTGAACTTGTTCCATATTTCCTTTATGCAGAGCTCTATCATTTTTAAAACCTTCCCTGCCTCCCTTCTGAATTACTTACTCCTCTCCATGTGGCCAGGACGATTTTTATTTTTTTTAAACCTCTGGTTCGTATTCTATGAGATATTTTTGCCTGATTTTCTGATGTCATCCATCCATCCTAAGGCTGTGAAAAAGCATCCTCTTCTCACTGTCTGGATTGTGGTAACACCATACCCCATCAATCCCAAAACATCAGAGAGCATCCTACACATCAGAGAAAGGAGCCAAACACATGATTTACAGGAAAAACTGGGATGTCAGGCTGACACTGAGCTTTATATACACAGTGCCAGTTTCGAGTACTTCCATAGTTATCCTTATGAATCACATGCTGACGTAATTTGACTCCTCCTGACACAACCCTCTCTGCCCTACTTTGCCCAGAGACAAGATGAGGACTGAGAAAATAATGACAGTGGTGAAAGAGGAAGGGCTGGAGGGAAGACAAAGGAAATTTGGGTTGCATGAGTAGAATGAATGGGAAGGGCAAACACACTATGATACGGGTGAACAGGCTGAGGATGGGGAAATCTGGACAGTGGCTTCCTGACAACGCCCTTGCAGAGAGGTCATCTCCTCTCCAGCCAGGGCGTCCTGTGAACCCTGCTTTCTGCACCTCATCCCTCTGCTTCCCTCAGCCCTCTTTCCTAGGGGTCCCACCAGAGCAGGCTAGCAGGCACAAGTCTGGCTCTCAAGGGGCTTGGTTTTCTGAGGAGCCGGGAGGCAGCAGCTGCAGTCTCCATTTAACACCTCCACAGCTCCTAGAAGACACTCAGGTGGATCTTCCCAATCCCTGCTACTGCCCTCCTGCCTCATATGGCTTCCCTCTGTCCTGGTGCAAGACGCAGTTCACACTGACGCTGTCCACCAGCTGACAGTCACTACTCACCACATGGCTTCAGCTCCTGAGGTCAGCTGAAAAATTCAGTCCCTGGAGCCACAGCTGTGCCACTGTTCTGCTCTGCCTTGGAGATGGGCACGCTTCACACAGTGACAGCAAGACTCTCAGATCAAAGTGAGGTTTGCAAGAGGGAAGAAGTTATTTTGTCATTAACTTGAGGTGCCTGATGCCAAAAGCGTTTTTAAACCAGAGTCCAAACAGCTCTACAGGCTCTGCTCCTTAAGAAGCCTATCAGCTTTTTAGCCCAGAGACTGTCAATCAAATGGCAGGCCCTGTATCTCACTTACCATCTCTCCAGCAAGGTATTTTTGTATATAAGATTTGCTGGTGCATTTTAGTAAGCTTTATACAAGCAGTTTCATGTACCATCACCAGATGTGCTTCACTAAGGAATACAGGACACAGACATTTTTGCTTTGCATGAAAAACACCTCTCTAGGGCTGCAGTATTAAATATCCTCCCATTCCTTACCTGAAATAAAATTCAAAATTAGTCACTCTTAAAAAAGAAAGATAAATTAAAAGTTTCTTTGAGACCCCCCCGTGTCTGTTACTGCCAATTTTCCAGATCTTATTTACTCTTTGGCACTTATGCTTTTGTTACAAGCTGTCTCATATCAGTGCATATAGCAGTTTTCCTTGATATACCGGTGCTAGAAACCTATTCTATACAAACTGCTGAAGACTTCATGCCTGAGGCTTGGTCTTGCCATGAAAGCACATATAGCACTGCAGTTGTGCTTTATGCAATGAACAGCTATTGCAGTTGTCCACCACTTGATGCTTATGCAAACTTTCTTCTTAGACATGAATCAGTGTAACGAGCATCATCTGCTCGGCACCAATGCACATGAGAATGACGATATCAGACATCACTCACAGCAACACTCAGCATTGACTCAAGAAGCTCCACAGATTTTACTGCCTACAGGAGTCCTCTCTCCACCTCCTGCATGGAACAAACAGACAACTCTTCCCACGATTCCTACACCTGACCCCAAAGCACCTATACAAAGTTTTATCTTCTCACTGCAATGAAGGAGTCACCCACTTATTCTGGTGATTAACTAACCTTTTATGATCTATGACATCTAATTGTCATGGATCCTACTGCATGTTGGCGCCCTATGCTGAAGAGCCATGTGGTCCTGGGTTCACTCTGGTGAAATTAACTCACTTCATTTGATCATCCCACTACTGGGAAGCTCAACTTTTCTCCAGGCTGGGCTGCTAGTGCTGTTTGAAACAAAATGGATACTGTGCTGATTTTGGTTTGTTCTGTTTCTTTTTTTTTTTTTTTTTATAGAAACACTTTATTGCTGCAGTCAATAACCCTGTGTATCACACACAAATAACCAATTACAGTTTAAGAAACTAAAAATAATTCTGCAAGTGGCAATACTGAGAAAATGAACATACATGAAAGTATACAAAACTATACATTTAAGTTACTAGAAATTTACTAGCTAAAAAATTCTGCAGAACTGTGAAGTGTCTTGTATAAACTATACAACACATGCCAGTGTAAAGTTGTTTAATGTTATACAATTACCTATCTACAAATGTTTTACCTAAGTACAAGATCAGCTGCAATTTTTAAACAGTTATCTTCTATACAAAGACAAGTGCTTTCAGTACTTCATTGGAATATACAGACACTGCAATATCTCAGAACTAGAAAATAATCACAAAATAAAAGGTCCTGTTTAGAAGTTTTCTTTGCATATCTAATATAATGCTGCGAAAATCCAGCCAGCAATATCCTTGCTTTTGTATTTGCCCTGTTTCACGCATATTTGAGAGGGATCCAACCAGAAACACAGACCTCCCTTTCATTGCTGGCCGCAACCTCCACAGCAGACTACACTGGAAATCTGTATCTTAACACGCCTCAGCTTTAGGGGAGCCAAGTCCCAGTTTGTAATAGATACTTACCCAGAAAACACAGGGCAGAAGGAATCTGCTCCTGATACAGCACCAGCACAAGTAGGCTGGATGCCCTGATCAGCACAGGGGACACAGTAGGAGGGCTGGACAGGGAGTTACTATTGATTCCCAGGACTTCTCATGCTGTGGGACAGAGGCCCAGGACTTGTCTAGCTCCTTGCAGGCTTGGTGTAACCTTTGTTGAGTCCCTTCTGCTGAAGCAAAGCCAACCTCAATGACATTCACCAGGTAATGGTGGTGGAACTGGCCACCTCTTCAGAGCCCAGGGAAACATTTTAAACACTGACCTCCTCTGCAAAATACTGGATTACAGTTGAAGAAAGTCCTGAGAAATCATAGTAATTTAACATTTCATGATCTCATAAAGTGAAGCAATCTTATGCAGCATATGCCTGTATTTCTAACACAACACATGTTCATGACCTGGCAGATGCGCTGAACACGACATAGCAGGGAGATTTCCTTGGCATAGTCAGTGATTTTTTGGACAGGACTTAGGAGTCAATAGCAAAGGGAGTCTGGTCAGATGTCTGGGCCATACCAGTAAAGGTTCTGGCAATCTAGCAAAGGGGCTGTGGTAGATGGTATTGAGCCTACATTCCCTCCTATTTAAATTCTCATCTCAGGGAAGTCACATGTAATCTGAGCTAATCCCGGGGAAAGGACAAGGACCAGAAAAGTCAGACTTTATTTGTCATTTCGAAAGCTGCCAAAAGGAAGTTTTGGAATGCCTGGTGTGATGGGGGGCATGATCGCTTCCCTTACCAACATTGGGCAGAAAGAACGGTGCTCACCTGAGCTAGCATCAGTGCCTCACAGCTAGAAGCTGAAAACAAGTCAACAGAATCTCCTTAAGGAGGAAAAAAGAAAAAGCACCATTCAGCCTTCTTACACCATTTGATAGCACCATGCAGAAGCAGAGAACTGCAGCTCCAGAAGCCCCCTGTTAACATCAGGCAAGAATTAGCACAAGTGTGATCGGCATAAACAAAAAATCCTGACAGATGGATCTCTTCTAGTTCAAACCAGCTCCTGCTGGTTTAAGCAATCCTCAGTAGAGCAGAGAATTAAATACTATGCTTTTCTTTCAGAAAAAAGCTACTGTGGAAAGGGAACGGTAAGCAGCAACACTGGCTAGAACAATTTTATCTGCAATTATTTTTCCCCAGAAGATTTTACTAGAGATGGTTTTTCTTCCCAAGTTGAAGATACATAGGGTTACAGCAAAAACAAACAAACAAAACAAAACTTCAGCATCCTGAATACACTGAACACCAACTGGCATATGTTGCATGGAGCTTCCAAAATGCCAAATGAGATTTCACAATGCTTTACCAAGAATCATTTGTGACAGTGATTGAAACAGGACCAGCATCTTACAGTATGCCATACTGGCGCTTGTCAGAACATCAGTCAGACACTTTTGCTTCTCAGGTGTGAACTGGAGCACACACAGGTTTCATACCAGAACTTGTCCATTTTCATTTCATTTCCTTAGTGGCCACAGATCAGATGAGAACACACACAGCATCAGTCTGCAACTGATTCTGTGCATCTTGCAGACACGAAAGCCGTGTGCACTTGGGCATTTCAGAAGAAAACGATGAAGGTGTATAAGACCTGATCAACCCACCTGAGTTTATCCAGTAAACCTTTTCACAGAACAAAAACCAAACCAAGACTCAATGTTATCTATCTGAGTTCTCGGAGCAGGATCATCCACAGTGGAGTTCAAGAAAGGGTCCAAGTAATTGCACTTTAAAATATGGCAGGTGTAGGCAACAAACTCTACATGAACGTGGCCATGAAGACTGCTGCCCAGGTATTAGCAGGGCTTCTCTGCCTTTATCACATAAGTATGGGATATCCTGACACCTCACACAGTATGCAAACCCATGCCAGCGCAGCTTTGCTAGGACTGTCCAGAAATCTTAATATTTTAAAACATTTCAAGAACAAGGTACCATGTTGTTCATGAAGATCACAGCCAGTAAGCTTCAAGCATGAGATCATACAGAGGTGCGCACACACTTTTCTTCTAACAGCTCTTAGTGTGTGTTCTCTTACCATACACCCCTCTGAGGCATTTATTTTTTTTTTTTTTAAGATTAATTTAGAAATAAATTAATATTACATTTTAAGAAAAAAATAAATCACTGATCTCTTATTCTTTGGGATATGTTAAAGCAACTAATTTTAGTATGAGAAGATTATGCCCAATGAAAGTTGTACTTGGAAAGGACAAAGTAAAACCTGAACTGGACCTCAGGATTTAATTCAGTATCTCAGTAAATAAGCAGAAGCTTTTACCTAACTGAGAAGTCCAGGCAACTCCTACTAACACCAATCAGAAGATTATCATTGTCTTTACAGAGATTCAGACTAGGCTCTGGTAGAGAAAGTTAGCTTTCAGATGCAGAAGCCTCATGTGCTGAGTTTTAGTGGGGCTTTGGGCCTGCCCCAGTCACACTGATGTGAGACTTTGGTTAAATGACTTGAAACTGGACAGTGGTTCAGTGAAGCAGAACGGTCAAGTAAATGGGTAAGTCTGTCTAAAGCTCTGCAAACAGATTTTAATACTGTCCCTCTTTTTGTTAAAGCTGACTGATTAAAAAGAAGTCCCAAATTCAAAGCAATAGCCAAAGCAATTCTCTGACCATGTAATTCATCGCCTCAGGACTAAAACCATGTTTAAACTCATACACTTAATGTAACATTCACTTCCTCAACTTTGAACTTAGTACTTCCCCTCACAATGCCAAATTCTTGGGTAATTCACACATGACACAGCACTAAAGAAGGAAAACCAATTTCAGCTGTATTGACTAAGTATCTTTTTTCCATAACAGCTCACATTTTTACTAATATACCAACAAAATCTTAACCAATGGTTCGGAATGAAAGTTACATCAGGTATATAGGTGCAGGTCTGTTGATGGCCTGACCTGCTAAAAAAAAAAAAAAAAAAAAAAAAAAAAAAAGCAAAACCAATCCCCAGAGCATTGAAACCATTACGTATTGAAAACAAACACTGTACACATCCACTACTTCCCAAACACAAGTCACGAGTGCAACATTCTTTGAAAAAAACATTGTTCCTCAAAGGAAACCCAAAGAGGCAGTTTTTTAGTGTTATGTTTAGTAAGATAATGTGTTCATGTGTTGGAAATCACAGGTTGGAATTTTAATTTTTTTTTAAATAAGGCAAGAGGTTTACGTTTCAGTAGAATGGATGGGGTAGAGAATGAAGAAATGTTCTGAAAAATGACACATTCTTTCAAGTTTCATTCTCATTGGACATACATATTACAAAATAAAGATTTTTAAAAGTGCTATATGCTTTATGAGTCTCATCACAATATGTAAAGCATAATTTTACACTTGCTGCCTAAGACAAAATGTTAGTGGCAGTGTTAGCAGTAGATTAGACTCTAGCTTTCTCATTTCCCTCAGTTTCTGGGACAGCCTCCTTCATCCTGCTTAGAAAAAAAAAAAACACAAGACAGGAAAAAAAGACAACAACCAACACTCTACACGTTTTCCAGAATCATTTAGAGTCATCTTCTAAAGTAACAGACTCCATGAAGTTGATGACAGTTCACCAGCGGCTTGCTTAATACCACAACCAAGGCTCATTCTACTCAGTAACCTGTGGCTCTTCGATCAGCCCAGTACGTGAGACGAAACGTTGAGAGGTATGCAACCATGATAACATTGACAGATACGCCAAAGGGATTTAAAAAAATTCCCACAAAACGCAAATGTAAAAAACTTCATCTGCCAGACCTCGGCTGTTAGCCAATTTTAAAAAGGTAGAGCAGTTTGCAGTAAACAATGATATTTTAAATCTTCAAGGACATACAGAAACACCCATCCCACCCAGCAGTCAGACGTGAAGGATTTCTGCAGCACAGTCTTCTGGCTCTGTGTAATGTGAAGAGTTTGTATCTGAATGGTGAACCCCAAGCATTTCTTTACTTTCAAAGTTTGGCTCCATTAGTGCAGGTTTTTCAAAAATATTCTTTTTGCTAGTTTCCGGACAGTTTTGTACATATATTACTCGGTTATAAGCTTTAAGTCTCTTCCATAGCTGTACGTACACTTTGCATTGTACATACATGAACAGAAGTCCTCCAGTGAAACCAATAGCCACAACCACCAACTTAGTCCAAAATGGCCATTCTAGAATCCCTGAAAGAAAGAAAGAAAAAAAAATGAATATATAAAAAGGACCAGGTCAATATTGGGTAGACAATATGGCGTCTCTCAAAAACATTCCTTAAGGAGACTATCACAGAGTTTGTATTCTGCCAATTTTTTTTTGTTTTGCCTTGTTTCTCCCTTTAAGTTAAACATATGCAGGCTTCTAAGCTAGTTGAGTTCACATAACATGTTGAATGAGCAGACAATTTTATCCTCATCAGACCCAGTATCTTCTAGTTGAACTACAGCATCTCTTCTGGTGCAAAATGGCAAGTGTTGAAGATACTGAAGTGTTCTAGCAAGCTTATCTGCCATATTAAGAACAACCACCTGTACTTTTCCTGAATTTGTGTGGCTTGAACACTCAGCCACTGGATCTTGTTACATTTCTATCACCTACATTTAAATGAGGGATTACATATTTTATACATCTTCTTTTATAGGTCCTGAATCCACTCAGTCTCTCTCCTCTTGAAAGATAAGCATCACAAGATGGATATGAAACCACACTGAATCACACACTTCCAGGTTTCTCACAGAATCAGCAGCAGCATAGCAAAATCACAGACAAGTCTTCAAAGTTTTTACCAATGTGCAGGCCACTGTTCTTTTGGAAATGCATGGTAGTGTGAAAAGATGGAAAATACTTTACTCCCCAAACCCAAAGGGCACTGCAACATGACTACTGATGAAATCCCACCAGTGATTAATATCTGAACCTCTGACTCACAGGTGAGCTATCTGATGCTATCTGTAGGCAGCAATAGCCTACGCTTGCCACTGTGCAGACATGAATTCATAAATGTATGCACACTCCCCACATGCACCCCAGCTCCTCGGAGCACTCCCCAGATTTAGAATCCAAATGAAGGGAGCAAAGACAGCATTGTAACACGTGCTAAATATTCCGTTACTCTTCCTAGTCATGTTCATCTAATATATTTATTTGCTAAAATAACCTGGAGACTACAAATCTTTGACAGCATATGCTTTTCATTATTATATGGAAACCTTACATTGAAAGAACAACAATTTTTACCATACACAGAAAAAAGTGTTGGATAGAACAAAAACTACAAGCTTTCATTCAAAGCAGCTTCCTGACTGAAGCTATGAACAATCTAACTACAGCTAAAATTAAAAATTACTGCAAAACAGTTCTGTTTAAAGTGTGATTCTGTTCTGAAAAGAATAACGGCTCTGTGGGTTTGCAGGTCTATTGATGCTCAGCTACCTCCACAGATGATGCTCTTCAACCACAAGCTAAGCATTCTCCAACTGCTTATCAAGTTGGCATCCAGCGCTCTGCAAGCCAGTACAGTTTACTTTGAATCAGCCACAATCGCTCCCAGCCTTGTTACACACCCTGTCCCTCCTATCCCTGCCTTCAGGGGGAGCTCAGTTGCCTGAGAAACCGTTCTACAACAGATGGAAATCATGGCCCAGCACACCAAGGTAAACAGATTTCAATTTGGTAAATTTACAGCTGGCATTCTGAAGAAAACTTACTGTTCAAGAAGTTAAGACATCCTTGCAGTGGGGTGGCAACCACTGCATGAATTGCAGTGTGTCTCATCTCAGTTGCATGAATTGGAGTCCTAAGAATCAACCTGAATTTCTTCTGCTTCGTGTACAACCACTAATTACAATTTCTCCAGCTGAACATGTCTCTCACAGGAAACTTGTGCTAACCCATCTCACAGATGGCTGAATAGAAAGACTAATCCTGTTAGTTTGGCTCAAAGATTTGGATTTAGGTTCCTCTTTCTTCTTCTCTTTTTTTAAACTGTTCTCATTTTGCTCAGCTAAAGGTAGCCATAGCAGCAAACAAATGCTTACATCCCTATCTGCTCTGTAAGTGTTGCAGTTGAAAACTACATTAGCTAAGCCAATGCAATTTTGTGTCTGCTACAGTGGATTGGTTCCCGTATCTGTGCATTTCATAACTGCAAAAGAAATTGCTCTGAAATAGACTTAAAAGCACCCACAGACAAATTTACACCAATTTAACTAAGTCATTTAAAAACTGCTTTTAACCCAACCCAACCTCAGGCTAAAGCTGCCTCATCTAAGTAAAAGCATTACCTGCACACTCATGTTGTACACCCTCTCTGCATTCAGGATCAATAATTATTCCAAGGGAGTAAGTGGGAAGATAACCGAGTAACATACCAGTAGTCTGTCCCTGTTTAATCTCTTCAGCAGTCCTGTCTATGAGGACATACAGAGACCACACAACGCAGGTGATGGCAATGATATGGAATGTCACAGAGCACATGATCTTCCTCCTCTCGCTGGCTGTCATCTGTAACTTCTCCCACTGTCAAGAAATCCAGAAGCAGAGCAAAAGATTAAGTATTTATCACAGTTAACAGAGAGTATAAAAACCAAACACTGATAAGAACAAAACCAGACAGCAGACCAGTTTTAGAAGTCACACGACGACTGTCCTGACCACAGCATGCACGTGATGGCTGGCAGCTTGCTCTGCTGTGACAGGAACAATCGGTCCTGGTGCAGGACGGGAACATCAGGGCTCAACTCTCACCTGGAGCCTCAGCACAAAGTCATCACACCCTGCTCACCCACACAGGCTCCAGCACAGCGGGATCCACAAGCAAGGCTGCTTCTCAGTGCGTTCGTAACTGAGCAGCAGGCACTCACACTCAAAAATGAACATCTTGAAGGGCGAAAGGGCTGCCTTGCTCAGGCAGGCATTCAATAACACACAGCAGTAAGAGTAGTACATGATCCAATCGTCCAGTACGTGTAAGATATCTCACTCTGAGCTGTTAAGAGGCCCCCGGTGCACAGCCAAGGCTGTTTAGCTCTCAGTTGAAGGCTGTTTAGTTCTCACCTCCTACCTCTGGAGGTTTCATTCGATCTTCACGTATATTTAATGCTACTTACAGCAGCAACACCCATATTTTATTTTCAGTGTTTCAAGTGCACTTAAACACGTGCCCTAAGAATATACAGCAGAACTGGGCTAACAGCTTTAGAAAGTGAGATTATGCATCAAGTTAAACTCCCAGACCTGCATCTTTCAGCAATGTCTTTACAGCCGCAATAGAAACCACAAAATCAGGTCACTGACATTTAGGAAGGATAGAAAGAATGTAGACAATTATTATAGATGCTTCTAACATAAAATACATGGAAATTTTCAAAAACAGCTTTTATTTATTTATTAACCAATGGCACCTGGAAGCTGTTTGTTTGTTTGTTTTTAAACACATTTTCTCTGTATGATGAAAACTTTTGCAGGTTTATTATGCATCCTTCAGTGTATTTGCTTGGAACAAAGTGTTAAGGTGTTTTGTTTTTTTTTCCCCTCACACTTCCATAAAATATATACCAGGGTACTTAAGCTTCTCATACATACCCATGTGTTAACAGAGAGCTGCATTTGATGTCTCCTGAAATAACTCATAGAAAAAGTTGACTTTGAAAAAGAGGGAAAGTGTGGAAGATAATGAAGATGACCTTACTGATACGACTGAGATCACCCATCATGTTGAATTATTGTTACCAGTGCTTCAAATGCAAGAATGGTTGAACCACAAAACAGAGACTTTGTGATCCTCTGTCTTACCAATAATGTCTTTGGCTAGTTCAAGACATATTTCTACATCAGTGGGCGTCCAAGTCTCATTATGGCACAAGAACTGAAGACTTCTAGCAATGACGTTAAAGATTCGTGCCATGCTACAAAATTATATTCTTTCAACTTCCTTAGAAAAAGACTGGACAAAACATTCCATTTGGATGCTATGTTTTAAATAAGAACTAGATTGTGTATTTAAACAAAGATGTTTAGTTTCTACAGACTCTTACAGAGTCACAAGGTCTTGAATTTTGACTAGTTAATGCTCCTCTTTTCAGTTCTGCAGCTAGAGCTCCTCGGCTATATCTCCTGTGAACTGCTGCCATTGGAGTCACCAAACCAACCCACATCACTCCATCTCTTCCATTAATACAAGTCCACATCAGAGAAGTTGTTCTGCAAATTATTTGTTCTGCCTCATCCCCAACTGGAAACTAGAATCTGGAAGCCCCTGGTGCACTGTTCTGATGACAGAGCAAATGGCATTTCACAATTACAACACTCAATATTTCTTTCTTTTTTTTCTTTTTTTTTTTTTTTTTTTTAAAGTGTTGCTAGAACAAACAAAATAGTAATAATAATAATAAAAACACAGAAAAATCAGGTCTAATTGTCTTTTTTTTTTTTTCCTCATTAAATTAAAAAATGAAGCTTCCCTCTCTCTCTCCTCACTTTCACTTGTACCATGACATGGTTTGTTCCTCATTCCCTTCCCTTTGTAACTTACTGTTTTAACACGCCACAGGCCAATAGACGGTGATGCAATACAGCCTTAAGATGCTGAGGATTTTAGATTCCATTTCTACCCTACAAATATGCACAAGCCCTGTTATTTGTTCCATCCTGTTCATAATCACCAGTTCCACACTGTTTTGTCCCCACTGACAGGATACCAGAAAGGATGAGTTGAAGATGCAGAGGCAGCTTGTCTTCTGGCTGTAGCTGAACCTCTACAGGACTCTTTAGACGTATTTGAAAGGTAAATTCCTTCTTATCCTTCTAGCATCTGGTCTCTCTTCCATGGATGACCTGTTCAGATATAACTAATGATGCCAAATGACTCATTTCTGAAGGTGGTCAACAGCTTTCTCTCACAAATACGCACAAAATGCCTCCCCTGCCCACTCCAGGCAGAATGAGCATAGAAGAATAAGCAGCTAATTGGCACCTATCGCACCTCTTTTTACTCAGGCTTCTCTAGAATAATTTCTTTCATGCCCTATGAATGGGCTGCGCAAAGAGTTGTCTGTTGAAATAACAGAACCTATGGCAACCAGTACTGCAGCTCAGAGTGACAATGCTCTGTGCTAAGGGGGCTACCAAGGAAAAAGCTACGGTTCTTCGAAGGCAATGATTTGCTCCAGTCATAAGCAGAGGTCATCCTATCAACAGGAGACACTATGCTATATATACTGCAAACTGCACACCTCCACTTAAAAAAAATAAAAAATAAAAAAAAATGAGAGTGTTTGAATTATGTTCCATTTTCTGTTAGGAGTTGGTTGTGGAAACTGGACAAGTCCTCACAGTAGCTTTCAGATGGCTGCTGTCTAGACTTCCCACCCTATATGATTTAAGATCATCATATTTGATTGTGACGTCTCTCATTTATTCGAGCTCCAGACTAAGGTTATTTCTATTAACCTCTTTCACTTTGGTAGATGTGGCAAGATTTGTCTGTGCTAAGAATACCAGTGACTTCCACCTCAAAATCACAATGGTGAGGATTAACTGAATTTGAAAGCTTGGAGGACATGAACAAAAGAATTCAAGCACAAAACTGGACTTACAATACAAATAGTGTTTAAGTACGTATACTTTAAATCACCAGATTTATTAAAGGTATTCCTATTTTATAAAACAAAAACAGAGGTTCTAGCAACATGAAGTACTAAAACTTAGTCACACACAAAGAAAAGATAAAACATTTATCGGTGAACCTTCTTCTACTTACACTAAAACAGGTTCTTGATAAAAAATGCTACAAATTTCAACCGAATTATATTCGGAATGTATGATTTAAAAGAAGTTTAAACTGAGATCTTCATATTTTCAAAAGAATTTAAAAGCCATGTAGACCTCAGTACATACAAAGTAATACAAAGCTCAGTCTTTCAAGAAATAAAAAAACAACAATATGGATAACTGCAAAGCAAATGCCTTTGTGCATTAGCTCAGAAATGCAAATGTGACGTGAAAAAACAGGTTGCTGCATGCACATACGCATGAGCAAGCATGTATGTACTTACATTTACACAGAGAGAGCTGCTGGGCTACAATAAATCTCAATTATTTTTTTCCTGTTAGATGTGGGGCAATGCAACAAGAGAAAGGGCTGGAACTCATTTTCAGTTTCAGGTTGGGCAGTTGAACAGTATTCCCACCTTAAATTCTCAAAGCAGAAATATCACGACAAAGGTTAAAGCAGAAAAATGCTGCCTCTCAGAGCTGGATTCCATCGATGTTGAATTTGCGAGGCTGAGTGTTAAGCAATTTAAATTCTGCACCTATACAAAACTGACCAGATTTGCTACGGAGCCATAGAAATATGATAAATACGTTGGTTCTGTGAGACTGTGGGCAAGGACAGCCTTCTTTCAGCATGGATGCATGTGTAACAAAGCCTACCTTTCGCAAAGGCTTCAGTTTTGTCTCCATGATGAACTCGTACTTGCACAGTTCACAGCATCGCGTATCTGAGCTCTTGATCCATTGCTGCAGGCAGGCTTGGTGCACAAAATGAAGACTTCCCGTGCAGTGACAGGGGGTAATCAAAGGGCTCTCGTCATCTCCTTCACAGTGACATATCCTGAATCAGAAGCAAAGCTGCTCATTAGAAGAGGAAGCAGAAAGGATGTGAAAGAGGCATGTAATATCTGTGATCACACACGGCTGTCCGTTGAGGATCCTAAGACATACATATCAAAGGAACATCTTTCATAAAGGAGCTACAACTAGAGAACTCCCTTGCTGCACAAGCACACACATACACGCAAAATAATTGAGTGCAGACACTGCTAACTAATAGATGAGGCGGACACACACAGCCTGACAGAAATTTGGTATCCTAAAGAAAAAAAAAAAAGTGTACAAAACGACAACCTTTCATCTACCAGAACAATAGCACTTAACTGAAAATAGTATTTAAACAGATCAGACAGCACTTCCCAAGACAAAATATGCAGAGGCACTGCTATCTACTCATGGATTATGATCTAACACAGAAGATGAAACAAAAATCCCAAATGAATTGTGAAAAAGCCCAACCCAGTATCATGAAGAGTTAATTTAGCCTGGGTTTTGCACAAGGGAAATGATTATTTCTGGTGCCAATTGCTAAGAAACAGAACCACGCTGCAAAGCTATAGCATCGATTTTCCTCAAATACACCTACTCTAAAAGGACTAATGGCTTTGCTCTTCAATTCCTACCGTGCAAGAGCTGCTAAGGAAGGAACAGCTCTGCAAAATTCCCAATTTCCCTTACTGCCTAACCATGCAGACAGAAGGGACACCTGATACAGTGCTACTGCCAGGTGATGGCATTTGATTTCCAGCTTTAATTTATACACAGCACTTGGGCTGCATCAGACACCACTAACTCCTTCTAACCATGCGGAAGTGGTCATGAATTGAAAGGGGGATGGTAAGGAGCTCAGGGAATGAAAATAAGTTACTAAGCATATGTGAAGTACATCCTGGCATGCTGCCATCCCTGTCTATTACTGAAATCTCTTACTGATGTGTAGCATCTTGCCTCTCACGACCTTGCTGATAGCTAGCAAGTGGGACTGAAGGAGTAGGCAGATTACAAGAGCATCTTGTTGATGACAAGCCAGTAAGGAACTACATATTGCTGGTAACGTGGTGTAGTGTGTGTGGGGGGGGGAGGCACCAAAAACTGGCAGGTAGTAACACAGCCAGCTTCAGAAAGTGGTGTCAGGGAGGAGAAAGATTAGGACAGTAAAATGCTAGGTAGAAGGATGTGACAGTTACTCCTGTACTTGGTGTCTCCTGCTCCTCAGACATTCTTTGGAGCTGAGATGGGGCAGACCTGCAGACAATTCACCACGAAGACAGTCCAGAGTAGCATGTTCTTACCACCTGCATATATGATTAATACTCTGTAGCTAGAACAAGAACACCCCATCCTTTTTGGACCCTATACTACAGACATCACATGGGCTCATCACTAGCACCCAGTGCTTAGGTCTCCCTTTCAACGAAGGCATCCAGAAAGCTCTTTATGAATAAAACAGCATGTTGGGATACAAACTGGGAGGTAAAAAGTCAAGAAAACAATCTTAAGCTATATGGACCCGATCTCAGAACCAATGTTCAAGCAGCCTCTTTTCCTCCTCATTTCCCATCCTCTGACACAAACCAGCAATGGCTGTCAGGAAAACACATTGCTCATTAAAAGCCAATGAATTTTCAGCTTGGCTTTTAGTATGCGTAGCTGATTCTCTCATGATATTCCCAGTTTGGGCACTGATGAGAGAAAAATACAGCCTCAGAACCCTGAACCTGAAACAAATTGAAGACAATTTATTTGACTCCCAAGGAAATTCTTTTGTTTAGTAGACTTGTTAAGTGCATCAGAGGGGTTAAAGGAAGCAGAGAGAAGGTTGCATGCTTCAAATTGCACAAATTAAAGCAAGGTGACAGGGTGAAGGAAGAGACAAACAGCACAAAGGCAGGGAAAGCAGAATGGTCACCACCGCACACGGGAGGGCTCGAAGGTCGGCGGTTCTCCAATAAACCAACCTGCAGGTATCCCCCGATGTAGACACAGGGGAGACAGGGGGGAATTTTTCTGAGAGAGGGGAAGGGCAGTCAAGGTCACTGTCCTTCTCAACTGAACAGAGCGGCGCCCGCTGCTCTTTTGTTTTCAGTTTCACTGAGGTGCTGTCCTCAAAGACGTCATCATCTCCCATATCATCAGAGCAGAAGTCCGTGCTTTCCACCAGCATGCTGGAGGACTTTTCAGCTTGAAAGTGACTGGAATAGCTCTCCAGTTCATGGAACTTATGCAGGCTGCTGGTGCTAGAGTTGTGGGAGAAGGAAAAAAGGTAACGCAACAGTTTTTTGCTTCTTGAGGTGTCATGGTCCACTTTGTCCTCCAGCAAGGGGATGTGTACAGCGCTGCGGTTCTCTGCTCCTCCCGATGCACTCGAATAGTTGGAAAGGGAAGGGATGTAGGAGTGCTTAGAATTGCTAAAAGAAAGAGGCCTGAGATTCAACGATTTCCTCTCTTTAAGATGAAATTTGTTAATCCTCAAATACTGCTCTTGAGTCGGGGTCAATTTGCCTTCTGAGCATGTTCGCTCCACATAGTCAAAGCACTCACTGGTGCTCTGTGCCTTCTGGTCCACGTCATTGAGGGACTTGGAGAATTTCATGGTGCGGGTGGGCTTTACATTCTTAGCAGACCTGAGTGCCTGGCCCCGATCCTGCCCACGGGAGTTTCTCTTTGCTGCATGTAACGTGTCCTGACAGATTACTGTCACAGTGACCCCTTGTGTCAGAGAGCTCTGGCAGTGAGGATTTTTCAAGACAACAGCAGACTGCACTGGACTGTGATGACAACATTCAGAAAACACTGCACTGGAACTGCATGCAGAACAGTGGAATAAAAGCACAGAAAGTAAAACACAATTACATAAGAGAACATGTAATTAAAAGTGAAGAAATGAGAATTACAGCTAGTGTGGGAATGTCATACGTAGCGGGCCAAACAGTCAGTGGGATTCAATGAAGCAGTGTTAGAAAGCAGTTGAGTCAAACAAATGGGATGCTTCAGATCAGAACCCCGTGTTGCTTACTTCCCCATACACATGCTTTTTCAGTTTTGTTTTTGTTTTTTCTCAACTTGAATCTTGCACGAGCCTTGCTGTAGCCACGCAAACATCACACTTTACCTGCAGATGTCCTGATTGGATGGTGTAACAGAAGTCCGAGAGAAACTATGAGGAGCAGAGATAGAGGTTGGACTTCCAGCCTGCAGTGAAATAAATCAAAGAGAAAAAAACAGTCAGAAACTGAAGAGTTTGGTAAGCACAGCAGTCGCCTTCAGGGTTAAACACAGCATATAGAGCCAGATATCACTCTACATCACATTCAAGGGCGAGCTGCAAGAAAGTGAGGCTTCATTGTCAAGTGCTAAGAAGGGAGGTCACAAAGCCTCATCCTTGGGAAAACAGAAATCAGAACAGAAACATTTCTCCCCAAGGTCAAATTCAGCCATCTCTGGAGCAGAACCTGCCAGCTGTCAGACACTGCACAGAACAATAGCTCAGGAAATGAGCAATGCTACAGTAATTAGCATAATTAGACGGAGGTGTGTATATAGACTAGTCGTAATTGAGCTACCACATAATAGCTAATCCTTCCACTCACAATGAATACAAGAGATTAGTGGCTTGTTTTTTGTTTTTTTTTTCTCCCCACAAGACATCACCATCAGTAATTCAACAACTCAGGCACTATATGGGGACATATTTTCAGTACTAGCATATGTACACGAGCACCGTCTGCCAAAACAGACCATTCCCTGAAGTACTCTTTGTACTTCATGAGGCCTTTCATCCCTGCTCCTACTCTGACAGGGTCTTCCACCTACTTGCAGAAAAGGTGTGGCAGCAGCCACACTCAGGGGACCTGACAAGATCACAGTGTGAAATAGAATAAGCAAAGAATTCAGAGTAAGCAGCATCCTGTTTCAGAGTTGGAACTTGATGGCCTATTATTACAGGGTTTTTTTGCTGCTATACGCTGTGGGTCACTATCTGAAAATTCAGGACACTTCCCAAAGGTTTTGGTGAGAATGAGACTGATGTTGACAACCCCCTTAATGGGCAGAGAATCTCTGAAGCAGTTTTTCCCATGTTCCACAGCTGTTGGATATGCCGTGCAGCTTACCCGCTGCTGCAAATCTGTGCTCTCACATCCCAGTTCAAATAACGCTTTATAGCTCTCTTGACCTGCCCAAGCAAAGCCTGAAAACCACAATAGAGGAATGCATTCAGCACAACAAAACTGTTTACACCACACCACACCACTGCATTGCATCTGTTCTTGGTACACAAGCATACATTATCACCTCTCTCAGGTCTCTTCAATTCTGTATTTAACTAATTGAAGAACCCCATGGTATATTTAAACAGGACCACTGTGGGCTTTTACAATACACAATGTTTGTCACACAATATTTTCTTCTTTCTTTGTCTGAGAAGGTGGGTATGCAGGGAGACTTATGCTACTTTATAAATACAAACACAACCGTCATCTTCCGTGTTACGTGACTCATCTGTTAAGGTTTTGTTTCTTTAGCCCAGCAGTGAAGAGGGCAATGTGCCTTGCATTGCAGCAGGATGTCTCAGGTACACCAGGCCTGAAAAAACATGTATCCATTTACAGCTGGGCCTGCAAGAATCAAGGGCAAGGCTCAAACACACACCTCGTGGTCTGCAGCGAGACACCTGAACTTGTTTCCCATCCTACCAAGATAGGTACGCATAGAGAAAAATAATTAAAAAAAAAAAAAAAAAAAAAAAAAAAAAAGAGGAGGATAACCTCGTTCTAGAAGGCAAACTGAACAATGTCTTGACTGTGACAAAACAAATTAAACATGTAAAGTTCAGTTTGGGCTTTATCCTGGAAAGTATGGTTCTTATATTTTACACCGCTTGCACATGCTAATGATACAGGATGTTGATCATACAGGGAAATGAATTCAGCTATTACTTGGATTTTTTCTGTTTAGTCTTTAATCTATTCTACAAATACTCAACTCCTATTTCTTAAAAAGAGTGCAGTAATTTTTTATTTATTTATTTTTTTTTTACGACATACAAGTTAGCGAAAGAGCTGACACACTATAATCTGGTGCGGTAATTACGCAAATGAAAATTAATATGACTTAAGTAATGAATTATTTAAAAAGACATATTTAGCAATCTTTTAAAAACAAAATATTGAACCAGTAAAACAGCACATCGCATTCTGCCATGGAAACAGAGTCATATATTGCTGGAACTGCAGTGACAAATCAATTAATAAATCTGTGTCTTTTTTTTTGTTATGAATCTATCACAAAAGGTAACCTGCTTGTAAAGAATCCACTCTCTTTACTTCTTCATTTTAGAAATGAAGCATTAAAAAAGACAGATGTGTATACAATGTGCCAGTCTAATAGCAGATGATTAGATTGAGTAATCCAAAATTTCCCTTCCAAACCCATGTTACCTGTTTCTTGATCCAAATGCCTGTCACCATGATAGAATGTCAAAGTCACACTGCTTGGGAAATCAAAAGGCTGGGACAAGCAAGAAATTATGAAATTTTGTTTACATTTCAGGATTGTTATTCTGTGGCTAGATGCCAGCACTGTTCACAATAGCTTGCAAACAAACAAAAAACTAAAACCACAAATCCACACCAAAACACCAACAAACATACCAAAAAACCACCCATACACAAACACACATGTGAAACAACTTTCCTTTTGCTCTTATCTTCCTGCTTCTCTTATACAGGAGGTCTTTTACTCCATCTTCAGACAAAATGCAAATGCAGCCAAAAAATGAACATAAGATAACACTCATGGAAAGGCACCACAAATTGGAACAACAAGGTACTGGAGGAAGTTATATCCCACCCTCAGCTGAAGCTGATGTAATTGTGGCTACCGCTAACAGCCGTGGTTCAGTGTACCTCCAGTCTCTCGTACCTCCCACCCTCCTTTCCTCCCATACTTTTCACTCGTGAAACTATTTACACAGCTGCACTGCAGATCAGATTAGGATACTGAGGTAAGGCCAAACTAACCACTTATTTTGCTGAGCTTGTTTAACGTCAGTCACTTCTCTGGCTTCGCTTGCCAGAGGAACATTAGTTAGTTACAGCAATGAGTCTCTAACAGTGAGAAGAACACAAAAAAAATGCAAGTTGCTGCCCAAGAAGTAAGGAAGCCACAGCAAAGAATAAAGGAAGAAATACCAGCAGCCCTGGACCAGAACAGGACAAAGAAGAGGTGATGTTATGGCAGAATGCAGCAGAGAGGTGGATCCAGCTAGCTTGTAGCACTGACAGCTCTCCCATGCAAGGCTTAGCTCTAAAAAGGTTGAGAAAATAAGCAATCAAAGCCTTTACCATCATCCTTTATGCATCAGAAGCATCCTCCCAAGTGGTAGCACCTTTGGGTAAACTAGCTACTTATGACGTGGACAGCAGCAATAGGTTTTAAAACACTCCTTATGATAGGGAGTTTCTGCCATGCTCATTCTCTGACAAGTATCCTAAGCTTGAATTTCACCCGTCTAACCCCAGAATCACTTGCTGAATCACTGTGGACTTTCATGCCCTTCACTCTGGGTGAATATCAGCTTCAATGACAAGCCCTAGGAGATATGTGCTAGAGAGTTATCCTGTACAGCCAGACTGGTGGCCTAAAATAGCTCAGAAATAAAGGTCAATAGATAGTTAATTGTGTATATTGACATTCCCATCTAATGCAATTCAGTGAGGTCACAGTGCGGCCCTCTGCACTGGTATTTGGATAACCACTATAATTCTGAAGGCAGAAATCCCTGGAAGACTACAGCTCTCTATAGTGCTGCCATCAAGAAGATATACATACATCTTACATACCTTATATAAATATTTATATCTTACATGTATAAGATATATATATGTATAAATATGCATGTGTGTGTGCAGCCATAGCTGGTTGTCCTCATTCTCACCCTATCCTGCAAACTGTGATTTCTTGGTAAAGTAACTCGGTCTTTTCTGATTACCTACTTGTGACCCCATGCAGCACACCAAAAAAAAAAAACCACACCCCACCTTGCCTCAGAAAAATTGTCATCTTTGAAGTCAGCCACAGTGAACATGTCAAGGGCTTGGGTACATTCGCAAACAACCTGCTTCCCTGAGATGTCACTTCTGGGTATAGTTGTTGTCGTCTCACTCTGGGCTGTGCTTTTGTACTAGTAGTTATACCTCGTTTTAAAGAGCAGGGCCTGACACATTTTAACAACGTAATTACATTACTTATTAATGATAGAAAGTTAAAAAACAACTTCAGTCCAGCGTATTTTTCTCCACTGAGGGAAAGTCTGAAGGAAGCAAAGAAAGGGTTTCCCCCATACCTGCAAACCTTATTTCTTGGTGCCACATGAATAGGAATAACATTGTGCCCCTAATATTTGTCCTACAAAATCATCTAGAAGGCTTAGCTAAGGACCCGGCAATTAACATAACAAGCACTACACACATTTTAAAATGGATCATACCTCTCCTTTGGTATACAGCTGATGTTAAGGCAGACAAAGAGTTCAAGAAAAGCAGCACAATCTTAAATCTTCCGCTCATGAGAACTGCAGCACAAGAAGCTTCAGGAAAATACAAATGTAACAATAGAGCAAGCAGCCCAACACTCCACAACCCTAATCTCAACCTGGCGTTTTGATTATAGGTTTGCCTTTATTTTACACTGTGATGAACCCATTTCAAAACTACTCTCCTGCTGAGTTAGAAAAAAAAAAAAAAAAAAAAAGGAATAAAAAGCTTCAAAAGGTAGCTTGCACCTGCTGCCAAAAAGACTGATGCTACAAGATGTGTCAAGTGCCACCAGACCATTGCAGCTGTTTCTGTCTGCCTCTCTTCCCTGTAAAAAAAAATAAATAATAAAATGGGAGGACAGTGATAGTTATCTCCACTGAGCCAAATCCAGTGACCACCAGGTCCTCCGGGGGCTTAAGGAGACACAGATAATCATGGTAGCTGCTGGCTAAGGAGAGACATCACCACTGCATTGGAGTTGTCTGTGCCCCAGGTACAACAGAGGCCTAGCCCCACCACATTACTCCCCACCCCACACAGCCTCGGCACGGTGTTTTTTCAGCCGGACATCACAGTGCTGCAGTGGGCCACAGGGACTTGTGTTTGAATCAGATTCATCTCTGCTGGCATTAACGCATCACAGTGATCAATGTGGTATAAACAGAAGAAAGACAGAATCAGAGGGATGGTCATCGTGTGCTGTATTTTAGAGGAACTCATTACCGAAGAGCTATTTTATCTCTCTTGTGCAGACCCCATTTAAACATGTATTAAAAAGGCAAGGCTGCTACTAGATGTGGACATGGCAGACACTTATCTTGCACTGTGCATCTCCAAAGGCAGTAAAAGCCCCAGGCTCTGCTGCCTCCTTAACTTCGACCATGGAAACCAGAAACCACCACCCTATATCTGTTCCCTGGCAGGATCTAGGTACAGTCCATACAGTGATGGGGACCTTGTGAAAAGAGGCCCTAAGTGCCACTGCAATACACTCCATAGCTAACCTGGCTACTCTTCAGGTACTTGAACGACATCTACGAAGAGACCCAGGGAATCTGTTGTTCTTCAAGAAGGGGATGCCATTTTGTACATTACACAACTGTACCACACGCCAAGAAAGACTGCAGCTAGCTATGATCTAGGCTCTGCAATACAGCCATTGCTCAAACACCCAGCTCTCACCTCTGCGTTACCTATCAGCTACGTTTCTTCTGCTTTTTTCCCCATGTTAAGAGGGAAACAACAGGAGCAACCAGTCTAACTGTTCCTCCACCACACACTCCCAATCCTCTCTCTCTGTGGGCTACTTCTGTACCATTCTCTGCTTGCTCCTTTGCCCCAGCCTCATCTCAACCAAAGTGGCAAAATTCAGCTTTGCCTGACAGATCCCGAGCCTGGGCTGAGGGCAGGCAGGGAAGTCTCAGTCAAACCCAAGAGATGCATCCATCATTACATCGGAGTCACTGCAGAAATAATTGCTTTGCTGGAGCCATCCGACTTCACAAGGATGCGACGCATTTGTGTTTGTACATTTTCAGCAAGCACTGCATTCCCTTTACTCACTGGCTGAGGGCTCCTGCAGAAGTGCACTGCAGCTGTAGTCTCCGGCACGTATTTGTGGAACAGATGTTGCAGCTTTGCTGCACATGAGACAAAGGAGGCCTCCAGCTGAACCAGCACACCCATGCAGCAGTGCAATGTGACAGTGACAGCTACTTGTGCAACCAACCTGGCATTTGAGGTGGCCAGAACAGGCTACCTGCATGCAGGCTAGGCATTGTGGAGGGTGGGCAGCCCTAGATGGCATGTTGTTTTTGAAAGCCTTTTCTAAATACCAGCATGTCAGGATCAAACATCAGTAACATCTGGTCTACATGAGCTAAAATTACATCTAGAAACTAGGAGTAATGGTGTAGTCAGCTTCTCCTCACATTTCCCCAAGAACTCTAAAGGTGAATTCTGGCAGGAATTTTTCCTAGAGATATCAGAGCCGTAGGAAACACAAAGCAGGCTATTTATCCTTTCAAAATCTCCCCAGGCATAATTCAGCCTGCCTATAGCACAGGATTAAAGTTGACTGAAAACAGTAACAACTACACAGACTCTGCAGGGAGAAAAAAAAAACAGCCCATCAACTATAAAAGCTTCCTCAAAATACCTTGAATAGACTGGGGAAAGAAAACTCTTCCAGGTTTCTCCTTCACAGGATTCCCTTCACACTTATATGAAGTAAGAATCTGGCGCCAGGAGGGGCATCACAGCAGAAGGAGACTATTACATCCCTACCAACATTACTGCACTGTGCCCCAGCACAAGCTTACTTCTCTTCTGAGTGGGGAAAAGAGTATACCTTACCCTTCATGTCAGGCATTTTTTCCTTCCTGTCTTATCCTATCCCTAGCAGCTCAACAGAATCAGGATTTATTTTGTTTAAGCAACTTCTCTTTCCCTATTCCTCCTTCCCCCCAGACTGATGTACCTGAGCAGCAGACCTTTCAGCTAGCCCTGGTCAGCTGATAGACTACAGGACAGCTAAGCCCAGTGACTGAAAAACCTGGACTGCTTTTCTATGGGCAAACGCTCACTGAATCCATCAAAGCTGCAGGCAACAGTGGACGTGTGTATTCATATGCTTTCCTAAATCTGTTCCAAGCTGATGAACAGCCTAAATGGATTTTAAATTTTATAGCAAGCTTAGGCTACCACTTTGCATCTGCACTGGCTGCCATTCAGCCCAAGAATAATTTAATACTTTACAGCATGCTTCTGCTCAAAAGATAAAGCTATGCAGGCCTTCAGAAAAGACAAAAGCATTTACATTTTTTAAGGAGCATACTTTTGATTCCTTTGCTGTGATCCCAGTATTAACATTTTCAAAATTTACCTCTCAGAGGGCTATAAAAATAAGACTACAAAGTGCTTCCTCACTATGCTAAAATCAGCCCTCCACAGCAATCAGGTGACAGGAACAGTACGCAGATGACCTTAAGACATTTCCCTGTATCATGTCATCAGTTTCGGGGCCTATCAGACACTTTAAAGGTAAACAATATCACTAACATCAGGATAACTGTTTACAGCCCAGCTTTGTTATTGACCCCAGTTGTGCTAGTTAGCACAGTTTCTTTCAGTTTCTTTATTTAAAAGCAGAGGATGTGAATTACCAATACTATGCAAATCCTTTTTTTTTTAGCTACTCTGTGACTAGCTGCGTTTAAGGGTCAATTTTATCTATATTTAGAGGATGAAACTTCTATTACACTTAATTATTTCTGTGTGGCTTGTATGATGAAGGTACTTACTAATGAATGGTGGCTTCCTGACAAAAATGCTGGCTTAGGGTATGCAGCTGAGATTTGAACCTTGACTGTGTAGTTGTGTGCCAGCCAGCAATGTTTCAATCAGTGTCACTGCTCCTGAACAGGGCAAGTTTGGAATTGCGCCTTGCCCGAGTCCCACGACTGAATCAATTCAACCTCCCTCCAACACTTTTTTTTTTTTTTTTTAATTTCAAAACAAACATAGAACAGATTCCACAAATTCAAACATTTCTTGTGGAGCAGATTTAAAAAGAATGTTTGAAATATACACACCAGAAAAGCAAAGAAGGGCCTGGAGGAATGCCACATCCCCCAGCGTGCAACAGACTGCATAAAACCTAATAGCACCATATGAAGATCCTCCTACATCTTATCCCCTACTTCTTTTTCTGCTGCTTCTGGCCTCCATCCCCAGCCAAATGTTCTTCTTTTCTCTTGGCCTGGACGCATGTACCAGTGTCTCTTCAGCCTCTCTTAGCATCTGCCCCTTGGAGGACTGCCTTTTGCCCCTTCCTCCCAAGGGAGGGCTCCACCTGGCCCCAACACTAGAGGTCTAAGTTCGGAGAGGTCCTGCTACCTTCACCAGCTGATTTTATTTTCAGTGGCACCATCTGTCTGCCTCCCTCCTTGATCACTTTTAGCCCAAGGGCACTGACTCCTTTCCTTGGTCACACTGAGTAACACAGCATCCTCTCTTGGCTAGAGGCTGAGTTCTGACTCAATCCTTTCCACTCAGGTTGTACTGTGCAACTGAGAACAGTGGAAAGACACACAGTAATAATCACAGCAGGTTCATAATGACATAGCAGCACCAGAAAGGGCTTTGAATCAAGTGCCAGCACCAAGCATTTGTAGCAGCTCTGCTACACTGTAAGCTAGATTTGGATGGAAAAAATAACAGCTGAAACAGTCATTTGCAGAAAGTGTGATCATTATTTCTGTACACACAAACACACACACACCCCAACATATCTGGTAAAGCAGCATATAATTGATGAAACTCAACTTCAGTTAAATGGTTCTTTTTAAAATAGTGCAGTGTCAGCAAGCTCTGGGGATTCTAGAAAGGTCTATATAGGCAGCCAAGCACTGCCCGACGTTTTCCTCTACATGTATTCAACCTGAATTACTTTCTAGGTTGTTACACTATTCTAAATAAAAATAAAAGGCACTTTCATATTAAACCTTGGAACTAATGAAAAATGTTTCACACACTCAAGATTCCCCACAGCATCCCGCTACTATAATCCTTCCTGGTTTGCCCCACAAATTGCTTGTGACAGCCATCCCAGTGGTGAACTGCAAAATAAATTACTGCAGCTTAGCACTGAATTGTCTGGATGCACAAGGCAGCATTCAGATGGAAGAGGCAAAACAGGTGACTGATTTCACTGGCAGGACTTCCACCTCTTGCCCTTGTTAGGAGCTACCTCCAGAGTGAAGTGGTTGTGGATCAGACACAGGCAACAGAGGGTCAGCAAGAATGTTTGTACCTCTGGGAAGCTCATGTTTGGAAACAAAAATTCTCACAAGTTGAACTGGCAAAGCTGACTTTAGATCCCCTTGAGAACTTTTGCAACACGCAGCAATCACTTTGAACATTTCAGTGTTCCAAGAAGAATGCAAATATTGGCATCTCATTCACCAGGGAGAGCTTTGCCAGAGTACAAGGTCCTTCCCATTGCACTACCACGCCACCAGCTCTTGATGAATTAAGAACGAACTGTGCAGCCAGCTTTGCGTATGCTGCTTCTGCTGGGACTGGCCTCCTCTGTGAGAACAACCTAATGGGAATGAAACTGCTGCTGCCAAAAGGCTTGTTGTGCTGAATTTCACACACACACACGAAGAAAAAATATAATGATACTTGATAAAAAAAAATGAAATTTCTAATGAAAAATGCCTGGAAAAAAAAAAAACTAACAGTAAGGATCCCTAAGAAGAGAATAGCAAGGGCAAGAAGGAATAGCAACAGTGCCGTTTCAGAAAAGTACAAATAAAAAGTTATACTCACCTGATATTTACTTCAAAATCCTGTGAATACACATTTTCTGAAGCTGAATGCAAAATGCAGTCCTACATCACTCCACAATAACAACACCTTTGGCTTGGTCAATGTTACGCACTCAGCCAGTTGCCCTGCTTGTTATTTAAGACATCGAGTAATCCTGCCTTTCTATTCCAAAGTGAAAGTTATCTGTGCCCATATAAACCATAAATTAAGTACAGACACTGTTTCTTTTGCTGCAGATAGGCACAAATCGCTTCACATATCCCGAAGTACCCAAATGGCATAAAGTGATTTGAGTCTGCCATTAGAAGTCACTACTACCAGCAACAGCGGTGAAACAGAAGGGATAAGGTTTATGCACCCTGTGAAAAATACTGGTCAGCCAGAACAATGTTGCTTGCGTGAAGGCTTTAAACAATTGTATTCATGCAAGCAAAAAGGTAAACTCAAAGCAAATTAGATTTCAGCTAATTAGAAGTCCTCTTATTTGTTAAGCAGAAGTAGGGATAGGGTGTGTTATTGCCATAGGTTGTCTTGGACAGAAGACGTTCTTTTCCTGATGAAAAAACAAAGCAACTGTGCTTTTGAGGTCTCCATTTGTTATATTGAAGTGCGACTACAAGGAGCAGCGCATCATGTTTCCCTCACAAGACCAAGATTGTAATAGCAAACAATTCAAAATACTTACATAGCCATGACCTAATAGCAATGCACGTCATGACACTAGCAATATAATTCAATGTTGAAGTGACAATAAGTAATTCTCAAGAACGTATCCAATACATATTATGGGGTATATTGCTATACGCGTCTTACACTGGACAGCTTATGCAAAAAAAAAAAAAAGAACATACTCGATTGATGGTTTTGGAGCATTTTTTCCCCAAGATAAAATCTCAGGCATGTGCCATCTATCTTGCTCCTACTGAGCTAAGGAGGCTGACAGTGTGAAAGAGAAAACCTACTGTAGCTTCCATTTCATTTGACCTGTAAAGACAATCTGCACAACACCAGAGGATTCTACTGTTTCAGGAGAGTGACTATCAACTACAGATTGTCATGAGCAGCATTTTCTACTGGTCACGCTCTAAAATATACCACCCCAATTTTGAAATGAAAGAAAACCCAGTATCCCCAAATTTATCAAAGACAGTTATATCGAGGAACATACCTTAGAGATGTTACTGGAGCGGCTCACAGAATGGCCCAAAGCTTTCTCATTCTGAAAGAGGAAGAAGAAGATCATTGAAGGAACAAATTACAGTTATGAGGATATTTTAAACCTGGTATTAGTAACCAAGTATTATGGAGAAAGTCTTACAGCTGTGACTTTTAAGGATGTTGCTTCTATTGACATCAGCTTGATTTGCCGCATTTACTAAGCTGTTTTGTTTGCTTAACAAGCTATTACGCTGCTGAAAATCAAATAGGCAAGACAAATACAAACTGAGAAACACTAGAACAATGACCTCTTCTACCTGTACTGCAGAGCTCCTTCCCCAGATGCCACCTGATTTGGAAAGGATATTTTTCAGCCCTGCCTCATCGAGATCTAAAGGCAAACATCCAACCACTAAAACTGAAAGCTCTTGCTTAAAGAAAACATTCCAGTGATGTAAACAGAAGTATCCCAGTGGTGCCTGGAAACAATTCTGAATAACCACATGCATGTCATTTCAGGAGACGAAGCAAGAACTACTGAGGAACTTCTTATCTACCACAGAACTCAGAATTAAGCTGGAAACATCATACAAGATGGAAATCAAAAGCCACAATTCTTAAAACTGAAGTCGGTGACGAACATATCTGTTACTTTTCACTATGCAAGCCCTGACGGATAACAAACATCTCCTACCAAAATAAACTACAAGTTTCACCAAAATATTTCATCCTTTATGGCTTCCTGCTTTCTGAACATCAATTTACCATCAGTGCAAATGGATGTGATTATTCCACAGGTAGGAACCTAGAAACTGATCTGCAAAGGCTTGTTGTTCGATTTTCTGAATAAAATCCAACAACAAAAACGTTCTCCTAAAAATATTACAAACAGAGCCAGTCATAACATTTCATTACTGATCTGTATCAATGCTTCTCTAATTCTGTGAAGCTGGGAGGAAAAGCTGTTTGAGACTTAAACCTCCCGAAACAGGGCACATTTACTACTTCCTCCTATGGGCTCTGTGCTGGCTAAGAGCTTCTAGAAGTGCACCCTTCCATCTGGTATTTCAGGAACCTAACAGAGATGCTTTGATAGCACCCTCTTCCAGTTCTCTCTGGCACCAACAGATCAGAGACTAAGAACAGAAGTCCTGCATACATAACAAACGGGGACATTTAAAAAAAAAAAAAGGAAGCCAACTGCACTTGCTTCTAGGTCAGCTCAGATAAAACACACATGGTTTCAGATCTTAGGCTTGTAATTTGTCACAATTCAAGTCACCTTCAGTGACCAAATCCTGCATCAAGCCCACCTGGGTGGCTGGGCACCCAGATGCAACCCCCACACTTTGGGATCTCTGCACCCCCAGCCATTTCTCCTTACAGCACACTCCCTGAGCAGCTTGAGAACTCTGTGCCGAGAAAAAGTGAAAGCAAAGCAAAAATTTCTGCATATGCTTACAAAAGCAGGAAGGCTCCATCTTACAACACTGGTTGCCTCTCCGCACGGTCATGGACACTGCCGTGGTTGACAGATATAAATTGCACTTCCTCCTTTAAAAATTTGAGGAAGCAGACAAGGTGTTCTGAAATCCTCTATCTGTAGGAGTCTGAGTACCTAAAGGGCAGTGAAATACTCTTTCAGAAGAACAGAGAAGTGACAAATTTTGACTGATAGCCAAATCAAAAATCAGCAAGGACCGATGTAAGGTCTGGTGTAGCTGTGGCCTAAATTACCATTGACCTGAATGCCAGATCTGCATCCTGCAATGCTGAACTTGATTTGAGAGATGACTATGAGCTTTTATTATGTGGGTATCAGTGTCCCTGGAACAGAAACAAACAGCTAAAGACCCCCAAAGAATACAGACATGATGCTTCTGTGATGACTAACACTGGACTGGGCTCCTGCCAGAAGAAGCACTGCTAGGAACTGACTCCAACTGTAAGGGAAGGACCCAGCTAATTTCATCAAAGACATTGTAACTATAGCAACAGAAAAAAAAGTTCATTGAAGCTACAGAATGCAGGAGAAAGAAGGGGGGCAGGGATGTGTTCTCAAGCTATGACGACGAGAGAGCAACGCAAGTTGGCAAGCACGGAGATTTGTCACTGCCTGCGTGTGAGGTGCTGGGGGAAGCAGGCTGTGCTTGGCCTTGCAGGGATGTGTGGGAGGTAAACAAAGCTCAGCTATGTGGGACAAGAAGAAACGGTAGTGAAGAGTGAGACCTGCGGCCAAGAAGTCTCTGCCTGAAGCAACGCATAGAGCCCTACGCAGGTGACAGTCTGAAATCCAGCCCTAGACATCAAAGACTTGCAGGTGAAATTCCTGGAGACAAAAATCAAACAGAGCCGAGCTCTTTGCATTAACTCAACACTCCCCAAATACTGCTACTAGCTGAAGAAAATGCCTGCAAGGGAGCACGGTTGAGCTTACACAGGCACCTGTGTTGAAAAGCATGTGCTAAAACTCAGTAACTCTGAAGAGGCTGGAGGACAAGAGCTGTATTTGCACAACACAGTGAGTGATGCAGAGCAAACACACTCTTAGCCGTGCCGCAGAAACTAGTCTTTCTGCTCTGCTCCCAGCACTGTGATTTTATCTGATGGATGCCAGCAGTGTGAGAGATGCTCGTATCATCTTTATTGGTCTACTGTTGGCTATGTACCTATCAGAGGTCCTAGTCAGTACATGACTGGGAACAGCTGGTATTGTTATTGCATGTGTAATCATTTCTAAACAAAAAGTGGGCTTATAAAATATTCCTCTATACAGAGTGCACGTACACATATATAAGTATCTGAGATATTTCTAAAGGACTCGGCTATGTAAATGTTTTTTTATGGTTCTGTTCCATTACCACATAAAACAGGTATGTCCATAAAGTCAACAGGAAATCACTGAAGTCTTAGCCCAGACTGGACAAATTCTGTCCTCTTAAGGGCTACTTGTACTGGCAAAGAGGAGGAGCACCAACTCAGGCATGTGCTGAAGGAATGACAACTGACACAACAGCCACTACCAGATCCAACATGGATTTGCAAATACCCACACACAATCTTTTCAGTTAGGTTGGCCTATCAATGACCAAGCAACTCCCTCACCTGGTTAAAATTGCTTCAACCTTCGGTCACCAATTAGCCCTGCCTTCTTCCACCTTCTAACATTTTTTTGAAACAGCTGCTCCAACTCTCCCAGTTTACATGCACCCAGACTTTAAAATGCGGTGGGCTGAAAACAGATAAATAACTGAGTTTCATCGTGTAACAGCAATTTCCAGTTCACTATGACCACTCAAACAGCATCTCCACTGAATGCTCTTAGTATTTTTCTTTCCAACTTCTGCAAAGAACCAAAAAGATTATTTTTTAATAAAAAAAGAGCAACAGAAACACCTCTAAGTAATATGTTTCATGAGGTCTAGCTATACCATTTAATTCTCTTTTACAAATAAAATAATAAAAATCTATCCTTAAGGGAAAAAAAAAATATATACTGTGGAAGATATTACATAGAGACAGCACTTGATGGTGTTTTCCATGCTGCAGTACATTAAGGGTAAGGTATACACTTTCCAGTCATTAAGCTAGAAAACAGCTGAAAAGCCATAGATGGAGCTTTTGCAATGGATGTATTTTAATGACAGGCTCAATGCAAGCAAACAAAAGCTCACTTTTCACACTATAACCATCACCAATACATTCATCCTGGGATCTTTTAGATCATTCACAAATTAACACTGACTTAGGAGTTGAAAAGGCGAAGTCTCCATGACATTACTCCTCTCACTATTCAACAAATAAAGGTACTCAGAGACTATTCCCAATATGTTTTCATTGCACAGTAAAACACATTCCAGTGCAGTAATTACAGCTCCAAACAAGCTATCCTTCCTTCTTGCAAAAGCATTAGTCTTCGCACTTGAATGGAAAGCTCAGGATGAACTCAGCATCTGCCAGCATGGACCACACAGTCATCACCACTCAAAGCAAGTGTGGTTCTCCTTAAACAGATCAGTCTTTCTGCATGGGATAATGGGAAACCTGCCTTTCAAAATTCATCCTACTCAAATAGAACTACCTCGCAGGCACTTAAAAAAAAAAAAAAAAAAAAATCATCATCCAGATAGTAAAAGCTTGCAAGAGCAGCAAAGACTTCTCACAAGTCGCTCACTGCCCACTGCTGCTCTGAGGTCCCCATAAGAGCCAGGCTTCAGGGAAATAAAGAGGAAAGCAGGAGTGGAGGAAATGAATTACAAATAGGAGAACTGCTACCAGTTCCTACCGTGGCACGTTTTTCTAAGTTCTGGATGCAGTTGCTTGCCATTGCTTGAATTCCCCTCCCAACTTTCCTTTCTTTCTCTTCTCCTTGAATTCACTCGCTACTGTGGCAGCAGAGCTGTCTTATCCCTTCTACAGTTACTTCAGCTCACATCTGTTCCCCTGCAGGACCCTTCACCTTGCCTCCTCCACCTGGACAGCTCCTTTTCCCTCTGCCACCACTCCTCAGTTACTCTCGCATAAATGGCTTGCCTCTCTTCAGAGACCTCAAAGCTGCCACTCCCCTCCTATCCACCTGTCTCCCATACTTGTTACTTTAAGTTATTTTACCCTTGCTTCCCAACTATAATGCACCTGTTTTCCAATAAGAGCAACAGCTATGTAACTCACACAGCCATGCAAACCCCAAAGCACTCGTTCCTATTGCCTGAGCCAGGAGGGTTGTCCACTCCTTCACAGCAGTTCAAGCAGCCAGAGGTGCTCTCGTGCACTCACAACACCCATGTGTTACACCACCCTTTCTCCAAACTCAGCTGTAGACTCAATGCAGCCTTAGCAAGTGGGTACCCTAAAGAAAAATGCTTTGGATGTCCCTTGCCAGGACAGAAGGAGAAAATTGTGAAATGGTTTGGATTTTGTGTTCCAAAACTACTCAGGACTGAGCTGCTGAATGACCCTTCCACAGTCAAGCTGCAAGTCATCCAAGAGTGAAACTCATTTCTTCTATCAAGCACCATGACAAGAGCATGAATGCTCAGCTGTTCTATAAGCACGCAGCCACACACACCCAGGTATTGTTTCAGGTTTCATAACTGTGACCAGATTTCTAAGCAACCTCTCCCAGTGTTTATGCAATCTTGCACTGCAATCCTACACCTGGGATATAGGAAGTACAAAGAACATGTGCTTTTAGTTCATGCAGGGGGCTGTTATTGTCATCGACTGTATCAGCACATGCACTTAATTGTCCAAAGTGCCTACGATGAGAGGAAAGAAATGGGAAATGTCTTTATGAATTACTTTCTTCTTTTGTCAGAGCTGATGGATTGTTAAATGACAAAAGATCTGTCAGCACTAGATCTTGTGATTGACAGAACCTAACATTTAATTATTTCTGCAGGAAATGGTATTTTGCATCATATCAAATGAACATGCCTTTTATTTCTTCGGCAGTCACCAGGCCATCATGGAAAAGCAATAAACTTAATAGTTTATATAAAGCCAGTGCTTGACAAACTTCTTAGTCCTTCCTCCTGTCAAATTTTTTTAATCTATGAAATATAATCAGGTATCATCAAGGTTCATCAATGATTTTGCATGCAGCTATTAAAATAATGGCATCTGAGCCTTGCATCTCTGCTCCTGTGTCACATTTACTTCTGGACATTACCTCTGCTGAGCTGAGGCTGCCTGGCCTGGAAGCACAAATTTTCATTTCTGCACGAGACCATAAGCCTGCTATGTTTCACTAACATCACATCCATTTGTGCATTCATATGCCATGTGCCCAATTTACAACAAAAAGTAAACTGCAAAGTGTTTGGCATACAAGATGTTTATGGATGTTCTTATCTTGCTGTTGCCAGACAACCTGTCTAAAATGGATGCATGTCTATGGGATGCAATGCATAAAAGTGAATCCTTCCCTCAGGAAACAAGTTATATGAACTACAGAAGACCTGATCCTAAAATATACACCCTTCATGGTAATGGAAACAATATGCATTAAGCTTACCTGTGTGAAAATGCCATTTCAAACAATTTCATGTATTTAAAAGCAGAAAGAGGGATACAAACACAAGAAGCCAGCAATTATGAACAGATTAAAAGGGGTAACATACTGTCTTTTGTAGATTAAATGCACTTAATGCAACTACCAGAATTCTCATGGTACACTAAACATGTCAATATGCCAAAGCAATTGACAATTTTAAACATTCACAAATTAAAAAACCCCTAGGCAACCGATAATTTGTAATTTCTTAAGCTGCCAACAGACACAGGAAGACTGCAGCCCACATCAACTCTCAGAAGAGGTGGACTTTCTCAGTGTCTACTTAGCTTTGTACGTTCAGTTGTTTACATGCTTGATACCACACGTTCCCCATGCTCAGTTGCACAGTTTGCTAATCCTGTGGAACCTCCCAAAAATGACATTGAGAAAGCATTTGGGGTATTTTTGGCAACATTTAACATGATATGGCCAAAAACATGCAACAAAAAGCTCTTGAAAGAGAACTTGTAGATATCAGCCCTGTTTAGTAATACCTACTTATTACATACCAGCCTGGTTTTGCCTGAAATTTCATCTTCCCATTTTTATTAGTGCAGTTTGCAAAATATTCTGAACCACAGCATTTCAAACTCAGTGTTAAACAACCACACAAATTTAGCTAAATGAGGAACTGGGCCCTACAGAACCCAATAAAGTTATTTAGCCAAACACTGGTTACAGTGAGATCCTTGTAAAAATCTGACCTGTGATGTTTTGGAGAGTTTTAAGCAAATTGTTTTTAATGATAGTTTGTAAGGTGAAAGAGTACGTGCATAATATTATCTAAGAGAAAACACACAAATGAAAAAACACATTTAACCATCCTTACATAAGTAATTCAAAACTAGTTAAGGAAAATGATTCTCTGGAAGGAAAGATGTCTAGTCTAAGCTGAAAGAAAAGGTATGCTCATCACTGAAATGGCAGCACATTCAAACCGCAGAACAATAACCTCAAAGCAAAAGTCTGCTAATAAAAGTTGTATCAAGCGATCAGTTCAGAGCTCCTAGCTAATCATGCCAGCAACTGATTATTTACATCCAATCATTTTAAGAACATATACGTGCGCCTGTGAATGAACACACACACATACATTAAGGTTTTAATGTTCAAACTTAATAATAACTAAAAAAACCTACACCAAGCATACACACACAGCAAACTACCCTCTCCTTCCTGAAAGCACAGCCCCTGTACACAAGGAACAAAGCAAAGAACTCTCTAGGTGCAGCAGGCTACTTCAGCCAGTGACTCAAGAACACTTCGTACCCATCACATTGTCAGGTAAGCACAGTTGGTCTCGCCTGGGACTAGCCTGATGCTTTGGTACGCAGGCAAGCAGTGCATGCCCAGAGAAGGCTACACAGTAGCCTCTCCTTACACCCAGAAGATAAAACATGCTGTAAATGTACTTACTCCTTCTGTAGCCTAAAAACCTGTACTCATTTACTTCAGAACAACAGTCAGGGCACTTGACACATCAACATATTTAGCAACATTAAGGGAATTCAGAATGCTGAGTTCCCAAGAGTCACAAATAAACAAGTTTCAGAAATTGGTAAATGAGGGTTGCACTGAGAAATACTGCATTGTTCATCTGCAAGCAGATATTCTGGCACTTCATCATGCAAAGGATGTTCAGGACCTGTTACTCGTAAGAGAAAATCCAGCCAATTCTGGTTACCTTCCAACCATACAGCAGGGAAAGGGGAAGTATATCACCACACATCCAAGATATCAAGGGGAAAAATAACAAAAATATAGGGAAAGAAAAAGAAGCAGAATTTTGATGTGTTCTGTTTTTCGTTCCTATATATAACACTCATTAAACTGGTCCCTGATGTAAGAGCAGGACAAGAATTCAGCATCTATCCGCAGATCAGTTAACATCATGTAGATCCGTGCCTACCTAATAGCTGATGCTATCCAGTTTACTGATATTGATCACTGGGATATGCATATGTCATGTTCCCACTTTTTCTCCCACATCTGTCACAATAGCTTATGCTCACCAATGAAAATTGATTATAGAAATCTTTTGGGAGGAAGACAAGTGCTCAGGAGACTTAGATTCTATAAATTCTTGATACTTCGCCTCTGAGTTACGCTTACCGTTTCTGAGTAAGAAAACACGATGAAAAAAATCCTACAGGAAACTTTTGTTTGTTTAGGAAGGTCAACTTTTTGTTTAAAGATGTTACTGAAGAAAAAAGAGATGGTATTGCCATATAGAATAAACGGATATTCTTCCATGAAGGCATGGAAAGCAAAATCGTCATCCCCATTTTGTCAGGGGCATTTTTTTTTTCGTTCTGTATTCAGCAGTAGTGCTTCTTGAAAAAGAAGACCTTAACAGGTATTTCTTCTCTTCAAAATGTAGCAGCAGTCAACACGGCCAACAAAATGCCAGCACAGAGAAAGAATGAGTGGAAATGAATACATGTATTAAAACCAGGATAAAAAACAAGGCAAGCCAACTTGCGTATGGTCACTAGAGTTTAAATCATGGCTTTATGTAAGTTGATGGAAATTCCACCAATAATGCAATCAGGTCTGGAGATCAGCCTCTGTTGATATGAGCAGATATCAACAGAGATATATTATGGCAGAAACGCAGAATTCAGAGCAACAATTGGGGTGAACAATATAGACAAACCTTTATATGAGGACAGCTGAAGCAATATATTATTGAAAGAGAAAGTAAATAAATAAGATGAAGAAAATACATGCCGCTAAGAAACAAGACATCACAGCTGTGTCCCACACCTTCAGCAGAACACCAGGAAGTAGGTGATGCAAGCCAGTTATTGCAGACTAAGGCACATACACTTGCTGTGGCTTATCAAGCATTATTTCCTGGAAGATGCAACAAACCAACTCTCCACGTAGATATAGTGGTCCCACTGAAGCCAACAAGAAATCCCGCTGGTTTCAGGGAGACTTGAACTGAGCCATGACCAACAGCCTGATCTGAAAAAAAGTATTTCAGAAACCGCAACTGGCATAAGGCATACCTTAGCATATTGGGACCTAGAGCACTTTATAAATACTGACTTGCCTTACAGTATGAGAAACAGAGAAAGAAATTGCAGCAGGAGCTAGCTAGAAAAAGACGTGTTTACCTTGCACATGGAAATCTATGTTTGCTTGACGTTCAGCTGGGAGAAGCAGGAACCCCACACAGGAACATACCCGTGTGCACTGCTAACACTGAGCAGTGCTGCAGCCCATGGAGCTAAATAAAGCAGGGACAAGCCCAGTGACCCAGCACGGCAGGGCAGATAACCTAAAGGCCAACAAACAGGAAGCAAAGGAATGAAGTTTTATGAGCAGGTGGTGTGAACAGGCAGCATGGTGCTCGGAGCATCTCTAAGCATCTCTGTGTAGGGCTGTCGTAACTGAGAAAGGGACGCTCCGTGTAGGCGTCCTCGTTTCCCATCACTGTCATCCTAAAATCGTCATGTCAGATTACAGCGGAAGACTGTCTGAGGCAATCAGACGAGAGACGAATAAAACTTGCCGGCTGCAGAGGAAGCCCTCAAAAAGAGCACTGCTCTTCACCCAGTTGGGAAACTTCAGAGCCGTCACAGTCTAATGAGGAGGGTTGAGGTTTTTGTGTGCCTGCTGAACGAGCTGAATGCCAGCAGCTGCGTAAGAACTAAATTTATCACCACAGTCCCAGGAACGCTTGCATTTTCTGCTAAAATAAAATCTCAGGGCCATTAGCCTATTGAAATAGAAGCTTTTCCACTTAACTGAAGACATTTACTCATTCTTATTCCTCAGCTCTCATGCTCCAGTTCCAGTAAAATCCTGCTTGGTTTCAGAATTTATTTTTTGGAAACACATGCGCATCAGCTCAAAAATCCTGGTATTATGTGAGTAGTATTAAACAATTCACTTCACTGGGCTCCTCTGCCTCTCGCATTTATTCACATGAAACAGAAAATGAGCTGCAGCTGTCAGAGCCTGACCTATCGGGGACCGTACTGCATTCTTGCACATGAGCTGACAGAGCATTTTCTAAAGTTTATTTCCTAAGGGGAAAGGGTTATAAATAAGTCTCATATTCACAGTAAATCTCCTGTCCTTCATTCCCGAGAGCTCTGAGCTAGGGCAGTTTTTGTCACAGGAAATTGCAGCAAAGTTTTCAGAAAAAGTGTATTAGCTTATATGATTTGCTTTTGTCAAACTGCTTTAAATTTACTCCCACCAAAGCTAGGTTTTAAAAATTAGTTTCAATCTTCTCTTTGTTCACTGCTGTACACATTCATTATCTGTGGAAATCATATTGCACATCTATGAAATCTGCAGTTGCTGTAGAAGATAATAGATTTTATTAAAATACATTTTGTAGTTTTTAGAAGCAATTTTTTTTAAGAGCACAAAGAACTGCTAAATGGCTAAAGGCATTTCTGTATACCTTCTGAAAAATACATAAAGTCTGACTGCTAGGGATGTAAAGTTTTCTCTTAGGTTCTCTGCTTGTAATTGAACTAATGAGAAACTCAAACAATAAAGGAAGGGGCTCACCATGGGCTCTAGAATCCAGCAGAGAGGATTCATGCTTGGGGTAGGATCCTTGGATTGTAAGCTTTTATGCCCCAGGGATCACACTGACAGTGTTTACTGATCCCATTACAATAAAGTTCTGATTGAGAACTTCTACATATATATGTGTGTGTGTGTGTGTGTGTATATATATATATATTTATTTTTTTTTTAAATCCCTTTTTGATTTCTCTTACTTTTGAAGATACAAAAGATAAAATTATCCCAGAATGAGAATGCTATCCTTCCAGTTTGCAATGACCACTCAAGTATTTTCCAGGAGGTTGAAGAATAAATAACTGCTGATTTGGAAATTTATGTTCCTTAAAGGCCAAAACCCAGACAAACAGTATTGCCTACCTAGACATCAACAAGATGTCAAAATTCTTCCTGATATTTTAGTTTTAAATGGGTCTTTCAGCAGGGACACAGTGAAAAAAATAAATTAGATCATGTATAGTCATTCTTTATAAGATGCAATAGATGATATGGCCAGATTACCACCTCAGGGAGAGGCGAAAGAGCAGGGGCAAGTATTAGATGCTGCTGAGCTGCACCTCGCAGTGCAGGCAGTTAGACTGATGAAACAGCAGCATGGGATGTGGATGCAACCTGCAAGAACAAGTGGACTTTGTTCCAAAATACAAAGACCTAAAAGCATGAAGACTCGAGAACATCCTGGTCCAAATTCAGACTTCCATACTGGAGATTCCCAGTTCTTTGTTTCCAAACACAGACAGTTAGAAAAGGTGAACAAGACTGATCTAAATTTACACGGAAAGACTAAGGGTTAGATATTGTTTATACTGGGTCCTTTGCATTTTAGCCCTGTACTTCTCTATCACAATCCTATACGTAAGTGCTTTGTTTTGAAGAAATCATTGTTTTCTCACAGGCATCCAGGAGGAAATTCATTAATTAAATTATTTGTTAGGTCAGGCAAGACCTGAGACTAGCAAGCAGAGATTCCAGGAACAGAACAAGCCGCATGAACAACTGAAATCCACTCAGAGATAAAGGCAGGAAGGATGGGCACCTTGAAAGGGTACCCACTGAAAAACAGATCAGAGGAAGGTCACAAGGTACTGTTTGGCCTTGCAGTTATGATATCTATCTGCAAAACTTAACTGATGAATTTTTAATAATCCTCAAATTAGGGAGATGGGGATATATAAATACAAGGTCTGGAAAAAGCCTGTGGCTCCTTTGAAATGCTCCCTGTAGGCTCTAAATAAGCCTCCCTTGTGAGCTCTCATTCAGCACATGGAAGGGAAGAAAAAAACCTCAAAGCTCCTAAAACCAGTAAAACAGGCAGTCTAGTCCTTCAGCTAAGAACGAAGTAGTAGAGCAGAACAGTAAATCACAAAAGCAAGAGTTCAAAGGGACAAATGGCCTTTTCTCTAAGAACACAATCAGAAAAAAAAAAAACACAACACAACACTATTCTTGTGGGGTTTGTCAATAACATCTGCCACTAGCACCTTGGAGGACAAAATGGATGATACCAAGAAGAGGGTGTAAAATTGGAAGAACCTCTCATAATACAAGTATGGCTTGAAGTAACACACCCAAATCATCAATGAAAATCAGGCTGGACCACTGGGCTGAAACTTCAGCACAGAATGAATGTGCTTCTTGTTTAACACCTTTCCTGCAAAATACTGTTGTCCAAAGTGAAATACTGCAGTTGGTTAGTGCTGACCAGCAGTAGGGAGCAGCTCAAAATAGGAACTGAACAACTTGATAAACTATAAGAGAGAAATTGAAGCCAGTTTGCAATTTACAGCCCCTTACACTCTATACCAGTATCTTGAAGTAGGCAAATGTAATGGTCACTTGGTAGCTGAGAAACCCGAGACACAGGGAAATTTTGCTGCCCTCTAAAATTTGTCCTTCCTTGTCCTACACCTACACACAATGATTCTTAGTGTCACAGGCAGCAGCTGTGCCCTCTAACAGGTGTGTGGCACAACACTGCATGTATTTTGCATAGTACTTTTGCACAGGGTGAGTTTTACGTATAGTGAAACTGTGCCAAAGCAAGGAAACTGTCACTGAGATCTCTTTCATTTTTCTCAGTAGCAGAACACAAGTCTCCAAACTAGAACTCGTCAGGGCATTGATTTTCATAGGGTATCAGACTTTGGGATCTGCCTGAAGAGCTGCCACCTGGTAAAGACCAACTACACTTTATTAAGCTCTTCCTTGAAATCAGAAGAATGGTCTCAATCACCCTACCAGTCTTCCTCCTTGAAACTTTACACTGCTTGTCCCATTCACCTGTAAATGTGATCCCAAATTCTCCTTGCACTTCCCTTGCTGTACAACAGCCTTCGGATCTCTAAGCATGATAGCTCTCGAGAACGCAGGTGGTGGTACTCCATGCCCTTATTCCCACACAGGGAGGCAAGCAAACTGAGGCTAATATAGATAGATAATAAAGTAACGTTCAAAAGATGCCTTCTTTTTGTTAAAGGTGTAAAACTATCATGGCACCACAACACAAGGCAGCTACAGGCTTTTCCAAAAAAAGATGGAATTTGGGATCTTGGGATTCAAGACTAATACACAGTACTTTGTACAGTAGTTCTATTGGAAATCCTCATCTAGGTATACCGATATTTTGTTTTTTTCAGCCTTTGGCAATCAGAACCCTTGCTACCCACGCTCCCACGCATGCATACATAACCAGTGTGACTGTGGAACTGAAGTAAGAGGATTACATTCCAGGAGGGCCATGTTTTGGTGAGAGACTAGAGGCTTAAGGGGATTAAAAGATAGGAGCTGCTTCTGAGAGTGACAGGGTGAGAAACAGCAAAGCCCACACAAACGCTGCCTGAAAGTAAGCATTGCTTTGTATTCTTCATCAGCAATGAGATATAGCAAGCAGAAATGCAAATGAACCCGTGACCATATCAGTTGCATCTTCAGCCACCTCCACTGGCCCCAGCACCATCTTAGCTCATATCATACTTGAATTTTCTGTTTCTTTGTGCCTTTTATTACCCTTATTTCTTCTTAGCTGCAGCTCCAACCACATGAACCAGACATTTTCTCCTGTCTCTGTATTGCCTGCATTCGTTTATCCTGTGTCATTTCCTGTCACCGCTGGTAAACAAATTGGAAATACTTTTCAATTCTACACAATGAAAGGGTATAGGAATACTATATAAAGGAGTGCAACTTCTATATCAAGAAATTACAGGCAGAAATGTAGCTGTCTTCAAAAGATCTAATCCTGGGTACAAGGGAACTCCTGTAAGCTTTAGCAAAAAGGACTGTAATCATTTTTAAATCCAAGAGGATTTTATTTTTATGCTAGCTAACGCTCCTCAAAGGTGAAGCATTAGATTTGGCTTCCAGTTAAATATGCTTTCCTAACAAATACTCACAGAAGCAGGAGTTTTGCTCCCTGAATGATACAGAGTTAAAATCACTATCAAGAGTTACAAATGCCAGAGGGCCTAGCAGGACTGAATACCCTATCTGGATGCAATTTAGAAATAAGAAAACAGTGCCAAATTCAAATGATGCTTTCAAGAAAGAACAGAATTCAAGAGCAGGACTCTGGTGCTAGGCATTATAAAACACAGCAAAAGGTTCAATAGCTTCAGAAAGCTTATAAGCCAATACAAGAAAATATAAAGGTGACTACAACACCCAGACAACAAACACTAAGAGGGATGGACACTGGTTTATTATGTATGAGTAAAAGCAGCCAGGAGTATTTAATGTCAAATGCATTAAAATAAATACATATGTATATATATACACACAGGTGCGTGTGTTTGTATATATGTATACTGTATATATAAACTTACAAACTACATTTTTGTTTCATTTTATGGGGGAAAAAAAAAAGTTCTAAACCAGGCCAAATCCCAAATGACACAGTAAAATATAAGTCAAAGAAACTATCTCAAAAGAGAAGTTCTGAAATGTCTGATTTACGATGACAGAGCAGTTGATCTCATTCGACCACATCCCAGACAGAATCCTAGAGTAAGAGCAAGGGTTAGGATGACCACTGAGCAAGGCTTTGGAACCAGGAGATGCACTTTCTGTGGTCAGACCTTAATGACTTTGGATACCAAACCTTTCTGAATCTCAAGTTTGCCATTTGAAAAGAATGGTATAGAATATTCAGACCTCACCTCAGAAAACCACTGACGGTAAAACTACTTCATGCCTATAAATGGTAAAGAAGCCTCTCTTACGGAGGACGACCTGCAAAAATGCTAGCGTTACAATAGGTGTACTTAAATTCTCTTCCCAGTGCTGTTCATGACCTCACAATTTCCTCCTTGTTAAATTCACACTTCTTGATATTGCAGATGTTCTGTTTTCATTTCAAATAATCTGTGTTCACCTTTCTTTTCCTCTCAGTTAAAAGTATGTTAACATCTTCCCTGCAGTCAGACATGTGAGAAGGTTTCCGCTTGTGCTTCCACAAATCAAAAGCAGCTGCTACATGGCATGGCACAGCAAAAGTGAAATCTCTTAAATAAAAAACAGAAGAGCAAAAGGTGAAAGGAGGATAGAGCAAGCAATAAGCAATATAGCCTACAATCAATACAATTGAGAAGCAGTAAAACAAACAAAAAGAAACAATCTTTTTTTTTTTTTTATGGCAAGGCAACTATTACATTTCTTTGTTGAATTCAGTATGAGAAATGTAGGTCTTCTGATGAAAGTCAAGTTGCAGAAGCTACTAATGGTTTGAAGCATCAAAAAAATGTAGACTGAAGGGCATGCTTTATATGGGATTTTTCATGGGATAGGGGAAAATATCTAATAACGATCAATGTGGATTTCCCTTTCCAGCTGTTCCCACCCAAGAGATGTCCTTATCCCTATTGTACCTTGCCCACTTTCAAGTTAACGGGCTACTGAAAAGAGAACATTCACGTCCATCCTACAGCTGCTGCTTCTCAGGAATACCTTGGGAAAACAACACCAGCTCCCACTGCTCTTCCAGACTGAGTTTGCAGAATATGCAAAGTTCCCTGAAATGCCTTTAAAATGCCTTTTGGGGAAGGATGGACAAAGAGAGAGAAAGAGACAGGTCTGCTTTTGTGTTAGAATAGCACTGCATGTACTTAGCTTGATTTTTCTATGGCATTATATGAAATTTGGCCTTTGTTCTATTTGTTTTGTATAAATGCAGGTATGCCAGGAAAATCGTGGTGCAACAGAAACTTATACCCACACAAAACTCCCTGTCCTGTGCAGCCAGTGTTAGTCCTCCAATCAAAATAAGCTTTATGGACAGACTTTTTCTTTCTTGTCTACAGTGTATTTGCCATTTGTGTGCAGGCATTGTGCTAAATTGTGAACCTTAGAAGTATAAATTGTGTTTTTAGCCCTGCAGCTATAAGAAAAAATTGGTAAGTCTTTTCATTGCAAAAATGCTTCCAGTTGAAATACACTGGCAGCCTGAACCAGCTAGTCAAATGGGGGCAGGCTCTCTTTTGCTAAATGCTTATATAGCAAGGATGGGGTATAGTAACAATTGCACACCACCGAAGTTCATGCTTCAGGATTGATGCATATCAACACGGACAGCTGTGAACACTTTCACCACTGAGGCCAGTAGTTTCCAAGCTTTTCCATTCAGTAAGTCATTTCAGGGATGATGACTGCAGCTAGGCTCACCATTTCTACATTTAAGAGCTTCTGACCAACTGTAATACCTACATCAGGCTACAAGACAGACAATCAGCGAGTCAACTCCTTCTCTGGACTCTGACCATAACTTTGGAAATGGGGATTCGACAGAAGTCGAGAGATTAACTTGACTTCAAACAAAGGATATTTTTAGGGAGAACAATGCACAGTCAGTGCTCTCATGGAGACTATAGGGGTTGCAGGGCCACAGTTATGGGAGGAGAAAGCATTACAAAAAAAATTTAGCAGAAACATTAGTTCCTTGACAAAGCAGACAGAAAACGCACGGATTATTACCCTAACCACAACGGCCCAGACTGGATTTGAAACCAGAGCTGGTGCCTCAAATAGCCTAAGGTATTACATCTGGTTCTTCAAACTCGTCTGACCCCTCTGAGACAGACAAACGCTTCCTTGGGGAAGAGCATCGTTCTTTCAAAGTCATAACGCTAACCAGTGAACGGCAATCAAGATAAAACAAGCACCCCAATGAGTCATAAAACATTAATTTTCCATTAGACAGCAAGAGAGAATCTGATGACAAGAAACAACAACAAAATTAGCTATTAACAAAAACCAGATGGAATGGCAAAAACCATTCAAAGAAAACTATTAACCTAATATCAAGAGAAAGAAGTAACAGGGTGTAGTAACCACAAAACATCTCAATACAAAGACCAACCACCCATCAAGGTCAACATAAGGGAGCTTAAATTGGTTGGTTCTGAGATAGCTTCCTGTTACGCTAGGTTAAGCTGACATTAAATTATCCAGAGGGGAAACAAACAAAACACTCAAACAAGAGAAATGCAAAACCCCATGTTGACAGCAACCTAGCTACCCAACAAAAAGCACAGGAATCAGGCCTTGGAAGAACATTTTAATGACATTTCTACCTCTTCCCAGCAATTCCCTGCTACCCCAGTGCCTTCTCTTTTGAACTACAAATCTATCACTGACAAGCCTGAGATTTACTAAAATGAAGTGAAAGATTATGGCATCTCCACAGTCCAGACTAGGACCTAGGATAAGGTTGGTCTAGTAATATGCCAATTCAAGTCACCCAAGTGCCACTGAAGCACTACTGGATGTATTACTCAGAAGCTAAACTGTTCCCCACTTTTTTTAAACAACTACAATTCAACGTTGTCAACCTCTGATACACACAAAACATGACTCAAGTTTCAAAATGATGAGATTAGCTCTAAACTCATAAAAACAAGTATGAGTGTGCACATCCCCAATCACTGAGGCTGAGTACACCAAAATACACATGGTAAAAATAAGTCTGCAACACTGCCTAGTAACTGCAAAAGACGTGAAAAAATGCAAGTTTTAAGCATCTGATGGAAAAAAAAAAAAAGAATTTGAATAAGGTTAAAAAATGTACTTTTATCTTCACAGCCTTTCTTTCAGTTTCATGCAAGACAGATGCATAGGTATGGTGCTTCCATGCTCCTGATAGATATATATATATATATATATATATATTTATATATATATATATATATATATATATAAATATTTTATTAACCCTGTTTAGACTATACTTTCAAAAGTGTTAAATCTCAGAAGCAATACATATGTTTTTTGGTTTTAGGCAAATATCACCATTTTCTTTTCTAGGACTCAAATTCTGGATTTTTTATTTTATTTTATTTTTTGCCAAATAAGGCTGCCATTCGCAGAGGCAAGGCTGTCTGTTTAAGGTTTCCACATAGCCAACGGGTTCAAGTCATTATGTCCTTTGCATGCAGTCCCTCAACAATGGAATATGGAGAAATGAGGGATAAGATAGAGGGAAAAAAGTGAACAAACCTGTGTAGTCTTTCAGTCCTGAACTGCTTAACTGAAGAAATGGAAAAATCACCCTCTTCGAAAACTCTTCTTCATTATCTCACCTTCACTGAGACAATAAGCTCACTGGAGCGCATCCTATATCTTTAGGCCCATCTGTACAGCACCCTTCTGCTGTCTGCAGATAATAGCAAAAAAGAAAACTTGGAAGAAACACCTGGGGATATGCATGTCTGGCTGTATGACAAAAGGCTTGAGCTGGGCCCGTCTGATTTCCTCACAGGTATCTTCACAAAAAAAGCACCATGAAGCCATACTGGGAGAGACAAGTGCCACTTCTTTCAAACCTATTGTGGAACTGGTCTTGCACGAAAGTAAATGACTAAAACAAGAGTTGAAAGGTGATATGAATCTCATAGGTTTTGCTCCTAAGGGCAGTAGAGGAACTTCAGAACAAATGTCTTTGGACTGCTACTTGAGCTCCTCTGACTCATTAAATCTTAGTTTCTAAGAACACCGGCGAGATGTTGATGGCTTGGCAGTTCTTGATCATCCATGTTTAAGGCATGTAAGGTTCCCACACACCTGTAAGTCATCAAGCATATTTATCTAGCAGCATTAGTTATCTGGTGAGCTTGTAATCAAGGTAATAAAGCAGAAGCAGAAAAGCCCCTAATCATGATCTTTGTCCATCATCCATATATAGTAGACAGATGAGAAAGGGATGTTGCTAGTTAAGAAATACATGGATTCTAAGAAACATTACAAAAGAATATTTTTAGCAAATGCAACTATGGGAAAGAAGTGGGTAGCTTTAGCAACAAATGAAAAGAATCCGTAAGTGAAAACAACATATCCAGAAGTGATATTTAACAAAAATTAAATGCTGATGTTAAAAACACATCAAGAAAAGACATGAAAGGGAAGGAGAACAAGCCACAAAAAGACATCAAAAAGGAGAGGTAGAGGCAAGAACAACATAATCTGAAATTCTCTGTTCCTTACAGGTTTATGGTTTTAAAAGGCCAGAAAGAAGGGTGTTCCTTTGTTTTGTTTTTTTTTTCCCCTGGTCTTGTTTTTCCTCTGGAAATCAACACTATAGTAACTTTGCAAAGTTGAGGCCTGTTCTGTAGCTTCAACTGAATAGTTTTGACTATCTTTGTTCTTCTCCAAATGCTCTTCTAACATTGTCAAGTAGAGTTTCCCCACTGGGGCTGACTGATTTCTATTGTAGTTGATAGGCTTTCTACTCTTCTAAAACCTCTGTAGTCCTTTTGATGCATCTCAGACATCTCAGAAAGAAAGATTCAACATGGCCCTCAAAGCATTATTAACAAGCTCAAAAGATATGATTTGGTAGCTACAACACTTATGGTCATGATGTGTATGAGAGAGAAAGACAACTCTGTCACACCACATTATTATCTTTTAAAAAGGATACTGCTAGACACCCTTCTTTCAAACCAGGGAGACACATCTAACTCTTGAAAAAAAAAAAAAGTGTTGCCAGAAGGCAGTATAGCTGAGTAATCATCATGAAGAGACGACAACTTGTGCTAATTGGAATCACCAATACTAGTTAGTGTCAGGATGCCTTTACTAGGTGTAGTTAAAATCCACTGATGCCACTCAGAAATCAATATACCATCTGTACCAAAGCTTTGAGAATTACAGTAATCACATACGACCATTTAACAGAAAGCTTTTAACAGAAGAACAAAACAAACCCGGAGATAAGCCTTTCCCTCCATTTCCAGGTACTCCTAGCATCTCCTCTGCTTAAAGAGTTCAGGCCTCAGAAGGAAATGGCCCAACTGAAAACACTCTGAAGTTTCCGTGAAAGAAGCAGTCACAGACATATCGCTGATTGTTGTGTTGGGAGACACACTTTCAGTTTGTGGTTTCATCACTGTTTTTGTATGCTCCTTGGGCAAGCCATTTCAATTTATAATTTAGTTCCTTGGATGTAAAATGGAGCAAGCAGAACTTTCTTCTCTTGCCCTGTGGACTCACTTTTTTAGATTGGAAGTTTTGAGAACAAAGGTGGTCTTTACCTACATATCTACAGTACCTAGTAAAACGAGACATATGAGTTATCTTCAGTGCCAATATCACTCCAAAGTACCAAAAAATAATGCTTTAAGAGGGAAAGTACATGTTCCCAAAAGCTACTTTAACTGAAGTCTTGCTATAAACACCACAGGGACTCTAAATGCCACCAGAAACTGGAGGTGGCACAAGCAAGGACCATACTGACAGCCCAGTTCAGCTCTTAGAAGTCCAAAGAAATATATGGAAAACTTAAAAACATATAAGGTAAAAAAAAAATATTTATTGATAAATCAACAGCAATATGAATTACCTTGCCATGACTGATGCCAAGGTTTAATATTTATAAAGAAGCACAGTGTTAGATAGCTCTACAGTGATACCCCAGCAAAAACAACCCTAGTTTGAGAAGGAAAGGCACTTGTACAGAAAAGACAAGTTTTGTACCAAGTCAGAATATTCCTCAAGCCTCCTGCTTAAAACTGTTTTAGCCATACTTGTTTCTAGCAAAGGTCCCAGGAGGTACTGAGGAAAATATAGAGTAGGAAGGCCAACCTCTATACTGCACAAGATCAGTGAGTAAAGCACCAGCAACCTAGTGAATAAATCTTATACATTACTGCTTTTGTAAAAGAAAGTTATTTTCACAAATTAAATAGTTTAGGATCCTTCCCCACTTCCCTTGAAAGCACCTCAATAAACACATAGACTTCAGGATATTTAGGGTTGAAATTTTGTCAAATTCTTTCTGTAATCCAGGTAATGTAGGTTGACTAGTTCTGGGTTTTCTATGCTACCACAGATAAAAGGAAAGGCAAATAATGGACTAAAGTAAATGGAGAGGTGTTGGTTGTTATGGTTGTTGTTGTTTTACTACAAATAAAGAAAACAAAGTTTTCATAGCAAAAGGGAGTCACCAAGTAGAGTGCCACAGGTATCCATGCCAGGGCCCATGCTACTTAATACAAAACAGTCTGAAAAGCAAGATACTGAGGTTTCAAAGTTGTCTTCCTGTAGAGCTTCCTGTCTTTAACAAAGACAAGGTGCAGAAATATTAACAACAATTTTAGCAGTTGCTAAAACAGCAGATGAAACGCAGGATGGATAAATGTGAAGTGACAGTTTGAATTTTACATATTCGAGGCTGGGGTCCAGGAACTTAGGAATACAATCTTCAGGTTCTAGAATAAATTTTAGAGAAACATCAGCTGAGTGCTTAGCAGTGATCAAATTAACAAAAACAAACAAACAAAACAAAAAAATCAAAAAACCTCCACAAGTATTTGTAATTATTAAGGAAAGGATGGAAAATAAAACAGGGAATCCCCATGTTCTTCAGAAATATCACCTTAAATACCACGTGCCATTCTAATCCCACAGAAATCAAACAAGAGTTAGTAAGACTGAAAAGGATACGAAATGGGTAATGGGGTGACTAAATGTGTGAATGTTTTCCACTGAAGAAATGACTAGAGAGACTGGGGCTCTTCAACATGGAAAAGTGATAACTGAGAGGCTGCATGTGATAAGCACACAGAGAATCATGACAGTCATGGAGAAAACAACTAGGAAACTACCACGCTTTTCTCCCAGGAGGCAGCCAATGAAATGAGCTATTCAGAACAAGAGAGACAATTTTTTGTACAATCTGTATTTAATGGTGGGACCCTTTGCCCCATGTGGCTGTGGATTCTCAACATTTTATTTGGGTCCAAAAACCTGTTGGAGATATTAGTGGAAGAGGAATCTAGTAAGAACTATTAAATACGAATACAGAAAAGTCCTTGAGCTATAAATCAGTGGAGGCCGGGAGAACTTTCTGGGGAAAAGCATATGCTTGATGATATAACTACTTTTAGACATATTACATAATTATATGCCTGCTTTTATTCTGGTCTCCAAGCACCTACTTTGCATACTGACAAAAAATGCTTTGGCCCAACCTGGTACAGCAGTTATGTTCTCAATTCTATCTGTGATTTCAACTTTGTTGACAACTTCAGGATTCCTTCTATTGTGAACATAAGGGACAATTTTGTTCTTTGCGTCAGTTCTCTGGAATAATCATCATTCATGAGATATGCATTTAGTCCAGAAGGATTCAAGAGAACACTATTCTCTCCTCCCATATGGGAGACAAATCTGTCCAGCAATGGAATTTAGGCCCTTAGGATAAAAAACAAAATAAACAAAAACCAATAGAGAAATCAGAAAACCAACAATGTATAACAGGAAGCAAGTAGGAAAATAAATGCCACCAGCAGTGACTTAGATACATGTGGTGCAGAGACCCCCTTAGATAAAAATACCCTGGGACAATCCTATAGAGGACTGTGCTCTCCACTGCAGGAAGATAAAACAAAAATGCATTCCCCAAATCCCAAACTGCAATAGCTGCTGCTGTCAGTTCCTTCCTGACCTCCAATTTTCTCAGTGCCTTTCAAGCCAGTGTTCACTAGCTTCACAAAAACTCCTCCAGAAACACAGGAAAGGCACAATGGCCAAAGCTCCGAAAGTTTGACATAGAGGTGGTCTGACTTGGAAAGGTTTGCAGCTCCAACTGGCCTATCTGTCTTCATGATTTTGGATCTGAACCAAAAGTCGTAAACATCCCTACACCAACATTTGCCAACCGTGTTGCAATGTCTTTCTGCTAGCTTTAAGCTTGGATGCTGTGCTGGTATACAGTCACCTCACCACAAGACTGGTCTCTAAACTTCACTGTGAGGTAAATGCAAGGCTGGGGAGCTCCACGGCACAACTGCAACGCCACATTACCATTTATTGAACACAAAACCTTGCAAAGCATCAGAACACTACTTTACCTCCTACCTCTTAATTCTGCCGTTACTTTAATAGGAATGCACAAATAACGTCAGAGCAAACCAGAGCTGTGCCACCAAGATAGCATATCACTGCGCACTGTGCCCAGGACTTGCTCAGAGACTACGTGGCTAGGCAAAGCTCTGCACTGATATGCTTCCACAGCTTTTGGACTGGAGTTTGCTTGCATCAGCAGTCAAGCCCTGACTTGCAGTCAGTCCACCGAGGTGTAAGGTGTGGTCAGACAACCATGTGCACATGGTCAGTATCCTACTGTAACCTCTGCCCACATTGCAGTCATTCCCATCCTGCTGTGGCAATCACTGACAGCTCACTCTACTGTTCACCAAGTTCTACCACCGTATGCCACCATTAGATGACAATCAAGTGGGGTATCTACTATAAAAATCTTCTCCACCAGGACCTCTAGTCCCGTCACTGTCATGCCACATGCCCACCTTTCCCTCAACTGCTAGCAATTCTTCCTGAGAACACAGTAAAATGTTGCTGTTATTGAAACCACTCCTCCTACAACAGTAACCATATGAAGACATCAGCATCCTTCTACTGATGTCTTGGACTAAATCCACTGCACCAGTAAGAAGAGGAGAGCCAGTCTGGGTTGAGTATGATTTATTTTCCTAGTGGTCATGGGGATGGCCAGACCACAACACCCTTTGACCTTAGGACAATATACGCTACTCTGAACCAGAAACACACACTCATGTCCTTCACAAACAAGAAACACGGATTCACAGTTCCTAACAAATCTCCAAGGCTTTCAAGGTTGGAAAGGAGGAAAAGGATTGACATGGTTTCATTCCTCACTGCTCTGTTTTCATGGTATCAGCACATCCTGTGGTTGTAGTAAGCATTTAAGACAATGAGACACAGAAGTCTGGGGAAGTGTTGCTTGGGACAAGCAGCCTCTGTCCCTACTCTTACTAACCCTGTGCAAAGAAGCCTCCCACCTGCAGCCCCAGCACTTCAGAAGGAAGAAGCTGTTTCATTTTGCACTGCTGAAAACTTCATTTTCAATCTAAGCTTATTCTTCATGTCTTTTAAAATTAACAAAAAAAAAAAAAAATGAAATGGCAACAAATGTACATCTGTTCATCTACCTTTAAGATTCCTTGTCAGCTGAGAAATATAAAAACAAAGTTTCTTCACTGCTTGATAGGTCCAACAAAAGAGGCCACTCCACACTTGGCCTTATCTGTTTTTCCCACTTTTCCCAAGGACATCATAGCTGCAAATGTTTCATTTGGATGCTATTACAATAAGATGTTGCCTTTTTATGACAGAACTAGTTAATAACACCTCTTACATTCACTACTTTAATACCAACATAAGCATACTTTTCATTTTAGTTTGTGTTGTTTCTTGCTGCTGCCAAATTTTGTATATTTTCACTGTATTTCTTACTGTAGCAGTAGGAATCATTATATTCCATTACATAGACATGCTGAGATTGGAGATAAAACTGATATGGAGTTTTATCCAGCAAAATCTTAAGGTTTCCTCCTCACCTCAGTCTCAATACAGAGTATCATGTTTCCCTTTCTGGTTTGATTCCAACTCTTCACCATGATCCATTAAAGAATTAGCAAAAACTGGAGTTAAACCCTTTTTCCACCTTATTCATTAGTTAACTTTTTTGTTCAGTGCAAGCTCTCATCTTCCTGGATTGTAAGTAATGCCTGAAGTACTCTTGCTCAGTCCGAATATTTTCCTCATTCTTTGATAATGGAGCAAATCTTTGTGAACCTTTGCAGTCATTTTGATCCAGACATGGGACAATTCCTTATTTTATTATTATTACTATTAATGAGTCAATTAGAAAATTGCAAGCACCTAAATAAAGCAACCTCCTCTCCTCAGGAATGAGATTTTGCGATCTGCAGTGTCATAGTCCATCTAGGTTCCTTATGCCTCAGCTGCACAAGGATTCTGAGAAATTTCTGCAGCACAGGCATAAGCCTGAGTGCCTTCAAATGGCATGTCAAAGATAATTCTCCTGTCTGGGCCCAAACTGGTTTACACCACAGATGAGCATGCTTGAGTCCTCTCTTTACCAGTAAGGCTGTAATTGCCATTTTGTTCTAAAGTGACAGTATTAAATCAGTATCTGATAATTAAAAAAAATAAAAATTATGCAAAACCTGAATGTTGATAGTTGAAAAAGAACAACACAGAGATGCTTTTAGGAACTATCAACACATTATCCCAGTGCATTAAATATGAAAGTGCAGAAATAACTTCCTTCTCTATCCCCTGATGGCAGACAACAGGGCTCTAGACTACAGGTTTAACCAAGTAGTGCAGCAGGAAAATATGCTAGTAATGTAAAAACAAAACAAAACCTTAAAGTTTAAATAACAGAACCCCAAACCTATCTCTTCATTCCACTGACCTCAATCAAGTAATTGAACGCCTGGAACCTCCGAAGTCTCAGGAAATCAGAAAAAGAGCCCTGGTAGTGAGTTTCCATGAAGCAAGGACCTTACACATTGGAAGTTTTCACAGTCTATTTTCAAAAGAGCATTAGACTGTCCTTCTCCTTACCTTAGAAAAATACAGAAACATCTGCATAATTCAAGTGATGGATCAATTCTCGCTGTATGCACAGCATATAATTTAAGGACCTTTAACATAGTAAGTGCAAAGGAGCTGAAAGCTTTTAAAAACTGAAGATTTCAAGTTATTTAGGACTCTCAGAAGTACTGATGTGCCCCACCCCACAAAACCACAGGTGGTAGTGTGTGACAAAATACAGTCACTCCTAGTTGCTAGCAAAAGGAAAACAGAGAAGTCACTAAATACCACATTCTTGTGTACACACAAGTTCTATTTAGGTGATCAAGTAATCTTGAAAGAAAACATACTGCCAGGCAGTGTACATTTAAGCTTCACCAAAAGCATGTGATCATTAATCTCCTCCTGGGGGATTTCACTTAAAGCTGACAATTTCTGCTTCCACTAGTAATACTTATTTACTAAACACTGAATCAGACTTAAAGCTACCATTTTTAAAAGAAAGCAGCTTGTCTGCACAGCACAACATTTCACCCTAGTTGTCCAGCAAGGACTCAATCTTTGCACTCTCAAGTTTGGAGTTTTCAGCAGCCCACCCCTCTCTCTCTCAAAAAACAAAAACCGAAACAACATGAACAACAAAAACAATGAAAAGCCTCCCCCCCAAAGCAAACCACCCCCCTCAACAGGGAAGGCAGGCATGCAGGACACATGCACATGCACCCGTGCAGTTCACTGCCAGAAGCAGCATCCATACTTAAGACACACAAAGCAAAAAACATTTGAACATTCTTGCCAAACGACATTACGCGTTTGCATTCTTCCCTTTCTCACACATGCACAAACCCACACGTTACAGAGCAAATAATGCTCACAGAACCGAACAAAGACCCTTTGTTATTGTTCCATAAGGTTTTGCAAAATCCCCTTCTTTGTCTAAACTGAACTAGTGGTGTTGCTTGAGCCATGATGATCTAAATATACAAAGCATGTACAGAGAAGGAATACAGACTTCTTTTAGAACTGATATCATTAGAAAATATAGACAAGCTTTTGAGAATGCAAGCCACCATTTCCGAACATCTTTATTCAGAAAAAAAAAAAAAAAAAGAAAAAAAAAAAGAAAAAAAAGTAGTAAATACTGCAGCCATTCAAATGCACACACTCTGAAAGGACACAATTGAAGCTTAAGGCTTATCACACCCAGCTGTGTTTTAGCAGAATCTCTTATGGTTACCTCCCCCCAAATAAAAGTGCTAATACCAGTACAATTAAAAATTGAGTTTAAAAGAAAAAAAAGACCAAAACCATCAGCAGAAGAAAAACAAAAAACAACAACAACAACAAAAAAACAACAGCAAGCTAGCTCTCTACTTTTAATAACCAGCACCTTCAGAAGAATGCTAGTGTGCATGAAAGAAAGGTGCTTAATAATAACAACAAAACGCAGCTTCACAATTAGGACTGAACAAAGTACCACACTACAAGGGATCGCTCATGTAGCGCTCTAATGAGGAGCCTCTACAGCAGCCTTTCAAACGGCTGCCCTAACATACATATTTATTCCGCAAGGTTTAACAGCATCCCTACAACAAACTGCAAGCCACAATACTCTGCTGACAAGGCATTCGCCTACCTGAAGCTTCATTTTCCAGCACGAATGCATGTGTGCATCCTCAGTGTAGCTTCCCCTGATTGCATGACTCCTGTTAGGCAGACTAAAGAGATGGAGCTGTGTAAGCAAAGCTGCTGACTGCCCTACATTTGCCTGCAGATGAAGAGAAGGAGTTGGTACTGTGCTTGCCCGGGCTTGTTTAAGCCCCCTAAATATAATACTAGTGGAGCTCGAACTAGACTAACTACATCCTCCAGCTGATCAAGTGAAAGGAGCCTGTGATGAATAATGCATGAGAGCTCCCATGAACACGCTCCATTCCTTGCTGCAGCTGATGTCCACCTCTTCCCCCTTCCCAAAAGCAATCCCTAACAATTTTTGTGCTATGAAGCATAGCAGTTTTCCCTGTGTTCAAAGAGCATGGAGCCTCTCCCAGATCCAGTTTCTTTCCTTTACTTAGTGAAACCAATAAATCTGGTGATTTCTTTTCTTTTTAAATATTACAAGTCCATGTAGGTAGAAGTGAAAGAAAGAACGATAAGCACAGGGCCACATCTCTGGACTATACAATACCAGTCAGTTCTTTTGAAATGACTTTTTCTTATTCCTAAGGGAATAGGAGAAGCCATATAAAGATGAACACTGAAGACAGAAAGAGTGGGACAAGTCAGAAAACAATACAACAAAAAGAAGATGAAAAATAAATACTTGCTCTAGCTGGCGAGTTCAGTTGGCTGTATACAGAGAAAAGAGGTCAGGGGAAGTTAGTGGGTGGAAGAATATGGGGTATAAATTCACATGGTTCTTCTCCTGAGCAATAAATTCCACCACCTACTACAACTTTGCAAACTGACTACCAAAATCACTTACTTTCAGACATTTTTCCAAAGAGTGAACAAATACAGGACTAATTTGCAAGTACTTTATTTGTGAGTGCAGTTACTGCAACAGGCAAATATCAATAAATGCCACTTGCAGGTTCTGTACTATTTATCAGAACTGTTTTGTTTTGATTTCTGTTAGATACACAAGTTATCTGGCATCTGTTTATCAGTTACCTGCTGCAATCCAAACGACAGAGCCATCCAAACGCAACTGTCAAGGCTCTCACAAATGTTTAGCTTCCTGTAAAGGGCATGCAGGTTTAATGCATTATTTACAGCGAGAGAGTACTTGCAACTTCCTAACCCCTGCACCATGGCTGTTCATTTGGGACGTAACTCTCAGGTCACAGACACCTCTCAGGTCATACTGAAACTCAAGGCAGTCCTTGCTTTCTCTCAGTGCCCCAGGTACAAGTTAGGCAGAAAGTGAGAGACCGAGGCTGAAGACAACTGAGAAGGGCCAAAGAGAAAATGATACTCAACGCACTCAAGAGTCACCTAGTGCTCAGTTGTGACTGGTTATTCACTTTAAAGGGACTCTTCTTTCACCTCCTCTAACAGTGAGGTGAGGATTTTTCCCTTTAACTCTCTCTTTCTTCCTTCCCCCAGGTAGAATATCCCTTTTTAAAACGGAAAAGTCCTGTGCAAAATCAAACCCACGTAAAAATTTACCAAATCCGTAACAAAGGTTATGAAAATACTTATCAAAATTCTCCAGATAAACCTCAAGGAGGCTAAGGTTTTAAACACCTAAAAGCTGGGGCCATAACTGTCTCCTCCAGGTCCTCCATCACTATTTTATAAAAAGGGAACCAAGAAGCTTCCAAAGAATTAGCAGGGCTGCCCAAGTCAGAAGGCAGTGTCCGTGCATGAATCCAGTCCTGTACCTTACGTACTACCAGGTAAGTAAGCTGATGAATACGACAGGTACAGGAAAGCTACTTTATAGAGAGATCTTCTGTTTCTGCAAAGGAAGCCAAAAAAATACACCTTGCTAGGGAAAACATAGTCATATGGCATTCTCAAAGCCTGCACTACAAATTAAGTGAATATAGTGAAATTAAGACAAACAAACAGTGAAACAAACAACTGAAATTAATCATTCTGAGTGCAATACACTTCCTAGCTTTGAAACAGGACATATTACGTTTGTTTCTATATATTTGACTTGATCTCATATACTTTAGCAAGCATTAAACATCCAACTGCAAGACTAACTCTATCAATGGCAGGGTTCAAAACCCATCTATTTTCATACCCTTTACAGTTAAACAACAGAATCCCCCTCCCACTCAGGGCCAGCCTTGCAGACTCCTGCGTGCATGCAGAGCAATACCTGGATTTGGTTCTCCTAGCACCAGTGCTAACAAGGACTTTGCAAGCAAAATTTCTGCCTTCGCTAAGCCTGGGCATCTGCACCGTCATGATTTCACTCTCTAGATGTTTTCTTTAATATCTGCGCTTACGACATGGAAGCTGGAGTTGATCTCTGAGATTGTTTTCCACTGAGTTCTGAGATTGTTTTTCAGAGGCTCTGACTTACTGGGGCTAATGGGATTACTGGAGGGGAGGGAAAAAAAATCTGTCATAAACATACAGTTGTCGGGCTTTGTATAGAAGGAAGTATACATCACCCAGGCTTAGTAAAGAATTTGCTTTTTTTTTTTTTTTTTTTTCTTCACATAATCCCTTGGATATTTGCCCTCTTCCTCTAAGTACTCCAGGAGGTTAGGTCAAAGGTTATGAAGGTCGGTTTCTAAACTTAATTGGTATCTTACTACCATTACAAAGAACTGTGCAAACATGGCAAGCTGGAAGAGAAATGCAGTTTAATCACCCAGTGCACCAGCGTTATGCCAAAGGACTATCCCAGAGCTGTCTGCACATGGCCCACAGGGCTGCTCCCACAGCACTGGCTGCTAGGAGTACAGTTCTGGGAGAGACAAACCAGAACACAGACAGATGAACGTAAGAGTAATTAAATGCTGCTTATTATTCCAGACAGTTCTCTCAGTTGGGTATTTCAATTTAAAATGTAGCATGAGAGAATTCTACCCTATCTTCCTGCCCAAAAGGGTACTTTATCACAGAGAGATAAATTAAAAAAAATATAGTTTTCTTAACCTTTTGAAGAATAATGAACACTTTTTTTTCCCTGAACCCATAATTTCATTTAACTAAAAATCTCATCTTCCATTTAAGAACACACACCCATACACAAACCCCCCAATTTCTGTATGTCACCCATGCACCACAGCATCTGGGGGCACTTTACATTTCATTTAAACTGAGGAGCATTTCGTCGCATTCTCCTGCATGCCTGAAGAGTGATGTTGCCACCGTGAAAAGAGACGCAAGAGATGCCTCACCCCAACAAGAGCTATGCAGAGCACAATCATCCTTCATTCATGCGCACTTAGTAGGTGAAACTTGAAATAACGTGTGCAGTGTCAGCTCAGAGACACATCACTTCATTACATGCTTAAGCTAGGGGCCAAGTTGAATTGTTTTGGTTAAGTACTTAGCTGCTGGCTGGCCAGTTAATTTTACAGTCAAATTTTGTACAGTCTACTTAGTTTCTCCCATTTTTAAATAACTGCAACCTCCTGGGGAAATTCTCTCGTAGACCATCTGCTTGTTTCCTATAAATCTCCTTTTCAGACCTTACGCAAATTTCCAAGCTGCCAATCAGAACTTCTTTGATGTTTAGTTGGTGATGAGGAAATAAGAAAAAAAAATTAAAAGTACTGTGAACTGAAGCGTGCAGTACAAAAAGTTATCACCTGATCAGTAAAATAATGACAGCAAGGTCAGTCATTTCTCTGCAGCAGATACATCCTCAGTAAGAGAAGCATTTCTGGTCCTTCCTGGCCACAGGTTAGGACAGGACATTCATGATCCACGGGCAACATACCTTGCATCTTTAGCTGAGTATATTTTCACCTGAGAGTCCGCACAGCCTTGCAGAGCAGTGCAGGAGTTGCCCACAAGCATCTCTTCAGCTTTTTGGCTGCTGACCCCAGAACTACCCCAGTGCAGCGGGAGAGGGGCTTACAGCTGATGGATGCAATGTTACCCATGTCCAAATCCAAAGGGGGGGGGGGGTAAAGGGAAGGAAGAAGTAATTTGGATGGCACAAGGGTAAGGAAGGAAAGAGGAGATAAGGAGATGGTAAATATCACTGTTTCTTATCTGTGAATTTGCATGGCCATGCTTGTGCAAAGCCGCCCTGCTCCCCAGTTTGTGCAGCACTGCAGGGCCCATGCTACCTGAGACAGTTTCCAAACAAACAAGGCAGGAGGGAGCTGCAGCAGTCAGTGAAGGAGCTAACACACTCTGATGTAGCAGATGTTTCTCCCAGCCTGTGTGTGTCTCACAGTGTTAGAAAGTGAGGGGTTTGTATCTATTTTTAATGAAATTAGCACCAGTGTTCAAACTCTCTCCCGAGCATGAACAAACACCACATAAAACCCCACACTTGCATGCGGCAGGCAGAAAGATAGCTGCACCTGCGGGTAGGAGCTGACTTTTGGCTGCTGCCTGTGCCCAGTTCAAGTGTTTGTCACTGCCACAGTAAAATTACACTTCTGCAGAGCACTATAATGGTGCCTTCCAAGGGCTGTGGGTGTCACTAATGCACCTACCAAACAAGAGTGAGATACAACAATACAGTCTGCAGATTTTTTTCCCCAAAAAGTGTTAAAAGACTAAAGGAAAAAAAAACACACACACACAAAAAGCACTTCACACTAGAGAAAATCTAGTGATTGAACATGAAATGAAAAGGCCAAACAACTAAAGGGCATATTGAGCTTCCTGAATGGTTTTATTTCCCCTCACATCTACAGTTTTGGCTCCTTGTTCTGCTTTTTGGCCTCAGAAAACCATGCTGAGTTCAGAATAGCGGATTGCACACAAGTTCTGCCCAACATAACTACACATGCAGGAACTAGTTAAGACACTTTCACAACCATTTGAGAAATCTAAGGAAAAAGTAAAAAACAGAACTTTGTAATAAAGAGGAACTGCAAGAGCTTCCTCAGAACTTCTCCCATAAATAAATAAATAAACAAATGAGATCAGATTCAAACCTAGCAACAGCTGAAACCCACCTAAATATTGCACAAGATTTTAACAGAGAAGATGCAACAGACGTGGGGTCAGCGCTCTGCACTGAACACCTCCAAAAGTTCTGGTTATAAACCAGAACTTCAGACTTCAAGTTATTTGTCTTAATAAATGAACTGAAAAACAGCAGGGCCATGAAATCAGTTGATCTCGTCTGCTTTCCTTCACCCTGTAATCCATGGAGACTTGTCTGCGTGCCTCAGCCAGGTTTACTACAGGCAGCAAGACTGAAGCGAGTCTTCAGGTCCTTCAGTGATTGACTTTTTGTGTTCCAGTTGGTTACCCCACACCATCCTGGTGGGCTTTGCAGGGGCACCAGAGCCTGCAGCTGACTCATCGGTGGTAGACACGAGTAGAAAGGCACGGCAAGACCTTTGCTAGCAGAGGATGAACAGTAAGAGTGCATTTCAGAGGCAGACAGGGAAAACACATCTGGGTTTGGTTGGGTTAGGGCCTGGGGAACAGCACTTTTAAAGCAATTCCCTTAAAGGAGCAGCTGTAGAGTAGAGCAGCAACTAGAGTTAGGGAGAGGTCAAAGGGAAATCTTTAAGGGCTTTTCCTAATGGATAGTTATCTTCTAGCTGTTTTTACAGATGGGCTTATATTGCAAAGGTCACACTGAAACCAACAAAGTTGCCAAAACACTCAGACCCAGATATCGGAGCTCTTGAAAGCAAATATTTGTATCTGGAGAGCACGCCTAGCACATTCAATACATACTTCTGCTCTCTCCACATTAGTCAGTGACCCAAAACAGATCAGACCAGAGCCGAGCAAAAACACTGCACGCTTTGATGATGGCACAGCATGCTTTGAGCCCCTTCCCCAGCAGCTGACTGCATCTGTGCTGCTCCCAGAGGGTGCTGGGGCCATCTTGCAATGCCAGACAACTTGCCTGGGCATTTCACTCTCACCGGTTCTACTCACCTCACAGCAGCACAAGCTTCCAGTGGCTTCACTACATTTTTATTTTATTTAAGTATTTAATGTCATGGTAGCCTCAGGGTCTCAGTGAACTCAGGCTTACACCATGCAAACACAAGCAAGAGTTACAGTCATGCAGTAACTTGGAGACACATATGAGGAAAGCTTCCCTGGCATCCTGAATGCCTGAATAATCCCAGAGACCTAAATACAGCTCTGGCAGGAGGGTGAGGACAGCAGGGGGATTGCTGGCAGTTCAGGGGCAGAACTGAGGACTACAACAAGGAACGCCTTCTGACAATAAGCAGCTGATACCAATCCTGACACAGAGAGGGCTGTGAAAATGTTCATATACCCAGGAGCAACAGCACTGATTCATGATCTTTGCTGTATTTGCATTCAGAACGAAACAGGTTTATAGACGAAGGGTTTTAAAAAAAACAACAGCAGGACATGGACGCAAAAGAGTGGGAACCAAAACTCAGAGTGGGACAACACAGCCCTACCACTGAGGACACGTACCAATTTCCCATGTAAACTATGGACACTTTAAGGGAGGGAAGGCTGTCTTGCTGGAAATGTGCTCTCCCCATCTATTTTTTTGCCAGCCTATCACCTCCTATTAACATTCCCTAGTAGCCTATTTTAGCCCACTGAAACTCCCACCTTTATTATGCCTGCAATGGTAGAGTGCTCCTGCCTCCAGCGCACTCCACAAGTTACAGCAGTCTAAGGTCAGATGCTGCCCAGCGCACAGCAAAGTATCTTTTTTTTCTTTTTGCAGTCTTTACATTAACTAGTTGCTATCCCTAGAAACATGCAAATATTTGGAGATAGGAACAGAACAGTGTCTTCTCCAATTACCAGCATGAACTAACAGGATTCCATTTGACAAGAGCTGTAAGGAAGCCATATGTTATTAGAAGTATTTTCCACGGTAGATTAATAGAAACAATGAGGATTTGATTTGCTGTGTTCAAGAGAAAAAATATGTCCATAAGAAGAGGAGCAATTCTGTCCAAGGTGTTTATGAAACTCTTACCTTACTGTTAAGTCTGCCTGGATTAGTATTCATTAAAACCATTCAGTTCAGATCACGATTTTGTGAGAAGCCTTCTGCAGTGCCTGATGACCCTTTGTAAAGGGTACAAGACAGCAAAGCTCTGAGTTAGCATAAGACGTCATTCTGCATCCAAGTGACAGAAAGGGACACTCGCTATTCACAGGCATAACTGACATCAGAGAAGGAAGGTGAGGAGAGATGTTACCAAATGATCCCCACCTCTTTCTTTAAATCTATGAATTTTTTTGAAGGCAGGTAACTTTACCAAGTAGAAGTTTACAATTGCTTTACATTATGTGATTTTCCATCTAAAAATTAAAAGCAATACTAACAGAAAACATGCTAAATGGTTAAGAGATGGCTCCTGGCAAATCTGAAGTTGGCCTTGTTAATATACAATCAAATAAAGATCTTCCTACTGGTCCCACACCAGGCATCAGTCAATATTTTCAATCATCATGTGGAAATTAATAAAAAATGTAGAAAAGTCACTGGCAGCTACATTTACAGGTGACACAAACCCTTGCAGGATGGTAAAAATGAAGAGTCTGACTGCCACTGAGCAACTGAAATTGATTTGGGGAGGGAAAAAAAGAACTCAAACTGTGTTTTACTTTCAGCAAGTCAGTGACACCAAACTGCAACTGCAGTTATACAGGCTTCGACCCATAAAGCTCCTGTACACTGAAGGATTTAGGAAGTTGCAGTGAAGTAAGAACTGGAGATGAGAACCGGAACTGAGTTTAAGGACCAGATCAACACAATTCGCCGCTGTGTTAGAGCAAGGAGGGATCGGTTTTCCCACTGAAACACAGCACTGTCTAAGTAACGTGCTGGAGAACTAAGAGAGTACAGCAGAAGCAGCAACAAAACACTAACAGGAAATAAGTGTGGCTTGCCTTGTAATTGAGACTCTTGCATACGCAACTCCAGCATCCCAATCTTTCCTTTCAAATAGAAAGAGAGGGGGCAGAAAAGGATTTATTTTCCTGCCCCCAAGCATTTTTAAGGCTGCGGGAAACACCCTACTGGAGGGATTTAAGAACTTTATCTGTAAGTTTCTCTAAAAAGAGAAACCTAACTGGCTTGCAACAACCAATAGGTCCAAGAGCACAATTTAAAGCCTGTTTCAATTAATAGAGAAGGAGGCACCAACAACTAGCTACTAGGAGATAGAGACAGATAAACTCAGAATTAAAAACATAGAAAATACAAGGCAGGTATGGTTTCTGTAAACTGTGATGGTGGTTGGCATGGAAACAAACTACCAACTAAACTGGAAGATCTACCCCTTTGTCTTCAACTCAAGGCTGGAGGCTTGGCTAAAGCTCATCTTCTTACCAAGAGTTACAAGCTTAACGTACATTGCATCTGGTTAGTGCTGTAACAGAGGTCATTGCAAGTCAGATGTGACCATCCCTGCTGGCCTTCAACATCAAAAACTTCAAAGAAGTCATTAAAATAAAACAAGGCATTCTCAACCTGACTGTGGGAAAGGGTTTGGTGGTGGAAGGTGCTGCAGACTTCAGTTTAAAGGACAATCAGTCCTTTATTAGCAATGCCTAGAAGGACATAAATATATTTTTATTTTATGTTCTACTTTACGTCATAAAAAATTCAACTAGAATAGATTTTAAAATAAAAATCTGTACTCCAGCATGCCTTTCTCTCTTCCATGTAAGCCAGCATCTATTATTATTGTATGATGATAACGATTTTTTACTTGATAACTTGACACAATGTAAGCCCAATAAACAAGGTTTTCATATTAATCACAGAAGAGAACCAGTTCTGTTCTATTCCCAACTGTAATGGAAGAGGGTACCTTGCATTAGTTTAAGCACAACGTAACACTGGAAGTACCCAGTGGCCCTAACTGGTAAATGTTTCTGTGATGTACCCTAACACTCCCCTTTTAAGTGCTTAACCTAAAACAGCTTTGGTTTAAAGCTTACAGGTACTCAGTAGCTGTGCTTCTCTTTTCCCGAGTATCCTAACCTGGGTATCTGAAAACAGAGCATCCTATTTAGGGGGTCACTTCAACATTTCTTCCTGTGGATGTTTCAGTAACTCCAGTGGCTCTACAGTGCCTGATGCTTGTCTGCAGCCAAAAGGGAAGTTGCACAGGATTTCATGTGTTATAAATCTATTTAACTGCTGTTATATTCATCAGCTCATAGAAATTAAGATGCAAAAATTAGTGAACGTTTCACTTGGTTGACTACAAGCCTGCCTTGCAATCTTTACCCAAATAATGTGCTTTCTGCCATTCACATTACAGTAAACATAGCTACAGAGGACTGGAAACTGGGAGGTAGGGGAGAGCCCCTGTATTTCCTATTCTCTGGAGTCAATCAGAAATTTCCACTGTTGTGCATAAAAACTGAAACCAAAAACCGTCAATGTAGCTACTTGCTGAGTAAAAATGTAGTGATTTTTCAAGCTGATCAATCCAGAAACCTATTCGTCTGGCATCTACTGGTTGGGAATAGTTATCAGAAATAGGCAGGCAGACAACTGCCAGTAAAGAAACCTCACAACTGGTATGGGTTTTGTGCATCCAGTCAGAACTGACTAAGTTTCCTGTTCTGAAGCTTTCCATTATGGAAAAGCTATCAATCTATGTTAAAATGCTGTTCCCTTGAGCACTTTAAAGGGAAAAAAAAGTAAATCAATTGACTTTTTTGGGGGGCTTCTGTCTCCAGTTCCTAGGAAAAGGATGATCTCGTATTTCCTTTAAGAATTCAGTGCCAATCCCTAATTCTGAACAATGAGGTCGTGGGATTTAAACTATAATTTAGGAAGAAGAAAGAAAAGCTAAACAAAATATTGCAGACTGACAATTTCCATGGGCTGTATAGTCAAATCTGATATCAACATTCCCGTGGGGCCTTGGAGAATTTACAGACACGCCTACTTACATCTGCCCTGGAAAGACAGCAGTAAACTGTGGGAATTACAACTTTTTATTCAGTACAGCTACTCCTCAAATTCTAGAAGATACATGTGAGATATGTATCTGGCTCTGGTTTCCGGCAAGCATCTTTATCTCTGTTTAAGAGAGGTCAACATCCCCCCACGGGGAAGCAGAAGTCTACACGGGAGATTATACACAACAGATCAAACTCGGTAGCCACCTCTGAAAGGAGTCCTGGTACAGGCTGAAAAGCTATCCTGAAATAGCTTGAAAATAAAAAGGGACAGCATGGCATGTCATTCTTCTAAGTCACTTCTTATTTTCCTAGTAACTAAGTACAGAAGAAACTAAGGCCTAGTCCTCAAGGCCAGGCTGGATGGGGCTTGGAGCAGCCTGTACTGGTAGGAGGTGTCCCTGCCCATGGCAAGGGGTTGGAACCAGATGGTCACTAAGGTCCCTTCCAGCCATTCTGTGTTTCTATGAAAGACTAATACACTGGCTCAGAAAACTGTTGTTCAGAAAAAAAATAACCAGCTTCTACACAGATTTGTGGTGTGACATGGAGCAAGCTCTTAACGTCCACCCTTGCCAGCTCTACAGAAACTTATCTATTAATGTAATAGCTTGTATAAAGCTCCACCTGCAGAAAGGTCAATTATTTCGTTGTGAAAAGATTTCCATGACTAACAGAAGGTCAAGGAAAAAACATCCACGCCTGCCTGCCAGTGAGCGTACATCCTTCTGCTGCACACGACCTCTCCTTCCCAGACTCGTTTCCTCACCCGCCTCATGAATCAGGCCAGCTTCAACCACGCTCACGGGGCTCAGCATCCCCAGGAGCTGTGATCTCAGGTATGCGGAGGTGTTCCTAATGTTCATCCTGCGTTCTCACTTCCCCTTATGATCAAGCCTGCTACTTCTGTTGCTGAAATGCCTCCTGGACTGGCCTTGCCACTTGAGATCACCTCTTTCCTGAGCTAGCCTTGAGGCTGCGCGGCACTCAGAACTCAGCCCTCAGCATCTGCTCAGTTCAATGCTGTGATTCCAAAACTATACAATAACAAGTGCACCTGAGCTAAGAATAGCATCTCAAGGATTTTTTCCCCATATATCACCCGTTCTGCAATCTTCCCGTCTACTGGCTGTCACCCACCTCTGTTTGCATCCTCAGGCAGGCAGAAATCTGGTACTCCTGGAGCAGCAGAAAATCCTGTGGATAAATTAAGTGTGTGTGTGAGGGGGAGGTATTTAATTATGTGTTGCCTGGCTTCCTGGCCGTACTGAAGCTTATCCAAGAAGGTTGCAATGAAGGATAAACACAGCACTGGTACAAACAAACCCAGAGAAATATGGTTAAGATAACTGTAATTAGCTAATATGCCAAATGATGCACATTTTCCTTCCGGGTAGCTGGGCACACTGGAAATCTGCACCTCCAAACCCACCTTTGATATATCCTTAAGTTATACAAAAAATAAGATGTATGTCACAATTCTTTGCTACAAGCTTCCTGAAAAACCTGAAATGTAAGATAGAAATTTAATACTGAAAATGTTCTAATGTTAACGCTATATCCAAACCTGCTTCCAGATGCTCTCAGAATCTAAGGACGTGAATATCCAAACTAAATGCACACACTTGTGGTTTCACTGACAGGTGCATAACGTGTGTGCAGTGTGTTTAGTCACACAGTCTCCAAGTATTGCCTCCAGGAACACCATGCACATGCTGCACCCTCGAAGAATGTGCCAGGAGCACACAGCATGTACACAGCACAAAGGCTAAGCCAAATTTTGCAGGCATGAGGGCAATCCCCTCCCTGATCCACAAAGCCACCTGTCGTCAGGTCCATGAGGAAACTGATACATCCTGCATTCAAGGATATGAAATAAATATAAAAGGGCTACTTCCACTCATTTGCATTAACATCAAAGTAGTGCTCATTTACAAAAAAAGAGAGAACTGAGTTGTAAATTAATATAAACCTCCACAAGTACATGATCCCATTCTTCCCTTTATCTTTGAGGGTAACAGAATTCAGTTCTCAACTGACAGAAAATGGAATTCTGAATTTCAGCCACTAACCTCATAAAAACACATTTAGGATTGCTCTGTAATAATAATAAAAAAAATCCACGGTCTTTCGGCTGTCATAAAAAAATCTCCTTAGGTGACTTTCTAGAACAGCAGCAATGTAAACTAGCAAAGAGAAACATGTGGTTTTAATGGCAGATGAGAGACCATTGCTTCTGGGACTGTGAGAAGCTGAATGGATCCCAAAGGTGGATTTTGTTTCCAGGTGTGAGGACTCCTGACTCAGAAGGCCACAGTCCTAAGAGGTTAGATTTCTGCAAAGAGCAGAGAAGCAATTTCTGAAGAATGAAGTGGATTTTTTTGTCCCTCCTCTGCCAGCAAGAATTCTTCATAAATAGCATAAAGGCTATGCAGAATTACTTAAAGTCAGAAGTGCAAATCTAAGGCCACATATAACTTTTCAGAAAACTGGGGTGGGGAGTTTAAAGGAAAATCAGCAACTTGAATGCCAAATGCAGCTTTGAAAAATCCGGAGTACAAATACTTTAAGGATACTCTACCGCTTTATGCCTCCCTGGCACAATTTTTTATCTAGGCTTTGTTCTTCTCTCTCTCAAAAAAAAGCTGAAAACACAAGATCCAACCCACTTCAAGTATTTCATCAAGTAAAGAAACAGACCTGTCTGAAAAAGCAAAACCAAAGGCACTCACTACCTATCAATGCATGACGCAAAACATGTTACAGGGGGAAAAAAGAAAAAACAAACAAACAAACAACAAGTCCCTGCATTTCTGGTTCTCTCATTTACAGAAATTGCCTATAATAAACAAAGAGCTTTAAAAATCATTCTGCAAGAAGCTTGCTTGACAGCATCACTTTCAATAAACAGCATAGCCCCTGGATAATGAAAATCACTGTTAAGTATGTTTAGGGCCTTGACCCATGTCTTTATGGAACTGCAATGGTTTCAGTAGTACTCTGCCCCGACACATACATTTATATGCAGATACAGCTCAGTGTGGCATCATGGCTGCCACACATTTCATAGAAAGCAAAGAAACAAACATGCTTTTGCCAGGGAAGAAAAAAACCTCCAGGATCACGAATACCTACAAACCACTGACTAAATGCATTTGGCTATCACACAATTAAACAGTGCCAGCATTCCTTCTACCAAATTTTCTTTTTCTAAAATGACGCTCAGCTTGTGGACATGAACTGCAAATGAAAACTAGACAGAGATTGTGTTAATATCAGAGAGCTGGTTTAAGGATTCAGGTTAATGCAACAGCTACAGATGATAACAATTAACTATAAGTTTCTGGTCCTGAGACACCAAAGCAAGGATTTCTCATGCAATAAGCAGACAAAAAGTCAAAACTGAGACTGTGTGTAAATGAATATAATTACAGGCAATCAGTGAAACCTGAAACTTTGAGTTTCTTCTCTGAAGTATCACTACATAAAATAAAACTCTGCTGTATCAACTGCTGCTAGTTTCTGTAATGTCTACTGAATTTTTAAGATCTTTTTCCTCTTCTCCCAAATCCCTTTCAGAAACCACTTCCCACAGTTCGCCTTTCATAATTCAGCTCCACTCAGAAGCCATCTGCTCCTTTCCTCACACACACGCTACGCACACTCCAAGGCGAGCACAATACAGAATCTAACTGCGTGATCTCACTTTTTTTTGTTACGACTGCTCGAGTGAGAGCAGCTCCCTCCCACTTCCCGCTTCCTCTCTTCCTCCTCTGCTGTCAAATTTTCTGGGAAGCTGCGTGCTCCTGCATTCAGCTCCCAAGAGCAGGCCTGCAAAGACAAGCTGCTCATCCTGCACTCAGCACAATGAGTGCAGAGGGCACTTACGGGGATTTCAGAAGGTCACAGTCAACTGACTGCAAAGTGTCTCTCTTGCAACACAGCCATCTCAGAGGACAATTACTTCTGGCTCCTCAGCTTTTATCTGTAAACCTAACGCCCTTTCCTAGGCTTCAGTCAGCGGTGCCAGCCCTCTTTCACAGACAGCAGGAAGGATAGCGTCAGCACTGAAGGGACTTGCCCAGTTCCACCTAGCAGGGTGGGAAGAGACTAATTAAATCCCAAATTCCAGACCAGTGGTTTAATCCAGGCCTGGCTGCACTCAGTGCACTTCCTGCCAGCTTTCCAGGTACCATGCTCAAGGGGGAGGTCAGCGGTGCTCCTGCCAGTAACACAGGGGTGAGAAGGAAGCCCTGAAGCTGGCAAATGATGGAAGCAGTGGCAAGTGCCCATGAGGAGAAGGAAGGCAGGTGAGGGCAGAAGCACCACCTCCAAACATCAAGATGCTTGTAGCAATAAAGAAATACCCTACATCCCAACGTCTGCAGGTTTAATGCAAAAACTGGGGTTTGATGCGAGGCTCAGCTGTCATGACAAGCACAAGGACCCTCCTAACAACAGGAGAGATCACAGGCAGAGGGGCGTTGAAGTATTTACCTGTGCTCCCGTGGAGAAAAGAGAGGTGTTTGGTGTCAAGCAGTCTCAAACAATTTTTCTACAGTGCTCCTCAGTAGAGTGTTTACCTGCTGAGTGGGAGTACATTCAGCACGTGCTTCTATGTAAACAGGTACTAATATGTCAGAAGAAGTCAGTCTGTGTTAGCAAAGAAATCAGTCATGGAAATCCGACTCTCAGCATGACAGCATCACTGCAGGGGTAGAACTCAGACAGCTGCCTGAACAACTGCCTCCATCATCTGATGTACTCTCAAAAACACGAGGTCTGGAAAGTGTTCCTACCTGCTCAAATACCGCAGAAAAAAAAAAAAAAAAAAAAAGCATTTTCACTGCAGCTCCTCAGGTATGCTTCTGTCACAGGCTGGCTGTTATGTCAGGTAAAATGTGTTTAACTGCAACTTTTTAAAAAGGAAGTGTGATAGGAAGTGTGATGTTAGCTTTTTCCAAGAAAAGCTTTATGATCCACTGAAAAACACACTAAGTAAGAGCCAAGGTTTGTATTGCCAGGAAAGGATTTTGCAATTCCCCCTTTGAAGGTAAGTTTATAAGCCTCTCTACAGCAAGAGAGAAGTTTTGCTTCCCACAGAAGAGTTAAAATATACTTGAACAAGAAATCTTCTGTAGTTAACTGGTTTCTATAGGAAGTGAATTTAATAAAAGAAAAATGCCAGAGACAGTGTTAATATAGTACATAGCTACACATAAACACACAGATCTTGGTATAAGAATAATGAGGGGAGAAATTCTCAGAGGCTTCACAGCTTGGCTGCTTAATAACTGGTTTAATTCAATGGAGAAGCAAAACTAAGCACACACTGCCTTACAAATGCAGAAGTATTTGAATCAAGTTCAAGCAGACAGAGCCCACATACACAAAGTCCAAAGAGTGCCTCTGTACCTTGAGAACAATGTAAGAGCTCACAAAGCATCATGCTAGACTCAACAACACAAAGCATTCACCTTTTATTACACTACTGATCTACAACTAAAAATTCGTGCAAATACATCTATTGCCTCTTTTTTTTTTTTTTTTAAAAGTCCTTCTTTTCCAGTAAGACATGGCTTATGTGAGTTATTAGGCTACAGTGCTTTTCCTGTTATAGAATGCAAGAGATCGTTAAGAAGACAGAATAAATTTAGCAAGACACAGCACAATGCACTTCTTTCATCATAATTTCAGCCAGACAAATTGGGTAGTCATAGTACCTGCAAGACAACAGCTTTGAGAAGCACCTGGAGATATTTGAGATTGTCAGAAAATCTCTGCTAAGCACATAGCAGCCAGTAATTATTTCACAGCACTCAAAGACAAGAAGGTAGCTCCTCTGAGAACAGAAGACAGAAGGGAGTAGCATATTTATCTGCTTCTGTGGTCTGTCTTTGCTACATGACCTTTGACAGCAATTCAGTATTTCTTCACGAGTCCAGGCCATTGTGCACCCAAAGTGATTTGCACCAGCATCTCCCATTCAGACACCGATCCAGTCCACTCCAATCTGTTTATGAGATCTGTGGAGATCACAGCACACAAGGTCAGTGCTGTGAAGTTACTCAGATTTTTAGAAGAGCCGTGTAAAAAGCTATTCCTCAAGGAGCTTCATTCACCACAATAACTTTTACCAACAACTCGTGTTGTACAAAACTCTCCAACAGGCAATGCTCCATCACAAGACAATACAAAAGCAACACCTTAATCACATGCCAGCATCAGTGCCCCATATTCATTCCAAATGCTGAGGGCTGTTGGCTTTGGGCTAGGCAACATCACTGCCAGCACAATGCTCACCAAATGGGCAGGGTGTGTTGCACCTCACAAACAATAGAGCAACTCTCCCTTAAATCAGGTAGGTATGAAGCTATTCCCAGTGAAGGATAAGTAAGAAGCTAATGGTTGTTATTATTAGCTCTTAAAGCTAACAGTTCATCTGAGTTAAATGCAAGAATAATAATCCCTTTATGACCTTCTCCATTTTTACTATGAAAAGGGACAAAGTTTCATCCAAGATTGTTGTTAACCAGTTTTCAACTATTCTAAACCTTGAAAACTACACTAATTGGAATAAAATTCTACCAGGCTCCTCTATTATTAAGTATCCCTGACTTCTAAGGTCGTAATGCAGAAATGGTAGGCAGGTGGTAGACATGCCCAGGGACTACAGATTATCCATTTTAAAAACTGTTGTGCAATAATGGTGGTGAGGATTTCTTGCTTTTCTTCACTGTTAGTCCCAAATCATTAGTCCAGAAAACTTGTTCTTGTAGCAAGGAAAACTATTACTAAAACCAGTCAAGCCTTAACCTGAAATATCGAAGCTATATCTTGACCAGAAGCAAGAGAGAAAGAAGAAACACTAAAAGATCTGAACTATTCAGCTGGAGAAAATTTCCTCTGCACTTCTATTACAAATGTAATATGGAAAATTAAACACGTCTATATTCACAAAACATAGAAGAATAGGATATAAAGCATCTTCCTTCTGGGGAATAAGTCAAACACAGACTTTTCAAATACCAGCAAAGTTCCCTCTCTAGACACATACGTGTTTCATTTTCTGCTGTTGTACTTCTTCAACCTTTTTTTCTGACAGGCTCACTACAATGCAGGTACAGACAAGCTAATGGTCTGGTTTGAAATATCAAGTTCCCAAAGGAAAAGTAAATCAAAACAAGAATAAAAGCAAGAAAAACTTTTGATCTGCTAGCTGACATTATACCTTTATACACTTTGGTTTTAATCAGAGCTTGGTAATAGACAAGGCAGATATGTACAGAGTCTGCTCAGACTACAAAACACATTAACCTGCACTTGGTCAAAAAAAAAAAAAAAAGAACTTGGTATAATAAAGCAAACCTCCATATTATCTGCAAAAAAGTAATGTTGGTTTTGATTGTGATTTGAGGTTTGTTTGATTTTGCTCAGATTGGCAAGTGGCTTTGTAGAACTCACAACTTCTTAAGACCACAGTGTACACAATGTGTACACACTGGTTTGAGGTGCTCACTGCTATTCCTACATAGAGAGGTATTTCTATTACATAAAAAAGGTAACGTTAAGAAAGTTATGGTACTGGAAAACAAACTGTTAAATGTTTTACTCACTCCCCCCAAAAATATGATATATTTTCATAGATATCCATGTGAAAACTGTGTCTATGTCAGCCACAACATGGAAAAATAATTGTAAGCTGTGTTACATAATGAAAAGTTGCACTGTTGAAATTGGAGAGTATCGATGTTACACTGAATTTACAATAAACTTACAAAACTGAAGCAAAAATGCCTTCTTTCTCAGTTTTGCCTAGTGTCTTTTCTCTTGCATCAACTGCAGATGTTATCCAGGACACAAAAATCATCTACTACTGCTCAGTACAGTTTGCTCAATACAGAATCATGCTCTGCATCTTGCAGTGGTTTCTACCTCAAATGTAGGCATTTTGAAGTGCTTAGAAGTGTCAGCAATGATCCACAGTTTCATTTTCTTGCACTCTATCTCCCCTTTACCTTAAATATAAGCAAAACTCACAGTCATGGCCAGCAGGTCCTGATAGCATCCAAGAGTTGACAGCGACTCTGATTAGCAAGTGGCCTGGGATGTGCTCACCAATGCAGTATGAAAATTTAACTGGATTGGTCAAAGTCAACACATTAACAACCTGACTGCTCTCCAGCTCATTTATTAGATCCAATGTTAAAGGTTAACACCAGAAGTAAGGCAGTTTCCAGGAGAGGGGAAGAATGAAGAGGGGACAGCACGTTGCCCGCAGTGCCTGCTGTGTGCTGAGGGTGGTGGGCTGCTCACCCTGAGCTCCTGCAGCAGGTCTGGCAGAAGAATGGACACTTGGGATTGAACGAATATACTAATGGAGACAGGAAGGACAAGATTTGGGAAACAAGAAGTGTTTCCAGGTTAGTCTAATTTATTCTTTGTATAGTCTCAACCTCTATTATTTTCTCCACAATATTTCACATATTTAAAGCAGCAGCTTTTTCCAGTCCTGACTGTAATACTCTGTTCTGTTTTAGATGTCACAGATGAAAGTACAGTGGTGGCCTGGTGAGGAAAACAACAATCAACCCTTCAATGAGTTACCTCCAAGAAAACATATAGAAGGTTTGTTAACACTGAGGTTGCTGTGTCAGAAACAAACAGGTTTAGAAAGAGACTTGGGACTCTCACTTCTGGGCTTGGGGCATGTTGAAATAGTCGCCATGAGTTGTTCTCATCCAACTGGCCTCTCAGTTCGCATGACCCTACTGGAGGGAAGCCAGTTCACAGAACTGCTGTGTATTTGCAGAGTGACTGTTTCACGCTCTCTCAGCACACAGAGTTTCCATATGGGAGGGAACCAAAACGAACAAAAAAACCCCTCTTACCCAGAGAGCTTCCCAGCACAGTCACAGACTGCCATTAGCGCTCTAAGTGGAGAGTAAGAGATCCAGCAGACACCTAAGAAAAGATGCGTCACTGACTTAAAGCACCTCAGCTGTGAAGACAACTTCTTCAAAAGCAGTGTTGCTCCAGCCTACCTGGATTCAGGAGTCCAGGTAATTAATTACTCATCTATGAATCTGAAGGGCTAGTCTAAACATCAACTAAAGTGTGATGCACACCAAGATCTTTGGGCTTGACCAAAGACACAGCCCAGGGGTTAAATAAGGTTGACACAGAAAGATCAGACACAATATGCCATCATTATTTTTTTAAGTAGTCTATTAATTAAATTCTGGTAGGCTTCAGATATTTTTCCATTCAATTTCTCTCTAGCACCACAAGACCTCAAAATGATTTCACTCAAGTTTCACTCCCAAGTTAAGAATACAAACCATATCTTCAGGAAACACCACAGCAAATATACACAGAGGTGTATATTTCCTTTCTTACAATACTCCAGTCAATATGAACCATGACATGGCTACTAGATGCTGCAAAAAAAAACAGAATGTATGGCTGCATGTAGGAGTTCATACTCCATAATATTTTGCTCTTCAAAAGGTAAAATACACCTGGTATAGCTTTCATGACAGCGTTACTAGACCTGTTATACAGAACTCCTGTGTGCCTTGAACTGTTATGCAAAATCAAAAGTCAGTTTCTGTTTTGCTGAAGTTATTCAGCAATGAGTTCTAGTTTTTTGCAGCCAGCTGCTTTGAAATGGCAAATATTAGAATGAAGAGATAATTAGGTAACATTCATTTTCACTAAGAGCAGTAACCATGTAAAGAGCTGGATCTTTGAATCAGAATTGAGTCTGATTCTGATCATAACTGTTTAGTAACTTGTAGCATTTTATGTTCAGACATATGCAACTTTCACAGGAAGTTATCTGACATTACCTGTTCTTCTTTTTCTTTGGTCTTGCTCCTGGAGACTCTGGAAGAGGTAACATCCTGAGCTGGAATGACAGAGATTTGATGCAGTGGCATGTTCATCACACCGCCTTGTTTGGTCCAATCATTTACAGAAAGGAGGCTTGAAGGCAGCACTCATTCAGTGCCATTGTCAGGCCTTGCACCTAAAACAACAACAAAAAAACATGATGTTAAAGTAGCTTGAAATGCAATTATTTCTAAACCAAAGCTAAGCCATCAAGTAAACCAAGGTGCACCTCCTTCCCTCTGGTTTCTGAACAGGAAATAGTTCGGTGCGTTGGCTGGGTGAGAAAAGACACAGGACTTTTCAGGAGCCGGTACCTGACAGGTCAGAGCACAGTTTATGCAAATAATTAAGTAAGTTATCAACAGTTCTGGAAGTGGTCCCAGAGCGGGACAGAGGGCAAGGCTCAAGCTTGAGCATGCGTAGATAGAGAGGAGGAGAATGAGCAGCTCTCCCTGCTGAGCAGCCAGAGCGTGCTACCTGGAGGTACAGAAAGCAAAGCTGGCATGGGCAGTTTCTTGAGCTGCCAGCTTCACCACACCAGATCAAAGTGCTTCAGAAACAGTCCTGAATGAGGCTGAGTGCCATGGCTTTATTTAAAAACACTCTGGTCTGCATTTGGCTCCTGACATTCATTCAAATATGTACCAACAACAGGAAGACACGTTATGTTAGCTTATGCTTTCTTAGGGTCATTGGAGAATATTATAATCCAAATCCCTTGCTAGGAATCAGAATCCACTGGATTACATATTTTTCCTCCCCTCACTAATACAACTTTACACAGAGGAGCATTACACACAAGAAAGACAGTAATAGATATAAATTATCCAAATTTGGCAGCTGTAATCTGAAAGGCATGCATAATTAGCCATACCTTTTATTAAATTAGCAAAGTTGCATTAAATACAAAGCCTTCTGAAACATGTAGGATCATGGAGTGTTTAATTGGAACCTAACCTGTTGCAAATTAGAAACAATCAATTGTGTTTAAGGAAAGGATTAGAGAGGAATTAACACAGGAGGGACTATATAAGTGGGGCAAAAGGATGATGCATTGTTCTTCTGTTTCCATAACAGATCAACTTTTTGTTTGCTCATGAATCTGTCCCAGCAGAAAACAAGGACTAGATAGCCTATATATTACGCTGCTAAACAGTTTGGAAGAGGTATAAGCCAGCACTTAATGTATACCCTTAGCACATAGGGCACACATTTCTTATTGAATATTTACTTAGCTTTAGGTTTTAAAGATAGGCCAAACTTCCTAGGTTCTTGATTCTGTGAAAGATGCTGGCCTGGTCCAGTCTTATTACCATTAGGCTCCACAGGAGTCCTGCATGATCTTTGACTGCTTTTGATTAAATAGGGAAAAATATACTACATATCGCAAGGCACTTTATGCAGGGAATGATAGCTCAGCATCCTCTTTCCACTGAGGGGGAAAAGAGTAACCAGAGGTCATACAGAAAGTCGCCAGCAAAAACAAAGGCAATGCCTGCTGCTTCCCAATCACACACTCCATTTGCCCATTAGAGCGCTCAGCCAAATTCAAGAGCGTTCCTGACACCTGGTCAGGATTTTTATTACTTTCAGTGCCAAGACAGCACATCATAACGCATTCATGGAAGCTTTGAAGGCAATGCCTCCATAACTTCTAGACACCACTGATCTTAACAATAAAGCACATCTATATGCATGAATAGGCAACAAGGACACTTCCTTATTGGATGACAGAGGGAAACATGGAACTTATCAGCACGACTGTAAATCAGCTCTAGCAAAAAGAGAAAAACCCTGAAACTCACTGGGTCCTCCACAACTGTTTAGTTTCATCCTCTAAAGGAGCTGATCCATAAGTGCCAGGAGGAGAGATAATCATGGGCTGAATCAGGAATAGCAAACTGAAGTAAACAAAGCAGGAATGGAAGGTATTTTCCCAAGAAAACATAAGGAAATGAAATCCAGAGAGCGTCATGCTCCAATGAAAATATGTCAGGTAACGTGTTCTGTGCTACTGCCAGCAACGGCTGAACCAAGGGGGAGGAGGGCAAGGAGACAGACCCTGCTCTGTGCCCCCCCGAGAAGGGTCCTGGGCTTGCAGGCAGGGGCATTTTATTACCATAAAAAGAATAAGGAAACTTATTAGAAAACACAGCTAAACCCTCCTGATTATGACAAACACATCAGACCAGTTTTTCTGCAGGTACTTCGAGGATAGCACGTGTTAGAATTCTTTGCCAGAAACCAACCAGCAGATATAATCCAATTAGATATTCAAAGACGATGTGAAACAGCCCTCCGCTGGTAAAGTAGCCTGGCAGACACTCAATAAAGCCTGCCTTTGTTCAAGTGGAGCTTAGAAAAAGCTCTAAACTTACCCAGATGCCACACAGTAACATCTCCAGCCAGAAGGGACCCTAACAACACACAGACTCAAAGCCTGTTGGTCTCAACCTGAAGCACCTTAGCTCTGCAGTGCTAATTAAAGGATAAAGTTACACGAGTCAAGAGACCATCTGCAGTAACCAAGTGCAAACAGACCAGGTGCCAGAAAAGCAACGCCACTCAAAAAACACAACCAATTGAAGCAAGCTCTGTGGGATCTTTTCCCACAGCTAAATTAACACCAAGGGCTCCCTGACCCAGGGGGGCGAGGAGCTGGGCACCTGGGAACAAGGATTTAAATTTCAGGCACGTCAAATGGGGGACCAGCCAGAAAGGTTCCCCAAGCAGGCAATGCTAAGGCTAGGGGACTGCTCCTAGTTGCTCCCTTCCATTCAGGATTTGCAGCTGTAAGTAGTACTGTGCAGATAGCTGTTCAAGCCCTCTCTCGTACAGCCTAAGCAATCCTTTATTGCTGCAGCACCTCTCCCCACCTACCCAACAGCTGAGCACACACACCCAGGCAGATAACACGTCTACTTCCTCCTCCTTGTGCAGGATCCGTCTCACAAACCCCACACACGAGGGAAGCCCCATGACCATTCGTATAGGTGTCTTGTTTGTGGAGGAAGGACTTTCCAGCTCCATTTTGCCTGGAAAGCTGAATTAATCATGGAATGGCAGGAAAGGGAGAGATAGGGCACATGCACGAGCCAGGTCCTGTAAGCAGCGCAGACATTTGCCTGCAAAGGATGAGGGATCCTGTTCTCCTGCCCCCAGGGCTGGTAACGTATCATTCACTCTAAGAAAATACTTAAAGAAAACCTCTAAGGAGTTTGGGCATTCAGCAAACAATAATGAGCTAATCCTGTTTTCATAGCTGGACCCATGAGAGCGTTCCTTACTGATACTGCCAACAGCCTGTAAGCCACAGCCTGCTGCTCGTGCCCCAGGCTTCCCACCAACCTGTCCGGGACACAGGGGAAGCCCTCCTGTCCCCCCATCCACAGCCATACCGGTTCCTGCAAACTGGATTCCAGCGATGCTGCCAACTGTGGAGAGCCTTCAGAAACCAGAATCATTTCAACAGAGAAAATCCTGGCCTCAGAGTCCCCAAGACAGCTCTCAACAGAGGGATGATTTCACCCAGGTAGCCCAGTTCTGCTCTCTGCAGGGCATGCAGACAGTAACTAAAAACACCAGCAGACACCTGGAACCACTTCAGTTGTAATGCTCTGCCCCTCCTTACCTTGCTAGAACCATGGCAAGATCAGTAAGATTCAGAGGGAATGAGACTAAGTCTTTTAAGGTACTCCAGAAGAAAGGAAGGAAAAGCATGTGCATGAGGAGGGCCTGGCAGGCTGGGCACACCCCAGGGCAGTTCAGTCTCCTGATGGCAACAGAGCATTACATTCCTTTCAGTCACCGGCATTAAGTACATGAGAGGTGACAACTGACAGCAACAGGTAACCTCACCATGGCAAAAGCAGCTGGGAGACTGTTTAAAGCCCCGCTTCCATCATCTACCCCATCAGGACCTTGCTGACAAGACAAGAACACATCAGCCATGAGGTGAGCCCTAATGCTCTGCAAATTCATGGCCTGCTATGGCAAGAAGTGCCACTGGAAGAAGCAAGGCCGATGTTCTGCTGTCCGCCACCCAAAGCAACTTTTCTATTACATGTTCCGAAATAAAGGCTCAACAGCTCCTTGCCAAAGATTCCCAGCTAGACTGTGGCAAGAGAACACAAATGCTGGTTTCCTGTTCGTGGCTTAGTATCTAGCACAATCTAAAAATCTGGTCATTTAAACATTAGGTCATTTAAACTTCAAAGTCCACCACATTCGGTTGTTACACAGCCTATGTTGGAGACCTCCAAGAGAAGCTCTAGTGCTATAGTAACAGTGGCTGCAGATGTTCGCAGGCCATACCGAAATGAAAGCATCCTGTGGATGTATGTAGGTGTGCACACATGCTTTACATTGACCACAGGAGGAGAAAAAGAGACTCACATTTCTGTTGTTTTACTATTTGAAGTATAATAGATGCTCAGGATTACAAAAACAAACAACAACAAAAACACCCACCAACTTCCTATGCAAGAAAGACAAACCCTGTAACCTGCACTGTAAGCAAAATATGAAGCAAGAGGTAACTAGAAGGAATTTCACCTGCGAGTTGTTCCTGACTGTTTGCTCCAAGGCTTCTGATACTTTATTCAATTCCCTTAGCCCCCATTGATGGCTGTGAGTTGTATCACATAGGTCAGTGGTCTGATAATCTTTAGGAGGATGGGCAAGTTAAAAATAAAGAAACAGATCACTGCTATCCAGATAATCCAGACACTGCGCAGCACTGTGTTATGCCACAAATACCCTGCCTCAAAGCTGCTGAAGTCCATAGAGCTCAGGGGATGCACTGGCTGCAGGGTGGAAAGTGCTGCCCTGAGGCTTGGTGGAACACCAATGTGAACTGTGATCTTCTAAAACTTCCCCTCTGCACAGCACAAAAAACAACCAACCCAAACAGGAATGGAAACCCTCTGAAAAACACCCTCTGACTACTGCAAGATGGCATAACGCTTATTTTAGGTGAGACTGGAAATAATCTATTAATGCAGCTTTGGAATCTGTTTTTCTACTGAAGGCCTTGATGAAGTTCCCATAAGCATAAAATTTTATCCTCCCCCCTGAAGTTAGCAGAAGCACTCATCCAGTGAATTTAGCAAATGCCTGTGTGCATCTTACTTTGCTTACCTACCTTGACATTTGAACTGGATAGGGCTTATATCTACTTTCTATACAATGTATATTCCATATTTGTAAATACTTCCAATCCTATTAGCTTGTGTTGGCTCTAGTTTCAAGCTTTTATTTATTTTATTTTGAGCTTGTCAGGACTCCTCCCCTACTAATGTGGCTTACATAATTCTTTTCCAGAGATGACAGATGTGCATCTTCAAAAAGAGGATCCTGCATCTGCGTTTCATTTTGTTTTACTGTAGTTCAATCAGTACTTTGTTAACAGCATCATTTAAGAGATGTCATCATGGTTTATGTACTTCACATGCTTTTGTTAACTTGACAAACAAATCTAATGAAGAGAGCTTAAGCTGAGAGGGAAGAAAAACTGGCACTTCTTTCCCTGCAGTACCTTTCACATTTTAGGGTTCATTCAATGTTGTATGTGAAAAGAGCTGCCAGAGTTGGACCTTGCTCTACACAGAGATAATTCTGAATTATTGCTATCTACAGCTATGCCTCTGTACACATTATCTTGCATTGTTTACTAACTCAGCTGCAACTTCTCACTTTGTTATCTCAGTTCCTCCTTTCTTCCACCTGCACGTGTACTAAAAATAATCAACTTGAAGACTCAAAAATATTTTTCTTTTAATATTTTTGAATTACATTATGTAGTTGAAATGAAAAGAAAGTTAGAAAGGGGACAAGAGATCCTTCTGCATGCTCTCCATGTTCCCTTTAAAAGCTTCCCAAGATACAGGAACATACAGCTGCAGACTACACACACCACATAGAAAAACAGAGATATCTGCCAGCTCTGGCTGACTACTCTCTAAATACAAAAATGATTGGTTTTACAAACATTTCTCCATAATGGAACTAGACAAGCAAGCTGTTAAACTACAGAATCAGTAAATTATGGTCCCAGAGCTCCCCTCCCTTGACTTCAATGAAAGCCGAGCATGGTCTGCACCTCATGAACAGATTCCTTCAGCTGTCCCCTTCAAATCCAATCAGTTGCTAAGTGCAATTACGAACTAGCTTGGCAGCACTGAGAAGAAAACGTCACTTCTCTCTGTTCCCATAAGAAAATAACATAGCCGTTATGTTCCCCTGAGAAAAACAAACAAACAAACAAAAAACCCACCATAGAAATTACTATTTTCTGCTTATCCTAGAAGTGACTTACCTGCACCACTGGCATCATCACACCCTGCAGAGCCATCCAAGCACTCAGTGCACATGCAGGGTGCAGCTCCTGCTACAGAGGCCCAACTTCACTGACTACATCCATGCTCTGCTAGGTTGTACATATTTTTAAGAAATTCCCCTTGCATATGTGTTGATGAAACCTCCTGTAATATCAGCAATAATCCCTGGGACAGTCTCTAACTATCACAAGCAAAAAGAGGCAAAGCCTCAGTTTCACTCTCCACACTGGGAACCCCTAAGGATGGAGGGGGGAGAGGTCAAGAGCTAGAGGGATGCTGTTTTCTAAGCCAGCATGCAGAGGTCTCTAACTGCACCATTCAATTTCCACTCCCATTTGCATTAGGAAGTACCACACATTTTCGTGCCTAGACCATCACCATTTCACTCATCCCTTCACATCAAACACCTTCCTGCTCCAATGTGCTTTCAAATAGAGCAAGTCTAGCACACGGTTGTGCAGCAACCTCTCTTCATGGCTTTGCTTCAAGCAGGATGTAATATCACAGCATTCATGGGGTGTGCCTTGTTATCACTCCTAGCCATGATCCTGTCAACTCCCACAATAAGTAGAGGTCAGCTTTCTGAGAAATTAATGCCCTCCTCCAGGGAAGACATTTCTCCCTCTGATCTGGTACTGACTGCACACTTGAGAGCAAGAATTCACCTGTTTTGATCACATGGCTCAAATTAATATTTTCTTAAAGATAGGGATGATGACTTGCTTCTTCATCATATTCAGGTTCTTGCTTCTTCATCATGCAACAGCACCATAACTGTTCCTGCAGTTTTTAAGAAAAGCTTTTGCATCTTCATTGTGTGTCCAAAATCACTGCACAGCGTTAATCTACACCATGCCACACGTGTGGCTGCTTGCTCTTGCTGGTGATAGCCAGTGCATCTTTTCCTTACTAACCCATAGGAATGCCTATTGGTGAGGTTTCATACCATTTGAACTTCTTAAATGAAAGGGGAAAAAAAAAAAGATTACTGCAAACATAGTTTGGGAATGGTAAAGAGCACCACAGTCAGTCCTCTGCAATCGTCCATCACCCTGCGATCAGCACAGAGGGGTCCACAGCCGATCTGTTGGATACAAACAAACATATCCTTTCCCCCACTATTGGAAAAAGGCAAAGCCCACAGAACTATGACATGCCAGGCAAAGACAGCAAGTGGTATCAAGTGCAGCACAATAACGCAGGCCCCCGGAGTAACAGGAAATCTCTTAGGCAAAACATCCACATGATCTGCACGATTAGGCAAAGCATTCCCTATGACGACTGATGAGTTTTGAAAGAAAATTTTGTTGAAGGTTGCAGTCAAATGGAAAGAGGGACACACTAACACACGTACAGACCAATGAGAGAAGTCTGCACCAAAATAGATTTGTAGGCAAGCTTCTAGTCTAGGATAGAAGTCCTCATGATATAATTTATGATTGCCACCCCTATAATTTATGATCACCTCCCATTCTCTGCCGCAATCATTTTGAAGTTCATGAAACTAACTCAGTTCTGAAATCCAAAGAAAAATTGCTTTATATTTTGATCTTCATAACTAATAAAGACTATTAAAAACAAATACATAAATTTACATCAAAGATAATGAAAGTCTGTTTTTTTCAAACAATGTAAATATTTACAGCACAAGATAGCGAAGAAACAAAACAATCTCATTATTGTTCAGTGAGGACATTGCTCACATTCTGTATTATGCATGGATAACAATGATGCATTTTTAGGGTAATCCTGTACTACATCACTTATTTTCCAGTACATCAGAAATTAACGTTTGTGAAAGCTATTTAAGAACAACAGGCGCCTAAGCAACGTTTTTCACCATTGTTTAACTGCTACCAGGCAAACTGTTCATCCTAAGCCAGAGTAAAAAGAAGATAGTATTGACTAAACTATTCTGCATTTTGGAGAAGTATGAAATCGTTGTTTCTCTGATGCTGGGTGAATAAGAAGCTTCTAAACTGATGCACATCAGAATGCATTTCTTTTGAATGATTCATGAGTTAAATCTCAGATCACTACTTACAGGCTTAAGTTACAACATATCTTTTCTCTGGAAATCTTTAAAGCAAACAAGCAAACAAATATAGATTTCTGCATCATTATGCCTAACCATTAGGCTCTTTTTAAGGAAACAGCTATAAAAGTTCCTTAGAACCTGCACAGTACAGGAATTGGAGAGCCCCAAACCAGTTTCTTCAAAAGCTCAAGCATTAAACAAGACTGTCAATGTACCTAGCATTTTGTACCTGATTCTTCCACAAACTTGCATGACATAACATCATTTTCAAGCATATTTCCCCATGCTTTAGAATAAAATGACCTTCTGATGCAAAACTAGGTACATGAAGTCATTTGCTATGCCCTGAAGTTAAGAGTGTTAAATTTTAAATACATTTTAAATCCAAGGGAATGCTACAGGTCACTACTTTTTATTACAGATATATTCATGGATAGCACGTCTACTTCATGGCTGGACAATGGTATTTCCAACTTCCCTACCTCCTGGATGCTTCACCCACACAAAAAACTTGTAGGACTGGCATCGCTCCTTACTGTGGCAATACACAGTACCTGGCACAACCAAATCCCAGACGCTATGGTAAGGCCTGCAATAACAGCGGGATGTGTGTTAATCACTCCTGCAGGGGTTACACCTGCACAGCCACCATTGCGATTCTTGATTTGACATAGTTGCTAGCGAGGCAAATATGGTATTTCTCATCAATTTCAACATGGAAATTGCACTATGAAGAGTTTAAGAACCTCTGTGTAACAGCATTATCATTAAATAGCAAAACTGCATAAAGCCTACAAACAGAGTGCAGGTCTGAACAGAATTAATTCCCCTCCAGTGCCAGAACAAGACAGTCTCTCCCAGCTACAAGCTTGTCACAGTGCACGCAGCGAGATTAAAACCCTGCACCTTCTCTTCTTATCTCAAGTATCCATACTGTAGCTTAAAGCCCAGGCAAGTGATTTCAGAGGGCTGACAAACAGTCAGGCTCCCCGCATCCCAGCTCCCCACGCGACACATTGCTGACACCAACGCGCACTGGCAGCAGAGAAGTGTCAGCAAAAACAATTTCCTTTCACTAGCAAGCTGGTTCATGCAAGTGTGCTGGAAGGCGTATGTCGGGTCTGCGTGTCCTCCCCCCTCAACTGTGCTCTGTGCCACCAGAAAAGAAGGAACTGGCATTACTGAGCCCCCCAGACAAGGCACTCCTCACCATGGTCTATAAAAGGCCATTCATCCCCACTGTACCTAAAATAGCTGCTAGATGCGGTCATGAGATGAATACACGACTGTGGATTCCTTTCTTATATTTACAAGAAACCTAGTGTCCACTGCTTACTTCCTCACCCTCCGTCCTTGTTCTTTGTTCTGCAACCGAGTGTTCACCCTTTCTGTCCCACCCCTAATTTGTCCCTTCGTTTCTACAAACATTTAGATGCCTGGAAAAACAGTTAACAAGAAGTTTAGAGAAACACAACAAAACTCCATCAATCCATTCCTATGCACATACAAGCTCTATATATAATCTTATGAAAAAAATCTATTGCAGCTATCTACCAGGACTAAAACAGGATTTCTAAGCCCATCTGTCAACCACGGGCAGATGCAAAAGGCTGCTAAGACAGCAAGTGTGCAGGTGAACGGAAACTGTGCCTGTTCATGAGAAACCATGAGAATTGTACAGGTCTGTTTCTTGCTGCTTGGGAAGAGGCTGACTCATAGTGCCAAAATGGCTTCTGTTTTTTCACCCAGGAGATGCTCCAACCAATCTTCAGGTATCTACTAAAGGTAGGAAGAAACCCAGGCCATTAGAGAGCAGCAAACTGTCAGACAAAACATGTTTTAGATGAAGCTGGTAGTAGCCAGGGCAATGCAGCGGAATGGATTCTGGGATGCAGTTGCATATCCACAGGGCAAGCAAAGGAAGTCAATATGGGAAGCTGTCCATACGGAGAAAGGCTTAAAATAAAATTCAGGATCATGACCACAGCACCGATACCAATTGGTCACATTTTTCAACCCTATCACATTTATAAGTGTTTTTTCTGTCTTCTTCCCTAATAGATGGGTTTTCCTTTAAATTAGTTTAGAGAGGAGCCATCAAGATAAGACAAGTGTGCTGAATAGAGCCCATGCAATTCTGGTGCATGTGAGCACTATTACAAAACCTGAAACATTTATGAGGACAAAAACTGGAAGGAACAGCAGTTTCCATCAGGCATCTACTGAAACTGAAGGCAAGAAGAAAAAGGTCATTTTATTTTTTTTTTAACTGAAATTTCATCAGTCTGAGAAGAAAACATCCTGTTGGAAAGAGGGGAGCGTTGAACCTGTTGAGGTTGCATCAGAATTTTACATCAGCTGCATCCAAAGCTGCAGTTAAGAAGAAAAAGAGCCCATCTTGCTTTCCTTCATGTTTTCCAGGACCTACACCTGGTGCTCATGTGGTTTCCTTCTTTAAGTAGTCAGAATTAAAACAGTATCCAGGCATATCCGCTCTTCCAAAAAGTAGATAAAAAATTACTACTGACAAATAACCTGAATGTCTGCTGAACTGGCCTAATAGAGCAATAAGGACATATTTCTTTATTAAGCAGCTTTAAATGACAAATGTAAGATTCTTTTTTTTTTTGTAATTGAAAAAAAAAAAAAAAAAAGAAAAAAAGAAAACTACTTTCTATTCCAAGTGCAACAGATGATGTCAGAGAACCAAGACAAAATCCCCTCAGTTTTCTGCTCGCTCAGGCCAGCTGGCCTGTTCCACCCCAGAGACAGCCCCAGCTTCGGTACAGGCTCACATCGGCACCAAGGCAGACATAAAGTACTTCATGCTGCAGGGTATGGATTCTGTTAGTTTGGAAGTGGCAGGAGCCTGCAAGTGACCAAAACATTTCTGATTTCTCCTCGGAGAACGCAATCATTCTCCTTCAGCACCCGGGTGCAAGAGGAAGCACCTCAGGCGCTGAGCCCTCAGTGCCATAAGGCGCCCAGTTCCTCCTTGCACACTGCCGCATTAGCTGTGCTCTCTGAAAGAGGCACTAAACCTTGGTCCCATGGGAAGTCACACTTCTGTTTCACAGGGACACAAGCTATTTACTTAAGAGTATCAGCTGGCAATGGCAAAGCTCCTCTTTCACAAGCTCCCTTTACCACCCCCTGTTGAAGAAGTAATTTGGCACAAATCTCACATTCCCTGCATTTCCTGCGAAGTTAACGGAAGTTTCACACTTTTGCAAGGTCAGCTCAACTCTCACTACACTCTTATAGAGGACAGGGACTAACTTAGAAACTAAACAAAAAAGAGGCTAGCAAGTATTCAAATCCCAATCTTATGAGATGTTAAATAACCCAGTGGAAAAGGCTCTTTTTTCCCTTGTTGCCAAAACATGCTGGTTCTGCAGCAAAACCAGGCAGCTTTCTTGTTAACGCTAAACCAATGCTACGTAACAGTTTGAAACAGGAAACGAAAAGGATACCACGGACACACAACGTGAGAAGGTTTGTTTGTATGCTCAGTGTTTGGGGGAAACCATATCACTTCCTTCAGGGCTACACACCAAGGAGGGCATCTCCTCTGCCTGAAAAATAGGCACTGCTGACGAAACAGCACCCTACAGTATCTAGCTGGGGACAAGATTCAGCAGTTCAGTGCAAGATCAGCACCATTACCCTTAGCTGGTGTCCCCTCAAAATTCCCCCTCCAAACTGATTCTGCCCAGACTTTCTTCCTGACTGACAAACCCAAGATTTCACTTCAGTCTCCGATCTTGTTCCATCTGCAGGCTGTAAATTAGAATACCTCTTCAATTAGAGATCAATGATGGGATTAGAAGGTGGATTATTTTTAGCAGCCCTCTGATTGAGCCAGTGTCACAGTCAGTTATGAGTCACTGCCTTTCCTAGAACTATATTTTATGCCCCAACTTCCAATGCAACATTTAGTAGCTCTTCAAAGGCCATCATCTATCAGTCGTCTTTGCTGGGAACAGAGAAAAGGGAAAGCAGCTATCATTCAGCCCAGAAGAGACTTCTTAAGATCTTCAGGATTCTCGTTCAAAACCTAGAAAGAAGGGCAAGGGGAGATAAAGAGCTCTGCAGAGGCACAGCCATCTTCACAGCTGTGCTGAAGACAGTTACAGGCTCGAATAACCTATCCCTGACAGCTGTCGTGCTGGAGTGGCATCTCCTACACAAGAGGTCTTGTGAGGCCCAGCGACAGTACACTGCACTGTGTTCTTGTTCGTTGGGTTACAGCATGACTTGGCTCGCCAGTGATTATCTCTCCCCACACCACCACCTTTTTTTTTGGCACATTCCAGCAGAGGAAAGGCTCAGCACAGAAATTTGCCAGCTCTCCCTTGACTCACGGGGGTTGCTGGACACTGAGGACAAACAGCACCCGGGAAAAGCAGGCCTGTGCTCCAGCACGGCCATGCCACCGGCCTTGGCGGGACGTGCTGTGCATGGCCATGCTGCCTTCCACCCCATCTTCTGCTGGCAAGAGCTGTTTCCAGACTTGAAACCCAACAGTTTCTTCATCTCACTAAATTCCCTATTCTGGCTCAGATGTCTCTAATATGCATTAGTTAGATTACATCAGTCACAAAGAACTGTCCATGAGGCTCACAGGACACAGCTCAAAGGAGGCCAGTCAGAGTCTGGACAATCAATCCGCCGTTTCTCCTTCCCTTACTCACACAAGAAATAATGCCAGTTACAACTGTGTGACAAGGGATGAGTATACGGTTTGTGAGGTCTTGTGGAAAGCACAGCAATACTGAAGTATGAGTGTGAAACCCACAAGCACACCACCCCTGCACAGGCTCAGCCAGTTAAGACAGGCTCAGCCAAACCCATGCAGGACTTGCAAAGCTGAGAGCCCAAATACAGCAGCTAGGAAGGACATGAAAAGAGAGCTGAGAGCTGACAGCAGCCAGCCAGCAGCCTCACCAGCAGGATGCCCTGATGGCAGCATGGGCTCATTGCCAAGTCTGAGCACAGCACCTGTAACACTGCACAGGTATACACCCCAGGGGGCATTCAGAGATGGAGCACGTGTCCCAGCTGACAAGCAGAGCTCAAGTACACAGACAAAGCAAGCAACCATAACAAATGTCTAATGCACACACAATGGAAGATCACAGCCAAGAGTCAAATGCATGATGTATTTAATTCCCTTTCTATGTAAGGAACTGATCCTGACTCAGCTTCCTTGCGCTCAGGATCCCTGTCAGCTGAACCACACAATGCCACACTTGCTTCTTAACAGGGTATCACTGAATGGAGGAAAACGAGTGAGAAAACTGATATCAACACCAGCAGTGAATAAAAGCCTGGGCTTGGTGCAGATACAAGTGTCTCGGCTCCCTACGCACCAGATGTTGACCATGGGAGACTCAGATCCTGGGAAGAATAAAACCACCAAAAGACTACAAAGCATACATCAGACTAACCAACTGCGTGTGGCAGGTAGGTAAGTAGAGGAGATGCACCCACTTTTCACTACAAGCATCTACGGTGAGGAGACACAAAATGCAAGAAGCTCTTAGACAATGCTGGTACAAGCCACAGGGCTCTGGCGGGGCTGTCTATTGCTGCTTTGAACAGAGCCTTGAAGCTGAAGTTCTCATCTTTCACTTGCACAATGTCCAGCTAGAAACAAAGCTATACACCTCATTAAAGAAAAAAAAAAAAAAAAAAAAAAAAAAAGTAATTATATCAGGAAAGCTCAAAGAGGAATAATCTTGAAACCCTAGATATTTAGAAAATACAACAGGACCTTGCAAACCTCACCTTCTGAGCAATTCACCTGGAAAACACCACACTGCAGTTTTCCTACACTCCCAGGAAGGGATATAAAAAGAACCTCATCTCTAAAATGCCTTGGAGCTGCAGAGCTCTTCAGGTGTACCCGAGCATGGCTCTTTCTCACCCATCTGCCAAAACATGTAGCAGCTTGTATAGAACAGCACAGAGACCTTTCAAGCCTTGCAATTTTACAAGGAAAACAACACGGTGAATATTTTCCACAACATTTGAAAGACTTAACTCCAGGGGTCTCACTTAGAGGTTATCCTCTTCTTTCAGGTCTGACCCCAGGGCAAAGGGTACAAAATAGCTGAACACCACTGTCATGGGAATCACAGAAACACAGTACACTTCTCATGCAAAGGAACTGCTAAACAGCAATTATAGAGTTTTCATACCCCAAAGCAGAGATATTTTAACAATACAGTGTTAACACACTGCAAAAGAACACAAACACTTTTAGAAGGCTGAAATCTGATCTCATTTTTATTGGCTTCTGCTTTGTCATGCCAAGTGCTAAGTTAAAACTCCCTTCTATCTTTTAATCAAACATGCTACTTTTTTTGTTAACTCTCCAGATCAAGCCAGTCTGACAAGACTCCTGTAATTTTACAACTGAATCTCTCCTCCCTCCACCCCCTTATGTTATCAAACATTAATTTTGTGAAGAGTCTGATGCACAGTGCCAATTCTAATTTACTAACAATTCTTAACCTTTTCCCTCCCTTACACTCTCAAAACACCTTGCAAAACAAGAAGGACATCCACTGGACAGAAGGATCAGCACCCTCAGAGCATACATTTTGGTATCTTGTGGTTGCAGTGTTCCTAAGTGTCATCCACCCATGTGAAATACCTTGTGTCTAAAAAAGTGCTATCTCTGTGAGCTTCAGCGCAGGGTGAGGCTACAGCTCTAGGTCATGACATTGCAATTTACATTCCCTTCCTCCTGTTACATCTACAGTTTCAGCAAATATCTGACATTTGGCCAACAGGTTCAGAAGTTACTTGCAGTGCAATTGCATAAGCACACTTCCCATTGGAAAGCAGACTAAAAAACTCCAAGAATATTACAAAACACATAGGACAGATGACAAATGATCTGCAGAAAGTAAACGTATGCATAGGTGAGGTAGCTTACACCAGAAATATACAGGGCAGAAGCAGAACACGACTCAGATTTCCTGTCTTTCAAAATAAACCTTTAGTTGCAAGTGACCTTCCTCTTTTTTATAGAGCTAAGCAGACATTTTTTTCCTTTGCAACAAGACAGTATTTAGTTCTTTACATTTATGCTGTGTGGAATAAGAAAACTCTCTCACCTAGAGATAATTTTCAGTGTCAAAGAGCTGCAGCTCCTCTGGAAGCTTTCAGCTTCCTTGGTTTCTATCTATTATGTGTATGTATTTATGAATATATACATATACACTTTACAGAAGCAGCTGCAATGTAATTGACTTGTTATGGACTGAGCTAGATAAAAAACACTGATGGTAACTGTCCTTCATTGTTCTGGCACCTCCAGTTCAGATCTGGCAGGCAGACTGTGTATGAAAATGACCCTGAAAGCAACGATGATGATAATCACATTTAAAAGGACAACTTTTTGGATGCAGAACTAAAAGGGAAGTTCTCTTCATTTACCAGAAAGGAAGGAAAAACTGAATTCTACTGATAACCCCCCGGACTGTTTCCATGTGCAATTTGCACTCTGTTGTCACCTACAGTAAACTTTTACCTAGTGCTCTTCACATTGCTCTGATAATATCAGATGTTACCGGCCTCATTAAGAACAGTAAAGCCACTGCGAACTTTCACTTTCTCTCTGTTGTAGCAGAGTTTGTCCGGCTGCTCAGAGCAAGTCCCTTAAGAGCAGCCTGCTGAAGGCAGCCACGGGAAACAGGCGAGGAGGAGACAAAACCACAGACAGGGCAAGATGAGGCATCTGCAGGAATTTGATGCTGTAACATGGCCCATGGTGTGAAAGCACGGCAGAGCCTGCATCGCATGACTGCGCGTTTCAAACCATCCATCTTCCCACACACACATACAGTCAACACAGAAATAAGCCATTTTTTTTCCATTAGCCTTCCTGTTCTGACTGATGCATTCATAGTTACAATAGATTATAACAAGGATTGGCCTAGTAGTGAATCACCCTCAATAGCACACTGCGCTTTTACAACTAGAAATAGAGGGATCAGAGAGATTAATCCTCTGTCCTGGCTGACGTGAGGAGCGGGGACAGTGAAAGCAAATAGAAATAGTCAAAGATGGTTCTTCGCCTTGATACAGCACCCCCCTAGCTGATTTTGAAGGAGACTCTGTCAGCATGATATGCTTTAAGAGGCCATTAAGAATCAAAATAAAGGAATTCCTGCAGTAATCAGGAGAGTAGGCACTCCCATCAATGACCCGCATAACATCTCCTTCCTCCTTGCAGGAAGGGGGAGGCCAGACTCATGCCTGCTGCCACGTGAAGCACTTACCGTAGTAAGGTTTGCCTGAACACTTCCTCAATGCTTAATTGGTGCTGCAGGGTGGATCGTACACAGGGAGCCTGCTGCTTCCTCTTCAGCTGATATTATTCAAATGACCCTCTACAGGCAAAAATCACCTATCGAAAAATTCACCTGTGAAGAAGGAACAGCCTTCGGTGCTGAGTCACGGCAATGCCTGGACCCCCACCATTGCAACCCCAAAAATTCTTGGATAACAGGAGACCAGAAGTTATAAACAAACCGCTGATAAGAACAGAAGAACGTTTCCCATCCTCAAGCTACACCCATGGCACAGAGTTATTAGCAGTAAGTCAGAGTGACAGATTATTCTGGTCATCGGAACCAGCAGATCAGACCCAAGGGAAGCCTGACTGCTTATTAAGAAATGCCTTCCCCTCCCACCCCACCCCCCCAGATACTCTTCCTTGCAGGAGCAGCACACATGATAAAGAGGAACCAAAAGGCTTTTTAAAAATAAAGTATGTTTGAGAGGAAGGGATCGGTTTGCTTTTCTAAAAAGTAGCAACCATGTGTGCGAGCTTCTATCCATATATAGGTATTTTTGGCCTGGCACCCAAGTTCCTTCTTTTTTTTTTTCTCCTCTGTTCAGTTCAGCTGCCCCTCCTGGTTCAGACGGTCAAGTTCTTGTTGCATGTCCAAAACATGACAGAAGTCAAGCTACCTGCTTAGGTAGGGATGAACAGCTGGGAATATTTTTTTTCCTTGTAATGAACCTCTTACCCTTCATGGTGTGTAAAAGAAGGATTTTATTCAAACTGGGGTCAAAGTAGGGGACAAAGTTGCCCTTGAATACACTGACATGTATTCTGCCCTCCTACTGCGCTTTAAGGACAGAAACTTTTAGTGGCAGGTATCAAGGTATGCCTAACTAAAACATGGGATTTACCCATCCTTACATACATGTATATGATATTCGTGTTCTGTATTGATCCTGGCCACCTGCTCTGCAAGGTTTAAAATTGGGACCCTTACATGAGCCTCACAGAGCAAAGTGCTCACCTCCTAGTTGACTAAGCATCTCATTTCATCCAACACTGGAAAATCTCAACCACAGTTTCCAGGATCTGTTAATATTTTGTAACCCATGAGAGATATACCTGGTGCCACAAATCCCAGCACTGTTTTCAGCTGAGTTCAATCAACTCTGACTTTCTGTCAGGTCTCTGGTTAAACGCGAGATGCGCTGCCAAGATTCCCTACTCGTCTGGAGGTCTCCCAGGTGAACTCCAGACAGGCACCTACTTTAAATGACATAGAAACTGAACAGCCATTTACATGCACCTTTTATTTACAGCAGCCCAAACCTGATAACCAGCTGGGCACAGAATAAAGGCCGGCTTTCCCCCTGGTCCCTGGGGAAAGAAATTGCAAGCACTAGAAACCGTTGATGGTTGAGACGGATCTCTGCTGCTGTTTGTGAGCTGTCTGGCAATGAGTTACATTTAAGAATAACACAGTTCTTAAATCGTACTGTTAATTGCATTGAACAGGTGAAAAAAACAGTGCTTGCAAAGACTGTGCAAAGGCATCTTGTCCATTTACCTAACCCAGAATCAATAAACACAATGTAATCTGTTAAATGCTTGTTTAGTGCTTCGCAGCAATGTGGTTAGATTGCTTGATAAACGACCCACAAAAACACTGTGGTAAGCAGTGAAAGAGAATCTGCTTTGGAAATTACAAGTTCTTTAGCCAGCTGATGTTTTCAGGAAAGGCCACACAACAGAAATAGTAAAACTGGCCCCAGCTTTGTGAAGATGGTTTCAAGGCCCTGGAGTTGTGGACCTTCTCCACTAACAAAACCCATCCAGCAAGCTGAATGCAGCTCTGCAATGCACAAACAAGCTGCCACCAGATCGTTACAGCCAATGCACAAGTTAACAAAACAAGTCACAGCAAACGCCGCACAAGTTCCATGAATACTGCTATTTCCGTATCTCACTGTAAGAATTCATACAGTGAATTAGACGTGTGGTTTATGTGGTTCCCTGGTGCTGTTGCTGCAGCAGCCAGCCTTGACCCTTCGGAGAAGGAAGCACCGGAGTAGGCAGTAACAACATTGTTTGTTCTCTAGGAAAAATGCCCCTTTAATATGTCCTAGCTTTGAAGTTTTCCCAGACTTCTAATTTTCCGTTCTTTACAGCCTTCTACAGCTTTGCTATTCAGTATTTGTATGCATAAATACTATGTATTAAATTAATTCAGCATATTCTGAAGAGAATAAAATGCCATTTCCATAGAAGTGACAGTCGTTGACCTCTCAAGCTCAATGCACATTGTTTCTAAAAATTTTGCATGACCAAGTCTTACTCAGAAGAACCTTATGTTGCTCAGCCCATGCTACCCAAAGTGACAAATGAGCCTCCCATTGGTTTTAGAAACAGGGAAGGATGAAGTGGATGCAAAACCTAGACAAGAGCAATTGTTTAGAATTACAAGTGTTCTTATTCTCCAGTATGCAAACCCACAAGAGCACCCAGGAAAGGCAGCTATCCATGAACAACAAACATCTTTGGGTCCTATGAACCAATCAAATCAAATTAAAGACCAGAGATGACCTATTTTCCTAAGCAGTGTTTCAAAAGAGGATGAGCAGTTCAAGGGTCTCAGAGGCCAGAACAACCATAATTAAGAAAACAGGACAGCATTCCCACAAGGGGATTTGACTGGATTGCTGAATGTCTTAAATTCTGCTTTGCTGCTTACCCAAGTTCTGGATCTCCAAACCTTTATATACAAACAGATAATGCAATTAAAGTTTTGGGGTGGATTTCCAGAGACGTGGATAACATTAACTTGCCTTGACATCTAAGGGAAGTCAGGCACTTGAACTACTTCCTACGCGTTTCTTCAGAACACACTATATAAACATACTGTTCATTTGAGAACATACAGTAAAAATCAGACCAAAAAAAAACAATGGAAAAGACTTTTTTCCAAAAAGTGCCATGATAAAAATACAGTGCCTCTGTATTTTTTTTTCAGTGCTCTCTGGTTACAAATAAAAAGTGGAAGTTCTGCCTCTATTTCACCTCTTTCTACAGCAAACAGAGTGGAAGCACCTCCCTGTCTTTCCAGCCACATCCAAAGCACTGCAGAGCTTTGAGCTCTTACACAATGCTCATTAGACACTTACAAGGCTCAAGAGTTCCTTATATCTAACTGGGGGCAAGGAAGGTACAGACACAATAGCAAAAGAAAATATAAAGCAAAATTCAAAAAGAACAAAGAGAAGGACACTTAATTCCTGGTTGCATTTTTCCTGGCAAATGACCCTTCTCACTCTAGTCTTCAGTAACTATTTATGAGGTTGGCTATCACTCTGTCACCTTCGGGCTGACTGCTTCTGACAGATATGACAGGAAAGACCCAGAGCAGGAAACTCCTTTTTCTCAGGATGCTGAATCAATTTAGGACTTGTTATAAGAACCTACCTCTCCTTCCTTGAGCAGCATCGCGACTAGGAGCTGCCACGCTCCTGCAGTGACCTGCCTCCTCCCCTAGTAACAGTGCTTGGAAGAGCAATAAGGAAACCAGGCTGGCAGAGAAGAGACTTTGGCATGTGTTGACAGCCCCAGCAGCTGGGAAGATTGAGTCCTTTCACCCTTGAACATGGGAGAGTTGTTTGTCCAAAGGGTTAGAGCTATGAGAGCAGAAAAACTTTCTGAAAATATAGGAAGTTCAGCCAGCCTGCTGAATTAATACGTCCCTGTGACGCTTAAGACTAGGCAAAACCAACCAGAGAACAGGTGGATTTCCTGGTACTAGAATAATAACTGCTTCATTTAGACACCTCCGCCAGTTCTGACTACATATCCGTACACTCAGTTATGAAAAAGGTTATAGCATTTCTTCCAACCTGACACCCCAAAACAGAAAATTGCTTCTTTTCAACTAGTCTACCTCTGTAAGCAAGACTGCTGACTAGGGCTAGCAGAAAGCCACGCCAGAGAAAAATCCACAAACAGCACCACAACACCAAATAGTCAGTGAATGCTGGATTTGTCAGGTTCACATCAGACAGTAACTGAAGTTAGGTGAAGCTCACAGAGAAGAGACAGTTGTTGGGTGTCCAGCAGCAGCACTAAATGCTGGGGAAGGTCTTGCTCTCACAGTGCAGCTACAGGTTGCTCCAGGGAGTTTGGCACCAACAGCGTGGGTCACAGCTGAGCAGCTTGCAGCACCCCTCAGCAGGTATTGTTATCCTGGGCACAGTTTGTTATCCTGAGCACATCTCTGAGCCAGGACTTTTGCTTCCAGTAATCCTGGTCCAGAGACGAAATTAGCTGAACTCTGTGTCAGGAAAAATTCATCAGCATTGACAGGTTTCAAAGCAAACATCTTGGGCTTGATAAGCATTTTCCAAAGAAAACTTCTTTCCTCTGAAAATTTTCGGGCTATTTTAGGGCTGTTACTGCTTCAAGCCCAGCCTGACCTGACACTACTCCAGAACTGAAGTCGGCGGCACAAGCTCTTAAAGAGTGCTGAAGTGCTGCTGCCAGACCAGGGCTCCTCTGCCAGCACCACCTTCCTCCCAAGCTCTCTGTGCACACCCACCGGGCCCTACCCTGGGTGTCCCCGGCCGGTTATGCCACCGGTAGCTCCGCAGGTTTGGTTTGCTCAGGACCACGCAGGGACTGTGCAGTGCCAGAGCCAGAGGCGTGAGCGTGGAAGGTGAGCATCTCACACGCCTGGCTTCGCTCGCACTTCCAGCACGCTGGAGCCGGCGTTACCCTGGGGAGACAGCCGGCGGACGGCTGCCACCCTCCAGCTCCCGCAGCCGCCCGGCGATGCGGCTTCCCAGCCCGCCGGCTCGTTACGGTCACGCCACGACCGGCGCACCTCGCACAAAGTTTTCTCCCCGCTCCGCTCCCCGGGTGGGAGCCGGGGTCCCCCTCGGAACCGAGCCGGCGCCTCTCCCCCTCGGCTGCCCCCGGGCAGCGCCGCTACCCCCGGCGCCCTCCCTCTCCGCAGGACGAGGTCAGGCTGCGCAGACAAAGCCGGCGGCGGAGGGCAAAGCCTCTTAGCGCTGCACCTGGCGCCCGCTCCCCGTGCTGGGCGCAGCCCCCGGCCCGGCCGCCTGTTGCTCGCCGCCTTCCCCGGGGCCCGGCGGGGACGAGCGGCGGCCGCCGGGCGGGGGCAGCCCCGCAGCGCCCGGCCCGGCCTCCCCGAGCCCGCAGGGGGGCGGCGGGGCTCGCTGGGCCCCCGCGGGGGAAGCGGCGGCGGCGGCTCCCCGCGGCCGGGGCGGCGGCCGAGCCTACCTCGGTGCCCCGCGCAGGGCCCGGCCCGGCGGCTCCTCCTCCGGCTGCGGCTGCTGCCCGTGCCCGCGCCCATGCCCCTGGGAGGCGGCCGAGCCGCGGCGTTGCCGAGGGGCCGGGGGGAGGCTGCGAGGCTCCGGCTGGGCTGGGGCAGCCCCGGCTCCCTCGCCCGGCTGCTGTTTACGGCGGGCGGCCGGGCTGCCTGTCAGCGCACCGCCCCGCCCCGGCCCGCCCCCGCCGCCATGGCCCGGGGGAGGCCGGGGAAGCGAGGCCGGGCCGGGGGCGGCGCGGAGCCCTCCCGGGGGAGGCAGGGCCCGGGAGGAGCCCTCGGGCTGCGGGTTCCCTCTGCTGCCTCTGGCGCCGGCCCGCAGAAAGCTGCCCCGCCGGCCGGGGGAAGCCTCACCTGGAGCCGCGAGCTCACCTCGGCCCCCGGTGGAGGTGCTGAGGGCGTTTCCTCGGGGCATGGCTCGGCTGGGGTCGTTCCCCCACCTCCACGAGCTGCCCTATAACTTTATTTTTTATTTTACATATGCTATAAGCCTGGCGGTGGCTCAGAGCCACCTTGACGGCGTTGCTAATTTTTAACATGCACTTACTAATTTATCTTGTAAATTTATCCTTTCCAAGGTTACGTAAATGAAAAGGTTCAAGTACTAATGAAGCTTGCCCCAGAGCTGTCTGGGTGCCAGATGCTGTAGCTATTTTACACTTGCATACTGCACATTTCGTCGTTTCCTCCTAAAGACAGAAAACTGGTAATAAACATCTGCTTGTTATCTGCAGGAACAGGTGAATTGTATATGCTACAGAGGTGAGCTATGCAGAGAAAGAAAAATTAGAGGTTTATGAGAAAATGCCAAAGGAGAGACTCCCCTGTCCAGGCATGGTATGTATCACACTTGGGAATAAGTGAAAAAGAACAGGAATATGGGCAGCACTGCTAAACTGCTCCCGTCAGTGCAGCCCAGACAGGAAAGCAGGCACTGCTAAGAGAGAAACCAGACGGAAAACAAGGAGAGCTCCTGACTTGACGTGCAAGTTCATTCACTGAATCCGGGCAAAGTTTTTCATCTCCTGAGTCTGCAGTTTTTCACATCAATAATTTACAGGGCTCCAGGGAGATTACATTTACCCTTAGAGTACAGTGAAAAGGAATAAGCTGAGCAAGGCAACCCCGTTTGATGCAGAGCACAACCACCCCCTACATAAAAATGTGCCACGATAGGTTTTCAGAGACCAAAGATGCCGGGCTGAAATTCTGTTATTACACATCAGAGCTAGGACCCAGCACACCCATGTAGTGAAGGAGTGAGAAGCACCACCTACAAGTATACAGTGCATCTTCCTGGGAGGAGGAGAGCCTGTTTACAGCTCCCATTTAGTCCTACATAGACTGAAATAAAAAATAATTAAAAAAAAAAAAAAAAAAAAAAACATCAGACAGTTCATTTCCCTTTAGGAGACAGGGGGTGGTGATGTCTGTGTGTGATGATAACCATGTCCTGTTAGTAGGCAGTGTAGTATGACACCGGCTGGTAAAGAGAACCAGCTTCTGTTCTCAGATGTGCTGCTGGCTTACCTTGAGGCCACAGGGAAATCTCAAAGGAGGCTGTTTTCTTCCTTCATACTTTCAGTCCTTTTCTTTTTTAATTACTTTTCAGGGTAGGATTTTATCTCACTATGGGTTCAGCACAGCTCACCACCCAGTACTCAGTGTGCCAGACTAGACAGGGCAACTGTTGATACAGCTGAATAGAAATTACACAGAAACCCAGCCGCATAGAGGGCAGATTTCCCAGGTAAACGGGAAATTGAAATTTCTGAATTGAAAGAAGCCACCATAAACCATCAGTACAACCCCCTTAATTCCAAAGGAGAGCAAGGTGCCTAAATTCCTTTGCAGATCTAAACCTTCCCAGTGTTTTGCAACTATCACACCACAGTCTTTTTGTTTCCCCAGAAAGCTTGTCTAGTATTTTAAACGTGTTGTTCTGGAGTTAAAAGTCCCTGCATCACCATGCTTGCAATACTGCAGAACCAGGACCAAAGCCTTGGTACTGAGGAGCACTACTGGGAACACCCTCCCTCAATGCCTGACAGACCTTCAGTAGAAAATGCAAACCGCTTGCAAATGTTTTCCCTCAAAATTTGCAACTAATTTAAAAAATAAGGAAGAAACTATAAACTTAAGGCCATTAGTCGAGTGGAAAACTTACATTCTTCCAGCTAGCATTGCTGTTGACAATCCCACATTTTAAATGCTACAACACAACAAAACACGGAAACTGAACATCTCCATCTCGATAATTGGATACCACTGGCTCAAAGTTTAGGGGAAACTGTAGCTGGGCAACGTATTCCTAGAAACACATGTCACACTTAGCTGAAGATAGTGTTAGGTCTGCAGAAAAGGGCTGTCCTGATGCCCTGCAGATGGGATGTGGACTGTGAGCATACTGATGTGGCCTTTATATACTTGCCATCAAAAAATAAATACAATTTGTTTAAAGTCAGAATAACAGAATTATCCCTGTGCCCACGAGACTCCAATTCTCTGCAGGTGCAGCACAGATTTAACGTAATTGTTAAGACTATGCTTTCCAGAAATACTTTTACTCCTTTCAGTGGGAAGGCCTGACAAGTCTTGTGGTGCAGAAATGCTGAATTCTAAAAAACATGCATTGGACAATCGTGCACTCCTCTTTGTCTTCAGTTATGACAACACACACAGTAGTTCTTATGTGGAAAAGAATCACTCACTTTTCCCAGATAATTATAACTGATTATTTTATTCCACAAACTCAGCCTGAGCACCTGCATGTTTCCATAGAAACTGCACAAGCCTTCAAGGGATTACTTCAGAATTCCACTGTGGTTTGGGTCTCCAAGTTATTCAGATTTTCTGGGTAAAATCTGTTTCCTGATATAAATTGAAATTATCGCTACCACATATTTAATGAGCTATACCAGTCTGTTATCTTAAGAAACTGAAACATTTTCTTGCAGTTTTCTACACAAAAACATGCAATATGGTAATACTGTACTTAATTAGTGTTGCAGCCATTAGGAACTCAGGACTGGAAGCAGCCCCAGATGTCTTGCAGGGGATCACACAAATGCGAGGGGCAGATGGGGGACTAATTCCCATAAATCCTTCTGGCCACCTCATCCCCAAAAGACCCTTGGAAAAGAATAGGCAGGTGTAAGTACCTTCATGCACTTCAGTACATACATGCTCATTCATTTCACATGCATGTGCATCACCTCTCCCGTCTGTGGGTATTAACGAAAAAAGTATAGCAGCAGATTTATTAGACTGGATAATAACAACTAAAAGAAAAGAATGTGTACCCTGGAAGCCTTAAATCTAGACAGTGTCCGGTCAGGCTGCTAGAAACATGCAAGCCTCCCTTTGTGTATGTGCTTATTATGTACAAATGCAAGCATGCAGATGAGACAGGATCTCCTCCCAAACCTTCTTTGCTACCTTTTCTCCAAGTCAGATCAGTTCCTCTACTTCCTTCCATCTGCATATCCTGTGCTGTGTTACCCCATTTGTTTGTTCTCTGCTATGCACACTACTCACAGAGAAAAGAGGAATTTCTTCAGTTCTCTGAAGGCCCTTGGTGCAGATGAACCCAGGACTGACTTCCTGCACTGCTGTCTCTGCATTATCTGCCTGTGCTAAATAAAACAGATTCTGGTACAAGAAAGAAAAAGCGTGAAGGTGAAAAGAATGACAAATCTAAGTGGAAGGATGGAAGGAAATAAAAATAATGTTTATGTCCTTTCTGACCATCTTTTTATCCATGCAAAGATGATTTCAGGTTCTGAAAGAAAAAGGAGAAAAAAAACAAACAACAAAACACCACCTTACTTACCTCTCTAACCTCTGGAACTCCTTAACACCTGTTACTCGTGTGTTTCACACAGCAACATTTCAGTCTGCTCTGTAGTATAAACAGGAGTGCTTTCTGCCAGCTAGAAAGCTAGATGCACCTTTCTTGCCAATTTCAAGATGAATACTATTTGCTGACATTTTTTCAAGAGTATAGAAAGTTGTTTTTTTTTCTAATTCCTTCGAGAACAGGAAAGGAACAAGTACCACTCCCCTTCTTCACCAGCCCAGAACACCAATGTTAGAACCAGCAGTGCTCAGACATACAATGACTGAAAGATGCTCACTGTCTGAAAACTGTTCTGCTCCAGTAAAGGGTAACAGCTTAGAAATGAAAGGCGAATTTAGATGATGCATGAGAATTGCATGGCAGGCATCTGAAAGGTACTGCATACTAAACAAGAACCACACAGTGTTAAAGCATTGCCTCTGTTTGTAAGAAAAGAGGGAAGAAAGGAAGTCCAGAAGTGAGGTTACTCATTAAATATATACAGGCAACATATCCAGAGCTGCAGTCACTGGGAAGTAAACCATTTTTCTTTCTTAGATCGTCTGAGAGCAACATTTGTCTGTGACTTGCACCCAACAGAACACACCAAAGCTTGTTTAAAGACTGCTTTGCAGCTTTAGCCAGTGAGGCACCAGATTTCAAAGCTTGTATCACCTTTAATAAAAACACCGCCAGAGCTCCAAGTAGGTGATTTGCAGATATCTTAACCAGTGCATTCCTAAGTGCCTGAAATTTATCAGACTTTCTTCTGTCTTGGATGCTGGCTGTAAATTAGCAGTGCAGTAATACATTTCAGTAAAACCCAGCCTTGGAAAAATCACTAAGCTGAGATCATCTGACATCCATCTCTGAGACTGAGTGGCATCTACCCTTAAAGTTTCACTTGGAAAGCAAACAGAAGAAAAAGCATTCCTGCCTGCAAACCAAATCGTAACCTTTCTCCCAGTACAGGGATGAAAGACCCTGGTACATTGTGCATTCAGCAGACAATGACTGCAGCCAGCCCTACACGCAGTGGGTTTAATCTGGCGTGGCGCGTGACAAACAGGCGTACGGCTACACACCCCAGCAGGCTTCAGCCAGGCCTTACAGTCATGTGAGGGTGCCTTTGAAGACTGACAAGATTGGATACAGCTTTGAATCTGTCTCAGAGCAGATAAGCTTCTGCAGTCATAAAGCCTAACCCAGGCCTCATAAACGCTAACCTCTGTAGAAGTATTAACAGGAATTTTCTCATTATTGAACCTCAAAACTAAGGAAAAGGTTGGCAAATGCAACAAATTGACCTTTAAGGCAATTTCTCTAGATAAAGTCTAGGTATGGGTGAGCCAGCTCTAGGGCAATCCAAACCACAACATTAAGGCATCACACTTGATTAAGGCTTATAGCACTACAAGCTATCTGGTATCCAGAAAAAAAAAAAAAAAAAAAAAGAAAGGAAAAAGTCTGCTCTCCTTGGTCCCTTCTCTGCACCCCAATAAATTTAATGCTTGTTCAAGTAGGATATACACCACTCAGGGGAGGAAAAAAATAAAAAGGAAGCTCAGTGGGAACTGATGCATCTCCAGAGATCAGATGGTGCTGCAGCTATGCCTACAGCTCACTATTCTCCTACTTTGCAACATGCAAAAAAAGTTCCAAGCTCTGCTGATCGGAACTTGGAAAAAGGATCCGACTGGTCTGCTGCAGTTCCAGGTTTGTTACTCAGACTCCTAAGGAGCATACAAAGGTATGCAAACTCACCCCTCCCAACCTCAAACATGCAGAGGAAAGACATTTGTCCTTGCTAAGCCTCTCTTAGCAATCTAGTTTGCAGATTTGGCTCTCCTACTGTAACGAACAGCTTGTATGCATCTAACACGTGCATGCAGTGAAGACATAAAAATAGACAGCCTGTTTCTGTGTAACAAAACCCAGACATCATCTTCCTCTTAAGCACAGCTATTGTGCTGAGCTTCTCAGCTAGATGTTCCCCTTACATTTTCTCCCCATACTGCATTGCTATTTATATCCTGTCCAGAGAGGACAGATTAATACTAAGCATTTCTGTAGGACCTCCCTCTGAAGAACCCTGGGTATATTTTACCATTTGAATCACGTTTTTAAAGGTTTCCATTGTACCATTACCTAGTAGCTGACAGTCACTACCTTGAGCAACTTGAAGCTTAATATACAAGACAGGAAAATGGGAAACAGGGAACTGAAGAAGACAGAAGGATCTCTGAAAGTGTACTGCAAAATTAGAGGAAATTCAGCAGACAGCAAGCACAATTAAGGCCCTGGAAAAGCAAAGACAGTGAATTGGTACCACAAAAAAAAAAAAAAAAAAAAAAAAAAAAAAAAAAGAGTAAGAGGAAATGCAATACATAGAACAAATTGAATTGTTTAGGAGACACTGTTCATGCTTTCTCACAGCACTAGACCAAATTAATTTCAATTAAAAAATGGTAGGAAAGTAAAAACTGCAGTGAAAGAAAATGATTTTCACAGTACACACAATTAGTACTAAGATTCAAAGATTGTTTTGGATTTTTATAGACCTCCAAATTAATCTCATACTGCAGATATAGACAGTAAATTCTTCACCATCCTCTAGCATAGGAGATTAAGATCCAGTGTTGAAAACAGGTTCCTGCACATTAGTTACTGAAGAATTCTTGCACCTTTTTCTGAAGGTGTCTGTTAGCTCCTATTCCTGGAGACATGTGCTGGACTGATCTCAAGCCAATCCAGCTTATTTTGGTAAATCCTATGTTTCCACTGAAGCAAACTACCTAGGATGATCAGCAAGACCAGCAACAGCAATGCTAGGAAGAAATCCTGTCACTGAACTCTCAATCACACGTAAAATCAAAGATATTTCATTACAAATCCCTGTACTGTAACGTTGCATTGGCCAGCACAGGAGTTTAAGCAAACCATTGTGGCCCATTACAGGCAACAGTTCTAGAACTTGACATTAACTATAAAATAGGTTCATGTCAAATAAATCTAAGATCTGGTGGTGTTCAAACAACTTATTTTCAAGTAAAAAAAAAACAAAAAACAAAAAACCTGTCTGCACAAAGTTTATGGAGAGAAAAAAGCTTTTTTTTTTTTTTTTTTTTTAAAAAAAAGTTGTAATTAATAAAACAAGGGAGAAAGAAAAGGGTGTTTTGAAGCCCTTGATTTTTTTTTTTTTTTTGAAAAACTTTATTGGTTTTTATTTCCAACTCATTAACCCTCTTAATGATATACCATGTAAATCATACTATTTTAGTGATTAGGTCTTGTTTTAAATTTCTGATGCCAGCTAGAATGCCTTATTTCCGTAACAATTCACCATCTAGTTGCAATCAGAATGCATAATCCTTATCTAAAGATACATAGTCATCAACCCTACAGAAGACTGGCTTAAAAAGGATTGAAAACAACCTGAAAGTGTGGATTAGGAATAAATTCTTGTTGCTGAAGACCTGTAAAATTTCTTGAATTGCAAAGGCAGAAATGACAAGCAGCAAGAGACGGTCAGAGCTTGTTTGACCTGTTATTGGCATACACTCCTCACATACCACTGAATTTATTCTTTCATATTCTCATTCTGTATCCGTAAGACAACAATATTTGTCTCTTTGCAGTATGAAATTATGGGCACAGTTAATATTTTTTACTATGTATACAGCATCCTGTATGACTTAGCTAGCAGACACTGCTGAAATACACATTTGCGTGGTTAGTAGGGAGGAACAGAGGAAACCTCTCTATTCTGCAGTATACTAAAATTAGATAATAGTTTTCGTCATAAGAAAAACTATTAGTGTTCAAGCATATTTTTGCATCATTCTTCTGTTCTTTTCAAAGCTTTTTGAAACACTTCAGAATTAGGCAAGGTACCCTCCTCAGGTCTGTTCAGAGTGGGCTAAATAAGGGTCATAAAAAACTGCTGTCTTATCTATGGCTTTCTTTTGCAGAACTCATTGGATAAAACCAAAAATTTCTCCCATTCTTAAATCCTCCGCTGCCCCCTGGTGTCTTCTTCCTGCAGCTTCATACAGAAAGTTAACACCTCACATAGTTCTTTGCCAGAAAGGCCGTATTCCAGAGGAAAGTTATGCTGCAAAACAGTGGACCACACTTTCAGACACTTATTTTTTTTGGCGTGCTTACAATAATTTCTAAAAAAGATAAAATTACTAAGCAAGATTCATTCTAATAAGATACCGAAGAACAAACAAAACCAAAATGTCCTATGCTGAACATTTCCAGACCAAGTTACTCCAAATTAGCTGGAGTTCCAATAGACTAACCCGGACTGCACTGAAGATGACTTAAGAGTAAGCTGGGAAATGGCTGGTTTCCTCTTTTCTGAAAACTTCTGCAGACATGCTATTAAATTGCTGCTGATGTAAGCATATGTTTTCTTGGCTAAAGAACTGTTAAATGGGAAACTTGAAGCAATGACAAACTATTTTCCATAACAGATGCACAAGATAGCCCTAAAAATAGAGGAAAAAAATATACAAGGCTGCATTGACAAGAGTGATAAAGAAACCCAAACATACTGGCTTATTTATGGACTTGCTATAATTTAAAAGATTAAGATGATGTTTGAAATACAGAAGAGCTGAAAACACAAAACTTCCACGTCACCAAGAGTATTATGGCTGGGAGAAGGAATGGCTGGAATAGACAGAACCTACCTAAGCCACAGAGTTTCACATATTGGTTCAGGATGATGCACACTGGATTCCGTAGTTTTCTTAAATGGTGCATTCTTCTTTTTTTGATCCATGTGTGGGATTACATGGCTATTTCTCTTTTGAGAGAAATACACATAAAATCTGGCATGTCAATCTTTAAAGACTGGAAAGGCTTTAAGTGTAGCTTGTTCTTTAACTGCACAACTTTCTTAGTGGAACTCTTATCCGATGGAAAGATTCATCAGGAATAACCCTACAGAATCTCAGGAGGTCCCCAGAGCTAACAACTACAGTAGAGGACCTGCTTCTTTAACCCACGGCTGTAAACTCTGACAAAAAGGGAGTGGTGGACTTCCCTCATGAGAAAAAAATAAGGCAAGCATCCACCTTACTGTAAACAGAGCAAGGAGAGGAAGATAAAAAACAGCTTGCTAAAATACTTGGCCCAAGAAGGTCACCTGACAAATAAAAGAATCTAAGCTTCACTGATGAGGAAATAAAGATAGGCTATGAACATAAAATAGGTCAAAACAGCAAACACCTAAGCATTATTAGAAATACCTGGTTCTGTCCAATTTTGAAGGTATGTTTGAATGGTTTATTCTGAACCTGCTCAAACTGGCATCTCCACTGACACCTAGGGGCTTTGCATGACATTCCTTAGTAGAAACACGACCCTTGTTATCTTTTCAAGCAATTGTTATTTTTTGGATTAATGGGTAGAAAAGCATTTCTGACTAGCAGTAAAGTTTTGCATGCAAAATTGTTCATTCTGTATTTGCTCAGTGTGTAGGGAAAAGCAGAATTGAAACTAATATCACAAAAAGGAATATCCCTCCCTTCACTCATGTACAGATATGCTTGTAATACTCAATAGTATTCTCAAGTAACCTTAGGAACATAAAATATAAAACAGGAATTGAAAACAGCTAAACAGGAGACTGTTTTGGGAAACTTCATCTAAGAACATGAAAAAATTACAGTTCTGTGTATTAAAAAACAAGCATTACGACCCAAAAAATCACAATGGCTCTAAACACATTTGCTTCACAAGGAAAATCCTAGAGTTCATCTTTCTATTGAGCACATCTTATGACTTTAATAGGCAATAATCTTAAACAGGACAACAACTACACAAAGGAAATTGCTTTTTTTCATTGTTTTCTCTCCAACACTCCATCCACTGCAAACATTGCAAGCTCACCCCAAACTAAAATCAGGTTAAGAACTACAGCATTCATAAGCAGCGGAAGCTCACACAACTATTCCATAGCTGCAAATGTCTCTCTTAGTCACAAGAACGTTCTCACATGAGTAACTGTGACTCAGCACTAACATAAATGCCAGAGAAAACAAGAAATGAAATGAAATATTTCAAGATGAATTTGAGTTACATAAAAAAGAAAACCCTGACCAACACAAAGGCTGTAAGTGAAAGCAAATTCCTGGAGGTAGAAGCAACTCCAAACTCACAGTTTATACCCAGGAGATAGTGCCCCACTACAAAAGTTGGAAGTGCTTGAAAAGAATTCGAATTCCTCGTGTGTAAAAAAGCTAGAAAGACTTCATTTGGATAATAAAAAGCATTAACAATTCCAGCCTTGTCTGTGACAAGTTTGTTAGTGCAAGGCATCAGTGCAATTACATCTCAAGGGAATGCCAGCTGAGTAGAGATGGGAATTGCGAGCTGGCAGAGTTTTATCACCACAGGAGATTTCTGAGAAAGGAAATCTTTCATTCAAGATCCAAAAGCACTTCTGACACCTCTGTAGAACCTAATAATTCGACACAAGAATCCTGAAGGTCATTCAACAAGAGACCAGCCAGGTTATGCCTTAAAGGTCCTCACGTTAAAAGAAAAAACAATACAAAAGGAAAGTAGAGGAGCACACAAACTCATTATTAAACTCCCACTGTGTAAAAGTCTTATGATACAATCTAGTTACATGAACAAGTACACAGAAACCAAATGGTTGTCTACAGCAGATGCACAGCACCTCGGAGCACTGACTAACGTTCAGAAAACCAAACCATTTAGGCAAGTTTACACAGTAAACAGTAATTAATCCATAGCACAGTTCAATACAGGATTTGGTAAAACCTGACATTGTAGATTAGCAACTGAAACATTAATTAAAAATGTTAGTGCTCTTAGGGCTGTATTACTGGTTGGAAATAAGGACTGCCTATAACATAGTATTGTCGAGCAGGCTCAAGAAAAGCCTTTATCAGGTATAATTAAAATGGGCTAAAATAGAAATGATAAGAGGCTACAAACACAGAATTTACACATTATTACTATACTATATTTTCTGAAAAGTATGGTTATGCGTTTCAGAATGTCATTATGCATATGCAGAAAGAGTCACAACCGAGATTTTATTCACACTTTCTGATACAAATCTCAATTGTACACTCTTCGTAAAAATTTGAGTGTGGCCATTCTAATACACTGCAGAAAAAAATATATATCCTGCCATTATACTTGAACAATATCAGATTAAGTTTAAGTGATAACAGCCTACATTGTTTTAATTCTACTTCCTACCAGAACTTGTACTTTATCTACAAGAGAACAATACTGCTGTCTTAAAGATGCTGAGCCACAAGTAACAAATTGCTAGGAAAACAATATATTTGCCCAGTTTCCTATTCTTTTCCTCCAGCATGAAGTATTATCCTGTGTTGGAAAGAAGAAAAACTACATACACTTCTAAGCACTCAGTGCAGCTTTTTCTAGTAAGAAAAAAGCAGCCCAGAGATCACACACAGAATGACCATTTTACCTTGTAACTGTTCAGAAGAACAAATTTGAAAATTGTGTTCCAAGGATCTCACTTTCTGAAAATTCCAAAGGAAGAAGTCACATGTGGACCACATGTAAAGGAATTTCTCCAAGGATGAGAATTCTTCAAGTTATTTCTCTTTCAATCTACTTTTCTTTATTGGCCGAACTTTTAACAGCTGTGCTCATCAGATGCTACTGTTTGACTACAAAGTAGCATAGATCATTTTAAAACCCCAAACAACCAAATCACTGAGGAAACTTTTAAGAAAGGGACCGTGACATTTAAGTGTCTAGATACAATGTGGAGGTACATGTATGTTCATACTATAACACCTTGGGCAACGTAAGCTTATAAAGACTCCAGACATGTTAAGTGAATGAAAGAGGACAAGCTTTAGGTTGGGCTTTCAGCAGGTATGGCTCCAAACACCACTTGCTAAAGCAGCTAAATGCTCATTAGAGGTGCCTCATGCAAGTAAGTACTGAACTGCCTTTTGTACAGTATCAGGAGGTGGTGATAAATTCTCAAAATTAAAATACGCCATTTGTTGAACACCCGTTTTTCCTTTGCTACCACATCCAGGAGGTTTATTTAAAATAAAACCAGGAGGTTTACTTATTTAAAGCACACACTGTTGGTCACATTGTTTCTAATGAAGTAGGTGGGAATTTTCCACCATCTTCAGTGGGAACAGAGATGAGCTGGTGCTTCTGAAAAATATAGATGTAAAAATATCCCCTTCTCCCCAACCCCAGCAAAGCCCAACTTTTAATTTAGGCATGTGCTTTGAAATAGGAAGTTATTTTGTGCATCTATAAGATCATAAACCAGAATAAAATTTAATATTTATTAGAATTTCTTCCAGTAACAGCATTCGACATCTTAACAAACCAGGCTGTGAAATCTTAAAAAAATCTAGGATTACGAAAAAAGTTAAAATAAGTTGTTCCTTATATTTAATGTCAACAAAGGGGAAGATTTTCTATTTAAAAACAAATCTGTCATATAAACAGTATTATTTTAAGAAAACGTGATTAACATGATATGTTATTTTCAGAATGGATACACAGTGTATGAATACCAATCTGAATGTAATAGGGGGCAGAATACACTACCACCTCGGATATCTCAAAACAGGCTCTTTGAAGAAAGGGGAGGGAGGAGGATCTTTCTAGTGAAATAACTTAGATACCACGCAATGGACAAAAAACGCAAGAGTACAGAAGACATTACATGACACCCTCATTACAACACCCCCTCAAGTCTGGTTATACAGTAAATGAAGTTAGTAAAGTGCATCTTTTAAAGACTTGTCTAGTGAAATAGCTTTTCCAAATATAAAACACAACACAAGACGTGCAGTAACAGTTAATTCATAGTGTAAGTTTTTAAAAACTATCTTTAACTTTTCATTCACCAAAGAAGAAAAGTTTTAACTGCAGTAGTGTTCACATTATTCTTCAATAGGATGCATCCTCATGTGCTTTTGTTACTTGGCAAATCTTTAGATATCGAGCATGGCAAAATTATGCAGTTTAAGCAAGTGCTTCTCTCAATGTAATAATTCTTCAATGGCAGAACGGCCACATGCAGCACAACCATGTTAGATTTTGGGAAGCTTTGGTGCACTAACGACGGGATTGGTCTCTTGCAAATACCTTCTCCCTGCACTCTTATAGTCGTAGGTGCAGGTGTGAGCCTCTGCATAGCGGTGAGTTGCACAGAAGTTGTTTCCACATCTGAAGAATCAAGAATATTAGAAGTTACAAGCTTTTAGAAGCTTTTAACTCTCTGACATGCTGGGAACCCTTTGGCTTAATCATGTCTTGTTTCTTTGTCATAACTGCTTAGATTCCAATCATCCTTGACTGATAACATTAACTGGTAATCAAAATGACATTGTTGTCACGGAATGCTGCAGTTTTGACCCAACAATCTCTTCAGCTTGTAAATTAAGCCATAGCAGTATACCAGGAATCAGCTAGCAAGGATCACAAACACATAAATTAAGAATGATGGGCTCTCATTTATTTTCCTCCTTTTCTTTTTAAGGACCTCACACAACATCAGTAGGTAGACTTAGGAGGACAAAAACGTGGAACTAACATAACGGCATTAGGTGAAAGCCGCAATGCATTTCAATTAAAAAACACCACATCACTGAGACCACCAAAATAGATGTTTAGTTCAGCATGATTTCTGCCTGGCATAAACTCAGATTAGTAATTACCAATTTAGTCAGCTGTAAAGATGACAGATGGACTAACTATAGGGAACATAGCTTTCTATATGATCGGCTAAGCATGCATCATTCCAGAATCAGTTGCAAATTGAATGACTTAATATGATAATTTTGCTTTGACAGCTCACCAGTGAAGACTCTTAACAGGAAAAATGATACTATATATGCTGTACCTAATCTGAGCTTGGAAATCAATATTAGTGTCCTGTTGCCTGACGTACTTGATTAAGTTACTTCTTGACAGTAAAGCAATGACATCATCCAAAATCAGAATGCTCTTTAAACAGACTGAGCATTACTTATCCACCTTAACGTAACACACTATTAGACTGTACTTCTCTATTTATCTGTCTGCATTCACAATAAACTTTGCAGCTGTTCCTGAGGCTTGTGTGCGTGGTAACAAATTTATTTTTCTTTGGTTCTTGGTCCTGTAATCACCAGTTCTCTCATATGACTGTATTCTTCATTTGGTTGATGTTCCATTCTAGTAAGAGGTCACATGGCTGGAGATGTACTTCATTTTTAACCTTAAGCAAGCTGCTTAGTTATTTCTAGAAGAGCTTATATCTATTTGCTCAGTAGAAAGTTTTATACTGTCCAAAACTGTTTCAAAAATAAAAACTGAAGAGTCTGTAAGAAGGTACTTCCTCACCCTGAAACTCACCATCACAATTCCCCAATGGCAGAAATCTTCTATTTTGCTCCTGTTTGGCATGAACTAGCTAGGTCATGGGAAACGACACCAAGAAAAGCATATCTTGGGAAAAATATAGCTTTGAGGACTGAGAACAAATGAGTGCTTTTTGCCTTTTTTTTTTTTTTTTTTTTTTAAATCTCAGTGATCACCATCAAGCACCAAATCTCATTACATTATCTACAAACCATGACTTGGGGGAGCAGCACTCTTATATTCTGCTTTTGAGGTGCTTAAAGATGACTGAAGTTTCACAAGAATTTGAACACAATCAATTTTCAAGTTGTCAAATAGAAATTTGTAAGAGGCAAACTGTGCAGATGTGTTACAGTAGGGCCAAATCGGAGGTAGATTTTGTTAAATTGAAAAAAAAAAAGTTTTTCTTCAAGTTGTTAATAATTATTGTTGATAAACTTTGCAGAACATAAGTCTGTAGGAAGTTCTCCCGTCACCAGTCTTCTGTATTATATGATCACCAAACAAAGAACCATGACATGTTCATTATTTTCATTATTTCCTGATAACTTGCATTTCTTGATTTTCCTCGAAGAATGTACACCTCAACAGCAGAACAAGTACAACATTCCTGAGCTTTATTTCTTGCAGTTTTTGCTGAACTGAGAATTGCAAACAATTCTATAAACTTCTTTTGTAAATTCTCTTTTGATTTCCTGTGTTCAAGGAGTATCATGCAGCCCAGAAAACCTTTTGGTTTACCCAGCTATCCATTTTAAACAACAGCTGGTTATATACTCAGCCTACCTGCACTCATAGCTGGTTGCCAATCCAGTTTTCTTGCCACAAAGAAAGCAATGCTTTGCAATTTTCTTTTTTGCTTGAACTGAGCCATTCACAGGTGGAAGATGGGTTGCTTCACCTGCTTTCAGAAGTAGAGAGACAAAGACATTTTATTTTTATTTATTCCTGACCACAAACTAATTAAATGTTCTTTTGAAATCCAGATTCATTCTGCATTTCTTACGATACTTCAGATGGGACCCCCAAGCCTAAATATTGAACAAAAACACAAAAGCCAGAACAGTGAACACACCTCAAGCCTATGAACTTTCAGAAAAGGCAGTGTAATGCAGGAGTCCAACACATATTTTTGTAATATGTTAAAAGTTCACATAAGCAAAACATTACAGAAGTCAAACAACTCCTAATACTATTCTCAAATGCAAAAAATAAAAATACATAATGCAATCGGGAAAATACCCCCACACAACAGCTTTCCAAAGAATCAACTGGACATTTAAGTACATAGCATCTAGCATATGCAGTAACTAATAATTCAAGTTTATCAAATAAATAATAGTAACATTTTAAAACCTTGCTGGTACTTCATAATTGCAACAAAAGTGCATTATTAGACTACAGATCTCCATTTAGCTTTGTGGTTTCATAACACACTTTGTGGATGTTCCTTAGACTTCTGTACTTAGAAGCTTATTTTACTCTTTCTGTCCTATAATTCTTGGCTGTTGCTTCAGAACTGGTGAGCACAGAAAGAAAAAGCATCTTTCTTCCGTCTGCAGAAAGCAGCTCTTACTCATGCATGCTTACCATATGCTAGGATAATGAAAACGAGCAACACATTCTCTCAAACATTTTTCAGTACTTGAATCACTATATTGTCAGGATGCTGCCCAAAAAAATGACCTCATGAGCTGAGAAGTGGTCCTTGTGCAGTGCACCTTCATCCCAACAGTCATTTCTCAGCTGAGGTGCAGCAGCTGCATGCAACAATTGACACCAGGTAGTCACTACACATTGCAGTCCTGTTTACCAACAGTGCTATCATCCCACTGCTATCCGTTATAGAAATTTCCAGGCAACGTTTGTCAGTGCCATCTACTTCATCATCTAAAAGCATACTGTTCCAGAAGCACGTTAGCCCAGTTTGTGAGAAAGAGAGAGCTTGAAAGACAGTCCTCATGGTGAACCATACCTAAAAAGAAAAACGCTACACCTGTTCTCTAATTTACAGTCTCCACAGCAGTTATAACAAGAAGTAACTAATCAAGGCCTTAAGATAACAACCTGAATCTGTCCTTTGGCCAGTCATGTAAGTGATTACTACCAATAACCTTTCTCCCAAGAGCATGCATGATATTGAATCACAGAATCATTTACGTTGGAAAAGACCTCTGAGATCACCTAGTCCAACCATAAACCTAGCACTGCCCAGTCCACTACGTGTCTTTTAAACACCTTCAGGGACACTGACTCAACTACTCCCCTGGGCAGCCTGTTCCTGTCACAACCATTTCAGTGAAGACATTTTTCCTAATATCTAATCTAAACCTCCCCTGGTGCATCTTGAGGCCATTTTCTCATTGCTTGTTGCTTGGGAGAAGAGTCTGATCCCCACCTCGCTGTAGCCTCCTTTAAGATAACTAGAGAGCGATAAGGTCTTCCCCGAGTCTCCTTTTCTCCTGGCTGAACAACCCCAGCTCCCTCTGCTAATCCTCACAGGACTGGTGTTCCAGGCCCTTCACCAGACACGCTCCAGCACCTCGATGTCCTTGTAGCAAGGGGCCCAAAACTGAACACAGTACTCACGGTGTGGCCTCACCAGAGCTGGGCACGGGGGAACAATCACTTCCCTGCTGGCCACACTGATTCTGACACTAGCCAGGATGCTATTGGCCTTCCTGGCCACCTGAGCATACTGCTGGCTTGTATTCAGCCAGCTGTCGACCGATCCCCCCAGGTCCCTTTCCACTGGACATAATGACACCCACTTAGTCTTTCATGTGCCTGAAACCTTTCGGAAAATACACTTTTGTCTGACAAAATAGACCAGAGTAGTCTCTTCATCACAGTTCTATCCAAAATGGAGCTGGTGACAAAAAGGTTGGCTTCCCCATACTGCAGATATGCCCGTTAGGGCATCACCTCTTAGGCCACAGAGAATTTATGGACAGATGTGTTTAATAATGTTGACTGCAGAAGATGTGGAAGCAAACCACTGCATTTACCAATTTAACATATGCTTGGGGAGAGGTTAAAAAACACCACAGGATTCAGCAAGTACAGTTTTACCTACATAGGCATTTGTACACACCCAGGACAATTATTTTCTTGGCCAAGTATTTTTCCACAGAGAAGTCAGGAGATAGATCCCTTGAATTGGTTTATGCTCCTAAAGAGATAATACGGTCTAGACTCATGACCATTCTTCTACCCCAGACATACAGCCTGGTTGCTTCAGCCTAGAGACCAACTCATACGGATTAAGAGTTTTCAAGTGCTCCTTTATACAACTTTATTCCTCCTGAGAGAACTAATCACATAAGTTCATATTTAGGCAAATAATATCCTTTTTCAGTAGATGGTAAGCATTAAACACAATACAGTTAACAAGACTAGGGTAGAAAGAACAAAATTATAAAAAAAAATCAGCATGATATCAACAGCCTTCAGTATCCATGTCCTCCCCGCTTTCCTTCGCGGAATTATTTTGTCAAGGCTGTAGTCCTAGAGCAAATGCTACCAATGAATGTAGTCTCTCTGGTTCTAGCGTACTCAGAAGTATTCATAGAACTGGTCTTTTGGAAACTTCAGAGCAGAAAGTCATGTTTTAGTTCTAAAGACGACAAGCATTAAGTATTAAAAAAATGCTAGGGAAGCCACAGCCATATCTACCCAAGATCAGGATGACATCTGTATATCAAATAATTGCTTAAAATGTTTAAGGTTATACCATGCTACAGAAGTGTAACACAGCAAGGACTTTCAAAAATGTATGCCTTACAAAAATATGATTCTTGCCCTCTAAATATGTAATAAATCAGGAATTATCAGTGAGTCGTCTTAAATTATTAAGTCACATTACTTACCTACTCTTTTCCCTACAGCTGCGTTAATTCCATTCACTCCAAGCGTATGAGCAGACTAAAAAAAAATTCCACAATGAAATTACTAGCAGATGGAAATTAAATGAAAGATTAGGCAGTCTGATATCAGATTGTTTGAAACCAATGCTGTATCAATCAATATACCTACAAAAACAGTCCAAGACTTCCATATGAAGAAACTAAAATTCTACAATAAAAAGCCTTACTCAAATTAATAGTCTCCTGTACTTCACAACATACAAAACAAAGTACATTAGAAATCTGAAGCTGGGAACATATGGTGCCAGTCACAGGGAAAACTTTGGATTAAGTGACAATTAGCAAGCAGCAGAATTAAGATGACACTTCAAACAGTCGTAATTTTGTCATTACAATAACTAATAATTTTAGTTGTGAACTAAACAACCACTTTAATTCTTAAGAAAAATTACTTCTAGGATCCATTTAGATAAGCATGCAGCTAATATACCAACAGGAATTTAGAAAACAGTTTCAGACTAGTAGAGATTTACATATGCACCCCACCCCATCTGCGTTCCCTGAAAAGACACACAGACATACACAAAATACAGCTTTCATAATGCCAACACCAGAAGAGACAGGAAAACCCCAACTCCTTTGGGGGTATTAGTACTCACTAGAATATAATCAGCAGCTTCGTTTGGTGGAGTAGTTTTCCTAAAGCTTTCTTCCTGAAAATGCTGAAGATTTGTAGGTAGTGCAATACCAGAAGTCCGAAACCTGCCTGTCCCACAGGAACTCTGTAAACTTTCCCTGTTTGTGCTTCGGGCCAGCGAAGCTAGAAATCCTAAGTTATTTACAGAACTCACAGGTTCTTTGGATGCCTTGTTAGTCACATCTGTGATGTCCCTAGCTTCTGCTTTAGCAGTTACATCAGGTCTCTTGCCAAGTGAATCTACTTTCACGCTATGAAATCTAGTAGTCCTAGAAAAAGAGGAGTCTGCTATACTACGGACTTCCAAAGATCGAAGCACATTTGGGGAGGCTGTAGATCTCAAGTTATCAGCCTCAAAGCATTTGGGTTGTGTTTGTGGTTTCAGGGAACTGTGATGTGCCACTTGTGCTGAATAACGAAGAGGTGACAAAAGTGTATTTTTCCGAGGACTTAGTTCACGAGTACTGAGAAGTCCAGTCCCCATTGCTGCAGTGCTCAGCACTTTACTAATAGGTTTTCTATGCTGTTCTAAAACCTTAGATTCTTCATCTCCATCAGACAGTTCAAGTTCTGGGTTCACCTTTCCTATATCATATATCTCACTACACTGCTCTGTGGTGCTTGCTTCTGTTAACAAAGCGAAAGCATCTGCTTCAGATAAAAGTTTTTCTTCTGTTCCATACAGTTCTACATTTGTTAGATTCGGATACAAAACAGAATCCTCTTCATTTGCTGAGGTCACATTTTCAGACACTTTTTCCAAGTTTGCAGACAGAGATGAAACAGGAGTCAGAATACTATTTGTAGGTACTTTTGCATTTTCTAGTTCAACACGAGATATTTTCGGTGGTAACCTGATGCTACTAACCGAATGAGACCAAGAGGCACTCTGCCAAGTGTCATCTTCCTTAAGAAAGTCATTAGTTGTGGATGGCATTGTTCTACCAGCAGTGGCCAAAGAAGCCAAAGCTGAAAGTGCATTTTGGGAAGACTCCAAAGGATATGAATTCCCAGGAGGAGGTAGGCAGGACTGTCCAATATGGGGGAGCACTCTTAAAAACCGGTGACGAGCAGCAGCTGCTGAGCCACTAGATGGTCGAGGAGCTGTTGGAGGACGAGGTTTCACTTTGACAGTTTTTTTAGGCTATTAAGAAACAATAAGAAAAAAAAAAACAACGCAACAACAGTTAGTATTTGAATTATGGAAACATTCAGAGGCCTTGCTGAAATCATATTCTCAGGAATTCTGACAGTATATGGCCAGAAATGACCACCAAACCATTCACTCTACTCCACCACGTATTGCTAACCACCAAAATTTCACACCACCATCAGAATATTAGAATCAAACATTACAACCTGAAAAGGCTGTACATCATAGGGATTAGAAAAGGGAAAGCAGAATGCCAAAGTTATCCAGAAGAGCTTAGGGTCTCAGCCAAGAACAACCATGAAAGAAAAAGCATAACATTTTCATCTAGCATCTAGGGAACCGAGACAGACATTAAATAATTTTACTAATCCAGATCTCCTGAACACCACCTGTATGTTTTATCTGGTAGACAATCTCATCCTTGTATTTAACTTTATAGGTCTTTTAGTTACAGTATTTCTAATCCCATTTAAAAATTAAGTTCCACTTAAGAGCAAGTCCAGAATTTCCATTTAAGAGAAACACTGTTTTGTACCAGAGGATTGATGCAAAATAACACTACTTAAAGCATCAGAAGAAGAAGAAGGAAAAAAAAAAACAAAACACACAAATCCAGGACCCATAGTGAATTCTTTGAATACTGACAGGTCAATCCAGGTAAAGCCTATGCCTCACAACAGAAGAACATAAATAAAATAGCATTCATCTTTCTTAAATGGATATTAAATCATATACCCTTTATCACTCTACTTCCCAAGACAGTAAAGTATCTGACCTGTTTTCTAGAAAAGCCAGTATTGGGAAAGTGTGAACTACTTGATTATAAAAGAATTGAAATCACAGCTTTACCTTTTTACTTAGATTCATGTTTTCCATCTTTGCCTTGAGCAGTTTCATTTTATTCATAGTAATTGAATTCTCAATAATCTGTTGGCCAGAAGGTGATGCCTCCGTCTCATCTTCATCATCGGCATATAAGTTATACACTGAACCACCACTGAAAATAATAAAAGAAAATTTGTTTTCACCCTCTAAGCAATTTAATTATGTTTTCAATGTAGAGTATTCTGACAACTAGAAAGTCAAATCCGTAGGTGATCTGTTGACAAAGCATTACGTAAAACTGTATGCAGAGACATTTCGAATCCATTTATTTTAGAAAATAAGCATTCCTTATTAGAGTGCTCACACAAAGTGCTGATGCTGAAACCAGAACATAGCCCCGCTTCTGGGAAGTTGTTATACCATATACAGTTGGTTCACACTCACTATATATTTTCCCCACAGAGGGAATATCCAGTTCCACAAGTGTCTCCTGAAGGTATGGCCAAAGCTGTTAACAGTGTGATTCAGACAACAAGCTGATCAGTTTTCCAATTAACCAGACACTGGCATGGAAGGAAAGTCCAAATTTCTATCCATCCTGAGGGGTGTTCTCACCATAAATGGAAATGGAGGGGTCACCCATGTGGATGTGATATTCTATTTCTCCTTTTCAAAATAAAAACAAAAAATAAAAAAGGATCAGTTTAGGTTTCCAAAAAGTCTCACATTTGGAAAAAAAATTATACAGATTAGAATTGCTAGACCTAAGACAAAATATTTTAACTCAAGTAGTCACTGGAAATTTATAGCATCACATTGAAGTTTTGCATTCTGTTAGAATACAGAATGGAAAAAGACAATGTTTTAAAGTCATTATCTGGATTGTTTTTCCTATGAAGCATTAATCACCAACACACATCCAACATTTGACAGAGAAATAAAAGAACCATTAGGAGTGTCTATTCACTACAAATTGATGCATTTTCAACACTGTATATAGAACATTTTAGAATGTTTTAATTCTTCCATTAGGCTGTCAACATCTAGAAATGGTGACAATCAGGCGATTCCCTTGTGTTCATACAAATGTCTTAGTAGATATGACAAAAGTTTCTTCTCTCCAAATAAGACCAAGGAAGAATTAAAGGTTGTGGGAAAAGTCAGTAGCAAAAAAATATTTTTCACTAATTAAAGCTGGCATCTTACCTTATTCTTGGAAATACTCTGCTGGCTTTAGTCAAGAGCCAGTGTTTATGTACTGACTCTCCCAATCCATTTCCTAAAATGTAGCAAAATTCTGAAGGCAACACAGCTTGGAGACAGATTTTTAAAAACAAGATGGCAGCAGAACAGTCCAGTCATTTCTTACCAGAAACTGAACAGCTCTGTATGGAAATGGTCAGTACAAATATTACATACCTCTCCTGGTAAAGAACCAACACTACAGAATTATTTCAGAATTTTAAATCTGCAAAGACTTCAGTTATCAACTCAAACACATTCTTTGAACTCCCCTTCATTCAAGAAAAGGATAGAAAGAAGAGGGATGCAACAGTCATGTCTCCTTTCTTCCTCTTTATGCAAAAAGAACTGTTACTCTTTTTCTTGCATTTTCTGACTAAATAAGAGAAAAAACACCAAAGAAGGGCTAATAAAGGAGTTTTTGCTTTAACATGATCGTAAAGTTATGAGAGTTGGGATGGGGATCTTTGCTCTTGATGATGCTTATAGTCCATTTTTTAACTGACTTTGTCCACAGGTATCAACATTCCTGAGATCTTGCTCATAAAATGTGCGTTTCAAAGATGATCCATATCTTGTTAAAAAACTTTTTTCTTGCCATCAGTGCTCTACCACAATTTCAGGTATTTTATTTTAACCCAGAGACACTAATCATTGTATGTATTTACACCTTGTCAAGTTTTAACTGTTAACTCAACTGCAGGCAAAGTAAAATGATCTGGAGAACTATAAAACAAAACCATTTATAAATTGTAGTCACTGAATTCTGCTAATGTGAGACAAACTGACCTTGCTTTCTTTGCTTTCAAACGGGAGCAAGAAGAGGTACTTAAAACATTGCAAGCCTTGGTCATGGAGAAAATGCAGATAGTCCCTACAACAGTACAACTCCTTTTCTTGCACCTGTACGAATATTATGTTCTTCAGGAGATTAAAAAACCTGACCAAAAGCTGCGCTATAAAGACAGCCTAATATTTCTCCAATAGATTTTATCAATTTTGGTAGCTTCAGTAAGAAACAGACTAGCAGTCTGTTTACTGTAACACGGTAGCATACGTGACAGTCTCACTCATTTGATTATATCAGTACTTCAATTCCAAGACGAGTTTGGGGTCTCAACTGCAACTTATCTGAGGTCTAGTTATGTCCAAGGGCCAGCTCTATTAGTAATCATTTAAGTATACATAAAAACAAGTAAAAAATAAAAACAGTTTTTCTGAAACTTCAGGCCAACCCTGCCAGGACTTTGCACTGCTAATCAGTTATCTTCCTGACTAAATATTTGGTCAAGCCATATCCATATGGAAAATATTTACCCCCGTGAACAGAGAAATCTATACAATACTAAATAAGTATCTTAAGATGTAAAAGGTTTTTTTTTTTTTTATATAGCTTTTTTTTGATTTTCAAAAGTTTTTAATATCCCTATTGCCAAGTTGACTCTCTTATGTAAAGTTCTCTTTGAGAAGGGGCTGGAATTGCCTCAAGCACAAGGTCAGCATTACCTCACTTTACTGACACACACAAATAGACAACAGTTAGCATGACCAAGAACCATAAAGTCCTACTGTATAGTTAGGCCACTCAGTTACAGCAATTTGGTAGCCCTTAGGCCACCATTCTTCCAAAATTCCAGATATTCTTTTGACAAAGTCAACACAGCATCCCCATCTTGATGAATAACAGTAAGATTAAAACCAACTTTACCTCAAAGATTCAGATAATGGTGTTAAAGTGCCATCTCCCCGGTCTACCACGCGGAAGAAATTCAGCTGATCTCCTTCTCGATATACTAAGAAGGTGACTTGTTTGTTAGATGGCCCTTTCTCCCAGATCTCATCTCTACCAGGATCCATGTATTCAGCCATTTCCCTTATAGGGTCTTCTACAGGAACTACAGAGAAAAACAGAATAAGGACAAATTATTGCACCTTTGAAGTCCCATATTTCTGGCAAACCCCTCACATTTTCAGACCATGCCTAAAGTCAACTGTAGTTATGACACAAAAGCATTTTAACAGGCCTTTCCCCTGGAAAACAACAGCAATAAGATTCAACTTGAAATAGTCAGTTTCAAACATTCTTGCTGATCTGTAAGTGGCATTCTCTAGATTCAAGTTAGATGCTTAAATATGTACACACGAAACATCTGGCTCAGGTCCCTCTCTGCCAGTTTTGCAGCTCTACACTGCAGTAAACTGTTTATTAGCAAACGGAGACTAAGAAACAACAAAGAAGTCTTTGTAAATAAACTAGTTTAGAATATAACTACTAGTCCAATTATTTTAATAATCCATCCTCTGAAAACTTCTTTCTGTTCAATCACCTAACTATAATTTATTCCGTTCCATAGGTACGCTAACTGTCCTACTCTCACCTCTTCTGACAGACAAATGAGGAAAAATGTAGTAGCACCTACCAAACCATACAGAGAAGCAACAGAAGACCTTATTATGACCATACATATTCTGGAGAGTGCTTGGGAGGTATTTTTACATCCCATATGCAGGAGGCTGGCTGAATTGATGAATACAAATCTGAACTTTGGAATTAAAGTAGTCTGGTTCATCTTGAATGTTAAATTAGCTGTTCCTCCTTACCATCACATTACCACTATCTTTTCTTGTTCCATTAATGTATAGGATGCCACTTCACAAAAAGCTGTCCCACCAACACTGAGATGTGTGAAAGAAAGGAAGGAATAGCCTAAGAAATCAGCTAGTTACTGAATAGCTGGCCCAGTAAGATCATCACATTATGCCTCTCCCTGATTTCCAAGAGCTGAAAGGAGAAATTCTTTCTATATTGGTGATTATAGAATACATCTTTAAGCATCTCTCTCAAGCTCTGCTGTAGATAAATAGGAGACGGGAAGTATGACACAAAACAGCTTGGAAGACTTCTAGTTCATTAAGAATAAGGTACAATTATAGTTGCATAACCCAAAGATATCAAGTTAAGTAGAAGCAGTAACATAGGAGGCAGGCCAGCCCCTCCCACAAATAATTTTAAAACATTTTAGAGGTAAGTTTATTTCATGGTCAGAAGAATGGGTCTAAAATAAAGTTACTGGAATCACTTCTTTTTTTTTTCCCTGTAAAGAGCCTCATTTTGGGTAATTCTCTCACTGCAGAATAAAACAAAACATAATTTAGTTCAATCATTTTAATTTTACATGGAAACAAGTGTATCCCTGTATTCTTTTATTAGCACTCAGGACTCCTAACGGGATGTTTTTCAAGAAGAACAACTAAACATTTTCAGAAAACTTTTCACAGCTGGAATTATCCTACTGTCAACTGCTACTAGATGACAATCAGTCCTCTCATGGTACTGACTTCTCTTGAAGCAAAGATTAACATAGTTCTCCTGCAATAATAAAACTTAAAATTTTAATTCAGTTAAGCGTACAATTTAAATATGCCTTGTTTTACAAAATCTACCTATGGTAAACTACACTGAGAGCAACTGAGGCTTAATTCCATTAAAGCACTCAAATGTTAGGCACAACATTTTGATTGTCTTTGAGAGCTCAGCTCAGTTTACAAGTGGATTTCCCAACCTGAAAGTTACGCTGAGTGCTTTCCAAGTAAAAAAAACATCAAGGAGATTTCTTCACTTTCAGCTTTCACTTCTCAATGGATGATTCACTTAACCAAGACTAAATCAATGTCTGATTCTTACTAACTAAATTTTAAAATGTAATCATATGATGACATTAAAGGAGCATTTTTTTCAGATGAAGGATTGCTGATGCTGTACATCCAAAGATATTTCTTAAACTAAGGGCAAACAAAACGAAAGAGATGGTGTGCTTGTTATGCTGAAGAAGAAAAGATGGTAAAAACATCCCTCTGTTTTTGTCAAGTATTTTCCAATTAATTTGGAACTGAACCTGCTTGTTTGAAATACTTAGCTGCAAGACGCCATTTACAGTTATGTTACAAGAAAACCATAATTTTTAACCAAGTTAACACATACCTCTTCTAGTGTTAATAGGTCCACCTCGCATAGCCAGAACTAACTTCAGAGTGCAGCCTTCTGAAATGCTGTAAATAACAATAAATACATTTTTATAACATTTTCCATTGCCTATACTAACAATCATATAGAAACATTCATTGCAATTTTATTCTATACTTACTTATAATCATTCAAACAATAGTCATCCTTCAGTTCCATATTATTCCAAATTAAGTGCTGCTGAGAGACAGGAATACCTAAAGGGGGAAAAGAGATTAAAATTAGAGTTTGATGGGAGGGTTTTGGGGGAGTTTTGCTTTTGGAAGAAACAGGGGTATATAGAAAAGAAGCGAGAAAGGGGATCACAAGAGAAGGAATGAAGCAGGACAAGGACATGCACTTGGACAGCAGCCCTCAGTCATGACATCCAACCTACTGAATAATTATTAAGAACAAAGTTAAGGTTTTCAGCAAGCTTGTGCTTGCACGTGGAGCTCAATCACTTGGCTCAGGAGGTCTGTAGAAGCATTCAGTTGCTTCAGACTTATTGAATACCTGCTCTTTTCTAGACATTGGTCAAGGGAGGGTTGGTTTGTGTTCTTCCCATACAAACGTTAATCTGCACCTCAGTTTCTTGGTTTCTGACAGGAAAAATGGGATAAAATTTCTAACTACAGAGCTGCTGAATAATTTATCTGGCTGACATTCTGTGTTACTCACGGTAAAGACAAGGTCACATTAAGTAACTGGTGGCAGCTCAGTTAACAGCTCAGGTGTTAAAGGTGTTTTTATCACTGTTTGACTTGGAACCTGAAAGTTCACATGTACAATAAACTTCATACTAGACAACTTTTACTTGCTTTAAGTGTTCTTTTAATCCATCAGAATGCTTTATTGTTTATATCCAGTAATACTCATTTCCAGCTCAAGTTCTGGGACAGATTTAGAATGACTTTTGTTAAAAAGAGGCAAGCATACAAACTATTTGTTCCTTATTAAGGATCCACAGTCTACACAATGACTATCTGTTTCCTCTTGCCTATACAGTCAAGTAATTTAAATACAGACCTAACACACATTAAAGAGAATAAGCACAAGCAGGTAGAACCCAAGGTCTTCACACAGTTTTATTGAAATGCTGCCACCTTCCACATTTTGAATTGAGTACCAGCCAGGATAGTTATGAAAGGATGAGACATCTTTGACCACCAAAAAGCATGAAGGCTACTGAGAAAAAGAATAGCTTTTTCTGCCTTTGAAAAAAAAAAATAAAAAATCTTCCCTTCAGCATCAAAAGGAAGTAAATTCCGTTTAGCCTGCCTAGTGAAACCCAGGTAATTAAGATTTCACTGTGCGTTCCTGAAAAAATTTAATTAAATTGGAATCTATAGAGGCCAAGAACTATTTGTTGAAAATGGTCTAAACACCACTCCACAGATTAAGCACCGAAAGTTATAAATATATTTTCCAAAAGGTTACATTAAAGTAATCACACACTTTCATCTTGGACAGTTCAGTGTCAGACCATGCCATTCACTGCCTAGTTGCATGCTCAGATACTTAAAAGGAGATGTAAATAGCAGTACTACACAGACTCCTCAAAATATACCTGGGGAAAAGAGAATGCAAAGATCAGTCTTCCAGTTGCTTTGCCAAAAACCTCTCAGCTTCCTGAGGCTTGCAACAGCAAGAGGCCAGTTAAGTAGCTCCTTCTAACACTGGAGAAAGGGCACCAACGCCCATCACCAGCAAGGACGAAAAGGGGAAAAGGGGGCCAAATTCTGGTGAAAATCCAAGCAGATTCAACAGACAAGCAGGAAACCTGCTAAGTGGACACCCCCGTGGAAAACACAGATTGCATTTTTGGTGCAACTACCAGAGTTTTTAGTAAGTTTTAGAGAAGATCACAATGTTCTTTTCTCACCATAGCTAGCATCTAGATTTTGTCCTTTATGAATGACTGACACATTACCGCACTTGGAAGGCAGTCAGAACGAGTCTCGCATTCTCCGAAGTACACAAGACTTTTATGAGGGGAATGTGTTCATATAGTAGACTAACATAATAGCTGTTACCCTGCCAGCTATTGAATAACTGGTTATTGGTTATGTTTCAAGTCTGCAGCATAAGCAAAACAAGAACACGCTGGCAAGAGCCAGCAAGTCTGCAGTGAAGTTCTTTTCTTTGTTGTTTTGTAGTCCTCTGATTACAAACAGTCATTACTGTCTGCATTTGTTATGGTTTCAGCAGCCTCCAAGGAGCAATTTCCAATTACTTTGATAAACTGAGAGAGTCTATGTTAAAAAGGCTGCCTCGCAACTGGCAGTGCTGCAGTGAAGCATGGTTTTGTTCATCCAACAATGACAATGTAATTTTGATGAACAGATGAAAATACTATACTCTGGTGTAATGGGAAACAGATGAGTCTTTATTACTAATTCCATTTTATGCTGCTTTCTAAGAATTCTGTACTTATACACAAATGAAACGGGATGTGCTTTACAGGTTCAAGTGCAAGAAAATATGCATCAGCTGTTCCTTTTCTGGATTATAGTAAGCCTTTCTTGAAGAGACATTTGCACAAGGGATCAGTACATGGAATTGGCAACCATAATGACAACTGCAAGATACTCATCTGCTATCCCCTCCTCCCTAAGCAGCACATGACTGTATCACTAGTCTGCTCTAAATTGGTCCAGAGCAGAAAGGAAAACGAAGCAAAAAGCTAAAGCTCAACGCTCGAATGGAAGGGGGCAAGCCAAATGATGCTGTGAGAGAAAAGAAGTTTCTTCAGGCTGTCAGCACATCTGCAGCCATTTCAATAGACAACACAACCTACTAAAATGGTGGCAAGGGGGGCAAAAAAGAGGGAAGTAGGGATCTGATTCTGTCTCTGAATCATCCCGTCAGTCACACCCTTAAGGTTCACTCCTTTGCTTTTCTTTCTGGCACACCAAGTAAGCTCGTAGAAATGGATGTTGGTTGACACCCAGAAAAACCCACAGATTTCAGAGTAAGCTTGATTTTATGTTGTGGGTAGAAGGTTACTATGTTTAAAAACACAAATATTTCAAAGTCAAAGTTCAAACTTGGTACTTATCTTTCATCTAATGTTGAAATTGCTGGAGACTTTCTTAAATATTTACTTTGTGTTCCTGCTTACAGCCAGGCTGGGCCCACAGTCTTGATTTTGCCCCATTACCTAGCTACATTATGGAAGAGCTGCAAAGATTCCCAACAACTAACAGCAGCAGGTACTGGTTTTATAACTGTCAAAATCCCCAGATACCATTTGCATGACAGTAACCTACATTAGCGTACATATTTCCTGGTATTACCCACAATTATTTTACAGATCAAAAAATTAATCACTACTAGGCGTGTGCTGTCTAAATGCTCCTTCCTAAAATTCAATATAATGTGTTTCTGAATGAAGAATACTAAACCTTGCCCAGCCCAGCAGCCACAAAGACTTGTGCAATGGAGGAAGCAAGAAAAGATCACTTGAGGGAGTGACCAAAGCATTTATTCTAAGTAAGAAGCAATTTCCTCTTCTAGTGAGCTCCCGCTACTTTTAACCTTGACTTCTAAGTTATGTCTCAGACTCTCACAACACCTTGAAACCCAGGTAGCATCCAACCTATGATCATCAACACATGGTCCTGATTTAAAATACTGAGTAGAGCCAAGGGAGCAAGCAGCACTGCTCACAATACCACATCCTGCTGTTGACTGAGTATTCTGGCTTTTATGCCACCAGCAGAGACAAAGGGAGCTAGTTCTTCTCTAGCACACCACCTAAAAAGGCTCATTCAGTGAATGTGAGACTCGACGTGACAGGTAGCTCCAAAGTCATCATTGTAACAAACCAAAGTTTTGGTAACTGAGTGCTTACTTTGCACGGAACGTATCTGAGACAAATGCCTGCAGGGGATCCAAATACACACACTGGGTCTGCTTGAACTCCAATTTACAAGTTGATTTGCACTGAAGTTTCAGATGTGCTAGAACCCATAGATGCATTTTTACCCATATTCACCACCTAAAACCAACTGGAATGAGACAGATAGAGATAAAGGAGCTCTGTTTTAGTAGGATACCAATGTCTACTGCAGCTCTCTAAACAAACCTTTTCCCATCAGATCATTAAAGAGGTACCGAGAATGACAAATGTTATCAGAAGTATTGAAGATTCCTTACGTGACACCCATACTATCCATTCTTATTACTGTCCACAGCTATTGATATTCCAGTTGTTGACACAGGTCACTTCTTCTTAATTTAGTTTTAGTATTAGCCTCCTACAATTAGAGGCGCTGATGACAACTGAATAAAATCTGGTAACTTCTGATATGATTCAAAATTTTGTGCTTGGAGACGTTAGCAAGACTAATCATCTTCCAGAACTTATTTTGCATGCTTTTCTACCATCCTCCTCGCACATAGATCAGTCCATGGAGACAACACGCACGCTCAGGGCCCCGTAGTGTCTCCTAGCAGTGTACGTAGGAGGCATTCTGCAGGCAGATATGCCTGGGGAGGTTCACACCCCATGAATGTTGAAACGATACAATAATAATAAGTGAAAAATCACTGCTGCAACAGGAACAGAAGTAAGCATTCCGCTTCCCCTGCTAGACCACAACCACGAAATTATTTCAGGATTTTCCCTTCACATGGGTGATTCATTGTTTCAACTTGTACATTGCAGCAGAAACTTCGATACTGAGAAGCTGTTGTGTTTTTTTTGTTTGTTTTTTAAAATCACGCAATGGTAGCCTCAAATGCAACATAAAATGGATTTATCATAGCCTCTGTTCCCTTCATACTTACGCACACAACCAGTATTTTTCTGCCTTCTCCCCTCCAAGTTATAGTGAATTATGACTTGGGAAGTTGCAGATCTTTTAACTATGTTCTGGAGTATTAAGTATTTCATCTGATTTCTAACAATTCAGTGGTAAGCACCAGCAAGCTCTTCTGTGTTTTAATGAAATTTACTTATTAATAATTAATTCAACGCAGCAGGCAGCTAAGCCACTAACTGCTTTATCATCTGGAGAACTACAACATGTAAACCAAATTCCTAATAAACAACGCTATAACCTTAGTACTGATCACATGTAATTGTGATGCCTTTTTAAGCTAGGCTCACCCAGCCCCCAACAATAGGCTGTAGATATAGTTCAGTGTGCCCGTTTGCAGTCTCCTGTTTTGAACTACAAGAAATTCAAATTCTTCTCTCACATTTCCCACTGGTCTCTTCATGCATCCTTCCAGGCTCTTTCCTTTATCTGTATTGTCTATATAGACTGCATTCTCCTGTACTCTATTGCCTATACTCCCTTTCAATTTACTTGTAGCATTGTATCACGTATCTGCTCACACCTCTCCTACTGTTCAATCAACCAGAGAAGAAAAAAACAACACCTTTCCTTGTCCTGTTTCACCTCTAGCCTCCAGGAGTTCCTCAACATGTTCTCTGATTCATGTTTAATTACAGCCTTGTCCACAGGAAACAAAAGCATGTCCACATGGCTATCCTAATGTAAACTCTAGTTATAGAATAGAGCAGAAGAGAATCATTTAGATAGGACAAGACCTCTGAAATCACCTAGTCCAACCATAAACCTAACCTAGCACTTCCAAGTCCACCACTAAACCATGTCACTAAGCATATCTATGTGTCTTTTAAATACCTTCAGGGACACTGACTCAGCTACTCCCCTGGGCAGCCTGTTCCAATGCTTTACAACCCGTTTGGTGAAGAAAATTTCCCTAATATGTAACCTAAAACTCTCCTGGCGCAACCTGAGGCCATTTCCTCATCTTATCACTTGGTGCTTGGGAGAAGAGACTGATCCCGACCACACTGTAGCCTCCTTTAAGGTAACTACAGAGATAAGGTCACCCCTGAGCCTCATTTTTCTCCAGCCTGAAAAACCCCAGCTCCCTCAGCTGTTCATCATCAGACTTGTTCTCCAGGCCCTTCACCAGACACACTCCAGCACCTCGATGTCCTTGTATCAAGGAGCCCAAAACTGAACACAGTGCTTGAGGTGTTGCCTCACCAGAGCTGGGCACAGGGAAACAATCACTTCCCTGCAGGTCATGCTATTTCTGACACAAGCCAGGATGCTGTTGGCCTTCTTAGCCACCTGAGCACACTGCTGGCTCACATTCAGCCAGCTGTTGACCAATCCCCCCAGGTCCCTTTCCTCCAGGCAGCTTTCCAGCCACTCTTCCCCCAGTCTGTAGGGTTGTTGTGTCCCAGCAGGACCCAGCACTTGGCCTTGTTGAACCTTGTAAAGTTAATGTTACCTGCATATCGGAGCTTCTAGTATGTGATCTCCCTAGCAAAATATCACCCTTATTCTTGTAACTCTTATGTTTCAGCTCATTAGCACAGATTTCCATAAGAGAAGGAGAATATCTTCAATTTAAGTCTAAAGCATCATATTTACATCTCCCAAAAGGTGGCTTCTACAGACAGAAGCATTATAAAACCCATGGACGAGCAGACTCGGTAAACTGGATCCCTTGTCTTGAAATAAGCAACTGTCAGCTCGTGCAGAGATCTATTAGGCTTACAAAGCAAGAAGATGCAATCATGTTCTTCCATGCAGGATGAGAAAGGGGTGACAGAAGACTAATCCAACACATATTTTCTGCTTTCATTAGCCAGACCAACAGACCAGCCTCATAAACTAAAGGAGGTTATCACTTTACAAGATGCCTGCCAAGTTCATCACACAAAGACACAGCAGCACTCAGCCAGACTCCTGCCAGCAACACATCAGCCACCTGAACAAAACTCAAATCAGTAACTTCAAGCTGTCTTGGTAGCTGGCCTGCACAGCAGTTGCTCTTGGGACTATGGTATCACGGACAATCCAAACTACCACAAACCAACGAACCTAAGAAGCGACAGCTACAGCACCAAGTTTTAAGTGTCCTCGGAGCTGCAGTAAAGACATACTGAGAGACTCAAGCTTATAACCTCTGTTTTGAGAGCCCTTGCTGGTTAACAAGCAAATTTTGTGTCACATAATCCATTGAACAACACAAAGATTACATGCCAAATAACATCAAGACAATTCATGATTTGTTATGAATTTCTTATGCTTTATCTTACTAACAACACACACAAAAAGAGGAAAAAATGGGAAAACACCCACTCCAATGAAGCCTAAGATATGAGCTGATAGGAAAACAAAAGAAACAATAGCAAAAAAAAAATCGATTTAAACTGAAGTCATAAAACGAGCACCTTGCTTATACCTATTACTGAATGAGTCACTTAAATTTTCTGCTTTGATTTTAGGAATTATCATTTGTAGAACAAGACTTACTCTAAAGTGGTAAAGTTTAAGCTCAAATAAAAGATAAGGGTACCTTCCAGTCTTTGAATTTTCGCTTTCACAGAAATAACTGTTTCGAAGGGAGAAACTCGCAGCTCGAAGCAGGTTCCCGTGAGCGTTTCGATGAAGAGCTCCATAGTTTCATAGAAAGGAAGTTTGTAGTGAAACGGCCCCATGTTATCCTCATTGAAAAAGGGAGGCTCCTTCTTGTTGGCCATCACAAAGGATTTACAACTTCCTCGCGAGCCGATCCGCCGGGAAACCGCGCTGCGCTTCCAGCCAGGGCAGCCCGGGGGACAGGTGCGCTGTGTCGCTGCTCATGGTCGGGCTCCTCCACCTACAACGGGACGGGCACAGCTCGAACAGCGCCCGGGCGCAGCCGTCCCAGTCCAACCGGGAAGGAAACCCAAGCAGCCGGCGGTCGGTCAGCCAGCACCTGGGTGGCGCCGGCCACCCCCCGGGCTGCGCCGTCAGGGCCGGGCCGCGAACAAAGGAGGGCAGCGGCCGCCCGCCCCCGCCGCCCCTCACCTCAGCCTGGCCTCTCCCCGGGCCCCGCCGCTCTCCCGGGGCAGCAGGGCGGGGCCCGCTCCCTGCCCACCTACCTGCGGCCGCCGCCGGGCCCTCGGAGGGGTGGCGGCCCGGCCCCTCTCCCCCCGCGCTGCTCGCCCGGCGGCTGCGCGCGGAGCGGCGCCGCCACGGACCCGCCGCCGCCGAGGGGTGGCAGCCGGCAGCCAGCAGCCCCCCGCCCCGCCACCGCCCGCCCGCCGCCCGGCAGCCCCCGCGCCGCCTGGGCGCAGCCTTTATGACCTCCCCCGGGGAGCTGCCGGCCAATGAGGGGGCCGCTCGGCGGCGGCTCGCCCAATCGGCTCCCTCCGGGGGCGGTGCTCCCGGTGCCGCCGGGGAGGGCGGGGCCGAGAGCGTTCGGGGCGCTTGTTGTGGTCGTTAAGGGGCGGGGCGGGCGCGGGAAGGGCCCGGATGCAGCGGCTCCGCTGGGGGCGGCGTGCACGTGACAGGGAGGCCGCAGAGGCTCCTGGGTAGTGTAGTCCCACGCCTCAGGGATGCCCCAGGCTGGGTGGGGAGGGTAGGACAGGTTGGAGCTGGGCTGTGGCGCCAGGCTTCATGAAGGGTTCCTCTCCACTGGAACCTCAAGCCCCTGCCGTGCGTGTTTTTACCTCCTACTCCACCTCCTCCTAGCCCCTGGGGTGCTCAGCTCGTGAGCCTCAGGCTCTGCCAGACTCGTGTCAATTATTAATGCAAAGGGAGCAAAAGAAAGGAGGGTGGAGAAAAGAAGGAGAAGAATCCCCCATCTTTCTCCTTTCTCCCCCCTGGCTGTCGTTCAGTCTGCTTTAAGCACAAAAGAAAGGAGTAAAGAGGATGTCCAAACATATGCATGAGGCACGTATGAGGCATATGCAACAGATGCAGTGCCTATAAATACATCGCGAGCGCTTTCACTGTAGGCACCCGTTTGCAGACATCTCCCCCCTTCTCCTCCAAGCTGCTACTCCCAGCTTACCCCCACTTAATGTGAGTCAGTACCAGGCCCACCTCTGTTGCAAGTCGATACATGATAGTTCTCTGTTCTTACCCCTTCCACCCTTCCCTTCTGCTTTACCCTCATTAATGCTAGATGCTCCGTCTGTTGTAGTTTCTGTGCCCTTGAAGTAAGGGTAGATGGAAGCAGGTGTCCCAGAACAAGGGCTTCAGTGACAGCAGGAATTGCTCTTAAAGAGATCCTCTGAGCACCTGCTTTAAACTCACAGAAAATAGAACAGGCTAAGAGCTAAGGTAGGACACTCCTATCATAAAAACAGCACGCCTAGTTTAAAAGTTAGAAATTCAGGCAGTCACTAGTAAAATTTATACATTTGCTCTGCTTGGACATGAAATATGATTAATTACATCCTTTCCACAAGGATAATCTAGAAAATAAGGAAACCAAGAAGGTTAAGCCAAATACAGTAGAGAGTTAGAGAGCTTACACAAAATAACAAGTTCCTGTAAACAGCCTATGATGTGTTACAGATAGGAAAGAAAAGCAGACAGTAAGAGGTGATCCAAGCCTTTGCCACAAGTGAGCCGCTGCATTAAGGAATTCACATAAGCTTGTCAACGCTGAAGTGACCAAGCATGCTCAGTATAGATGGACTGATGGGGAAGTGTTATTTGCAAAGCTTTGACAAATCCAAGCAGGCCGAAGTCTCATTTAGTGGCTTACAACTTGAATAGAAGACAACGTTAGGTTTCTATGGTTCTCATAGAACACTAGGTACTCTTCTGTAACACACAATGGCAGAGAAGTTTTAAGCATTTATTTTTATCGACTGTATTAGCTGCCAGTATGAAATAACTGATCTCTACCTGGTATCAATTCCTGCTCCAAGTGCTTGATTAGATATATCTAAGAGCTATACCTAATAACAGACAGAATCCTGCCTTATGCTAACATTAGCTCAGGAGACTGATAGCAGGCTTAGACAAAGCATGGCAGTAGTTTGGGTTATTTTCCAGGCACAATGTAGATGTCCTTAACAAGTGGTAAAGTAGAAAGCAAAACGTACAGACGGATCTAATTTAACAGACTCCATTTACTATTTAACAATATCAATGATTTTCTCTATAGCTCTGTTCAATAAAACAAACTATACTTTGCATAATAGATTACTTCGTCGCAGGTATTGCACAGGCTATATTCATCTGGCCACCATAGAAAAAAATAGCAGGTTACCATCCTTTTTTAATATATCATTAAGAGTAATTAAACCCAGTAAAAGAGCATACTAACTATTTATAATGGGTAATCTGTCATTTACATATCCACAGCTCTCATTTCAGCTCTACTGGATTAGGGAATCCAGTGTATGAGACAGAGCATAAGGAAGGCCTCCTCTGTGCAACACATTCCCCTTGGCTACTGGCCTCCAAAGGCATTCAGTGGGTCATCAAATGTGCTCAGTGCCTTGCTTTCAGACTTCACTTCCGAGGCTGTCTGGGAAGATCTACTTTTGGGAGTGGGTATCTTGGTTTGGCTGCTAGAGAAGATATCATCTAGAGGGGAAGAAAAAAAAAAAGATGCTTTTAATGGGAATTAACTGCTAAACAGAAGTAACATTGTACAGAAAAGTCCCCAACACACAACAGGGACTGCCAAGGACATTCTGTGATAAACAAATGCTTTCCTGCTGCTTGCAATTCTACATCTATTTGTAAGGACATACGTGGGAGCTGTTAGCTGTAAGTCAAATCAAGAACATTTTTTCTTCTCGGTAAAGTAGAATAATACTTGTATTTTATAACGTCTGAACTCTCAGAAGCATTTGAGAAATACTAATAAGTTAAACCTCCACAATAAGTTTCATTGTGCAAGTTCCAGATAACCTTCCACTTATCTAGAACATTGGTGTCTGAAGAACTTGAGAGACTCCAAGAGTAGCCAAGACTGGTGTCAAAGAAGATCACAAGAGAAAACCAGTACTTGCTAGGAGCTATTGTGGCATCTGCTAGCCATAGAGAGAATCTTTAACCTATGGCAGAATAAAAACACAGCATATATCACTTGAGAATAGGGCACAGCTAAGATGCAAGGAGGCAGACTGCTCTGACTGCTATCCTAAAGGACAACAGGTAAGAGGAAACCCTCCAACACAGATACCCTGTATCAGCAGCAGAGCCCATAGACCTGCAGTTCTTGCTGGGGCTAGGGCTGCTCGTGTGTGGCTATACTCCTGGAAGAAGACAGTTTCTACAGTACAAACACTGAAGTGACTAGTGAGTCAGATACCTCACAGCAATTCACAAGGCTAGTCATGAATCCCTATTTAGAAAACACACCTTACACTGAGGTTCATAGCTATTTACTTGTCCAGAGGATGAATGCCAATATTCCAGACTTCAACATATATCTTAACCGTGAGCAGAGGCCAAGCAAGAAGTAGCCTATCACAGCACACTCGCCTGTCTGTCCTCACTGCTTCTTCCTCTCTGGTATGTTTGCTGTTGTGATTATCATAAAAGATTACACGGGAATAATCCAGGAAAGCATCTCAGCACAAGAGCAGTTTAGAACAGCAGTAAAATAAAGTAATCCCTTACTGGCATCACTCCACAGCAAAAACCTATCACATGGATTAGATTCACAGCCAGCTGGGAAGTACAGTGAGTGACATCAGCAGTAAGCGGCATCACTCACATTTTATAACAAGGTTTAGGAAAGAGGAGAGAGTTTTGGTCATGGAAAACAGCATTTGTCAATGCACAAAAAAAGCTCAATCTCCATTTTTCTTGGACTGTCCCAGATGGGCAGTGATGGCTGTTGATTAAGCTGTTTGTGTCATCAGCCATAAGGTCACTGAGGAGGCTAGAATAAAGATGTGAAATACAAATTCCTCCTAATGTGCAACCACAAGCTTACCACAAATGTACCAAATAATGACACAAAGCTGCAGTAGGGCAAAGAAAGCAAGCAGCTTGCCTCCTCCACCCTACCAAACTGCATCCAGCTATTTGCAGTAGAAAGGATTTTCTAGGACAGCAACATTCAGCCTAAATGAAGTGCTACCACAATCCCTGAAGCCAATCCTTAACCTACATGGTAGGAAAGTGCCTGTTCTACTAGCCTACAGCCAAGAGAGCATCCTCACTATCAACTATCTTCCCTATGCTCCTGTTGGGCTTCTGAAACTCCACAGTTTTGGGCACTAAAAAGCTGCATACCTATAGCTGCACCACAAAACAGTCAATGCTCTAGAGGAAAACAAACTCTATCAGATAACAGGATGCTGTAGCTGCTTGTAGGCATCAACATCACATGTAAGAGACAACAAGCTCTAGGACCAGAGTAGATGTCAAAAGCAGAAGCAAAAACAGGCTCTATTGTGACTAATTTTCCAAGTTCCTTTCAAGTGACACTCTCAAATTGTTTTTCAATGTGAGGTTCTGATTTTTTGTGCAAAACTATTTAGAAGGGGTAGCTGTTTCAGAAGTCCTTTTGTTTGATATAGGCTACATATAGCAAAAAAACAGACAAATATTTTTGTTGATCCCATCCATATTTCAAATATCTTACTTGCAAATCTGTGTTATTTTTTATATCAATTCAGAAGATTTTTAAATCTCAATGTTTTCATTCTCTGGCAAGTTTTCTAACATCTTTAGAGACTTCAGCCAGGTCATTCCATCACATTTGCGTGCTTAAGAGTAGCACAAGCAAAACTGTGATGAATCAGATTCAATCTGAATAGGTGGGATGTGAGGAAAGATGCCGATCTCTTCACATCATTAGTGATTCATCTGAAAACAGGATACAAGAAGCTGTGCAAATTAAACAGAGAGCATATCTCTTAGTGCTGTAACAGGATGAGATTAGTCTCTTACTCCAGATGAGAAATTTTCTAATTCCCACAGATAAGAAAATCTCTACAGAAATTAAATTATTCCTCATTTCAAAAGAGGACTTTTATACGCTTTCCTAAACCATTTAGATCCTGTGCTGTTTCTACAGATCTAAGAAGTTCTCATCCAGGGGTAAAATCCAAATATATCCAGAGACTTGAGAGCAGCTCATAGTTAAGGACAGCAAAGGGTTCTAAAACATCTCTGGAAAACATGACTCTGGACAATATTATGAGATTAGTAACAAGACATTAGACACTTACCCATATCATCATCAAATATGGATTTTTGTTCCACCTTTTTCTTGGCGTTCCTTTCTTTTGGTTTTATGGTGAGATCCGCAAAGATATCAATGTTATCATCAAACAGGTTAGTCTCTGGCATCTTCTCTTTTGTTTTCGTCATTGGTTTAATTGCCTCAGTAGCAAATATATCATCCTTAGAGCAAAGTACAGAGAGATCATCAACACACACTACACTTCAAAAGAATAGTCATTACCTGTACACAGCAGCTAAGATGTTTAGAAGACTGACAGCATTGACAAACCTGAGAATTTTCAGTCCCTTGTCCCCAAGGGTAAGTGCCCTAGTGTGGGATTGTGCACAGGTCAAGTACAATACAGAGATACTTGTATCACCTCTCCAGTCTGCCAAATCCATTCCTCCTTTAAAGATCTATTTGAGCTAATGTGCATTGAACAGGCAAGTAACAAAAAGGAACCAAATACTTCACTACTTTGAAAATGGTCATAAACACAGGGATGTCATCACAGCACATTCATTGATGCGTCTGCTCTGTGTTAAGAATCCACCTTTGCTAATAAACAGATGAACATCCAAATAAAGGGTTTCTGTTGCCCAATATCAAAATATAATTGACAATTTACCTCACTCATTCTCCTGCACACCCCCAGTCCTACAACAACCACCATTCAGCATATGTTTAAGTAGAAACTTCTGCATAAAACCCTGGGGATCAAAAAGGCCAACATGGCAGGCTTTTCATCCTACTCTTTCCAGCAAGCTTCAACCATTACCTCAAAGATGTCTTGTGCAGTAGGGTCAACAGCTTGCCGGACAGAAGATCTCAACTCCTTCTTTCCAGTTTTCTGACTGGTGAAGAGAGAATCTTCCTCTTCCTCCAAAAAGGGTATAGGGCTGCTTTTCGATGATGATTTTTTCTGTACAGACTGGAAGAGATCATTGCTGTTCTGATTACCCAGAACAGACAGATCAGGCTTTTTCTCTCTGCCCTTAATAGGTGCGTTAGACACATTGTCTGGAATTTCCTTCTTCAGCTTTGACTGTGCAGCTGTTCTGGATGCTGAGCTGCTTGCAAAAAGGTCTTCTGATTCAAATATATCATCTCCTTCATCCGTGGATTCTGGAGGAAGGATTTTGTTTGTCCCAGCAGAAAGAACGCTGCCATGAGCCGGTAGTGACAAGCCAGAGAGAAAGCCATTTTCCTTGGACTCTCCTTCAGTAACAAGAGGCTCCTTTACGTTCTCTATTGGTGACCTCTGTTTTGGTAGTGAGAATTGCAGTTCTTTAGCGCTGTTTACCTCCTCACTCTCACCAGACTCTTGTGCAGCTAGACGGCGGGCCATTCTGCTAGGAGGTCTTCGTTTTCCTGTAACCTTGATCCTGGTCTGCAAGAAAAGAGCAGGGTTATATATAAAGGAAAACAAACAAACAAACAAACAAACAAACAAAATAAAACAAAAAAAAACACCAATAACAACAAATTTATGAAAGAGACATTAGGATTCACATTTTGTTCCCTTATAACATTTTCTGCCTTCATAACACATCCAATTAACACAGTACCCGTTTCATACTAGCACACTGAAACCAAATTAACTCCAAGTTTTGCTTATAATGCTGGTTTACGTAACTTCAGCAGCTACCTGTACATTTAAGCAAGTGTTTAGTTGTGAATTCTGAGCAAGGAATGATGAAACTAAATCATTATCTGCTCAGAGAGAGAAGCAGCAAGAACCATCATCATCTCAGCATTATCCACCCTCCCTATTTTGCAGGAAGGAATCTGGACATTCAAGCTCGGAGTAGCTTGCAGTAAGAAAATATTCTGAAAATAACTCAGGACTTTTGATTTGCTAGTCATTCCACAGCAGGTAGAACGGGGGTGCAAAAGCAATAGGACTTGAAAGAAGAGAGTCACAACACAGGTCAGCAAATCACATTAACCTTCTGACTTTAGGCACTACTTTAATCAGACACTTTGCTAATCCAGAAACTTCTGTGGTGCACAGTTAGTCTAGGTCATGACTAATTACATTTTCCATTTAATTTCATTGCTTTTTATGAAAACACATCCTCCTGCAAGTTTCCATTATAGCCTCTATGATACACCACATGGGCACACAAGTAGTAAACATCAGTTCAACCTCATCTTCCCTGTTATTAACACCCAGACCAAGTCTTAACTGTATGATTCAAGATTTTTTTAAAGAACCGTTAAATCCTTAAGTAGAATGTCTTTTGCAGTCCATTAAGAAAAAGGTAGGAATAAAAAACAAGTGAGCCAGGAGACAGATCTACCATTTCAAAAGCTGTAACTTCTTTGTTTGTGGCTGGGTTTATTTTGTTTGTTTTTTGGTTTGCATGTTTTGTTTGCTTAGGGGGGTTGTGTGGTATTTTTTTGTTGTTGTTTTATTTTCTTTTGAGTTTTGTCTTTAAGGGCTTTTTTTGAACTTTTGTCTGAAAAAGAATTATGACTGACAGTTCAGGACAGCACAACATGTTTATCCACAGAGGGGATAAAGCTCAACCTCCAGCAGTAACATGTCCTTGACATCTTGCTACAGCAGCTGTCTATAATGTATTTTATAGTTAGCCTAGAGAAATGCCTTATGTTTTTCATGCTGGCACCCTTCAAGACAGTACAAGGTATTAGACTAAAATACCTTCAACCTATAGGGAACAACAATGTGTTTGGGTGCTGTATGCATGTGCCTTAAAAAGGGACTGAATTGGGCATATGTGTAAGTCCCTTACAGAGCTAAGAATGCAGTAAACTTGTGCTTCTCTTCATTGGCCTGGTACAGTGGATTAGATTTCCACACCTTTATTCAGATAGACTACACTGATAGCAGAATTTGCATGGCAAAACATAGGTTTCCGAAAGAGAACAGCCTGTTTTGAATCCCCTTTTCTATCCTGTTAAATACCGAGGTTACCTTATTGGCACTGTGCAAGGTATCCGCTTGCATAGGCTGATCAAAGCTTACACCCAGTTCCTCATTGTTTCCTGCAGCAGGGAAGGCTTCACTGTTCTGTACATCGCTGGGTTCATTCAGTGGAGTGTCCAAAACCGGCAAGGGGGACTTTATGTTGGAGACCTTAGGCATTGCACCAGGAAGTAAGGCTGCAGGGTTAATAGCTAAGTTAGCCTACAAAATAGAGAAAAAACATACAAACACACACAAAGAAATCATGTTAATACTGCTCAAGAGCAGGCATGGCTCCAGAGAAGCAGCAAGCGTGCTTAGGCATTCAAGTTCTACTCCTAAGAGTACCTGGCCTCTCTCTCATATCTACTCACTTCTGCATTTCCCACGTCATCTGTCTCACTAAATCTGTTGAGTGCTCAACACTATTATCCTGTATAAAGCTCCAAGAACAGCATGGCCACTCTACATCAGGCAAAAATCTATGTGTCTCAGTATCCTGTCTGAGGAAAAGACTGGCTCTGACATTAGTAATACAGTAATATAGATAGTTATTAGATTTTTCATATCAGAGAGGGAAGCAACCAAAACTCAAAACCCCTAAAAGTCTCTGAACATACTTAAAGTAGTGCTGAGTAGATTAGCAGGCCAACAAGCAGCCCACCCTCTGCCCCCAGATAGAGTTAAATAGCATTGCTCATAGTCAACTCTGAAAGGTGAGAAGGGGGAAATAATGTTAAACATGCAATACAGGAAAAAAAGTAGCAATATAGAACGTAATCTGAAAAAAAATTGCAAGAGTAAGGTAGGGAAGTAAAAAGATTTTGTTTCAGGGAGAGCCATCAGTAAGGCAAGGAAGATTTTAAAAATTTTTTTTTTTGAAAGTCAAAATGCCAATAAAGTAATTACTTGTAACTTTCCAATCCGAGATGAGGGCTCTTTGGTTTTAATGGGAACAGGACCTGTAGATTTCTGCACAAAATTACACTGGATTAAACAACAGCTGGACAAGTTAATATCAACATCTTCAACCAGACCATAGCTTACATTTTAATATATCTAAATAAAGAAACCAGCTCACTGCTTACCAGCTTCTTCTGGAATACCTTGTTATCGAGGCATCTCATTACATCCCAGTACCACAGCTATAGTCATTCAATTTTCAACTTCTCAGTTCCCAACATCATAGCCCTATGGCCATTATGGCATCTTTGTTCCACCCTCTTTGAATCTGATATTATGCTTTACCATAGTAACTCTACAACTTCCATCTTCTCCATGTCACACATGACTCTTGTCAAATCAAATTCTGACAGCCACTGTTCCTCCTTGCTTGTTCCTTCCCCTAAGATCCTCTGAGGCCATGCTGCCAGATCATGATATAATGAACTTGTCTTCTCTTTGTAACCAGCTATAATAGGGCCACAGACTTTAATGCAGCACACTTAGAATAGAAGAGGGTTATAGAATAAAACCTCTTAGCTCAAAAGGAAAACAGCTTCTAAGAAGGGAGTGCTCCTCTACAGAAGGCAGACCATCAGTACCAGAAATAAGACCAGCAGACTAAATGAGCAAGAGCAGCTTGGTGGTCTGAAGATTTGAATCAGTTCTAGGACCTGGGGATAAACCAGATCAACAGAGGTGTTTGTCCAGGGTTTGCTCGCTACAAGTGTCTGATCTAACTGGTTTTATGAGCTGGGCCATACTGCCATTGGTGTGATTGGTCACTGAGGGTTTGTACACTGTTTTGGGGGACTTCATAGCATGACAGAAGAACCCTGCTACCTGAAATTATTCTCCATTTAAATGCACATGGGATTTGGCTGAACCTTGCACAGGAACCTTACCAGTAGCTACAAAAAAAGGCCTGACAAGTGTGGTTCTCCACGTCAAGGAGTACTTCACCAAAAGGGAAGACAGGCTTGCTCTGTGTTCCTCAACCCAGGAGGCAAAATACAGCCACCCCCTTTCCCAGAAGATGAAAAGCTCGTTTCCTACAGCTGGAAATCAAACAAGCATCTCTGATGAGACAAGACAGACTTCAGATCCAGACTGCCTCTCTGTGATATGCTGTTTCTGCAAGATTAAGAACAGGAGTAGGAGTCTCGTTTGCTCCTCATAAAGCCTTCAAGAAAAGATTCTCAACAGCCACAGATTTGTACCATATGCCATAATCTCCTTTCTGAGGAAGCCTACCTGTACTTTAAAGATAACATTCACTCCATCAGACACTGGCAATTCAAAGAATGACTAAGTGATCAAATCACACATTTTTCTATCAAACTGCACCTGAAGCCTAGTTCTTCACCACCCTGCACTTTGCCCTCATAAGCATGTGGGTAACGAATAAAACACTGTCAACAGCATTTCAACTTCTAGCAGTTAACTTAAATTTATGCTGCTGTTGATAAGCAGAGATAAGTATGGCCATGCATTACTGCATTTCTGCAGCTTTGTAGCCAGTGAATTCAGGCATTAGTTTTGATCTTAAAACATCTCCTTATCCTGTGCATATTGTTCAAGACACAAGATTTCAGTACTTGCCTCTGTAGTAACTGTCTTCGGACCTTCATCTTGTTTGGCACTTAAAGCATCTTCCAAGGGAGGGCTCGAACTGGCTTTAACTGTTTTCTTCTCCACTGTTTTCTGAAAACATTAAGCGCACAAATCCACATGAATTGGTAAAAAGCACAATCAGCAGAACAACAAAACAAGCAAAGATTTTTACAATCTCATTTCCATTTGCAAAGAAAACTACCAACATCTTTTGAGTCTGCAATGCACAGGCATTGCTTTTTGGTCACAATAGCAAGGGCCTTCCACTCTACCATACTTTTAACCTACCCATGCCTTTGTTGTCTATACTAAAAAATAAAGTGAGTTTGGATATGCTTCTGAATGCATATATATGCTGTCCTCATAGACAGGACAGTGGGGAAAATAAAGGTACAAAGATAGCTAAGCAACACTGCTATTTTTATGGATTCAAGCAAGCAGGCTCTGTACATAGCTGCCAAGCACTAATTAACTAAGACCACCCCTTCTACAGTCCTCAGAGAAACAGTTTCCAGGAAATATTGCCAGTTTTCCAGCCTAACTTTCAGCTAACAACCTGAAAATAGATTAAATTAAACTGTAAATACATTTAGAGTAGCAGTTTAGAACGCATGTTAGGACTTTGACCTCAAACCACCCGTAATGCAGCCCAGTTCATTACTGCAGCTGCTTGCACTCTAAAAACAATCCAGTGATCAAGAACATTTTAACACATTCATTACCTTAAATTAAACCAATCTGCAGACTTTAACAGCATAAGTTATCAAGTAAGGCTCAGTCATGCATGAATCACAGGGAAGAAAGTGAGACTTCAGTTGCTAATATTACAAGTTGGCAAGAATATCATTGGGTAGACAAACACAATGAAAGATGGAAAAGTAGAGATCTAGTTTTGTTCCGTAAATGGCCTGTTTCTAAAACCAGGGCATTTGCAGTAGTTACTGAATGTGGGTTCTTGCACTTAATAGACAAAACAGTAAAGATAGAAAGGAACAAATGAGCTCTCTACAGTCTGTATTCTTCAGGGTAGGAAAGTCAGCTTATTTTTTTCCCCAGAACAATGCTGCCAGGCAGCTATGGTTTAAGATCAACAATCTGCCACTGTACTAATGATCTGCAGTTCCTGTACTAGATATTCAATCATGATTTCTTATCCAAACTGTTATGCCTATTGAAAAGAAAAACATAATCACGTCTATTCTTTCGCATTTAAAAGGTTATTTTGAAGTAACAGATGCTTCCCCTTGTTACCTTTATAAAGTTAGTAAAACCCCTTAGTTCTAAACTCTATAAGAAACTAACAAAAAAATTAAGTCTACTCAAAGAGACCTCTCAGTGATATGCAAGTATGTGAATCTCAGTAGTTTTTGGTGAAAGCGTAGCTATTCCTTGAAGAAGCTGGTCACAGGAAGATAGACCAGAATAAGGTTACAGCCCTTATCCATCTAAAAGGGTAACTACACAGCTAGTCCACTACAGTGCAAATTAAAACAGGTTTATCTGAACTACTATAGAAGCGGTTCAAGCTGCTTCTTATTGCAGTGACAAATCAGGTGTCATACAAATAGTGAATGCCTCAGGGAAGGAAGTGTAATTTTTTAATCTGTTTTCCACAGTTTGGTTGTGAAGCTATATCTGTAGGCAATCTGTAACCTGGAAAGGCAGATTTGAGTCTGGCCATCTGTGCTAGCTCTTCCACAAAGCATGCTGAGCCTAAAGAACCTCGTTGCCCTTTGGAGCAGAGAAGGTGTAAGCTGAAGTCCTACCATCTCCCTGCCTGTTAAACCAGTCAGACCCTGAATAATACAAACATAACTCCACTATGATTTCTGCTCAGGTATATTCTCTAAAACCTAAGCCCATCCCAGTGGCATGCAAAGATGAAAATAATCTACTCCTCACATCCCAATTTTGGGAGATTTGTTGCATCTATTTGTTACTTAGGTCTTCAGGGTCACAGGAGACATTTCTATTCTCTTAAAAAAGATTAATTCATTTCATTTCTTGTGGAAACACACATGGAAAAAATCCCTTTTATACACGTCTTTCCAAAGTCTTTTACAAAAGTCATTTATAATAGAGGACCAGATACCGGAGGGCTTGTTTTAGCAGTACTGAAGAGATCATCTTCATCATCATCCCCAAAAAGCCCTCCTCCAGATGATGGTTTCAGGATACAGTTTGCAGACTGAAGAGAGAGACGATAAAAATAAATAAATAACAGTGTCACTGATCAAAAGCATGTCTCCTTCTGCCTGTGATGCCTGAACTGATTTTAGCATTTGGCCGTCCCTGGAGATCAGGGACTTTTAAGTGACGTACAAACAAGCAATACTGGTAGGTTGCACACTTCAAAGACCATTTTTAAGTAGAAGGTTTAGAGGAGGGCTTTGAACTCACCACCGACTTCTTGGGGCTGGCAAAGAGGTCAACGTCTGGATCATTGTCCTTCTGAAGTTTGTGACTGAAAAGAAGCTCTTCATCTTGAAAGACTCCAGTGCTTTTGGGACGAGTGCTTTTCTTGGAAGGCTGAAAGGAAGAGAAAGGTCCGCACTATGAAAAAACCCCTCCCTGCTGAGGGCATCTAGTTCATGGGTTTACTTGCCTAGTAATAAGACAGCTTATAATTCACTCGAGGCTGCACTACAGCCTTAGCAACAAAAATACGTTAACTATCAGTTGCATTTTTCACTGACTAAATTTGAAAAACCTACAAAGTAAATACATGTATTAATAGTTCATTTTTATGAGAAGACATTAACCAAAATGTACCTGTCCGCTGACCTGAAAGCCAGCTTCTATTCCTTACTCATTACATGTCCCTAGGAGGAGGAAAATTTTTTCAGTATGGTATCATGACTGTACAGGAAGGTTTATATTTTAGCAAGACACTTTTGTGCCTTGAATTGTTCAGATGAAGGTGCAGGACAGAAGTGAAAAGAAGAGAATCTGGGTAATTATTTTTCTGAGCTACCTTTAATTAAAAAAAAAAAAAAAAAAAAAAAAAAAAAAAAAAAAAAAAAGGAGAAGAAAGACAAAAGACAAAGTCCTGTAAAGCTGTTCTGGTTGACAGAGTTCCCATTCTCCTCCCTTTAAAGCAAAAGCACCCCCATCATGAAGAAAATAACATAACGTCTGCCTTTGGCAAAAACATGTACTTTCAACTTCGCTGCTGAGTGGTAGGGAAGGTTGACAGTCAAATAGAGCACCTTATCAGCCCTCCATGATCTGGCAAGCCAACTGGTATCAGCTGCTATCTAAGCAGCTTCCAGCATATCATATTTGGTCCACTCTTCCTGTTCTACATTTTTTTTTTTTTTTTTTTTTATAACTGCTCCATTCTCAGCCTTTCCATGCATCAGTTTTAACTTTACATCAAAAGCCAGGTCAAATTTTTAGAGAGCTAGATGTGCTGTGTATGCCTAGACATATGTAGACCTGATACAGGTCTAGTAGCATCCATACACAAAACACATGCTAGACTGAGACAAACACTCAAAATAGTCGTACCTTTCAGATTTCCCTGCTAAAAAGATTAGGTTCCTAAATCATCTATTGTGGTTTTTGCATGATTATGCATTTCAGCACCTTAATCACTCCATGGATGTTAGATGCTGACTGCTGAATGCTTTCCAGGAAAGCTTTGAGAGATTCGGGATCATAGGGAAGCATAGGAATCATTTATCATCCAAGAATTTGGAAGTTTAAAATTCGAAAGAGATTGAACTTAATGACTTGCAGAGAAGGGAGGGTAAAAACAAAACCTTGCCTATAATAGGAGAGGTATAGAGGCAGAAATATTGTTTCTCTGTTCAAGAACGTCTCTAGACTCACCACACCAATTTCTTTCTGTGCATTTTTAGTGCCATCATCTTCCAGTCTCTCCTCTTCCTCCTCATCAAACAAGCTTAACACTTTCTTAGCTTGGGTCTTGACATCTTTCTCCAGAGCTGGTGGTGATGTTGCAAACAAATCTGAATTGCTCGCTGGCTCCAAAGATGTTGCTGCAAAAGGCTCCACCAAAATAAATAAAAACATCAAGTTTTATTTAGTTCAGGTTTGCCCCCCCAAACAACTAAACTTTACTGTTTAAATGCCAGCAGTGGTCAGAGTTCTGTAATCTGGTATCATAGCAGACTACTAAATTCAATTCATTTTTCCTAAACAGACAGAATAGCAATACGCAGATTACCAAGGTAGATTTCAATATAAAGGACACACTTTATGGCTCTGAAAGGAACAAAGGCTTCCTCCTGGTACCTTAACACCACAGTGCTGTTGATAAGCAGCTTTCTGCATAAGGTTTCCTCCCCATCTATAAGTGAGGCTGTCTCTGCTCCACGAAGCTGCATACAACAGTTTTGATATTATCTATGAGGCACCGAGTTCATGCAACTTGAGATTCCTTGGAGTAGGCAGCACTACCTGAACACTGAATGTGATCAGGAAAACACAGTGTGATAATAGCACCCTGGAAACCCATCAGCTGGTAATTCTCCAGCAATCACTCAGTAGGAGAATACCCAAGAGTAAATTCTGCTGAAGCTTCTTCAATAATGCACTAAAATCTCATTTTGTAAACAGTGGAACCCAGGAGAAACTCACGATTCCAAGAGACACATTTCTACAGCTACCCAAACCATTTATAATTCACCAAACAGTATGCTCAAAAAATAAAGTTACTGAGCTTTACAAAGCCTATGCATCAGTATAGGCTGCTTTTCGGAAAGGAGAGCTCTACGAATGTGAATAAAGATTGCCTTGTCCAGTATGGAGGGGGAAAAAAACAAACGCCAAACAGAAATCTCTCATGCATGCCAGCTGGAAAACAAATTTAAAAGTAATTTACTCAATTTTTGGTCTGTTTGATCAAGTAATTCTGCTAAAGAAAGATTGAATTACTCTCTCTTTAGCAATAGCAGACACAATACAGAAAAATAATTCTGTCCCGAAGCAGCACCACTGAATTTTGAAACTGAACCTTTGCCAAGCTTCATATTAATGTAAGAAAATCGCTCACTTTTTCCTTTGTATGCTGCCCTGCAACATCTGTTCCTCTAGACACGGGAACTGCTCCAGGCTCTTCTAAAGACCACAAGGTATCTTCTACCTGGTTAGACTTTGCCTTATCTGGCAGATCTTCCTTTTCCTCCTTTTCTTCATCACTAAACAAAGGTGGTGCTTGTGCTGGTTTTACTTTCTCCTGCAAAATTAAGAGAACGTTATTGACACAAAATTGCTTGGTGTACAGGATGCACTTATTGCTGTGGGATAGCAGACTCCCAGTGTGCTATCTGCAGGGGTCTATGTGGACACTGGTAACATGCTTGACATCTCTTACTTTGCTCCCATGGGGCTTTCTGATTTGTGACTTTTGATTTCTATTGCTATAGTCTCTTAAGACTGAATGAAGAGTGCCAGGAGAAGAGTGCAGCTGCAAGCTTAGAGCAGATGCTGTGGGAAACCTGTTTAATTACTGCACTGGTTCCTGAGACTTCCAGCAGCCAGACCATGGCTTGCCTGTTGTTTTTTTTTTTTTCTATTCCCAAGCCTATGCTGAACCCAAACTGAAAAAGACAGGGCCTGGAATTATAATTACGTTCATCGCAACTGTCTTCCTGGTAACCAGAAAAGCAAAATTGGGGAGCAGGGGCACACAAGTTCAGGGAGTCCTACAGATACAGCTGAATTCAACTTCTGCAATTCCTACTTGATATTTCAAAGCACAACCAGACAGACAGCACACTGTGGGTTAAGCTCACAAGACAGAGGACAGCATAAGTGCCCTCCACAGAGGGCCAGTCAGCTTGGGCCAAGGTGGCACAAAGGATGAAATCCCAGCTTCACAGTCAGCAGTAAGCTATCTGTTCCTGTTAGCGGTACCTTTCAGCTGAAAACTCTTAACACACGCACATGCATTTAACATAAATTAAACAAGTGTAGGGTTGGTGATCAAGACAATTTTGAAATCTTTTAGGCTGATGTTAGAAATTTTTACATGTATGAATTCAGTCTGCCCTGATCCCCTTCCAAGTTTGCTAGAACTACTATTGTCTAGAACAGTTTGGGTTTACATTATCTATCAAGGAAGATATCCTATGAAAACACTGTGCAAGTGTTCTGTATTATTTTTAAAAGAAAGAGAAGGTACCACTGTGGCCTTTGAAGCTGAAGGAAGCAGTGTTGATTGGGAACTGAAGAGTGACTCTCCATTAACAGCATCATCTTCAAACAGCAGTGATACCTTCTGTGGCTTTCTTTGGCTGCAGGTGAGGAAGAGAAAAGTTGAAGATCAATGCAAAAGTTTCAGGGCCCATGTACTGCATCTGTTTAAGTATAACTTCATTTGCAGGGTCTGGTCTCAGATCTAGGACTATGTTTCCTCACCATGTCAACAATTGTACCACCACCCCTCTCATCCGCACAGCTTTCTTGTGAAGAGAGGAGAGTATCAAAAGGTATCAAAGGCAGGAAAATGGATTGCCCAGTTCAGTGGTAGGGAGGAAAGCAATCCATCATAGACATAAAAGAGGTGAAAGAGCCCAGCCCAGCCCACTCAAGCATCTCCACTTCCTCCTCAATAACACTAACAGGAGACAACACTCAATATGTCTGACTCCGTCAGGTTTTGAGGACAGTGCTGAATTGTTCTGAAAAAGCATTCCCGTTTCCTCCCAAAGGATTTTCACCTCTCTTTAGTGATTGCAAATAAATCCTCTTCATCTTCTTCCTCAAAGAGGCTCGTCTTCTTCACAGCTTTAGCTTGACTGATGGTGTTAGCTGATTTTGTAGGTCCCTCTTTTCGGTTATCTTCTGAAGGAGGAAGTTTAGAAGGCTTGGAGACATTCCAGTGTTCCTGAAAAATAAGGAACATTTAAGTTTCTTTTGTCTTGGTCAAAGCCACTTTCACATCTTCTCTACAAACAGAAACAGTTCAACATCTTGGCAGTCCTTGCATCTCTCTACCAGTTTCTTTTCCTGCCTTTGTGTTAGCTACTGACATTGTGCACGCTTTGCAGAGGGCCCAGCCACCTTTTGGTATATAGTATTTGTCAGCACAACAGTGTACACATATTTTACTATTATATTTAGTTCTTCAACTTTAGTTCAACTTCTTGAGAGTTGCTCTCAAGAAGTGAGATCGGTGCAAACTGCAGTCATACTACTCATGTGAGTAAATTCAGAGGCTTTCCAGACCATTTTTTTTAGTTATTAGTGCCTCTGATTTTCAATTAAGTTGTAGGACACCACTTAAGAGTGCTGGTCATTTATATTTCATTTTTCCCATCCCCACACTTGAAAAAACAAACAAACAAACACCCTGACTATCTAGAACTGTTAAACTTTCCTCACAGAAATTAAGGCAGTAAGTGGAAGCAAACCCACTTTTTCCTCTTTCAATATTTTAAAGTCAGGTTTGTTGGCAGCAGCCTCCTCCATTTATTATTGACCTTTCTATAAATTACATTGAAAATAACAATTATCTCTTCCACATAACTTCTGTTACCCAGATCCAGAGTTAATTTGAGCCAAGAATCAGCTTCCTTGGCTGCAAACAAGTCAGAGGAATGAGGTAGCCATGGCACATGAACACAATCAGAGTCTGGCTGTGGTTCCTATCTCAACAGTTTTATGCTTTGTCCATTAATAAAACCTAGTAACTCCTTTCACCCAAATCTCACTCTTCACTACCTCTTCATCACTGCTGAACAGTAAGCTGGAAGCTTTCTTGAGTGGCTCTGACTGTTTTGCTTTCTCTTCCAGAGGCTTTTCCTGTTGTTTCTTGGCAGGTACCACACCAAAGAGATCCTTAAAAGAAATTAAAAAACAAAGCCATGATGGAAAGCTCACTGAGAAGTCATTAGCATGCAAGACACTGTTGCCACCTACGTCTCATATGAAAGACAAACATCTTTTTCATTAACCCTTTCTGAAGGCTTTCTCAAGCACGTTACAGTATATTGTAGTTAAGGGAATTCCATGCACACAGCATTTGATAGACAGTTTCTACATCTATGCAGTGGTATGGAGAATGAATCCCATTTTACAAGGATGGTCAATGGGCAAGCTGAACCACTACCACTGAGCAAGAACTGCAACTTTCACCTGAAGACATGCATGCCAATTATTATACAAATATCAGAATATACAAAAACAGATGCTGACTTCGCTACATAACACTCAGTTATGATTTGCCCCATTCAACCTGAACATCAGTTCAATAGTGGAACCTTCCTGGCAGAGACAACTGCATTAGAAAGTGTTTCACTACCCTGCCAGTTACTTCTGCAAACAGCCCCTAGTCAGAAAGGCAGCGAGCTGGAAGCAGCCCCTCCCTGAAGAGGAGACCATTACCTCAAGTTTGCAGATGTTCCTGGTCTTACAGCTCTGAACAGGCCTCCTGTTTGCCTCATGTTAAAACTATATAGTAACCTTAAGTCACCATGAAGGCTGCAGGTCCAGAGTTGAAATCTCTCTGGAGAGCGTTTGTGAGGGAGAAGAGGGTACAAAAGGTAAGGAAAACACACACTAATCCATATTTGAAAAGCTTCTTGCACAAACTGTGCTCTCATCTCAGTCTCTGCACTAGCAGCCACAATTTTTACACACTGAAAAGAAAGAAAAAAAAAAGCCACAACAAACAGGAAGCAAGAAGTCCCCATGTGGTTAGCTACCACAGGCCAGGATAAAGCAGCTTCTCCAAGTTCTTATCAGTTCTATATCTCAGTGCTCCTTAGCCACATAAGAGCAGCAGTATCCTTAGTGTTTAGGTCCAGAAACTATATGCAGTGACTAAAATACTAAGAACCCAATAGAGTACCTGCTCAATTCTCCTCCGTGATGCTGTCCACATGCACAGAACTGTTACACAATGTAAGATGACCAATTTGGTGCTCCAAATTTAGCATTTTTAAACACCTGACTGTTTCCTGCTGCATTTGCAAGGCTGGTCAGGAGGATTCCCATACACAGGCCGGATCAGGAAGTGGCACTTACCTCTTCATCATCATCAAATAAAGAGAGTGGAGCTTTTGTCATGGACTTGCTGGTGGGGAGAGATGGAGCTTTATGCTTCACAGTTTTACTTGATGAAAACAAGTCCTGCACAAAAACATCACAAAGAAACATCACTTTGTAAAGCCATGCTATACACTTAAGAACTCTAAAAAGGACATTTATGTTCTTCCTTAAAAAAATGTTTAGTATTCCTGTGAAGTCAGGAAAGACCGTTTTTCAGGCGTGCCAATGACCTAAAACTCCGTGGGGATTTTCTTCAGCCTTGCAGATTAATTGCTAGCTGGAAGTCCAGGACACAAGGGTAAACACATGCAGTCTTTCATGATTCTTGCTCTTGACTTGCTGCTGCCCCTGCCCCCATCAGACTTTTAATTTATACCTGTTTGTACCACACAAGTTCAGGTTTCCAGTGTTGGGGCACAAAGTCTGACAGATTTCACCCCTGGAGCAAAAGTGAACTTTCAGCAAGACCAGGAATAGATACACAGATGTCCTCAACCTTATGGGTAAAGATACCTTATGGTATCTAGGAGTCCCCTAGATACCAGTGAACTGAAGTTAGCGTGACCCAGATCCCAAGGATTTCTGTAGTCATTTAAGAGATACTCACTTCAGAATCCTCCTCATCAGAGAAGAGGCCCCTCTGTTTCCTTTGAGGTGCTTCAGATAAAGGCTTGAAGTCATCACCTGAAGATGGCTGACTCTTTAAGACAAAAAAAGAGAAACTCCATCTGCACCCATTTAAGGTTAGTAAGGACAGGCACCCTGTATGTCCCTTTCTACAGGACGGCATCCCAGCAGTCAAAGGGACACAAGCTTGCCATCCTAGAGCTCAAGTCCCACATGCTATATGAACAGCTCTTCCTCAGCCAGAACTATGCAAAGGTGACAAGCAGATCTTAACATAGGCCTCCTCTCCCACCACCTTACTTCTCAGCAGAGAATGTGTGCAGCAACTCATATCAGGCCACACTGTGTGTTAAAGGGAAAATTCTTTTTTAAAGCCATATTTAGCAAAGAAAGAGGGCAGTTTCTGCCAACCATCATTTCCCTTATTAGCAGTGTGCAGCCCAAGCCTGCCACCAGCTATACTGCCATTAAAGTCAGAATGATTCCAGACCCAAACACTACTGTCAACAAGCCTGGAAGATAAAATAGCCCTTGCTTCCTGACAGTGTTGCTGAATCAGTTGTCATGCTCTCCCCCAGGAAAGCGAAGTGCCACAAGATCTGAGCAATGGCTATGGATGACCTCCCATCATTGCTCCTGCTCCACTGACCATGGATACTTTTGCAACGCACCAGAAACAGAAGCTGGCTTTGGGCCTTGTGCTCAAGTGCTTTTTATAAGGCTGCATGGAGAGAGTCCTACAGCAATTTGCATCACACACGCCTAGCTCTGTATACTTCTCAGTGTGGAGGGGAGAAGAGTCACTGTAGCTCATTATGTTCGTGTACTGCTTAGACAGTCAGCATGAACACGTACAGTTTGTTACAGAAAAAAAGAGCATTACCGCTTTTCTCAAGACACTGCTCTGAAAAGGAAAGTGGAGTGTGAATTAGGAAGGTCTTAAAATTCCATACACGTGTCCTCAGGACAGCATTTAAGGCTTTCTAAAACTTACAGTTTTCAGCTGAAAAGCAGCTTTTTGAACACTCAAAGCTTTGTATATGCTTCAGTAAAACTGTGACACCCACACTCCTATTCTAAAATATATACAAGCAACAGGTTACCAGTAAAGTTCCTATCTGTGGTCTGTGTAAGTGCAAACACAGTTTCTACACAGAACCATGACACCAAAGGTTCTTAAGTCAGGCTGGCTTTTTTCCAGCCATGAACTTCATAAACTGTTTTTGTCATTGTTTTGTCCTTAAACTGAGACTTCTCATTTTGCTCTCACTTCAGTCCTGCTTTAACAATATTCTTCTAATCATTGTCCGCCCTGCAAACAAGCTAAATAAACCCAAAATCTGAGAAGCAAAAGTAACTTATGGACACTTGAAGCAGTTGGTCACAGAAGACCCTATGAACACAGTCCTGCCTCACAAATATGGCACTTTCATATCATTTTACATGGAAAGATGACTTCAGCTGCAGTAATAACTTCTTCCTCAAACCTTGAGGATATGATCCATTTATATTCCATTACCTTTTTTGCCGTGACTGTCTCCCTGTGACTTTCTGTTTCTTTAGTTGTGCTGGCAGCCCCAGGAGAAATGGCAGGTTTTTCTTTGAACAAGTCACCCTCATCATCATCATCAAACAGGTCAGCTGTAGACTTGACTGCATTAAGAGACAAAACAAAAAGGGAATGAATAGAACAGAACAGCGAGTTCTGAGGAGATAGAGGAGACAGCAGTTGTAAAAGATACCATGATCCCTTTTTAAAGCTGACCAATACCAGAGATCTTGAAGAGAAAAAACTAGCCATGATCTCAAAATGAAACATCATTTACCTGAGAGCACTAGTAACAGACAATGCAGTCAACATCCATTGAGCTGGAGTCAGCAGGCACCTCTAAATTCCCGAATGCAGTGTTTTGCATTAGCTTGGCACCTCTAAATGCCTACAGCCTGCTAACAGGTAGTGCTGAGCGCAGGAGCTAAGTACTGAACTCACTGGGTTCCTATCAGTTTGAATTTTGATGACCCTTAATGTTTAACCTGCCACCGCACACATACAGAGGTACCTGGATCTGGAGGCTTTTTACTTGCTCCCCCAAAGAAGTCATCGTCATCATCATCAAACAGAACAACTTTCCCAGGCTGTTTAGGAGATTTCTCTGTGCTCCTTGCTGCAGGTTTCTTGTTTTTTTCCACAGTTACAGGGGAACTAAAGACATCACTCCCTCCTGCAGGTCAGATGGGAGAAAAAACACACACATTTATTACCAGAGTTACTGAAAAGCTTCCTAAGTGAAGCCAGGCTGATAGTTTCCATCACAGCAACTTCTGATGCATTCCTGCAACAATGTCTCATCAAAAAGCATTAACTAGAAATTTCATGGTAAAATCAAGTTGCAGACTGATGGCCTCTCACTCACACTGCAAGCACTTCTTTCTAACACCTGCTTATCTCCCCTAAAACAACAGTCAGCTCCTGTGTTAAAAGTAGCAAACCCATCAGTCCCACTCTGTTTTCTACATGGACTTCCCAAAGCAGAACCGTACTTTACAAACCAGTAAGCTACAAAAACGTGGACAAATAGAAGTGATAAGGCACCTGGGGAGAGGAGAGGGTAGATGACTGAGCTCTTCCAAGGAGCAGATCTTGTCATGTAAAAATCACTGATACCACTACCACTGGTTGAGTTTGGTCCCAAGATCCCTGAATACTTTAGACAGATAGTCTGCAAACACTTTTAGCCTTTCTGGTAAAATAAGCAGTCTGGTTCTAAGTCATCTTTTTGCTCCTTATATATAGATATTTGGAAACAGTGAAGAAAAGAGACTCATTGAAAGCCTGGTAGAAAGAGTAGAACTGCTATCTGGTTAGAACTCTGCTGATTGCATGAATTTAGAATCACAGCAGCAGTTCATCATTTAAAAAAATAAATATCACAACTAGAAAGTGCCACAGGATTTACAGGAATACAGTCAGGGAACCTGTTTAGATAGTTATTATATATTCTTCTGTTCCTAAACGGGCTGTTCACTGGGAGTGCGTTCATGAAGTGATTTTGAAGAGTAAATGAGCTGGTGACTTTAACCTGTCTACAAGGTACTGAAAAGATGCAACAGAACACTTTGAATAAACACTACATAGAACTTAATGAACAGAACATGATTAGAATGATGGCAAATTCACTGCTTATGCAATGGTACCTCCAAGAAAGAGCAAAGGATAAAGAAAATTGCTATTTGCTGTTTTGAGCTTTGCTATCAAGTCTTACAATTATGTAGAATGACCAGTGCTGACATGTACCTTTGATCTTGGAGTAAAAAGGCTGTACTTGTATATTTCCTACTCTAAAGTGTGCTGAAGGCTCAGTTCGCTAACGTTGTTATATTAAACCAGGCCTTTATTAATAATGGGAAAAATTAAAGCTGAGTTAACTCAGGCAAAGACCCTGCACAGAGACAGTAACTCAGTTAATTCAGAAAGACTGAGGACATACTTCTTTTCATGGCTCAGACTGAAGTTGTATATGCAACACACACCTTAGCCTTTTGTTGTTGTTTTTTTTGTTATTTTTTTGTTTGTTTGATTGGTTTTGGAAAGCTCTAAGCTACAGATCTGCTCCTTCTCCATGTATGCAGATCCTCATAATCAAAATGGAAGAAACATGAGTGATTTTATTTACTTGTGTCACAAAAACAGGAACTTGAATACTGTATTTATAATCTCAGGGAATATGATCTAGTCTGAAAAATCAAAATGCATTTCCTTCACAAAGTATAGAGGGAAGGTGTAACTGTGTACTGCAGATTTAAACAGTATATTACTAGTTAAAGCAACACACATCTTTAAGAGTAAGCTAGCATAGCAGCAGCTGTCAGCTTCCACAGTTATCTCCCATCATTGACACCTACCTTCAGAGCTCCTACAGAATCTTGATTAAACAAAGCATGCTGCAAGTTAGGCTTAGCATGGTAGAAGCGCCTGTATTGGTCATTAAGCACATGATCAAGCAATGCAGTGTTGCTGTATTTTCGCAGCTTTCTTCTTTAAAAGCTCTCCAGTATGGTTTAAAGAAAAGAGCATTTTGTGCATGAAGCAATTTGCTATTGAACAGGTCATACCTGGGAACAGAGACACTGCACCTGCAGGAACTTTCTTTAAGGACTTTGTAGAGGATGCTGAAATCATAGGAAGTACAATACATGGATGTACTTGCTTTACAATGTCAAAGCCTTTAGAACTCTACCACAGAAATAGGAATCTGAGAAGTCTTCTGAGCTCCAGTTTTTGCTCAGTGGCCCAGAAGTCTTTAGACATTCTCCTTGAACCTCTTTCTTTTTGCAGATACATATAAGAACAGTCTAGCTTTCCGTGGTCCATTAAAACTTGCCTATGAAACCAAAGCTTACAAATATGGGGCACATCTACACACAGCAGTATTTACAAGGGTTGACATTCACACATTTGAAACCACTTCAACACAATGTGCCTAAACCAAAATGGCTTAGTCACCAAAGCCATATATGAAAATTCAACTAATACAATGCTTCAACAAAAGCCACTGCAGTACAGAACGCATCAGATTCCTGAAGAATCTGGCTATATAGCTAATGTGAAACTTAAACATTCATCAAGCTGTGAGGATCAATCTTGACCCCACTCAAACCCACCACCGGACACTGCAAAGTACTATTCAGCAACAGGAACCCGTTGTATGCAGCTCTGCCAACACCAGCAAAGACCTCATTTTTAGCTCCAAGAGAACTGGTATGTGTAAACGATCACAGTGAACAAATGTGTAAAATTCAAAGAAAACATAGCTGTTCTCTATTAAGACTGGGGAAGAGAGCTGCCAACAATTGCTACTTCAGACTTCCCAGTTCAGAAAGAACAACACACTACCCGCTAGCTGTGATAAATCCCAGCATAGACAGGACTGCAGAGTTGGTTCTTACCTTCATTTATCATGACTTGTTCCTCTTGCTGTTTTGATTCTTCTCCTTGTGGTACCTCAGCAAAAAGATCACTCTAGTAATAGACAAAAATGAGTGGTGAATTTGTCTGTTATAGAAGACAGATGCCAACTTTTCCACACAGAATATCCCCTTCTGAGCCAAGACAGAGGTAACCACCACTCCCTTCCCAATGGTATGTCTGCACATACACACTTAAACCCAGCTACTCAAGAGTTAACCTGAGCACAGACATTCAGAAAGGTAGCTTTTTCTAAAGTTTAATTTACACTGCAATTCACTCTGATTATCAGTCTGTTTACCAAAGAGAAAGAATGAACTTTCATTTGCACCTCTTCAAGGGCTTACACTAATTAAACTACAGCTGTTTAGGTCCTGGTTACACTCCTCCAAGCTTTCCTATTAAGGCTTACACAGTAAGGTTTAAAGGAAGAATTCAGGTCAGGACACACATAAAAATACTCCTGAATTTCATGTGCATAAGATGAATGATTTATATTGTTGCCAATGAGTCTCCAAAACACTGATTTGGTGCAGATATATACATTATAGCTCAAGAACATTGCAAGACCCTCACATAAGAGTCTTTGAGGAGCAGCACACGTCACAGGTCACTCCCCTTCTCTTCACAACCCAGGGTAGCAAACTCTTACAGCACACAGAACAGCAGCTAAGCTGAAACAAACCCATTTTTAGTACATCCAAACCCAGAAGAAACCTGTGTCTGCCTTCTGGTTCAGTAAGGCCTCCTCCACTGTATAAGGTAAATGAAGATATGTTACCCTTCCTAGACGATCATTTTTCAGCTAACAGAAAAATACTATGTATATGTGGGCAGGCAACACTCAGAGACGTCTACTTGGCTGTCCTGTATCTAGCAGGATAAGGAAAACTGTCTTGATAATAAGTAAGCAATAGAGTTTAATGATAGCTTCATCTGAATTTGCACTGACATAAAGCTGGCTAACAGTACCAGATTTTTTATTTTTGTTTTTTAAAGCTGTTAGCTGCTACTTAAAAAGAAAGCCCGCTAGTCGTTTTTTTTTGTTTGTTTGTTTGTTTTGTTTTTTTTCCTCCAAATAATGGCCACACCTGAGTGGAAACCATTGCACAGAACTATCCTCTTCCCCTCACATAACACCCTTGACCAGTGCTTGTTGGATATATTCCAGCAGATTGACATGGTAAACTTTAAGTCAGCTGTAGATGAGGTCGCCTCCCAAATTCAGTCCAATAGCCTCCTTGGCTCCAAGGAAAATATAACTTTTGTTCCTCTAGTTATAACTAGAAATATAACACCCTGCAAATGCAGTGATTTACCTGCCATTTTGGACAAAGCTGAAGTGTTAGTAGTATCAGCTGCATGATAGAATCAGATGCAATAATTTATTTTACACAGCTTTACGGTAAGATTCTTAAACCTTATTAATTTTAATATAAATCCTTTGTTTTAAGATGAACAAACCATATGGTGTTTGGTTTACTTCCACAGACAGAAGTGAGGTACTGAGCATACTCTGCTGGAATCAGAAGCACTCTAGTGTAATGTCAGGACAACATTTGAATTTCTATCAGCACCATTGCAGAAGAGAGGGCTTTGCACCAAAGGGAACACAAGCATCTTACTTGTGTGGTTTTCTTTCTCCACTGGAACGATAACACTGTTCTATTATGCCTGAATGTTACCAAGCAACAAAATGTTGCTTCATCTCACTGCTGTCCAGAGATGGGGTTCTGAGGTTGTGTTTTTTTTTGTAAGACACACACACATTGCTATTCCTGTCCTCTCTTCCATTCTCACCTCATCATCATCAAAGAGACCTGTCCCACCACTGAAGAGTCCACCCCTAGAACCAAACGGTGTGAAGTCTTCATCGGTCAGCTTAGGAGGCTTGAAGATGTCGTCATCATCATCTAGAAAGCACAAGAACCAAGAGCTGTGACCTGATTTGAGGAAATGGGATAAAGGGACAGCCAAAACAAAAACTAGTATAATTCCAGCCCCTCCCTCTTATAAAGATGATACATACAGAGAAGATGCTGTAGATGGATCAGGTTGTACATGGTTACTCCACAATGTCCCATTTAAGAAACTCTCACTAGGCCTATTTCTGGCCCTGTTTTGCACATGCAGCACAACCTAGATTTGTGTACGCACTCACCCTGAAGGATGTTCACTGATATCCCACCCAGTTTCTACTGCAGATCTTACAACCCTGCCAATGACTGAAAAACAAGAGGAAATCCTACCATCTGATGGAACTCTAGCTTCCTTCTTCTCTTTTGTGGTTTTCCTTGTTTTAGTCTCTGGTGACAGGGCTTTAAGAAGAAAAGTTCAAATGAATGAAACATTACTTATAACCTGTGCTCAACCTATAGTAAAAAGAACCTTAAAAAGTAATATAATCAAACTGGATTATATGTCTTCACATATGTATAATCAACCCACTGAAGCAATTCTATAAGGTACAGATTCTAAAATACACACTTGAAATCATAATGGCATCGTTCTGGCAGACACTATAGGTTCAACATAGTTGCCCACACACTGACTAGTGTCACCCAAGATGGCAGAAAGCAATGCAGCATTACAGATGGTACAGCTCCCACACGGGGCATACAGAACCTTTGAGCACCTCAAATGGCTCCAGACATATGTCATCCCATGATTCAGTTACAAATCCGTAAGTTTTATTCCCTCTCTCTCATCACTCAACAAGGTTATTTCAATAAACAGAAGACTTGCCTCTAACTCAATAAGAAGCTAATCTGATAGCTTTTAGTACTCCAACATCCAAAATCCTAGGTAGACTGCTTGAACCAAGTAAGAACAAATACATATAGAGACCAAAAGACTGTAAGGACCATAGAGACCAAAAGACCATAGAGACTATAAACACGAAAAAAATACAGAGACCATAGAGACCATATACACCAAAAAAAGACTATAGAGACTATAGAAAACGAAAGACTATAGAGACCACAGAGACTATAGGGATTACAGAGACCAAGAGACCACAAAGAACACAGAGACCAAGAAACGGTAGAGACCATAGAGACCAAAAGACGGTAGAGACCACAGAGGCCAAAAAAAAAGACCAAAGAAGAGACCAAAAAAAAGAGATCAAAAAAGAGACCAAATAAAGTCCACAGAGACCAAAAGACTGTAGAGAGTATAGAGACCAAAGACCACAGAGACTATAGAGACCAAGAGACCAGAGACTATAGAGACTATGGAGACCATAAAAATACCATAGAGATCACAGAGCAGAAAGACCACAGAGACCATAGAGGCCAAAAAAGCCCATAGAGACCAAAAGGAGACCAAAAGCCTATAGAGACCACAGAGACCAAAAAAAGGCCATAGAGACCAAAAGAGTGTACAGACTACAGAGACTACAGAGACCAAAGACCACAGAGACTACAGAGACCGAAAGACTATAGAGACTACAGAGAACAAAAAACTGTAGACTATAGAGACCACAGAGACCAAAAAAATACCATAGAGATCAGAGGCCAAAAGGAGACCATACAGAGACCAAAAAAACACTAGAGAGACCACAGAGACCAAAAAAAGGCCAGAGACCATAAGACTGTACAGACTACAGAGACCATAGAGACCAAGAGAGTATAAAGACTACACAGTCCAAAAGACTATAGAGACTACAGAGACCAAAAAACTGTAGAGACTATAAGGACCACAGAGACCAAAAGACTATAGAAAATATAGAGATCAAAAGACTATAGAGACCACAGAGACTATCGATACCAAGAGACCAAAAGACCATTGAGACCAAGAGACCACAGCGACCACAGAAAGTATAGAGACCAAAAGACCATAGAGACTATAGAGACCAAAAAAAAGACCGCACAGAGACCGCACAAAGCACATGTGGTCAAACATGCAGTTTTACATACCAGTGGAGAATCAGATTAGAGAGAAAACCTGTACTATAATATATGCACCTGGGGAGTGACCTTTCTCACCTGAAAGCAGTAAGTTTACCACTATAACTCTCAGTAGGTTTGTGTTCATTCCTATAAGTAATGACCAAAATGTTTCTCAGAGCACAAAACCATTATAATAGTGTCTTTAATTCCTCCTGTCAGGCTTTCACCCAATATATGCTCAAAAATAGATCTGTGTAATTTCAAATATTGTTACACAAAGTTTCCTGTCCAACACTCTCAGGAGCATCCCACTATTTCACAATCACGTATCAAAGCTTAAGAGTTAGCTTACACGAACGGTCTTCATCCTCTTTGACCAGTACTTCTCCTTTGATTCGGGCTGCAAGCTCATCGGCAAATGATGTCGGTCTTTTCTTTTTCTGAGGAGTATGGAAAATAACAGCATATTCCTTATATGCAGTCCCATTACCAGTTTGATGCAATTGCAATTGCAAGTATTGTATTCTACAGCCTCAATTGTACAATTTCCTATCCACAATTTGATTGAAGCACTCATTAGAGGCAATGTAACTTTCTATTAAGAAAGGAATTAGGAGATTGTGTGTGAATCAAGGAAAAGCCATTTCTAGTCCTTTATGATAATAGTTTTTAATATCACCTTATTTTGGGAACATGACCAGCAAGAAGCATTTGCCACACACAAATGCAACAATTTCTTAATGACATTTAGAGACAGCTTTGATGCCAATTTAGGGTTCAAGAAGCAAAACTGGAACAATCACGTTGAAAGACCATACAGGATTCTTACAGGCCCTCTCTATAGGATCCCATCTCATGTAACCAAGAGTTACTGTTATAATCACACCTTTCAGATTTTTCATGATAGAAGTAAAAAAATCTATTCCCACAAAGAGGCAACATTTACTTACAGTCTTTGTGCTTACCTCTATGTCTCCATCCTCATCTTCCTCTTTTTCAGAGTCAAAGAGATCACCACCATCATAATCATCTTCATCACTCATCTGTGCCGTCCTCTAAGAAAAAAAATAAATACTCTGTTGTGTTCTCCTGAAGTTGGCATACAAAAGCATAAGCAAAAAAAAAAAAAAAAAATTAAAAATCCACCTGCTTCAATAAAATATTCAAAGCAAATTTACTGAAAGGATGGAAACATTCAGCCAGTTTGAGGTACCACACAACTTTTTAGAGGTAAGAACAGAGTGCCTCTAGCTGTAAGTAACTTAATGTATTCTCTAGTACACTAGCTCTATGGTGCATCACCAAACATTTCTCAATCAGGATCAACTGAGGACAATAAGGCTGTCCTCACAAGGAGTGTACTGCTACCGTACATAAGCCTGAACTGCTTTGTCTGCCCAGTTTCCCTTAGTTTACTAACTGCTCTCCACCAAAGACCTAGTAATTACGCCTTATATCTGGAACACTGAGATTAGCTAGTACAAAATTTTGCCATTTTGAGCTATTCCAAACCTAGATAGCAGTATCTTAAATATAGTACTAAGTTACTAAGTACTTAAAAATACATCAGGCATACAAAGTTACCCTATGAAGACCAATACAACTTCATGTAACTAACATCTGAGTGCTTTTGTAACATTGCTTTAACAATTTTAAAAAAGGGTTAGTTTTTGAAACACTGTTCTTTTGACCCTCATCTTCTCAGCGGGTGGGTCCCCAGTATAAGTCTCTTTTTCACTGATACGTTTAACATGGATAAGATTCCTTCCCCTAGCACCAACAGTTGAAGTCAGGCTTGAATTTCTAAACCTAAACATTTATTTTTCTCTTTTCATTTGTTACCCAAATAGTCACACTTTCCAAATGCTTCATACTGTTCTTATCTTTCATTTCATGTCATACCCAGACTGCGTTGTTCCTTACTACTTGCTTTGCAAGTTCAGAACTTTAATTAGACATAATAATCCCTCAGAAACCTAGTTTTCCTAGGGTTGATTCTTTCAACTCTCTTGGAACCAAAGTTATTGCTGAGGAAAACACATATCAGGCAATGCTATTGCACATATGCTTTTCATCTAATGATGGCTTGCAAGCATGTCTTTAACCCCAGTACAGGTTCAACTGCACAATATAGTGCCACCTAGTCAGGACAACCTACCCATACAAAGTTATACAAACCAGGCTTAAACAAGCCTTTTAATAGTTAACTGTCTAGAGCTCTGATCGCTTTATTACATTCTCAGTCTGTCTCAAGCAGTGAGTCTTTCAGGTGGTACCAAGGTGTATAATCATACCGTCTTTTGGTCATCTTCACTAGGGTTTCCAAATTCATCATCTGATTCCTGGAACATAAGAGACCAAAGACAAGCATCACACATTGCTTCATTCAGTGGCTAAGGGATAGGGCTCAGAAACTTTGGACTTGCTTAGGTTTAGAAATTCACATCTCTTCACTGCAAACACATGATTGTTTGCCCACCACTGACCACCTTCATGAAAGGAGCTCAGTAAAGCATCAGTGAGTTAGCAAAGAGAGCAAGCTCCATTTCAGTAACCCAAAAGGGATTAAACTTTAGTTGAACAAAGATACCAAAAGCAAATTCCTGAGGAAAAAGGGAGTGCTTCTACAACACATGCATAAACCAGAAACATTCCAGCTAAGGCAGACAAAATATCAGAATTTGTTATTCCAATGCAGTGGATTCATAAGGCAAAGCCTGGAGGTGCATTACTGAAACCTGTTTAAATATATTCCTGTTAGTTTCCATTCCATTCTTTGTCACTGTAACTTACAACAAATTTGCCCTCCATCAATTCAATTGTTCATTGCAAAAGCTTCAAGCTGAGTTTGCTTCACAACGTGAAACTAAACTGGAATAAAAAATTTCAGTCTGAAATATTCTACTATAACAGCAGTTAGAGCCAACACCACTTTACTGCTCTTCTGAAAGGCTGCAGAGGAAATTATTGTGTAAGAATAGTAACAGAAAAATACATTTACAACTGACACAGGGAGCATACCTTGCAATACTGTCTTGATACCACACACGGAAAACCAAGTTAGGTAATGGCCTCGCAGGCAAACAAGGACTCATGAATACCTATGCAAAGTAGCTAGTACTCTGTTGCTTACCTCTTCATCCTTTTCTTCGCTGTCAATCACACTTCCACGATCACTATCTACTGATCCTTCTATTTTAAATGAAAACAGAAAAGTTAAGATCAGACGTGACATCTGCACACAGAGCTTGCTGGTCAGCAGACACACCTACTGCAACTTTAAAGGCTTTGCGATGAGAACTAAAAATCAGATTAAAAAGAGCGGTTTGAAAGTGCTTTGTAGTCTGCTGAAATTCTAGCATTTTGTGTTTCCAATACACAGAGCACAAGGTACTGATAACTCACATATTTGGAAAGGTGGTTGTTACAGCCTAGTGCATGTTTCGCCAGCTAACTGCAGTATGCATCTAAACGTGCAAAAACACTATGCAGCATAACAAAAGCTATTAAATTAAAACCAAAGACCAAAGTCTTAAATTAGGAGCTAGTTACTCCCATTGAAATAAAAGGTCATTCCAGCACATACCTTCACTAGTCAGATCTCCAAGACCAACATCATCTTGTTCCATGAACTGCTGAGAGCCAATCAAGTAAGGTAAAGGCCTGTCAATATAGAGATCCTAGAAAGAGACAACATGAAGTCTTTCTGATATCTAGGAACAGCTCTACATTGCTAATGAATCCTACAACCCTTATTTTAAGGCAAGGAAGATACAAACTAGATTCATGAGAATCCCACCAGACATACACTTCAAGTTAGGTGGGCCAACTGAGATTTATTCCTTTTAACGCTGTCAAAGAACATGGGCTACTTCTATTTGTATGGTCCCAGCACATTTTCTAGATGTCTTAACAACATAAAAATATCTTTGCAAATCCTACATCTAGGATTCTTCATTACTGGTACAGTAAAAAATGACTAGAAAGACACTGTTTGTACCTAAAAAGCATGACATTTAAAGGTGCCCTTCCACCCAGAACTCAGACTTTCATTTCCAAGTTCATCGCTGTTGAAATAATTCCATAAAGTGAGACATTCTTTAAAGATAAACCCAACTGCAAGACAAGCAGGCTACACAAGAAAATAGCTCAGCAAGGAGCATTTCTGCTTTAGATATAGTCACCAAATCCTCTTTTTAGATAAAAAATATCAATTTTATATCAACATAGTGACACTGCTTGCAGAAGTGAAGAGCAAGTCCAACAAAACCAAACTCAAACGCAATGCTCCCAGCAAGAACAGGTCTCTCTACCTTTGGCTCAAGTATCAGTTCCACCCTTTCATTACTTTCTTCCTCTTCCGAGTCAGAGTTGCCTGCTTTGATGTCTAGCTGTTCAAAAGCACTGTCTAGAACTTGCAACCCATAATTCACCGCTTCTTGGATTTTGGGAATCAGATCAGCTTCTTTCTGTTCCCGTGTCCTTTCCTTTAACAACAAGAAAACACACACTGTCATTGCATTTTATTCAAGACTCAATCTCACTGCAACACGTATGCAAAAATTTAACATCAGATTAGTATGGAGAAAGCTTTTTCACTATATGCAGGAGAAAGACCTTCATGAGCTTCCCCCCCCCCCTTAATTCACCTTTATCAACCTGGTGAACTGAGACATTCTAAAGACCCACACCAGCAAAGCACTATCCTATTTGGGCTTCCAGCTCATCAAGGGAACCTTTGTGGTATAACACACTAAGACTATAAGATATATAAAAAAGCTCTGAGTTTCTCTCCCTGGGAATTGTTGTTAGATTTTGCTTCCCTAGTTCACTACCTCTGAATTCAATACGGCCTGAGGCCTCAATTCTCTTGCTGAAGAAATATGCATAGCTGTTGAGATATCAACACAAGTCTTGTCTACTAGATTACAATATTGAGTTTGGGGGGGCTCTAACAGGTTATCATAAGCTTCAATACTACTTTTCAATGTTATGCTTGAATGCCATAAGCTTATAAAGTAGAAAGACTTCAAGGAGAAAGGAAACACTTTGCTTTGTAAGCTCATAGAAGTAAATACTCATGGAAGCTTAAGTTAACTACCTGTTCTGTTTTGTCTCCAACATCAGCTTTGGGAATAGGCTCTTCCACTTCTTCATCATAGACTCGCTAAAAATTCAAGCACAAATAACTCAAGAACAACGTACTGCTGCAAGGGCTAAATCATGAGCACTGCCAACAAAATAAAATACACTGTTAATATGTGATTAAACTATACATTAATTCATGAAATATTAAAAAAAGAAATAAACCATAGATGATGCCAGGCATCTTCATAGCTTCCTTCCTGCGTTGCAGTCATTATCAAGTTCCTATCATGCAGCCTCTCAAGCCAACTGAGGTGATTCAAGACTGCAAATGTCACTACAGTAGAAGAAGACAAGTTGAGCATTTAATCCCATTCACAGATTGACCTAAATATGTTTGAAAAAAATACACATAACACTGTTTAACCCTCTATTATTAAGCTGTTCCAGAAGCCTTCAAAAATCAAGACTAAATTTATTTATGGTCAGTCAGGTTTGGTCACCCAGCAGCTTTTCTCCTTTTTTTGTATCTTTCTCCCGTTCTTACAGAGAAAGGTCACATCCTCCCTCAGCCTTCAGTTTGTTCTGATGGTTCCTCCATCCAGCACTTTTGGCACTCTCTTGTAGGAACAGCTACAAGGAGACACAGCGAAATAAAGAGTACCCCTTGAATCTCTCAAGCACAGATGGAAGTTATCCTCTTGGAAGAGACAGATCTCTTTCTATTGCTAAATTGAGAACTAGAAGTGAGGACCCATTTCTGTGCACTTAAATTTGGGCACAAACATTTTGAAGCACCCAAGACTTAAGACATTTGGTACAAACTGTTCTCAGTGAAGTCATTACGCTGAACAGTGAAGGTAGGCCAGAAAAGACACTGCTGTACTGAGAAAAAAAAAAAAAAAGGAAAAGAAAAGAAAAAAAGCCACCCACAACAGAAACCCAGATTTTCATTGCCTTGTCCTCTGCCAGCGTCTTTCCAATAATGGCATCATGACTTCAGAGGAGATACATGTGGCTTGCGAGGAATGCTGATCAAAACAAAATACTTGATAAAGGCCAGTGATAGGGAAAAAAACAAAACCCACAAATGTGTAAAACTATTAAAGCTCTACATCTTAATTACACACTAGCTTTTAGCAATACAGTATCACAAGGGGCTTTCACATCTTTCTTGTAACCCTTCCAAAATAGCAACAATCACAAAATGGTACAATTCATTAACAGGCAGCTCTTCTTGACCAAATATTAATAGACAACCACCTGCAGACTAGCACCTTTAATTTTATGTTAAAAGCAGTTTGTGTAATAGCACTGAGCAAGCCTACAGCACTGTACAGCATTCTTTATACTTAGACAGACAACCGAGTGCAGCCAAGCGCTGCATTCACGCTACCTGTAAAGATACACCAAGAAATGGAAAGGAAATCCCAGTCACCACATCACATGTAAACATGGCAAGTAATGCAGAAGAGGCAAAAGGGAATCCACACATCTTGGACTGTGCATCACTCACAAAGGAGTTGGGAGGCCTTTTAAAACAAAGTGTTTAGAGATGGAGTGGCTTATAAACCACCACTTGCCACAAAGCGAAAGCATTTTACCCGTTGCAGCGCGGGGACCCACCAGGGTTTGAAGCACAAGCTCGGCGCCACACACCACCATACTCACGTTCTCTATGAACTGGGTGTTTGACAGCATGAGAAAGTCGTTGAAGACATTGTGGAGGCGGCAGTCCGCGGCTTTTGTTTCGCTGATCAGCCCGTCCACTTGCTTCTTGATCTCGTGCGTCCTGGAGATGGTTTGCTGCGAGAACTCTTGCAGGAAACGCAGCAGCTGCCGGGGACAGGGGAAGGCAGCGCTAGGGGCAGCTCCTTCTGCCCCCCAGCGCCACAGCCGGCTGCGATCGCGCCCTCACCGCCACGCACACGCCTGGCCCCAGCCCCGGCCCCGGCCCCGACCCCCGGCCCCAGTGCTCACCCCGGCGTCCGAGGCCAAGGACCAGCTCTGGCTGCCCTTACGGATCTCCTCCAGCGACCAGGGCCGCTCCCACACCGCCGCCGGCTCCGCCGCGTCCCGCGCCCCGTTCATCATCTGCGGGAGAAGGGCCGTGAGCCGAGGGGCCGGGGGGCCGCGGCCGCCACCTCCAGCCTCCCCGCCGCTCACCCTGACCGCGGGCCGGGCCCCTCCCCGCAGTCAGCTGAGCGCGGTCATGTGAGGCCCGGCGGGGCCCGGAGCCTCCGCCACAGCCGGGCGAGGCCTGCGTGAGGCCCGGCCGGGCCGGCAGGGGGCGCGGCGGCGCCGCGGGAGCGGGGCGCGGGGCAGGCGGCAGCAGGCGGGCCGCAGGCCTCGGGGCGTGTGGCTGAGGGGAACGAGCCGCCCTCCTCAGTGCCAGCTCTGTAATATAAACACACCACCACTAGGCTGGCCCAAACCGTAGCACTTCAAGAATTTTAATACACGTAATAAAGCAGAAAATAAAATAATAAAAAAAAAAAGTGCAAGGAGACAAATGTTTGTTCGGGGTCGTTTCACAACAATGTCCTGAGCAAGGTTGTAAAAATGCTACACAGATGGGATTAATCTAAAATTATTCTCCAGGCTCTTGGTGTTTTGCCGCAGTTCCTTCCTCTGCAGCATTCCAAAAAGCAGCAAAGCTTTTAGTTAGTTTCCATATTTATTGAAATGTGGGATTAAATCCAACAAGTTCTTGGTTGTTAATGTGAAGTGTTTGTCTGCCTGGCACAGAACTGTGTGCGTTACAAAACGTGGGGTTTATACGCTCTCTGTGTCGTGATGCTGAAAATGGGCATCTTACAATCAGGCAGCTTCAGGTCTGAGGACCTTGTGGATTAGGTTCCACTGGGAAAAAAGACAACAACATGGAAGCTAAATGTTCCTTAGGGAAAATTGTTTCTGAGACACGTACACCGATCTCTGAGCAGATGGGGCTACAAAGAGCACAATAAAAATCTGCCTTCTAGAAGGTCCAACCTAAACATTATTGTCAGGCACCCAAAGAACATTTCAATCCCAAAATTCCTTTTGGAGAAGAATTTTGCCATATTCCTTGTAGAGGTTAAAGAGAAGATGACAACAAGAAAAATCACTCGCTGTTCTCCTCAGAACTTTACATATAAGTATACAATGTAAATGTACCAATAATCACATTTATCATCAGGGATTGATCTGCACGATAAGAAACTGACCATGTAAGACTGCACAGATCTGAGCTGCCTGATACCCATGCTTACAGGCATGCCTGAGCTCTGTGGCATAGCTTGCTATTTCTATGTGACGTTGAGATCTGTATCTGTGTACTTCAGATTCCCTAGGACCTTCCAGAGCAGGGCAGAGTGCTTCTGGAATTGGGCTGGGGGGCAAGCTCTTTCCTGCATGGTCACCAGGACAGAAGTTACAGCTCCTTGCCATTCTTGCAGTCCCACTGGTCTGTTTTGTGCATTTGCAGTGGTGTGAGAAATGCCAGAGGTCTTCTGGTGGGGCTCTGAAAGGCTGCAGTGGAAGTGTCTAAGGTGGGGTCAAACAGTCAGAATGTTACTGCAGTCCTTGTGAATTGCAAAGGTGGGCCAGAATACAGGGCACAAAAAGTTTGAAGAAAACATGTGCAAAACAGAGTTGAGAAACATAGCACACACTGCAACTGCTGCTCTCTTCTCCTGGACATCCTTCCAGTTTCTGGTGAAGAACTGGCACAGTATAACAGGTTGCTATATTTACGCAGACACGATGCAAGAGGAAACAAACTTTCACGGACCTCTTCCCGGACCTATTTCACTCTGTTTTCTGTAGTGAAGCTCCATGGCAGAAAAAGTCACTGACCATCCAGAAACTGCTTGTTAGCCTTGTCTCTAAATGTTTACTATCCCAGACTGCTGCCAGCTCATGAATCTTCTGGTTGGTTCTAGTAAAACAACACTTAGGATTGGAGGCAATAGCAATGAAAGTTTGCTGTTCTGATCTAGAAGCTTGCTTACATACAGACTTGGCACCAGGAATATGAAATTACAGCTGGCTCTGGGGATTTCCCAAACTGAGCTGGAGACACAGATGTAAATATGTGTCTGGAGTTTGCCTCCTCAATATGATAATGAAATTAGCTGAGCTTAGACTGAGCAGTGGAGAGTTCATCCTGGCACACATTAGTATTCTGTGCTGTAGCAATCTGGACGCTTTTCTCCTGGCTTAGGTCCCTAAACTTCCTTCCTCTGGAAACTAAGGCATAGGCTGGGGAGAAAAAAGGGTGGGATAAGTATGAGAAATGGTTGGAGGTACTCAGACCAAAGAGCACAGTAAGACTCCTTAATCCACCAGTTTAAGTGTTGGTTATCCTAACCACAAAGCATGTTCTTTATGTTCACAAAGAAATATCTTCAAGCATCGGTACAAAAAGCAACTGCAACGCAAAGGAGAAAATACAGTATTCATACTCTTGCACAAGCTGACAACTCATTTTCAATAGCATACACAATGATTTCCACAGGCTCATGGAACTGCACAGGACTTTTTGCAGCTGCGGAAGGCTAAAGACAAGATGATGGAACCTTGAAAATCATTTGGAGGCCGGTGGCTTGCACTTGATATGTATGACCACAGTTATTGCTTCTGCGCAACTTCTACAGAGCTGAGGGCAAACATTTCCATTTGGAATGGATCCCGACTACTCTCAGAGCAAGTAATAGGTTGCTTTATCCAGAAAATATCCCAAAAGCAACATGGCCAGCTTTAAGGGAGATATTGTGTATGCTGTATTTATTTGCTTCTAGACCATAAGCAACTCTTTTAGGCACAGAATAATTTCTAAACCACATATGCTGACTATGAAATAAAAATATATATTCTGAGTTGGTACAGGACTATTAAAAGGATCGTCTGATTTTTTTTTTCTTTTATTTATTTTTAAACTCTTTGGATGAAGCATTTGCTAAATTCATATTAATGTTTGCTCATAAAGAATTTACAGCTTATAGTAGACAAAGATTTAGGATCTTGATGTGAAATTTTATATCAATTTAAATATAATTCTCTCTTCTTGAGAATCCGAGGTAACTATATGCCATACAGCTAGCCTGGATTTTATTTTATTTATTTTTTTTTTTTGTAGGTAAAACCTTTGACATAAGTACTGCTTTATGTTGCCTTAAATTTGAAATGCTAACAAAAGCTTAAACAGACACAGCATTTGGTTAATCTCACAAATGTTTACAAAGAAAAAAAAAAAAAAAAGAAAAAAGAATACCACAACCAGCTTTCCTAACACAAAGTAAATATGTTTTTTATACTTTTAGAACAGGATGCAAACAAAAGAAACAGTTCATTTACAATAAGAAGATAAGCTCCTTTATCATTCTAGGAAAAAAAAAAAAAAACACAGTTCATGCATTGTTCTTTATTTTTCCTGCCACTCCTCATTCTTCTGCATATATTGTGTTGTGTAGGTTGGTACAGACATGGATTGAGATGCAGTAATTGCAGTTAAAAGCCCTGCAATTACTAGAACTTGGGGCTGGCTACTGAAGTCAGGGCTGGAGGATGCCTTGGTGCCTGGCGCACAGTGTAGAAAGGAGTGTCTATAGCTAGAAATAAGTACGTGCACTGGACCTGCCTGAAGCCCCCTTCCGCCTCTCCTGGTTAATGCATGACAGACTACACCACTTGTGTATCAGAGAATTTATCTCAGGGAATCCAAAACCAGCTGACCTTTCCTTTAAAATAATTAATTATAACCCGTGTGTCAGAAATTAGCAGACTGTGATTACCCATTACCTAAAAGACCTTGCTGCCAGATACTCTGTCAAACTAAATGGATTTTTCTTGATAAAATGAGTTGTCATACAAGCAGGAAAAACAAAACAACAACCAAAAGCCAAACCAAACCAAACCAAACCAAAACAAAACAAAACAAAACAAAAAAAAAACAACAGGGCTGATAAACTCATTTCAGGTAAATAGAAGTCCTAAAGAAGTAAAAAGAGAAGAACTGCTAGCCCTCTAAAAGAAATTGGGCTCAGACACACATGACTTTGCTGGCTCATCAATTATCTCATGTGGTTTTTGATCCTAAAAGTTCACCTCTCATGGTAAAACCGTGGTCTTAGAAGGATGACCATTACCCTGGAATTCCCTCGCAGTAGGGCAGGATTGCCTAGTGTGAGGAGGAAGGGGGAAGGTGAGTATTGGGCTCCATCTCTGGGGTCCGAAGTCCTCTATGGTCAGGTAGTAAGCTCTGAAACTTGTAACCTCTGACACGCTTAAACAAGCCACCCCGAGTAATACATCAGGTCAATATTAGAATCAACAAATAATAATAAAAAAAAAGCTCTTAAATCATAGTCCCATGGTAGTCCTGTTCATTCTTTATCAAAAAATGGAAATATGAAACTCACATGAGTAGTAAAATATTTCTAACCTCCCAGTTTTGTAAATAGGTCAAGAAATCATACTTCCCATATCAGTTGATATATCATACCTGATAAAGCAACAAGGATGCAGGAAAACTGTGAGTTTATATTCCCACCTTATGACCCTGGTTTTGATCCAGCAAAGCCTTTACCAAGCATATGCTTGAGAACAAGGAGTGGCTTCACTGGAGACAATTAAATTACCCACATGTCTAAAGCCAGGGGCATATTGAAGTGCTTTGCTCGATTCAAGCCCTAAGATCTAATCTGAAGAATGCAGAAGTTAACAGGTGTTTTCCAGCCTTCTTCAGTGGACTTGGAACTTAGTTAAGCTAAAACTGCTATTTCCAACGTATGTAAACTTTAGTTCTCTGTATGACTTCTGTACAAATATTTGTCTGTATAGTATATATATCTTCGATGGAATCTGCAGTGAGCATTGCAAAATCCTTGCTCTCCCATCGAGGATTAGCCCCCAACAAGGACAGATGTCCTCTGGTTGGGCAGAAGCTGAAAGTGAAAGCTTTGATGATAGGAAGTAAGAACATGCAGCTTACATTTAAAAAGAAGGGAAAGTCATATTGCTTTTTAAGTGAATTTGGATACATCAAAAATATACATACTTAGATGAGAAGCTGAAAGCAGCTACAAAGGGAATAAAGCTACAGGATAGTTTAGAAGCATACCAAAGAATTCATGCTAGGTTCTGTATATGCATATTCATATAAGCAACACTGCTATTAAAGGATCATTAAAGGGCTTTTTAATTGCTGTTAATAGATTGCTGTTGCAGTGTATGCATCAATCCTGGCACACAGGAATGGCACAACAGCAGCAAATCACCCTCTTTCCATCACCCCAAATCAGACCGGTAGGATTTCATACACCCCTGAAAGAAGGTGAATTCAGCTCCTTTGAACTGAATCCCTTCCACCTTGCTCTCCACTGTTGCTGCTGGCTTGTGTCTCTTGCTGTCTCTTGAGTCCCCTTGAGTGGGCTGGTTGCTCTGGGAGACCTTCTTGTCCAGCCTCAGTTTGCCCTGAGGCAAAGGCAAAGGCAAACGCAAACGATGCGTTTGCAAAGGCAAACGATGGTCTGAATACCTGCTCCTGGTCCACAACAGGCTGGATAAATACTGGGTCATACTGGGCTGCCTACTGGAAGGTCCCAGAGAAGTACTCGTAACATCTAGAAAAATAATACCATGATAGCTGGGCAGGATGAGCTTTTCAGGTATTTCTCTAAGTGTCAACACTTCTGAGAAAGTGCTGAGACATGAGAAGCTGAAAGAGACCAGACATGTTTAGCAGCATTCAACTGGGAAGCTAAGAAAGGTCCAAGTAGCAGTTGTTATACCAGCAAAGCCTTACAAATGTTTCCTGATTTTTAGTAGTCTTGGGCCGACCTTCAAGGCAGTTTTGTCTCTCTTCTTCCTGTATGACAACTGGTGAAAAGCAAATTAGCACCGTATTACGGAAGCAATCATTCTTGCAAAAAGTGTGTTAAAATAATCTCACTAGAAATGTAGCAAGATCTAAGACTTGAGGAAGAGACTAGGGAAACAATTCTCTTAAAGCAAGATCCTGAAACGGGAGGTTCAAAGACACTCGGAGGAATGCCAGCCTACCAGCAGACAATGAGCAGCATGGCTGGCAGGGCTCCAACGTGTTTATCAAGAGCTCATTGACAGAAGAATAAGGTGTTCTGCCTAACAAGTGCCTTGAAAGCAAAAGCAGTCTTGCTTTGAGCTGTCTATGAAAAATCACAAAAGGACAGGCATAAAATTTCTTGTCAAGCCCAAGGTGACCTAGGGTTAGCAAAGCCTGAATGTGGTAGGTGAAGGTAGGAATAATGTAATGTAATCTGGTGCAAGCCATAGGTGGGTACACATGGTCAATAGTTCCTCTACACTTGTGTGATTCATCTATATCAAGTGATCTGGGTGAAAACAAATTCGTTTTTGGTAGAGTTTGCAAACAATGCTTAATGAGTCAAATACTGATTAAAGTTGTGCTGATGGTGAAATAAACTGTGCTTGTTTAATGCTTTAGAGATTTTTTACAGTTTGTAGAAATGGGAATTTTGCATGAATATCAGTTGGTCTGAAAAGAGTTCAGGGATGGAAACCCAAAGTTTGGTACCTAGAAAAATATGGTGCTTAAGATAGCAGTGGTGATACAGCAAAGGCACTATGTCTTTCCTTAATATCTGGGGTTATTTTCACAGCACAGGCAAATTTCCATGTCTTTTTCTCTATTCAGTTTTAAGATGAGATACTGTCAAATTGGAAACTTCAGAAATGGGTTACAGGAATGAAAGGAAGTCAGACCTGCACACCTGATGGCTAAAAACAGTGTACTCATCTGAGAGAAGTTATAAGCTGACTTGACAGCCTATAAGCACAGACAGGAGGAAGATTTTGATGATAAAAGACTATTACCAGGTATACAGGAAGCGAAGGATGAAAAATGAAAGTTATTCATTTTTTCTCAGCAACATAAACAGGATTTTCATGAAATGAAAGTTTTAAAACATGTAGTGATTATAGCAGAACAACAACAAAAAAGAGACAGGTGCGTAGTCTGTAAAACTGAATCCTTATGAACTTTTCGTGAATTATGTATTTTTTACTAAGTGATTATTAAACCCACACAGACTTCAACTTCAGCATTTACTCTAAGGGGATTGTGGAATTATGATGTGATGTACTACAATTTTGTTATTGTTTTTCCTGCTGAATTCTTTGGAATGAACACATCCAAAAGCTAAATTAATTATTAATAGTACTCAGAAATACACAGTACGTGGAGGTATGTGAATGACAAATTCTCTTGCTACCACTCCAAAATATCTAAAACTCTGTGAATAGTTTAATTGACTCTTACAACAAATAAGCCCCAAATTGTTTAGCTTATAGTATAGCCAAATTTTATTTACTATTCCAAACTTTCTAAATGTAATCTTAAAACCATAGGCTAAATTCTTTTATCTGGTGATCACTCTCATGTGGGAATGAATTTTCTATTGCTTGCTATCATCCATAGCAAAGTATTTATTTTTAAAACATAGGTAGGCCACAGCTTATTATTTCTTTCTGAAAAGAGGTTGCAGGAGTAAGAGAAAGCAGAGTATTTGATTAGCACTCTAACATTTTTCACTTGTGAAAGCATTTTGCACATATGAAAGTGGTCACATACTCTTATCACAGTTACTCAAATCAAAGCCTGAACAGTCCCACAAGAACAGCAGGCGGCTTTTGATTTGTTAGAAAATACTTCTTTTAGTTAAGGAGAAAGAAATGTTGCAATTGATCCAGCTTTGATTAACATCTGAATGTTAAGAGGTTTTAATAGTGGTATTTCCAAGTACCTTTGGTTATCTTGCAGTACACACAGTAGCATTAAATATGCATATCCAACGATCTGGCAAGAGATCTCTAAGCTATTAATTCCTTGTTTTCTATTCTAAGCATGTTCCAGCCCCCTGATAGAAGAAATGATTGGTGTGCATTCCTCCCACTCCTGAAAATTACCTGGACTAACTGTACAGTTCTGCCTACAGCTTACCTAGCAATACTTGAATTTTGTCAGAAGGACATTTTTTTCTAATCATAATGCTTCCGAGTAATACTTGATTCTGGGCTCAACTCTTTACTCAGGTTGGTGCTGTACAGAATCAAACTTTGCCAGCTGGCAAAATTTCAGTAATTTCTTCAGAAATTTCAACATAAGTGCATTTGAGTTGAGCAAGCTATTTTTCTAGACTTAAATTGCTCAACATAAACGCACCATAAAACATTTGCTTTCAGGTTCTACAACGAAGCACTTGCGGAGATCTTCTGGGGACGTGGAGCTCTTTGGGAGCCACACGTTACACAATGGTGAGTAAAGGCTTAGCTTTTTTTAAAAGGAAGGTACAGATCACTATATGTTTTAAAACTGCAAAAGAAGGATATTTGAAAGGTCCACCTAATTATGCCTATATCTACATCCCTATTAGATATGGATGTATTCCATTAAAAACTGACAGAAGATGCAAAGAAAGACACATTTATGAAGATTACTGTGAATTTGGGTTTTGCTTTGTAATGATTTGGAAAAAAAAAAAAAAACACACACAAAAAACCAAACAACTACATATATCTCTCTGGGTATTTCTCCTGCTGTTATCCTTTTCTCAGAATTGTTTGTGATAATATTCAGAATTTTGTAAGGTATAGATATGAAATAAAGCATAAAGCATAGCCTCTTTACAAGAAAAATGTATAATACAGTGTACTCCTTCTGTTTTTCTCTTTTTTCTCTTATCAAGCAATGTCCTGTTTCAGCTTTTCAAGCCTCCAAATCTGTTTGCAGAATCTGAATCAACAGTTAGGTATTGCTAAATAGATAGACAAAGCCCTATGGCCCAGTTATCCTCTAATTTGTGCTCACCTAGTCCCCAAAACTACAGACATCAATTACTACCTCTGACGATAGTCTAGGGAATGGCATAAGTTTTAAAGAAGAGTTAGCAGTTTCTTTAATACATGTAGATTTGGAGATGAAGGAAGAAATTATCATCTACTTATTTCCCTGCTAAGCTTTTCTTAGGGCTTGTCTTGTCTGTAATCAGTTGGAAAAGATTTTGTTGGCCAAGGTGATCTGGCACCTCATTTCACATTAATTCATCCAGTTGCAAAGACCATTAAATCCAGTTCAGAAGATCTTGCTCTGCAAGATGTGACTGGTGGCATTCCCTTTTTAAGAGAGCAAACAAGCAAAAAGTATTCCCTGAGGTGCCTTGCTCTTGAAAACCCAGAACAACGCAACCCTTATGTTGAACTAGAAATCCTTGGCATTACTGTGACAGTAATAATGTCACCTATTTTTTAATAAAGGGTATTGTTTCTGGCACTGCTCATTGATATCTTCTGCGCTCAGCCTGATTATATGTGGGACCTTTACTGCTAACTAACTGTTACTTAGCTGGTGTACCCGTTGGTTGTTCCAGAAAAAGGTCAGTTCAGAAGTGGTTAGACAACACACACTTCCCCTTCTCTTTCTGTTCTGATCCAATAGAGGGTCCAGAACTTTGCTCTTTAGACAGAGGAGTGTGCCCAGTTTCACCTAACTGACATTTCTTTGAATAGCAAGATAAGAACAGATGTTGGAGCAAACTAAAGACAAAACATTCACAGAACACAGCCCAGGACAGCAAATGACAAATTTTAGTCAGTACTATAAAGACATGAGTACAGCACTCAGACCTCTGGTAGAAGTAGCCTGTGCAGCTGCAAACTTCTGCATCAGTTCAGAGGAAGCACCACCACCAGCATGCTCTGGACAACTAATATAAAGCAGGCAGCTTTAGTTAAATTGTTTAGTTAATAATAATGTCTCCTTAATAATTATTATTATTTTCCCTTTAATTAAATTAAACTTACCTCAACTTGAGAGTTGTTCTTTACTTTACTTCTCCCCTTCCTCATCTAAGGAGGGGGAGTGAGAGAGCGGTTGTGGTGTTTAGCTGCCTAGCACGGTAAAACCACCACAAACGTACAACACAGGGATTCTGCCCCAAGGCACTAATTTGTGTCTCTTCCCTATCTGGCCACCTATTTCACAAAACTTACCAGAATCTAATCTTATAAGACCCCAAATTTTCCAAAATTTTGGTGAAATTGCTGTGCTCAGAAGTGATGCTGGGATGCTACACAGACAGTGATTTACAGGAGAAATAGCTAAATCTGACTCAAAGGCAATAAATAAAGCACTAATAAGAATCTGACAGGGCTTTTAAGTCTGCGCTACTATGGAAGCTTTTGGTGATTTATAGAGCTTGGACTTTGACAGGGAGCCATGCTACAGACACATTTATATTACACCATTTTGTCTCTTCCCACACAAGAAAAATGCAGTGAAGTATCTAGAGTTCCCTTTTCCAACATTTTCGTGTGCACATAAGGTTCTTTCTAGCTTTTGTTTCAGGTTCATTGACTTAGCTTCTCAAAACAAAGATAATCAAAGTTGAATTAAATTCATGCCATGTGCTCCATGTCTCTTTTACAGAAAAGCTTTCTCGCGTTCCTTCTTGCAATGGGCATCATTGTGACACTTGGTGATGCATACTGCTTTACAAAAATAAACAAGCCAGGGGAGTCTGACAAAGGTAAGAACAGGGAAAGTGCTCTCACTTGATAGTTTTTTGTTGGCTCAGCTCTATATAGAACTGCTGGGAAGGGCCCAAAATATCGGGGAGGTGGAAGTTGTCAGAAAGACCTGAATAAGATGTTCCACCACTAAGGTTCCAAAACTAGGGAAAAATGGAATTTTCACCTGGACTGGGTATAGTTGCAGCAATACTACTGCTATTGGTGGTGGGTTGCTAGTGCTGTGCCAGCACACAGAGCTGCTGCTGGAGTTGAGAGCGTTTCTGATTGCAGTGTGGTTCTAGATGGCAAATCTGGCTGTTTGGTTGCTCACTTTCACCCCAGGTCTGTAACACTGAAACTGTCTCTAAGAAGAAGAAACAAGTTCAGGCTCTCAAAATAGTCCAGGTAACAGCCAGGAGGACAAAATGACTTCTGTTTAATCATTATCAGGAAAAACATTTTCAGAAAATATACAGGCATTTTTAAACCTTTCATCTTTAATGTGGAGGCTTAAAGAACATCTTTTGTTTTGTTCCTGTGTTATGCAGGCTGTGTCCTGGATGGAAAAGTGTACCCATTTGGACATATCTCAAGGACAGATGATTGCTTCCGATGCACCTGCACCCAAAGCCAAATATCTTGCTGCTCCCTGTAAGTCTGAACTCACTGGCAGCATCATTGCCCATAGGAAGACCACAGGTTTCCATCTGCTGGGAATAAATGAGGCTCTAAAGGCACAAGAGAGCCTTTCCTCTCACAGAGGGATAAAAGCCACATACGGCTTCAGATGACTTGACTCCTTGGCTGTGGTTACCTTAGTTCACTTTCTGCTGACTGGGGGTGGACACAGGCCCTTCCAGGCACATCCAGTTGGTGCTTGCCTTTAATGCTAAGCCACCTGTGAGCCCCTCTTACACTGTAGTTAAGTAGAAAGGAGTTCATTCCACAAGCTGCTTAAGTGCAGATCCTCTAGAGAAATCATGATGATCTGAATCCCTTTTCAGAGATGCTTTTCTTCACTGAACATGCAGACATTAGAGTGGCATGGCTCTGCTCTGAAGTATCTCTTTCCAACATCCTCTTTTCCTCTTATCCCACCTTCTCAAAATACCAAAATGTCTAGATTATGATCATTGCCTTTTCTCAGGTGACACCCACTTTCAGGAAATGGAAACCACACTCTAAGCATACTGAAAATAATGAAAATTGATGGAAAAGAGATAAAACATGCTGAGACCATGCTTATCTCACATTGTAGAGTGCTGTGCTAGAAGAATTCCCATACTGGTACATCTACATGTCATTGCAGAAGGACATCTGCTGAGGTGCTGGAAGCTGTAGCTGTGGGTGCTCAAGCTAGCTAGGCTGGTCTAAGCCACAGTTTCAGAGATTTCTGACTCTGCACTAGTTCGGTAGTTCAATATATAGTCACCAAAGCACTGAATTATTGAATCTTTTATTGCTTTCAGTCTAACTTTTTTTTCTTTTTTTTTCCTCCTTCTTTTTTTTTTTTTTTTTTTTTTTTTTTTTTTCTGTTTATCAACGGTAGCTTTCATACTCCTGTTGGTTATGACAAAGAAAAATGTAAAATTGTTTTCAACAAGAGAAGCTGCAACTATGATGTTGTGGAGAAGAATGACCCCTCCAAGGAGTGCTTTGTCCACAGTCGTGTGGGTTAACAATGCACCTGCTCCAAGCCTACAGACGCTTTGCCATCAAAGATGCTCAAAGACATGGCAGATCTTATGAAAGAGAGTGCTTCAGCAGCTCACTTTTAATCTCCCAATTATTCTAATTCAGTAAACAAGATGCATAATCAGATACAAAGTCTTATTTCTGTCATTACTTGTTTTGGTATCACTGAGCTTTGTTGAATGCAATAAATCCAGATGAAACATCCAGAAATGCTTCATAATGATGGCTCTTTTTATGTAATAATCCTGGGGAACATCACCTTCTTTGAGAGAGGAACGCATTTGTCTCAGTACTTCAATGTGCCATACACCAGTGCCCTGGCAGAAGCTGCACTCATGCTTTGCAGCTTCTGTTCTTGCCAAGCATCAGAGCAGCCATATTAGCTCCCCAGGTGTCAAAATTTAGAGGGGAAGCACTGTTTGGGATATGCTCTGCCACAACTCCTACACCAGGCACCAGGCCTAGGGAATGGAGGAGGACACTGGACCAGATTCCTTTCAGTATGCTCTCTCCTTCATGTCACAATCTCTGAGGGTAACCTTTCAATATCTTGTTAGTGACTGGCACAGCTGGATCCCACCTGCCAGACACTGAGAATCCACAGAGTTTGAAGAGAACCCAATGCCAGCATAATCTTAGCTGTCTCAAGGTATGCTCTTGGGATGCAGAGCCTGTGTCACATCTTTGCCAGAGCTGGACATGCACATGAACTGTCTACTGCCAAGATCCAGAAAACACCTTGCTAAATTAAACATACACTCTCCTACCACTACTACCAAAGCCAGAAGTGCAAGCCTTCAAACTACAGTGTAATTCTTTGGGAGGGAGTCACACTCAGCCAAGCTAACAAGCCTTTCTATTATGTAGTAGGCAAAACACCAGCAATTACAAATCAAGTAGAAAGCATCAGATTTTTGAGCCATTGTCTTCCTATTATATCTTCTTTCTTCTGGGGCAATGTCTGCTGAGTAGAGGGAGACACATTTCCCCCTGGCTCATTGCCATATTTCAGCCAGACTTCGGACACAAGGAGATAGAAGAGGCTGCGGAGAGAAGCAACCAGTTTTCTTTCACAACCTGCCACTCCTCTGACAGTTAACTCGCGGATCAGCCCAAAGCCAGGGACTCACTTTCCAAGGCAACATCCTTTCCACCTGCCCTGCTCATTCTGGGGGGACCTAGTACCTAGGTCTGCTGCTGTGAGCATTCAACAATGGTCTGCTTCAGTTTGACAAACTACTTTCTGGTTCCAGTTCACAGGAACTGCAGCCAGGCCAGCCAGGGAGTAACAAGCTGTAAAATAAAATGGACCTTGTAGCTCAGACAAGTACACACTGTGAGTTCCTAAGTCCCTAAAGCATTCATGAACTGCCCGTGGAGGTCATTTGCACTGCTGCAGGAGTTTTGGCAAGACCCATGCTGCTAAAACCCATGACCTCTGAAAAATCAGTGAGGATGACAGATCATTGCCCTTTTTCTCCTCCTCCCTCTCTCTCTCGCTTTTTTCTCCAGCAACATCACCACCCAATAGCAGTCACTATTCCTCTCCACAGCCCCCTCTGACTTGCTGCCAGGTGTCCTCCTCCAAGCTCCACTCCTGAAGCCTGTACACACTGCACTGCTTAATGGTTCTTGCCCACACTGCAAAGAGAGCTGGGTCAGCTCCTGGAGACGTGCTGAGCCACAGCTTCCTCATGGCATAGGGTTTTCTTCTATGAGCAGGTAGTTCTTTGCTAATAAGAACCAGGGATTTTCTTCCTGAATACTTCCCACTAAAACGAGCGAATCTGTGTGCCTAAATATGTTTACCATGCACATTTGCAATAGATCTAGACTTAGCATCCATCACATACCCTTCAGATGGGAAAGCAGAGGGGAGTTAATCTTATTTTCCACTTCTGACAAGGTATAAATTGTGTCTTCCCAGCTACTGCTCCATGTTCTATCTTCTGGAAGGAAAAATGGTAAACACTGCAGTCCTTGTTAATTCAAATACAGCCTGCAGGTTCTAGGACCAATTTGGTACTGGAGAATCTCCAAGATAGCAGAGAGGTGGAAACAACCTTCTGACTGACAGGGTAGGTTGCAAGGACAAGTTACAGACCAATGCAGCTGCATGCTGGAGTCCTGTGTAACACATTGAGAATGTCTTTTCTGGGTTTTTAATGTAGCCATCGGAACAATAAGAGTCTCCTCCTGTAAAACTCAAACTTGGACTTTTGCTGAATGACGCTTACACTGGGCTGGAATTTGGGGAGGTAAAATCCTGTCTGCATGAATGGACAAACTAACACAAAATTAATGAGTGGCTGGGATTTGACAAGGGAAATAGCAAGAAAAACATGCTGCAAGGTGAGTTAATCCACTGTGTACCACAGTTTCACCAAGGGCAACCTTTTCCTGTATAGTGTAGGAAGTGCTGAGCATTGCTGCTTTCTGCCTTGCCACCATTTGCCCTCTGTACTGGAACAATAGCTTCATTTCTCTTGTTCCTTTTTCTTTTCTTATCATGACACTGCCTTACGCTCCCCAGACAGCAGGTGTTCTTCTGCCTGTTTCATTTGAACAGCTGTGCTATGCCCTGACACTAGCTTCTGCTTCCCTGTCCTGCCTGTGAACCCATTGCCAAGGCCACCTCAAACCCAGTTTCCTGCTACATGCAAAGCTCCTGCCTGGGGCCTCCCAAATCCCTGTGTTTCTGCAGTCCAGAATTTTGGATTCTGCCTATCACTGGGGATAGAATTTCAGCCACTGATGGGCTTCTAACAGAATCTCCCACTAATTAATGGCCTACATCTGCCCACAAATAAGAGACCAGGCAACAATACCCCCCCAAAATGCTGCTTCTGCACAGTCTCTTGTCTCCAGAACTGATTTAAAAAAAAAAAAAAGTCTGTGGTTAAGCGGTGTGTGGTTTCAAAACATACACATCTTCCAGGGTAAGTGCACTGTTTAATGATACTTCACAGTCATGAAGAGTCTGTTGTGTTGTAAAAGTGAGCATTCTTAGGTAGGACAGAGATCCTTGCTTGGCCTAAAATAAATTGTCACCTTATGTTCATTCAGCAGAGGTACTGGCTTCTCAAGAAAACCTGTGTCAAACTCTGCTGGCCATTAATAAAATCAGATGGATTTGTGGAATGTTTTCTCTGGCGTTGTTTTTGGTAAATTGCCTATGAACATTGTTTTAAAGCTTTCTTATGGCTTCATTTGAGATACCTCTTTTTGGGAAAAACATCCAAGCAGTTTGCAAACACTGGTATTACATTCTTAGCCTTTTAAAGTCCTCTGCACTGTGGGCTGGATATCAGTCAATAATTCCATGTTTCTGTAAAATTGCTTCCTGTGAAGTTGAAGAAAATGTGAGGGGCCAGAAATAGAGTCGGTTCAGCTTTTTCCAGCATGTACATTTGCATATGATTTTTTTTTTAAACTTGACCTTTACCCCTTGATTTAAGCATGTTATTCCTCAAGTTGCAGATGGAAGGCACTGTATGTGGCTACTAGTACTTTGCATATCTTTGTTGTTTCATTATCCATTTCTCATCTTGCATTCCTTTATTATTCTTAGTGAAGTTCTTTATGCCAGGTAAAACATTCTCAATGTATTTACGGCCATAACCATGGATAGATCTCAGTAGCTGCAAGCTTTGCAGGACAGACAGCAGGTTTTATGCAAAACCTGCTTCATAAGAAGTGGCAAGATGGTGAATGGAGACAGGGCTGGAAGAGATGATATCCCGAGTCATTGAGCACTGTTCTTTACCATTGCAAAATATGCATCATGCTATCACTTTCACAAGCTTAGAGTAATGTCCAAGTCCTACCCTACAGGTGCTTCCCCTTTTCTTTCTCAAAGAGAGGGAAAATAATTCTTCTAGCACAAGTATGCTTTCACTGTTAAAATGCTTCCTATAAACAGTCATAGGCACTGTGTGTGTGCTTCTTTACAGCAGTGTTTCCTGAGCTTCCTTCTTGCCTTTGGCTTCTTCACATCACTATGCAATGTATGCTGTTATTATAAACTACATAGCCCAGGAGCAATTCTGGTGAAAATTGCCAGAAGAGCCACAACAGCCCTCTTTAGGTTACTCTTTTCTAGTTGTTGCCTACTGGAAACAGAGAGAATGTATACATGTATAGAATAGGAAATTGGATGAAGCAGGATTTTATACATTACAGTTGAAAACAGCAGAGAAAGAAAAGAGAAAACATCCAGACAGCCAAGATATCCCATGAGTTTGACTGAAGCACTCTGTGGCTGCCCTCCCCACCCCAGACTGTTACGAGTCCATGCAGCAATAATGTCCAAGCAATGAGTTTTTATCTTCGTGGAATCAGTGACTAACAGATTTTAAAAAATGGAAACAAGCTCAAGTCTCTCAAAATAGAGCTGAAATATAGTGCAGGTAGAATATAAACAGAATTAACTAATTTTTCCCAAAAATGGCCCTGGCCCTAAGATTGCTGAGTTAAGTAATTGACAGCACAAAACTGAAGTTAAACAGGAATATTTCCTTTCATTTGTGCATACGTTACAGATTATGTTAAAGGTGGAAGGCTGCCTGAGTTTGGCACCATCTGGAAGACCAAAGGAGTACTTCCAAAGTCAGTGTAGCCAGACGGGAATCTGCTGTTGCACCACGTAAGTTCCACCAAGCCAAATGCACCCATGGCAGGAATGGCAGCAACACTCCCACCTGTCTCCCTTCTCATAGCTGACTGCTTAGGTCACACCTCCATCAAAAATCTTTGCTTTTTCAAGGACTTATGATCTTCATTTGCTTAATCAACTGCAGAGTTTGGATAACGATCTGTTTTATGGAAATACTGTGTTTTCTCATTTCTGGAATAAGCTTTTCTTTGATTTTCTGGTTCGCAGAAGATTTCTAAGATATTTTTGTTACCACATGGCTTGAACTGAAAATTAGCTGTGTAGGAAATACTGCATTTCCCATAAATTCAAGCTCTTTTTTTGGCTGACTGTGCCACTCTTAACCATTCTGTTTTTCTGCTCCTGGACTTTTAACCTTGCTGCCATAGTATTTGTGGTTATCTTCCCCAGTGCTGCCCACACTGCAGAGACAGAGGTAGCCTTCTTGCAAACACAGCCTGGGCTTTACAGCTTGTCCTTTAGATCTTCTTGTCTTTATGTTCTTTACCTAGCACTGATCCTTTATTTTTGCGATCATGATAGGACAGGATTTTCTGGGCCAGCTGAAGAATTACCATGCATTTTAAAACATGTGCCTTCGCAAGAGGGATCTTTGCTTTCCCACAGAACTAAACGGGAAATAATGAAGTGTTTCTCACCTTCCTGAAACTACATTGAATTCAAACTGAAATTTGGCCCAGTGATAGGGACTCTGTTACGTATGGAAGGAGAAAAGGGTGTTCAAGTCAGGGAAGAGATGATGTTGTTGACTCCAGCTTAAGCCTTCCAGCTTGAACTGAGACTTCAATTCAAATTTTTGCTCTGCCAGATACCATCCTGGTAAAGCCATTCACACCATCAGTCTTTTGACTATAACATTTATACATCTCTTTGACAATGCCTAGAACAGGAGGGATCTGAGGGCACAGGTTTTGAGGTTTGTGTGTGTATAAGCCTCAGAGTTAACAAAAACATTCCCACCAAGAGAAAACTTCCTTCTAACAGATTTACTGTGTCAAAAGCTCACCATATTCTTTATTGCTGTTTAACTATACTTCTCCTTAAACAATTGTCTTGTTTCACATGCAAATGTGGAAGACATCATTCAACAGTTCTAAAGCCAACATACACTACACATAGCGTTGTCCACTTAAGATCACCATGAATTTATTTGTAAAGTGGTGTTTACTTATGATCTGTGAGCTGATATGCCTCACACTTCCTCTTGCTTTCTCCCTTCGAATTGCAGTGCCAGTCAACTTCACATACCCAGTGAGTAAAGCAGTGACTTGTCTTCCATAGGGAGTACAGCACATAGTCTCTCCCCTGCAGAAAGCAGAGCATTCTAAAGAAAGTGAGGGTGGTACTGAAATGGTGTGCTAAGAAACAGGGTTCCTGGGCTGCTTTCTTTTTATCTTGAAGTTGTTCTTGGATGTTAACTTTTTTTTTTTTGGTTGTTTAAGAACTTTACTGCTCTGAAATAATGCTGTATTTCTCTGTTGACTGCCTACCACTGAAAAATACAGACAAAAGCAAGGGTGATGGGGGGTGCATTACCCTAGTTATCTCAGTGGTCATCAGTGACCTGTATCCAGAAACTCCAGGTGAGGAATGACCAACTAAAATAGTGAGATAGATCTTCAAGAAAGTCTCCAAGATTTCCCCTTCCCCCCCTCCCTGGGGAAGGCACAGGATACTCTGTTCATCAGTGTGAGTGCAAAGAGGGCACAGAACTGGGTGGAACACGGATATATTCTTTGAATGTTTTTAAGAAGAAACAAACTGGTTGAGTAGACAACAGGAAATTTCAACAGAGTAGTATCTGCTGTAGATATCTGTTCATTCCCCACGGCATCTATCATCCTGCTCACAAGCAGCATGAAGAAATGCAACATAGTATGGGCCATATACATGTACGACGACCTCAGTAAGCATAAATGAATGGACTATACTTCAAATTTGCTATTCTGAGCAGTGTCAGAAACACAGCATGTTTTAAGGGTCACCTGAGGTGATCCTGCAAACTGAGGTGATCATGCAAAAAGCTTCTTCACTGTCCCTAGGCACTGCACAGGCTTAGACAGATCAGACCCTGCTGCATTCCAAAGAAAGCTGCTTGCAAGAGCCTCTCTCCATTCCTGGCATAGCTTGTGCCTAAAAATCAGGGAAGGGCCCTGCAATGGGGACGGCTGGGCAGTCCACACTTGTCTGAAAGGTTGACAGACTGCACACACCCATTTTGTGTTTTTTGGAGTTAGAGCAATAAACACATTCTCTGTCACTCAGCACCAAACCAGCAAGTTCAATGGGTCTTGGCTGTAACAGATTCCACAGGTTTCACTCCCGCACACCTGCGTCACAATTTGCAGTATGTCTGGTGGTGAGTTTTGTTCACATACGAAACCTGCTGCAGGACATCCATCAAGCAAAATGTTGTGTGCAAGCTTCCACACTATGAAAGGAGAAAAAATATAAATGACTCACTAAGACTAACAGAATCAAGATGATATAATTTGATGGTCCTTTTCTTACGAACTATCACAGAATACTTCCTCCTTTAACCTTTCTAACTCCCACAGCCTTCTCAGCCAAGGTCAAATAGTTACTTACCCACCACGTAGAAATTGCAAAGTACAGGCAAGCAAATCAAGTACCTGCCCTCAGCCATCTCAGATGCAAGCAATTAGGTCAGGCAACATAGCGACAGGACAATGGAAGGAAGAATGTGAACTCTCTCCATCTTCACTGTAACCAACACAAACGAAGGCCTTGGCCAAGGACCAGGATATATATTTTTGTTAACCTACAGAGTCTTTTATTTCCTTCAATAGAACAATGCATCTGGTCTGGAATACCTTCTCTGAAAAATTATCCCAGACCACAATGACACTGTGAAATTGGTTTCATATATGTTTGTGACACATCCAAAGTGGATATTTGTACTCTGCTGATGTCAGGAAAGAAATTTCCAGTACCTATGCTCATGGACTAACATGTTCTGTTGATTTATTAATGATTAGAGCTCAAGGACATTAACCATGTGGCTGTGGTACTAGTCATTTCAGGACAGTGTATACATTGATGTTGCCAAATCCAGCTTATTAATTATAAGCTGATTCTGGGCAGTTTTATCAAACCTAAGAATACCTGAAAACTCTGTAGCTCTTTTCTCCCATCCTGAAGAAAGATCTTGTAACTAAAGAAACACAAACACCGGAAGAAAAAAAAAAGGGGGAGGGGGAGCAGGGAAGTTACAAAAACACTGTCTTCTCATGCTGCAGTGAGAATTTACCCAGCCTACCAAGTTGAAAGCCAGCAAAGGTTGCCCCTATGAGTTGTCACACTGTGACATGCATTGCAATAATGCTGGCTTTCTCAAATGGGCATCCTGAGTGAGCTCTCAACTCCGGATTTGGGTAGAAGTGGAGTAGTCACCCCAGCATGGAGTTAACCTCAACTGTCAAATCCACACAATGAGGCAAAAGAGTTAGGCAGCCAGACTAGCTGAAGTATTGCTAATTGTGTAGCCCTGTTAACAAGAAACCTTCCCATTCCTATCAGAGCTACACAATGTGCAATACCTGAATGATCTAAACCAAAACTAAGCAAAAGAGATCTGTTCTTGACTCCTTCGTTATCAAATTACTGATAGTGAAAAATTAAGAGTGTCTGTCCTGACACTGCCTACCGCACACACAGAGGGCCTCAGCACTTGGGTCTTCTAAATGATGGAAAAGTAAATACTGAAGAAAATAGTCATCTAGCACCTTTTTTTTTAAGGGCTCATAGATGCCAGCTACTCTTCACAGAAACCCATCTTTCCACATAATCCTTTCAACCACCACTGCTTTTCCACAAGAGCCCTCCTTCATATGATGAACAAGAAAGATGAAAAATTGCTCAAAATCTGTCTCTTAAAATCTAGATGGTTCAAATTAAGCATGAAAATATTGGTGTGAGCAACAGCCACAACCACACAGTCCCTAATGGGTTTTTCAGTGCATTAAATATTCCTCTCAGGCTTGAAATTCCTTCTGAAGTACCTCCAATAGCTCCCTTCTAAATGTGGAGTGGAACAAAAGCCACACCTATTTCATCAGTGCCTTTCAGAACCAAACGTTCCTGAGTATAATTGGCTTATTTTAATAATCTCCACTGCATGAGGTCATTTTGCAGAAACCTTATTGGAGTTATTCATGTATGTTCAGTTTGCTCAAGAACTGGTATCAGAAGTTGCCTCTCTATATAAGTTCTTGGACAAGATGAACTTCCTTCAGGCTGGCTCCTTACTGGAAACCTCATAATTCTACAAGAATGGTGAGTCCCTACATCTTACATTGTAAATGACAATGATATGTTGCCACAGATTTTAGAAGAGGTTCTGCTGGGTTTTTCTGAGTATTCAGAATTCTAAATGACTCAGAGAAAGTAGAAACTGTGTTTTTAAGAACAAAAGTCAGAAAGATAAGTACAGGCAGGTAAGAACCCTGGATAAAAGATTCCAGGATTTACAAGGAAGGTGTCATCTAACAGGACTCCAGTTGAAAGTTTTTATTATAACTTTCTGTTTTCAATTCCTGTAATGTTTATATGAATGTTTAGATGTAATCACTTTTCTGGCAGAAAGCAACTGTTTTGCCTCAACCTAGCACTGGCCTTCATTTTCATGAAAAGTTTGGGTAACATACAAGTGCTTAGTTAAACTCAAAAAATGTTATCTTGATTTTTAGTCATTTTTCAGCTCAAATATAGCAGAGTTCTCCCCACAAAAAATAACTCATCTCTAAGTACTAGAATCTTGTTTTCTTCTTTCAAGAAATAAAAAAATATTTGACGGAGATATGCTTAAAATCTTGATCCAACACCTACTGCTTAGTATGACTGCTCACAGCTCTATAGTGTACTCATAGGCTTATCAGACTGATACCTATTACCTGATAACTAATACCATTCTAGCAGGGTTCTGCAAATCTGTACCAAAATACTGCTTTCTGGGGCCAGACCATAAACAACATCAGCAGCTTTCGGCTTATTTTTCTTTGTAATTTTTTCCTGTTTCAAGACTATCTGATCCCTTCTATGACAGAGTTTGGTCTACTGGGAAAGCTAGAAATGAGTACAGATTGTGAACACAGAGGACATGTTAATATTTTGTACTTGACTTGCTTATGGTGACCAGATGCTCATACCTATGCGTCACCGCAAATGTTATGGAAACAATGATCACAAAGTTTGCATTATTTAAATAACTATTGTCTTTGTAGATTTCCTGTTCTCCAAATAAGTCCCTTGTTTTCAGTGCCCAGATGATTGGTTTATTTTCTTTAACTTGTCCCTCCACCTCCATCAAACAAGCTGGTGATTTTTAACCTCACCTTTGTAAAACTGAATGCTTGTTTATCCCTCCTTCCATATCTAAGGTAAGACTTCTTTTTCTAAGAAGTCATCAGTTCTACTCTCTCTGACAGAGAGAGAGAAACAGTGTTTACTTCTCGTCTATCTTTTCTCTTACCAAGATTTTAAACTCACAGATAATTCCATCCCAGAGTTCTTGCACTTATTTCTCTCATGTCCTCACTGAAAGCCATTCAAACATTTCAGTCTAACATTGAAGGATGATGGACTAACCGAGGAATTTAAGTTAAACTTTGTCAACAGCTTTTTCTGAAATTTTATAGAATATAGAATTATCTAGGTTGGAAGGGACACCTGCAGGTCATTTAGTCTAAACTCCTGCTTAAAACAGGGCCAGATCATGAAGGTTTAACTTTGAGTAAAGTTCTTCAGCTCATTCCTTCAATATTAGGTTGAAACATCCGCTCAGTTCTTCAGACTCCAGTGAAGAAGATTTTTTTTTTTAAACAAATATGCAGTTAGTGGCAGAGACAGTTGGTGATCAATCCTATGGAGAAAATAATTACAAGAAAAATGAATGTGGAGGAGGAAGGACTAAAATACATTCCCTGTTCAGGTTACTTTCACAGACAGTGTCTGGATCTACCAATCCTGTATCAGGCAGTGCCTGATTTTAACACCTTGGAAAGACAGACTATCTTCTCAAATGATGCTCTGCTTCATCTAAATGGCTTCTTGATTGTATGTTAAAGTGTATAAAATGCACAAGACAATTCGATTTTGGTTCAAAAGCACAATATATTTTTCCATCTCTAACAATAGTATTTACAACCAGGAAGTTTTAATATATACTTAAATATTCACAGTTCTGCTTTCTTGTTCAGAAAACCTTCTTGGCCTGCCTTCTTGTTCTTTCTGTTAGTGTGAAAGTGTCCAATGCTGCTTGCTACTTTGAACAATTGAAGCCAGTGAATCCTGGTGATGAGATAAAAGGTAAGAAGTCAATTGTCCTCAACTTGACACACACTACCACAAGTACTGCCTGATTTGATTTATCTATTCAGCACATTTCATCACAATTTAGAAATAATTGGAAAGAGTGGAAAGGAACCACTGTGAAATGAGGAAAATGGGGTATGGAGAGTAATGGATTTATAATATATTATAAAAGAGAAAAGTTTGTCTAAGAAGCATGACACAGGCCAAATTGCACATGGATTTTGTCTAGGGAAGTAGCATAGGCTTAGTTTATTCATCTGCATGAAGTCATACTTCTTGTTTTTACTGTGATTGCTGCTACAAGAAAATAAGTGTTCAAAAGCAATACTCAATTATTTGGACACACAATTGTGGTTTAGCCCAGCAGGCAGCTAAGCATCACACAGCTGTTCACTCCCTTCCTGGGACAGGGGAAAGAACTGGGGGGAAAAAAAACGTAAAAGCTCAGGGGTTGAGATAAAGAAAGTTTGATAAGTTTTGGAAGTTCGTTGTTCTGCTGAGAACAACAAGGAACAGAGCAGCTGAGGACATCCTTTTCCATGTTTTTATATAATAATCGTCCCACTACATTAATGAAAAAAGCCAGCAGATTTCCTATACGCTTTGTGCGGGCAATAGCATTGTCAGTGCAATGTGTTTGACACTAACAGATGCTTGTGTACTACATTTTCAGGCTGCTATGACTCAAAGGGAGAGCTGCACGAATTCGGTTCCGAGTGGAAGACTGCGGACTGCTTTGAGTGCTCCTGTTCCAGGGAGGGAATTGACTGCTGCACCATGTGAGTTCAGAGCAGCTGTGGGGTTTCATCTGCTGCCACAGCACAGCACAAAGCGCTTCCCTTCATGAAGGGGTCCCTAAGAAACCACCATGACTCTTCTCTCACTCCTTTCATATCACAAAGTAACTTATTAACCCAACATCATCACTAAGCATGCAAGAAGTTGCTCTAAAAAAACAAAACCCATGTTTAAAAAATAATCCTTTTTTTTTTTTTTTAAAAAAAAAAAAGAGTGATTTTTTCTTGGGGCTAAAGTTTCAGGTAAGATACTGATTCATGAGGAAACATTTAGCTGCTTAAGAATTTTCTACTGCTGCTAATCCAGGTCTTTCCCAAGCCACGTATTGCCCCTCTTTTGTCTCTGAGAGACAGCCTGGGATACACTGGCTTGCCTGTAGTTTTTGCTGTAGCGACACCTAACCACTCATGCAATTCTTGTTCCATGTCATGGCTAGATAGAAAAGGCAATGATATTGTTTATATTGGAGCAACAAATAAACACAAACATCCCTTGGTCATAAATCAGATCAGTAAGCTACAACTCTCTCTTCATCCTGTTTAAGCAGCAGGGTAAGTCACCTTTTATCTGGGAGATTCACATGAGCTCCCTTTTCTGCCCCTAAACACTGCCTCAGTATAGTGTCTTCATATTAGAAGTGTGTAGATACAACCTCAAATAGAAGCTGTTTTTTTCTAGGTCTCATCACCTCTTTCTTTTTCCAATGACAGATATTCAACACCAGTTGGTTATGATAAAGAGAAATGTGTAAGCATTTTCAACAAGGAGACCTGCACTTATGAAGTAGTGGAGAAAAATGATCACTCAAAAACATGCCCAGTACATGAGATGGTGGGCTAACACAGAAGAGCTCTAGATTTGAGCAATATCTTTTTTTTTTTTTCCTCCTCATTTCAAGGCTTCTTTTTCACAAATTCAAAAACACTGAAAAATGCAGCCATCAAGAGAAATCTACTCAAGAACTTGCTAAGTGATAAGATTGAGTATGTATGCACAAAAGATTTCCTCAGTTTCTCTGCTTTCCTCTTCTCCATGGAGTTAGAACTTATACTTTCCTTGACATCTGAAATTAAAGCTGACTTTAAGTATCATCAGTAGCTGCTAATTTTAATTATTCTCCCTTCACACATCACTGTCAAGGAGTATGCTCTGTTATCTTCACACAGCTGTATCTTAAAGCTAAAAATAAAATCAGATGAAGCACCAAACATTCATGTGACTTTTTTTTTTTTTTTTTTTTTTTTTCGGAGAAAGAAAACCTAAAGAATTAACAGTCCAAAAGATATGGGAAAACAATGAAAAGCAGCTTAAAAGTCTTTCTGAACACTTTTCTAGGACAGTGTCTCATATGACCATCATTTATCCTACTTGGCTCCCTGAAGCCTGCCCAACCTACGGACTTCATGATCCAACACCTACCCTGTATTGTGTGCCTACAACACAGCAAACCCAGTCCTCAGCCAATTCTCTAATCTTTAAAAGATTCAACTTGAGCCCCATCCACAGGAGGAACCAGTCTTCTTACCAGGTTTGTCCTTGAAAGATGAAGTGACCTTTACCTCAAACTTCAGCTCACTTTAATCACTTTAATTTTGCAAGTGCAGGCCACTGGTTTCCTGCCTGCCTCTTGCTCCTGCCTGCCTTACTCCAGCACCCAGACTGTGTTTTCCAACAATCTGGGCTCCAACTCACTGCGCTAGGTGGCTAGCCCCAGCTCCTCCGGCACCTGCCAAGGATACTGAAGTTGGGCCAGAACTACTTCAAAACCACACCCGCACTCTTACACATGCAATCTCAATTCAGCTACCACAAACCACATGCTTCTGTTTCTCAGGGAAACTTTAGCTGATAGTGTAACTGCAAGCAGTGATACCAGCTTCCCTCTTCTGTTTCTGCTTCCCACTCTCTCAGCTGCTTGGAAAGCTCAGGACTTCCCATCCACAAAATAATCTATCAGCATTCAGTGGCATTGCTTGGAAGACACCAGCCCCAATAGCATGAGGGTCATGAGCCAGTTTACCTCCCTTTACTCACCTGTGCTAAGAGAAAGCATATTTGAAGGTATCTTCTAATGACACCATGTCCAGTACAAACTCCAACACTTGAGGTTTGAGTCTGGAGGACCCAGAAATGGATACTAAAAAAAACTACTGCACAATGGATATTGTAGGGTTACTCTTTGTAGTTTCATCCATAGGAGATGACACAGGACAGGTAGCAGCATGGACATCTTTCTGTCTGCAAGAGACCTCCAGATTCAGTTGTAAGGCATGTCCATAGAGAACATCAAGTTTCGAGTAAGCTGTGACCAAAGATTTAATTTCCTTTTAAAGGCTAATGACTTATGTACCCAAACTCCAGAAAAGCCAGCCTTACCAGTACTCCTACTGGATTCAAACTAATTTAACCATATTTTAAATGCATTCAAGCACCTTTCTCTAGCATCTGACAATTTTTGTTTTATGTGGATCTACCCTGTCTACTATGCAAAAATAAGACTCCCATCTAAACCAAAATATCTCCAGGGAGCTGTCTGTTCTCCTCTTCTCTGCTCAAAGCTTCAGCATGGGAAAGGATAATGTTACTTATCACATCTAGTTTCAGAACACCAGAAGCACAGCAGAAACTTGGCTGCCTTCTGCAGCAAAGAACCTAGCTGGGGCAGGATGATAAAGCCTTCCAGACAGAGAGCATAAAACCTCTGCTCCTCCCACTTCTGCCAAATAATGTTTTTGTCTTGCCATTTCTCTACTTCAATCCACATAGCTACAGTCCCCTACAAAGAATACATTCTCAGTCCCAGCCTTCAAGCTTTAGGTAATAACACCACTAGCTCCACGTAGAGTAAAGGAAACATTTGCATAGGAGTTTCCCCATTATCCTGACATGTAAAAATTTTAAAACAGACTGCAAAACCTTGGGAGTCCAAGCATAGCCCCAGGCAGAACAAAGAGACTGTGCTCTCTTCTACGCCCATTACCATCTCCCTATCTGTAAGAATGCAACACTTCCACTAGCCTTACTAGAAAAAGAAATGAATTTCAGGTGGCTGATCCTGATCCCTCTAATCCCAGTAATTCTTTCTGATGCAAGACTTTTAAATACCAATAAGACATTCTTGCCCTAAAGCCAAAATATTATGCTTACCCTACCAAATATATTTGAACCTAACAACAGAACGCATGCCATAATCTGGTGGAAATTTTCCAATTAAGGAGTGTTAATCACTTAAATCCTAATAGTTTTTACACCCTTTTTTATTGTTCCCATTAAGATTTTTACAAGCCTTAAAATTAAAATCCAGTTTAAACAATCATAAATAAGGAATGTACATATCTTATTTATATTACAAGCTAGAAATTTCCTGCTCACATTCTGCTTTGTGCTGCCTTTTTTAAGATACTGTTAAGCATGTTCACTTTGGTTTTAATTAATGCTTCTGTTGGTATGCAGGAAAGTTTGCCTTGGCACCTTTTGAAAGCCTGAAAGTTTCTGTTCAAATCTATTGTTGTGCACATGTTTCACTAAGCCAAGCTGTGGTTTATTTTAGGGCAAACTAATGGACTTTATAATAGTAATTTATATGAAACTCTAGAACACGTAAGTCATATGACCAATCTAAAACACTCAATAAGACTGGGTTACTTTAACATTTATCCCCCACATCCAAATTCTTCAATATTTTGTTTCTTACAGCATGTAGTTCTCAGCCACTAACATGGGTTTTTACACATCAGGATTTCAGCGCTCTTGCATAATCATTACTTCAGGTAGATCTCCATTATAGAACACTGATGAACTGCACTCCTTTACCACCATGAAGAAGTCAGCCTCTAAGAACAGCCTCCTATGTTTCTAAGTCCAGAGAGGTCTCCCATTTCTATCCTAGCCCACGAAAGACAAAACAAATCTACCAAAGCAAGCAGTTTTGTTTTGCTGATAAAAGTAATGGTTCAGAAAACCTTTAGATATCTGAATTCAGATGGGATTATTTAACCTCTTAAAGGCTTCTTTCTTCCCCTTCCATCTCAGTTGTTTCTTCCTTTTTCTAGTATTCAGCTGTGTAAGGCAGGCTATTGAACAAGTTAATTCAAAGCAGTATTAGCATTATTCCCTAATATTAACAGCAAATGATAAAAATAAGTTAAATAAGATATCAGTTCTGTAAGATTGGGTTCTGAAAGGAACATTTGTGAGTATAACACCTATAAATTCATTATCTACTTTGGCTACATCATTTGCATCAAGCCTAGGTTTTTAGAATATAGTCTCTTTCTATCAGTCAATATTTCTCATCTTCCCTCACTCCCTTCTGAGTATCACTTGGAACCGGGGGACTCTTCCAACCCTCTTCAGTAGAAAGGGGTTAAAAACTTAGAACAACCAAAATTGTATCAGAAATGAAGAGTATCAAGCCAATACCACTTTGGTGCCGCTCATTGGGAGCCAAGGACTTCAGAGGGTACCTAGCTTTTCCAGAAAGTGTTGTGGGAAGTATCAACAACTTGGCAGAGTAGATTGAGCTAGCTACAGCTCAGCTACATTAGTACAGCTGTTTATGCACAAAGGTGACAGATCCGGAATTTCATTCTCTTCTCTGCTAAAAAACAGGGAGTCACTAGATGGCATCCTAGTTCCGCAGCGGTGCTCCTGTACTGGAAAGAAAGGCTGAACAAGCCAGATGTACAGATACCACGAAAACTTATATCCTGATGCTGCTGGCGGACTGGAGCTTCTTCATTTGTTCTAGTGAGGTTTAGGAATGCAAGCATCTTTTTAGAAGTATTCTTAATCTATTAATAAAGGGAAAAACTCCAAGGAGCTGTCATGGACAGGACTGAATAAATTTAAGTAGGCCAGTCTGTCAGAGTCCAAAAACTTAAAGCATCCTTGATAGCGGAGAAAGAAAGCTCAATAATAACACTACAAAGTTTTATTCGGGGAGTAGATGTATTAGCATCTCTAATTGTTACCAGAGGGGGAAAAAAAAAAAAAAAAGACTAAAGAGCTTGATGGGACTGATCCCATGCTTTAAAGCATGCAGTGACAGACTTCCTTCTTGCAGACCTCTTATCAAGAACTGTAGTTTTAGTATACTCCTTTTTGACTGTACCATCCTTAGGCGATTAGACTCACTGGGGAAGGGTGGGTGGGGTGGGGGGTGAGGGGAGTAGTCTACAGGAAGCTGCTCTGCTAGACAGACTGAGATCCTCACGGTCAGAACTATGGAGTACAAGTACAATGAGCTCAATGACTTCTGTATTTCTACCTAGGTATCATCTAGTAGAGAGCTAGCACACTGTTAATGAGAATTTGTATTGCTTCAGCTTCTTTCCTGAAAGGATTTAATTCCTTAATCATTTGGGGCCACCTGCATCTACCCAAGATCCTAGGCATGTGCAACACAGAGGATGGAACATGTGAGTATGCAAGCACACAAAGCAGTTGGGCTTCGTTCCTAGTCAGTCAAGAGACCAAAACTTCCCTGGTTCTACCACATGCTTGGTAAGTGTAGGAAAGCTGACAAATACTGAAATAAGTACTGAAATGTTGGAAGTTGTCAAACTAAGGGATAGTATTAGGATATTACAGGTTCCTGCTCCAGCATCAGGAAATCAGTTATAAAAAGGCCTCATTGCCTAGCATCAATGAGAAGAAGGGAGACTCAGTTTAGGAGTAATTTTCCTCCCTCAGCATTAAGATTAGAGATCCATGCCTGAGTCAGGAGCAGTCTGGGAAGGGAAATTATGTCTGGGTAACATTAGAGAAAGATTAGAGAAAGAAGGAGCTCCTCAAAGTCCAGCTATTTGAGTACTTTATGGCAGTGCCAGTACACAGTCCCTTGTCACATGTGGAACAAGTCACACCCAAAAGGTTTAAAGACTCTCTTCAGTCAAGGACATCTGCCCAGAGCTGCTGTTACTGGTTCCTGCAGAGTTCAGGACCAGTTGCATCTAATCCCATTGACACCAGGACTTACTTTCAGCTCCCTGCAAAGCAGCCACATTTCAAGGGTATGGGCTGCTCTTGTCTTTGGGATGATTTATATGATCTGAAGAGAAACCAGAGTACTGCTCCCACCACTGGAGCCCCCTAGAAGGGGTGTGAGACACTCCTCTGTGTGAAGGCAAGCAGTGGTCAGATACCTACAGACTACTATGCTGAATAGGCAGAGCTCTTGTTCACTAGGTCAGAGAGAGGTGGGTGGGAAATATTTAAGCTTGTTTTTCTCTTCCTTTTGCACTTTGATATCACTGGCACAAACAAGCTTTCCATGACAAACCAAGGCTAGAGTTAGTCCCTTGTATGGTCATACAGGCTAGATTACACCAAAGATAGTAACAGATGCAATAAAAGCAACTCCATTCCTCCAGTAGTTTTTTCCTATCCAACAGGGAAACGGATGTTTATTTCAGTCAGTATCCATCCCTAAGCAGTGACCCATAAGCACTGTCATCTAAGCATTGCCAATAACCATAATGCCACATAACACCAACTTGCAGACACGCACACGTGCCTGTTCCAGCTGGAGTTCCCTGGGCTTTGCAGTCCATTGTCCAGGAGAGGGGGAGAAATGAGCCACAAGTATAGCAAAACCAACAAATAAGAGGGAGCTGCTTTGGACTCAGACTCAGTGTTTATGTGAGGGCCAATTCCTGCTGAAGGCAAGCAGAATCTTGGGATCTACACACACTTGTAGACTGAGGCCTAAATTCTCCCCTTACCAAGCCCAGAACTGAAGGAAGGAAAAAGCCAAAGTTTACCTCTCTTCAAAGTGGAGTTATTACATTATATTTATGTTATCTTGCTGATCAGTTTAGAGTCAGGCCTATTGCAAGAGCAGCAATTAGAAAACTCAATTCTTGCTTCAAAGAGCATTCGAACACACCGGCATGCTGGACAAAACGGAGTATGCTCATAGGCTGAACAACTGGAATTAACTCAGTAAAAAAAAAAAAACACACAACAAACAACACACTGTGCTCCACACATACACAAAAACCTTCTCTATCTGCCCCAAACTAATAGAGTTTTGAACTAATAGGGAGAATAAGTTAGAGCTAGAAAAATGTTCATTTTAAATTTCCTTTAGGGACAGGATTTGGGCAGCATACACATGCATAACCTGAAAGCATCAGGAAGTCAATCCTGAATCCTTGTTGCAGAGGGAAGATGGCACCACCTGCCACAAGGGGTGATCACTCCAGTGCTACTGCACTCAGATGAACAACGGAGTATATTCTCATAGACAAGGGCCACATCATAGAGGAGGAGCAGTCCTTAGCCAGGCAAGCTAAACTAAGCCATCCCTTAATGGAGGGACCCACAGAGGACATAGTACTACAGCCCTGAGAGGCACTGTTCACTGACACCTACACAATGGAGAACCCTTTCTGCTCCTTCATTACGTACTTGACCTGGAAAACCTTATTTGCCTCAAGAGAAGATTTCTGAGCAGGTCAGCACAAACATTAAAAGAAAAACAGGTTCAGTCCCTACTCTGTTACAAATCCCATAAACGACTCTCTCAATGTTACAGACTTTCAGAAGTATTTGGTTTCTTCATTCTCAAGTCTACAATCAAAATGGCCTTAAGCTGCCTTTTTATATAAATAAATAAATAAATAAATAAATAAATAAATAAAAAAATAATAAAAAAATGGAAAAAGGCATAGAGCACACTTGAAATGTACACACCAGGTTAAGGAAATAGCACTACCAGGCACTTCTGACAGCAATAGCTTTGATCACACTGCACTTGCCTATCAGAGAAACAACAGGAGTAATAAAACAGTCATTTACATCGTTACTTCTTTTCAAGAAATAAAAAAGTGAACTTATTATTTTAAGTGAATCATTTAGAATGCACCATGCCCTTCGAGTCAGAAGTTGCTTACCACATGTCCTTGCAACTACACTATTGTTACCAATACTATACACCTTAACAGGGAACCATCAAGAAACAGTACAAGATTAAGAGTTACATCAGGGACAGGCCAGAAGTTTGAATATGATCCCATGTTTAAGGGTTTAATAGCGTAAGAGAAATTACTGCTTCACTTGATTTCCTCTAAGAGTCAAAGTCATTTTGAACAAACCATTCTTTTCAGACTGAAGTTCATTCATTTAAGGATTACAAAAGAAGTTTTTCCTTAAGACACTTCATTAGATACCACAACTATTTCCTAAAGCAGAACCACACAGAGTGTAATCTACCACAATCACAAGGTTAACACAAAAATACCAGCTGCGCTACAAGATCAGAAGTAAACTACTATAAAAGCTCTAAAACTTCTTTCTAAGTGCACAAAAACAAACAACTTACATAAATCAAATCTTCTGTCACAGCAAGCAGCAGCCACTTTTCCCACATTCATTCCTTTCCTCTGGACCCCCCTAGAGAAGGCAGGTGCTCTGCCACTGTGCCTTTTATCCCTAAACCCTTTCCAGGGCAGCTTTGCTTCCTCCGTTTGTCAGTCGGTGGAAGCTGATGAGTAACCAAGGTGTCTAATCAAGGAAAGGCTTGCTGAAAGACCCGTGCTAATAGAATTATTGCAACTCATTATGCTGGGAATTCCCTGGTAACTTTTAAAACTTGTTATGCCTGTGCTTCAGCTCAGCAAAGCAGTGGATTCCTACAGTCCCTGACACAGCTGCAGACAGTCTGGAATCTGTGCAAGTTTTCCTGGCTAATTTTGAGATGTAGCCTCACATACTGTGTCTTGCAACAGTCTAATTGTGAAAGTCCTGGACACCTGTGGTAAAAAGTCCTCATGATCTCCAGAAATAATGCTGCAAGATCCTAGCTGTTTCAGAGGCAGGGCATGCATAAGGTAGAAGAAAACTGAAACTCTTCTTCCTTTGCCTTCCCCAGTCCTTAGCATCACTATTGTTGCTGTCAGGAATCCATGAGTAACCAGCATCCTGACTGTTACATTCAGTTCTGGACCAAGGCAATGCACACACAGCTCATCTCACTTTTGCTGTCAAAAAGGTGCTATCTGTTCATGGTGATCTGTCTCTGCCTCCTCAGCCTGGCTTTGCATCAGCAACTGAGAGATACAGCACTCTACAGCTAGGCCCTGCAGCTCACTAAGTATGGACAAAATAATGTGTCTCATATAAAATAATAGAAATTATAATAAATCAGTCTGAGAACAGTGGCCACGTCTCCACACCACTGCACTGTATGAATGACCTGTTCTGTACCAAGGGTGATCTCCTTGCAGCAGGTCAGGTGAACAATAGTGTGCGGCTGCCTTGCTTCACATGTGCCCTTTCGCCACTGCTTCTTGATGGCCTGCCAGCTCTGAAGGCATAGCTTTTGGGGGGTCAAATTCTTCCCCTGACACCTGTGCCAATGTGGAGTAACTAGTGTATCTGCTGGAGTTTCTTAAGATTTACACTGGCACAGTGGAGATCAAGATGCCGATGTCTGTCAGTGCATAAAACAAGCCTTTGCAGGCTTTTTGAGGTGACACCTTCTGATTGATGGTAGGAACAGGTTAGAGTGTCCACTGGCACCCCGGGTGCTCACATTTACATCACCTCCCTTTGCACTGACCATTGTTTCCTCACTGTATATAAATAGACAACTGCCCCTCACTATGAGATGTTAACAGTCCTTGCAAGTATGGTAAGTCAGCAGCTTATATTCTCTCTCTATATATGTTTGTGTGTGTGTGTGTGTGTACATACAGTGAGTATTTTTCAAAACCACCTAGTTTTAAAGAAAGCTTCCTGTTTCTTTTGTAGAAATTCTTGCTGGTCTTCTGCTTGATCCTTCTCTTCTCAGGGACTCTGTGTGATGCTCGCTGTTACTTTAGACCATCCAGCAAATACGGTAATGGCAAAAATACCTGACAACCCCGAAGCAGAGATTCAAAGCCTAAATATGTTAGAAATGTTGGAATAGTATAATACATATTCTGTGTTGAAGAATGATCCAAACAGCTACACATTCAGGTACCAACCCATCTGGAAGCATCTCTGGACAGAGACACTATCTGATGGATAGCTGAAGTTCTTGCCCACATGGCAAAAACCGTATACTTTCAATCAGTGCTGACTAACCTGAGTGGGTACCTGACACAAAAATCAAAGCAAAAACTATACAACTGATTTTTAAATTCAGTTTAGCAGAACAAGTTGAAGCTTAATAAAAGCTGTGGAGGGAGGAGGAAGGAGAAATTACAGTCTAAACTTGGATGTTGAGCATGAGAAAGGGCAGAAAAATCCTACCATAGCCATCAGCTAAGGCATTTCTCTAGCAGAATAGTGCTTCTTTTGTATGTGATTGCTATCACGTTATAGTGACGTCATACACTCACACACTACAGAAGCAAAGACATGGTATGCTTTCTGCAGAGCACTGTGTCACATTCTTCCCTGATGTGACTCTATGGAAATCAGTGCTTTGATTGCCAGTCCACAAACATGACACTGTGGATTATGTCTATTAATATATATTCGTACTGACATACTGACTATTATTTTCTGCTGTGTGCATGTAGGGTGCCTTTCAAACAGAAACCTTTATGTTTTTGGTGCGGTGTGGAAGACTGAAGATTGTTACCAATGCAGGTGTAAGATGAATGCAATGATTTGCTGCAGCTTGTAAGTTCCCCCAGATTATTTTTTGGGTTTTCTTATTCAGGAATTGGTTAAAATTTTCAGACTTGAAGAGACTCAATGACAGCATGCTCTGGAATTTCATACTCACTTCAACAAAATTCCTCTTTCTGTTTCTCAGTTAGCTCTAAATATGACCAAGCAGAATTATTTGCCAACCACACAGACTTTTTTGGGATATCATCCAGTCCTTCTTTTGATTCTGACACTGGGGTCATGGGCGTATGACAACTGGATGTATGATTCTCTCTATCCTCATTTTTCTTCCTCCTTGTCTTCAGCAGCTTGTTTATAGGTACCTAAACACATAACACAAATACATGTGGACTCCTGAAACTGTGCTCCAGACCAGTGCCTGCCTGCAAGCATTTAATCAGGCCATTGCTGCTCCACACCCTTCCCTGTGCTGCTGAGCTCATCATTCCTGCTTAGCACAACAGGACACACATGCTCCGCTCTGATCATTTGGTTTCTAAATCTTCTTGTGTGTTCCCATCTCATAGATAGCAGGTGGCACATCAAGGACAGAAATCTTCCTGAGTATAATAGGGTGGACTGATTATGTCTCCAAAAGGCTAAAAAAACTTTTGGGGGTGAAGGATAGAGTCCCATACAGGGTCTATAAGGAAGGACACAATTTGAGGAACCTGTGGTGGGGAATATTTCTGGCTTTTCTGAGCCATAAGACAAGGTGACGTACCTCATCTGGAAGGTATTCATGCTAGGGTGATTCAGCACTCTTGAAATGGTTTGTTCTTCACAATAACGACAAAAAAGCCTTAGTTTGAAGGAGAAAGACAGAATTAATCCCCACTTTGTCTATATGCGAGAATTTATACCAATCCGTAACAGAATGACCAGTGAGAAATGCATTTGAAGACTTGAGGACACAAGTAAATCATTTCATCTGTGACCAGACATGATCAGGGCTCTCTATTTCTCTTACTATAATTCTTAGTGCTTACATTAATGGAGTCTACAAGACAAACCAAACCATAACATATCTTCCCCAGATTGGCTGTGGCTCAATTAACATCCATATCTCAGTCCATACCTTAACTTCTGTTTTTTCTCTTTGCCTTTTTCAAATGACAGGGTTGTAATCCCCAAGAACTACGACAGAGCGAACTGTGTTGGTCTGTTCCACAAGAAAAGCTGTTCAATCAAAGTAGTGAAGAAGACAAACCCTGACATAAGCTGCAAAGTCTACAATGGAGTTGGTTAAGTCCATGTGATGTGTTTCTCCTCTTCTGCATGTCCCTGGAAGTTGAATATGTTTTGGATCTCTCATTTAGAGGAAATCATCAAAGCAACATGGTTTCAGAAGGAATGGGTTCACCTCATGCCTTTCCCAGCTCTAATTATGGCACGTCTGTCTGATTTCTGACACTAGGGGGTTTGTCTTATTATATGAACATTTGTAACAAAGCTTTACCATAGATAATTTTGTGACTTTATTCCTGTTGGGATCCAGAGTTAAATAAATTTCCACATATACCATATTACTTCTTTTCCTTCCAAGTAGTTACTGAGCGGTCTTGTTGAAAACAGAAGAATTCATGGTGTCTATAAAAACATGGTTGCAAAGCTAATTATTGATTTAGAAATCACCTAGCAATTAGAGTAACAGATATTACACAAAGCTGCCAGACAAACAGATTCATTATGCTATTACACCCATTGACATTTCTCCCGAGGACTTGTACACTAGAACAGGATAAAACAAAGCAGAAAACAGCCCTTTGAAAGCCTCCCCCAACCTGGTGCCTTCTGTAGGTCAATCCATTAGTGCAGATGTACAAGGGAACATATTTTTCAGGAGATAACTGGTGTATTACAAAAATGGCAAGCTCATTCCTGGGAGTCCAACCTATTGCAAAGAAATGCCATATAAATAGCTCCGTAGCCTTCCATACTGGGGTAGAATTTCCTGCAATAATCTTGCTTGGACCAAAGTCCAGTGACAAACAACCCTGTGAAAGCTGTTTGTATAGAAAACCCAGACTATAAAATATGTTTGGAGAGTAGACTTTAGGCGCTACACTGTGCGTGGTACAAAGTCCATGAGACAGGTTTATATAAAAATATCCTATAAAACATATTTATACAATATAAAAAGCAATTATAACAAGAGCACTGTACAACTTTAAAGGCCCAGATAAATTTGAGTGAGTTTATTTAACGGTGACATCATGGTTGTTCTCTTCATGTCCTTTCTTCTATCTTGCTGAAGTGTATTACAAAGAAATATTTCAGCTGATGGAAACACCAAAATATTTTTCATAACTATTGTGGTCTATTTTTAAGTGCAGTGCACATACTAAGGAAAACAGCTTACCAGTTTTTAGAAGAAAATCCATCCATGACTCCGTCTACGACCAGAAAGTGATTAAGGTGATTACCAGAAAGTCATTAAGGTGATTTGAGAAAGTAAGTAAAATGAGAAATACAATTGTACAATTGTAGCTCCTAAAATCTGTGGCCTTTGGGATTAGCAACTCCTTCAGACAGTATCTCCCAGTGCCTTTTTGGGAGTAAGGGAGTGGATATCATGGATCTGGCTATGCCCCTTCCAACCTCTAAGTAGCAGGACACTGGAGAGGCCCTCACTTTTTTACTTGCTGAGTGTGGATAAGTGGATTTCACCCATCTGTGGGAATTTCTGAGTACTCTGCTCTTGCTTTGTAAGCAAGGAAGAAAAGGCCACGAACAAGTCAAAGCTAAACCCAAGTCCATCTGCCTGATATCCTGTTTCCTACAGCATCCATGAGTGCAGGACTTGGAAACACTGTGAGCTTAGTCTAGTCTCACCACTGATGCTGAGGGAAACTTTGGGGAATTCATGTAATCTCCCTGGGGAATATTCCTATTGGAAACTTGATTCCCAGCAAATCTCTATCAATCTGCTGCAGCAGATACCTTTTGGGTGATCCAGTTTATGACCCGATAGTTCAACTGGAGATCTGGCTAGCAGTTATTTGAATAGGAGTAACAACTTTCCTCTCAGAAGCCTGAAGACCTCGAAAAGACACTGAAGACCCAATATCTACATATTTCAGTGCACTAGATCCCATTGAGCATATTGCAAAATTGTTTCAGTTCCTCATTTTTGTTTTCTTTTACAGCTCTCTTGAAAAATGTGTTTCTGTGAGTCTTCACAGCCCCTCTATTTTTGCAAACAAAATCCCTATCACGAATGTCCATGTATAGCTCTGGGTTTTTAGAAGGATCCATGCTCAGATCTTTACCCTGACCAACCTTCACTGGGTGCCTTTTTCATCTTCAGGCATGGAGCCCACAGCCAGTGTGCTGCTCTTGTAGCCTAGTCCCAGATTTATTGCCCATTGTCTCTTCTGTGCTAACAGAGTGGGGGAAATCAGGTTCACTAGCTCCCGCTGTTGAAAGAGGGGTATGAACAACGTGAAGAAGGATGAAAATGATTAAAATATCAATTCTTCCTCAGAGAGAGAGAGAGATTCTGACAAAACTAAGCAACCAAGCAAAACCAAATTTCTTCAAAATTCCTACAAAGATGCAATGTAGACCTGTTAAGCTTAGCATATAGATGGACTATGGTGCATTTTTTCCATAATACTTTTGTCATCAAATAGCCCATCCTATTCTTTGTGGATACTGTTTGCTGCCTGTTTACCAGTGCCAGAGAGAGCAAGACTACAGATGATGGACCACAATTAGATTTCCTAAATGTACTATAGGAGAATTGGCCTCTGACATTCCAGGCTCAGAAGAGAGAAAGGCAGAGCCTCAGTGCTCCATCCAAGAAGGCTGATATGGCTGGAAGCCTCACACAAGAATGTTGGAGGACACCCTCGAAGCATCCAAGGTGCAGTCATAGTCCCAGTGCTATGTCAATTCCTTTTTCTCCAGGGAAAGTTTACTGTACCCAGTGAATGTTTCTTGGTAGAGACTTTGCTATCACCATAACCTCTTGCAGAAATGAGTTATCTGGCCATCACAAAGAGGACCACGTCCCATGCACCTCCCTTGAAACAGGTTGTCTTTGTGGAGCCCAACTGTCTCAAATAAAACAAAGCAAAGCAAAGCAAAACAAAACACCTGTAGAGAAAAGAGTTTGGTTCCCAAGTGCCTTCCCATAACAGGAGCACGTGCTGTGGACAGCAAATGGGCCCACGTGTTCTTATCGCTCTGTGGGTAGGAGGGCAGGCCTACGCCATGCCAGCCGCATTTTTACTCCATTTCCTATCAACAGTAAACAGAGGTTGGTCCATTGGTTGCTAGAGTCAATGTAAACCAACTGATAGGAACAGAAACAGCCAGTCTGACCAGCCCGTGACTTGCAGTAGCTGGACCTACCGCACTCCTGTGCAGCTTTGCAGCAGCAAGTATCCTGGATAAGAAGGAATTTCCATGCTTGGGCACCCTCTTACAAGTATTGCTTGTCAAAAAGCCTTAGCAGGCCAGGATCTGCACAGACACTCTCCACAAATAACAGCTCAGTGGTCCCCATCGTATAGTACCAGATAGGACTCTAGAGCAGCCCCATTCACCTCACTAAAAATGGCCAGATCTTTGATACATCAGTTCATCCCAAAAATCTGTCAAGAGGAAAGACCCTGATACCATAGGAAAATATCCATAGTCAGGTCATTTCCCGATCCCTGGGCTGCATAGGCCTGATCAGCCTTTCAGGAAGCGTGCTGCAGCTGTTCTTCGTTGCCTATAAGAAGAGAGCAGATGTTAATTTGCTGGTTGGAGGCTCTGCCCAAAGGTCTGAAGTGAGAGAATAAATGTGACACAGTGTGTCTTTAACTGTTTGGGAGGTGTGGAGTTACCACTGGCAGACCACTTTCACAAGCTGAAGGGGACAGGAAGAACAGCACCATAAATCAAAATATTCCCCAGGAAAAGTACTGTCTGTTTCCTAGTGGTTTCCCTCCCCTTTCTTTAATGCTTTGAACAGCAGAGCAAATAAACATATGATAAATAAATTAAGGAAGGAACAGAAGTGAACAGGCCAGCTAAATAAATCATTTCTGCTTTTCTGGCTCCAGTAAGATAGGAAGCCTCAACTTCCTAAGGAGCTGGCAGGAGGCTGAGGATCTGCACGGGTTGCTGACTTCTCAGCTGGAAGCACAGGCTTCATGTCCCCTTCCTAGGAAGATCAGAAAGGTCATCTCCTGCTGAGGGGCCTGGGTAAAAGGGAAATGATGTTTAAAGCTAACTGGTAAATAAAGCTCCTGAAAAAGAGGCTGGGAAGAATAAATAACACAAAATAAACAACTGAGGCATGCACTGAAGAAAGAGGCACTAAGGACCACACGCTGGCTGATATCATTCATCACACAGGTTCTGGTTTTAAGCCTCTCAGCATCATAAGATACAAGAAATGCCAAAATATGCTAGAAAAACTTCAAATATTTCTGTTTCTGCTGTATTTCTTTAATGAAGAAAGATGTCAGCTAAGAGCTTAATAGATGGGCACATCTCCTCTAGTAGCTGATACTAGAAAAAAATGAATACAGTACAAATAAATGACTATTTTCATAGTTAGTTTAGCTGATAAGAGCTTGTAGTTATTTTTGATATTGAAATGTTTTATTTCTGTTGAAATACTACATGCCTACAAATGAAAATACATATTTGCTACAACTACTTATCACACCTTTATAAGGGCCCCAGAACAGCAGTAGGTAGAGTAGACCTACCTTAGACTAGGTTAGTAGCTGACCATAGCTTAAAACACACTTAAAGACAAAAATTAGGTTATTCTGGTATGGCCCTTGAAAATATTCTGTTTGTGTATTTTCTCAATGCAAGGTAAAAATTTGCAACTCTGATTTCTGACTTGGGTTTTCACAAGAAGGGGGGAGGGGAGGTGGAACAAAACAAACAAACAAAACAAGACAAAACCAACAAAGAAAAACAATGAAAGCTAGTACTTTGGCAAATCCTTCTTTTCCTCCATTTCCAAATTTCTCAGTGCTCTCAGATTTCTGAGTTTTTTGCATGGGTAACAGTGCACATCTTCCCCTTCCACAAGCTGGATATTTAAAGACTTGAAGCCTGGATCATTCTAAAATAAAATTTCAATTCTGGTCTTTGGTGGACTGGGGGCATGGGGGCTGGGGTGGGGAGAGGGGAAAAAAATGATACTGTCAACTTTTTTCTATATGTATGAGGATAAACTGTTTTTGAAACCTATAGAAATCTTGCCTCAGGAAGGAGAACAGAATGAGGATTTATTCCTGTACTTCATCCCTCTCCTTCCACTCACGTACATGCTTGTGTGCAGCATGGGTCCACACAGTGTTTCACATCGTTTCATAGCTCTTTCCTGGAGCTGCATTTCATCTCTCGTATCTGTAGAATTTCTACATTTCTGGAACAGCAGAGGGAGCCAGAACTTTTAAGTCAGACCAACACCATGAAACGGGATTCATTGGCTAAACTGAACAGAGGGAAGGGGGGGAGGGAGAGAACTACCATCCAAATTACCTACAGAAACAGCGAGTAGAGCGTCTCCTCTGGATTGCTAAAACACAGAAGATCTTGCTTTGCTGCTACAACAGTCCTCTCTTCTTCCAAGACAGAAATGGGCAGCAGCAGTCATTTTCTCCATCAGTGAGAGGTAAGAGTTTCATAAAGTATTTATTTCAGCATTGTAAGAGCTCAGATTTCTTTATCAATTTTGATTGTCAAAAATTGTTCAACTGTCACTTGAGTGGCTGACAGATGATGCCATCATTATTAATTCCCTTTGTGCTCAGATCTTGCTCTGTTTTAGAGGACATTTTCTGGTCAGAAATCAGTCAGTTAACTAAGGATTCACCTGAAAATTTAACCTAGGATGTGAGGCATGAACTGTATATCAGAAATTTTTACAGGAGAGTTGCTGAGTACTTATTACATTAATATAATTTAAATAAACAAGTTTTACAAGAATGTGAGAATATGAATTAAAACCAGTTTTGACATGATTGTTCATTCATTTAACTATAAGGGTAAACAGGAAAGAATGAAAAGCATTCAATTTGCATTTGAATTTTAAAATTGAGCCATTGGAACTGACAGAGATGTAAAGTTTAAATTTAGCAGAAGCTGTGGATTCAGAGGCTTTGCCCAGACTGAATTCCTAAAAGCAAAAGATTCTTACATAGTCCAGTTCCACAAAAAGTTGTGGATTTCTTGATGGTTTTAAACCCATACAGAAACAAGGGCAGAAATATGAAGTGAACTTGATCCAAAGTCCACTGGGATCAATGCGCTCTGAATTCAGTCACAAGGTAAGGAAAAACAGTAATAAATACTTTGCTCTGTTTGCATATTTTTAAGCTCTTTCCCCAACTCTTGTCCACATCTGTTGTCAAGAGATAGACTTGTCTTCTCCCCTAGACCTGTATAGCACCAAGCACAAAATGACCTATTCTCAATTATTTTTTTCAACACCACCACAGTAAACATTAATATCATTATTAATGGTAATAATTTAGCAAGGTTTATAAAAGTGAGGGAGTCCTTAATAAATACTTAACTTTATCATTCAGCTTTGATTAAGGTTGTGCAAACAATTGTTTTTATCAGTCAGTGCCTGAACCAAAACATTAAAAGCATAATTTTGAAAGGAAAGAAGACATTTTCATATGCAATTAAAAAAAAAAAAAAAAAAAAAAAAAAAAAAAGGTTATTTTGGTATGAATGTTACTTTTATTTCATTGGCAATAAAATTTTAATCAACTTGTGAACTTCTTTTTTTTTTTTTTTTTTTTTTTTTTTTTTTTTAATTTAAATAAACTAAAGAACTTTAGCTTGGTACAGGATATGGTGATACCAAACCTGGTATTTAACCCAGTGGAGCTGGTGATCCTCTGAGTTCTCTCTCCTCCATCCCATTCAGAAAAAAAAGCATTTGAATGGACATCTGTCAGCTCCATGAAATGTTCCTTTCCCATTGTTTTGTGGTATGTCTCACTGGTTTTAGAGTTCCTACCTACACTACAACTTTTTAAAATTACCCTGGCATTATTCTGTGGATTTGAGTTCAAAGAGTATGGGTACACAACCACCATGTGCCACCAAGCAGGTGACTATTTCTGACAGATTGATCCAGTCTTATTTATCATGAAAGGTCCAGCCCCTGTACACTGGGACTTTTGCAAACTTTCAAGGTCAAAGAAGGAGATGGCAACTTCTTGGGAGATCTTTGAGGCTTGGGTGTGCTCCCTGACACCTTGCAGTGTGCCAAAAAAACTTTCTGGTTATCATTAATCCCAAGACTTTTGGAACAGAATTTAACAAAGATGAAGATTAACAAAATGTTCACCACTAAATCTCATTATATCAAATCCCTTACACACTTTACATTGCTGTAGGACCTGTCTGTACATACTCAGTGACAGGTTCCCTTTTCTAGTTAAGTGTTGCCTTCAAGTGAGCCTATAACGAAATCCACCTGATTTTTAACCCCTCTCCAAGATATAAGGTTAAACAGGGCAATTCCGTTTTACTGAGATAACATAACTGCAGACAAAAATGGGGTACCACTGTTAGTTACCACCATCTCCATTAATATCTGCAATACAGATTTCAAAGTTCTGGTAAACCTTTCCATATGCATATTTCCAAACCTGCATATTTGTTTCTACTTTATAAGAGACAGTCCATAGCTACTTTATTCGGGATAATTTGCATAACTTTGTAAATAAGTAATATAACGACTTGGCTGTAAGAATCACTTCTCTCATGAAGACTTCTGGACTGAAAGCAGCAAATAGTGCTTGAGCTACTGATCAAGTTCTGAACAGAATCACAGAATTTTCTAGGTTGGAAGAGACCTCAAGGTCATCGAGTCCAACCTCCAACCTAACGCTAACAGCCCTCCACTAAACCATATCCCTAAGCTCTACATCTAAGCGTCTTTTGAAGACTTCCAGGGATGGTGACTCCACCACTTCCCTGGGCAGCCTGTTCCAGTGCCTCACAACCCTTTCAGTGAAGACGTTCTTCCTAACATCTAACCTAAAACTCCCCTGGCTCAACTTAAACCCATTCCCCCTCGTCCTGTCACCAGGCACGTGGGAGAACAGACCAACACCCACCTCGCTACAGCCTCCCTTGAGGTACCTATAGAGAGCGATAAGGTCACCCCTGAGCCTCCTCTTCTCCAGGCTGAACAAGCCCAGCTCCCTCAGCCGCTCCTCGTAGGACTTGTTCTCCAGGCCCCTCACCAGCTTCGTTGCCCTTCTCTGCACCCGCTCAAGCACCTCGATGTCCTTCTTGTAGCGAGGGGCCCAAAACTGAACACAGTACTCGAGGTGCGGCCTCACCAGAGCTGAGTACAGGGGGACGATCACCTCCCTAGCCCTGCTGGTCACGCTGTTCCTGATACAAGCCAGGATGCCGTTGGCCTTCTTGGCCACCTGAGCACACTGCTGGCTCATATTCAGCCGACTATCCACCATCACTCCCAGGTCCTTCTCTGCCTGGCAGCTCTCCAACCATTCCTCTCCCAGCCTGTAGCTCTGCTTGGGGTTATTGCGCCCCAGGTGCAGGACCCGGCACTTGGCCTTGTTGAACTTCATGCAGTTGACCTCAGCCCATCGGTGCAGCCTATCCAGATCCTCCTGCAGAGCTTTCCTACCCTCGAGCAGATCGACACACGCACCTAACTTGGTGTCATCTGCGAACTTACTGAGGGTGCACTCGATGCCCTCGTCCAGATCATCGATGAAGATATTAAAGAGGACCGGCCCCAGCACCGAGCCCTTGACAATTAATTCCTTCTGAGTACCAAATAATGATGCCAAACACTGCAAGTATATTTTTTTTTCCTTCTGCCTATATCTAATGTAGAAATCAACCCACTCTGTCCATCACAGCTATATGGAGACTGACTTTTGATTGCAGGGAGGGGCTGATGCTGATTAGCTTTGCAAGAAGGACCTACTCCCAGTTAGCAACAGAACGCAATGTTAGCAGTAGTGCCATGCTTCATCCTGCCTCCAGGAGAAGTTTTTATAGAGATTTAAATGGCATGTCTTCAAGTCCATGGGTCTTTCTAAAGGGCAGTCATGTATTAACTGCCTGGGATCACTTACTGTCTAGTAATCTCTCTTTAAAACCCACTGGGGAGTTCATTTTCTTCTCTGAGCCATTTCTGCAGAACTCCCATTCTTTTGATGAATTTTTCTTGGACATATAGGATATCCCTTTATCCTTTAACTTTCAAACTGAGTAATTATAGTGGTTTTTTTTGTTTGTTTGTTTGTTTTTGTTTTTTTTTTAAATATAGCCTGATTATATTGTTACCTTTATTTGTTACCTTTTGAATTATATTTGTTACCTTTAGAGGGTTGTGCTATTCGGTAAGGCAAATCCTTCATACCTTGGCTGCTCTATTTCCTTGCTTCCAACAGGATGATGAATGTTTGTAAAAGACAGAAATGGAGAATCTAACTTACAAAAAGATTAAATTGGAAAGTCCTTTTTCTGTTTTTGCATACAGTCAAGTTGCTGCAAACTTTTGTCATGCCCACCTTTCTGAGATGTCCCTCTTGCTGCATCAGTTAGAAAACCTTGCTTTTGGAGCATGTTAGCTGTTATAACTGACCTCTTTCCTGAAGTTCAAAGGCTCTGAATATATATATTCATTCATATTTATACCCTTCCTTCTTTAAAAAACAAACAAACAAACAAAAAAACTAACTCTTTCTCCAACTCCCTCTCCAAACTGATTTACGAGGTTTGTTACTCCTACAATCCAATTCAGTATTTCTAAGGTTCTGGAGAAAAAAAATGTTGTCTTTGTAAATTTTTTTTCTGTATTTCAGTGGGTAATTGACAAGCATTTAATACAGCAAGGGAAGCTAACACTCTTTTCCACGTGCATTGGTGATTTAGTTTATTAGCTAACATTTGACTGAATTGTCTAAACAGAGTAGGTCTGTATTGATTATTATTAGCTCTTAATTTAGACCAAACCAAATGGCAATCAAGCATTTTGAGATGACAAGCAATTTTGCAACAACTGACTCCAAGAACCTGTCATTTAAGGATACTGTAACAGGACACATAAGTCACCACAATACTTCTTTTTCCTGTTTTTCTATAAATGTTTTTTTACATCATGGTTGCCAGAACAAGAGATATAGAGAGCTCTGCATGTAGGTGATCTAGGCTCTGACTTTTCCAAATACACAAGGTTTGACAGGCAGTTTTAAGCCCTGCACATTGTACCAAAGATTTCCTTGAGACACTCGGGTCTCACCTCCCTGTATCAGTCCCCTGGTCTGTGATAAGAGGGTGATAATTCCTTATATACCTGTGGGCAATACCATGAGAATGCATGACCAGGAAATGTTTGCCAGTCACTTTGTGAGAGACACCACAGAACGCAAAGTACTAAAGAGGGAATTCCTAAGCCAACAAAATGCATCACAGAGCCTTCAGAGACATGGGAGTGCCATCTGCAATGAATGCACAGCCACTCTCTCCTTGGTGTTCCTCTTGGGAATACGCCCCTTAAAGCTGTGGGATCTAGCTTCCACTTTTCAGGTTGCTCCAATACTTCATTTCCTTGTTTAAACTTTATTAGTTCTCCTTACTGACCCCTCAGCGTGTCCAAAGCTGTCTGGCACCCCTGAGAGGGCTTACTCTGTGGGGCACAGATGTTTGTAATAACAGCACACATTTTTCAAGCAACATGAGAACCATGTATTTGTTGTCTGGGATACTGTAGCTAAGGATACTGGGCTGGGACTGTAGTAAAAGGCCCATGCGTTCACTTACAGCACAGTCTGTTTGTACTGTCCAAATGCCAAGACTGAGCTCCTTCAACTGGTACCAAACCATATTGCAGGCTGCTGATCCCTCTGCTCTGTTCCGTATGCAGCATCTCCACTGGCCAGCAGTCACTAAAAACTAAGGGCCTGGATACTGGTTTTTCATTTGGTCACCATCTTCATGCTGAGACAGATTCTCACTAACCCTCCGCATATGCAACTATGCAATCTACACATCACCACTGCTGCTTTTAGTTTCAGAAAATTAATCAGCCTGTTCACAGGGCTTGAGTAACAGCACAAAAGTAAGTGGATAGGAAGAGTCACAGCTATACCCACAATCTGGAAAAGATCCTTCATCCTTTTTAATTACAATTTAAACTGCTGAGAAAATAAAGGAGCAAGTGTAAGAAAAGGTTAGAATATCTCACTCCGTCAACCATCTCTGACAGGTAGATACAGATAGATGACAGAAAGAAAGATAAATCAGCAAGTCTAAAAAAAAGGGGGGAGGGGGATTGCCTCTACTAATTTTTGCTGATCAAACAGAACAACATCACAAAACACCTTTATATTTACTGTACACTATGCCTTTGTTGTCAGTTCTGGAGATGCAATGCTTCGTAAAGAGAAAACCAAGGCAAACAAAAGAGGCTAGCATGGCAGGCAGAGACTTTTTTCTAGAGTGTTAGTTACCTTTATGCATGTAGTTGCTCAGCAGTTAATGCTACTCAAACAGTGATAAGCTCTCTATACCATTTTATTTATGTATTAATTTTCTGACCACTTGTTTTTCTGAAGCTCTGAGAAATTTATCACAGCCTCACAAACTTGTTTGAGTAGCATTTTATTGCTGAGGAAAGGCTTGTGCAATGGGTAAATAGTGTCATTCCCTGTGTATTTATTTACTTTTCACATTACAAGCCTTCGTACAGCATGTAACTGCCTCTGACCTGAGAAGGGCAGGGTCAGATTTTTTCTTCTAATCCTGGACAAGGAAGATGTGGACTTGAAAGTCAGGATTATAGAGCTATGGCAAGGGGTAGTCACATCAATGTACCCCAATGCCTGGCTGAAGGGAAGGAGCTAGTAACAAAGACGAAAGGGGATATTATCCCCCATGCAGAGTGGGAAAGGGAGCTGGGAAGGACAGGTGGTGCCAGGTGATCATGGCAGCCTCCCAGAAGCCCTCTGGTAGAGTTCAGGCATTCCTGTGGTGGAGATTTCCAAACACATACAGCCCCAATTAACTCTGTGCGGTTGGTTCCCCAAGCCTGCTGAAAATCTCAGCTCAGGGGTTGCAGCCATGGCTAAGCAGCAGTTCCAAATGCCTATGCAGAAACAGCATCCAGTAGATAGCACATGCTGCTACAACACTTGAACTGTCCTAGATGAAAAGTGAATAGTTCTGCTGAGGAAGGAAGCTTCTTGCAGGAAAGTAAGAGAAGTCGTCAAAACCACCCATTCTTAAAGCCAAAATCAGGAGATTGGAATATATCCCTGATAAGCCCTGCGATGGCCACATTGGCCACCCAGAAGAAGGTATCAGTGCCCTGTGGACACTGGGGTTCATCCAGAAAGGGAAAGCAGAGAATTTGGACCGCAGTTCCCATGACCTATTGCAGCCGCACAGAAGCTGGAAAATAATGAATTTTGATTTCCTTCAGACTCTTTCAAAATTGTCCCATGTTATCCTTCCTGAGGATATGAGCCTGAATTTTCGCATGGTGATCCTGTCTCAAGCAAATGTGGTTTCTGGCTGCAATTATGATTTCAGTGCACAAATTAACTCACATTAAAATATGATAGTGTTAACTTTATGCAGCTAATGTGCCTTAGTTTTTGCATTGATGTTTAGCTTGACTGAAGGAAAATGCAGCCCTAACAAAGGGCCTTCCACTCAGTTTGGGATCAGAACTTCGCAAATCCAGAATCACACATGACTTTTATTCTCAGATGTGTTTTGATCCAACTTTCTACTACATTTGTCATGTTTAGGATACTGCATTGAGTTAAGTGATGAAGTAAAAATATTATTAAATCCCTAGGGTAACCTCATAACCAGCAAACACAGTTAATCTATTTCTATAGATTCCCACAGACTTCTATATCACACTCTAGCAAATTGTTCCATGTCATGATCTGATAAGCCATATGAAAAGGAGCTGAAGATACACGGAGTCATTGGAGTTTGCTTCTCTGTCCCACTGCCCTCCACTACCCTTTTGACTAGTCTTTTGTGGCATAACTAAGTAATCTTTTTCCTTTCCTTTGCAGGCATATCCAGAGCTTCTGCAGCCAAACAGAACAGATACAACCTTTTTTAGAAGATAAAACCTTTTTAGAAGACCCAGACTGTATTTGATTATCGCCTTTTTGGATAAACATTTTGGGGTCCAGGATGAATAAGACAAGGTCTGTTCATGATGGTTTTCCTTTCCTGAACAGTAAGAACTTGAGCTCAAACCGAAGCTTCCCCTCACACCTTTCTAATCAGTGCAGGAATGTCACTGACCTCACTGTTTTTCTGGCCACCTCTTATAGCTTGGAGACAGTCCTAGGCATCGTGGGAAACATCTGCCTGATTGCTGTCATAGCCAGGCAGAAGGAAAAGACCAACGTCACCAACATCCTAATTTCCAACTTAATAATTTCAGACTTGTTTATGTGTCTTGTCTGCCTGCCTTCCACCATTGTTTACACCATGATGGACTACTGGATATTTGGGGAGGTCATGTGTAAAATGACCTCTTTCACTCAGTGCACATCTGTGACAGTGTCAATACTTTCCCTTGTCCTTATTGCTCTGGAAAGACACCAGCTCATCATAAACCCAACTGGCTGGAGGCCAAGTATCTCCCAAGCCTACCTAGGAATTGGAGTCATTTGGACTTTAGCATGTCTCATGTCCTTGCCCTTTTTGACCACGTCTGTCTTGTCTAATGATGTGTACCAGCAACTTTCACACATCATGAATTTTTCCAATGACAAGGCCATATGCATTGACTCGTGGCCTTCTGAGCAACACAGACTTATCTACACCACCACCTTACTTCTCCTGCAATACTGCATCCCACTGTTCTTCATTATACTTTGCTACCTGCGTATCTACTTACGCCTACAGAAAAGAAAAGACATGTTTGAGAAGAGCGAATACAGCAACCGAGCAGTTCAGCTGAGAAGGATAAATATTTTGTTAGCATCCATGGTTGCTGCTTTTGCTGTTTGCTGGTTACCACTGCATGTGTTCAACACCATTGTGGACTGGAATTACAAAATCATTTCACCTTGCCATCACAATCTGATCTTCTCATTGTGCCACCTGGTAGCCATGGCTTCCACCTGTGTCAACCCCGTTATCTATGGTTTCCTAAACAGCAACTTCAAAAAAGAAGTGAAGTCACTGATTCTGAGCTGCCAGCATAATTCAGTAACTGCATCCATGGAAGAATACGATCATTTACCTTTATCCACCATGCAGACTGAAATCTCCAAGGGCTCACTGATGTTGAACTGCAGACATAATTCTATTTAGCTAGCAGAAAACATTTCAGAGGGTTGCATTGACACCACACACCAACAGTACCTGTGAGTATAAAAAGCAACTGATGATGCTATAGCTGGGATGAAAACAGGAGCCCACTGCTGCCTGATTTTTGGAAGAACAGGCAAAGGAAGTTCATAAACGTATACAGTAGTTCCTGTGATGCCCAAGCTGTTCACATCATTGAGGCGGTACAGACGTTGAGAAGACTGGGCTGATGTATAGCAGGCTGCTCTACCAGCTCAGTAACTAAGCTGCGGCTGCACATAAACTGACGTGGGGTTCATCAGCTAAGCTCACATCTCCACCACGACCGAGACAGAATCTCAGGCTTCCAATATCAGTTCTACAGGCTGCCAAAAGCCGCATTAGTGAAGGCTTCATTTTTCAGTATTAGTAAGATTTTTATGCACTGATGACACACCAGTGGAACAGAGATATGTAAATATATACATTTTTGTGCTTTACCAACTCTGACAGCTTGTTAGGTAACAGTAATGTATCAACAGATCTAGTTCACATCAAGCTGGATGCCTGGAACTTCTCTCTCTCATCATACAGGCCTGGGAATAGCCACTTGGCAATACCAAGTAGGGACACAGAACAACAATCCTATTACATAAAGAAGAAAGTTACTTATAGAGGAATAGTGGCAAACAAAAACATTACTCTGTGGATTAAACTCCTGAAGCACACAGACATGATGCAGAGCACTATTTTTAAGCAAATGAAAAACAGTTGCAGATCTATGTGGAAACATATCTGGTTGATTTTGCAATTCCTGCTGCTGCCAGTCACAGAGCTCCACAATGCTAAAAGTACACGCCATGATGATAAGAAGTGGCTGGATTACTGGAACTGTTCCAGACCTCGATAGCAAGATCTCAATTCTGCTTCAGAAACATAATACTAATTAGCTCTTTGGTACTTTAACTGCAGGGTGTCTCATTCAGAAAGTCTGAATGATCATGGAAAACTGTTTGTGGAAGCCCTGTATTTTCTGAGTGCATACACTCCCAAAGAAATAAGCATACACATGGAGGTTTTCTGTTGCCTGTTAAAATAAAACCAGATATCAGACACCCGTCCCACTTGCTGGCATCAGCAACAAAGATGGAGCTGAAGCTCCGACAAATCAATAGAAGGTCAGTAAAAATAGCACAAGGTGGAATCCAGGTCAGGTGGAAACACAAATCTTAAAGCCAAGCTACATGTAAATAAATAGTATTGTCTATTTTGTCTAATTGCTCTACTGAAGCGAGGGTCATGCTTTTTAAGATGTGTGGTATTTTTAGTCTTTGTCCACAAACTGTCTCAGTAACTGCTGAGAAACCAAGAAGTAGTTATGCCCAAGAAACCCATGCTGAGGAACAAAAATGAAATAAAAATATATATATATAAATAAATTAGAAGGCAACTGTATAAAAGGATATCAACATGTTAATTTAAGGTGCTGTAGGCTAATAGTAAAGAAATAGGGAACTATATTCTGTCCTGTGTTGTTAAACTAACCTTAGCAGAAGACTGGCTAAGTGACCAACTGAGGTCACTTCTAACACGAATTATGTTACTCTAAGTAGTCATTACTTATTGTAGTCAATGGGATTGCGTGGAATTGAAGCTATCTAATGTACAGTTATGCAGAAAGCTTCCCTTAGGTGGAAGCTCTCCAATTAGATGACTGGTAAACAATTAGGTGAGCTTCCCATGCTGTGGTCTGACAAGTAATATGGACAAAGCATCTGAAAACAAGATCAAACTCTTACGCTGTGGGGTAGCAAGAGCTTTCAACAAAGATGAATTCATATCTGCAACTGGCAGAGATAGCAAGTAATCCCTTGCCATGAGCTGGGACACAGAAATTGGTGGCAAAGCTTCAGGTTTGGACATTGAATTCTTGCATGCAGAGTCTTAAGGAAGAAGCTGGTCTGACACAGCCACCCTTCTAATTCTGGGCAGGACCTGTATATCTCAGTAAGAGTTTTTGTGTGATTTCCTTCTGCATCTTCTTCAGTTATCTGGCAAGACGGTTGCTCCTTTCACATGGACTTCTGCTTTCTTTTGTATTGTATTTTTTGTTGTTACTTGTTGCAGTATGAGAAGTAGTTTCTCTTGATTTCTTTGTATTCAGTGTCATTTCTAGAGTGGACATTGATCCCATTAGAAACACAGAACAAGAGGACTCATTTTTATCTCAACCACAGTTTGAAGTTTCCTACTATAACTGAAACCAGAGCTGACATAACCATGCAATGCTGAGTAGTAAAAATATATTAATTTCTCCTAATAGATTTTATTTATACCAAAACTGTATTGTATTATTCGAGAGCTTAAATACTGATTAAATTTTGTGGTGTTTTTATATTCAGGGTCCATTTCACCCAATTACTCAAGTAATTCTGCCTGTTTCCTGCTCTTTTTTGTAATTTCAACATTTAATTAAGTAATGTGCATGTCAAGTTATAGTAAGACTACCCTGCTAAACGTGAACATAGAAGATTAGCTGACTTATAGTCTTAAATGTACAGCTTTTCAAGCACCACTCTGAAATGGAAACACAATTACCCTAAGGTTTTTTAATTCCATGAGCATGTCTTTGGCGCTAGTTCTAAGTGAAAACTTTTTGATAGAAAACTTGCATAGCTCTTACAGCAGGTCTCTGACATACCATATTTTCATTGTTCATAAAGTGACAGTTCTTCCTGCAATGGCAAGAAGTATCTGACTCTTTCTTAAACTGTGATTTATGTAGCCATTTGTACACGGTCACAAGTAAGTATGCAGAGCAAGCAGATCCAATTTTACATTAACCCATACTGACACAAACAGGAATGTATCTTTCTCTAGTGAAGAAGGGAAGTGTCAAGCTTGGAGTCAAGTACCGTTTACTGCTAATGGACTTTGGGCTGGATAAACTAAAGGGTTTAGACGTTAAAACCCACTAAACTCCACTCAAACATCTAAGCACAAAATGCAGAGCCTGAAAATTCCCAGTCAGCTGCTGCCTATTCATCCCGAGGCACATGCTTCCACATCTAAAATTCCCTAGGTAACTAAACATAAAGTAAATCCAGAAGAAAACAAACAAACAAACAAACACCTAAGTTCCAAGGGGCTAACCATATCTGCCACATATAAGCTCTATCTTCATTTACATGCTGGGCAAAATGCTGTCACAATTAGCCCTAACAGGAAAGGTGCCTTTATCACCACATCTTCATTCTGGACATAATGGTGCAAAGATTGTAGCTGTGCACAAAGCAGTAGAAAATATTACACTGTTATCTTTCACAAAGAGCTCTAGCAACTGTTCTCTGTCCCCTCTGAAGGCAAAGGCACCAGACTGGATGTAACTATTCCTGCATGGCTCTTGAAAGAGCCTTTTCATTTGTTGCTTTGAGGCTTAAACACAACCAAGAAGGGATCTGTTTCTTTAGTCATGGAAGAGGGTAACAGGACACAAATAGATTACATACATTTTACTCACTTGTAAATAACTAGTAACTCGATTTAAGGATCAAGCACTTCTGTGTTCCTTGTCCTATGGCAGTTTTTTAGTATGCTCTTTAAAAAGTCATGCTACTGAGTTACAAAGATGATGTTGGGGAAACGTGCTGGAGCTATGTAAACCACAAGTTCGTACACTTCGAAGACTTTTCCCAGATTTTCTGTTTGTTTGTTTTTAAAAAAAATGCTTTTTACGTTCCTGCCTCTTGTGACATGCTGTAAAGAGATAGTAAGATTTTTCAGAGCAAGAAAACAACTTATTGGTGTAATATAAGTGGCACACTTTGGGAAATCTTGTAATAACTAATAAAATAATATTACCTCTGTTACTTTGTCTCTGCTTCTACAAAATAGCATAATACTAATCATAATATGAAGCATATAATGTTTGGTTCTCAAATAGTGTTTTTCAAGAGAAAAAAGTTAAACATAATCAGTGACTCATACAGTTTATTACATACACACACAAGGGAAAAAAGTATGACAGCGTTACCTGTGACATGCCTGGGTTATTGATATATGGCATAAAATGATAGCAGCAGCAGTTGGTAACGATGTCACTAAGGGTAGACACTGCAGGTCTGCTATTTTCAAATGCAGTTGTACACAACCATACAAACTGTTGCAGTCTAACACAGCTTATGGTAAATTAAGACATCGCATCCTAAGAACCCATTAAGGGATGCTTTTACTTTGACCTATGTGTCTTCTCACACTTCAACCTGATATTTCTTTTATAGGCTATTATCTTCTAAATTTCTAGTCCATGGAATACTGGCTGATATTCAGAATGTATTGAACATTGATTTCAATAGAAATTGTTGCCTAGCATCATGAGTAACCTGAGTTTAAATTTTATGAACAGCAGCATCCACAGAGCTTTTATGACCTTCCCTCACTATCACAGTTTGCTTAACAAAGTCACTTCTTTGAACTCAGGAAGTCATAAGTAGAATAAGCCTGAGATTTATACTTTTGTATAATGCCTTTTCCTGCCAGACAATGCTCATTAGGCCTTAGTCAGAATTGTTTTGTTATCCTTCCAATAAATGCTTAGTAAACATGAAGCCCAGTAGCAGCACAGAGATTATATGATGGAAAGCCAGGATGAAATTGAACACCAGTGGTTTCTTTATTTAGATCTTAAATTGATGAGACTCTACTCCACTTTTGTGAGAATCATTCAGTTATAGAGTGCTGTAGTATTCATCCCATATACATGAAAATACTTGGTCCAGTAGCAACTATAGTACAGATTATCAGCCGTAGTACTGAAAAGAGATTTAGTCATGGTACACGAAAGATATGGCACTGCATTTTTTTTCTACTAATTGGCAAAATATGGTGGGTTATATTAGACATGGTGACATAATAATAACAGTAAATGTTTTCTGTAGAATATCACAGGTGCAAGTGCAGCTTCATTTTATTAGGCTCAAGATGCAACTCTGGCAGTAGAAAGATAATTTTTTTTAATTGCAAGCTATGCTGACATTCAGAACATGAAATTTGCACATTACCCCCTAAAAATAGGGCTTTGTTTTATCTTTAAGGCCTTTCTCAGGTAAAAATCTCTGTCTTTTGAATACTATAATTGTAGCTCATAAATTGTTGTGTCCTCTCTCCGGACTATGGGAGTATAAAGCCTCCTTGTCAACAGCTAGCAGGCAACCACTACTTCATCATTCATAAATATTTGTCTTGAATCTATTTTATTACAGCAGGACTACAAGTAGAATGCATTTATCCTGTGTTATGCTCATAGTGAGTTGGAGCCACTGATTCATCTGCTTGATAAGCTGATTTCATGGCTAAAAATAATTATGTGTACCAAGTATTTATTTCATTTCAATGCAGACATTAGAAGTGGTCCTGACGTTCTAAAGACCAATTTCTGAAAAACACTGCATTCACAGCAGAGAAGACAGCTGAAAAATACTGGAAGGTTCTGGTCTCCTCAGCACATATGTTAAACTCACAGCAAATATAGTCAAGTATAGGGTTTTGTTAAAAAAAATAATTGCAAAATGCACAGACTGCTTCTGAACCATAATGTGGATATACTGTCTGCCCTGTGTTTTTGGGAAGGCTCATGGGATTCAAAGGCCGCAGACGCTGGCTGGCACTGCAGATAATACTTTTAAAGCTGATGAAGTCATCTAACCACACCATTCCCATTTAAAATTCAGCATGTATCTAACTTCATTTGTCAGAAATACAGCTAAACTACTGCAGATTGTAAAGTGTCCTTTCCCAATAATCTGCATTTTCACAAGCCATCACAGAAGTCCCACATGGAACAATGCACACAGGCATGCATAGCTTCACATCAAGCAAGTTAATTGTCACTAGCAAACCAAAATGGATTGTTAAATCTACAAATTGCTAATATAGCTCCTCTATCTCAGAAAAAGCCCATGAATATAGATATTAATAGGATGAATGTATTCCCCATGCATTGCAAAGGCAAGCTTCACAGCAGTTTAATTGCATTCTCTGAGTTGCTTACAGACTTCTGGGCAAAGAAGTACTAGTAAAGAGCATCTTACTATTTGTGAGAAGGAGTCATGGAACTATTTGGCTGAAACAAGAGGAAATATTTTACCTGTACTCAGAGCAAAAGGCAATATATTTGCTAACAAAAATCTTAATCCAGTATATGCTCAATTATTTGTACTGCAAAATGAATGAACAATCCAGATTTGCAAATGCTAACCTTTAAGTGAGGACAATGGCAGGCTTTACAGTTCAAGACATTGTCACTGATCTGTTTTCCACAAAACACAAATAGTTAGAACAACAATATGCAAAGCATTCCAGGATTAATGTATATAATTACCACATTATTTCTCAGGATCTGGGGGCATGGAATAATAAATGTACACTATACATATTTTAAAATCATTCATAAAACAATCCGCATCGAAGACTGTAGAGCACACATGAAAGCACTATTGTGACTGGTCTATAATTAAGTGGTATGATTTTGTGCAATACAGACCAGATATTAAGCTTCTCTTAAGTATAATATAGAAGGGACATACTTTTATTTCAACTATCTGAACTCAATATCACTTTTTACAAACAGAGTTCACATGAAAGGGGTAGTAGCAGGCATCTATGTGTACAAAGAATATCTGAGCATAAAGAACAGATTTAAGATGTTATCATTAAGACTTGTATCTAGGAGATTACGTAAAGTCTTTATTAGTTTTTTAAACCTGGAAACAAATTAATTGATGCTGTTGCTATGATTCAGCCATCAGCTAGACTGATTGTACTCATTTTTGTCTGAGTAGTCTGTTATTATATTTAGGGAATGAAAATAAGCAGTGTGATGCTTATTCTAAGTGTGTTACTCAGTGGCAATCCCCCCATTTTATACTAAGGAGCAAAATATGTTTAATATTTCCTTTTATAGCTAACTATAAGTTAATAAGAGGTATAAGGCCACTAAGTAGTACCAACACCCAAGAATACCTACTCTTTATCAAACTTTTTTTTTTTTTTTAATAACAGTTTTAATACCTATCAAGGAAAACACCATCAAGTGTTTTAACAGAGGTTTACAAATCACTTCCCTATTAGGAAAGAACCCTTATGTTGAATCCTGTGCTGTGTGTATTAATTGTTAATAACTACCAAAAACACCTGCCCACAATGAGTTCCAAGCCCCTCTGTGCCATCATGATACACAGAAATTAAGTGTAAATGGCTACAGAGAACTCAATTTCCAGCTGCAGGAGCACATGAACTCAGACAGGACTAGACATTTTCCTACATGCCACAAGCACACACACGGAGATGCACATGCATTCAGAGCTGCAGACACAGCTCCAGAGCTCTTGCTCTTCACCATATGAAATATCAATGATGTGCAGGTAATTAACTCCCAGGAAGAGAATGAACTATCAAATTAAATATGTTAGTGAGGAGCTGTTGACTCCCTTGAACGTAGAGAAACCTTGCAGAGAGATCTTGACAAATGGGAGGGCTGGGCAATCACCAACATTATGGAACTTAACAAGTACCAGATTCTACAGACTAGGGGATGAGAGGCTGGAGAGCAGCCCCACAGAAAGCTGTCTGGGGTTTGAACAGGAGTCACAAGTGTGCCCTGGCAGCCACAAGGGCCATCTGTTCACTAGGGTGTATCAGGCTCAGCGTGGCCTGCCAGCTAAGGGGAGGGATTGTCTTCCGCTGCACTGGGCGGCCTCACCTTAAGCACTGTGTGCAGTTTTGGGCACCACAGTATAAGGACATAACACTATTAGAGAGCGTCCAAAGGAGGGCTACAAAGATGGTGAAGGGTCCAGAGAGCAAGATGTATGAGGGACAGCTGAGGTTACTTGATCTGTTCAGCGCAGAGCAGAGCAGGCAGAGGGGAGGCCTCATGGCGGCCTGCAGCTCCCTCATGAGGGGAGTGGAGGGGCAGGCGCTGAGCTCTGCTCTCTGGGGACAGCGACAGGACCCGAGGGAACGGCATGGAGCTGGGACAGGGGAGGGTCAGGCTGGGGGTTAGGGAAAGGCTCTGCACCCAGAGGGTGGTCAGGCACTGGGACAGGCTCTCCAATGGAGTAGTCATGGCATCAAACCTGCCACGACTTATTAATAAGCCAGCTTCTACCTTAAACATGCATCAACCTCTGAAAACTGCAGCCCCAGCATCTTCAGTGAAGAAGAGGCACACACGGATTAAGAGCACTGAAAAGAAGATGAGGCTGTACAAGGTGACCCAAATAAGGATGGGCAGTCACACAATTAGAACATTCATCCTTCTCGGGGAGTCTCTTGATTTTGTAATTAACTTAGTTTGAATGAGTTTACTTCTTGCAGGCTCTGTACTGCTAATGAGGCATCAAGCCCCTGAGGAACACATACCTGCACAGACCTTGCAGGATATACTTTAATGCAATTTTAATTCTTACTTGGTTAACTGTTAGACCTCCTCAGATGCACTGAAAAAAGAATACCTGGTTCTGCCTGCCCATATATGAAGAGCACCCAAGAGGTACAGTCAGATGAAGACAGAGACCTGAGTTTTTAAATTAATTAGTATCAGGTAACAGCCATTCCTACTTTCAGTGAGACAGGGTAGGTCAGTATACAGTTTTCCAATATGTTGGATTCAGGGATTATACTGGTCTCTTTCCAGCTTTCTCCCCATCCACTCATTCATCACTCTGTGAGACAAGACATGACAGTACCTCCCAGGAAAGCTGGCAAGTGGACAGCTGGACTGATAGGCAATTAAAAATAACATTAAAAAAACATTCTAAAAAAAAAGGAAAATATCTATTTTAAACCTTGTTTTATCACTGATCCAGCTAATACTTTAATAGTTGTATTACCAAAACTAGAGACAGTGACCTTGCAGCGTGGGAACAAGCAGAGGAGGGAGAATGTTAGGAACTGGAATTTTAAGACAGCTTCGCCACTGAAGTCAGCCTTGTGTCTTGCACTCAGTCTGGGGGTTTGTTCCTCACCTGTCCTGAGGGAAGCATGGCCAGAACCATGCTTCATAGAACTGCAGTGGCTAGTCCACAGGCCGAGACAGGGTCTTCAGCCTGATGGCAGAAGATAGTCCATTCAAACTTCCTGAAATCTAGGTCTAACTTGCATAATCCTGCTTCTTTACAGCAGCAGGGTTTCCTTGATAGTCATATCTCACTCAATACTGAATGTACAACCACAATAAGATTAATTTCAAAAGCTAAGCTAGAATAAGAAAAGAGGTTTTCTATCCTGAGGTATGGATGAAGGTTCAGTGACCAATAGTTTCAGTCAGAATCTCTGAACAACTCCATGTTTAAGACCTGTTACTTGTGTCTTTACTCCAGATTCACATGAAAAGCTTCACAATTAAAACATGGTATTTTCCACTTTGCTATTAATATTTGTCAACCATTTTTATTTTTATTTTTTCCTTCTTGTTGGGCACAGGATGAGTTCCTGAGCCTCATTTGCCACAGTATTCTGCTATAAGGACATGGCAGCTGCCAGCAGTAGTGAATGTGTTGTTGGGTACTTTTCACAAGAGGACAATCTTCCTCATCTTCTGCAACAATAAGGAGATTATCCCTGCAGCTGCATGTGCTGTGCTGTAACCCAAAACTTTAGGAAATCGACTAGATGCATCAGACCAGCAAAATGTCAGCTTATTTTTTCCTCTGCTGGGGTCTTATTTTTTAAAAGCAAAATTTTTCCTAAGCTGCCCTGATTAGATAGTACTAATGTCATTAAGCTAAATTGGTTCCTTGGGAGATGTCCCAATTAAATGGCTATCCTAATTAAGCACATCCTGATTAAGCAGAAGATCCTATAATTATAATAATAGCGTGTAATAAAAACTGGCCCATAGTTTTGTTCAGACAGAAAGCATTTTGCAAGCCTTATTTACAGGAACCACTTTATCCAGAATTGAAACACAACCAGCTCTTGGGTGAAATGCTACATCTGCTTAACAACGTTCAGTAGAACTAAACAGTCTTTCAGGGCAGGAAATGAACAATTCTGCACCATACTGACAACACAGAGAATATTATGATAAGGCAGAAGGCACTTAGCCAACAGTTGGGACTAAGTATTTTGGCTATTCTCAGCAAAATTGTAGCAGTATTTATGAATGCTGCATATGACCACAAGCGCACCCAGAAGTGGCATCTATAGAAGCCTCTACTGTAAAAGTTTAAGTTCCATATTAAATGGAGGACAAGTGCCTCATGTTGAACTTTTGGTTTACAAATATCCAAAAAAAGATATCCTGTTCCTGTGTTAATACCATGGACTTTTCTCTGCTTACAATACTGAAAGAGCAATACAAGAAGCCAGGTACAGTCTGGTAATAAGTACAAATGTGAAAATACTAGCAAGTCCATTTTCACCAATGAGCTGTAAATCCAAGATCCCAACCCTCTATAGTTATTGTAAATGTATGTTTTTTGAGTGCTACTGTACCAAGGAGAATTTCTACTGTGTATTTTCAATGCTGTTCATGATCCAGCTGGCATAGTTGTATTTTGCTGGCACACAGCTCTGTTATGGACAACCTCATTTCTTAGTTTGTCCTACATAACACTACAGGGATGTTAAGTGACCCTTAGTAAGTAATGAGAGCCAGACAAACAAATCTGAACAAACATTCGTAGTTATTAAAATTACTTTTTTGGCCTCAGTAACAAAAGAGCAGAAACAAACAGTCAATACGAAGCTCAAAGGCTCAGAACTGTTAGCTGATGAAGACTGAATTAATGTAGACATGAACAGCCATCAGCTGGTAAATTATCGGAAAACAGGAAAATTAGAAAAGACTACAACAAATCAAGGAGTATCTCCAACAACTCTCTACAACTCTCCTAACTGGACTGCCATTATCACGTCTGAGCATCTCAATGCTCAAGCGATTCTGCCATATCCCTTTATGCAAGAGCAGTTCCAGTGCTTCAGCTAGGTTCTGAAGCTGTAATCGTGTGGGCCTGGAGGCTTAAAGCTAGCACCATAACTATGAGAAGCAGAGTCTGACCCCTCTGTGGACTGGTGAGCACACAAGGTGCCTTGAGGTGCTGCAGACCACAACACCAAGCTAGAGAACTGAAGCCATCTCCTCAGATAAGATCAGTACAATGCAATTCCCAGAGAACAATTCTTCAATTCCTTGTTCATGCTGTACCAAGCTTGCTGTTGGTCTCCCGCAAAAAAAAAAAAAAAAAAAAAAAAAAACTTTCTTTACACATAGCAATATGCAATAGCAATATGCATCCTGTATACATAGCATAGATAGATTTAGAGTGTTCTTGAAGTACTGCAGAAACATGCTTTCCTCAGAGCACTTTCTTTGTATGTGGGAAAACAAAGATCTTGCAGTAGTTTACACTAACTCTTGACCCATCCATACCCTTTTAATATCCTCAGAAACGCCAGCCATTTGGATTGTCAATAACCAGAAGGGGCTTAGAAGTCAAAAATCCCCAGGAGACTTCTCAGCACAAATGGCCCTTACACAGATCAGACAAGAACAACAATACCCTGAATCTATTTAGCATCCTGGAGGGGAAAACAACAACAGTATTTGTCCCACAAGCACATAAATGTTGTACACCATTTTATTGCCATAAATAAATACAAATAGAAACCCCAGAATAAGATGCAAGGACTGCTGTCCAGTATGGAAAATGCAGAAACTAAAGAAATGTATGTATCTCCTGAGCCAAAAACAAAGTAAGGCTTTTACTTTATTTCTCATCATGAATAGCAGTGCGGCACAGATTAACCATCTCATTTTTTTGCCTATTATGATAGCCAGAAATTACCACAAGAGAAGTGGTCTGGAAGTTCACACAAAACTAACCTAGCATTGCTCAGAAGAGAGGAGAATCTGACCGTCTCCATCCCTCAGCAATAAAAGAGCTGGCACATGAAACATGCGTAGATCCTTTCCAAACCAGGGACACAAACAATTCAAATATTTATAAAATTAGCTTCAGTGTTATATAGCATTTCTAAGCAAGCATTGAAGAAAAGTAAAGTTTGATCCTGGAGGTGAAGAGGCAAAAACGTAACACAAATTTACCACAGGGAACACATGCCAAATTAACTGGCATGCCTAATCGATATTACTAACCTTATTAGGACAGAGTGGCAAATTTAGTGTCTTTGCAAGTACATGAAGCATTATATAGGGTTTCACAGGAGAAACGACTAATAGGAATATGGAGAAAGATGAGAATTTAAGTAAAAAATAAAGCAAACAAATCCCTATACTGTACAACTATTAAGGACAGTTCAAGATGCCGGGGGTTATGTAGAAATAAAACTACAGGCTGGATACACACCCCCACAGGAGTGATCTTTTGGATGAACCTTATTTAAGATTATCTACTGTGACTGTGACATTAGACCTGGGAAAGTGTAAGTAAGCCCTGCTGATGACAGTTAGGTTAGAGACATCAGCAACATGGAAAAGGATAGGGCAATACTGAGAAAAGGCACAACTGAGAACACCGTGAAACTTAATGGAAAGTGCAAAGCCTAAACAAAGATCCTAGAGCTGTTTTTAAGTAAGTTGTGTGAAGGAGGGCAGAAGGCTCAGCAGCCAGACCTTGCCAAGGGTATGAGGAAAACACTGCCATCCCAGCGTTACTGTGGGGTCATGACACAAGGCAGCTGTGAGAATTGCAAATGCAATTTGAAGATACATAAAGGAAAAAATGTGAAATAGTTGACAAAAATGGCATTGTGCTAGGACTTTATGCAAAATGCAGTACACAGTTGTTGACACTGAAGAAAGAGCTACAGAAACCAGTACAAGCTGCAAAGTAATATCACTAAAATCAGAGAAACAGCAATTCTATGTAGCAAAAAGAGGCTAAAAGAGTTTACAGTCCTGTGCTCTGCTGCCCAGTGGTTGGGATGTCAGACTGACTGGCACAGTCTCACTGTCAGCCCTGCCTTCCTTCAACCCAGCCTGACAAGTCACTAAAAGCTCCATACCTTCCTATGTCTTTCTAATATGTACAGACAATAAATACATTAATTTTGCAGAAGCCACCTGTGGCCAGTCTTCCCCAGAACAGCAATGGCTTGGGATATCCTCCTTTTTAAGGAGATAGTGTAAGTCTTTTAGCAGTTCTCAACAGCAGCACAATAACCACTCTCTTTTCACTCCTAGTAAGGGCAGAAGATTTTTCTTCAGAGTAAATTCCTTTAGATAGAACCATACGAAGTCTCCAGACCATCAGATGAATATTGCTGTATGCAACCAGTGTCTGAGAACAGGACTTTGAAATAAAAACATTAAAAAAAAAAAAACGATTTAGTTATATCTCCAACAATAATTACTTTATTGGGAAATACACTAAACTTCTGTGGTAAAGACTATACTAGCTTCCTGCTTCTTTTCAGACTCACCTTCCTCAACAACTCAACTAAGAAGCCAAAGCCCAGCCCCTGAAATAGCACAAATAAAGGGCAAATCTTCTGGGACCTTCCCTAGCAATTACTACTCAAGCTTAATTATCTTAGATTGGAGTTACACAAAGTTTGATTTTTCTCACCTCTCCATGGCCTGAGGTCTCAGGTGATGATTTTATACCCAGGTCTTCCCAATAAATTGAAATTAATATGCTTCCTGATTTTATGACTGTTTTCTACATTAAAAAAGTAGTAATAAATGCACCATACTTTAAAAGCTACTTTCTGCAAAGCGTGAGGCATTTTTGGAAGCATGAAGAAAGCTTCACAACAGTCTTGAAAGCAGGGCTAAGGTTATGATAGATGAAGTGGCAGCTACCCCAGTAGGGGAGGCTGGAAGAGTATTTTATTTTCCAAAGCCTATTTCCAGGCACTCAGAACTTGCCCAGCCTTTGGGAATTAACATTTGGCTGAATTAAAGGCAGAGCTTCAGCTGCTGTAAAGCAGCAGAGCACCACCAGAGCCAGTGAAACACATTTCACTCCTGTTAAGTGGAAATGGCCTCTGCAGCTCTGCAATGTCATTTCCACAGGGGGAAGCAGGCTCGAGCTCAGATACTGGTTAGGCCCAGACCTAACCAGTTTTTGAATCATCCTGAAGCACATGTAGTTAGCAGGCTATTTCATTCTTCATTTCACAGAGACATCCTAAATTGGAAACTCAGGCATGAACAAACCGGTTATTTTTAATACATATACGTACCAAGTGTATCTGTGTTACAAACTTATTTTGTTTTGTCAAAATAGTGATTATTTTCCACCTGCTAGAAGTTGAATTTTGCTCAAATTTGTATTGCTAGGTGATTCCACAACTATCATGATTTTTTTTCTTTAAATCAGGATTTAATTTTCAAAGGAAGAAACTACCTCATAATTTGGGAGTAACCCTAAGAGTACCCTTCACCATTCATGTGAACCTGCTGAATTTTTTCTCCTGACAACCTCTTGTCTCATGGTCTAAAGATCAAAGTTGACTCCTCGTAATACTACCAGTCTTGTAGGATGGACAAATGCTAATGTTTCCATTATTATATTATAAAAGACATTGTGCAGGCCCTGTTTTCTTCAACAGGCCTTCTGTTACATTGTAAGAGCTTCAAAATTTGAGGTGAAGTTTCCTGCCTGCCTTACACACCTTGGCAAAATGGGGCCTCGTTCCTCCATGTGCCACAACAAAAACACTGCTAGTACAGTGGTCATCTTGGGAACAGACATGAAAGACTAGAAGAAGCTTTTCTTCTGAATCAAAACTTCAGCCAGCATGAACTATGCTTCTAATGTGAATTTTCTACTGACCTGGGTTCAGATTTTGGCAGGTCTGGTGCTGTACTCAGACAAACCAAGATGTGCGTTAGAAGTTAAAGCAAGCTCCACACTGTGTTTGAGAAACCATAAAGGCTTTGTCCCCACACAATAACCCATGGGACCCTTGAACAAGAGAATCTGAGCTCTCAGTGCATGGACAAAGTCACAGAGTGGGAAAACACGTTTAGGGACATGTCCTGGTATCCACATTTAGACTGTTAGAAGTCAAAATCTCATATTGTGTGTGTTTATAGGGAAGTCATATAACACGAGCTATAGGAAAAGCAGGACCAGCTAGTGATCTGCCAGAGGTTGCACTAGCAGATCCTTCTGGAGGGCCCCTTCATATTGCAGTAATTTGGCATCTACTTCTGTTCATTTATTATGATAAGCACTTTATATACATACACTTTATTAATAAAGATGCTTAGCCTCCACACCTGCTATTAAAATCAATGAGAAAATAAAGTCCCGTGCACCTCTCTGCATATGACCATACGTCGTGATCTTGAGAAGATGTTGACTGGACTGCAGTATCCTAACTTCAACAAAATCCATGGTCCTCAGCCCTAGAGCTGAATCTGTGTGGAGAAATTCACCTGCCAGGACTAGAGCCCAGACAAGCTGGGATGGTAATGAGTCCTTTTAAAGTGAGTTATTTCTGTGGTAAGGTTTCTATTTCCTTTGCATACAACATCAAGGTCTAATTGATGTTTGCGTGCTAAAATTAACAAGAAACATGAGGTTTTCTGCCTTTTTTTTTTTTTTTAAACCAGTTTATTCTAGAGGAAAATTATAAGTATTTTAGGAGCTATGTTGCAAGTCCTGAATGTCTTGACCCCTGGGATTACTTAGCCTTAACCCTAGATGTAGTAACTTCACCCTGTCCTCAAAGCAAAAATGTTGTTGTGCTTGGCAGGCTGTCCACATCAGCACAAACTTATGAAACTTCAGAATATAATGTTTCCAGTGGTCTTCAGGTGAGGGAAGTGTCCCATTGATCATTACTGCAGATCTTGGAAAGGCTGACAACCTCATTCATTAAAATGACTCACAACAAATATTTTTTTAAATAATTTTGGCTTCTCTTTGAAAGGCTGTCGGCTCTCCCAAAGTAGGGCCTGTGGTGTTAAACTCTCAGTTCTTTGGCTGGCAACCCACAAAAGCCATAGGCTATATGCAGACAGAGTTATTTGTTGTTGCAAGGTTGTGCTGTCGCTGCTGCTTTGTTTCACTGGTGAGCAGGCAGGAGGTGAGTCTGCAGAGCTTTACAGGTTATTTGCTGCATTGCCACTTCATCAGGTGGCATCATATCAAGGCACTACAGATCACCTTTGCACTGGAGAAGAAAACGGTGCATAACTAATTTTATTTATATGTTATACACAAGTCCTTGAAATGGGGTGGTTATGAACCAAGATAATTTGAGAGGTATGTGAGGCTCAATCCAAACATCAGAACTCAGTTCCCAGGGAGCAACAAGCCTAAAGAGCAGATTCCAAGTAGACAGAAAGGCAAATCTTGCCACAGCTCTACCCAACGTTGCAGCATTTTTCTTTGGAGTTCAAACTCCATTGCCCCAGTCAAAGAGAGCCAAAAACTAAACCAAGCTGAACCACGGTAAGTTCTGCCCTATATGCTTTGTAAACATCGCTTACCTTCCAGCAGACTTGATGTCTGACAAAACCTCCACCTTCAGCAAGTGAGGATTTCGATTTACCCAGAATGCAGGAATCACAGGGACAGGGACAGCACAAACTTCCACTGTCCTGACATTGCTGCTGTTCTTACTCTGGGGAAGGGACACAGACCTTTTCTTCACCCCCCTCATATCAGATTAGGACTAATTATAATGGAAGTTGTTTAAAGACTGCAAATATTTAGCTGGTTCCACAGTAAAAGTATGAGAAACAGCTGGCAAAGTACCTTTAGCCTTGGGAACCTGTGATTTTGTTCCTAGCAGTATCACAGGTTTCCCATGTGACAACAGGTACAGCCAAGCCCTAATGTGGGGAGTAGCAACAGTCCCCACATCCACTTAGTTCTATGCTCTAAAACAGAAGTAAAATGTAACAGAAGTATTGGGAGGACAAACACACACCAGGAAGTATTCAGATACCACAGTAAAGGTGTTATGTAAACACCTCCAGCTAACAGCAAGAGATGTTTGCTCTACATGATTATCATCGTGACATCCAAAACTCACTGCACCACATTTATTTATCAGCAAGACACAATCATAAAAACATCATGCCTTCCAAGCACTATGACATTCCCTTCCTGCAGATGGCTGGAAATGTTCTTAGATACAATATTTGCAATTAGCTTGCTGATGAAATTAGTGCTCTGAAATGGTTAGTTTTATAGATGCCTATGTTGCTCCCTCTGTGGCTATTACTGCTTTAACCTCTTCGAGACCTTGGCTGAGAGAATCTTCTCAGGACTGTGTTATTGAAGGAGCATGTCAGAAAGAAATACAGTCCAGCGCAAGTGGAGAGAAAAGGTGACATCCCTGGGTGGATGATTTCCCTGGGGCTCTGATGATCTGTGGTCTAATCCACTGCTTCCTGTCACTTGTCTCCATTTCTATGTCTGTCCCTAGATGAGGACATGCAATGGGAGACCTCAGTGTCATCAGTGATCCTGGTGACCAGCTCTGGCATCTCCTATTTGCATGAGTACTGTCCTGACAAGTGCTTCCTTGCCCCTTTCAGTTACTCTCCAGGAGGGTTTTCGGCACGTGTTCAAATCATTCAGGAAAAATGCCTCCACCTGCTGCCCCTGAATTCCCCAAGAGAACCGTTCTGGTGCACACGCAGCTTAGGGCACACACTGCACTTTGCCTGCAGACCCCAGAACTGGAAGCATGCCAGTGATGGCAAGGATCTGGCCAGAATACAGGGACAGGCTTCATGGGGCACATCGGGGATCTCTGGGGGTCCTATACTCCCAGGGAAGAGTTCTTTCACTTTGCCTTTGTTCACTGCTTTGTGTCATTGGGATGTAAGGGAGCAGAATCTCTTCCATAGGAAGCAACCAGGAAACTCACAAGTTAGTAAAGTCTGGATTCCCTTTTTGCACCTAAGCCCATCAGTATTTCAGACTGGTTTTCACCTTTCATTGACAATAAAGTAATTTGCTAGTAACAAACAACTTCTAATCTGAACAAGGACATGAATCAGATAGCTCCTGCTCATTTTTGAATACTGCATTATGCCCTAATTGATTGTCACTGGCTAATGGTTCCATCAATAGGACATGCTCCCTGGAAGGATGACACATTTCTGAGAAATTTTCAACAGACCCAAGCATGTATTACTGATGAGCTAGGAGAAAATAGTCTGGGTCTGGTTACAAAACATGAGGTTTGAAGTGTTTTTATTGAAGGTCTGCCAGTCTTTCTGATTATGGCTCCCCTCTGAGATAAAGTACATTTCCCCCAAGGCAAAGGATTTAGCTATGGCACTAACCTGCAGCTCAGGAGGGCTATGCTCTCTCCTTGGTTCTGCCTCAGGTGGTTCAAGCAGCCCCTTGGAACAAATCTGCATCCTTTGGCTACAGATCTTGAGAGAGGTTCTCTGCTGGTTTGTCCCCAGAACCAGCTCATCGCCAACTCAGGGAAGTGACGGAGTGAAGGAAGCTACCACAGCAGCTAAACTGGATCATCAAACCACATCTTAAACCCCTTACTTTCTGTGTGGCTAGCTCTACCACCTGTCCCATACGTTGGGGGATCTTTCTATTTAAACTCAGCCTTGAAGCAGGAGCTTCCCCTTAACATGCACTCGTGCAATGCCTCGCTGCACGGGATCTGGTCTTCGTTGTATGCCTAGAGATCATAACTACTTGTTAAGTAGTCTCACAAAAAATGAAAAGAATTCAACTGCTGCCAACAACCACGGCTGCCCAGTAGTGCTCCCTCTTTGCTGTAGTATTTGCAGACCTTTGGAGAACTTTTCCATCTTCTCCTGTTTCCTGCAGGGATATTATCCGTGCTTGCAAGGATTCAATTAATGCCATTGATGGGGAATGTTGTTCCATTCATCACCAGCCACTGCATCTAATGAATAGGATAATCTGATTCTCCCCAAATAAATATGACACCAAATTAAAAGAGTTCATAAGCAGCCTCCAAAACGGAGTGAGTTTGTTTCAATTTATTGCCTTTTAAATTACACTGGATCCCTCAAGTACCAACCTCGCTATAAACAAGTCAGTGACTGAGGTTGAAAGTTTATTATCACAAATGTTTGCCTCTATTTATATTAGAATTGAGTATTAGTATTAGCTGGAAGAACAGCAAAAGGAAGGTCATCCAAATGCCACAGTTTTTAACCACAATTTTCCTAACCTAGTGAGAGAGCTTTAAGGCATAATGCATTCATGACAATTATTTTTGCTGTATTTACTGTCACTAAAACATTTAACGAAGTGGCTATGACCTGCCATTAGAACATGTGAAAAGTTCACTAGGGAACCGGAAAAAAGTAATAATGCCTACTTGGTGCTTGGCTCGTTTAAGAAGAGACTTCTCTCCCTATCCTTCACCAAAAACAACAACAACAATAACAAAAACACACCCACAGCTCTTCCAGCTTGTTGCCAGGTCTCATTTCCTTTGGGAAGCAGCTGTAAGACAGTTGATTATGTACATGAAGATAGATGATCTTGTCAAGCTCTTTGAATTTAGCCTTGAATTTCAGGGTCCTATGTTGTCTGACAAGCTTTTCCAGATTACTTGGCAGGAAAAAAGGTAGAGTAGTGTGGCTGTGATTTCTTACAGGATGATCTAGTCAAAAAAAAAAAAAAAAAAAAAGAGGAAGAGAACTGAACTAGAGACTTAATTCAGTGCTTACAAACTATATCTTATTGGATCACCAGTTTCTTACTCTAGGCAATATCCAGTGCTTCAGAAGAAACAGATCTTGTTCTTTACTGCTTGAAAATCCTATTTATTTAACAGCTTTTATCATGGCATATGAACACTTTCCTGAAATTAATTGATTTAACCTCATTAAAGGCAGTTCCAAGAAGATGTATCTCTATGTGGCTTTTACAGTTAGCACATTACTCATGGCAACACAGCTGTGCTTTAAAAATACAGAGCTATCAAATCTGCAGAGCAAAAAACTGCCTTGTGTAGGGATTTTTTATTTTTTTTTCAGTCCCAAAATCATGAGAAGCAGTAAGAAGTAAATGGATTTGTATAATGATTTTCAAACACTGCAGAACATTCTTCATTTCAGCCCTGGACGCTGACACTAATGTGTGATGTGGGGACTCGAAACCCTTGTCTGCCTTGCCTGCAAGAAAAGAGCTAAGGCTGAGATGATGATGGTATGGGAAAAAGCTATGAGATCTTGTTGTATCTAAGCAGTAATTGCTTGAATTAATAGGAATGATTGATCTTAGGAAAAGTGGTATCTCTATTTATTTATGAAGGATTTTTATCATTATTATTATTATTATTATTATTTTTGATTATAGGATAGCAGAGTATTGAACTAATATTATCTTAGCTTAGGAAAAAATGGCACTGAATAGCTTCTGAACAATAAGCTGCATTTGTAGTTGCTTGGCACAGAGAGTGAATACATTTCTACACCTTCCTTTTGCTCCTTTCCTGCTGCAAACTAGAAAGCTGACCATGACTTGGTATTTCTTAAAAAAATATTTGTCATCTTGTCTGTTGCTTCCTAGCAGAGTAATGAAGGCTAGGGCAAAAAACCTGGAAAGTAAAGGAAAACCAACTAACAGACGAGGGCAGAAGAGCTGCTTGGTGCTTATGATATGCTTCATAACCTTTGATCTGAGAGCTCTGGCAAAAGTAGAGGTTGGCATCAGCTGTACTCTTCTCTTCTTGTCTAGCTCTTCTGTGAGTTGTTTTTCCTGTTAAACTCATGCAGAATTTAGCTCTCACTACACCGGTCTTTTCTGTTAGAGAGGACAGCTCGTGAAGTTTAAAGCAATCAGTCTTTCCTCCCTTATAAAGGACATCAGCTTTTATTATGGCTAAAAGAAAAAGGGATCTTCAGCTCAGTGGCTGAACCGCAAAACTGAAGGGGAAACAGGTTGGTTGGCTTAAACTAAAATACAAATTTAGGAGATATATAGGAAAGTTAAAAAATATATATTCTGATGCAAACTGAAACATTAAGCATTTTCCCCTCCAAAATGTCATGTCTCGGGTTCAGATTAATGAAACCTTTAAACAATTGTTTTTCAACATGAAATGTTTTTTTTTAAAATAAAATTGCCATTTTAAAATCAATACATAGAAATGTTGACTTTGATTTTTCCCTATTTTGCTGTCTGACATTTATTTATAAGCCTAGTTTAATTTAATTTATGTCCCCCAGATGCCATTTTTCAGTGAATACACTACTGTCAGTGACATTTTGCCCAGTCCTGATTGTGATCCTACTCTTGAACATGGCCACACATGACTCAGTTCCTGCTTGGACTGTAACTCAATTTCAAAGCTTACTGTCATCTATAACTCCAAAGAGCAATTTCAGCTGAAATCCTTAATTGAATTACAGAGTTGTATTGCATTGCTCACTATTTATTAATAATATTGTGCCTACAACATATCCTGTTCTTCATTACCACAGAGAGAACAGTACTGGTTCCTCTGTGGGATCCAGAGCTATTTATTTCTCCAAATGTTAGATTCCTGCTTGCACAGTCTAAAGAAGCCTGCATTTCTTTTGTAGTAAGTACTTTTATCTAGCCAGTAATGCAGAAAAAGTTTCTCAGGATTATAAAACCATTGGGAGTATCTACATGCCTTACACACCATAGAAAAATACCACCATATACATTCTTCAAGTTTCAAAGAAATTCTAAGCGTAATGAATAGTATCCAGGAGACTTGAACTCCCATACCAACACCACCCTTCGGTCTCAGGTACACGACTTTCTGACATAAATGCCAGTCCTAAGCCTTCAACAGACGTGAGCAGTCCAAAGCACGATGCAGACGCACTGTGACTAATTGAGATTTGGAACAGGAAGGGATATTGGGAAAACAGAAGCACAGCTTGAACATATCATACTTTCTGCCAAATAGACAGGAGCCCAGGTCCCCAAGGCTGACTGTTTCTATCATCTTCTGGGAGGACAGTCGAATATAAATCCCAAACTATGATTTTTTATTTATTTTTTTTTTCTGCAGCTTAACATAAGTTTATTTAGTAAACAACAAATTCTCTACTGATAACTTCTTGGAAACTCAGGAACGAGTCCTTTGAGTTCAAATATATGACACTAGAAGACTGAACGACCACTACTTATAAGCCCAGTATTGTTTGCAGTGATGGGAATGATGGAGTGACCTTGTTTACATGTGGTCATGAGAAGAGGTCACTGCACTGCATTGAACAAAACATCTCTGTGCTGCTGTGGTATCCCAGGCACGGAGAAGTGCTGCACTTACTGACCCTGACCACTACAAGACTGAAGAGTTTTGAAGTCAGCTTGGGCATTCAGGTTCAGGGCAGAAGTTGAAGGAAAACATGCTATGTCTTTGGCATAATCACACCGTTGCATCTCACAGGTTCTACTGTCTTCCCTTGCAGGGAAGACACCATCCAATAGGCCACAAGGAAGACCTCCAGTTTTGTCAACAGATGCAAGAGATTATGACCTTGCCAAAAAATGGGCTCCTTCAAGAAAGCCAGATGATAACCCTCAACACTGGAAGACTCTCTTATCTCATCTGGATGCCTGTGGCAGGCAGTACTTCCTCACCACAGCACATTACAATAACAAATTGACACTAATTCACCATTAATTTATGAATTTAACAATAAAAAAGCCTACAATTCCATCCAGTAAGGCTTCCATCTGCCCAGCATGGAGGATGCTCCTCCCTTGGGTCTCCCTTCTGCCCATCACAGAGTGACCAATGGGACTGTACACGCTAGCATAACCCACCTCCCTATGGAGCTCCCTGCACACCATGCTGTCCTTCATTTTAGCAAACCCACCCTCTGCTCTGAAGAGGAGGACTGCTGTCTGGGCTGCCCCACAGATCCCCCAGTGCCAGCTCTCGTGCCTCACGTGGAACTCTTTCCCCAGACCCCCCAGCTCCAGCTCAACACCATACACCACCCAGGGGTACTTCCATGCACAGCTGGGGAAAACACAGGGAGCCAGGAAGATTGAACATCATTTTCATGTTTTCTTCCACAAAAACAATTCTTAAGGGTGGGGAGATGGGAAAGAGACCTCCCGCTTTGTCTCAGATATTTGCTGTTGTCTTCTTTCACTTCCCAGCAGGATCAATGGCTTTACTAACCTCAATTTACACACTTAAATACACTTTACCCTCAGATGACTGCAAACTATTGCAAAACAGAAATGCAAATGAACCCAGGCCTACCCAATTTTTTCCTCTGCTCTCCAGAAGTACCAGCAATGAGACACCTCTTCTGCAGGTCCTTCTCTTGCCCATGGCTGGCCACTGCCTAGGGATCCTGTGGTCATTCTTTGGTGTTCTAGGCAATGTCTGCACTGGGATGCTGGAAGAATCAAACAATTCCTACCTCACCACCTGTCTCTGGAACTGGAGCCTTTGGGGTTAAACGTATTTTAATTTACATGCATTGACATCATACCTTGAACAGATTTTTGCGAGTTTTCCTCTGGATCACAAACAGAGATAGTAGCTAGATTCAACCATCACCGCATACACCCAGTCATGAACTGAGCAGAGATGCAGTACCTGCAGCCAGCCAGGGGGCAGAGCAAGGTGCAGCAGGGCAGCTCCGCAGCACCACATGCACAGCTCTGACCGCAGCACAGGCAGCCAGCAGGGCTGGAAAAGGGCTAGCGCATGGGTGGCAGAAGGCATGCACCAGTCTCAAGCATTTCTTGCAGTGCCCCCGTCAGAGTCTGTGTTGCCTTTTGCTTTGCCAAGAGTTTATCTTGATTTTTGTGCAATAAAATCATGTTAATTAAACTGTGGATGAATAGAAAGGCCCTAAGTCAACATTTGCATTTGGAAAAGACTGGTTAGAACAGCTTAGGAATTGATTCCGCTTTATTAAAGCACCTGTTCACCCGGGGAACATTTTAGCAGCAATCAATATGTAATTAAATCTTTATTGATGTTTTACAATTGCTTTGTTTCCCAGCAATTATGTTGATAGAATCAGCTTCTCTCAGTTGTTCCTCCTTCCCCAGCTGATCCCATCACCTGTGAGCCCTGGGGCACCTCACCTAACACCTCCTGGCCTGTTGTAGGTATGTGGGCACCACCATCACACCCAAGACCACTGCACTAGGCACGTGCCAATCAGCACAGAAAGCCAGCCTCTGGCCTCAGTAACCAGGTACAGGGGCTCCAGGATGATTTAAGTACAAAAGTTTCACTGAAGCCCACAGAAAAGGGATGGTTTTTTTTGTTTTGTTTTGTTTAGTGGTCTATTGGTCTGCCTCTGGGTGACTCCTCTTTTCAGGTGACGAAGAAGAAACTGGCAACATCCTAGCTGGCCTCTGTGTTGTTATTGAGGATAGATTGTGATTCCTGAGAGTTAAGGCAAGGGGTGAATGCTATGTTTGTGTGGATTGGTTGGTAAGGGGATGTAGGAAGATGGCTAGTAGGGCAGGGATGGTTCAAGTTCTATAGGTACATTGCTCAGAAAGGAAAATGGGTGATATTGGTGGTAGGGAGATGGCTGGACCAGGTGATCTTGAAGGCCGTTTCCAACTTTAATGATTCTATGATCCCTTGCAGCTGGGGTCACTGGTTTCACTGCCTGCCCAGCCTCCAGAAATGCAGACATTGCGGGTACAAACTATTTACATCATTCACACTCCCTGCTTTGGCAGTTCCAAATTCCCTTCTGGCCTGTCCTACAAAACACCCAAAACATAGAGGCTCTGGCTCCTATTTTTACTAATGCCTCATCATGGGGATCTGGTTAGAAGCCAGCAGTTCTGCAGAGCCCCTGTGCCACATGGAGGCATGCAGCTGCAGGGTGAGAGTCAGCGGACCGAAGCAGAAGTGCAGTGTCAGGAGGGGGACACGGCCAGAGGACACACCACAGGATTTAGACCAGCCGAGAGGTCAACCACGCCATGCTCGACGTGGAGCAGGGCCTCGTCCTCCTCCTCGCCCCGCATCCCTCCCGCCGCCGGGCGCTGAGGCCTGGTCCCGCCCGGCGGGGTGCAGCGCGGCCGGCCCCCAGCAGGTGGTGGTGCCGGCACGGCTTTCCCTGCAGGGGCTCCTTTGGGGGTGCTGCCAGGGCCGGCTGGGAGCTGGTGTCCTGAAAACCTGGAGGACCCTGGGCTGTGGTGCCTGGAGCAGGCCACCATGCCTGGGCAGAGGCGGGTGGCAGCCAGGCTACAGCTCTGCACCACCCGCAGCACCTCAGTGGTGCTGCATGAGTGCTTGCAGCACCTCTGTCCCGTTAGAAAAACTGGGACAGACCCCCCCAAAAAGTGAGCCTGTGGGAGATATTAAAAGGCCTGGGAATTAAAAATTTTTGGTGAGAGGTTAGGTGATACGTACTAATAGACCTAGCAGTTACAGGGGGAACGAATAGATAAACTCAGCGTAGATAAACTGAGGTTAAAAATAAAAAATCAACCACAATATGAAACTATCAGGAAGTTCAGAAATATGTAATGAAGGCAATTTTCTCTCTCACTAATGTCTGTAAAAACAACCGAAAATCTAGTTATTCACCAGTAGCAACCAGGACATTTATGACTCAACTTGGGTGAATATTTTCCCAGGAAAAAATAAGAAAAAAACAAACCCACAGTTTTTCCATTTAGAACATTTGCATAAGAAGCTTCTGATTTTAGGGGTGAGGAAGAGACTTAGCAGAAAGAGCATGAAGTCTGCAACCCAGGCCACTGAAAAGTATGGTTGAAAATATATTTCAGTGACAACTTTTGTATTTTACTTAATGTTATTTTTAGAAGTCATTTTTGTTTTGAAAAGACAGCCTTTCTATTTACTGAAAATAGATCCCTCCCCGCAACTAGAAAGATATGCATCATCCCCATTTAAAAGAAAAACATTTATGTCCCCAGAAATCTCCTTATTAATCATAATAAGATTTTCCTCATCTCTATGTCTTTAGGGCTGACCAATAGTCAGATATCAGGGTATCATCGTACCAGGCACTGTCAAGAGTTCATAAAAGAAATCTGTCCCTGTGCCAGAATTGCTTGTTCAGGCACAATGTGGAAAGTGGATAAAAGAGCCGAGACCAAGTGTAGTGAGTCTGATACATGCTACTACAAAGTCTTGATTCTGCTGTGCCTCAGGATGTTTGGGTGGTATTTGAGAAACATGCCCAGGAGCTTATGATTTGTATCTCACCTAAAGGTTGCTTAAACCTCAGTTTCTGTGTTAAGATTGTGTTCATCAGTTCTTGACAGGTGAAGAAGCCTGGGGCTCATGAACTGCAGGAAGTCCAGAGGACCTGGCAATGGCATGCCACCACAGCAGGATGTTCCCCTGACTGGGGGGCATCATCTAGCTGTGCAGCTCTCCCACACCCCACAAAGACTGAGCAAAGAGCCCCTCTTAGTCACTTTTTAGTCCAGGTGAGAAATTGGGAAATTGCTAGAAACAAGCACTTAAAGAATCAGAGATTTCTGCCCTTCACAATGCATTAAAAGAAGAGAAATTGCACAAAATGAAATGGAAGCAAAAAAACAAACACAAACGGAAGTTTTTTTTAAAACCATTATGGAAGTAAAAAGTTTTTAATGTGTACTAAGCATCCATGTTTCCCAGGGAGCTTTGGAAATTTTTACTAAATTGATCTCACCTACCCCATCTCCCTTCCACCCCCTCGCCCTCCTTGAATTAATGGAAGGATGTTCTGTGTGTGCATTTTCAGGCACTTATTCTCCAAATTTGCTTTCTGTATCCATTTCAGCATCTTCCTCCTAGATTTTGTCAGTCACTGCCACAGAGATTTAGCAAGGCTGTCTTGTAATCACCGCTGGTGTCATCCTGATAGGGGGAAAATTAAAAAAAAAAAAAAAAAAAAAAAAAAGGTGAGTATAGAAGTCCGTCTTTATAAACTGGCTGCTGCCTTTGTCAGTGGATGGGATATACCCCCACAACAAAAACACTTTGGAAAGATCAAGCCAGATTTCAGCAGGGTCACTGCCAGCTGAAACCATCAAAAGTGAACAGAAACAAAGCCCATAGCTTCCACCTGAAACAAAATTTATCAAGTCCAATTCTTTTCTTTGGAATCCCAATGAGTAACTGATCAGGGCTCCATCCCACAGAGTGGCACAAAAAGTCAGCATGAACAAGAGAAACCAATACTGTTGTGTTCAGATTTTACATCCCTAGTATTTGTGTAGTGTTCCCTCCCTTACAGGAAGGGAATGAGCAGTTAGCCCTGACAAAGGATGTTTTTAAGAAAGCCACAAATATGGTCATTTTGGTCTAGAGAAGAACTACAGAGAACATCCTGAGACAGAAATTTTACTCCCTTTGAATATTTTGTGATGACAGGTATAAAGGCATTTCCACTTCTCAGAGGAATGAATATTCCATACAGACCCTCGAAGACTGATCATTAATCAACATGACAGACACTGACAGTGTCAATTAGAAGAAAGGGCCCTCATTACAGAATGAGACGTCCCATGGGGACTGATAAGCATAGGGCTTTTGTGCCATTTGCACTAGGGGAAAGGGATGCCCCAGAGACCTTAAACAACAAATTATAAAACCCAGCTTTTCAGACCTAATAGAAAACATGGCTTTTTGCTAGGGGAGGGTCCTTTGTCCAGTGCTGAGACTCAAGCACCAAGAAATACAGTAAGATTTGACAAGGTTCAGTTTATAAACTTAACTCACCACAGCATGGACCAGGCCTTCATTTGGGATAAGTCAGTTTAAAATAAATAAATAAAAACACAACTGCTTTGATTTACATGGCACTAGTTCTAGGTAGTAAAGGACAGCAGAAAAGAGAAGATGGCACAGCATGGAAAATGTGTAACAGGGATAATTTAATGCATCTAGATTCATTTAGGAGATCACGAAGAACACATGAAAAGCCTAGAGCAGTCTCTCATCAGGTTTGGTTTTGCCCACGTCACATTTTTCTGGGCAGGTTAGGAATGCACATAATGACTAAGAGCTATTATATCAAGATGCTGCTTACCACAATCATGCTGGAGAGAGACTGTCCTGCAATCCGCTTGAATTCAGCCTTGATAAGATTTAAGTCAACTTCACTTCGAGAAACAATCACCCTTATAAGGGTCCCATCACGGGTGCCAGCCCCCTGAAATAACAGATACATCAGTCTGCAGTGTTAGTGGGCATTCAAGGGATAAGCTGTTGTGAACTGGTCTGGAACTGGGTACATTAGCTTTCAGACATCACTCGGCACACATTCTGCAGCAATCTGCTTTTCCTTCTGAAGATGCAACATCCCCACCACCAAGGGCCACTGTCCTTACTACAAGCCTTCTGTCTCAGAGTGCCATGAGCCTTTGCACATGTCAAATGCAAAAGCATTTCCAGGACTGAAAGAGGGCAATGAATACATACTGCCCTTCTGCAGCAGCACCCATACAACCAGTATTGTGAAGGCACCTGCCTTCAACCAGTATTGTTTAATCAGTCACAGGAAAATAAAATTCACTTCAATAACAAAAACCTTTGGGGGAATAAGAAAATAAACAATCAACTCAGTTTTCCACCAAGTTGGGAGAGCGGACATATTTTATATATCAGTTAAAAATTATAGGGACATTTGTCTGCGGTTGTCTTACATATCGCCATTTGAACTTTTTTTTTTTTTTTTTTTGGTTTGTTTGTTTTAACTGTTTTATTAAGAGCATTGCTTCCTAAAAAGAAAATATCATGGCCCAGTCCATTAAGTTAACATTATGGGCAAAATCCCACTGTGACCAACCTCCTCAAAAAGCTTCTTCCAAAAAAAAAAAAAATACACTGCAATAAATGTCTTACCTTTAAAGCATGGTATAGCCTCTCTGCAAAGTAGCAATGGATGTTCCTCGTGCATTTCACTAGGCATATAAAAAGATTCAGTAAGAATCAATGATAATTGTAGTCCAGGGCAGCAGGCTCAACAGATTCAGCTTTTCCATTCACTCAAGAAGTCTGCCCCTAGGACATGAACTAAGTATCCTTTACTTCCTACCAGAGATCTTTATAAAGCAGATCCATCCCATGACAGTCAACTGCTGCAGGAGGAAAGACAAGAAACTCAGGCAAAAGAAAGGGAAATGAGACACTTACCAATAGCCAGCATAGCATCCTCTAGTGAGCCACTAGTCTCACTCCTGATGCTGTCTTCTATGCTTTTACCAGCAAGTTTCTGGTATTCTTCAAACACTGTTTGAAACAGAAAGCACTTTGAATTTTCACCAAGCAATTGCTCAGACATTTTGTACCCAACATTCACAGGTATTGCTTGTGTGGTGATATGAAAATGAATATCCCACTAAAGCAATGACCACATTTGAAACAACTTCAGTAAGCATTAGTCAAGTCCAGAAATCAGCTACAAAAAACAGCTTCACAAAAACCTATCTCCAAGAAAGAAGTATCTGTATGTACACAAAGCAACTAATTGATCAGAAGGGGCTTAATTCCCTGTCTTAATTTGTAAGAGCAAGTTCAGTCAACCTCACATTCATTTGGAAATCTGTGTCTTCATCACTGCATTTAACCACACAAATGAAGTAGGCTCCAGAAGGATAAGCACAACTATCATTTGGTCCTGTTGCTGTCACTAGCTTCAGGAGCCAAAATAGAATCAAATTAAGTCTAGAACTATGCTCATGGCCCTTGGACATTTAAATGATGACAACAGTTTGGGAAAACTTAACCACAATTTAAAAGCAACTCAGAAAAACAAAAACAAAACAACAACAAACAAACAAACAAACAAACAAAACACAAAACATAGTAAACAGATGCAGATTGCAAGCTATATAAACTCCCACATAAAATATCAGCAGAGTCATTGTTCCCTTTATATACTCTGGATACAGATTCTGGTTCCAAACTACAGATCCCTGTTTTGATTCCTAGCTTTTACACTAACAAAAAAGGAAACTTGCTATGTAACACAATGTATATCATACTGAAGTTTGCACAGCATTCAGGATCATACCCCTAAACATTAACACACAGATATTTTGGTGAAAGGTACTACTACAGAACAGACAAATGGATACATTCTCAACTCAGACCTATTCTCCATGTTAAAAAAAATTAGTTGCAACAAATACATGCAAGTTTTTTAAAAATAAACTATTACAATCTGCTTTAGTGCAGAGGAAATCAGATTCATTTCCTTGATAATTTAGTATGTCCCAAAGATTGTTTACATCCAGACCAACTGCTGCAATTAAGTTTTTAAAGACAGACATGGCCAAAGACTAGAGTCAGCTTTTTTGTTTTGTTTTGTTTGTTTCTAAGTGCTGTTGGGAGATTAAGTTTAAAAACACAAGGGGGAGCTGGCCTCCAAGGGCCTTGAAAATAGTCTCCAAAGACTTCAGCTTGAAAAAGTTCAGGCACACCTAGGTCATCAACAGCTAAATTTATCAACTGAGCTCCAGTGAATTCACACACTACTTGATGTGCTTGGATCAGGGACAACATAACATCTGTTAGTCAGAGCCTTGGACTGCTTCAAAAGTCTTGAGATGACAAGGCCAGGTCTCTGCTGCTTCATGCTTTGGGGAGCTGAGGGCACCCTTAGCTGGAGCTGGGTTATCATCTCCCCTCCCAAGCAGCCTCCAATGCTCTCAAAAGAACCTAGGCCAAAACTGGAAGAGTCTCCCTGTGGTTCTCCAGCACTGGCGTTGTCAGTGATTTTCTTCCAAAAGAAACCCATGTCCAAGGAGTCATGAGCCTGTAGACTGCACACTTCTATCCAGTTAGGAAGGGACTCTCTCCCCCTAGGCTTATAAAAATAGCTATACCATCTAGCCATCACTGCTGTATCAGGACTCCTGTATAAGCAGTCTGATTTTCAGTTGCACTGAATCTACATAAGCTTCAAAGCTGCTGGCAGCTTTTGGGCACTGATTGGGCAAGGATTAGTAGGCAGACTTTGATGTTTATTTCTGATCACCTGAGCTTTGACATCTGTATCCCTGCCTCTTCTTTTTTGGCTAGGATGATTTCTCATTTCAGATGCTTAGGAACATGGACTGCTTCATACCTTTCATCAGGTGTGTGGCACTCCTCGTGCACAGGATGGTGATGAACTGTATCTCATCGGTGCCCCGTATCTTCTCCCCAGCAGTATAGAGAGTCTGAAATTTAACACACTATGGTTAGATTTTCTGTGCATGCAGCTGGTAAAGGAACAGCATTTGGCTTGAGGTACTGCTTGGGTAACAGGTCTCAAAGTAACCTAAAGTACTGTATGAACTAGACTCTACTAGAGTAGTTGACTGTGTAGACCCTTGATTGTGTCTTCTAGTGAAATTGGGGCAGTAACTATCTCCACCCTTTCTATCCCTCCTGAAGCAGCTGGAGCAGCCAACAGTGCTACTGAGGTTTCTTCCCTATTCTTCAGTGTACCTCTCCACAATGTCTATATATTTCTACATGTAAAAAGCAGTGGAGCCTGAGCCCACTTCTCATCCTTCCTGTTTGGAACAGCAAGACTCAGCAGTGCAGGCAAAACTGAAGAACTCCAAGCTGCTTCTGCTTCAAGAAGGCCCCTCCTGAAACTGTTATGGCTCCAGCCCCATGCTGACCTGGACTCTCCTATCCAAGGATCCTGAAATTCAAGATAGGCAGGATGCAAGCATATCACTGATCATGGGCATTTGAGAGTACCTGTGCATCCTGGAGAGCCAATGCAGTATCCACGTAGAGAGTAGCATTGTCCCTCTCACCCTATGAGAAGAAAAAGACAGACACCATTTGCTCTCATGAATTATTTTCCACACGGGGATCACAGAGTACATGCTAGACAAAGAACAATTCTCCTCCTCAGTTATTTTTGCAGAGTACTCAGTCAGTAATGTTTCAGGCAACACAAGAACTAACTCCTTGACTGAAATCAGTAATGTGAAGTGGAGCCAAGAAGTTGGTAAGTTATTCTGCTTCTTGGCAAGAAAATTGAGAAAATTCAATAGGATAAATAAATCCAAATGTGCTCTCAGCATTTAGGTGACAGACTCTAGAATAGGGTTGAATCATTGTTGAGATTTTTTTTAAAGACTCCTATACAGTGTAGTGACACATGCATGTAAAAGTGAGATGTTTCCGTGCAGCAGAGCTGACTGTTCCCAGCTCTCTTACTGCTGCTGAGGGAGGGTTCCCTGCCTCAGTCACATCAAAGCTGAAAACAGAAATCCAGTTCAAGCGATGTGTTTGTCACTGTAGTTTGTGGTAATTGTGACTGCATTGTCCCTTCTATCGCACGTCTTCTCCAAAAAGTAATAGAAAAATGAAGATCTTTGGATCCTCTTTTCTCTAACATTACCTGAAGAAGGCAAACTAGAATCTGTTCAAAATATCCACTTGTTTCTGATTTTATGTCTTCTTCCAGATCAGAACCGTATTCTACACAAGAGAAAGAGAAGAACAATGGAAGTATTTATTTGGATGTTATGATCAGGATATCACAAGTCATCTGAGGACATACACTAATCAAGGTCACTAGTGAAAAAAGGTGGGCTGAGGTCAGCATACCCTCTCAGTGATACCCAGACAGGCACTCCCATCTGACCAAGTGTACCACTAGCTCCAATGACAAAGGCATAAACCCATGGCTAATGTTAGGGATATAGTTTGAGGGACCAAAGAAATAGTTACAAATATATTTGACAGATTCCCATGTACAGCACATTTAAGGGAGAGAAAAAGCCAAGTGTACAGCTGTAGCTTTATTTGCCTTCTGGCAATGGTTGTGCTGGGCACCACAGACTAAATTTGTGATTTGCTGGCCTTTTCCTCTGACTGGAAGAAAGCTAGAGAGGGATTTTTCAAATTCACTCAGTTCTGTTTGCCAGGTGGAGTTAGGCTGCACCTTCTTGCTTCTACAATCCCCTTTTCCTGCTGACAGTGTTAGCTGGTAACACCATTCCGCTGTGCAGTCATGCAGTGGCACATTGCTCTGACCACACAAACCAGAGCCCCAGGCACTTTACCTTCTTTGTACGCCTTGATTATCTCTCTGATCTGCGCCTTTGTTCGTGATGCCAGGATCTCTATGATAACACCTTCACTTGTTCCCACACCCTTTGATGGAAAACATAGTGGAAAAAAAAGGTAGAGAAAGATATCTAATGATGCAGTGAAATTTACTGCTAGAAAAGTATGGTCAAACGAGGAGTCTTACGGCAGCAAAGGGCGAGGCTGTGTGCTGAGCTGTGAGAAACTGTCAAGATGAAAACTGTAGACACAAAGCACGTTTGGTTTGAGTGTGGATTCATTTACTGAGATGCCCAATTTGTAAAGGATGATTGTGTGTAACCCTGCACTTCTGCAATGCATTTTTGGATCTGGATCTTTGGTGGACAGTATCAGAGGGATGTGGGGGCACTAATGTTTGTCTAGTCAGTACTTTGTACCATTAAAAAAATACTATATCAACAGGCAGGATGCCAGTCAACCCCAGATTGGGCCTTGCACCAACACTCATTAATTTCTTTGATTTTTTTTAAAGGTTTCACTGTTCAGGTGGGGTGTCATAGCAGCAACTTTGGCCCAAGGTCACTGAGCTCCATTCACAAGATGCACTACAGAAAGCATTGAAGAGATTCTACAACTACACATTAGAAACTCATCTGTGGATGTTTATCTGTTGCCAAAGGCAATTTTGGATCCACTGTTACCTTCCCCAGGCTTTGAGACACATACATACAGAAACTCATATACATATTACATATAAATATTACAGCAGCATTCCCCTCCCCCCCCAACATACGCTGATAGCACAACTAAATATTTCTCAAAGGGTACTGTTAATAATGAACTTAATAATCACCCACTAGCCCAGTTACTATCACTTTTCATTAATAGGCAAAGTTACAGGAAATGAACTTTGGACCTATGCTACTAAAATAGCAACATGCAGTTTGCTTACCTTCATGGCATCATACAGCTCCTTTGCATCATACTTGTACGGGGGATACATAAGAGCCACAATGAGCCTCTCAAAGTCGCCACTCAGTTCAGACTTCAGGCTTTCAATCAGATCCTGTAGAACATCACCATGCTTATCACATACAAAGCCTCAAAGGTTCTCTTTCCTGCCCAGTTTCTATCCCCATGGCCTACAGCCGTGAAGCTGAGTGACATCATTGTGTTGACAGTTTATTAGAAAAGGTCCTGGGGGCTGGAAAAGGCACCTAACTCCAAAATGGATTTTGTCTAGGTCCTTCCACTTCCATTGTTCCCCAGTACCAAGCTTCCCCCAGGTAATAATTTTGCAGCAGAGCAGGGAAGATAAACATCTTCCTCCAACCTGTTTTAGACAGGGAGCAGAACCAGGAGCTGAAGGCCTTGAACTAAGTGAAGGATACAACCAACATCCAAAGCCTACACATGCACACACACATAGGACTTCTGCAGAATCAGGCATGCAGTCTGTTTAAAGACAGGCTTCAAACCTTCCTCTCATTATCATATAGCTTTTTTAGGGTATGCCTTGCCCTGTTTCAGTGGGTATATGGAATGAAACCATTCTATTCATTGTCCCATACACATTTGCTTCCCTTTCTTAGGTTCTTTCAAGGCAGTTCCTGTTCCATCAGGGTTTTTTGAAGATTTCCTGTTTCTATATTGACCCAAGAGCCTATATTGCTCATTGCTAATAACTTTCCTTCCCCCACACTTTTAGATGCTGCTCTCACACATCTGGCTACACCATTGGGCTGGTGGAAGAGTTTGCAGCACAAGTGTTTCTAATGAGAGTAAGATTTTATCAAAGACAGAAAGATAGCCACATAAAAACATGATTGTCAACAATTGCAGTTTGTTTTCATTTTTAGAATTTCCAAATAAATGTAATGAAATAAGTATTTAAATTGAACTTTATCACTTAGAAGAGCCCCACACCAGCCCAATAATTTACTCAAAAGGCTACTTAGAAAAGTATAACTTTGTTATAGCTTCAAAAACAATAAGGAATTACACTTTAAGACAAAATGGATTTTTAAAAAGTATTTCTGGTCAAAATGCCTTTTAGAAAGAAAATTACAATCACTAGACGAAAACCAGTTTATCCCACCACAAATTAATTTCCCATATTCACCCCAGGCCTTATTATCAAATATTAACCTGTCTGTTTGCAAAAGACCTGCATATTGTTTACACCGTGCTTGCAGGATGAACTGTACACCCATTAACTACATCCCACACGCAGTGAAACAGTGACTGAATATGGCTTTGTTTTGGAAGAACCTTTCCAAACTGTCCTTTGAAGGATTTGGCAATCAGTTGACGCTGCATATTGCTCCTCTTAGTTAGGACATCAATTATAGCTTGTTCATCAGTCCCTATGGAGAGCAACAAAAAGCCATAAACACAGTGCACAGAATAATAATAATAATCGCAATTCAAGTAATGAGACAACCTCCCCTAGTTTATTGCCTTCATGATGTAGAAATTCAATTACGTCTTGCAGAAATGTGGATTTTGAATTATCCACATTAAAATAAATAAAAAACCATCTCTAGCTGCAATTTTCTTCAGGAATGGCTTTTAACTGAGCAACTATAAATGCAACATAGAATTTACACATATGGATGGAGTCAACTCACCAAGCCCCTTCATGGCCTTGTACAGAGTTTGAGCATCAGGTACAGGGTCAAAGTTTAAAGCACCTGTCACAGACACACCCTCTGCTTCACTCTGAAAAATAAGAAAAAATACAACACTTCATTCCTGCATTTTGTCAGCTCAAGAAAGGGTATTTTGGAAAGTAAATTAATATTATCCACTGCTTACACATGTGGAAGACAGAAAAGTTGAGGGATTGGTTCAAGGCATTCTTCAGAGCAAAGCTCAGAAGACAACACAAGTTTTTTTCCCTCCACTTGCCTGTGCCAGCCTCTGGGTCCAGGCAGAAAAACGAGGTCAAGCACTGTTGCAGAAGTCATTAGGTGCAGGTGGTCTGGCAGAAAAAGCTGAGTAGCCTGGACTTTCCCATTCAAGCCTTTCTACAATGCTTAAGAGCACGTATGCTGTCATATCATACTGCTATTAAGTGCCACAGTTTCCAGTGCTTTGGTACAGAGTGGTTTTATACATAGCATTTCAGTTTCATGGAATACATATGCTCTCACAAACCATGTTTCTAGTTAGCAGCTTTATTCTGCTGCTGCTTCACTCAAGTACAACTAGTTTCACATAAGGAAGCACCTCCTTGGGAAGGATTTGGGCCAAGAGGCTACTTTGAAGGAACAGATCCATTTGGAGAAGTGCAGTTACAATGTTCTTCTCTGAGCTGAGAGCCAACTACACAGCAATTCTCCAGTCAGACCCGTAAGGCACAGCTAGCATCAGAGTAATAGGGCAGAAAGACGCACTGGGATTTACTCCAGTCACCCTAAGATAGTAAGGACATCAACCAGAACACAGGCTTAAGAGCTTCTGCTTAACCAAAGCTGTTAGGCAAGGGAATTGGCTTGAACACGCTGACATTTCCAACAATAATGTCCTATCAACAGGGAAGTCTGTGAATGGTTAGTCATAAAGAGTCATCACCACTTTATTCCAATAACTGCAATTTTCTTTTCCTTAGCAGCAGAGAGATTTAAGCTTTCCCAGGAAACTGCTGTATTCTCATAAATGGACTTGTAGGGATATGATTAATATCAAACTAATGATATCAGCATGACTTGATGGATTTTTTCTAAGGGGGTGGCCTCACAGTCAGGTAAAAAGCACCTTCAATCCAGAGCTTATGGAGCATAAGTAATCACTAATGCTGTCCCATATGACTTGCATAATATAGACCTCCAAGTGCCACCCAGCAGCCTCCTGCTCTGGTGTAAATTCCTTTTGCTCCTCTTTCCTTTGTGACAGAGGGATCTTCCCCCCCTTCTCATTGCGCCGTCTCAGGTCATTCATGCCCTCCCCAGAGAAAAATCCTTCCCAGAGCTAACCTTCAAGCAATCTTTGCCAGGTAGAAAGGTTTGTGGAAATTCCCTGCAGGACCTGCATTGCTGGCATTTTTTATTTTTAAGTAAGAGTCTGGAAGATTAATGTCATGCTCCTGAGCACACAGCCAAGAAACACTAGGCCTAGCCCAGCACCACAGCTGAGGCATAGCCATGCCATGCTGCACAGATACTCAGGCTGGCTCAGGGCAAGCTCGTTCAGGTGTTCTTGTCCAGTGCTCTACTGGGAGACATAGCTGGCAGGTGTTTTCATGCCAGCCAAGCTCTGGGAACAGTATCAAACAACCAAAAAATGATGAGCTTCAACAGAAGCTGTATGTTCAGCAGACAGCAAGATCTGGAAGAACTCGTGTTTGCTGAAGTTTGCTTCACAGCCAGTACAGCAACAGAATCCTGTGCCACCACACCCTGCTCCAGGTAGGGAGAGCAGCTGAGGAAGGGACTGAATCAATGGGAAACTTCTCACTAGATGCAACTTCGATTACGTCCCAGTGATTACTGAGCAGCAAGTTTAAGGCTGTGGTGAAGCTGTCACTGCAGAGCCACCCCCAAAGGCTTGCCATCAGCCTGGAACAGGAGGCCTGGCCAGGCTGTTGGGCAGGATCAGAGCAAACACTCCTTTTCTGCTCCCCTGTGAAGTCAGCCAGTACCAGCAAAACTTCCCCAGAAAGCAAGATACACTTATCTGTCTGATTTTGCTCTGAAATAGATGGACAGTCCTCTCTAGCTGCACTCAAAGGCTCATGTGAAAGAAATGCTCTGGATCTATGCCTGGTGACTCAGGGTAAGAGGCAGTGCTCAGCTTTCATTTGGAGGCAGCAGTAACAAATCAAACAATGGTCCTTTTTGGTATTAATTCCAAGAAACACGGACCATCCTCTTTCAAGTAGCTTACTCATGACTCACTCATAGGCTTGATTCTCTGTGTTCCAGCACAGGTACAATCACAGTCAGTTTCCAGAGAAACACTATTCAGTTTGGTCTTGTTTTCCAGATGAATTGATGCTATAATTACCTAACTGAAACTACTCAAAGCATCCATGCAAATCTCCTGGTAAGATGAATAACTAGTGCAAAAGCAATGTAATCCGTGTACCCTGCAGCTGATGATGTGAAAAGCATTCTACTTATAAATTAAGGGTAAGGGGATTTAAAATGTATCAAAATATATATCCTATCAAAGTGTTTTCTAACCTAAGGAGTAGTTCATCAAAATCCTGAAATGTGGGTTACAGGTGGGGTTATTGTTTTTCAGTGGAAAATTTCTGAGAGTGTTTCATATTTTTCATAGTTTGCATTTGAGTTGTATTTTTATGGAGGATTTTGAAAAACAATTTGTTTTTAGCTACTCCTCCACTGCCTGCCTGTCTTCATACCTCCACCCCTACAACACCAACAGATAAGAGTCCTCTAGAGCTTTCAATGACTTTTCCTCCTTTTCTCACTACGTTTCTAAATGATTTCCAGCTTGGAGGGTGGAGGCAACAGATCAACATAAAGGGAAAAATTAAAGTGAGAGTTCCTCCAAGCTTTGGAAAAAAAAAATCCATTTTACTATACTAACTTCCAAAAGAGTGGTGACCGGGCAGGGAGAGACTTTTCCACCAGTACTCCAACACATGCCATTCTCCAGCAGCTATCTTCTAGGCCTTAGCTTGTAGATATCTAGAGATAAAGTCCCTGGGGAAACCTAGCCTTCCATAAAAGCTAATGGGAGAGCTGCCACTGAACTGTATGTGGAGGCTGCTTCAGGGCACCCCACAACTCCCAAAGCCACAAGAGTTTAAAAGAGAACAAACAGCATTTCTGGCTTGTAGCAGACAGGCAGGGCGTCCAAGTCCACAGCGTTGCAGCAATATTCAAAACCCAGAAAAGAAAGACACTGTAGCTTGACAAATTATACCTCCCTCCATGACCACAGCCTGCCAGCACGCTGGGGACAGGCCAGTGCCCTGAACCCACTGCCAGAGGTGAAGGAAGGGACAAGGAGACTGCAGCGTTCATACCTAATGCAGACCTCTGCTGTGCAGCTTTGCTGATCCCCGGTACCATATCCCCATGTACACATAATTATCCCTCTGCACCACTCAACTGAAGGGGCAGGGAGAGTCTGGTCTTCTTGAAGCCAGCATGCATATTAACACCTTCTTTAATTAAGGTTATGGAAGTGCTGAAAACTATTTTATAGTCAGAAAATCGGTAAACAAGTTTGGATGATCTTTAAAGGGAAACATTTCATTCCCACACAGTGCCTGATAGAGCTAGCAAGTTAACTTATTATATTGCCAAAGAAGTCAAGGTGTTTCACTTCACTATTTCCTCTACTTACCCAAGCCTTCCACCATGCCATTGCAGTGTCAGTAGTGATACCTGGGCCTGTTGATGAAGAAAACCACACGCATCACACCTCACAGTTAGGGAATCTGAGATTTGAAGAGGGTGGGGGGAAAAAAGAGGAATATATATATATATATATAATTATTTTTTTCAATAGACTTACCACAAGAAAATTAGAATAACTGTGTTCCTCAGGAGGCTTATTCCCTCTGGAAGCAGCAGAATGTAACTGGACTCTGTGCTGAGAACTGGCAGGTATAACCCATCCTTATCTACAAATTCCATGGGGCAACGCCCGCAGACACTGCTTAACCTGTTTTGCATGTATGATCTCATAGGGAGAGATCGAGTTGCTTAATAAACCAGGCTTCCCCTGTGAGGAGCCCTACATTCAACCTCAGTTGACTAATGCTCATTGTAATTTTTCCACTGCTTCTCCCCCACACCCTAACCCACTAACATTTTAGCCTCTGGCACTGACATGACATGCAAATTAAAGCCAGGTAGTTTCTTGGCATTAAACTCCACTAAGACCCAGTGAGTTCTGCTACAATGAAATAAACCACTCTCACGTTATTAAGGACTCTTTCTATTTCTACCAATCTGGATGACAGCAAAACAGGACTCTCAAAACTTAACAAATGCTCACCTACATCCCTTCTTTCAAAAAAAACTATTAAAAAAACACTAAGTCAACACCCAAACATGCCCTACATGTCATAGCAAAGCTCAGTACAGCAGCAGACTGTATACTGACTCAGGAGGTCTCTCCCTGTCATGTAACCTGGACTCACACAGCATGAGCAAGAAGCATCTCTAGGCTAACACAGAACCAGCACATTTCAGGCTAACTGCTCTCAGCAATGTCAGTTCCAGCAAGGTTACCGTAAGGCTTGCTATTACACGTTAACGCTTAGTGCAACGTGAATATTTTTTCTTTTTTGTGTTCATAGTAGGAGCCAAAAGGCTCTTAATACTTAAATTTAGAGAAGTGTTTCTGTGAAACCAGCTGAAATATCTTACGGCCGTAGCAATATTTTCCTGTCTAGACTTTTGTCAGAACCCATCACGCCCGTATTATTTATTTGTTTTTAAATGGAAAGCTGCCCTGATGGAAGCATTCCCATCAGCTATATCTTAACCCTTGCTGTCCCCTCTCACATTTACAAGCCCACACAGGACCCTGGGTAAACACCAAACCATGGGTCTCTTACGTCCTTCCCACATGCTGTTATTTCACTTAACCCAGCTGGGTCCCCATGGCCTGGGAAGCTGCTCTGGTTATTCCCACTGGAACGAGCTCTGCCAGCTCCTCCTGCCTCAAACCCATCCATCACACAGGGAGGGCAAGTCATGGAGGAGGAGGCACTGTCCTTGGCGTAGAAAGTGTGCAACTAGGGTCCACACCAGCTTGGTTTCCAGTCATGTTTAAGAGGCAGGGTCATCAACAGCACACAGCAAGGAGGGTTCATGAGTGGTCCTTCATTCCCCCTCCTTCACAGGAAGGGTGGTCAGAGCAGGATAGATTTGCTTTTGCTGGATCTCAGGGTTGTGCCTGGCTGCTTACATATGCCTTTTCCCTGTGTTGGGATTTAATTAGGTCAGCTTGCCATGAAGGTCAGCTTTCTTGAGGACTCCATGGACAAAGAAACCCTTCTAGACAGAAAGTCACAGAGGGGAGCAGAGACCAAACCAGAGAGAAAATGGGAAAACGTCCAACCAGTCATTTTTGCCAGCACAAACTAAAAAGGCTGTAAAGGGACATTAGAAGGGATTTTAACAGGGGAATTAGAATTTAACGCAGAGGAACAGTGGCCAGATTTTAAGAAATCAATATGAATGGGCTAGGTAAGGTCTGGAGAAACTGAACCCTGAGCAATCCCTCTTCAGGTATGGTGCTATTGCTCTGAACTGATTCCTGCTCTTCATTCATTGTGGTTTATCCTGTAAGAATTGATCACTTTGTCAGCTGTGAGTTGAACTCTATTGCAGTATTGTCTCAGTTCATGATGAATGCAGCTTCAACGCAGTAAGGCTCAGAGCAGCGCTGCACAAGCTTCATGCACATGAGAGCAGTCAATGCTCTCAGGCCAGCACAGCAGGAGGCACACACTGCAGTCCAATGCCCTTTTTGCTTGGGCAGAGTTTTTGTTTTGAACAGCTTAGGTTTACATACTCATCTACACATCTTGGCCCTCCCATACCATACATGTTGTGCATGTGAGTGAACTTGTCTGTGGTTCATGTACTTTACTGTTATGTACCAGGAACACACACACACCTTTTACAGCAGCAGTAGAACCTCACATAGTGCAGTGATTATCCACAGGATCGTGCAAAATTCCCAAAAGGGGTAGAAGACAATACACAGGTTCCCCCAAGCCTCACTGTCTCACACACACACAGAGAAGTCATTTCTGCATCCCTGATAAAGTGAACTCCAAATTCACTAGAAATACTGTCAGAAGAACACTGCCCAGCAATACATTAAGGTGGTTAAAATTTGACCTCATGATCCTGCTTGTTTGCACTGTGGTACCACCACAAAACAGTCATCTCTAAGCCATCTGCAAGAGTGTCATCTGAGTGGTGGGTCAGTCATATTGTGGGTACAGACATCCACAAAGTGTCTCCACAGTGAAGGTCTCTCAAGCCTCAGCCCTGAACACCTCCAAGCTTTCAGCAAGTCCCTGCTTCTGCCAGTGTGCCTGGCCAAGTCAGCTGTTGGCACGGCTATCAGCCACCAAAAGCGGTCAGAAACCTCCAGAAGAAGCAGCACAAGCACCATAACTAGGTTTGGTTTGTGTGTCTTTAGGCCACTCAAGCCAAACCCATTTTCAGCTAGACGTAACGAAGAAGGTGCTCTGCACTTAGCTTTTTCTTGACACCGCACTTGGGACTTTCCAAGCTTGAACTGGGGACATTGGAGCTACCTCAGTACATACCAAGCCAGTGTAAGGAATGCTATAGAAGAATTCATGAGCAGGACTGGATTTTGCTCAACCTTGTTCAAGCCCATAAAAGACCTGAAGTATTAAAAAAAAAAAATAAAAAGAGTGCTGATAGCCTTCAAAAGGTTCATTACTTACATTGCTTCAAGAATGTACCACCCAGTAAGATCTGACTGCTCTGTTTTAGGTTGGACAAAAGCTTAAAGGATGCTCTAACATAGATGGAGGGTAGCAGAAGACTTTTAGAGTGCAGCCCTTTTCTCCCCTTCCCTATTTGTAGGTTAGTAAAGTCTGGCCCTGTGCCTGGAAAGTTTGAGGCCAGGAGCTGACTGCTTTGGAACATGAGAGCTCATGCAAAACAGGTCTTCAACTGTCCAGCAATTTTACTTACCCAATGGCTTTTCACTGCTACTAGAACTTTCTGCAGCATGACAAGAACAGAACAGCCTATTGGGAATTTCACCCCCAAATATATATATATATATATATATATATATTTTAAGCCAGGAGCTTAATCATTCTGGAAACAGCAGACCAAAAACACATTGATACTTGATTCAAACCAATAATTTCATAATCATGAAATATTTTACTACGAAAATTTGAGGAAGATAGAGAACACCCCTCAGACCAAGCAGGAGAGAAGTATTCTGCTGCAAAGAAAGAAGATAAACAACATTTTCCAGCCCAGTTTTTAAGTAACACTGTATAGAATCACAGCTCTGATGAGGACTAATTTCAGCAAATATCTCTTAATATCTCTTCCAGTCCTATGCTTTCCAGAACAGGTCATTACCCCCTCACTTTTTAGTCTTCTAGCTCCAGACCCATTACTGACAACACTTTGCCCTACCTTCCAGTGACTTACATCAGTCTCTTGCCCTAACAGCTGCCATGTTTGCAGACCAGGTTACACTCCCTCACTGTACAAACATAACCTGTCTCATCCTGCAGATTTTAAATCAATGTGCAAACAACTCCACAAATCAAGCACTAAGTCTTGATTCTACTACTCCATTCTTTTTTTCCCCTTCTGTGTATTGCTATTTAAATAGATACTATCAGCTGACTACCATCAGGGTTAAGAGCAAATGCCCTTTCATCTACTAACCAGCTCACTATCACCTGAAATCAGATCATTATACGGGAAGGCTGTGTAAATTTGCTAGCAGGCCAATCCAAGCAAAAAGTTATTGTCTGTTTATGAAAGAGGTGTGAGCTGGGGTAAACGAGCAGATGGGAAAGGCAGTAGTTTTCAAAAGAAGAGTATCTGCAATACAAAAATAAAATCACTAAAGTCTAAAAAAATTATACTCACATACCTGGCAGCTCACTGCTCACCCTGCCCTTTCCTCCTGTGACTTTGAACCATCTTTCAAAGTGAAAATGATCCCAAAATAGGATTATTTCCATTTGAAATTCACTAGCTCAGCTTCATTTTCCAAGTTTCCTTTATTACCACAAGCAGCTTTGTGCCAAGTATCATAAGAGAAAACCCATGCCTATATGTTTCAGGGGATGTTCAAGCAGCAACAGTGTAAAATCTCAGGACCTGATTGTGTCTGCACCAGGAGGACTAGTCCCAGGGTCACTGGGGCAGCCAGTGCCACAGGGGACAGTGCACAGAGCTGTTTGCAGGTTAGCAAAGGGTGTGTCAGCTTCACCTTTGCCACACAGGGCCCCTTGGCTACTGGTAGGACAGCCAGGGTGAGGCACTGACACAAACAGAGCAGAGCTTGGCTTGCTTTGGCTCTGCTCTGACTCTGGCTGAGCATTTTTCTGCTCATTCCTTTCTTGCACTAGTGCTGGTGCCAAGGAATTCTTCCCAGTTGCCCTAACAACCATTCCCCACACAAAACAGGCAACTGCTGCTCATGTTTAACCCCAAAGACCAACAAAGAAAGCACCCTCTGAATCAAAACGGGCAAAGGCAGCTCATTTGGGTCTGATGGGGACATGACAGATGCCAGGAGTTCAAATGCCAGCAGTGGGTGTGAGGCAGCATTCAGGATGCATCGGGTGCTTGTGTGTGAAATATTTTGTGCACATCCCCAGTCACCTCTACAGGGATTATTTTTTTACAGAGTCCTTGATGGAACAAGTACAGGGGCCTGTACACAATTAAAGACAGACCTGCTGTTTGAATCAGCCCTGCAATGGAGAAGGATGTACACAGAGCTGCCTAAGGATAACCCCTTGATGCCACCTGCCATGCCCCTGCTGACGTGCTTCACTCTGCAGCAGGGATTGAGCCAGCAGCCCCACATCAGGCTCACTCTGATGCTGATGATGTGGTGCTTTCCCATCAGTAGCAGCTGCATCTGGATGGCTCAAGAGCCACAGAGTTCAAGCATTGTGGAGTGATTGGAGTGATCTATGTTAAGGGAGGTTAAATTTGAAAACAAGAGAACACAGTGTCACTTCTGGTTTGTTGGTAAAATTAGACATAATACTACTTTTTCACATCCTCCTCTACAGCTAGATTTTCCTTCAGCTTCAAAGTGGCTGTATTCCAGCCTAGATCTGGCAACACTGAGGACAGCATCCTGGAGCAGACTCCGTGAGATGCTAGTGGGTCAGCTAGGCTAGTAGCTTGGCTTGCAATTGCTTGGTAGCACAGTCTCTGAACACTGCAATACTGCAAGCAGTACTGTGCCTATGCCAAAGGCCCAAAGCCAGTACACTTCAGACCATGACCCTGGTGAGTGTATAGAAGCAGAGAGCCTATGAGCAAACAGACTGTTCTACTAACTCTAATGGAATTATTATACTTCTAATGTTCTTATATACTATATACTTATATCTTACATACTATATACTTATATACTACATACTTATATCAATATACTTCTGAGGTTCTACTTCTAATTAGGGCACTATTATATCATGATAGAAGAAACAGTTATAGATCAATACACACACACACACAAAACAAAACAAAACAAAACAAAACAAAACAAAAAACAACCCTTTTCCATCAGGTGCAGATGTTTCTCTGTGTTCCTTTGTCACCTATAAAACCAGTGGGAGCTCTGCCAGTGATTGGTATGAGTGCTGAGCCAGACTTAACTTTGGTCCCCCTCCCACTGTGGCAGAATTTTGACACTGCTGAAGTCAGCGTGTCCATGATGCCAGTTACACTGGTGACATTGTGATTGGTATCCTGACTTCTGTTTGTTTACATTCAGGTGTCTTGGTAGAGACAGCAAAGGCACTTGTGTCTCAAAATCTTGACAAAGAAAAACAGAGGCAAGGAGACATAAAGTATTACTTTCCTTTCCCAGAGAAGTGGTCTTCAGACTCTACTCAAGTACCTGTGATCTTCACCATCTAAGCAGACTACTGGGAACCCTTTACATGAACAAAAGTAAATAAGGAAGCTAAACTTTGGTAAATGGTTCTGCCTGTCTGAATTTGTCATTCAATGTATAGACAGGTCACTGAGCCAGATCTCACAATATGGGCACATACATCTGCCCTCTCACCCAGATGCCAGTTTCTGGGACGAACTGAAGAACACACAACTAGAAGTGTGTGTGAGGTGGGGGTTGTTTGTTTTCTCATTTTATTGTGAGCTTACACAAAGGCTGTTACTTTGTATGGGAAAACCAACATATTTCTCAAATTGGTTTTGTAGTAACAAGAACTGAAAACAGGGCAAGTAAGTTTATAATGGAAAAGACTTTTGTATCAAAGGCACTAAAAATAGCAGCAGTGCTGCTAAAACAGCCAGCTCTCCTTAAGCTGAGGGCTGTGGTCTAGCTGTGCTAGTTGAAAATCTTCCAAATGTTCTATTGTTTCCTTAGAGAGCTCTGCCAAATATAGGTGGTTCATCCTTAGTGTGGAATGAGACCAGCCCCTCTGTAATACTGAGATAATTAGAGGCCATGGGGATCAAACCAGAGAGGATGTGTTTAGAATCATGGAGAGATCAAGAAATCAAAATAAGTTCGTTCTCCCAAGAGTTAGGCTCAAAGTGCCACAGCATCTCAGTTGTGGGATGGTGGGATGTATCATCTGTGCCTCAACAGACTACATTGTGCCCCAAACTGTGAGTTATTTTCAGCACTAATTTTTGTCACAAAAGTGATAAATGAGGGCTGGATGTTTCAGACATTGAATCAGCAGCAGCTCATGAACCAGCTCAGTTAGATGCAAGAACAGAAGTACACTGATGGTCAGGGTTCTTCTGCCTGGAGGATTTTAGTCAGCACACATTTCAGGGCTGATTTGTGTCTCTTTGACAGTGATAGAGCAAGCAGGTCACAGCTCACCAGTGAATATGGCTATATAAAAAGTGCACTGCAGAAAGCACAGTGCTGCTGCATTATCAGCTTGGCTCTGCATGGAAGCTGCAAAGGGCAGAAGTATGGCTGAGAAAGGAGCAGCACTGAGGAAGGCAAAGGGAATAGCCAGGAAAGACAATCTGACCATGGCAAGGACTTGGGAAGGAGGTGAGGAGGTACCAGTAGTGGCAGAGGTCTGTGAGTGCTGCAGGGAGGAAAGATGGCAGCACCAAGGTTCGCCCCAAGTTTTCTCCAGCCTACAATGGAAACAGCGCTGAGCAGTGGCAATACCAGGCTGCAGTTACCTAGCTGCAGTCCTGCTATTGAACACCCCAGAAATGCTGAACAGTTCCCAGGTCCAAGAACTGCACCTCAGTGGAACTCTTAGCCATGAGACCTTTTCTATTGCAGAGATCTACTTTGGTGCAGGATAAATAACAGTAGATGCTGTTAGCTGATAGGCTTAGACAGTCATCTTCTTCTATGCTGGGTACTAGGGAAAGTACCACATTGCTGCCAAAGCTGTGTGGTGTCTTGAGGATTGCTTTTGTTGGGTCAGCCATGTCTCGTTCTGGTCATAGCCTTTGTGAATCTCAGCAGACTCTTAGGCAATTCCTATGCAAGCAACAGAAGTCCGGCATTGCATCACAAATTGATGGTAACCAGGAAACAAACAAAAACTCTTATCCCAGGAGACTTTTACAACTCTCATTTCCAGTTTATGTTGCTGTCAAAAGGCAGCTCTCTCATGCTGTGTGTGTGACCTGACCTACCACAGGGAGCACATACTTCCAGCAGCAGGCTGCTCCTGCTTGGTGCCCATGCAAACCCCATCCCAGCATGTGGCGTGGGCCTCATGCTCGTGGTGGCTGGGGACAGCTCAAGGGCCATACTGGTGGTGGGTGGTGAGGGTAAGGAGGGCCAGCAGCCGGCAGGAGTGTGGCCACGAGTTTTACAGCCAGGGTGGCAGCAGTGTGGCCACGGGTTTTACAGCCAGGGAGTTGCTGCTCCTTGGCAGGTCAGGCACAGAGAGCACCGTCGCCTTGTGGGCGGTACAGGAGCTGGAACTGCAGGTTTAACCAGGGGTTCCAGAGCAAAACCAGCTTAAAACACATTGTTATTATTATTATTTTCTTTAAAAGCCACGCTGACTTCCTGCACTGCTCTGGGAGCTCCCAGCAGGCTGCTCCACCGCGGGCCATCGGCTGTCCAGCCCTGCCCTCCAGCGGCAGCCTGGCCGGGGCCAACCGCAGGCGGGTGAGAAGGAGCAGGGGGACCGGTCCCTCGGGGCAGGAGGAGGCCCTGGGGGGCTCTCCCTCAGCAGAGGGGCAGGGAAGGTGTGGGGACAGCCAGAGACCTCGGTGGGGCGCTGGGGGATGCCAAACTGTGGTGGTATGGGTACAGCAAGATGGGGTTGGTAGCAGCCTTTACTCCATCCTGCGGATTGGTAGGGCTCTGCTCAGAGCATCACTTCCAGGGCAGCTTCAACCATCTCCCTCTGAGAGTGAGCCAGCAGGCTCCTGGGGCTGACATTTGCCCTCAGTGCACTGCCTGGCCAGCAGCAGTCTTGCAGGGTGCAAGTGCTTCTCTGCAGCTTGTCTGCCCTGTGCAGCTCTCCAAGAGATGGTTGGGAGAGGGGCTGCCAGGGCCAGATCCTGGCAGAGAGACATCACACACTTGGCTTGGCTGCAAGCACACCGACAGGCTATTTTTACGCTTGTTTCCTGCTGTTGATTGAGGCTGTTCACAACCAACCAAAACCCTGACAGTCCAGACTGAGCCTTCCACATGGCCAGTGTGGGGAGCCTGTCCCGGAGCATCCCCATGCAAAGGGGGGAGCTGCTAAGAGACCCAGAGAGGAAAGCAGGCAGCTGCTGAATTTGGACACAGCCACCATGGCTATAGCTGCAGAAACTGTCAGAGAAGGAGTGCTGAGATGCACAGTTCAACCAGCCATAGCTGGGCTCTGTCCTTCCAGCAAGGGAAACTGAAGCACAAAATGGAGGGCAGAGAAACAGCCAAAGCCTACTTCTCCTGTGGTAGCATTACAGGAAAGCAGGAAAGACTTGATGCTGGCTTTGCCACCCCACAAGAATGACACTGCAGAGCTGGTGAACCCAGGGGTGCTCAGTCAGCTCCTCAGAGCCACCCTTGGCACCAGCAGGCTGCAGATCAGGCTGTTGGGGAGCAGACAACCCCCACACGTACACAGCTCAGGAAAAAGAGGACGGGATTCCTAGATGATGTAGGAAACCTACCCTCCAGATATACCTTTCAGGAGACCCTGCCAGAGGCACTGAGGCCACCCATGAAACATCCCACCTGTTCTTCCCGTGGTGTTGGTGGGTCTAGATGGGTTAGATGAAGACCTGTTCCTTTGCTCCTGTGCTAGGGAGGAAAATGAACTATTTGCTATTTTGACCTGTGGGTCACTTCAGCAATGCAAAAACCATTAGAGCTGGCAAAAACAGACAGAAGGCTGGGAAGCTCCAGAGCCTGCAGGGAACTGTCAGTTCTCCCCACTCACTTGTTCCCTAGAAAAGGATGAGTGCTGCAAGACACCTGCTAGCTCAGGAGGAGACGGACCTGACTCTGTGATTGTCCTGCTGGATGGCTGTCATTCACAATGTCTCAGACATGGGCTGTAAGCATTTCTGGAGAGGGAGGCTCCCAGTGACCCACAATAGACCCAAGTCTACTGTCATGATGGCAATGGCTTTCACGGTTTATTAACTATCTTCTGAAAGCATCTTTCTGCTGAGGACATTGCAGCATTTCCCAGCTGGCAGCAGGCCCAACAGGTGGAGCAGAAATTCAGTAAAGAATAGAAAAGACCTCTAAAGCTGACCATCACTAACTCCTACCTCTGGTCAGGTTCACTTTTGCATGAGGTATTTCTCGTATACAAGGAAACAGAGGCACAAAGCAGTCACACTTGTGTTTTTGAGGAGGTTGAGCTGCCACAGATGCTTACCACATTTTCCCATTGGTTTTGGTTAGCCAAATATGCCTTTGATGACGTAGAGGAATCTTAAGACTCATGTTTTCAGCTCAAAGCATCTTCTTACATACTGAAATAATGGAGCATAGAAAACACTTCAGTGCACTTAATATTTTACCTGAACGGTGCACGAGCCATGATCTCTAAAGAAAGGGTAGCTTTATTTAGTAGCCTATCAAATGCATGTGTGTTTACTACAAGTGGATGTCTTGAATGCTGTGTTCGTCTGTGACCTCTGTGAAGACTCAGGCTATAAATCCAAACCCCTTTGCCCTCAGAGGGAAAAGTGTACACCTCCAGTGCTGTGTGCTCTGGGTCATGAGACCTAGGATATTGCTAAAAGTCTGCTCCCAAGAATCATGTCCCTGAGGTTCAGCAGAATGCAGGAGAACACTAGCATGGACAAAGGGCAACTCAGCTTCTACATGGCAATAACAAACTGGTGTGGGAAGAGCTCACTGTTGAACTTGGTGGCAAAGACACAGATAGGTTTATATAAACACTTTTAATGAAGTATTTATACATGCATGCTAATGCTGCATCTTGGAAAGTTTAACAGGAAACATTTTTCAATCAATGTCACAGGCAAAACCTTGCAGCAGGATGCCACATTGTTCCCTTGCTTTCAGGGCTTTTAGCTCTTTTGTTTCATCTTTGGGGTCTTACTGGTTCTCCTGAGCTGCTGTCAGAAATCAGAGTAGAACTTAGCTAGGAGACTTCCAGCATACCCTGCCTTGCAGTGACACGGGGTTCCTCAGTGTGAGGGGAGGGGGCAACTTAGTTGCAGAAACCGATGAAGCTTGGGATTACTCTTACCCCAAGCCCAAAGCACATTCATACAGTAAAGATCAGAAAATTTTCAGTATGGGCAACATACTCTGCCTGTGGTTTCTTTAGGAATGGGAGCATGGGGAGAATGGGTATTTTTCAGTTACTGGCTCAAATGCTGAAGCCAGTAAAATTCTTGCTGCTGACTTCCACGCAGCCACATGTTGGTGTATGTTCACATGTAAATGCCACTCCTGAGACTGTGAAGTATGTTTGGTGAAAGGTGCTAAATCAGCATTAGAGATTATTTATAGACAAGCCTGTAACCAAAGCCTTAGACTTAGCCCACACTGTGGGGAAGTTCAGGTCAAATCTGAATTCTGTTGTCTCAGACATGCAGAAACCTAACCAACCACAGCTGCAGCCAGTGTTGGGTTTTTGTTAACGCAGAATAAAAATGCCCAGAGCCTCGTCTCCAGCTTTTATTTGTGTGATCTCTTTTGAGAGCCCTAGCCTCCCTTTCCCGTAAGAACCAGATGGAGGAACAAAAAAGAGTGAAGGCCACAAAACCATTCTGTCAGCCTGGGGAGCAGAGCAAGGGCAAGCTGGGCTTTGTCAGACACCCCGATGCCATGAGGAGGTGCACAGCTCTAGGCAAAGGATTTCAGTTCCCACAGGCATGGGGGCACCTGGTTCAGTCACCATGCAGCTCCCCCCAGCTTTGTCAGAGTTCACACAGCAATCAGGCCCCCAGAAAGCAGTGCCCAGAGTTTTTCCAGGTGAGGCTTTACTGTGCTATGAAGCTGGGCTTAACTGACCCCTCCCATTATAGCTCCTTGGTAAGGATGGGGATAAGAGCCCAGATTGGCCCAGTGAGCATCTTGTACTCAGCTGGCTGCCAGACACACACTGCTTTCACAGGCAGATGGCATAGACAGAGCACAATTACCCCCCCCACACACAATCTCTGCTAACAATGAAGCTAGAGAAGCCTTTGCCCAACTCCAGCTGAGAAGGAAGTCACAGATAAGTCACAGATGTCCTTGGCATCACCCTGTCATGTTGTGTAACCCAGGTAGCGATGGCAAGGGCTCAGGGGGCTGCGTGTGTGCAAGGATCAACTTCATTTCCCATTGCACACAAGACTGTGTCTGCCATACTGTGCAAACTATGCACATAGCACAGCTCAGCAGCTTTGCAGCATCCTTGGTTTCCCATAATTGTAGCCTACTTAGGTTAGAGATTTTTGTGGATAACCCCTGCTGACCTCCTTGCCTGGCTCATGTTTCCCCCAGCCCCCCAACCTCTAAATCCTCAATGAGGCTTGGAGAGATATAGAGGAAGTCTTAGCAGCAGCGAGAGAAGAAAAAATTAGCTTCAGAGACAGTGAAGGAGAAGGGAGTTTAGGATCAAGTCCTGCATTCTTCAGGCAAGGCTTCTAGAAATCAGTAATTGTGCTCAAGTACAGATAAAAACCAACCATGGCCAGATGCTGGTGTCTCCAGTGTTTTCACAGGTGTAGGATTTGCTATAGAATTTGCTGTTTGCCAAAGACTTGAGCTCTAGCATCTTATTTTGCTTGGCTTTATGTTCCTGTTTCTATGCACTAGACTTCTCGTTAGATAGCAGCAATAAGCTCACATCCTACTCCCTGTGTCAATCAATGTTCAAGTACCAACTTCAGTGGAAGTTACTCATCATTTCTACCCTACCTCAGAAAAAAAGGTGTAAAATAAGTGAATGAGACAAGGATTTCAATTCTCAGGAAACTGAAGCACTGAATGTACCCTCGTCGCTAGTCATATAATGACTAAATAGCAACTTGGGATCGGAATTCTGGCAGCCCAACCCCACATACTCCTCCTGACTGTTAGAGGGTTGAGCTGATTAGAAACCCAAGTACAGACAAGCTTATCCCTTCTTAAGATGACCCTTACAATGAAATTCACTGTAGTGTTTAACCAGTAAGCACTTTTATTGTTGATTCTGAATCCATTAAGACTACATTATGTTGGATTACAAGACGTTGGCTACATCTCCCACATCTGCATGCAGGCATTACATTTGCAAGGTTTTCTCAGAAAAATGGAGCAGGCGCATAAAATGCATAAAGGTTATATGATTATAACATGGAAGCAGCATGTCAGTTACAGAAATTGGTACCACATGTATCAATACCACCCCCCACACACACCCCCATTTATAACTTCTTTGTCCATCAAAAATCAAACTGGTTTCTCTGTCCCTCATCTCTGTTCCCTGGCTGTCTGTCAGCCCCCATCCCCACTGTTTCTGAAAACACACTTTTTTTTTTTTTTTTTTAAGAGTTTAGTACAGTAAACTCTTAGCAGAGTTTAGTTTTTCCCTTAAAAACAAAAACCTTTCTCCTTCACTATTCCCTCCCCCCAAAATGAAAAATCTATCATAACCTACACATCTCTTCAAGCAGTGTTAAATGTTAGGAATCTATTGCAGTATCAAAAGTATCAGATCAGTAACAAACTTCTAAACATACTAGGATGACCCTAAAATTCCCCTTTCCCGAAACTACCGAGAACTGAAAATGCTATACTGCATTATCACACTTGCATGCATGTATCCTGAGCCACCTGTATTTATTCACCTTAAGCCCCTTTTAATAAATAACTGTCCAGCAGTAACATCCAGAAGTGTGCTGTCTCTTCCAAATTAAACTATATTTACAGAAGTAGGGCTGTTTTTTTCAGTGAAATGTTTTTTTTTTTTTTTAAAAACAAAACAAAACAAAATAACAACAATAAAAACTAGCAAACGATTAAAGAGAAAGCATATTATTGATCACGTTGTCTAAAGACCAACAGGAGTAAAAAGCATTAGGAGCACCAGGTGCACATGCATTTGAACTGCTACAGTTCATGAAATATCATTCATTGTTATGCTCACTCATTCAGATGAGGAGCAGATTATTTTCCTTTCTTTTTCCTTTTTACATTTAGGACTGTCTGCTCTGCAGGCTACTCCCACAGATGGCAATGCATGCACTGAGGTTAAAAGATGGCCATAAATATGCTTTGATCAATGTGGTTCTGTATCAGCTTTAAACACTTGGGGTTACCCTCCCCACTGCTTTGCACCTTGTGTCATTTCACATCTGTGCTAAGTGTGAGCCAAAGGTCCCTCAAATCCACATTTTTCTCTTGGATGAGAGGAAGCATTAGATGCTCACTTTTTGTTAAGTTTCAAATGATGCTATGAGCTGGAAAACACAGGGGAATCATCCCACATGAGAACATTTCTTAGCAGTGTAAGTACTGTAATCAAAAATGATATACATGCATATCAAAACAAACATAGTTAAATCTTAAGCCAGTTAGAAGGATTTTTTTTCTTTCTCTTATTTTGAGCCAGCTCTCAGCTGATACACACCAATATTACTGCCTTGACTTCAGTTGGCCTATGTTAATTTACATAGGTAAGGACACCATACACCAGGTAAGGATCAAGCTCGAGAATCTGAAATAGCAACTGTTTTCTCTTACTGCATTGTTATAGTGCCTGAGATCATTGTAACCAGGCACATTTCTACAAAACCAAAAGGCCTTAATGTAGCCAGTGCGGTATTTACATTTCAAAGGTAATTCAGCCAGATTCACTTTCTTTTCTTCCCACGTTACCAGCAAACTATCACCTAAACCTGCAGTGCTGCCATCATAGAAGCTGGTGGGGGGTACCAAAAACTTTGAGTTATCCACCACACGCTTAAATTTTAATATAGTGAAGATGCTGGGAACTCCATTTATGCTAAACCTAATTTTCAATTTCTTGGTGCTTTCTGCTTTATCATACATAGATCTGATCACCTGGAATCACCAGATCACTCCTATTCTTGCTTCACTTGTACATTATGCAGAAATTGTAAGTAATTTATATCTGCAAGGCTTCCTATTTGTAGCAAAGGAGAATATTTTCCAGAACTACAAGTGACAGGTGTGTTGGAAGTTTGATTGCAGAGAGTCCTCCCTAAGCCAACACCTGCATTTTCACTGAAAGCGAGTTAAATTCTACTTTAACATCGATGAAAGTCTGCAACAACTCTGATCCCCCTTCAAGATCTATACAGGAGCAAGAGAACAAAGAATCTGTCTCACAGGCTTTTTCATTAGCTGAACTTTACTCCTGACACATTAGTTCAACTTGATTAGCAGATACTAAATCAGTAAGCAAATTTTCCCTTTTAGTATCACATAATTTGTGAGATCCACCATTATTACAATCCCATCACCACTTGTTGGTAAGAGACTTAGCATCTACAGAGCAGAGGCCTGCTCCAATCCCACAAGCAGATAACCCTCACAGGCTGTTTTGCCCTAGCAGGGGGATTTTTTTATTATATTTAATTACCCTCTGCCATTTCAATTCTTGAATAGCATTTGTGGCTTATTGTCCATTGTCCATCTAAACCATATTTGTGGCTGATGTGAGGCACTACCAGGTTCAACTGTATGTACACATTACAACACATCTTAGATCCAGCAAGTTTACTTCACATAGGCTTCCGTAGGACAAAAATAACATTAACCAGTGATCTCTGCTTGTAAAAGCACCTTCCCCCATATCCAGGTTCCCACCCTCTCACTGGAGTCATCCAGTTGCTTCCACTGGTGTCAAAAGTGGAGCTTCACCAGAACTGCAGTAGAAAATTGGACGCATTTAGATTCACCTTTCAGCTGAAAGAAATGGAGATAAGTAAGCGATGACTGTGTTGCACTGGCTACAGAACGCCTTTCCATTCATAGGAGTGCTGCTCTCTGAGCAACTTTTTGTAAAGGAAGAGAAACCAAACATTAAAAACCTACACACTTCCCACACACACAGACACATACATACATACACACAGTTCTCCTCCAAACAGAAACCCATTCTTAGAGATCAAATTATGCAGACCCTCTTCAAGTGGCTAAAAACATGAGGAGAGCAGAGTACATCCCAGTTCTCCTTTCTGATTATGAAGTCACAGGTCAGCAAAATACTTGTGCATAAGGATGTTCCTCTTGACCTGCAGGACATATTAATGCATGCAGAAGTGCTTTGCTGGCTCAGGCCTAAATTAGGAGCAGTTCCAAGGCCAGCTGGCACCCATGAGTGTGATTCCATTACCTGCACCAATATACATGAGGTAAGAGCGTAACTCAAGAGAGCAGAGCAGTGCAAGAGGAGAAAAGAGGCTCTGTGGTTCTTCTGAGTTTAACTTTGACAGCCTCAGCTGCATACACACAGCATGTCACAGTGATCAGCACAGACTGATGAGAGCTTGGTATGGTGTTCTGCAAGTGGGACTTCCACTGGAAATAGTAAGCCTGGTTCCTATGCACACCAGTGCAATGTTATATGCCTGTAAAAACTGCATGAAGAGGCCCTTACATATGGAATAGTTACATGATACAGTTAATGTTTTATCTTGGATCTATATGCCAATAACTCATATGATGTGCTACACACCCACACCTACACACAGATGGAGAGATAGGTATATGCTGAGCCATAGTGCAACATACACATTATTTCTACAAACATCCTAACTACACAGCTAATGACTAAGCTAACCAGCACAGGGATTTGCAGACACCCTCTCCAATACCATATGATAGGTACTGGTGGAGAAAAGCAAGCTCAGGTGTTACTTTGATTACTAGGGAATGATCTGGGCACAACCCACACAGATGCCACAACACAAACTAGGCATGGGCTGTCCCACAGTCCCGCGTCAAACTCCCACCTCTGTGTAGGTGCCCCATCACTTTTCTGATGACACGTAGAATTGAGGGCAAGCAGTCAAGACCTGGGAAATCCTCCAGTCAAACTTTATAGAAGAGAGGGGAAAAAAGCTAGCACCAACAAACCACACTGTGCCTATTGCAACCACAGGTAGCCTGCAAGGGCTACATGTTATTGGGATCTGGGCCATCTAAAGAAAGCTACTTATAGGGGGATTTATTTACGCCTGAATCACAAGAGGATCCAGTCCTGCCTGGCACTAAGCCCGAGAGGAAAATTTTTAGTGATTAACCAGCAATGGAATCAGTCCCTCCTGATTTATATGACATTCTGTTTGCATATGGTAGCATTCATGCTCAAATTTCACGTTTTTGTTCCATTTTGGAGTGTGTTTTCTGCAAATGAAAACAAAACACCTATCCAAAACACGTTTCAAAATTCTTCTGAACTTGGATGAAGCTGAACCTAGGTTCGGACTTCTGGAACCAAAATCTGGCCTTCAGTGACTACCCCATGCAACCAAATCTAAACATACCTAGAAATGGCAGGCTCAAAACTGATTTTTCCAGAGAAAGACACCCCTCTTATATGTGAGATTACTGGCACATAGTCTTATCTTACCTTATTATTGTTATAACCTCCTTATAAAAATTTCATGGAAATTCCACCTGCAGAACTAAAGGCAGAAATTATCTTTGCAATTATTGTTCCATTTTAACATCTGGATGCAGTACTGTTTGGGAAACAAAAAGCAAATTCTTCAGAGAACTATGTTTAACCAACTTGCAGGTGGCAGCTATCAAAACAGATGCACGTGTATCCAGCTAAAGTTATTAACGTATGATCTAACATACCAAGTCAGACAAATGTCATGTGTAAATAGATCTTCAAACGTATACATATAAAAGCTGCTACTGTATCTAGATGATCATTTTGGTTTGTTTCTGTACCCCATAGCTCTGAATCTATCCACTGAATGTTTACTCAGCACGTGTGGTATAAATATATTCATACACTAAAATTGACACTTGGCAATTTTTTTCTATTTTTTTCTTTTTTTTTTTTTTTTGCTGACCAGCAACAAAATCTGATATCTTTAACTGTAAACCAATACTCAATAAATATGCCGCATTCAGCAAAGAGACATATTTTGTCGATCAGGATTTTGCTGTACTAAGCCATGGGCTGCGGAGGTGGCCGTGAAGGAGGAGGTCCAGGAGGGGCTCGAGACGGGGGTGGTCCAGGAGGCGGCTGCCTGGAAGGGGGCTGCAGAGACACGGGAGGAGAAGGGCTCCTTGGAGCATAGTTGAGAGGAACATCGTCACGTCGTGGCAGCTTTGGCGGTGGGCTGTAAGGGGCAGAGGTCCCATCTGACTTCACCCGAGTGAAGTTCATGCATCTTCCCTGGAGGTAAAAGAAAAATTCATTATTCATAACAAGCACATGTTTTGACTTATCAGCAACTAGCCAAGAGTGTTGTAAGCAGAGGGGCCAGGCTGCAATTAGAGGTCTTCATCCAATGTCATTCACTGGATCCTAGACATGACATTGAGACAAGACTGCACTAAAGGTCAGTACTAGAGTCCAATGTTTTTCCTTGGGTTTCAGAGCTCCTGCCTATGGAGAACAGCCTAGGACTGGTTTAACTCAAAAGGAAGCCCAGTGTGACTTTGCTCACATGCACCCTCTTCTTTGCTATGAGAGCCATGCAGAACCTGGCTCAAGCCACAGATCCACCACGAAGTCCTGCCTGCCTTGGTGAGATCCATTCCTGACACAGCTGTGCTGGAAAAAAAAACAAACTCATTGGGAAAAACAGGATTATACCAAACAACATTAGCAAAGGCACTATCTGTAGCTTTCCTTTTCACAGTGATGCTAGCCTAGCTGGTGTCCATGTTTCCAACACTGCTGGGATAGTACGTCTGTCTTCTCTGCTCCAAATGTAGCTGGGGCTTCTCTGTCATCCTCATAAAAACCTATGAGGTGTGGGATTTATGCAGAGGGAGCTCCAGTGGGTGTATTTTCAGCATGGATGTGGGATACAGGCAGGCAAGACCAGGTGGAGAATTGTGGATCTTGGAGCAGGAGTAGATGAAGTTTGGGGAAAAAATAAAAATAAAATAGCAAATGCTGAGGATATCTTACTCACAACTATGGGCTACACACAGCTACACCTGGATTTCCTTAAACCAAAACAAAGCTCTATACAGGTTCCCACTAACCAAGTTCCAGACAGGAAGAGATACAGACAGACCCCAAAGACCACCAAGCCTTTCCTGTGAGGAGCAGCCAGAGGCATTTCAAAATCTACAGGACAATCTCATTCAGGAACCAGGACCTCTGCTGTCTGCTTTACTTGCTTCTCCCATTGACCACCATGTTTTGTTACAAAGGAGTCCACTATTGCTGCGAAAGCCTCATGAAATCATGCAGACACAAACTTGGGTGCAGAGTTACAATTCTTGGCATGTCCGTACCCATCTCCTCACCTGGAGAGGTGGGAGGAGACGCTTTGGTAACAACCTCTCTGCTGCAACCTCAGCAGCAGCCTGCACCTGGAAGCCAGAAGGGCCTTTCATCATCACATGCAAAGGCTGGAGGTAAAGACTGAAAATGCACGAGTGGCACTGCCAACTGCCCATTTACAGGAGCCTTCAAATGCCTGGTGAACTAATCCCACCAGTCTCAGCCCCTGAATTTTAACACAGCAGCACTTCATAAACACTTCAGATAGAGAACAGGGTCATTCACAGCTCCTATGCACTTATCAAAAAGTGCACACAGACTTATTTTCCTCATTGCAACTGGGACTTGGTTTCCATACAAGTAACCATAGGCAGGAAAATACCCACCTCATTGGTGATGAACTCCATTTGCCAGCACTTTTTCCTTTGTGCAGCAGGCCTGTTTTGTTTCTTACAGTAATCATCCTAATGCAGATGCCCTCTGCAGTTTAGCATAGAGAGGAATGTTACCTGTTTTTCTCTTTCCAGCACAAACACTGGGTGGGGAAAAGTAAAACAGCTGTTTGGTGTGTTTAGAAAGCATGTTGCTGAAGGCACCTTTCCCTCCATTGTTTCGAAAGGCCTGCGAAGCCATAACACTGGCGAGAGGTTTAGGCTGCATGCTGGAATCAACAAACCAAATTCAGCTCTAGGTTATACCAACACCTCTCAAGCGAAAATCAGGAGAAGGATTCCAGATTCATAAAAGCTTCCTTCAGGGCTATACAGCTGTAGACTGTGATCCCTGTAGTTACATGGCTGTGACAATGGGGATATAAGATCCCATACCAGGGACAGATCGCTGCTGGTACAGTGCTGCTTTGCACAAACAAACACTGAAGGTGTTTAGGGAACTGCCTGAGTTTCTGAATCACAGCTTCCACCAGAATTCAGGCAGAAGCCGTCACAGCTTAACCACAACCATCTGTTAAGTGACTTGCAATGCCTGTATTTTGGTTCATGAAACTATTCCTTTAATAAGAAGGGAATCACTTTATTTTATGACTTTCTGAAGAACGGCAAACAGACATGTTTCTGCTATGCATCAAGAGAACCTTGTGCAAGCTCCAGAGAGCCTAGAAAATGATTCAACAAATGTAATAACGCCCAAATGGTACCACCCTACCACTTAGTTGGATTGGATGGCTCAGGGCTTCAAGAGCTCAGCTGCAGCCAAGAGTTATTTGAATGGACATGTTGTTGCCTGTACATGAGATGTACTCAGTAGCTCTCAGCCCCAGTTTTCACCATCACAAATTCACCACTACACTTAAGCAACAGCCTCAATAAATAGGATAAAATCCTCTTTCTGAAAAAGGAGGCTTGTTACAGCAGACTTCGCGTATGAACCTGGCTCAAGGCAACGCTGTACTGGGGCCAGATGCAAGGAGACCTCAGTGGGCAAAAGCCCAGGTCTTAGTGACTTCTGCAGAGATAAACCATTGGATCAAAAGACACCACAAGTCAGTGCTTTGCTCCACTGTCACAGAACTCAAGTCCTTCCCAGCACTGCCGTGAGTGACCATCCTTGTCAGCCTCCAACTGTCATTTGTCTTCTGCTGTGCTCTGCTGTACCCAAAGCATACTTTGGAATTCAGTACTATTTACTGCTAGGCAATGAATACTACAGATAAACTCAATAGCTCTACTGCAAAAACATTTAAGGAAATTCAGTCTTGATATTTGTAACTTTATGAATTTAAAACAGCCAAATAATCAATTCAGGAGAAAAAAAAAAAAAAAAAAAGGTATTCAGATGAGATGCAACATAGAGGGAGGAGAAAAAAATACAAGAAAAAATAGAACAATCTCCCAGAAAAAAATGCAAAGCTGCAAACCCAGCACTAGTGCTTTTGCCTACAAGCCTTTCCAGCCTCTCTGTTGTCTTTCCCCCAGACATCAATTCCAAATATATTCATAGTCTATAATCAAAGGGGATCCCATAAATCTGTTTGCATTACTTTCACTTCAGTTAAAGTGATAGGCGACGTCAAACTGCTGCCAGTTTCTGCCACACTCACTGATTTGTCAGACAGATGGGTAATTTAAAGGCCATGCGCCGCATTGTGTCATGAAAAATACGGTTGGGTTGGGAGAGTCTGACAGACAGAGGCTCGGATGATCGATGTATGTATTGTGACACTTCCTCACAAAAGATTACCAGCGTTACCCTACAATCTCATACATCAAAGACTTCTGGTGAACACTGGAGCAAATCTTCCTGAGTACTTCAAGCAGCCATTGATAAATTGAGGCCAAACTTTTAGCTAGGGTTAGGATTAACAGCCAAAAGGGAAAGGGAAGAACAAGTGACAATAAATCGTAAGCCAGTTTGAACTTCTCTGGTATATTTCAAAGGATTTCAGCATTGAAGAATTAAGCCCTGCACTCATCATACTATCCTAAAAACAAAATGCCACAGCAATTCTGCCTAGCAGGCACACCCCTCTGGGATTAGCTTCAAAAAAATTGTGACTGTTTCTCAAATAAGCTCTTTCTTAAAGTAACCACAAGATTTTTAACACTGTGTCTGAAAGGATTAAGTAATTTCCTCTTCAAATGCATTTGAAGTCTCTTAAACCACAGAAATACTAAGACTTTAATCCAAAAGTATCCTGTACCTCTGCTCTCCTTGCACAGAAGGAAGGAGAAGCATCTTTTTTCTAGGAGCATTGTATACACCAAGTACTTTAGGGAAGGGGTTCTGAGTTGCAAGGTGCAGTAATATGATGGTGATCGCAGGCACAACAGCTGTGAGTAGCTGCTTTGTTGTCTACGAAGCAGATGATCTGCGTAAATCCAGTTCTGTCTGGTTTCAGCCCCACTCCCAGGACAGCAACCCTCAGATGCTGCGACCCGCACGGCGTTACTGTCATTCAGGCACCAACCGAAGGTCAACAATGCGCCATATGGAGTTACGCCCTTGCTTCAGCTCACATCTGCACAGTCTTCCTAATGCACAATTATTTTGCCTCCCCATATGTCCATCCACTTGTTAGGCTCTTGTTACGCTGCTTGCCAAATTGGCTTTTCAAAAAGTACAAATACTGAAGCAGCGGGATCTGCCCTTGTCCCAGCTCCAGCTTTTATCCCAGTGTAACAATCACATGTGCAATTCAGGCACTTTGTACTTCTAGGCAATGCCTCCTCGACCACCTAGGAAGTGTTTTTGTGTGTGGTTTGGGGGGAGGAAGGGAGGAACCTCTTGAAAGCCACTGCATCTTGTTTCTGGACTAGTTTCATCATAGTGCTCAGTATATCACTCCTCAGTGCTTGTTCCCCTCAAAATTTTTAGCTACTACTCAGCAAGGTTCTGATAGAAAGGAACAATTCTGTTAAAAGGACCCAGGCAATTCAGTGTCATAGGCAAGTCTCTTCACCCATGATAATAAGAGCATTTCAGAAAAAAGTGTTTCAAAAATCCACCCCATCTGCCAGCAACTGTCACTTTTCTCCGTCTATTACAATAAACACATTGATATTTAGCAAAAAAATCAAATCCACTTTTATCTGTGCACGATGGAATGTTTGTACACACTAAGGTCAGCCTGTTTCCTCTTTCTAGCTGTATTAGCTGACCTAATAAAAGATATCCTTCCCATTATAAACTTAACTTGGGTTTCCATTCACCCTCATTTTTGCTTATGGACTCTCAGTGCCACAATTTTGACTAGCTGAGGGGGTATATGACTGCGGAAGAATTGGCTTCAATTAAATATTTACTGAAACATCTTAGTCTTTATTTTGGATTAATATGATACTTGCCTTTATGGTTTAGAATGAATTAAATAGAACATGCCTGCAAAGCTTAATTGCTCTAAAACGCAAGTTTAGAGATCCTCACAAAGTGGTCCAAAATATGGGACCATGAAAATTAATATATATATATAATGACTTTTTCATTAGTGTTTATTTCATTAGCATTTAGCTTTACTTTCTAAATATCAATAGTTCATTGCAAAAGTGGAGTTCTAAAACTCAACAGAACAGATCCAAGTTTCTATGTGAGCTAAAAACTCAGGAGAGGAAAGCACAGTAAAAGTAAAAGGAATGCTAAAACTTCAAACCATAAGGCAAAGGAATACGTTGAAGTGCTAGCATCTACAAAGAGTCACAATCACTTTAGCTAAGTAAAGGTTTTGACCCAAGCACCCAGAAACTGATGGGGTATACACTTTTAAGATCAATGACTTCTGCAAAAGAAAGTTTAATTTTGGAGACGTTAGAGGGCAGTGATTAAAAGAATAAAGACTTTTTAGTAGAAATACCTACACTGAATATCCTAACCAGCAGCAGTACTGAAAGCTGTTCTACTAGATCTATTTGTGAATGAGGCAGATTATAGATAGTAATTTATTTATTTATTTATTTTAATACAAAGAGCCTAACCAAGGAGGTACAGAGCTCCCACTACTCAAGTCCGCTGGGCAAGTATCAGGATTAGCAGCTGGCTCCTCAGCAGCCAGGATCTACGTGAAGCAGCCTTTGCCAAAAGCTTCTTTGCACTGCACTGCTTCATGCTGACTGCGTGCTGAACATGTCATGGCTCATTAAAACCTTCACGGATTTCCTGGGAATTGCACTGATTACCCTGCAGCACACAGGCTAGAAATTAGTGAGCCACTGAAACAGTTTGTCACATAAAACCCAACCCTGCCCTGTTTTCAGACACAGTCCAATAACTTTTACTAACTACCCGTCTTATATTTGGGACTGAGATACTGCTTTTGAGTTGAAAAATAAAGTATCAGAATTGTCAGGGATTCCTGTATCAGCAGTTTGGTGGTTGGTCATGCTTTCAGTTGAATAAATATGTAATTTATATTTAATTTCTAGTTATAATTAATGGTGATTAAATTTTAATTCTTAAATGACGTTGTTGTTAACAGATTAAACACCAATAACTAACATGTAATTATTTTTTGTATGTAGCCATTTTTGGTTATTAGACCTCAAATCAAAACAATATAATTACCATAAAATATCTGTTTGTATGAGAGTTTGGCTCTGTATACATCCTCTAGTTTGACAGGTCCTCTCCTGTCAGTGACTTTTATGGTGATATATTTGGCAGCTCAGAATTGTTACCTAAAGTGGTGTCAGTCCAAAACTATTTACAGGTAAGAGAAAGTGGGGTTGACTGAATGGAAAAGGATTTTAAAAGATTTTAAAGAAGTGGAGTCCAACAATGACAATATACTTATTCTTCACCACTGCTTTAAAAAAAAATAAGAATCTAGTCCATCCCTTTCTTTATCCACTGTATTATAGGGCATCTTTACCTGCAAAATGATATCACTTTTGGTCCCTCCTTTTATGATGGAGCTATCTGAGGGGAAGAAAATCACTATATTGTGGGCTATAAATCACTCATATGGTAACAGCGAGTGCCTTACAATAGCTGTAGGTAAACATCTAATAAACTGAAAATTACAACAAGATGAATTCAAAGGCACAAGAATGATCCAAGAAGCAGCAGAAAACTGCTTACAGGCCAACATGACATGCACACCTGCAGACACTGCTCCCACCTCACAGCTCAATCTGTGCAGGGCATTGCTTAAAATCAGGAAGGGGTCCTCTAGGAGAAATCTACTCAAGTTCAAAGTCAGTGCAAGAGCACATGGAAGAGAAGTGGGCTACTTCCAACCTACACCAGGAGAAATCAGACAGGAATCAGATGGAGAAATTGGCTCTTTTAAGCTAGGATCAGGGACCTTCAGCAAAATAAACTTCATGATGAGCATATCCATACAACCCGTCTCTCACATGCCTGCTACCACTTTTCCAGCTTAAGAACAGGAGGAAAGAACAACACAGCAGGTGTTAGACATGGAAAACCTATCCCAGTAAAGAAGTCAGGACTATTAAATAATTTGCATCATGCTCCATTCAGCAGGAAGCTGCATGTTTTTTCCAGCCTTGCCTTAGCAAGAAAATGCAGCAATGGACTACAGACACCTCCTGAAAGAAGGGCCAGAGTCACAAGATATCTTGCAGGAATGTACAAAACATCACATGTCTTGGACCTTGCTGAGGTTGTGGCTGAAGTAGCTCTCAGTGCAAAGCATAACAAGGTCTGTCAATTCTGAGCCCTAAAAAGCTGAAATGGTGAAAGGGATAGAAATGGATGACAATAAGCATAAACAAAGTAATGGTCCATCAGTCATCCTTTATGTTCGCTACCAATTTCCAAATATAGTAATGCTAAACCAAACCCCATCCAAACCTGACAGAAATATCTTGCTTAAGTCAAACCTAAACCTGCACTCATGATGCACAATTTGCTGCCTTCCTCTTGGCTGCCAACTTTTACGGATGAAGCTCCTAAAGTAGAGGAAGTGAGAAGAGACACTGCTAGGTTGTATCGTCTACCCAAGGTCAGGCAGAAACTTGGGAAAAAAAAAACTGGTACATACAAGTTCAGGACTCGTGACTCACATCCCTTGTTTCAACCACAGCACCACACATTTCCACACTTGAATGCTGACCAGACTAGAATGTGGTTCAAGGGAAAAAACAGCGGTTAGTTTGCAAAAGATTTTTTCTCATTTCCTTAGCATTTTCAGGGAAAAGGAGGTTGCATGTGCACATCACCTAGAACACAGAGGGCTTTGGAGCATAGCAACAATAGCAACAAATACTTGCTGGGCATGACAGGCCTAACCTTGAGGTGTCAGCGGGTTGCTGGGAGGAGCAAAGGAGGCCACAAAGGACCACAAGTGGTCTTGCTCCAACTGTAATTGTCACTGTGCTTTCCAGGGTGAATTGTTTCATCGTCTCTGCAGGAGCCAGATTTAGGTTGTGATATACAGAGAGGAAGAGCACTAGGCTCTTTATGCACCCAGCATATAGGATAACGTTGGAGACTGAGAGCTTTCTAGAGAAAATGGCTATTAATTTTCCTTGACTTAGACAAAAACATAAAACTTGGGCCCACTGTGAAGATAAATTGCCTCTTTGTTTAAAATTTGGAAACAAATACTAGCATGCCCAAGCCCTCTCTGAGTAACTGGCCCTTAGGAGGCTCTGCTGCTGTCTAGGACAAGTAGATGGTAAAATTGCAATTTTCACATTACCTCTGTGCTCATCTCACAAGGACTTTCCCCTCCTAGGATGACTACTACAATTCATTATCAGTATTAGCATAATTTGAAAGCACAGAAAACCTCTACTTGCCTCAAAGCTCCTATGTTAAGCTGGATGGAAGAGCCCCTTGGGACAAAGACATCTTATTTCTAGGAATGAACACACCAGTGAAGCAGTTCAGGTTCTGAAGTCCCAACATGGAACTTTCCTTCCTATTTGTAGTGCACTATAGAGACCTAACACCCTATGAAAAACTGTCCCTGCCACGCTTCCCCTATGCAGCATGATCAGTCTATCAAGTACCAGTTCTGCACTTTGAAGCAGACAAAGCTCTTCCACAAGTAACTGATTGCCATCGCTCACACAAATTCTTGCTATACACCCTAGTCCCAGTTTACCAGAGGTAATGACTTATCCCCTCAGAAGCACAAAACAACAAGAAAAACATAAAACATAGGTACACTTTCATTTTTCCTCAGACCCCTAAGGAAATTCAACACTCAGAGTGCCCAGTCTTTATCATTGCAAGAAGGGACACTACTTTGTGAGCTTCACTTCAAAATTTCTATGAACCCCACTCCTGAAAGTTATCAGCCAGTGAAGACTGAGGTTTGTACTTATGTAATTATATTCCCTAGAAATAACCCAAAAAGCAGAGAAGAAAAAAATATTTAATGTGAAAAAAAAAAAGCAGAAAGACCTTAAAATGTTGTAGAAAATACCAAAGTTTTTGCTGCAAATGCACAGAACTTGGCTTCCTATCTGAGACTAAAACTGCCATAGAAGTCTGGAGGATTTTGATACTTACCTGATGTTTATGTTCAAAGTAAGATTAAGTAACTTAACAAATATAGCTTATAAGCTCTCAGGTCGCATAGTATCTTTGTGCTACCCACATACAATAGCAGACAGTGATTTTGGGTAGTCCTCTGGTACCACAACATGAACCACAATAGATTATACAAGAACAGAGGCATCCAGAATTACAGCTCCTCTGTAGACAGCAATGATGCAATACCTTTTCATCTTTAGTTAACATTCTGTATAATAAACTTAGAATGAATAACAGTATTAATATATCACAGCAATTTTATTTCTAGAACTCAAACATCTTTAAGGCATCTTTAAAGTCATGGCATTACTCATTCTCCACATGGGGAATCAGATTCCTTCACAGCTAACAGAAGTACGTAAGCAGAGAGCTAAGAAAGGCTGGTTAGGTTAAGTTCTGGACTATTACCCAACTCAGAAGACAATGAGGGATGCATTTCCCAGCAGTGTGAAAGAAGGCAACATGGGGTTCAGCGTTGATCAAAGGGCACTCCTCCTAAACCCAAGAATACTCAACTGAATTCAAACCAGGCCTGTACAGCTCACACGTTCTATTCCAAGTATTATTAGAGCAGCAATGCAGTCCTGCCTAGAAAATCTTGATGACATCCACCAACGACAGACACATCAAGGTCACAGTTAGCAAGGAAATAAGCCACTGGTTCTTAACCCAGGGTCATGTTCCCTATAAGCACTGAGAATCAGATCTAATGAACCTGTTCCTTTGCCTTAAAAAAAATAATAAAAAAATCAAAGTATCAAACTTACATATGCTTTAACAGTAATAGAATATCACCACCCTATCTACCTAACAGAGCCAATCTCTGAAACGCTCAAAATGCTGACAGGCGCAGTCTCACTGACCTAGAACTTAATCTCATTTATTGGTGGGGAATTACAGTACAACAGACATAAAGCAACTTACATCAGGTAAAGCCAGAGTATCTGAAGACACAGCTCAGTGTCTTAATCACAATGCCAATCCTTCTTCATTCTGCTGTGCAGCCCATGCTGAGTAGCACCAGCCCTGGGATCTGCACCAACCTTCAGAAGAGCCTCTTTCAGTGGTTGCTGCAGAATGTGCCTGTGGCTCCCAAAGCCCTGGACACACCACTGATCTGCATGGGGGCAGACAGGCAGCATCTACCAAAAAGCCCATTTGTAAGCCCTTCTTCTGCGACAGAAATAACATGAACTTGGCACAAGTGAGAGGTAGTGCCAGTATGTGGGCTTCTTACAGGACAGGAAACTCATTAGTCACTGATTATGTTTCCAGCTGCAGTGCTCAGCGTATCCTGGGAACCATGCATTAGGACACAGGCCCTGCACCAGGGAGCTTCCCCCCCATACCATGTCTCTTATAGCAGGAATTAACTTTACAAATACTGGTCTCCTTTGCCAAAAGAAAAATAAGTCAGGTAGGGGCTACATGTGTTATTTTCATCAAAAGTGACAAAGATCACCCTACTGTGGCAATGTCCCAGTCTCCTGAATTCTTCAGATAGAATTCTCTTTCTATCTATGAAGATAATTGGCTCCAGGAAGGTTAAAGATATGGAGAAAAACCCTCAAACAGCATACATCTCCTACAGCATACAGTCTGAAGGAGAACAGTGCTGCTTTTCCAGCACCCCCATAGATCTGCCAATTGCTACTTGGGTAATTACAATACAGCTCTGATCTGCAGAGAAACCTATTAAAGGCCATTACCCAGGCTTGAAAAGCAGTAATTAGTCTGAGCTCCAACTAGCACTGGTAAGTGAGCAGCTAGTGTAGAGTGACAGGCGGGTGCTGCCATTCCCGTGGGCTGCTTTCAAACCACTGACCACCTGTGGGTAGTAGCCAGAAAATAATGACAAGTCATTAATAACCGATAGGCTTGGTGTCCCACCTTTCGTCTGAGGAGTCCCAAGTGCCTGTCAGGACTTAATTAAACCTCACAGCTGTAAGGAAGGCAAACATTGTGTTCTCAAGATTATTTTGCAGTTGGGAAAACTAAGGCACTTATAATCCATTGTCAGCTTTACTAAGAATCACTCAAAATTTGACAATATTCAGATGTTCTGAACATTAACAAACACACCAGCTTAAGAGTAATTGCTTTGAAAGGGATTCACAGAATAAGGAACCCATCTCCTCATTTCAAAGCCTTATGTTTAAAATCCCAGTTGCCACGACTTACTCCAAGTCATGCAGTGGATCTGTATGTAGAACTTGAAAGGACACAAGTCCTGGCTTCCAGCGTGAGCAGCCACTCATAGTTTGTTAAATTTTTGAATGAAGCACAGCCTTTTTACGTTCAGTTTGGGGGGAATAAATAGGAAAAAAAAATCCAATTTTTGTACCACAGTCTGCTTCTAGTCCCTTTCCCCAAAAATAGATTTTGCAAATGCTAACCAAAGGTTAGACTGGTAAAGCATTACTTTTTTTCTGAGTACAGTCCCATGGGTATACAAGGGTAACAGTGACAGCAAAATCCAGTCTACACTCTCTCTCACTGCTGCAGGTAATTTTCAGTGACAAAAGTAGGATCACTTTCTAAAGCTTTAAGTAAACAAGAGCTATTTTGCGGGAGGGGAGGGGGGACAGTATCTTTTTTTAGCTGAGGTTTTTGGTAAACCAAACTGCTGAGAATTTCCTGTGACAGTATGTGCTGAAATGCAAAATGGAATGGATTTGCTGAAAGCAGCAGCTAAGCAGACCATTTGAAAGAAGCATTTCACCTTCCTCTCTGTACATATCGGAACTCTTAATGTATATTTGATGGCATTGTTAACACACCCACTTTCGATCCAGTAGGCTGAAGAAGAGCAGCTCAAAAGCTCCCTTTTGCAGAGTACTGAGAACCTGCCTGAATAACCCTGCCCCTGCCCCTCCAGCTGCTGGGGCTTCTATTAAATACTTTGAGATATTCATGTATGCCTATTTCCCAAACCCTAATCTTTATAGCAGTCCGCTGGCAAGATCACAAACTCCTGAATTTCACAGGGGAAGCAGAGGAGAAGCAGTCAACACAGCTGGTCCTGCTGGTCCCACCAGTGGTGTTGGCACCAAGGCTACTGCAGGGCCATGTTCCAGCTCCGTCAGTAAATTCCTCATTGGCAACCAGAGTCTCCTTTTGTCAAGGAAAACAAATATTATATGTGGAAAAAAGAATAAAAAAATCAAATAAGAAACCATCACCACATGCCATTGCCTGGGGGCATCCCAAGCTAGCATTGCTTTGAAGAACATGTATAAAGGAACCCTCATTCAGTAGCAGGAGATTCCTAAATGTATTCCTAGAAGACTGAAGAGCTTTTATATCTGCCCACACTGTACAACTCAGACCTGATGCTGCACTTTTCAGTTAGAGGGCCCCACCAGTGGGTATGGCAAACCTATGCCTTGATACAGAAGGACATCACTACAGAGTGATGGGAGAAGCCCTCAAGGTAGCAAGGGCAACCCGAGCAAGTATCCCAAGCCACAGGTAGCTCACCTGACCACCTCAGAGCTGTCAACCCCTCTGTTGAGCCACAAGAGTTGCGTAAGGCAGTGACCACTGGTGCTCTAAGCCCCAAATCACTGGTAGAAGAGAGGGGTAGCAGCCTTGGGATGACCAAGGAACAACATCGCACTGAAAATGCATGCCTCCGTAAGTACCAGCAGTAAACCAAAAGCCTGTTGACCACCTCACTCCTGCACATCTGGGCGGGAGTGACCACATCCTTGCATGGGCTCTTGGGGCAGCCCGGCTCCTCCAGCTCCCTACAGCCCTCCACCTATCCTTTAGCCAGGATGTATGGATGCGCACGTGTGTATACAGGTAAGTATGCATGAGTATGCATACTTATGCAATATACTCATATATACTCATGCAATATACTCAAATATACTCATGCAATCCCTCCTCACCAAAATCTAAAGTCAAAAAGAATTGGAAAAGTCCACTGAACAATCCATAGCCTTGCTCTTCTGTGCTAGATTTCTCCATGAAACACAGGCCTGTGATGCTCTTTATTTATACAGCAGAATGATGTCCAGTTATTTTCTTGTTTCCCATTCAATTTTCTTCAGCTTTAGTTAATTTCACAGACCAGGGAACAGAGATTATTCTATTCTTCCACCAAATCTGGCTCAATAGGATTCTTTCCACCCTATTTCCCAGATGTACGTTTGATTTTCTAATGTTTGCCCTGATACAATAATCCTTCAGCTTGCTCTGCTTTACATAGCCTCTTTTGAGTCACCCGTCCTCCCTGCAGCAGAGCTGGAAAGCAAGTAACTGAGCATCCCTGTTCTGAGCCAGCCCCTGCATGTTTCTCAGCCACGCAGGCTAACAGAGGCTCTGTTGTGCTCTGCACCCATAGAAACATAACAGCCAAGCCAGTAAAAGGCAGAGGATAGATTCGTAGTATACAATGTTAGCGCTATCAAAATACAGCTGGGCCTAAAGAGCCTATTCAGAAGCTCTAGATCGTGCTTAAAAAGTAAATAAGGTGTCTCGAGCACAGCTGCCATGAAAATGCAGCTTGGTGAAACAAGTTAAAAGGACATCTTACAAAGTAGCATGGGATACTGAGTTTGTTCTCTTAGTGCCCTCACACACCCAAAGAAAAATTGAAGACAGTGCAGTTTAAACAGCAAATCTGAACATTTGGTTAATAACTAGAAAAAAGCCCTAATGAGATTTTGCCAAAAGCCAGAGGGTTGCAACTTCTTTGCCCAAGATGATGGAAAGTAGGGCTAATTTTAAGCCTGTTTTCAGAGATTAAAATCAACCTGGCAGACAAGCCCAGCACAAGGCCCCCTGCACCACAACCACCCCAGGAGAGCACCTGATGGCCCCCACTGCTGTAGCTCTATAACCCTTTCAACCAAAAGCAAAGGTGATGAAATATACTTATTCTGAGTACAGAATGGCCATGGGGCAGAGAAGAAAGATACTATCATCTCTGCTTGATCCTTGTGTTTAAAAGCTCCACTGTGGAAGGACAAATCTGAAGGCAAAAAGAAAAAAAGCAGCAGCACTCAACTATTATGGAGTTTTTCCTCCAGGACAGCACAATAGACAACTGTAACTTGCCAGGCTCTCATGGGGAAGCAGAGAGCTCCTGGTATCACAAGTGACCCTGGAGCAGCAGGCAGACAGCTGTGTGGCTCAGAGGCACAAACTCCCTGCTTTGTCCCAAGAAGAATCTATTCCTGATCTGCATTTGACTTTATGAAGACAGGGGATATCCTATGCCTCCATACAAGATATGGAGAAGAGATGCATCTCTGCTCAGAGTTCCAAGGAAATCTTTTTCTCCATTAACTTTGCTAGAGGTTATTTCTTCATGATCTGTACTGTTCATAGTTTCTCGTTAGCAATCAATTTTATTATCAAATCTGAAAAGCCATTATCCTTCCTACCAAACTTCAGAAATATGATGTTGAATTTAATATGCAGTAGTAGTTTTACAAAACTAGCAGTCCACCAGAGAACCTTTTCTTTGATTCCAACAGATGTGTGCAGGAAAGCGAGGCTAAGAATTTACATTAATGAAAGAGAGAAAGATGCTACCAAAGCTGGTCAGCTTCCACCTCAGTCTGCTCAAATCATAACAGTGGAGATATCGCTGTTGACCTTTTGGGGCAATACTTTTAAACAGATGCCACTGCAAACATTTTAGCTCATTTTGAAATCTCTGGTTCTCATGACAAATTTTTAGCCTTGGGGTAACATAAAAAGACAAGTTTTCACATACACAAAAAAAAAAAAAGCAGGGAGAAGGATAGCACACTGATACTCCTAACAGGGAAATGGAATGACAATTTGTTTGTGACACCTTACCTTATCCCCTGGCTGTGGTCTCATAAGAGAGACTTGATCATAGCCGCGTCGAACCAAAGCCCATAGTGCATCAAGTTTGCCCTGAAATAAAAATCACATGAGATGACCAAGAAAGCTTGGGATAACATCATGAAATTAAACTACAGCTGAGCTGATGCAGCCTTTCTGTATCAAACTGTATGAAAATTGGTCCTTGGCCTTTGCCCCATGCATGCCAGAGAGCCAGAATAGAGACCTCAATGTGGTAACACATACCTTATACACAGTGGGCCACACTCACCCTGCTCAAAATTCACTGAAGATGACAAGTTTAATGTGAACAGCACCTAACTGTACCTCTTTATGGAGTTATATTAGCAACACGCAGAACAATGAAAGTGTTCTGTATTAGATAAACAGCCACTAGACTTAGGCAGGCATCAAAATTCACAGGTACTTTCCAGCCAATAAATTCAAGCACTGTTAAACCCATCTGTGAACCAGCCACAGCAGGATGGGGAAGGTGGAACTTCATTCCTGCACCCACAAAGCACTGGTTTGGGACTTGGCCACAGGTTTCTGGGATGAGTGTGGTATGTTCCTGCCTCCATCGGCACGAGCCCTCCAGCTTCCTTAGCTGTAAGCTGAGATAACAGCTCTGGGGTTGTGTGAGGATACATACATTAGGGATGGGGAGACATCAGATACTATAATGACACAGGAGAAATGAGGATGAAAAAGCACGGAGAGACTGAGTGACGTACCCAAAATCAAACACTACATCTTGTGGCTGAACTAGAAGGGAAGAGAGCTGAATCCCAACCCCAGGCCTTAGCCACATTGCAGCTGAAGCAAGGACAGGGCACTCCATCTGATCCTCCTTGTATGTTGCCGTGAAAGAGCATACAGCTGGGACCTTTCCCAGAAGAGCTGAGATATCTGCTGTTGCGACCCAGTCAGCGCAGAATTTCCAAAAAGGGGTGAGCTAAGAGCAGGAAGATTTCTGCTCCTGCCCTCCAACACACCCCTCTACCCCCAAAAACTGTGGCAACACAGGGCCTGGTGCAACACGTTCCAACAAGTGGGCAAAGTTGAGGCCACTTTTCTATATACAAGCTCTACCAGATCCACCATAAGAAGGGCTGCACTATGGAGGCAGGATGTAGTAGCATGTAGGACGTAAGATTTTGTCAAACCAAGGAGCAGACTCATTACCTTGATTGGAGTGTACCACTTCCGCTGAGAAGGCGGTTTTCTCACGTGGGGCTTTTTGGGCTTGGGTTCCCATGGCTCATACTCCTGCTCTGGCAGCTTAATAATAGCATTTTTGGGTTTTTCCAGTTTTGCTCCTTCCTCTGTTGATCCTTTGTCTCCCCACCGCACCTAAAGCCAGGAGAGCACATTGTAAGTACAGACATTTCTGTGGTCCCTCCCCTAAGCAGGTGCTTTTTGCAGATATTAATCTAGTTCCATCAGGTAATCCAAATCCAAATCAGGTAGTCCAAATAGATCCAGCAAAAAGCCAGATTTATGTAGGTACCCAATTGTCACTGTAATCAGATACGCATTTAAGAGTCAAATATTTTCTCGTGAAAGCAGTCTGAACTACCAGCATTGCACCTTCTGGCAACTAAAGGTGTTGTGGGAAGTTGCAACATCTAGGGCAGATTAACTTATTTTCAAGTGAAATACAAAGCCCTGCTCTGCTAGAACACAGGTGTAATTTGCTTCCCATTGACTCACCCTAAAAGCAGGCAGCAGCACTAGCTGCAGAAAGGCAGTCATTTATAAACAGCCTTATTCTGATTAGTTCAAAAACTAAAAAAGGGTCAGGGAGAAGGACTGGACTGTCTTCTTAAAAGCAGCAGCCCTCAGACTCATGGGTAGCTCACTACTAAAAACATCTCTTCCAAATGCACAGCCACAGAAGGGGACAGTAACTTTATCCTCACGTACCGTACACTACTTATCTCAACCTGAAATTCTGCTTTTGTAGTCTGGCTCAAATAGAAATGTTATCCCACTCTGAAGGGCAACACGGGAACCATGGGACTACTCAACCAGAAGGATAAAAATTTGTGCATGTTCATTTTGTTAATGCTCAACTGAAAAAAAAAGTCACTGTTTATAATTCTCAAAACCAACTGCTTCTAGCCAGGAACTGTGTAGACAACATCCTAAAATACTACTTTTTTTTTTCCCTTATATATAAAAAAGACGAGCTTGTTTACTGTTAGGGTAACAGAGCACTGGATCAGGGATTGTGGAGTCTCCTTCTCTGGAGCTATTCAAAAAATGCCTGGAGGCAATCCTGTGCAACGTGCTCTATGTGACCCTGCTTGAGCTGGGGTTTAGACTAGATGATCTCTAGAGGTCCCTTCCAAACTTAGCAATTCTGTGATTCCAAACCAGCATAACTCTGCAGCAGACAAGAGAACTGGAGCCAACTGCATTGACTGAAGAGTTAGATTCAGTAACTCAGAACTTCTTTTGGTGTTTGTCCCATTTCTTAACCTGCAAATTTTCTCCTGCTCATAATGCTAGATTCAATTAATTACTCATGCAAATGTGCCAGATTGATGTCTGATACTTGGATGCCAGGTGCAATCAGGTGGACAAGCCTTAATTAAATCTCAGCCTCTACTCCAATGAAGTAGGTGTGTGGGTTTTGTTTTTAAACACAAACACATTATTAAAGTTAAGCACATTTGCGTTGATTTTTATAACAGCAAAGTAAAACCCAAATACCTCCATCCTCTTAATTCCACCAACACCTCGGCCTCCGTAATAAGATGCATCCACAGTCGGCCACTTTTTCTTTGGCAATCCATCTTCATCATCTGATTCCTGTGGGAAAGACGGGGAGATGTTACTGTTGTTCTCACATAAATGGGAAACAACTGAACATCCTATGGTCCAATCCTTCGATATCTGGCTTTGTGTGTTACACTTACTTGCTGACAAAAAACAAAAGTGTCTTGTCTCTGCAGCTGCAAATTTAACTGAGAACTGCCTATTCCCCTTGCCTCTTCATGCAGCTTTTATTTAGTCAAATATGCATTGAGCTTCAAAATCACAACTGACTTTTAAGGGATGGCAAAGTGCGGATGAATTGTACATTATACTGGCTTGCCACTACGCTGTGCAGAAAATGCCACAATCAGCTAACCCAAAGAAATCATTTATTAATTGTGCTTTTAGAACTTAATGTCACCTAACAGGGAAAAAGCTACCACTGTGAGATTTCTAACATGTGCATCAGGCCCTTTTCTCATGGCAGCTGTAACCAGTTGTTCTACGCTACTCGATTCTTTGCAGAGTCTGGCTCAAGCTGTACAGTTTGGAGCTGGGACTGAGACTGGAGCACCTCCAAGTTTTTAGGAAGCTCAGATCCAGAGTTTTTGACCTGCATTTCTAAAGACTGCAGATTTTCTTCTTCTGGAACGTGGGAGATTCTGAATCAGGGTTTTACTTCAGGTTCACTGTTCTGTTCTTGCTTAACTGAAAGCTGGCAAATATTTCTCATTCAACAACCCTGGGAACGCATCCCCAGCTCTATCATCTTGAGCTGTAGAAGTTACTGGGATTTCTCAGTCTCCCTGTCATTACACCAGAATCAAGGTGGCTGAAAGTCACACCATAACACTTTCCCTGGCAGTCCCAAGAATACATATGATTGAGGGAGGGGCCCAGCAAGCCTCTTACAACACTATTTTTGTTCCTCAAAAAATAAAAAGAAAAAAAACACACCTAATGTTGATATATAGATGTGAATGCTGCTGTTGGACTGGCCTCAATTTTCATCAATACAATAGCACTCAATTTTCATCAGTACAAGTATGATTCTAGAAACACTGTGGAATTTTTATTCAAATAACAATTTAAAAAATAAAATAAATCAAGTGAAATCCAAATACTAGAGAAAGACAATTTGTTGCTAGGTTATTAGGTGACATTTTCTTGAAGTGGCCCTACATGTTTCTATTTCAATGTGAAAGGAATTGAGGCTCCAAAAGCCAATAATGTCTTTTTAAAAGCATGTCTTTATTTTTGCTTATTCATACTTAACTCTTAGGTTATGCCTTGGAGAAAGCTATTTCCATTCAGTGACATCTGAACTCTTAGCTATACCTCGTGTGTCAGTTCTTCCAACAAATTCTTCAGTATAGCCAGGCAAGACATTTCCATTACTGGTAAGGAATTTGGGGGTGTCCCCCTCAAGTCACAGAAATACACAAGGAAGTCATTTTGTGCATGTTTTGATGTTGTTTTGGAAGGGTATAACACACAAACCCATTTTGTGTCACATTAAAGACAACAACCAGTGAACTATATCAGCAGTTTTAATTTGTTTCACTTCATTGGGAACTTGAGCACCACATAAGAAACCCCATCTCTTCCATGGGATCTAACAGATTTAAATTCTGTATGTCTAACAACCCTTATTACTGGAAAGCCTGACAGTTACAGGACAATTAATTATGGCTTATGCTATTATTGTTGATAAATAATTTATACTAAATATCTCCTATACCAAGCATGATTTTTGGTGCATATTCTTAAGTTAAATTGTCATGGTGCTGCTGCCCAGGACAAGCAACAGGATCACAGACACAGCAATGGTGGCCTTTTGCAACCTCAAAACAGCAGCTGCGGTTGTCTCCTGATATTCATGCCAAGTTAGAGCAAATTAGCAGCAAACTGTAGGCTTCTCTTGTGGGTTAGGCAAGTATATTCCACCCTTTAACTGCCTGTGCCTAGGAAAAGAACAAAGGCTGGCATGAGCTTCCTCTGGAAATGCTTTTATTTCTTGCTATTACTTCCATCAAAACAGTAGAGTGAAACCTAAGCTGAGGTCAGGGCCTCTGTGTGTTACCATACCAAAAAGAGCTCAGTTCAGCCCAGCCTCCAACAACTCACAACATAAATAGAGAAGGGCCAAGTGTCCTGCCAAGGGTCAGGCTGCAGCAGAACCACAGCCAGAGGCCGGCTCCTGCTCACTCCCCTGTAAAGCCACAAGAATGCAGTCTTCACTGTCGTTTCTTTCAGCTGACAGACTTTGCTTTTTACTTCCAAAGGGGCTAAACTGCTGCTGAGAACAGCAGCTCTACTGGAGGAGGGATGTTTTTGATGCTTAAGAAGCAAAGATTTTCCTCCACACACTTGTGTGATGCACAGCAAAAGGAACAAAATACCATACAACCTGTGGGTCTGCGGACTTCTGAATTATGCAACTATTTTCTCTGAGAATGAAAATAATCTTGCTGTAGTTATATAAAGAGGCCAGAAGGCAGAAATAACTGCCCTGACCCAAGAGACTTCCTCTCTCAGCTTCAGGGTGTCATTAAGACACCTCCAGGGCTGATGCTCCTGGGCAGTACGATGCACTACAGTGGCTGCAGACAGTGTGACAGCTCAGAAATAGCACACTTACAGGCTCCGGAGGTGGTGGTGGAGGTGGCTCCTTGATCACCTGGAATATATAAACAACAGGAGAAATCCGCGTTAATAGTAGGGCTCATCCATCCCAGTGCTATGCCCTCTCTGCTTTCATGCTTGTGTCATACATGGGTTGCCCTGCTCTGTTCCCCCACATTCAATTCTCTTATTAGCCTTTCTGCTTTTTCAGCAGATGAGAAGCTAAACCCATCAGATTGAACTATCCAGTAAGTGAAGTGCCTTCGTAAGTAACTCATAATACAGCTCCACATCCTGGTAGTTCTGCCCTAAAATGTCGTGTGATTACCAAGCTAGTGCAAAATACTCATTCAGAATCTGCAGTTCCTATGCATAAAAAAAAGCCTAGCTCTAGTGTTTAATAGCAGAGCTTATGTACATATTAGTAGATCAGTTTCATTATACTCTTCTGCAGCAGGTGTCAAAGCTTGTTTTACAGAACCATCGACCCCTGTAGAAACTTGGGCCAAGCTCAGGCAACAGCAGGAAAAGGAACTGAAGCCTCTTGAAGCTCTCACGTGCTGTTTATTTGGCTACTTCTATATATTTCATTTGGTATCCTCTTCTGCAAACACTGCACTTGACCCTGCAAGTGTTCCTCCTGTGAAAAACCTCAAGGGAATGACTGATTACTCACTGCACACAGCACCACAAACAGCAGACTATAGTTACTCGCACGGATAGCAACATTTGTGCTGCAGCACCAGGACCACCACATGTCGTAAAGAGACCAGGCTTCCAGCCCTGCCTGGTGCTTACTGGCCTCTGTGAAATGTCCACAACTTTCAGCTCTACACACATTAAACTCTGACTTGCATGTTTAACAAATAATGCAAAAGCATTTCTGATTTACAGGCACTTCAAAAATTGTGCAGAGAACTTGCATCATGTAACTTTCAGGGTATCTAGGCATCGCTTCACCCAAATGCATGCGATCTAGTCAGCTGATCTATTTTTGGAATAGCAGTGTGGGCATTTGCACCCTACATTACTCTGACTGTAGGTAAGGGTAGATCTTGTCTGTGATGCACAATGGAATGCATTACAGAATCCATAACACTGCAGAGTCAAGCTACTTGGCCCACTACTACATGAAGAAACTAGAAGTCCAAACCATTGTGATCGTTTTAGCATTAAGCCAAGAAAATGGAAATCAAGTAAAAATAAATAAATCTGTACTTACCACTGTGCAGCAAAGGGGCCAGAACCACCAAAGAAGAGCCAGAGCCAGCAGCAGAAAGAGAATCAGCAGAGCAATGAAAAGGATGGTTCCAGTCAGCTGCAAAAAAAGATGATTGCTTTTGAGTTATCTCTGTAAGCCAAAAATGAGGCTGGAGCCCAGAATTTATGCAATTAGATTGGGCAAAATGAGCCAGGTTTCCCTTACTACAAGGGCTCACTTAGGCAGTGCAGTACATCATTGTTATCATTAGGGTCTCATCAGGATTTAGTGTGACAAATGTGTATTTGAAGTCATGCTCCGGGAAAGCACCTCCTGTTTGTGGTATGTATATCTGCAGTTTATATATAAATTTACAGTATGCCTATAGATCACTAAACTCAAAGGAACTAAAATTGTACACAAACCCTTCCCAGATCTATGCTGACAGGTCCCTTAATACTGTCAGAAGGACATTTCAAACTACATGGCCAGACTCAAGCAATCTTCCATCACTAGAGATGCAGAATATACCAATGTTGATATGCAAAGAACAGGAATATTGAGGCTAGGAGCTTACAGGTAACGTAACATGTCAACATCACACAACAGAGCAAAACTTATTATTATCTCAGCTTCAACAGCTCCCACACCAGCCTCTGTTGCCTCTTGACTCAAACAGCACACAACCCCAGCCTGAGGACTTAGACAAACTAGTCATTAATGCTGCTGGTTCTTGGTATGCTTCTTGGGACTGGTTTGACTTTTTAATAACATGCTGTGAGCTTAACCATTCCTCTTTCTTATATTCTATCTACCACTCTGCAGGTGGGAGTCTGGGGCCAAATAGTTAAGGAACTACATTCAAAACAGATGTCAAGTTTTCTCTAAAGAGTCCAGAATTAAAAAAAAAAAACAAAAACAAACAAACAAACAAACAAAAACAACAAACAAAACAAAACATTAACACTTGAAACTAGCTTTTCCTGTGGAAATCTTGCTCTGAGTGCAAACATGACAAGATGTGCTGACTGAGTATTGCTCTGATGACTATAGGAAAGCAGGTCTTCGATGTGCTGCTTGGCCCCTGCAGAACATATAAACCACATGGCTTTTTGGAAATTAAACATTTGATGCAGATGAACAGTGGCATGGTGAGACATGCAGTTTCCTTGGACTGCAATGGGCTCTGGGATGAGGTTAATATTAGCTCTGGTGATCCAGACCTGTGAAAATAAACCTCTTTAATGGTAAATTGAGCTTAAGAGGTTTATTTTCACCAGCAACTGGGATACCAGAGAACAAGAAAAACAAAACAAAAACAAACAAACAAACAAAAAAAAACAGTAGCAAACTGGAGGACAGCCTGGGACTGGGAATTGAAAAAAGCTTGAAGAAAGATCTGTCAATCAGGATGAGGGAATGTGAGATGGCTAGAGAGAAAGCTATAAGATGCTTTGAAACAAGGATAGGTTGGACGTTTAATGGAAAGAAAGCAAGTTCCAGTGAAGATGCATGGAGGTTAAGGTCCATGAGATTTACCTTCTTAAATCTGAAAACTACTTGCTGAATTCTCATGACAGGACAACTCAAACTCATAGCCCCTTCTTTCAACAGGGCTTCCCTTCATTGTTCCTAGTTGATTTGCTTATCCCCCAGACAGCAAAAAGGCTGAGGGTAGAAAAGAACGTATGGGCTGATTAGAGTTTTGCAAAGTCTAGATGAGATTCTGAGTGGCTGACTAGGGTGATACCTGCTCTTCCTCAGGCCAAATTTTAGATCTGTCAGGACTGGCATGTGAAGACACGACTAACCTATCTACAGCTCCTACACCATGCTTAGGCATGGGCCCCAGTATCCCACAATTCTAGCACTGCATAACCAACCCTCCACTGCTCTGCAACTTCTTGTCTCAGATGCAACAAACCAACCTGTTCTGGGATACACTACATAGCTCACATCGTTCGTTAGGTCAGGGAACAGGAGAAAGCCAGGGTGGAATGCCAGGTGTCCTGCCCAAAGTGGTTCTGTTGGAAGACACTACCCAGCTGCAGCTCAGCCGCATCCCCCTCTGGCACACCCCTGGCCCCAAACAGCACTAAAACGTTTGGGAAACTGACACTTGGGAGATATCAACTCCCAGTGAAGCCAGTTTGCTGAGAAAAGAGTGATTAAAATCAAGTATAACTTTTAAGAGGCGTTTCTGTACTCCTTACAACAAATCCAAGCACAGCACCAGTGCAGCACATGAGCCACAGGCATGTACATACCACTGCTAACTATTACTCCAAACACACATTGCCTCCTTGTCCCGTTCCCAGGCATTGCTTTTCCCATGCTAAGTACTCATATAAATCACCAAGACGTTTGCCAGCAGCAGCTCGGGAGCTGCTGGCAGCAAGAAGCTAGAGAGTCCTCTTTCAGTGATCAAATATACAAAGCATTGTAATGAAGCTGGACTTCGAAAAAGGAAATAGCAGACTTAATGCAGCTGAACAGAAACGAGCACAGGGATTGCACAGAGGCTTTAGGAGTAAAGTCAGGAGAAGATACTTACTGTACAGAAAGGACAGAAGCACCAGCTGGGGAGGAGAGCTGAGCAGGCCAGCTGACTGCCGCTCACAGAAAAGGGAGCAGGAGAAGAAAGGAAATGGAGGGAGTCTCTAAAACAATAAGAGCGAAAGGCATGAGATTAGGACAAAGTTGGAAAGTGAACTACCAGCCTCCCTGCTTATGGAATGCAACTGGGATATCTTTCCTGCACCAGATGAGAATCAGGCCCCTTGCCTCCTTCACATTCAATCTGCAGGAGCTGGGCAAAAAACGTGAGATTGACAGGACTGGAGATTGGAGTTCTCTCTTTATCCTATGGCTATTGAGAGGAAAGCTTCTTCTGACCACATTCTGGCCCGAAGGGACCCCAGCTAGGACTAAGACTTCAGCCTCCATCAGAAAAATTACATGTGGGTAACTAAATGCACCAGTTAACACTTGTGTTTCACTGCGGACTCAAAAGGCTTCACGGTATCTGGGGTAGAAGGGAGTAAATTATGGAAATATAAACCCTTAATGTAGAAAACTTGGAGGAAAGTTTGTAAAAAAATATAATTATATATATAAGGCAAAACTGCAAAATCATCTCTCTCTGCTAGACTCTGCATCCTGACACCCTGGGCTGTTCCAGCAATATGCTGTAAAATTTCCCAGCTGCATTGCTGAAAACATCAGAAAATCAAGTCGCTGTTCCCATTCCTGTCTTTCTACTCTGCAGCTGTCAGAAAGGCCAACAATGATTACAAACCAATATGACAGCATTTGGTGTAGGCTATAAAAGTCCTTTTGACACTAACAATAGTAATAAAGCCCAGCTTCGATACCAAGTGCTTAATACCAGGTACTTTGGCAAACTTTTAGTCTGCAAGCACAAGGCCCAATCTCTAGAGTAAACTGTTGTTAGCTTGCACTAGCTATTGTTGTTGTTTATTTCTACTCCATAGCAAGGAAGAAAACCATTTATCTACTTGTAGTCAGCTTTTTTTAAAATTCTAAAATCAGATTTTGCTGAATGATCACTTCTAGCTGCTGGTCCCTTACCCTCCCCCAGGGAAAAATGGTCTTCCTGACATCAGCCAGGATATGTGTAGCAAAGCCATTGCTGTCCCACAGCAGGACATGCTCCTTTAGCTGGGCAGCAGCCTTGTATCAGGAAGCTCAGCACAGGATGTGAGGCTGGTATCTTTCTGCTCATCCCCCATGATATCAAGAGAAAAGCAGCTACCTCCTGTTGTTAAAAGTGCAAACAAACAAACAAACAAACAAAAAAAGCCTTGGCAAGTCCTGAACTAGAGGTAAATTATGGAGGTCTAATAACAAATGCAGTGAACTCCAACCACAAAATAAAACATGAAAGTTTAGAGGATCTTCCATGCTGTGGCCCTTCTCCATCAAAGTTCCAAATGCTGTACATTTTACCTCAGACCCCACAGGTGATCCCAATGCTCAATAGCATATTGCTTCTTGATGCTCTTTCTTCCATTTTCATGGATTCCCTTCTAGCCAGATCCTATCTATAAGGACATTTCTCTCCTGGGATAGGAAGAGGCCTGGAGACTTTTGTTGTAATTGTTTACTCCATAAGTATACCACAATCTAGCCATCAGCAATTATGATTAAGCCTTAACTAGCCTGGTTATTTTTCAAGGAACTGCTGGGATTCACTCAACAACTGTGATGCTGAAGCTGACTGAGCATGAGCTCCCTGCAAGGAGGCTTTGCCTGAAGAGCCACTGCCTCTTTCCTAGGTCTCATGGTTTCTCTGTCAAGCCCCATTGCAATTACTTACACACTGTGTGCTGGTGATGCTGACAGAGCTGGAGATGAACGTTAGCCCGTTGTTCATGCTGACTTGCAGGAAAACCACCCTAAAGCACAAACAGATACACTTATTTTTAGTGTCATCTTTATACTCATTGTTCCCTTTATTCCGGCTGTGTTTTAGCCATTGGCTGATGAACATGCATGGATAACATGCCCTGCTGAGTCAAGGCATTATTGTGGCTTCAGGTGCTCACCTACCTCTGTCTCTCTGCTTGCCCAGGAGCCATCCTTTTTATGTTGGTTTAATTGAGTTGGGACATATGCTCTTTATTTAAAAGTCTCCATCCCACCTGGGGCAAAGGGCACTAGGACAGTGAATTGTAGCAGTCTCAGACATTTGCAATACTACCCTAGATAGCACAGGAAACCTCCAGACTTTGCTTTTATTTTAAATCTTTCCGGAGCTTAAAGAGACAGTATTTTTTTTCTTTTTCAAAGCTTGTCTAAGTCAAGTCAGAGTACCTGCACAAGGTAAGGGGAAAAATTACTGAAACAACAGTGAAATTGAAACAGAATCTGGCCCTAGACATTCTCCAATATCAGAGAAAGGGTCTGAGGAGAAAAAAAATGTTTCCCCCACTACCCAAAAATAGGGAAGGGGAGGGAGACCCCAGTACAGTATTTAAGGACCCAGAAGATCACCAAGGAAAAAGCTACAGCCTTGTGCCATGTCTCCCTGAAGTCTGCAAGATCACAATGGCTGAACAGTACCAACACTAACCAAAGCAGAACAGGGGCAAAACATGGAAAGCAACGTAAACATCAGCAAAAGAATTCAGGTCAAGTATCTCTTTTCAATCAAAATGAAAAGTTTGCTTGGAACTCAGTTAACTTTTGGCCTGGAAAAAAATGGAACAGGAACTGAGGAGAAATTACACAGGCATCCTCAAAAATCCTCCCCCACCAGCATCTGAAACCCTCCCTCCCCACTCTTCTTATTAACTCTAGCTTTCTCCAAGTCATCTCATGGCCAATAGTCTCCCAGCTGCACTGGGTTCATGGGGGGAGACTTCCAAGATGTCTTATTAGACTGTCCCTCCCAGGCAGAGCCCTCAAGTTCTGGAGATGCAGTACAGAACAGCTGCAGCTAGCTGGACTGCAGCTTCTTGGGCAGGCTGCGGTGGGAAGGTCAATCCTAACACCCACCAGCATCCACAGAAACAGAGTAAGGACTGACACCAACGATTATGGTGACTTAGTGCAGCTGTATCTCCAGAGACTGTGTATGACATGGGTCCAATGATGTCAAAAGGTTTGTGGCACAGCTGTTGTGGGAGTTTTTATCACCAGCCCTATTCTTCATTGAATAGAACTGCGCTGGCTCATGCTAGGAGGGTATTTGGTATGCACAAGATTGCCCTAATCCCATTACAAAAATTAATCTTCTTAGCTTGGCACTTTGGGTAAAATTATGAGCCCTTGGCTCAGTAATGACATCTCCATCCAAAGTCCCCTCTCTCCTGACACCTACTGGAAAGCAATACTTACTGTCCAGCATCTTCTATTACTGGAGCAGGGCAAAGCAGATAAGTATCGTGAACAAGGGTTGGCTTTTCATCTGAAAAGGAATTAATACAACTGTCAGAAATGAGAAAAACCTCAAGCAACAACAGCTATTAGAGCTGTTCTTTCCTGTTTCTCCCATCCCAAGCACACCTGAAGACACAGCTCATTTTCATGGCCTTATCCTGCCAAAGCAGGTAAATTAGTGATGTGTTTTAGGGCCAGCCTGATGGCGGAAAAAAGCACAGCCGACATAGATCAGTGTCTTATCATATCAGCTGCTGCAGACCTAACCCAAGGAAAACACAGCATAGAGGCCATATAGAATTAGGGCAGTTTTTCTCCTTTGTACTTCTAGGTCAGCCCTAGCACTTGCAGTGTGAAATCCAGTCAAGGTACAGTGGGTTAGGGACAAGCAAGACAGCCAGGAGTCTGGCTACCTGGTAAGCCACAAGAAGCAAATCCCCAGCAAAGGGCATCTGTAAATGTGATGGGAGTGAGACCACCAGAGTTTATTTAACACAGCCTCTATGTAGGCAGCAAGGATGGGAAATGAAGGAGCGATTCATGTATACCCTCTCTAAGCGAATTCACTGCTAGGGAAGGCACCAGTCTGGCCGCAATAGAGTATGAAAGCCCCTACTGTGCTCAGCCAACAAGGGCAGCATATAGAGAGAAGGAGCCAAGCTCCCCTCCCCATGCCATGCTTCACCCTGCCAGACACACACTGCTTCTCACAAAGAAGAGAGGACTGCTGAGAAAATGGACACTCGATCTTTTTTGGCCATTCAGTCCTTTTCCTGGCTGCTGAGAAACCAAACAAAAGACCCCGTTGAGCACAGCAATTACAGGGAGTTTCCACGTTACATATTCTCTGCGATAAGACCGGTAACTTGTGTCAAAGAGGAAAGGAGCAGGGCTGAAGGGCCCTGCTTTATGGTAAGCATCTTCTGAGTCAGTGAACAAATAGCTTGAACACGCCACCAGGGTATCAAGATAGCATTATTTATTTTTTCTGGAGATGATCCATGGAATAGGAGCAATTTTATTTCCTTCCTGTTAAAGCCCAATAGCCAGCCCTTGATGGCTGTATGTATTACCCACGTGAATCGTTACAGCGAGCCTGGAATTCACTGTGCAGCAGTATCTTCTGTATAAGCCCTCACAACACAATGCCCACAGGTTGTAAGACTGAAAAAGGATGAATTTCAAGCTGCTAGATGCATATCCCCACCCATCTCCCTGACAACCACTGCAAGGGCTCCCCTAATATAGATGGGAGACAGGCTGCATCCCATGGGATGACAGCCAGTGGGGAACTGGAACCCCGCAGCCTGAAGACTTACTGATAGTAAGGCTGTCGTTGAGCTTGAAGCTGCAGAGTACCTGGTCGATATTTCTTGCATGATAAAAGCCATTGCCTCTTACCACAACTTGAAAGGATTCTGTAAGTAAAAGTACAAAAGAATTATGAGAAATAGCCCAAATACAGCATTCCCTTCGAGAGTGGTCTGAAGTACGTGACAACAGCTGTTCTCCGCCCTGTGTCTGAATCCAAGCATTCACATTGACAATCAGTACTTGGCAGCAATAGCCAAGAGTATTATAGTGACATTGGTGCTTTGCAGAGCAGCATTCACCTCGAAGGTGCTCCCACAAGCATCCCACAGACCTCCAGTGCCTCAAAAACACTGCAAGCCTGACTTGGCTGATGGTATCTCATGGTTCCTCCACAGCTTTGGGGGCAGATACCTTCTGTAATCACAAGCACCAGGCTTTCCTCTTTTCTTCCCAGCAGATCACGCTCTGGTCTCAAGCAACAACAGCTGCTCTGTTCAGTAAGACATGGACAAACAGGACTGCCCTCCTCACCCCGCCATGAAACAGGGGGAAAGGCTTTGTATCTGGCACAAGCCCTGGTGAAAGTCTTTCAGTCTGTACAAGAACTGAACCTGTGTATAGCCCCACTAGCATCTGCTGCATGTTTTACTTCTCCATAGCAAGGTTTTAGAACTATTATTAGTTCTATTATTTGTATTTATTACTAAATATTAGTAACAACCTCCATGGGTAACACTTCTTCCCAGAGCTCTGACAATACCTGAACACCCATCTAAAAATTATTTTTGTCTCTTGATTTTATAGAAAAGCAGCTTGATGAAATATAATTGCAGTTAGATCCTCCCCCCATACTAAATCTTAAAAGGGAGCAACCACAAAGATTTCACTGAGAAGTATTTCAGTGGTTTTAAAAAGATAAAAAAAAAAAAAAAAAAGACTTTAAAAACAAAAAGGTAAAAAAAAAACTACATCTAGAGGTCTAGTCTTGTCAGGACAGGTTACCCCTCCTGCCCTTCTTTTCCCCATCACTGCCGTTCTGCACAGTCACTTGTGAGAACTGACTTTGGAATAACCTGCCCATCAACACAAGCTGACAATTGAGTTTCAATCCCAGACTTGCAGGGAAACGCAGACAGCTGGTACAGGATTTGGTTATTGCTGTTGAGAAGTCTGCCCCTTCAAACGCTCCTGAGCATTAACATGTTCTGGGTGATGGTCTGTTGAAATGGCTAATTCCATTTAATTTTGCGCCCTGGCTCTGGCTGCGTCCTTTTCTTCCTTAGTTACTGTCAGCTCGTAGATTGCAGCTTTTGACAAGACAGCGAAGGGAAAAAGGTCAGCACTGAAATAACCGGGCAGCGCTGGCAGCGAGATGGTAGGTTGGAGCTGGTGTGCGCTGGCTGCGCTGTCGGCTTCGCTTCTGTGACTCTGATGAGAAGCTGACGGCTTGCATCCACACCTGGGAGTTGATGTGGCCAGTAGGATGCCACATCCAACAAAACCTTTCAATCACATCCATGTACCGTAAGCATAATCAAAGCAACGATGCTGTCAAACAGGATATGAGGCACCTCCACTGCGGCACTGATAGCCTGTTTACAGGCTGCACGTCTTGGTCACTTTAAATCAGAGGGAAGAAAAAGGACCCAACTCCTTTTCTCCACAGCGGGGATGACAAATTTGCAGGGTCAAAAAGCATTAAGCATCAGATAGCTGTCATAACGCAACTAGATCAATTTGTAAACGGACTCACTGGATAGCTTTGTCACAGAGAGCCAGAGCCCCAATAGGAATTGTCATAATTCAGCTTCAACCACATGGAAATCGTTTCATCAGCAATTTACTAAACCTCTGGCAAATCAAAAATGAAGCTGAGAACACCAGTAATCAGCACTGTAGTAATTATGAGCTGCAAGAATCATTGTGAGCTGCAAGAATAATTGTGAGGAGTAGGTCAGTCTGCTCTAATCCCCAGTACAGACTGGCTTCCACTGAGCAACACAAAGCCTGTCTGCTTCCATACCAGATTCTAGAAATAAGTACTAATATTGAATAAAATCGAGACTGATTCTCCCCTCCTTACTCAGATAACATGCACACAAGAAATGCACGGATAGATCCACATTTCAAGGCTAAAAACAAGCAAGTTGTTTTGCTGGAGAATGTCACAATATATGTCACTTCCAAAAAATTAAGTATTTTTTGATCAAAATTTTGAAATGCAGATTTTAATTATACATATTTTTTTTAAAATAAAATTCCTGACTAAAAGAACGGGGACAAACCTTATATTTCTACAAAATGTTGTGTTCCAATTTTCAGCCAGCTCTAAATGCACAGTCTACATATTTTCCTATAGGATTTAATGACCATGTGACCTTATTTCTTACCTATAATATATTACCAATAAACTACATTAGTGATTACCTAAATTTAATGTGTTTTCAAATTTTTAGATTACTTCAGATACCTCAGGACTTGTCTGTGTTGAAGTTTGAATAATGAACATTAAAAAGTCACATTACATATAGAAAATAATTATTATCTGACTCTCCAGTGAACTGAACTCAGGATCTGGATTCATACTACCATGAAAAAAGTTGTTCAATCTAAGGGGATCCCTTCCAGGAGACAATGGTGCTCACAGCTATAAAGACGAACCTCTGGCTCTGCTGAAGGAAATGGGATTACTCAAAACAATAAAGCCAAGCACAAGTATTTGCAGCCACGTGCTGTAGAACTCTTGCTGTTGATTCCAGGTATGGCTTGCAGGACTGAGCCCATAGTAAAAACTATTACAATCCCAATTCTTGGTGTTAAAGACCATTTAACCCACGTGTTGACAGCTTGCACCACTTAGAGCTGCCCTTGCTGCTTCCTCCTATTTTCGAGCTCTCTGCTGCTATAAGCAAACCTTCAGGCACCTGAGATCCACATCTTCATGCCCTGGTGATTCAGTAACATGCTTTGCCCTGAGCCCACCTTTGCTGAATGACTTCATCAGCGGGGACAGAACAAAACCCAGATTTTAAGCATCCTGCTGAGTTAACAGAATACAAAAAAAATTGAGTTCAGTCAAGAATTGAGCTGATACGTTTTTCAAAACAGTTTCGCTCTTTTTGCTGGAAGATGTCGTTTCCAAAAATCATGTAATCAGAGAACAGTTTGGGTTGAAAAAGACCTTAAAGATCATCTAATTCCAAACCCCTGCCATGGGCAGGGACACCAAAGGCAAACTTTTCCTGAAAAGGCAAGCACTTAAGAACTTTTGCAAAATATTTTCAAATTGAAAATTTGAAAAAATTGTTTTCAAATTCTATGTTTTGATATGCTTAACATTATGCCAAATCACTACTGGAGCTGTCACACTTTCATCTGGCTAAAAGCAATTTTTGATAAGCAAGAAAACTTGCAATAAGTTGTTATGCAAAAATATGCCCGTTGTACAGCAAGAAAAAAAATGTTTTGCTATGAAATAAAAAAGCTTTTAAGTTGTTTTGATTAGTTCTACAGAGTCTGCAAAGAATATTTTTAAAAGCAAAATTATTCCTTTTTGAAATTTTCCACAGATTTTTACGACAAACGTCTGTTCCACACTTACATGTTTAAAAATAGTGCAAAAGATACAAGGATATTTGTTCTAAATTTAAATACTACGGGCAAGATCATACTGCGATTGACATGTGGAAGTGAGTGAACAATTTCTCTTTTGTGCTATTTAATAGATTTATCCTGAACCTCTTATTTTATATCCTGCATTTGTATGCACTCTTTTTTTCAGTGGATGAGGAAGTGAACACAAGACATGAACATCAGATCTAAACAACCATGCCATAAACTATACTGTCCAGCAAACTTAAGATGTCACTCTCTCTCTGCTGCAATAGTTTCTTAAGTAGGCAAAAAAAAGAGCAAGCTGCTAATGTAAACAGAACAAATACAAGTTAAATATACCAGACAGAAAAGGCACGAAATTATCAGCAGCTCCTCTTGGGATTCTTCACATTTGCCTGTACCCTAATAGTTCTTTCACTGCAAGTAAGTAAAACACTAATACTTTAGAGAATGTCAGGTATCTCGACCTATGCAGTTAGCTAATTACATCTGGTTCAGTAAGCCTGAAGTTTCTGTGACTGTTCTGCAAAATCTTGTTCTAACTGCTGACAAGCCCTAGCAGCTCTGCGGAACGCAATCTTTCCAGAAATTTGTGAGATGTTGCGTTAGGCATTAAGATAGCCTCTGGCAGTCTGGCTTTATATCACTTTTGTCTCCTCCTTCTGTTGGATGTTTTAAAGAGCAGTATCTCCAAATTTCCCAGTACTCTCTCAGAGAGTTCTTCAAGCCAGCATTCAGAGGCTACCTGCGTATTGACAACAGCAATTTCTCACACTCAGAAGGGATGCACAAGGCTTCAGCTGCAGCCCCAAGGGATCTCTCTAACACATCCACAGGCTTCATCTCTGAATATATCAGAGATCTACTATATCAGGTAGTTATTGATATTCCATCAGTGTCATTGGTTTGCCTTACCACATCATTCTTGCGGACGCTTACCTCCTGCACAAACACTGGATGGCTCAGCTGCTAGGATCTCAATGCAAGATTTCTTGAGAATCTGTAAGATTTAGATAAATGCATTTTTGGTGATCTTTTTATCTATGCTTTATTAACACAGGAATGAATACCTTTTTTTAGGTTTCAGAATAGCCAACTTACTGAATCAATGGTTCCTCTAAGGGCATAAAAGCCTCCCGTAACTGGAAAAACATGATCGATGCTGTCAGCAATTGTTGACAGCTGCAAAGAAAGACAATCATAAATCATGAGGAAAATAAAATCACAGTGAATAGAACTGGGCTCCTTCATACTTGCTAAAAGACATCATACTGACACGAAATGATTTATGCCTCAAGTAATTAAATAAATGCCTTCAACTGATGCTGTTATATCTGCACTAGTGTAACAAAAACAAAACAAGAAGCAAGCAAGCAAGATTACCTGAGTTTCATTGAAGTCTTTCACTCCAACACAATAAACAATAGCTCCAAAGCTTCTGGCTCTGTTGGCCTACATGAGAAAAAGAGACAGTAAGTGCAAAGCCATGTAATCAGTAGAGCCAAAACAGTAAATGCCTACACATGAGCTAGTTTAGGTAAACATGAAGGTGACTTACTTCTTGTTCTGCATAATAAAACTGAACATCTTGCAACTCTCCATCCGTCAGAGCAATAATCACACTAGCAGTCCGAACTCCTACATGGACAACAGTGAACAGTTAGAGCACATACAGATGACACAAGATTGAACAATGAAAGTAAGAGAAGTGACGCATGTCTCGTTGCTGACAAAAATACAAAACCACAAGGCCAGACTCTCAGCCTGATCTGTATGGACTTGATTGGAGATGCACTGATCTACCCCAGCTGAAGGTCAGATGCATGGCAACATGCAACAAGCAGGAACCCATGCACCTTCATCACACACAAGCAGCACTTAAGGGGGAGTAATGCTCTGGCAAAGTCCATGCACAAACTTTGTCCTGTGTAAAACACAGTATCTGGCCAAGGCTATATCTAGACCCTTCATGTGGGGAAATGGCAAAATGGAAAATACTTCTCTACATGAGCATTGTCCAGAGACTGCTGATATGAGACCTCTGCAAGAGGAGCTTTCCTACCACCCTACCTTTCCCTCCATCAGGTTTTAAAGCAGCAACCCCACTGAACACAGCATGAAAAGGTGCTGCCATAGGAGGGTCAGTCCTATACTTCTCATGCAAGGAAGAGTGTTGGTGAAGTTCATAGGAATTCTGAGAGCAAAAAAAAATGCAAGACCAGATCCACTGGAGAAAATACATGTCTTGTGCTAAGCCATTTCATGTCCCAACTATTCTTATATGAAAAGAATGCACAGACTTTGGATAGCTATGTATGTAACGTGGTACAGAATACAATATGACCTGGAAAAATGCAAGATATTAAAAATTTAATCCCAAATAATATGCAAACTATGGTTCAACACACCATTCTGCTTCAATAATTCTCACTAATGTGTGCACACATTACTTTCAGGGAAGTATTTATTATTTTATCAGAATAATCTGGTACAGTTTCAAGTGTCTTTCCTGATATTGTCTGAAACTAAAGACTGATTAGCTTTGACAGGTTTCTTATGCCATGCAGTCCTTCCCATGTCATGTCAACACAGACATAAAACCTTAAAAATGACCTGCAACTTTGGAGGGGAAAAAAAGCTTGGATTCCCATATTCATCATTTTTTTTGGCTGAGGATGCTTGAAAGAGGCCATAAAGAATCTAAACTTTGTTTTCTTCTGAATTTTTGTTTCTTTCCCAATACTTTATTTTATAAATCCAGATGTCATCTACTCCTTTTTCCTTCCTAACCAACTTAGCTAGGAACTAAGCAACTACTCTCTGTCTTTTAGGAAGAGGTAAAACAGTTCTCTTTAGCTCATCAAAACTCTTGATTTGCCTGGTAGAAGCAAGTGAGAAGCCATACAAAAGAGTTGCTGCTCAAGTCTCCACATGCACACCCTATTTTATTATAAGGCATTGACACTTAAGAATCTTACAAAAAGGCCATCTATCTACAACTGGAAAAAAACTAATTTCAGGGTGCAAACTAGGCAGAAAGTGCTCAGTTCAACTTCTTAGGCCTGTTTTTTTCTTTTTTCTCCCCTCTCCCACAGAAAAAAAAAAAAAAAAAAAAAAAAAAAAAACACACACAAATACATTTCCCTCTCCAAATTTAGCAAAAAATTGCATAACAAACTCAGATTCTAATCCTAACTTTTTCACACTGATGGAAAAAATCTCCAGCTGATCACACTCGTACCTATGCTAACAAGAAGGAGAACCTGGGGGCACGAAGCAGACAGGGCTGAATTCATCAGGGCAGGGAGATTCATCAGGACAGAGCAGGGCAGGGCAGGGTGAAGGTGTTCCTGTCCCCTAGATGCAGTACGGGCAGCTCCGGCTGCAATGTTCTGGTCTGTATTCTGCACTGGGTCAGATCTGGGATTATAATGGTCTCCTCTGGTCTTAATAAACCATGAATCATGCATCTGAAAGTAGGGCTGTAGTCAAAATGGAATGCAATGATTGTGTAACACCAGTCCCTTCTCCAACACTTCTTTCAGCGGGTTTACTGCAGGTCACATAAAGAACACCATCACCCCTGTCTTTTCCATGCAGATATGTAACAATTGATAAGCAATGCCTACCTCCATAGGTTTCATGGTAAATCTGCTCATTTGCCTGCAACAAATTTTAGAACATTATTAGCTCTTGAGTGCAGAAGAAGAAAGGAGATCAAAGTTTGCATATATAAATCAAAGAAAGGAGGTGTTGTGGTGTGTACCCTTTTAAATCCTTCATGCATGAACGTGTCTCCTCCAGGCACTTCATACTGAAGAATTTCAAGACCTCGTCTTATGGCTTCCCTTTGGATTAAAAAAAAAAGAATTTTATTAAGAGGTCGTTTTCCCCTCCCCCCGTGAGATATTCCTGTAACCCAGCTAGATCACACATCCTGTCAATACATGGCACAAAGCACATACACACCAGCTAAAACACTTGTAAAACTAAGATTAACAAACAGTTGTGACATGAGCTGAGCACCCAGAGAAGCACAAAACCAGGCATATGATACAATACTGGGGTTAATACATTTTTAAGGGTGAAATGCTGACACTGCTCCCTCATTCTGCTATATTGTCAGCCAGGAAAAGACTGAATTAGAGCAAATGCCAGATATTGAACACTGACAAACTGCAGATGGAATGAGAATTTAAAAGCTTATGGCCCTGTCATGAAAATGGGATGACTAAAAGCTCATTATTCAATCAATCATCAGGACAGTTGGGATTAAGACTTTTCCATTATAAAGACAGAGGCCAGAAAACATGAAAATAGGATGGGAATGAGAATTTCCTGTCCCAGACGAGAGGCTCAAACTTCTTCATACAGTTTCCTGGTACAAGAGTGACTTGGACACCATCACTCCTGTTGCATAGCTTCCTACTCCGCAAACAAACACCTGGAAACCAAGAGGATCACTCAGGGAAATTAAAACTAGTTTTCCTGATTACTTAAAGATTCACAGCCACAAATACAGGGGAAACAGGAGTATGTGGGATTAAGGTAAAAATCAGGGGCTGGGATTAGGGATGTCCTTCATACCACATTCAACACTATTTTCCTATTTGAAAATAGAAAATTCCCCCTGGGAAAAGTAAAGAAGTTTGACCTCTGTCTAGACAACAGAGGCCTGAGGGCTTGATTGTGAAGAATTTTGCTCTGGCCTAAGACTCTCCTAAAAAGGCTGTGGCCTGGCTGCACAGTGGCAAAGCACCTCTTGCACAGGTGTTGTCCAAAGGCAGGGATGCAACAGCCTGGCAGATAACACTCCAGCACCATTGGTACAATCACTGCTGGCATCAAGCAGGTACCTGAGCTGATGCCACACTGAAGACTGACACAGAGCTCTGCGTCCTAGTTTTGGGGCCACTCATTGAGAGTGACTTGAGAGGAGGGGTGGAGGGATGAAAGCTGGGAAGTACTTGCCTGTTTTCTGTTAATTTCATGATTGTAGTGCCTCGTGAAGAAAAAACGATGAAAGACATGCGCAGCATTGGACTGAAACAGAAGAACAAGCCAGATCCACGTCTCATACACATTACTTCAGCAGATTTTCATTTCATAAGGAGTGAATGAGAGATAATGCATGAACATGTGTATGTGTACATATACGTAATCAATTTTAAAATACCATCTAAGAAAGCTTTACCTTATGAACTTCTCAGCCAGGCTTTCCACAAAAGAGTAAATCTCTGTCCAATGATTTCTGACACTTCCAGATCTGTATACAAAACATAATGGATTACCTTCATCGTATTTCACAGTGAAATTCCTTGTAGCACTCTGAATTTTAAGATTGTGATAGTCTGGAGGTGGCTAGAGACACAACCTGGACAGAGGTCCACAGAGATGGGGCAGCTAGCTCTGGTGAGGCTTCTACAGCAGTTGTGCTGGAAGTGGTAACAGAACAATTATTACAAAACCCACTGACCTAAACACAAGTAGAAATATTTTTTTTAAATATTTGTTACATAAAATATTTATAAAATGAATTGAACTAGAAGAAAATATTTGACATTGCTAAATTATCTGCTAACAGACTATTTACTTTCCTAGAGCACAGCTCTGCTCTTGCAGCCACACAGAAAGTCCGGACTGGTCTTTGACCCTCCCAGAACGCGTGGGAGAATGTTTCCATGAATTACTGTTTGTTTCAAAAGAAAAAGCTTTTGAAGTAATTCAGAGGGGGAAAGGCAGTACTAATAGCTAACACACAGCACTAGCGTTCTGCAGAGTCGATCCCTGCCTGCTACAGACTTCCTGTGAAAACTTGGGCAATAAGTTATATGCACAAACTTAGGGGTTTTTGCTCCCATTCCTGATCCATAAACTGCATTACTCACACTCCATGGCTTTTCTCAGTTTGGTCTTACATTCTCAGCAACCCTAGCAGTCTTGTGGGACTCAGACCACAGAGCCCTGCGTGCAGCATATCTACAGTGCAGTTGATTTGCACTGTATGGATCTACGGCATACACTTCCAAGCCACTTGAAAGGCTACAAAACATGAGAAGTCAATGGTGTGAAAAGCCCTCCCTAGGACTGTGGTGTTCATGAATGAATGGCTCATTCACTTGGCTTGCAAGGTGAACGCCTGCATCAAGTGTCTTGGGCACAAGTAGAGAGATGAATAGTGCAGCAGCATGTCCTGAAGGATCACAGAGGTTTAGACGCAAGAACTAAAATACTTATGAAACGTAACTACTGAAGTAAGAAACAAATTTTTGCCTTAGGTTTCCTTTTACACAGCAAATGTCTAATGACAGTTAGTGTGTTAGAAAAGGGAAATAAAATTGCAGTTCTGCTATGGGTTTTCAAAGCAATCCTATATCCACCCCTATACACCAGGTACACCCCTATACACCAGCAAAGAGAAGTCCATGCGTGTAGTGCAATATGGCACTGCATGCCTTGCAGCAGTGCTAGTGGGATGAAGGAGAGCAAAGAAAGGGACAAAAACCATCAAGGGACCACTGAAGTATTTAAACTTGAATGAGCCTGCCTGTGTGCTTTGATGCTACTTTTCTGGAGAACTGGTGACTCATTCACAGAATAAACTGGTTATCAAAGAATGAAGAAATTAAATTGCCAGACAGCAAGGGAGGGCAACAAAGCACCAGAAACTGATCAAACCAAGGACTACTCAGTCTCCAATTTGTGTGTCAGTCAATGGATGAGCCAAATTCACATATTTGTGAACAGTGCCAAGAAAAGGTGATGGCATTACTAGCAAACAAGCCATTTTCTTATCATAAAAAAAAGTACATACTTCACATAGTCATGGATTAAGGAGTGCTTTTTCAAAAGGGATCTGAAGCAGTCCAACACCTACATGTATAATTCTCTAGGATTCTTCTGGAAGTCCCAGACTAAGCCTCTAAGTTAGCTGAACTCAGATTTACCTTGAACCTAAGCAAGGTTCAGGATATCAAGATCTATGAATTTAGAGCTCCCAACTTTTATTTTTAAGTTACCCTCCCACCCCACCCAGAGATGACACTTCATTTTCTCTCTGAGCTTGCTATCCTATTTCAGTTCCACTCTTGCAGTTTCCAACAGGGTTACTTCTTTATACAGAATACTGGCTTCCTACTCAGAAAACACGGATCTATTTTGAATGAGGTATCAAATTTCTACTGCCAGCTGCAGAGGTAATGATGCAATCCAAAAAAGAAAGTAGCAACTAATTCTCTTCATAATGGCAACAAATCATCATCATTTCCAGTACCTTCTTAGAACTCTGAATTGCTTTTTCTTTTTTTCTTTCTTTCTCCTCTTACATACCTAATTTTTAGGCGAAGAACAGCTTGATAAAAAAACAACAGACACTGAAAATTTAAGAAAGTTGTATATCATTAATCGTGGAAAAACACAAACACGGTACAAATGCACAGATAGCCTTAATACTATGCACTTCCTATGCACTCAGATAACCTTAAATATAACAAAACATCCCATCTTTGAAAGCACGAGTGGTGTTAAGAGTAACAAGAAGTGGCTGTAATAAATCTATAGGTACCTACCCCTGAAAAGCTAAGGATGCCTCTGTCATGCACTAGTCCTTGCAGGAAGCATACTGTCACAGAGCTACAACCCTGCTGAGCAGAGGCACTTCAGGGCAGCAGGGGGTTTCCTCCTCCACTGGGAGGAATTCTGCACCCACACATGGCTTATTTCTTGACTGTCAGCTGGGAAATGTCAAAGCCAGACAGAAGCTCTAGCAAGAAAAGTTTTACTGTTTCCAAATCTTATATGAAGAGGGCCAGGGAAGTGGTCAGCACTTAACTACTTCCTCCATCACACTCCTTCAAGCTCAGGTGTTGTCCTGTTGACACTGATGCTCAAACACAACCAATGCTGGTAATGTCAAAGCCCTCAAGAACCAGAGGTGGCCTGGCTTACAAAAGGACATGATTTCCCCTCCCTGCCCCTCCAATTCCTCTCTAAATTGGCCACTTTAGTGATAGAATAATGAAAATTTCCAACAACAAAATGCAATTTTACTGTATATAGCTTTGCTAAGCTATATACTAAGCTGCCCGCTACTGTCAAATAGTACTCCCAACACTGACAGAAACAGAAGTAGCCCAGCATTAGGGAAAATACCGAGACATTTCACTGCTTTCTGCATCTTAGCTTTAATACCACAAAAACCTTTTTGCTGGCAGCACAAACTAACATGCTGTGCTGCGTGGCTGGATGGAACTAGGAAGTTTCTGCCTTGCTTCTCCACGGCAAGTGGGAGGCTGTGACTTAAACCCCTCCAAGCATACTCTTAGCTCATTTCTGACAAAGGTCAATGCTTGAAAGACACCCATTTTCAACTCCACCGTTCCTGATCCTAGATTAAGTATGAGGTCTTTCATACTCTCTGCACCACAGATTATTCCTGGACATCTTCACAGCCTGACTTTTACAGCAGTTTTGGTGCCTTTACCATTTTAGTCCTATGATAAATGAGAGGAAAAAAAAAAAAAAAAAAGTAATTCCTGTTAACCAGCCTACTGGTTCTAATAGGAGCCTCAGACAAAGCTGGCATGTTGTCCCAAACTGCCATCATCAGTAACCAACCCCAAACAGATTCATTGCCTGGCCTGTTTGGCCACTCCCATAAGATTTCAGGGGAGCAGTGAAGACTTATGAATAATAAGGAAAGCATCAGCCAAACACAGATCAGCACGGTGTAGAAAGCACACCGGGTAGAAGACCCATGCTTGGCCACCCTCACCAGCAGGTTGGGGAAGCCATGTGGCAGCAATGCAGCCAGGTAACCCTACACGCCCTGCAGAGCATTCAGTCAGAGACCCCTGTGGGTAATGACCCACCGCTTACTGGTGGCTCATGCACCCTCCAGAGCCAGGCAGGAAGACAAGGCCTCAGTACTCAGAAGTTACACGATTCTCGTGGTGAAGGCAAACACAGAGCAACAGACAGCTCCTGCAGAGAGCCAGAATGCTGCAGAGAACAAACATATCAGGGGCTGCTTCTGCTGCTGGCTCGCTGGGCTGAGACTGGAGCAAATCCAGCAGAATTCCCCCTGGTCCATACCTAAGGAACTGGCATCAGAATTGGGCCCAACCAGAGCACAAAACCCACAGGAGTTGCTGGGAGCTTGCTCCCCAGTGCCCAAACTTAGTTCCCATTACACACGAGACAAAGAGAGGAGTCAGCAAACCACAACATAGGAAAGAATGCACTCCCTGCCTCATGGCCCGCGCTAAAGGAGCAGCTGCTGCTCCTGCTGCCGTTTTCCTGAATTTCACATTGCTACTGCTGGATGGGAGGGGAAAAAAAGAGGAGGCCGGTAAGTATTTCTGGGGGCGGAAGGAAGTGATGTGATCGCAGGCCTCGATTCTGCTCCTGCTTACTTTGGAGTGACTCCGTGCAACTTAGCGGAGCTCTGCATCAGTGTAAAAAACACAGTGAGCGGTGTCAGAGTCATGCCTGACCCTTGCTGATGGCACAGCACAACCTGGGCTGGAGTCAGCCCTTCCTGTCCTAGCAGCCCCCAGAGGCAGTGGAAACTGGAGGCAGAGAAGCCAAGCAGGACGACTTGGCACCCAGGCCATCACACTCCACCCTACTACTTTGGGGTCATGTCTGAGGTGCCTGTCCCAGGACATACGTGATCCACAGTTATAGCTAAACTCACTGCCAGGAGCCCACAGTGCTGCAATACACCTCAGACCTGCAGCTCTATAGTGAGAGTTAATACCCAGGCATTGTCCAAACAGCCCACGTTTATACTACCACACTCACAGAGCAGGCAGCAGGACTCAGAGCCTCAAGCAGGAGAGGGAAACCCCTTGAAAATGAGGAGCTGCCCCTTGTCCTACATTTCACACACACACAACATTTGCCTGTCTCTTACTAATTATCTGATGGCAGCTATTTCAGAGATCCCAGAGGGAAAAAAAAAAAAAAGAAAAAAGAAAAAAGAAAAAAAAAACACAAACCACAAACCTGTTATTACTGATTCTGGGTTCAGTTTGAGTGTGGTGTCAGGGGAATAAAACAGCTATCAAGTTTGCTGGTCCCTATAAGTATCCCCTTGAGCTAATGGTGGCCTTCAATACAGCCCTTTGCTCAGAAATAAGGCAGTTTGTTGTTATTTGGAGAGAGCTCTTTGTGGCCACAACCACATTGCAGACAGCAGGAGAATTCTTGCACATGGCTAATAATGGCTCTGCAATAAAAGCAAACCCTGGGGCATCTAGTTTGTTGTGGCTTCAGACATGCACGCGCATGTTCATCCATCCCTCGTCTCCCTTCTTGTGAGCCAGCAGAGCATTCAAAGTGACAAGGGCCCTCCTCTCTCAAACAATGCTTCTTGCAAGCATGGAAGGGACCTTCAGCGGGTGATTCATCCAGGCTAGGAAGAACTAGTTTATATTATCTGCTCCAAACGCAATTAGAAACACTGGCAGAAGTGGCCACTCCAAAGCGGTCCTCACTGCAAAGTACTTACAATATTAATGGACAAGACAGGGACTGGAGCGGAGAGGAGAAAGATATGGAAAAGCGGCTAGGAAGCAGATTTTTCTTAGTCCTAGGCCAGTGCACCAAACACAGGACTCAAAAGTACTTGAATCCAAAAGGTTTTTTTATGAACAAAACCGTTAATTTACAGATGGCTTTGTCTTATAAAACTACTGACAAGATCTGCAGCAACATCACTGACTTACATAAATCATCCCTCAAAACACCACCCATTGCTCTGGCTGTCTAATTCACAAATCCTGTCCTCCAGCATTACAGCTCTTGTGACACACCCAGCCACCTGAGAAGTACATTGCAAGGTAGAATTTGAAGGTCCTCTCGGACTGCATCCAACTACTTCAGACTTCCCAGGAAAGCTCCAGCACTGCTCTGAGCAGCACCAAACCTGGAGGACCTGGTCTTAGCATGCCAGTCCTGTAGAACAAAACACAGGGAGCAAAGCAGAGCCCTCAGTCCCAGTCAGGCTGCAGCACTTGTAACAAGGTGCAAGCAGTAACTGTGAGCAGGGAAGCAAGGCTCTGGCACTGTCAAGAACTCACAGGAGTCACTTCATTGTCTCCCTGTTTGAGATGAAAAGGTTTCGTGTTACCACACCTTGTAACAACTCAGACTGCATTGCATGTCAGCATTTGGCCTGCAAGCTTCATTACAAAAGTAATGAAATTCTCAATCACTGAGCTCAAGCAAACTGAAACCCTAAGTCAGGGGGAATCTTACAGTTTACTTCCTTGGCTCAAGCCCCAAATAAATCAGATGTAGTTACATGCCTAAATAGACTGCAAATGACAAGCTGCCATGGCTTTTTTTCCCCCGTTAACTGTACACATTTTATGTCAAATAACTGCTACCCATTAGCGTTGTCTTGGGTTTAACAAAGAAATTTTTCTTGGTGCAGGGGGAAGGGAATTCTTCCCTTCCAAAAGGCAAATCTGGCAGAATAATATCAGACAAAATGCAAACAAATAAAGCCTGGTTCCAATAACATAGGTATGTCTGAAGCTGAATAAAAATTTCCTTTGGAACATTCCATACAATTATACCTGGTTGTAAGGAAATCCCAACACTGGCTGCAACATAACCACAACAAAGGAAGATACAAAGGCAAAATACCAACAGGCTATGTTTTGAAAACAATAAAGAATATTGCTTACAGGCAGTTGGAGACTATGAGAGGTGTCATGTAGATGATGAGTTTACATTATAAAGGGGAAAAGAAGTCAGACAGAAAAGGAAAAGATACAGACACTAGACAACTATTTTTAAATATATATGGCAGTCAATGAAGTCTAAGGAACAAAACTGATACTTCTACTCTGACATTGAGTCCTCTCAATCTTGATATGCAGTTTATTACCTGCCTCAGGTCCCAAATCTTACAGTGAACTTAACTCTGGCTGCAACAGGCAGATATCCTTGCTCACCAAAATGGAGTTCAGCAGTGTTTGAAGTTAGAAGTGAAATACGAGATTTTTCAAAAGCAATGGGGTGAGGTGACAGAACACATGTTCAGGTACCTATCTCTGCCAGCACTCCAATTTCCGACCACAACATTGTTAGCTCCACTCCTCATGCCCTGCGTAGCACCCATGCACAGAACTGCATCAGTCCAAGATGCTGCAGAAAGGAGCTGTAGGAACTCCCTGGGCCAGCTCTGCCCCAACACTGGGGGACTGGGACCACGTGAATGCAGGGAGAAAGGCAGAGGGTTCCAGTGAGAGTCTAAAGCCAAAACTACTTGCTCTCACCAGTGCTTGTAATTCATGATTTTCATGAGTGCTAAATTCATTCAAAAAATTGGCAAGGAAATCGTGCATTCTTGGGAGAATAGGAGTAAAACGTGTTTACTGGACTCTTCTTTGTTTGCTTTAAATAAGACATATGGGGTGGGGAATAATCTGGAGATCATCAATGCACTATACTTGCCTTAAAGTGATTAAAAACATGGTCCAGAATAGCAGCTACTGAAATGCCTTTTGTTCTGATGGCCTTCTGGCTCGCCTAAAATTTGAGGAAGTATCAACTCATTTCCCACCCAACAATTCCCACAAAACAACTGTTTTTTTCAAGGTGAAGTGTCTGGGGGGGAACAACCAAGGGGGAAAAAAAAAAAAAAAAAAAGAGGAGACAGGGAAGTTAATTTCCCATCTAATCAGCAGAGATTGTGCTCTCCTGCACCAGTTCCCTACCCAGTGGTGCTGACCTCTGGAGAGTGGCTTAGCAAGGGTAAAGGAAGGCATCTGCAAAACGGATTACCAGGGAGAAGGCTCAACCAGCTACATTGTGCTGATGTCTTTAGCAAAGTTGCTGCTATAAGCACAGGAGAAGCAGAACTGATGTGAAAAGCAAGACTGTTGGGGGCCCAAGAGACAGGAATACTGTGAAGAGGGACTATCCACAAGTTCAGGGGGAAGATGAGAAAGGGTAGTTGGTCCAGCCCCCAAAAAAACAATTGCTGCTCTAAAAGAAAGTCAGCCAGGGCCTTCAGACATCTGCACATCCATGGTCTGCGCTGTGGAAAAATGAAACATTTTCTCAAGGAAGCACAGCTCCTTTTACCTCAAAATCCAAACAATTTTAGCAAACATCCCAGCAGGAAAAAAAATACTTTTTAGAATCTCACATTCTCCCTTGCTCCCCCCTCCCCCCCCCCAATTTTCCATCCTGTCCTACAGTCAAAAAATAACCAAAGATCTTTCTTTGTATTTGGTAAATACAGAAGCTCAGATCTGTCATATTAAGAATTGCCAAGAGCAAATATTTATGGCAGAGTTGGAAACCCTTTTAAAATCAGGACTTATATTTGTTGCACTAATCATTATGATGCCACCAGGCATGGTTATAATTAGAAAACACTAGAGGTCAGTCATCCTTTTTGCTGTGCAAGTGCGTTGCAATATGATTACAAACAACAGCTGGATGTTAACAGCAAGGCAGGGATGAAGGGGAAGTGTTTACATACTCAAGCACAAGGATGTCAATACAAGACCAGAATAGTCAAGCAGCTAAAGCCCTAAGAGGACATGTCCTCAGCAGTTCGGGATGGGTCTGAAAGAAGTCCTTCAAGCACTTTGACAACCAAAGCAAGTGAAGAGTGCTCAGCTACCCATTTACCTGTTTTAACTTAATAGCTATGGTTGTTTAAAGATGAACATTAGGTCTTTGTTATCACCTTCTTCTATCACGATCTCACCATATGCCACAGGAGAAATGAGTATACCAACAGCATGGTATATTGCTTTACCTCATGCACAGGACTCCACTTGGCTACAAACAGAAAAATCTCTGCTGCTTCAGTATAATACTTTGAAGCCTTCCAATACACATACAAATAAGCTCAAGCTTGCATAACTCGGAGTATGACATACAGACAGCACAAGTTTGCAGACTCTAGGCAGCCACTTCTGTAGCCAGCAAGTGTCCAGTTCTTGTAGCTTCAAGAGATTTGCTTATTTAAGTATTCCCAGAGACAAGACAGACCTACTGGGGCTCTGACATGGTCAGACAACCCTAAGGAGTACAGTAGCAGGTCTCCCTTCCACACATGCTGCTTTTCCCTTTCACTATGCCAGTTTCTTGGACATCCAAGGCTTAGTTCCGCTGCTCTGATCTTGCCTATCCCATAAAGTTAACATAAAGGGCTACAGTCAACTTCAGGAAAAGAAAAGCTGTAAGAATTCAGTGAGTTTCTCTTTCTAATTGGCACCACATACATTATACCGATAACTTCACAAGCAGATGATCTTTTCCCTCTGATGGTTCTTGCCTGCAGGATTAGATTCCCCACAGACTTCGCCTGGCAGAACGAAAAGAAAGTCATGACCCAATAAAGTCATTGCAGTAACACACAGTGCCTACATGCATAAGGAGAATGGTTTGCTGTCTTCTTCCAGTTTGCTTCCTACAGATGAGAGATTACATCTTTCTACAGGGAAGCAAAGCAGATTTAAAGTGATTTTGCTTCACCCAGGCTGACTTCACAGACAGGGTATGTCATTCAGCTAAAGAGTGTGCTACAGGATCACAGGATTAAAACCCAGGGTTTTCACAGAGTCAATGCTTCAATCCCATTGTTACACATCTAATTAAGACTGAATGTATCTAGCTCCATAATGGCAAGGCACCAGCAAAGGGCCCTGGAGATGTGGGGATACCTACCAGTATACCAGTGTTTTTCCTCTTTGGATTCTCCCATTAGAAATTAGAGCCAGGATACTTCCTAGATATGCATGAGCATGGATCCAGCTGTAAAACACATCCATCACACCTCCAGATTTGACCAGCTGCTTATAACTGGCTTCCTGCCTTCTCCCTACCAGGAATACCCTGACCCTTCTCAGCACTAATCTCTAGCTCCTTTCTAAAGAATTGTCCCAAGATCCGAAGTCTATCTACCTGCTGCCTCAACAAGTGTTCATGTCGTGCCAGATGTCACTGGATATATCTGTGACTAAACACCAGCAGCCAGCACGTACACTCTCTCTGAGTACCATACACATTGTGTTACAGCAGGGAAGCAGCATGGGACCTATGTCTCCTGAGATCTGCCACTCTAATATTACCCATGTGGATTGTAATGCAGCCTCATCAAGGCCAGAAGCAGCTCTGCCACTGGCCTGTAGGAGTGGAAATGGATTCTAAATCTACCCAGGCTCAAATAGCTTTTACTGTAGCTTTTTACCCAAGATATCCTCTTTCAGCCTCTTGAAGGTTATGAGGACGCAGTTTACAACTAAACACAAAGAGAATTTTCCCACTGAAACCTAAATGCATGACTTTTATACCAACCACGATAGGTCTGGTCTGATGTGGAGCAATGCACAGAGGAAACAGCCCTGGGCCAAGAAGCAAGACCCATAGCCTGCTAAAAGAAAACATTATTTTGGGTCCACAACACTAAAGGGGATCTTAATTGCACAACCAGCATTCTATTGCTTGACATACCTAACTCTGAGCAAGTCACTTTGTTCTCTGCCTTGATCTCCTCAAATACAATGTGACTGAGAACAGCAACCACTCCAGGAAAGCACCTTCTGATTTACAGAAGAGAAGTAGCACAGGAATGCTGTGTGCTGATTGCTAGGGGTGCACAATGGTATTGTAGACAAGGAAATCGCTCGGAAGACATACCATGCTACACAGAGAACCCATATTGCAATCACCAACATTTACTGTTACTGGGATCTCAGTAGAGGAAGTGGACATAACAGTACCAGGTGTGCCTTGAAACTGTGACGAGTGCAAATTTGAGCGCTAACGCTAGCCCCTCACGGAGCTCCTTCCAGACAGGAAGGGGCCTTCAGGAACAAGTTCAGTGTAATAAAAAAAAAATAATAATAATCAACAAAACCCCCAGACAATGTGTTAGCACATCTTTTAGAAAAGCAGAATGTCTATGGTAGTCTTCAGACCATTTTGCTCTAAAAGCAGAATCTTTACTAATGATGCTTTTCTCTTCTTCTGGAACATAGGGACTTGCTGGCTCCTGAGCGGTGGCAGCTTTTTGCCTGATGCAGGCTGTGCAGAAGGCCTGATGGACTGAACAGTTCTCCCAGCCGGGAAACAGCACAATGCAGACTTAGTACCTGGCTTACGTGCAAGGATCACAAAGAAAAGGCTTCGTTTTTCATAGTACCATGTCACATCCTGTCACATAATCCAGGATGTACTGGGTAAGATGACCATCACACTCACTGTATGCAGAAGACCAACAATTTACTCCTGGAGTGTAACCCTTGGTTGTCAAGCCAAAGCAGTGCACCAAGAAAAACAAACGTGGGCCTTCTGAGAACCACCTGTGGGTGTGCTAATTTACCACTGACTTCACTGGTACTTGCTGTAACGTGTCTACAAATGTGAGCTTAACCAAACCCTCAGGCCATATCTAAATTAGAATAGCGTGATATTAAAGAAAAGTGTTTGCCAACATATTTCAATAGATGTAACTCAGACATAGATTTAGGCAATTCTAAAGAAGCTGATCAGAAACAAATTTTATAAAACTATACCACAAGCATGTGAAAAAGGCAACTGTTACATACAAGCACTTGAATCTTAACTTTAGGTAGCTCTGCACAGACCGCACTGATGGCTTAGTGCCACAGGCAGCATTTCAGCACTTTGCCAAAGCCCTGGCACCAGACTCCAGAAGTACTGGGGGCACTGACCACTGTCCCCTCGAACCCAACACCCACAGCTCACACACCGTGCAACCTGATGGTGACCTGATCTCCTGGGTTCGCATGTGTGACTAGCCCTGTGATAAAGCACAGGGCTCCCATAAATGCTGCCCTTGAGAACCGCACAAGTTTGGGGGAGCAAAACTGAGCCCCCTGCCCCACGCATCATGCTGAGCACCAGGGGAGATGTGGGGAAGGCACCTGAAGAAACCGGAGGAGAGGGGAAAGCAACGTCCCTGCTGATGCAAGGAGGCAGTGAGGGGTGAATAAAGGTTTTTAAACGTGGCTGTCACTTACTTGTCCAGAATGAAGTAGAGATCAAAGGCACCGTGACAGGAGCGCTGCTCTTCTTGCTCTTCCTCCTCCTCGGGCCGGGCGCAGGAGGTTAGGCTCCCGCTCGCCAGCAAGAAGCAGCACAAAAACGCCGCTTTCTCCACGCCGCTCCTGCAACTCGCCATCTTTTCCCTTCCTTAAGTCTTCTTCCTCCCCCAGTCTCCCTCTGGCTGCCGACCTTACAGTATGTTCGGAAGCGCCAAGGGAGGAGAAAAAAAAAAAAAAAAAAAAAAAAAGAAAAAGAAAAACCACAAAAAACAACCTCACCACCACTGACTTCAGGATCTCAGCTCAGCCCCGCGGGCTCCGGACAGCCCTGCCCGCTGGCTCAGGGCTGGCTCAGGGCTGGGGGCTGAGCCCGGCCGGAGGGTCCCCAGAGCCCTGTCCCCATGCCCCAGCGCCTGCCCCCAGCGGCTCAGCCCCGGTCCCGCAGGGCGCGGAGCGGCTCCCTACGCGAGGGCCGGCGGCAGGAAGGGGCAGAGGGAGGGGAGCGGCGGGGGGAGACAGGATCTTATGGGGGAAAGCTGAAGCGGGACTTTCCTGTTCCGGGATGCCGAGCGGGGAAAGGCTGCTGCGAGTGGGGAGACCGGGGGAAGGGAGAGGAGAGCCTCCCGTCCCGTCCCATCCCTTCCCGGGCTGCTCCGGGAGGAGAGGGGTAGTGGGGAGAGGGGAACCAGGTCGCTCTAGGGCATCATTGCAAAAACCTGGGAGAAAGCAGAGGCGAGGGGGGGAGTACGTGGTGCGGGCACATGTGCGAAATTGGGTTGCAGGGGACGAGGGTAATTGCAAAGTTTCTTGCCTGGGGAGGGGCGAAAGGACGGCGTTTTCACGCCTGTCTTATGTCACGGCGAATTGCTTCGTTGCTGTGGTAGAAAACTGAGTTTTCTCTCGCTGCGTCCAGCAGGCAATGAATAACGCTGAAACGAAAATCTTTTGATGGGGGCAGCAGAATCCCACCCGCCTGCCACCCGCAGGGCACAAAGCGCTGCCCCGAAGAGCTGCCCCAGCTCATCTGGATGCTGCCTCCAAATTTTGCATAACTGCTGGCTGCCAGCCGCTTCTCCCTCCCCCACAGCCGCTGCAGCTCCTAATTAATGAAAAGAGCCACGGGGAGGGATGCGAGCGGAGTCACTTTGCATGACGGGCTTGGGACTAGACGTTTCCCTCTTTCTTGGGGGGAGGCTTTCGAGCAAGATTCAAGGGCGAGGCGATTCGCATCCCCCGTGGGGTGCTGGCACGCCGCCCCCCAAACACCCATCGCTTCGCTGGGGGCCGCTTCTCCTGGGGAGCCGAGCGGTCATGGGGGGGGGGGGCTCCGGCCGCTTTTCGGGAGCCACGAGCAGAAAGTGACACCTCCTCCCGGCGACAAAGCCTGCGCCGAGGGGGCGCACGGCCCCCGGCGAGGCACAGCACGGCTGCAAGGGCCACGGGGTGCTCCCTGCAGCCCCAAGGGGCTCTGTCCCGGGCCGTGTCCCCATGCACCCATCGGTCCCTTTCCTCCACGCACGACACGGACACGCGTGGACGCGGCTCGCCCCCGCCGCCCCGAGCCCCTGCCCCGTAGCAGCCCCCCGGTTTTCCACTCTCCCGGTTAAATCCCTGCGCGGTTCGAAGACGAGCGCATGGCCCGAGTTAACCACTTGAAAAGTTTTTTTGTGCGCCGGCCAGCTCGGACCCAGCGATTACTTAGATCATGGAGAAATCCAAGAAACCCACATCCTCCCTGGTGACATTCACAAAAAATGAGCAAGCGGCTGCTGGGCAGCAGGAATCCCCCGTCCTCCCGCTCCGCCCCGACGGTGCCCACTAGCGTCGGCAGCCTGCGCCTTCCTGCAGCCGCTCCGCAGCCCCAGCCCCTTGTCCCGGCGCCGTGTCCCGGGCAGGTCGCGATTGGCACTGCCCAGTGATTATCGCGACTGATGCTGGGAGCCCCCGGCCGTCCCGCAAACGCGGGCGCAGCGGGTGGCTTGCGGCCGTCCCCAGAGCCACCGCCGGGCTTCCCAGCCTGGCGTCCTCACCGGGGCGGACTGGGGAAGGCCCGGGACGAATTCGGCTGGACAGGCACCGGGTACGGAACGGGAGAGAGTCTCGCCACGTCTGCTCACCCCCTTCTCACTCCTTCTGTAGCTATTTGCGCAAAAGCCGCGCAAACGTGAGCGCTTGCGGCACGAAGCGCAGTGGGGATTGCCCGTCCCGGTGTGCCGAGATGCCTTCCTGGCCCGGCCCGGGGGGGCGATGGGGCCGGCAGCACCCAGATCCCGGTGGGGGGCTCGGCGCTGCCCGTGCTCGGCCCCGGGGGATGCGCGGCCCCGGCCCCGGCCCCGGCCCCGTTATAGCGCGTACCGAGCCCGGAGGTGCCTCGCCCCGTTATCGGTGTGAGATTACTCCCTAATTGTAGCGAAAACCCGCCCTTTCAAAAGCATTAAAGGCTTGACGTTTCTTTTTCCGATACAAGCCAATATTCAGATTACATGGACACTAATCAAATAACCCGGGCTATTCCCTTTGTCAACATGCTCATAAGAATCTTCTGCCAGGCGTTAAAGGCATTTATAGGGAACGACATCTTTCAAAACCGATGTTGCTTAGTCCGGATTTAGGAAATATTTGATTATGACAAGACGTTTGATGGTTATATTTTACATACCAGCTGTGCCATAAATCGTTTCATACCTCAAAGAAATTCCTAATTTTGTTTCCTGCGAGTGCTTTCTATGAAGCAGGGATTTCCATTTCTAGCCATCCTCACCCATACCTGCAGCTCCCCGAACACCACGATAATAAACCAAAAGTGGTGTCAGGCGCCGCCGAGGAAAGCTTTGGAAGATTTTTCCATCTCCCCCCCCCCCCCCCCACCCCCCAGCTTTAAAAGAAACTCCTCTTTTTAAAGTACAGCTACAAGGGGAATCCCCTCCACCTCCCGAGCTACCCCCCCCCCCCCCCCCCCGCTGCACTTCGCGGCCGCTCCCGGGACCGCCTCTGCCTCGGGGGGACTCCGCGCCCCTCGGGGGCCGTCGGGGATCCCTGGAGGAGGCTTTTGGGGGGCGAGGGGAATTAAGGGGGAGTCGGGGCGCCGCGGTGGGCGTTATCCTGGGCGGGGAGCGGCGGAGGGGGAGGAGGAGGAAGCCGCCGTGCGGGGGGCGCAGGGGGGGCGGATCGGGGCCGGCCGCGCTGCCGCCGGCAGAGCGAGGGCAGCGCCCGGCGGAGCGGGGGGCTCCGAGCCGTCCCTCCCGGCCGGGCAGAGTCCTCCCGCAGCGGGTAAGGGCGGTGGAGTGCGGGGACGGGGCGGGGAGGGCGGCCCCGGGGGTCCGAGACCCCAAGAGGGGTTCCCCGAGGAGCAGAGAGGGCGTGGGGGGGGAGCCCGGAGAGATCCACTGTGTGGGCCAGGGGCGATGGGGCTGGGGGCGATGGGGTTGTGGGTGATGGAGATGGGGAGATGGGGCCGGGGGGGATGGGGATGGGGAGATGGGACCGAGGGTGATGGAGCCGCCGTGCTGCAGCCCCTCCTCAGATATCCCCAGGAGTTCCTCCCGCCGAGCATCCCCTCGAGCATCCCTTGCCCTTTTTGCTGCTCCCCTCGTTCGCCCGGCTCCCATCGCGGCAGATCGGTGTTCGGGGTCTGGACTCTTTGGAGAAATTGGTGAAGTTTCTTTGCAATACCTCGCACCGTTATTCTGAATTTGTATTGGGTATAGCGAGATCTGCGCTCCTCTGCAGAAATTTCTGAGTGGGTCAGTAAGTTAGGAACTGCTGTTGTCACCTGGAAATGTCATATTGGGCTTTACGTTTGCAAATCCTGCCATGAAAAGGTTTCTTTAGGATTGAAGTCCGGTACCAGTGTGTGAAGCCTCTTCATGCCTTCATTCTGTGATCAGACAGGAACTAGTCGTAGGAAATGTCAATGAAAACTTGATGGAGGACATAATTTTTATGCAATTTTGCATTTTCAGTAGAGTTGCTCTTAAATGAAAAGTGGTCGCACACATGCATTGAATTCGTGAATTTAAAAAGGATTGTTCAGGAGCTATTCTTTGTTCGTGGCTTTTGAAAATGCCGAATTTAGTGCTCGACAGCTCTTGCTACCATTTGTTAAATACAATTGGTACTACAGAGAGAGGAATTTATTTAGGCAATAGGAAGACAGAGGTATTACATTTAGTATTTTTTAAAATGTGTAAAAGTAGATGAAATCACAAGTAGTTTTTTTGAGAGAGCACATTTATTCGGTATTTAAGCATCCTTCAGTATTTTGAAGCAAAATAGAGCTGCCATATAGAACTCTACGGAAATACCATCTTATAGGATAAAAAAAGCTCTATAGCCATAGAAATATTGATGTAAAGTCAAAATATTACTTTAGCTTCTATTACTTAAATGTAAGATAACCAGATAAGAAAAAAACAAAAACAAAACAAAACAAAAAAAAAAACACAAAAAAAAACCAATAAATTATTTGTAAGAAATTATGTATTATACGGAAGATTTGGCAGAATTAATTGCCTAAATCCTAGCATGTTATATGTGTGTTGTTTTTTTTTTTCTATGTCCATAATTCAGTGAATCAGTATGATTTTCCTACAGCACATGTTACTTGAAAATGCTATTAATAAACACCAGCTAAAGAACAAAGTATTTAATTGGGAAACAAATTATTTTGGATCAGAACTGCTTTAATTTACAAAATTCACTTTCGATTACAAGGTTTCTTTGCTTCACCGTAGTATAAAATAAGTTGTTTGTGTTATTTCCCACAATTTCACATTACATAGTGTTATTCAGATCGGTTACTGGCTGTTAGTGGAGTAGACATTATGTAGTAAGTTTAGAATTAATGCAAATAACATTAAAGTAAGTGACTGTTACTTAGTACAGTTGAAGTAATCTCCAGTATTAACCATGTGAAAGTGACTCGTAGTAGTTTTAAAATATTTTTCTTCATATGCAAATGATAAATGATAAATATGCTAAATTTCAAAAGATTATATAGCTGTATGTGAATATATATATGGTTGTGAATGCATGTGTATTTATGTGTAGACATATACGTGCACACAAATATATTAGTTTCTTGTCAAAAAGAGGTGTTTGAACAAATTGTGTTTGAACAAATATGACATTTTTTAAAAATCAAGAGCTATCAAAAATAAATAGCGTGAGTGTTAAATGAAAGCAAGCTTCTTGAACATCAATCAGATAAAGTCATTTCTCTGAATTTGCAAAAAGAAAACATGAATCTGAAATATATGAAGAGAGAAGAGAAACCGACTATTTTCACAAGTTACACATTTTGTTTCAGTCTGATTGCACGTGATTTGGTCTGATTGTGTCTGGGTTGTGGTTGGCTGCTTGGCCGCTTGTTTCTCAGTTTCCTCTGGCTGCAGATAAGGAATGGAGGTTTTGCCTGCAAGGATGCCTGTGTGAAGGAAGAGATGCACCTGTCTGTGTGAGAACAAGTGTGGTAGCACACATTTCCGTGGTTGGGTCTTTCCTATCTACATGAATCAGACAAGGATTTTCCTGAAAGTGGGTACATGCATATGTGTGGCAAGTAACTTATAGTGTGTTGACAGAGGAAGGTTTGTTCAGTTGCCTTCTCTTCCCATGAAACAGGAATTCCCATGAAATGACTTTGCTGCTTTAAGATTGTTTGTTGTATGCTCCTTTTGTGTGGGGAAGAATGAGAGGCCTTTTTTGCATGTTTGCTCTCCCTTCCCTGTTGTTCCCTGTAAAATTGAAATTTCCTGTGACATTTTGGGGTGGTATGTCTATTGCTGAACACTGAACAATGCCAGAGCAGCTGGGGCAGAATCAAGACCAAGCCTCTGAGATGACCACTGGCACAATTCAGATCTGGAATACAAAATGCTGTGTGCTCTGAACTGAAATATATCCATACAGCATGCTGCATATACTGTGCGGCTGAAATCATGCTAATTCATTACATGCATCATACAGTAATCCTCAAACATGTCTTGAGGGTTACAATGTGCTCCCAGTATCGCACAGGAACCCTATTTTTTAGGTCCTAGACCTTGAAATTTCAAGAACAAAAGTGGTGGATTAGGATAATGCTCCCACCACATGGATGATCTGTATGCTAGCGAAGAGTCAGCCCTTCAGTACAGATCCCTGTGCACAGAAGTTAAGTCTTTAAAAGCCAGCAGACTACAGAGCTACAGTCAGCTCTTCTTTGTCTGCAGGTGGGTTTTCTGACTTGTGAATGGCTTGTACAAGGCAGTACCATCCACCAGGGTCCATTAAATCAGATGCAGTGCCAGACAGAATGAATAATTCTGCCTCTGGGGCCAACCCAACTAGAAAGGAGTATTGACATTTTATGCATCATGGAGCTAAACTCCTAGATGCAGTTTGTCTGAACCTGGGGTAGCAGAAGATCAACATATTTCATGCTTTCTAATTAGGACATTGTGGTATTTACTACTGCTTGTTGTCCAGCCTGAAATATCAAGAACCCTGCTAGTTTTTGTGGTTTGTTTGTGGGTTGGTTTGTAAGATTTATTTATTTATTTATTTATTTTCATTTCTTGCATCTGGGAGGTGTGAAGCAGAGACCTCAGTGACTCTGTGTGGGGTCACTCGTGTTCTACCAGATTTAACACCTCCCATTCACAAGGTCTGCTAGATCAAGGAAGGCTCCACTGGAGCTGTGCTGATACCATTCCATCACACGTCCCAGCAAATCAATATTAGTGAGGCTTTCCTGCTGTGTGGGATGGTCCATTCCACTCCTGCCTGCCCTTTTCCTGCTCTGGAGGATAGTGGCAGTAGAGATAGGTGTTCAGTGTGAAAAGTACTAAAGAGCACAGGGAAGTTTGCTGTGGAGCTCCCATTTGAAAATCCCTTAGGTTAGGATACATGCCTCTCCTGGAACTTGTCCAAATCTCAGTTATTTCCTCACCAAACTAGCTCTGACACTGAATTGCAGACATTTAATTCCTGGGCTTCAAGTAGAGTGGAAATTGCATCCCCATGGTCATGTGAGAAAAGTTCTGCCCCTTCTGCAGAGGGGCAACTCCCATGCCTCAGGAGAGATCCCACTTCAGCTTTCCCTGTCCTCAGAGAAAATAAATAAATAAATAAATAATACGAATAAAAAATGGAATCTTATCTTTTAATCTGTACTTCCAGTTGGCTCCTGTACTTCACAATACTTGCTTTAGGCAGATGTGGAGATTTAGGTATTTACTCATTTCTAAATGGGGATTTTTGCTCTGTCTTCTTCATTATTGTCCCTGAAGTTTGAGAGATTGTTCATAATAAAAAGATTTGGCAGCTTCATGATTCACTAGGCTGGGTATCCAGCCAAGATATAATGATGGCTCATCAAGAGCTGTCAGTTTATATTGCATGTACTGTGGATTTCAGGTGATGGAAGACAGTCTGAAGACCACAGAGCCTTAAAATACTAGGATTTGGAGAACTGTTCCCTGAAGATACCATGACAATAAAACAGCAAAATTGTGAGCACCCCATAAACTTGGAGGTGTCTGACTCAATAAAAACTTTCATATTGAACCAGCACTCAAGAAAGGGCCAACCTGGAAGCTCAACATAGATATCAGGCTCTTCACTCAGAGCTGCTTTATGATCTTTTCATGGCATGTGAAGTTTCCCTATTTCTACCCCTTATTTTTCAGGGCTTGTCAAGCTGGAGTTCTGTAGCTGCTGTGCAGAAAGGCATGATGAAGGGATGCTGAGGCCAGCTGAAATGCCAAGGGGAGACCATTTTCATGCACCGGGCTAATTCAGCCCCAATTTTATTCTGCTCTGATCTGATTCAGTTTATCTCTGCAGCCAGAAAATTCCTCCCTGGCACATAATTGTATTTCCTTCTGCTTCTCCCCTGATGCCTGGCTCAGGCATGCTGCAGGGACTGAACTGTCCCAGGAGCGCAGGGTATGTGCTCAGAGCAGAGGAGCCAAGAAGAGGTGCTCACAGTATGGCCCAGGATAGCCCTGAGTAAGAAAAACATTCTGGTCTCCACGGGTTTCATCATTAGCATTTTGTTTATCAGTGCTAATTGAACTGCTCTTAACACATGAATTGGAAGTGGTACAGTGGCAGTAAAGGCCCTTCTTTGAACCAGCTGATCCTATATCTCTATGCAGAATCATTGCTGGAATCTAAATTTGCCATGTGCGAAACTGGGAGGATGAAATAGGATACTTAGAGCTCAGGAATTCAAGGAATACTGTCCATGGGCTATTTCTAGAAGATGGACAGGATGCTGAGCTTGAGCTCAGCACTTTGTGCAGCCCACCTGGGCTGGGAAACACAGCACATGGCTGAATCCACCTGTCCTCTCCACATCTCCTTGTGCAGTTTTCTTCTGCCATGTACATGTGCTTTTCAGCTGCAAAGGTATGAAGGAACCACTTCAGGCCCAAAGGAAAGGTTCCCAGACCTGGGCCCAGGCTGAAGCACAGATACTCTATCTTGCAGCATCAGTGAGCTAAAGGAAATGGCCTCCTTAGACCTTCTGTGCTTTGAGAGGACCTTTTCAGCTTTTAATTTAAATGATTTAAGAAGCAGGTTGCAGTTTGTTCCAGCATTTGCCTTGGGGTGTTTGGAATTACTTATTTTATCTTTCAGAACAAGAATTCTTTCTTTTCTCTGATTTCCTGCCAGTTTCCTCCAGTTCCAATTTTGATTCTTCTCCTTTGCAGTTCACTGCATGAAGAGAAAAAGAAAACTTTGCACAGAAGGAAAGCAAATGTATAAAACCCAAGAAGATTTTCTCACTTTTCCATCTCTAATTCCCTTGGAATTCCCTTCATGTGTTAAGAACCCTTAGTTCCTTATAACAACAGAGAATAATAAATACTGCAGACAGAAGCACTCTGTCTGCATCAGCTCAATTCCCTTAATATCTGTTTATTGTGCATGACACTGCATGTCTGATCATGGATTCCTCAGACCGAGAGACCCCTAATTGAAATCAAAGGCAGTTTTGGCAGTAGCCACGGGAATGCCATGGCATGGAGTCCCAGGTTATGTGCCTCAGGGAGAACGTTGTCACACTTTTGAGCTGAGAGGAGTAAGTTCAAAGGTGAAGGAAATGATGGTTCCAGTATTTAATTTCTATTCTATTTATTTATGTTTCAGTCTTGTTGACATGGCAAATGCTGTTCAAGTTAATCCCTACTCTGGAGAAAGGCCAGAGTAGATGTAAAAATGTCTGGGAAGACTGGGATGATGCTTCCCCAAGTCAAATACTTACAGTAGTATTTGTGAGTAACTTCTGTGTTGTTTTTTTTTTGTTTGTTTGTTTTGTTTGTTGTTGTTGTTGTTGTTGTTGTTTTGTTTTGAAAGAGATATCACTATATGCAAATTCCATCACAGTTGAAACGGAATGTGTGAGGGTGAAATTGAAGAAGCTATTTAGAGTTATTTTTATCAAATTAAGAGAACCAGTTTTTATTATCCACTTCCATTTATGTTTGCAAAGAACTAGCTAAAACAAATTCTGGTTGAGAAGTTTCCTCACTTGCAAAAGTGGTTCAGTTGTTTCCATTACACTCACAAAGTCGATGATAATATTAAGCAAGGCTACCAGTGCTTTTATGACCACCAAGAAGCAAAGGGTGATGCCACAGTTCAACACTGACACTATGGCAAGGAGAACCAGGATGAGTCCTATGAAAATAGGGGAGAGGGGAGTCTGTGTTTAAATTGGTGTTTCTGCACTTGGATGTTTCCATGCATTTCTTAGAAGAGCTTGTAGTGACATCTGAAGGCCATATGGTAGAAAATCAGCTCATGATTGTTCCTATGACCTTCTTTCACTTCTCCTCCCTAGAAATGTATTTTTGTCACAAGGTGAGGGAGCTACCCAAATATTTTTCAGGAAGGCATGAGTTGTAATCTGATTAGTACGAGTGGGATGACGTGCAAGTGCTAGGAAATGGGGAGAGAGAAAGGATATCTGCAAGGTTCCAGCTTGGAAGAGCATTCAGGAAAATGGAAAATGGCTACTAAACATTTCAGCAATGGAGCTATTTCTTAATATGCATGGGAGACTGTTATACAATCAACTAGGATAGATATACAGACAACAGCCCCAGCATTGGGAATGTTTTTGTGTTTTTTTGGTGAATGTTTTTGAAAAAAACACACTCTCATGCTTCCCACCCAGCAGCCAGGCAGTCACAGCTCCTACCCACCAGCTCAGTGGTTGGAGGCAGACAGCTGAGGGTGGGGAGCAGAAACTTAAGAATGCCACTCAGGTGGTGAAGCACTCATCCAACCTTGGTTGTCACAACTGTCTAACAACTCCTCTGCACCCTTCCCTGCTAAGCCCAAACTTACAGACAAGCTGAATTGTGTTTTACACTGTTACAAAGCATGCTAATTCCGGGGAGGGTGTGTGTGTGTGTGAGGAGTCTTCTTGAAGAAGCACAGAAAATGCCTAGAATGGGTCTTAGTAAGGGAGAGCTGAAAGGAGATGGTGCTTTAACCAGGCGGCTCTATTAACTGGATTAATAGAGAACAGGTTCACAGAGGTCTTCTGAAGACATAAAAGGAGCAAGCCAACACATTGGAGCTGTATCTTCAAATTACTAGAAATACCTGCTAAATCACAGTGAAACTTGGCAGGAAAAAAGGGTGTAAATCTTTCAGATTAAGATAAGGAAAACCAGCCTAAAGCTTCATAGTTGACTTTGCAGGGCCACAGATTTGATATAGATTACCCCAAAAACATCAGGTCGAGCCCTTTTCAGTAGCAATTTGTGAGCTGCTTCTGGAAGCAAGGAGGCTGGGATCAATTGCTGTGAGCACCATCTACTTTGTGTTTTTTTTTGATGGAACATCCACAACTGCATAATCCATAGGGAGTTGCCTGCCTATAGGTACTGGTTACTTGACAGATCTGTCACACTCCTCAGAAATAAAGATGCAAAATCCATGACTCAGGGACATGGTATATGTGTATCAGATACTCTCTAGGGGATGAAGAGTCCATTAAACATCAAGACCCTAAACTCATCCATATGAAGAATTCACATCTGTGACAAATAGAATATGGAGAGTACCCATCGTCTAGCAGGTGATCTGAGTCTAATGTGCTACTAATGCACTATAAATATTCAGTTTATTTCACCCTTTCAGAGGCATGTGTGTGGGTGAGCCCAGAGGAATAGGAACTGCTTATGCAGAACATGAGTGAGAACAGCAGGGTTATATTGCATGAGGGAGAACGTGTCTCTAGGAGGCAATGGCACTCATAGCATTGGCTGTTTGAGGCAAGCATGTCATTGCACAATACAGAGCTGAAGACATGACCTTCACAAAGAGGCTTATGACAAGGGTTCTGTAAACTTGCCAAATAATAGAAGAGGGGTGAATTAGTCAAATGTACAAGACAGCTCACAAAGCTGTGTGAAATGAAAGCGCAGAATAATTACTGCTTCTCAAAGCCATGTTAGCCAAAACGTGGAAATCAGTAACATAAGACAAGTGTGATTTTGGTGTAGTATGTCTTCACCTATACGTTAAATGAATTTGCATCAAGTTCTCTTGTTGAGCACAGTAAAGCAAAAAGAGGGGTGGTTGCCTTGCTGACACCATCCCACTCCTTTGCGTAATGTCTTAGGATGGGGTTCTCTTCACACAGCACTGCCAGGTAGGTTAATCCCCTCCAAAGCAGGTGGAAATCAGACTCATTTAACATGCTTTTTAAGGAGGACACTAACTGTCACTGTTCTGACACTGAAATCAAAGGAAGGTGCTGGAGATGTCACTCTGAGCAAAATACCCCTCTACACAGGAATACAAAACCACCTTTCCCCATTACAGTTTTTTTTTTGATTAATGAAAATAGGTAACATAAGCAACTGTCTCCTGCATTTCCACTGGAAAAAATCATTGTTTTGATATCAGCCACGAAGCTAAGAAATCTATAAAAGGAATAAAACCACAGGGAAAACTTGTAATGCTTGTCCTGATGGCATGTGAAAACACTGATGGGCATTTCTAGGTCACTGAAAAGAAGCTGATTACAACTGTAGCTGCTTAAGTACTGGAATGAGATAAGAGAAGGACACCTAGCTCATTGAGAGACAGAGGTGATGGTGTCTGAGGAATGTATGAAGATAAAAGACAGAAATTATGCTCAGCTTGGGAAAATAAGCAATTAATCCATCAGTGGGAACTACAGAGATCCAAGTGCTTTGAGGTTCAAATACAACAGTCAGAGGGGGGGATAGCTGAATACACCATACATAAGAGGTGTAGGTAGGAATGATAGGAAGTTAAGGAAATGAAGGCCTGATACCAGCCTCAGAAGTTCATGACATTCCAGGAAAAAATAAAAAATCAGTTAGGTGAAGTTTTGGAGAATTCACTGTTATGATCGTTTTCTCCGTCCTTTGCTCCCTTTGAAGAATGTGAGCAATTCACTTCAGTCTGTCAAAGAAAAATGCCAGTCATTCTAGTGTACCTTTTTCATTTCAAATTAGGACTCGAGTTGTAGGTATCTAATGATTATAACCTTCTTTAGACTCTGAGGACTGTTGGCAAAGATGTGAAATTTGCTCTAGGACTGGATTCAGAATTATACAAGAGCTCCTGTCCTGCTGTCACTTTTGGGGACACCATGTTATACTGAGATGTTTCACTAGATGGTGTGTTTGACAAATTATTTGAAGAGATTGATCTTCCCTTGCTGAAAGCTCATGATGCAGGGCTTAACACAGCAAGCCTTTTTGCTCTCTATAAGCGGTACATCCTCTTCACAACTCTCTACAAAGTTGACCATGCTGTGCAAGAGAGGAATGTGACCATTGCTGTCACTTGGGGGATTTTTTTTTTTTGTCCATCACAAGTCTTTGACTAATTCATAAGTCACATTCATGGCATATTGAGTTCAAGGGACTCTTAACTTTGGAAAGAGGAAAGCTGTGTTGGTTAGAAAATATCTTATACTCCTTATTAGGTTCCATTTCCCCCATCTCATCAATCTAGGAGAATTAAATGGAACTGAAGATGTGCATATATTGATTTATTTGCTCCCAGAAGGGAGGATTAGCCTGAAAGCAGCTGTGTGGGACAGTAAGGACAGGCAGAGGTTCCCACATCCAGGGAATTAATTCCTGCCCTTCTTCTTGGATGTGTGGAAGCCCTTCTATCCTCATGATTTGGAGCAAGAGCATGGGCAGCACATCAAGCAGCAAACACCTTGCTGGGAGCTGCTGACACTTTCACCAAGGAGCTCAGAAAAGCTGCCCAGGTTGGAGGTGTGTGCTGCGCTTGTGCTCTGGGAGCTGGTGGTTTCACATCCATCTTGCAAGTAGCAAAGCTAAAGTGGGGACACCGTGCTAAAGCCTGTCTGGCCCCTCTGCCTTTTCCCTTTCTTTGGAAAAGATTTGTTATATTATGGCAGAAATCACTAGGTGGTGCTGTTACTCATAAAACTTGCACTTAGTATAGCACATTTTCAGTTTTTGAAGAAATGGTTCTGGTAAGCTTTGGGTGTGTGGAGGGAGGTTTTGAAAGCTGCTGAAATAGGGGAAGGTAGCAGGCAGCAGTAGCTGGCTGGAAGGGGGTGTGGATTTCTTAGATCTTGGTATTGGTGCTTTGGCTGGAATTTCTGGACGAAGGGAAGAGATTTACTGCACACAGGCAGCAACCCATACTCTTCCTTAAAGTGTATGTGCTCAAATCCAGCATCTTTGACTCCTTTCCCATCACAAATTCAACTTTGAGGGCCCTCAAAGGAATCAGGAGATTCTGTTTCCTCTGGAGGGACAACAGTGTAGCCAAGGCACAATGCTCTCCTGGTTTACATGGAGACATTCAGATGAATTTCACAGAAAGGGGAATCTTAGTGAGAGGATTTGCCTTCTAAGGTCATAAGTGGATAAATAATGTTAGAAAGGATTAGGAGTTTTAGATTTATTTATTTTTCTTTCTTCTGATGGTTAGAAACTTGTATTTTTATGTATTATTATTTTTTTTAACGTGACTTGACTTTTCATTTATTAAAAATTAATATAATTTAAATGGAAACACGTGCATATGAATGTGCTTATGTGTTTATTTAGGTAGATTCTATATATTGCACAAATATACACATACAAGACATCATTTTGTTCTCATAGCAATAGTAACTTCACCGGATTATTGGGAAACCAGGCAGTGAAACTCATCAGTAGCAGAAAGCAGAGACCCATTCTATCCTCCTCTTAATGATTAATATCTGGCAAGCCACTTGAACTTTGGTTGTTTTGTGGTTTTGTTTTTTTTTTTTTTTTTTTTCCTTTTACCCCCTGCTCTTTTTTTTTTTTTTTTTTTTTTTTAAGGCCATCTTCCTTCAGAGGCTTACAATGCTTTGTATACAAAACCATGCATTTCAATATTTTCAGGGTAGGGATTTAGACTTGCCTACCAAGAGGAAATTATTCTGAATTAACTATACTGATTTAGAAACTGATTTGGTTAAATCAGTGCAACTCTCCTGAGCGCTTTATATCACTTCAGTTTAAGTCATGAGTCAGTGAATAACAAATCAATTCTGTTGGCAGAGAGTGAGAAAGATTAGACTGGATCTTCAGCCCTTTTATCTCAATATTTATTAGGCTAAGGACTCTTCAGGGCTTGTTGCTGTTCTCTTTAATTTTCTCTGCCTAATGGACCTGATCCATCTCTTGATGGCGTAAATGAGGGTTTTCCATGACCTCCAGATGGGAGCTGGAGATGGCAATAACTTTATTAAAAACCTAGAGAAGCTTAGAATGACAAATAACTCAAAACTGCCTCCTTGCTGTGTATACGGTTCTCAGACTGAGGCTCATAATGCAGAAATTGCCTCTGCTCTGAAAAATGTAATATTCTACATTCAGTGCAAGAAAATTCAGTCCCTAAGTATACCAACCTCTACTAACATTGTGCAAAGAGTCATAACCTCATTCAATTTTCCTAACAACAGCTAACAGCTAAAATCTCACATACATTTTGAGATAGGATGAAAATAATCCCTGTGTCAATGTACAAAGATTTTGTGCATTCAGGCTGAATAGATTTGGGACTCAGGCTGTTCCTGGTTTTGTATCTGCTTAACCAGAACATGGACTGATGTTACACTTACAAATTAAAAAGCACAGCTTTTTCAAAACCTATTTGGTAAAGCATCTGCTTTTTTGTTGTTCTCTTTCTGCATTTTTCTTCGCGCTTATAAGGACTACTAAACAAGAAATTTATCTGAGAATATGTTGAACAAGAATATTCTGAGTTCCACAGACTGAAGATTTTGCTTACGGTTACCAAGGCTTTTTACTGCTGGCTGTAGAGAACACAATGCAGAAACAGTTGAGCTCTTGGATGGTCTCACTAGTCCAGAAAAGAGTAACTAAGTTGTTTACAAACCTAATATTTTGGTTTATTGCAAAGCCTTTTTTCTCTTTCAGAACTGGATGTTAATAAAGCTCTGTGTAACCAACAATGTTCTGACATGGTCTTACAATTCACCTCCAGTTAGTTCCTAGAAACCTTTATATTGTAAGTAGTGGTGCCCCCTTCCATTTTCATCTGTATTACAAGTGTGATTTCTTGCTCATTTTACAGGTTTATAATGGAACTCACATCTTTGCCTAAATTTCTGTGGACAAATGACAACAAACTTCTGCATCACCATTTTCCGGATGTATTGGCTACTGTTCACACCACACAAGACATTCCCGAAGAAGCTGTTTTTGGACCATGTATGCTCCAGAACACCCTAGTGGACACTGTAGCTTTTATTGCCCTCAAGTGTTCTGAAAGACGGAACATCCATTACGTATTCAAGGTAGGAGAACGCAGCATTTAAATGTAAGTCATGTCAGACAGGATCACACCATCTTGCAGGAGGTGACTATGTCAGGGGGTAGATTTTTGTTCTGTTCAGCACAACTAACAGCTCCTCCAAAAGGGAGAAGTAGCCAGTGTGTTTCTAATTATGAGCTGTATACTGGAGGGACCTTAGTGAAAACTGGCTCCTTTGCAGGAAGAATACAAAGTTCCACTGCTGTGCTGACTATTGATGACTTGGCTTTTAAGTTTAGTCCAAAAAGGAGCCCTGTTTTTTTTTTTTTTTTTCTCTCATCCTCTTGGAGACTCTAATTTGAACTCCTTGGTCCAATCTGTATGCTTGGGCAAAGACAATGGCCACCATTGGCACAGGTGGTTCTTCCCAGCCAGCCATTTACCCCAGCAAAGCAAACCCGCCCCTTATAAAGCTGTCCTTCCCCTTTGAGTTCCTCTGAGCCTTACAGCCTCTCGTGGGGTTAGCCTCCTGGATCCAAGGAACAGCCTTATCTTCACCCTTCTTCTCCAGCCTCTGTCAAGGAAGCCAGACCATGTCCATTGCACAGCTCTGACTGAACCTGTTGTGCAGTAAAGCCCCTCCCTCATTTATGAATGTAAAAGATTCATATGAGGGATTTCCGTCCCAGGAAGAGGGTGGACTTGCATCTCTTGTAGTGTCTCTGCATGCGTGGAAAAACTGAAGCAGGCTCATGCTTGCAGTTAAGTGTACCCAGGTCTTCTGTTCTGCCCTGTATTCCTCCCCACCTCCTTCAAACTCTCTCAGCTCCTTCCCTGCAGGCCTGGTTCCTGGAGGAGCTGTGTTCCCTTTGACTTTGCTTAGAGCTCCGGGTGGGTACTTGGTATTTCTGAAACACTGAAACTAATAAATGACAGCCTCTGTCAAAGCTATTAGTTGCAACCACTGTGTGTGTGGGTGGGTGTGCTTGTGTTGCTGTCAGACTTTTGGATTTCTCAATCATTGTTAATTACCACGGCGTTTAGAGAGAACCAGTTACAGGGCATGCTAACTTATTTTCTCCCTTATAATAATTAACTCTTATACTAATGCCCCCTTAATGTTTTATTCTTTTATTCAAGCTCCTACCGTGGTCATACTTTTCATGGTAGGTAATCGTCAAACTGAGCTAAACACAGAGAAAGAAAACCAAAATACTGTTTCTGATACAAAACACCAATGAATGGCTGCCCTGCAATTAGTGGAAAACAAAGAGCTATACATTGCTTGGGGTGAAATTTGGATCATACTTGTCATTAGACATTTTTCATTTCCAAATTTCTTCCTTTCAAAACAATGACTTAGTGCTTCAAAAATTAGTCGAGGCTTTTTATGTGTATAAGTGTTGCCCTTGATCGCCCTGTGTTTCAGCCTCCGAGCTATGAAAATCTTCCCCATCCTTCAAATACTGCTGAGGACATAGATCTGCTGTGGTAAAAACCAAGGAAAAAACCTATAAATAAATAAATCATTCCCTATTCAAAGCAAATGCAATCAATTAAATAAGATGGGAGCCACACACTGAATGAGGAAGACAAAACCAAATGTTTTACAGTTATATTATTTCCAGAGCATGGTCAACCTGTGACTAAATGACTCAGGAGTCCTGTGGAGAAAGGCATTTATGCAACTGAGGACTATGTTGTAACATGTACACAGAAGGGAGATTTAATTTGAGCAGTAGGCTTAATATTATGTTTTTAACTTTTGAGTGCCTGACCTTCCAACCTAAGTGAAATTTTCAAATTAAGCTGTTTGGTATTCCTGAATACACACATACTGAAAGTAAATCAACCCCTCACTACACTCAGAAATAATGTAATGAAAAGTATTAATCAAATGGGTTTTTGTCTGTTCGTATACCCTGAAATGAATTTAAGCTATTTATCAAAGGAAGAAAGGGGAATATGTCATTTTATTTCTGAAAAAGGAAAGTGATAATATAAGTACTTCCTAGCTGTATTTGTTAAAATCTAATATTTACATAATTTAGCCAGCAGTAAATGTGGAAGTTGTCTCCTTGGGATGTTGACTCAAATAATCAAAATTATTCCTAATTTACCCCTCTCCTGACACATCCCATTTTCCCATGGGATTGGGACCCCTTCTTACAGAGGAGCACGCCATCTGTACCTCTAAGATCCACACCCAACGCAGCCTCAGGAGACAACCAGCATCAGCAGAGGAGAGCACCTTGCCATGAGGGGGCCGGAGATGGGCCAAGGGAGCAGCCCTGGCACTGCTGGCCCAGAGCAGGTTCATGTGAAGAACGGTGTCCCCTTCTGGTCCCACTCAGTGCTCCCAGAGCTCTAAGCACTCACATGAGGGAAGCCTTCTCCCTCCCATGACTTTGAGTTTGATTGAAGCCGTGTGTGATCTGGGCTTGCAGCTTTGGCATGGGCTCTGTGTGAGGCAGAAAATAGGCTTTTTCTTGAATTTCATGGAAATCTATTTGGGGTCACAGGACTTCAAACTTGCATTTTTTGTGTCCTGTTTCACAGGTGGATGTTACGTCTGTGCACAGTCCTACAGGGCTGCCTTGGATGAGACTTGTACAAGCAGCTGCCAATAACAAGGAGCAAAACTTAGAAGCTTACTTAGAAAACAGTCAGTTATATTATCGCTCTACCAGGAAAATCAACAAAAATGAGGAGCTGCTTGTCTGGTATGATGAGGAGCTTTCCAGCCTCTTGGGTTTCAATGAGATAAAAGCTCAAAGTCCCCAAAATGGTAAGTACCAGACTAATGGTTCTGCGGGGGTCACTGAGGACTGAAGTGAGTCTGCAACATTAGCATGGGTGATCCTGTAATGCAGGAAATAAAACCAGTCTAAATCCTTAACAGTCAGATAAGAAAAGAGAAAAAAAAAAAGAGCAGACAGCTAAGAAAACATTCTGTTTTGGGGATTGAGCTGGAGGCATCCAGTGAGAAGAAATTTGTAGTTCTCTATACCACTTTAGTTGTTACTTTCCAGCAGAGGACAGTGCACTAGGGAGCAGTGCTGAAGTTTTTAAACTGTGCAATGGAGATCTATGCACCTGACTACCTTGGACTCCTAAAAGCTTAAAATATCCGTTGGAAATATGCCTTTAAAATAAAAATATGCCTTTAAAATAGCAATTTCATCTAATACAAACATGGCTGGAGAGTCTAAATGAGAGCATTTCTGCAAGGAGCACATGGAGATAAATACAAGTGAACCATTTTCCATAACAGCAGGGGACCTGACTCTGCACTGGCATTACCTTTACCATGTATAGTCTTGTATGACATGAGATGTTTCTGGGTTTGTGTTTTGTTTGTTGGTGTCAACAGCAGGGTCAGGATCTGCATCCATCCATGATTCTAACTTTGCAAAACTCATCATATGTTGTCTGTTTCTCCAGAGCTGAGATGCCAAGAATGCAACCGAGTCTTTAAATGTGAGCATTCGTATCTCTCCCATGTCCGCTTCCTATGCGGACCAGAGAAGAGTGCCCTGCTATGGAGAACCTTCCAGGATGGCAAGACTGAAAAAGGCAACTTAGAGGACCAGACCACAAATTTCCACAGTCTGGCAAGGGATCTGGAGGTGAAAATGACAGCTCATAAAGATGATGCCCATGGTCTCACTGGAGAAAAGAGAGCAAAACTAGAAGAGGCTGAGAACAACAGGAGCAGAAAAACAGTGTTGTTGGAGAAAACAAATAACCTGAGTGAGGGACGTAACTGTGGGGGCAAGGAAGAGGTTGGGGGAGAGCGCTCACTGGCAGGTTCTTTCTGGAAGCCTAGTTCAGGGAGGCAATCAGCTAGGAAGGATGCTTTCGAGCAGAAGCAAAGTGCTTTCACTGAGGTCAGGAGGGTGAAAGAGAAGATGAGGAATGAGAGACCCAAGGAATCAGAAGAGGAGGATAACACGGTCCCAGCTGGTAAGGAGCAGGTATCAAAGGAAGTGTTGCTGAACTCCTCTGGCAGTGCATTCTCCTTCGTGTGGCCCACCAGAGCCCGAGGAGAGCAGAAGAGTGCTTTCAGCAAGCCTAGTAAATGTCTAGCAGAAAGAGCTGCAATAAATTCTTCTCATCCCATGACTGAGTCACCAAAGAGCCTGGGGGAGCTGTCCGGCTTCATTGCCACCACAGACATCATGTGCTGCAGCACTCTTCTCAATTCCAAGTTCTTCGTCAGTGATTTGTGTAATGCTCAGATGCTGCAGACTAGCATCACTCGGAGCAATGTTTTCCCATATACCTCAGACCTGTGGCCCAAACAAGCAGGAGGACAGTTACAAAACACAAGCACCACTTCTTCCTCCTCCTCCTCCTCTTCCTTGACTCTTCTTCCTCCTACCTTCACCTCATTTGGAGTGGCTGCCCAGAACTGGTGTGCCAAATGCAACCTGTCCTTTCGCATGACATCTGATTTAGTCTTCCACATGCGGTCACATCACAAAAAAGAATACTCCTCAACTGAATCCCAGAGCAAGAGGAGACGAGAGGAGAAGCTAACATGTCCAATTTGTCATGAGTACTTCCGAGAACGCCATCATTTATCCCGGCACATGACCTCTCACAATTAGAGCTGTGCAGACCAAGGGACTGGGCAGGTTGGGTAAAGAAGGGAAACATTATTCAATTGTATCAATTTCTTTTTGCAGTTACATTAATTTCTTACAGGAGATCACTGTTTACAGTAATTTATAATAGATGCTTTGCAAAAAATATAAAATGTTTACAAAAGTCTGAGTGGGTTGTTAGATCTGAAAACTCAGCCTAGCCCTTGTCAATCTATTTTTGAGGAAATAAAGTAATGAAATGAATGCACATGCAGTATTAATTTGTAAAGAGTTGGGAACAAAGGTATCATTTTGCAGATAGAGTTCGCTTTGCTTGTATCTGATTTGCTGGTGTATGTGCAGTACAATGTAAATACAGAAGTAACACACTCTTTACTGAATGTGGAATCTTTAAACACTAAAAAAAAAAAAAAAAAAAAAAAAAGTGTTTATATGCTTAAAGAAAATAAGTTACTTTTCCTAGTTTTCCTAGCAGCTTTGGTGGACTCACTCCTTTGTGTTAGCTGGATTTGCTCTCTTATCAGATTCATCACACTGTCTCCTTGGCTTTGGAAGGGACTACTTAAAGTTAAGACTACCTGAAAATAGTGGTTGTCAAAAAGTGACCAACACACAGCCAAAGAGAATGTGAGTTGTAAATCAGTACATCTGAGTGCTGTTCTGTGCTCTGCCGCTTTTGAAATATCTTACACAAAACCAAATCAAGATGGATCTGCATCAAAATGTGACCTGTTGTCAACACAATCATGTAGACAGGGAGTGCAAATTCTTCCCTGAGGTGTGCTTGCAAAATGTGTGTGACTTTGGTAGGCATATAGATCGGATAGGGCAGAGTTTGGCTTGTGGTTTTCAGTTTCTGGATATACTAAAGAAAGTACCTGGGATGTCTGAGTTACTGCTATCTACTGATAGACAGAATCTGCACCCTTTAAGTCTGGATGAGAGGCTCTGTTCTGCTGACAGCTAGAAGAGGAACATCCTTCAGAAAATGACAGAAGCATTAATTGCATTGGATGAGACCATCTCTATCATTTGCTTTCTACATTGGCCAATCCATCCATTTTAAAGAAGATGCCAAAGTCTCGCTGTAGCCAGTCTATATGAGACAGTTTTCCATTGCCTTCTTTGGTTTGTGCTCTGCTCAGTCTCAATCAGTTTATATTGCTTGAAGGGGAGGGGAGGGGAGGGAAAGCAAGAACCCTGCCTGTTGTTACTGCAGCTCATCTAATTAGCCCTTCATTACTTTCTAAATCCATTTAGGGACTTTTTCTTGATAGCTTATGACAACATGTTATTCAAGTGAGCATTTATGTCTCTCTTGAATGGGATTTTTTTAAGGCTGTCTCCTGTTTTTGTGGCCTGTCTCTGAGCTTCATCTGCAGTTATTCCCTTTCAGATAGAGAATTGTTAAAAACTGCTTATTTCTCAAATAAGAGTATCCCTAAGATTTGTATAGGACATTACAATATACTCCTTATTATTTAACTTCATGCTGATGATACAGTCCAGTGTTTGTCTGCAGCACACTGGACAGAATTTTTTATTAAGTTCCCATGATGATACTTAGGTTGATAATGCAAGTATCGGACAAGTGACAAGAGACAGCCCTAGAGTCTTAGGCTGTCAATTGGGACCAACATATTACCCTCATTGCCATCTCTTGGGAAATTTCTCTAAGTCAGAGACCATATTCTTACCAGTATATTGCTGTTTATTATTAATACATGGCTGTTTCCTGTTAGCATAAACATTTGACTTATTGTAGGCCAGTCACTGGCTGTGCACTCCAGTTTTATTTTCCCAACATAAAGTGATTAAACCTTTACATTATGCCTTTGAGTTTAGAGGACATAAATTGAGACTGGAGGTCTGGTTGGACTGTAACACAGCTTTCCCAGGTCAGTGGTGGAACTTCTTTCATTGGAGTCATTAAAAACCAAAGTGAACAAAAGCTTTGAAACATGCAGCACAGGGAACAACCTTGCATTGAGTAGGGGATGATGTGGTTTCCTCCTAATCTTTCCATCTCTATTTTGTGTCCAATAACATTTACTGTGTAAGGAATATATTTATGGCAAGGTTTTACAGGCCAAATTTCACTCCATCTGGTTTTATCTGGGTGCCAGCCAGTTTACTGTAAAGTCAGTGTCCATAAAGTGTAATAAAGGACTCCATGGTGTAACTGCATTCATATGTGGTTAGGGTTATAGTTCCCATTAGTAGTTTAGGCCAGATTGTGATCTCACTTATTCCAGTGCAAATCCAGAATAATTCCACATTGCTACTCCTGATTTACATCAATAATATTCAGATCAGTATGGCCCTGTATGAATAAGACTAAAGATTTATTTATTTATTTTTCATACCATTACTGCCAAATATTCTCCTCCGTGCTTTCTATAAAATGCTGTTGTCTTAACAGCTGTATGCTAGAAACTTAGCTTCAGATTTCTTCTGGAAAAAGACAGGAGCAGCTACGCAATGCTTCCCTGTATTATGTTGGTTCATCGCTTCAACACTCCAAGGGCCCATTTTTCCAGTGCACCACACTTGGTTATCATTTAGATCAGAATGAAGCAGTATCTAACTGGCTACATGGTTTCACTGATTTTGTGTTGGTGTAAGTGATACTGGGAAAGTGTGGAAAACCAGCCACTGACAAAAAGCTGCTAAATCTCCAGATTTCTTCCAATAGTGTGTTAGATCTACATCCTCAGAACTCTCATTAGTAATTAAACTTCATTCTGCCCGTCATGTGAGGCTTAAGTAAGCAGCAAGACTATGGGGAAAGATAGCTTTCCTTTATATCATGAAGATGTTTTCTTTGGTGAAAGAAAAAAACAAACAAAACAACACACAAAAAAAGACCTATAACCCAGTTTCTTTGTGGGCATATCTCAGCCACATCAACTTAGATACTGTGATGGCAAACCCTGTATAAATGCCTTCTGTGCATAGAAAGGCAAGAGAAACAGTTATGAAGAGTGCCAGAGCTGATTCAAAATACAGAAATGAAGAGGAGAGGTTTTTAACCAGCTTTCCCTCTGACATTGTCCTTATCTCCTCCAGTTGCAGGAACAGCATGGATTATGCTAGCATGTAAAGATTGGGGGGTTTCCTCTTGCAAAACAGAAATCCCACTACAGGGAAGTGTGTACTGTCCTTACCCCTTTTCAAATGGCCAATGGCACAATGATTGAATGAACAAGTTGCTTTTCACACTGACAACTATAGTGTTTCGTGAACTAAGACCTGTTTACACACACTACTGTCCAGTATCACATGCTGTTGCCAGCTACACCTGTGCTGACAGCAAAGCAAAATAGCATCAGCGCCAACAGAATCAGACCTTGATTCCTATGTGTGAAATAAGCTCTTGTGCAAAGCCCCTCATGCAATCGGGGGGAATGTCTTTTACGTGTCTCATGTTTAACTGAGTGTCTCATCTAAGTTGGGTTACATAAACCCTTGCACTTAGCCAAAATTCTGGGAGATTTTATTTCTTTATATGAAAATATTCATATTAAAGCTGAGTGAACCAAGGCAGCACAGGCAGAAGGAAGCCTAACGAGACAAAGAAAAACAAACTTCCTGTAACTGAGTCATGCTGGAAGCTTTTTTTCCTAATGTCTGGAAATCTGAACATTTAAATTGGTGCGCATGAAAGGAAATCCTGCTGGAAGAAAGGCACTCCACTCGATGTTCTTGAAGAAATGAAGGGACTTAAGGAATTCATGAAGGACTGCATCCAGTCCCAGTGCAATACTGTGATTTTACAGGAGGGATCTGTGTCTTTTGTATGACTAGAGATACTTGGAGGAAAAAAATGGAAATGTGTTTCTTTATCACAACCACACTCAGATTTTTGAAGAGTACGCATGTGCTTGTTTTTAGGAGTAAGTTTTCACTAATTCCTTAGTGAATCTGTGGGCTCCCTACAGACCACAGTTTGAAAATCACTGGTCTAGGGCAGTTTTTGTGGTGTGATCAAGGAAGACTGCATTAGAAGCACTCTCCAGAGAGCAAGAATGCAGCATTCTGTAGCAAAACAAACAAACAAACAAACCAAAAACAAACAAACAAACAAACAAACAAACAAAAACACAAGTAAGCTGGCTGCCGTTTCTTGGTTGGAGTCCTGTGAACTCTAAAAGGAGAAGGATCATACTGCTAGGAGGCCTGGTACACCAACTTCTGTCTTCGTTTCTTCAAAAGGAACATTATTAGAATTAACCATTAGAAAGTTGTTCTGGGTTGGATGGTAAGGAAATTGTGCTACAGACTGTTGAATGTCCATGTCAGCTCTGGAACCAGAAGGGATAAGTGTGATGGTTTCAATGTGTTTCCTGTTGTTTAAAGAGCTGGAAAGACACTTCAGTATTTACCAAGTCCATCCCCAAGACAACATCTGTCTAACTTTCTCATTTAAACCACAAATCGTGGATTTTCCATAACTGATTTTCATTTGTAATTTGGTGATGTTCTAGTCTTTCACTGCAGTGTAATTTTCTAAACAATTACTCTCTATTGAGAGAGCATTACAGCATTATTGATATCAAATGGATTCACCAGCAAATGCATTTTCTTTTTCTTTTTCTTTTTTTTTTTTTTTGACTGTATCCCAACTGTTAAACATTTATTATTCATAAGTACTTATCATATTACTCAGGCGAAGAAATTATTTATTATTTGTGCCCATTTGGTATAATTTTTGGTCCTTGAATGGATGGCTGAAGTTTTTAAATGTTGGGTTTGACAACCACTATTGTTTGTACATGACAGCACAACAGATTGTGTTTAGGAAAAAGGAAGCAGTATATTTGGATCATTTAGATATTAAAGAGACTTAAGAGACATTAGAAGAAATACATCAGTGTTGTTTACTCATTCATGACTAATCCAGTCTTTTCCATATTAAGTATCTTTAATATTCTTCATACATATATCACTTTACACAATATACTGTATGAGTTTTAATCCATTTAAATGGTTCTGCAAAACTGAGAAATTCAACAACTGGCTACTGCATAAAAATCAGAATACGAAAATGACTCAAAAGAGCCCAGGTTAGTGATCACACCAAATGTAACTGGGAAGATAAACAAGTAGTAAAAAAGATGGAAAGTCTACTTTGTTGTTAACATTATTTCCTGTAAATACTGAAAGAGATTCTCTGCAGCTAGATGTTTAAACATGATTCATAAAAAATGGCAGTTACTTACAAATGAGCAAGCAAACAGCAATGTGTGACTACTACTGTCTCTAACTGACAGAATTTGGGGGGACCATTTTCCTAAGCTTAATGCCTTACAGGTGGTATTTTTCTAAGACAAAGAATGTTGAGATCTAGATTAGAATTATATGTATTTTTAAATCATTACAGAGACATACAGTTAGAAAGAATTGTAATGATGACAAGGAATGTAGGGCATTGATTAGGTTCATGTGAATAATATGAGCTGTTAGTTCACATTATCAACCCTGTTATTTGCCCTGAAATACACTATCAGTTAATAACTAGCTTGTTATCATGGTGCAAAGGATATTTCTTTGCTTTCCTCTGGTCTTTGGAGTAGGGCACACAACCATCTGTTTTTAGGCTTTAGTAAAAGCATGATTCTTTTTCCTCAGTGTTGATCTGAGCACTGGGTTAGTCAATGTACTGCCTTTTCCCTCCTCATTTCCCATCCCTCTGCCGGATACTAGGGGAGAAGCAGACATGCACCAGGAATCTGGGCAACCCTGACAAACTGGGAAAGATTATTTTTGGTACAACTAACGATGAAACGGAGAAGACACTTAGCTCTTGCAGTTTGGAAAACAGACACTCACAACTACTGTTAATTCTGCTTTAAGATGTGTGAATGGGAATGTGCACATTTTCCAAAGGAGCAGATGTGCATTTTCTATCTTTGCATGAATGCTTTGAGGTGGCCCACATGTCTTCAATACTGAGCTGGGATTTTCTAAGGAACCAAAGGAAATCTCTGTGATCTGGAGCTAAATCTAAGACAGACAGTGTAACAACTAACATTTACATTTCAAGCCAGGAGAGAAATCCAGAAACCCCGCTGAATTATCCAAGTATCTCAACCATGCTGAGAAAGAGTTGGATTCCTCAGAACAGGGTGAAAATGCCACATGTTGAAAAGGGAGTCACTTAGAGCTATGTACAGGGAAATGATGACTATAGAGATTGAACCCAAGTTCCTACTCCTTTTTGTCTGTGGAGGTGGCTTTCTTCTCCAAGACACTAGGTTACTAGAAAATTAACACAAAAAAATGAGACTTTGGTGTGAAGCCTCCATTCTAAGAACTGAAATCCACTTCTGCTATCCAGAAGAGTACCATTCCTGAGGCTTGTGAATTATTCTGTATAGCAGAAAGGCCTTAAAATAATTTCTCCTGTGGGAACTGAGCTCTTGTGCAGTAAACAACCCATCAAGCCAGACAGATAATGCATAGAAAAACACCTGTGCCCTGCACATTCCCTTACATGCAAATGCACACACACACACAGAGTGAGATTTTGGGGGTATCATTTTTGCATCAGTTACCTAAATTATGGCTAAATACTGTTCTGGGCTCCCCAAACCGTTATTGGTTCAGCTCCTGAGACTGTAAGTCCCCTCAGGCTTCTTTGAAAATTACAGCCTACCTTTTTTTCTAGGAGCACGTGCCCCTGCTGGGCTATCTAGAGCTGTGCAGGTGAGCACTGAGCATCTCCTTTGCTTTGATAAGTGCTGTTGCAGCCGGTGTTTCCATGTGAGGAGGCACCCCTTTCCCTTCCCAAGAAGTGCTCTCTGCAGAGATGACTGATCTGGAGGTGGGGATAATGATGTAGAAATTGGTATCATCTACTTGGTATGTCTGTGGGGAATGGGAGCCACCACTTGTCTGTTCCCCAATGATGAGAGCTCTGCCCAGCCTCTTCATTATGGATACAAACTCCTCAGCAGCTCCAGATGTCACAGCACTGGTGAGGATTACCAGACCTTTCTGAGACCCGTACCTCTCCCCTGCCGGAAAGGACAAAAAGCATCACAAAATGTGTCCATTTTCAGAGATTCGTTACCATAACTAAGCCAAGATACACTTCTTTCCTTACTTGCTATTAACAACCAAAGAAATTTTAAAATATACTTTTCAACTATGATGTTATTAGAGCACTTTTTTTTTTTTTCTTTTTCCTTTTTTCTTTTTTCTCTGTAGCCCAGCCTTTGTACTGTAAAAAAGACTGTCACCCTATGCGGTACTCCTGAGCCATCAGTTTCTGGATATGAGTTCCAACAGCCGATGGTTACTACTGCTGGATCTCTGTGGCTTTTACTTCTACAGCAGCTCCTGGAGCTGTAGGATAGTCAGGCAAGGAAAGCAATCTTTTCCTTTGCTCCTGCAGGGTTACTCAAAGCTCAGCCAGCAGCATCTTCAGTTTCATTCTCATCCCTGCTCTAGGAACATGGCTGTCATAGTGCTTGGCCTGCAGACTACGCAGGCGGCATATTATGAAATTATAATTATAGTGGTTTCCCACAGGCTTTTTGTAGTCTATAAATGGAAGATGTTGCATGGCCTTTGTCCCAAGCCCTTCAACAAATACCCTCATATTTTTGGGATGACATCCAAGTTATCTCATTCTCTTACATAAGCCAGCTGACAGGAGGAGTTTTCTTGCACCCTATTTTCAGTATATCTGAACACACTGGATACTTTTCAAGGGCTTAGTTCCCTTGAAAATGAAGCCAGTGTGTCATAACTGGGACCTGATAACTTGAAAGATAATCTAAACTGCTTCAAAAATGCCATTCTTTAAGTAAGTTGCAGTATGACATCTAATTCTCATACTAAATCATAAGAGAGGGGCCAATAGCATGGTAATTAATTTTCACACCATCTTTGGTCTTCTCATTTCACTGTAGATGTAATACCCATTAGAAGACCCTTTTCACGGTAGATATATATAATACAGGACCAGATCCAGCTCCTTTGAAGTTAGTATGTGTCTGCCTGTTCTCTTTGATGGGAACTGGAATGTGTCCATAGTAATCATACTCCCTTAACACAGCCCATCTCTAACTGCCTGGAAAAAAAAGATGGACACTGCAGCCTGCTACTGAGTTTAACCTTTTCAGCATGCTCCAAACCAATAACTGCAGACACCATGGTGGCACCTCTTTCAGTAGCTTGAAAGGGGAAAAGAATTAAAACCATTGTTTAAGGCTGTTTAGTACTCCTACTGCACTTTATGAGCAACAAAGAGCTTTGTTTCTGCATATAGCAGCGTTTCTTCAACTTCCATGGACAGCAAGGTGGGGAGCGACACACTGTCAAGTGCTCCACACTTACTCAGATGTGCAGAAGTTAGTGCTTCTCTTTGCTTTTGCATTCTCTGGACAAACTGGGCTATTGAGGGTGTTTTCATTTATTGAAATAGCATCTGATAGATCGCACAGGTAGGAAGTGAAGTGCTACATGTAAAACTATAAGTGAGTTTTGGAAGAGGTGTTACCAGAGTTTTAAGCAGCATGGGATTTATTTCTAATCTTAGCAACTTCTATAAGCAGTCATAACTGCTGTGTACTCTATTCAGCTAAGCTTCTGAGAACCAGTTTACAAACCTATGTGTCCAGTCTACCCCATTCCTAGGAGTTATTTATAAATTGCATTAAGGACAGGGCTGAGATGCACATTTTTGTTTTTACATTCTCTGCACAGCTTGAGCTAATTGCAGCAGGCGCTTTCACCAAATGAGTTATGGTGTCTAATGGTTCACTTTAAAATACACAAAGAGGAACCTCTGAAATGAAAAACTATTCTCAAAATAAATTGTCGTTTTACCTTTGAGCTGGGGCTGGGTCCATATTTCCTTTACTGAGTCACTGGGTCTGTCATAAACTTTGTCCAGGAGAATATGTTGTCCTTCATCAAAGAAGTATGAGCATAGGATTGGTATTGAAGTGGTGTCACCTCCAATATTGTACCTTTTCAGAAATTTAAGATATTAATAAAACAAGTAAAAATTTGTGGCAGATGACAAATCTTCCTTCCAATTTTTTTTTTTTTTCTTAACATCACTGCTGAAAGGGCTTAAAGCTACATTTTGATGCATTTACATTAATTCTCCCCTATCAACGTTGGCACATCTATCAGAGAAACAAAATCCCATCTAATAGACTGGGACTGTTATTGCCCACAGTTGGCTACAAAAGCAAACAGAACTCTGAACGGAATGTTTTTCTCTTGATTCAACCTGAGAAAAAAAAAAATAACAGAAAGTACACAAAAGCTTTTATTTGTAGAGAAACATCAGATTCTTTTTCTTCTTCTGATTTGAATATTGTTATATATTTGAATATTAGGGTTACATATGTACTCATACTTCCCATGTCATTAGTGATATTTAAAGGTAGACCCCAGTTTAAGCAACATCCAGCTGACATGGGTTCTTATTTCCTGCTGTACGCAATAAAAACTACTGGTATTTGGTACCTCATAAGAGCAGGCATTTGTTTTTGTGCCTAAAGACTTTTTTAGCTGCTAAATTTACAGCCATCATGTTTGAAAACTTGGTTCTAATTTCATTTCATATCCACGTCTGAAGATTAAAGTCACAGAAGTGCCTAAATGTCAGTGGAGAACCCCTGCTATGTATACACACAGCAGAGTACCAAATTATTTTTTGGCTGTCACTTCTCCCTGATAATAGAGCACATATGACACTGAAGTATTTGCACTTTGTTGACTATTGGGAGATAGCATGCAGTGATCTCCTGTTGTTGATGTTAGGAGTGCCTGGCACAGACATTCCAGCACAGACCTACTAGAAAGGGGTGTTTTGTCCAGTCCAGTCCATAACTAAGTTCTTCTCATCTCTGGGAAAGGATTAGACAACCCAGGAGATCTCTGTCCCAAACAGTGAAGATTCCTCATTTTTCTGCAGCATTTGGAAGCTGTGTGCTGGGCTCACACTGTGACTGCCCAGAGCTGGAATGAGCCTCTTTAGTGTGTCCTGGGGAGCGCTGTGCTGCCATGAGGTGCTGCTGCTACACGGCCCAGGAGGCAGCTGGAGCCAGCAGAGCCCAGTTCCTGCAGCTGCCATCCCAGCTGAAGAGAGTGGCAAGCAGCCAGCTAGCTAGCTGCATGGCTGAGGACAAAGCAGCTGTCTCTGCACAAGGTTAAGAGGCAGTGATCTGCTGAGTTATTGCCAAAAAAGCTGAGTCCTTCCACCTCTGTTGGTGGCATCGGACAGGGCAAGGTGGATGAGCACTGAAATTGGTTGTGTTCTTGGTGCAGTCACCCATCTCCAGGAGGATTTATTTGTCTGCTAGATGTAGCCTAGAACACATTATCTCCTCATGCACTTGGAAGGAAGGAAGGAGGTCTTTAAGGTACATTTCTGGGACCCCATCTAGCCTCAGTTATGCTGCAGTGCCAATCTCGGACAGCTGGCTGAGCAGCAGAGAGGCAAAAGTATGCAGGCAGTGTGAAGCCAGGCAGCAAAATGGCAGAGCTGCTGCCTGCCCTACAGTGCGCGTCTCACACAGACTTGAGCTGAAGAAGTCTACAAGATTTTGAGGGAAAAGCAAATGTCAAATATCTCCCTCCTCTGTGAATATTGAACATCAGTTTAGAGGCTTCTCTGATTATCAAACTTCTTGTCAAGAGAAAGAGACAGGGTGGATGACAAAGACAAGAAACATTTTGACAAGACAATAGAAATAGAGCAATGCTGGAGAGCTCTTCCTGTGACTCTCTAGGGCAGGGAAACTGGAGAAACTTTATTCAGTAATAACAACGGAGCAATTGTTAGAATTTTAGCTTAACTCTTGGAGGCAAGTTCTTCATTCACTACAGACTTCTTGTGTGACATTAGGGAAATGGTTTAGTTTACCAATGAGTCTCTTCTCTAAGCTGTGATATTTAAAAATAAGAAGCTTGTGATTGGCCAGGGAAGGGAACTTATAAGGTGAGAGACATCATTCATTATGGAAATGCAAAATGGAAATTATCAGCCTCCCCTTAAAATCATTGGATTGGTTTAGGTAGAATTTGAAAACATAAAATGCTTATGGTTCTTTTTACATGACTTCAGAGACTGAGTCTTTTAAATGCTCTCAACTCTGCTTTCTCAAAGGGCTAGAAATAAGAAAAAGTTGTTTGTTTGTTTGTTTGTTTTCTTTTTTTCTTTTTTTTTCTTTTTTTTTCTTTTTTTTTTTTTTTTAAGAAAAAAGAAAAAAACACCAAGGAAAGGACTATAATGACACCATTTGGTACCTAGGGCATGATGTTACCTTTGCTGCTTTGTTACCCCGGCCCTGGTTTGAGTTCTGATCTGAGAGAAAACTGGGGCAAGAAAGAGGAAAGTGCTGGTGCCATCTCAAGTCTATTGGAAGATGGCAGTATTAAGAGCAGGCATATGGTGCTGTAGCTTGCTGCAGCAAGAGTGCCACAGTATCTTGAGGCAATAGTGCCTTTAAGCCACCTTCGTGCTCTGCACAAGGACCATTCTGTACAGGGCCGATTGCCCAGCATAATTTGGCACTGAGGATATGGCAGACTAGATGCTGTAACACAGACTTATGCATGGGCTGTTTTTTGGACCATTCAATCACTTGACCACTGCCAGCAGTGAAGGATTTAATTAAAACAAACATATATAATTAATACAAGACACATGCAGAGTCAGATTAGAAAGAAATCAGAAAAAGAAAACAGATGTGACGTCCAGGATTGCATCCTGCAGCATAAACCCTAAATTTGCTTATTTAGTTTTAAACATGTCAAGTGATGGTACAATTTCTCTTGAGATATATTTCCCGACTGTTATTGTTTTCCTTGGCTGTTTTCCTTTTCTCATTTAATCCCAGCAATGTTAGGCTGTAAACAGGATAGCAAGCCATGTAAAGATAATTCACTGTTACAAATAAAATGCTGTTTTGAAAGAGGTTTGGTTATTTGCCATTCAAAGGTTTACCTCATGTCTATGATTAAAGCATCTGTATGAACAATTTTCTTCCAAACATGCTCTACCAGTAGGTCAGACACCTGGGTTAGAAGTTCGTAGTCTCCAAACATATCAAATCTCAGATGGCCGATGTTGTTTTCAAATACGTTTGTGTGGAATGAAAATTTAATCAGATCTTCAAATACTTCTGGGGAAGGGATCTGAAAGAGTTTGGAAAAAAACAGAACAAATCATTTGCTGGCACCAATAGCTTGGCATAAGTTTTAAAAGGAATTACGTGGGTCAAGTTTAGTTCAGGTGGGACATATGTGAGAAATATGACCAAGTCTGAAGTACAATAATGTAACAATATTAAGACTTCTGCATATTAAGCTTAGGTTAGCATGGGCTGCCAACCAGTACTGTTTGCCCAGTATTGGATGCCTTAACAGCATACACAGAATCCAGATCAGGCCCCCATTTGTCAAGGCTTAGCTTATTTTTCAAATATACAAGGGAAATCCTTGTGCCAGGGAAACTAAGAAGGCTACAAGAACAAGCCCAGGCCTGTAGCACAAATCATTATTCCAGATCTGCCACCTAAAAATTGCTTGCTTCCTTTCTCAAGAAGGCACTTGAGGCTTTTATAGTCTCATTGATTGGGCTTAGCTGACAAACAGCTGCTGGCTACAGGTGAGGCTGGCCCCAGCCCCTGTTAATGAACCAGTCCCTGTGACAAGGAGGAATCTCCTGTGTTGGGTATGTGCTGGGATACTCATGAAGTAGCCATGTGTTAAATCTCTTAAATGGTGGCTATGTGCCTAGAATTTCATGTGTTAAGCTGTGATTAATTTCATTTTGTTTATCTGGATGTTAGCAGACATTTTTTTCATAGCAATGTGTAGCCAAATAATAAAGTTGTCCTAATAACCCCTATATGCTTTGGAGACAGAATCTGCTCTCTTTGCCAAACTTATGTTTTGCATGCATATGTCTGAAAATGGAAGACCTTGCAGCTTAAGGAGATAAGGTTTTCAGATATAGGGGTGACCTAGAAGGGTGACCTTCTGCAGCATGGGCTTTTCTCCTCAGGGTTGCTGTGAAACTGATTTTATACTTGCTTTTTAATCAATTCCCCTCTGCTATATCTCAGCCCCAGACAATCCATGGTTTAATAGTGAAGAGAACAAAGAATTTGCAGTGTGTCATGTGCTAAAAGGTGCTCTCTCAATCCACAGTATGACCCAGAACTTGGGAGACATCTGTGTCTTCTGCAACTGAAGGAAGTCAGGCAACCTCCTGCCCTTCGTGCAGTGCCCTGGCCTGGGGTCTGTGCCAAAAGCACCTCTGCCGCTGCAGGCAGAGGGTTTCCAAGCTGTGTGGATGCAACTGTACTTGACATAGCTCAAACACATTCCCTTTACCTGAGGGAATGTTAGCTACCATATCACACTTCTGGCTGCCCTGGGCTTCTTCATCATTCAGTGCCTTCTGTATGCCAGAATTTCAAGAATTACTTCAAAAGTTCTGTTGGCCAGTAGTTGTTGATCTAGTGGTGAGAGCAAACTTGACTGAGCCCTTTCCTTTACTTTCTTTCTCACTGTACCTTGTGAAAATAACCACTGCATCTGGACTGTAAACATATCAGTCCAAGCTGCTGAGTTTGTCATTTCCAATCCACTTCCCAGTGACAGCAATGCTACTTGATCTGCTCGCTGTACTTTGATTAACAAATCGCAGTTTTGAAGAATACATCCAGCATGCACTGCGTTGTTCTGACAGAGCTTATTTCTAGTTCAGAGGTACTGGTCCCCCCAGGAGAAAAACTCATCACTCATTGGTAACATACAAATAAAACTGATGTGGTACTTTCAGCCACTTACCAATGATATTTTAATGAAACACGCACATTTCTTTCCTCTTTCTCATACAATAATTGCTAGATGCACACCCAGAAGCATGTTGATTAGGAATAACCTCTCAGTCTATGCCTGGTAATTTTTTTCTACTACTTTTTTTTTTTTTTTTTTTTTTTTTATGCGCTGTATCACATCTTGTGTTGCTATCTCTCACAAATTCATTACAGATTTCAAGGTAAGTTTCCCTTAGAGCACATCTCTTGGGCTAAAATGAATACACAATGAGCTAAAAAAAAAAAAAAAAAAAAAAAAAAAAGAGAAAGTATGAAAATACATCTATTCCAAAGGCTCTGATTGAAAGTCAGACAAGAATCACTCAGTAAGCAATTTTCTTAAAAAATAAAAAACACAAAACAACAAAAACAACCAAACAACCACCACCACCACAACAACAACCATTTTAAGTAAAAGAGGGGAGGAGGCTGAGACTGACAGTAGAGGGTAATGGTCCTGGAAAAACCCAGGTTCATGACACTGGCTGATGGGCCACGTGCTGCTGGTACTTACAGAGGTGAGTCTAGCTTCAGAGACCAACCGCGTACTCGCCTTTGAAAGGCAAGGCTCTGCTTGCAGGTCAAGAACAAGCTGGGACAGGATGCAGCTGAGACTAAGATCCTGCTGGTCAGTTAGGCAGTGTTTACAAATGACTTGCTGGTTAAATATAAACCCTCAGGTGCCTTAGTAAGAACACTATAAGCAATGTGGCTAGACTAAAGGACCTCCAAGCTAACGCCACTTAAGCCAAGAAGAATTTCTTTTGGTTAACTATATAGAGTCTCCAGCTCTGTTCTGCAATTGCCTTCCACATGTGTGTGGCCTAACTGGAACAGACAGTGTGACACAGAATAGGATTTAGATTGCTGCCCTGCGACTCATGCATGGGGTTTTATCACTGGCTCTACTACAGACACATACCCCAGCCATGGGCAAACTACTTTTCCAGCCGCACCTCTCTTCCCTCTATTCTTCCCTTTCACATCTCCCCTAAATTGTTTTGTTTATCTTGATGGAAACTGTATTTTCATAGCTAATTATATACTGACCACTGTACTGTAACTCTTCTCCATTAAGGTTGCTAGTGCTGTCAGCCTCCGGGTTAAAATGCTATAAGCCAACATACCTGGGCCATTGCAAATCTGGAGGCTGGTTTAAGAACCATGAGATTTTGGGGAAGTAGGGGTTGTTGCTCCTTTCTTTCTCAGAATAGCAATGGGTATCTTTGTTCACCCCCACAGGCTGAAAGGGTACCATCCATTTTAGTAGGTTCCCTAGCAAAAGGACTGAGCAGGACCAGCAATATCCCTGACAGCTGCCTCTCAGTTGCTCTTAAAAACAACCAGTGATTGAGATTACGTGTTCTTCTCCAGGCAATCCGGTCTAGCACGTCACTAGCCTCACTATTATAAGGATGTTCCTAACATCTTGTGTAAACAGTCTAAGTCTGCTACTTTCTACAGTTTAAGTGCATTACTTCTTGGCCTATTCAACATGGGTAAGGAAACAGATTATTCTTTTCATATTTGAAACAGCTTCTTATGTACCTGAAGACTGTTTTCGTATATCCCCTCAGTTTTATTTTCTCCTGAATAAACAACTCAAATCCTTTAATCTTTTTCAAGATAACTCTTACTCAACTCTTCTCTTTATTCATTTTCCTCTTCCCTGGGCCTTCCCCATCAGAGACACAACTTTCCAAAAAAGCATTGCCCAAGATTGGGCACAGTGCATTCCAGCCGAGGCTTCTGTAGAGCCGAATATAGCAGAAGACTTCATGCATTTCACTGATTATTTTCCTGCTTATCCAACCCATTTTGATGATGATTATTTTTTACTGTGACAACTTGATTCTGTGAACTTGTGCTCACATTGTGGACTCTGAAGGACTGATATACTTCTGTGCAGGACTCCTTCTAAACAAGCCATTTTCCTCCCAGCATTGTGCAGCTGATTATTCCCACTCTAGAATCTGTGCAAAAACCTTGCTTGTGCTCTTACTTAACCTCATCCCACTTTTCACAGATAATTTATCCAGTTTTTCCAAAACCATAGCTTTGAATTCTTATTCTGTCCTCTGTTGCACCCGGACAGCCAGGATGGAGAGGTTACCATAAGCAAAAGCTGAAATGCTCTGGAAAGGATTAAATGAGGTTATTTAAGGCTTTCAGTCCACACTGAGGAGCTCAGGGCAGAGGGAGAAGCTCTCACAGCAGATGGCGCTGCACAGCGACCTGTCAGCCTGCTCTGACGACATACGGCTCCAAACACACTCACTGCAAGTCAATGAGCAAGAGTTTAAAGCATTGTTGTTTTCTTGCCTGGAATAACCTGGAAGATTACATTGGAAAACATGACTCATGGATAAGTTTTGATTTTTCATCTAAAGCGCATTGAAATTCCATAAAACTAATGGGCAAATCTACTGTAACACTGATGGCAATGGCAAAAAAATGAGCATAAACAGATCTCTTTGGTGGGATTGTTGTAACTGCAAATGTAGGTGTATTGAGCTTCATTATCAGGGTCAAAAGATGAAAGGTGCTAGCAAAATAACAAAACTGATTAACAAAATGCCATTTTCTTCTCTGCAACAAATATAAGAGGCAAGCAAAAGGTGAAAAGTCAAAGTTAGTTCCGCTGACTACTGTGGTTATGTTATAAATCAGCATCAGAAAGGCCCACAACATTTTTTCTACCTGTTAGTGACAGATGTAGCAATTTGTTTACCCATCTTGACACTCTGAGGCTGAGTATTTTGTTTTAGTTGTTAATGGAGGCATAAAAGCAAGCATACTCATTTCTGGGGGGATGCCTGTAACTATTACCTCCATCAGCACAGCAGAATCTCTGCTATAGGTATTATTTATCCATGAAAATTGATTCTTCAAATGAAGGAACAGCTTTTCCTTATAAAAGATTCCTTTTTATCTTTTACTAGGGAGGTACAGTGCAGTGGGGAGACTTTCTTCATCAATTTCATCTGCATTTCTAAAACATTAGCACAGAAATTCCCTTAGGTGTGAAGACTACATTAAAAAGATTTGGGCATCATCAAGGGGCCGCAAGAGTCACTCAGGGAGGGGCTTGTCACTTGAAGCTGACATAACATATTTGCCAAAATCAGGCAGCAATTCCTCTACAGGTAATCTACAATACTCAGATATTCATGAGTACATGGAAAGGAAGGTGTGATGGGAGAGATAGACAAACAGAGGAATAAGAAGCGAGGATTACAGAAGTGTTCATCACCGTGTTTACAGAATTCTGCCTTACAAGCAAAAGGCAATTTTCTGTTTCACAAGCAGTATATGCAACATGTGCCTCTGGGAAGTCTGACTTCAGAAAGTGGCATTTATGCAGCAGAGTGCTCCGGCTAGCATCGACCTTGCTGCTGTCACAGAGGAGACATATTCACTACCCAGTATTATGCTTCAGCAGCTGTTCTACTACAGTAGATGCAAAGGTCTGCATTTCACTTGTCTGTCTCTTATGTCCCATTCCATCCCTCCTGCAGTTACTCATCTTCGCTTTCAGTTAATTGTGTTAAAATCCAACTGTCAAGGGAAAGGTTGGTTTGGAAGGTTGGCAGCACAAGAGAAAAAATACCTCTTAGATCATTAAGGTGTAAGCATAGTACAGATTAAATAGCCACCGTGTCCTGTTTGAGACTGCCAAAAAAAAAGAAAAAAAAATAATAAAAAAAAAAGAATTTATAAATGCATTTAGTGCCATGTTCTAAGCTTCACTGCAATCTTACGGCATGTGCTTTCTGCAGTATTGGTATGGGGCATTTTCTGAACTGATTCATAGAAAACATTCCTCTTGGCTCTGCAAAAGCAAGGCAGAAACAATTATCCTGTAAGGCGAGTCAAGAAGATACAGGGACACCAGGGACACTGTAGGGAAAAAAAAAAAAAAAAAAAAAAGAGGAAATGAAAGTACTTTTGCTGCCCAATGCTCTGTGGAATAGGTGAATTTTCTTCTATCACAGGGAAAAACCTTTATGTCAAGTCTTAGTTCACTCACCGTCTTCTGCCTTAAAATATTTTAACACCACTTTCTTGTCTCTCTCCATCCCAGTTTCCTCAAGCAATGTGAAAGGATGCATACCTCCTTGGTAGCTATTCTAGTTCCATAAGAGACCCATGCTTTTCCTCCGCTGTTTATTTATTATTCCTCCATAAAGAAATCTTAGTTTAGTCCTAATTTTCATTCACACTGCTGTGATTTCTTTCTGGTGGATAATAATATAATTTTATAATAATAATAATATATAATAATAATTTTCTAGTAATTTTTCTTTACAAAGAGTTCAGATAAAAAGTGGCATTAATTAGCATAATGACATTTGCTCATTAGCTCATTAGCTCTATCAGGATCAGAATTTCATACCATGTAAAAAATAAGACTTGTCCTGTACATTCTGTTCTCAACTTTCAAGGTCTGAATAAAGTAAGTAAGGTCTGAATAAGTAAAAATACACAGCAATATCCATTAACAGCCTTCAGCAAATATGGTGACTAAGTTGCAGGATAGGTCCACTTTGTAGGATGAAGAGAAATTTATATCAGTGCTAATATGCTGCTAATAATTTAATAGGAGGGGGAGAGTAATGGAATTTAAAAAAGAAAAATTTATTTATTTATTTATTTATTTATTTATTTTTGCTTAGAGGCATGAATGGAGCCAGCATCTCTTGGTTATCAAACTTGAATTGAAAAAATGTCCTCCCCTGGAAATACTTAGACTTTGTCCTTGACATTATTGTTGGAGATAATACCACAAAGCTCTTGCCCACCTTAATTCATGCATGCCAAAGACTTCAGAGGGTGGAAGCCTGCAAATTTCCTCCCCCAGGAAACATTTAATAGTTACCTGACACTTGGTATACTCTGGTTCATTGCAAAGGCAAATGCATTCTCTTCAAAAAGTAATTTTATGAGTCCCTTGGGAAAAGTCTCTGATAGCCACGCTGGAGCAGTAGTCAGAAAGGAGCTAACTCCATCCAAGAAAGGGATCAGGTTATCCTAACCCTCCTTTTAATTTGAATGTGGAATTTTAACAAGTGCTCCTGGGAGCTCCCTCCAGCACAACAATGAACAAGAAAGATTGCCAAGACAGACCAATGTATAAATAGCCAGGCTCAGAACAAAGCGCAGACTGTTATGCAAACCATGCAGCAAAGGCAAAAGTAGATTATTAAAAATCAATTTCTCCCTGGGGCCACCTAACTTCCACCCAGATACTTCTTCCAAAGTATTTCTAGGTCACTGGGAAACTGTCTGATGTTGAGCATGAGATACAATCAGAACAACTTTCCACTGTCACTACAAAAGGAGTTGCTTGTTGTTCTAGTGTAATAGAATTAGAAATCAGGTATGGCAATCTTATATATAAAAATCCATTGCAAAGTATGGGGCAGTGTGTTTTGCAGGTCTATGCATTTACTCTGGACCAACCACATTTTTCTCAGATTACAAACTCAGTTTGTAACCAGTGGGTTTCTGCATTAATTTATTACAGCTTGAAAAGCCGTACTACTCTTCTATGATCACGGAGATGAGATATTTTCACTGTAACAGGGAAGCCCTGCATCAGTATCTTTTCTTGTGGTAGCCACAGAAAGAGATCCACAGCCTGAAGGCCATTGTCCCCAGAAAGTATGCATCCAGAACTACCACCTACTAACACAAGCTACTACCCTGGTTTGCCTTAGTGTCAGAGAGAATTCTGTCTCCAAAACCCACTGAGGCACAGGCTTCTTTAATGGATACAGGTAAATCCTGATGGGTTGATGATACGGTTTAGAAACAAGGTAAGATATCTGACTCAGTGCTCCCATTATAACTGGCATCAGTATAGCTGGTTACAGGAGAACTGTACCTGTTTTGGCATGATTCCTGGGATGTTGTCCTTGGCATGTTCAGGGATGTAGAGTATTTTGAGGTGTTCATCATCAGAAAGAGCTTGCAGGTTGGCAGTCACCTTCCTGGCCAACTCCTCTTCTGAATTAATCCTTTTATAATTTCCTTTGTTGATATTCTTGGTGAGATTGGATGCTATAATGGCCCCAATGTCCACAAAAGCATAATTTTCTGCCACAAGTTTACCTACAGTTTGAAGTGTCTGTGGCACCTGGGCACGCAAGTTGGCAATGTGCTGGGCTACAGCCATGGCTTCACTGGCTTGGATGGTGATGTGTGGCTCCACCCCAGACACACTCCACACTTTGCCAGTGACTGGGCTGAGCACCACTTGGCTGGGGATGGAGGCATACAGGGAGCTATTACCAACACGATAAATGCCCACTGAGAGGGAACCTCCTACTGTGGGCTCACCGATAACTGTGGCCCGGTGTAGATCCTTCATAGAGCGAGTGAAGGCTTCAGCTGCTGAGCCACTCATATGGCTTGTGAGGATGTAGACATCCTTGAGGGAGCCATATCTCTTGCCAGTCACCTGAGGAAGAGTCCATACCTCAGTGCTGCGGGAGGTACTACGATCGAAGACAGTGTAGAGGTGTTGCCGAGGCTCAGGCTCAAAGAAGTAGGAACAAAGTATTGGGACAGCAGTGGAGTAGCCACCTGTGTTGTACCTCATGTCAATAATCATGGCATCTGTGTCAACCAGTTTGTTCCACACCATCTGCACGAGCTGAGGCCCAATGGCCTTCACTGTTTCTGCCTCAGCCATCATATCAAAGCGAAGGTAGCCCAGGTTGCCTGGCAGTACCTCAATTTTGAATAGCGCCTCAATGATATAGCTGAGCTCCTCAGGGCTGGGAATCATGTTGGGAAGCTGTTCTTCTGGTGTTGGTTCCACATGGCTGTGGAAAACATGAAGCCGATGGTCTCCTGAGGCCTCCTGCAAGTCACTGGTAAGCTGGGAAGCCAATGTCTCAAAGTCTACAGCTGATCGATAACCTCCTTGGGCCCGTTTGGTGCTGAGCATAGCACTGGCCTTCCCAGCCACTTCTGGGATGGCATAATGAGCTTCTAGGAGTTGCCCAGTACTTTCCAAAAGCACCCCCATCTTCCTGTGAAAAGCTAGCACCTCTTCAGCCTTCTCCAGCGCGTCCTCAGCCAGCACTATGGCATCAGGCACAACTCCTCCGCCCATCCAGCGTTCTCCATGGTTGTCAATGAAGGTGATAACTGGTACTGTGATAGTTAGGCCACGGGTTATTCCCTGCTCAGGCTGCAGCAGAGGGAACGTAGAGGTGTGTGAGAGGCTGCCTGCTGTGATCTCCCCAATCAGTGTGGCGCGGCCCAGGGACTGCATGAGGTAAGCAAACTCCTCAGCAGCTGTAGCAGTGTGGTGGCTGGTGAGCAGGTAGACGCCCCGCCGAGCTCCGTAGGGCTGGGCCAGCAGTTCTGCCCGGCTGTTGTGCTCCTGTGTGTGGTTGGTGCGCCTGTCGTAGGTTGTGAAGAGATGGACAGGGCCTACAGCAGGGTCTTGGAAATAGGAAAGTAGCACAGGCACAGCAGAGGAGGAAGGGCCTCCAGGGTTGTAGCGTAGGTCCACAATCAGGTTCTCTGTATTTTGGAGGGGCTCCCACACTTTTTTTACGATGTAAGGTCCCAGTTTAGCAAGCACAGAGGCATCAGCAAACTCATCGAAGCGCATGTAGCCCACATTGCCTGGCAACACTGACACCTTGAAGACAGTATCCACCAAAGCATGCAGCAGTTGCTCATTGTCAGGCAAGTTGGCTGCCACTGCAATTGGTGTCTCAGCAGGGGGGGCAGCAGTTTCACCTGGCATCATGACTCGGACCAACAGGCGAGGGTCCTCGGATAAGGTCTGCATCTCAGTGTTGAGCTTGGTGGCCAGGTCCTCTGCTGACTGCACAGAAGAGAAGTCAGAAGTGGTGAGGTGCCGCAGAAGCACTGGCACCCGCTCCACTAAGCTGTAATAGTCCTTTAATATGTCTATGAGGCGGGTTAGGGTGCCAGGCACTGCTCTGCGCACTGCCAGGATGTCCAAGGATTTCTGCAAGGCTTGCTCTGCCTCAGTAGCCACACATGGCATCACCCCATTAACCTCCCAGCTCTGCCCACCCCCACTCAAGGGGCTCACAGACCGTGACACAGGAACCATTAGATAAAAATTAGATAGGCCAATACGCAGTTTCTGGATGTCCAGTGATCCCCCAGCTGTCTTCTCCCCAACAGTGATAGCTCTGTTCATGTGCTTGAGGATGTAAGCCACATCTTCAGCCACTCCTGTGGTGTGGCGGCTGATCAAAACAATGACATCCTTTTCTTTGCTGTACCTCTCTCCCAACACTTTTGGCAATGTCCATATCTCTGTGGTGGTGTTGGAGTGCCGATTGTATACAGTCTCAACATGCAGCATCTTGTCTGCTTCATGCAAGTATGAGATGATGAAAGGAAGTCCGGAGATCTGTCCTCCAGTACTGTGACGAAGATCTATCACCAGGGCAGATGTATTTATTAGCGTCTTCCACACCTTGTCCACAAGAAAAGCTCCAACTTTCTGCACAACATCCTGTCCTATGATATAATCAATCCTCAGGTAGCCAACATTGCCCTCCAGCTTGTCATATACAATCACATGCTCAATAAGACTCAGGAGTTGTTCACGAGTGGGGGAAGCCTCAGTTTCTTTTTCAGGAGAGGCATGTGGTGATGGCTCGTAGGAAATCACCAGTCTTGGGTCATTCAGAGCACCTTGCACTCCAGCTGTCAAGACGCTGGCCAGCAGTTTTGGATCTGAGATGTCCAGGATCTCCCCACTCTTGATGGCTTGTTCGATGGCTTCTTGCATTCCCACTAGGTTTTCAGGATAGCAGTAGTTATCTAGTAGAACTTTAGCCATGTCCAGCACTAGAGTTGGCTGAAAAATTTCCTCAGCTGATATGCTGCACATAATCAGAGAATAAAATAGGAAAAAATGTGTTCTGAACATTTTGTACTTGTATGGAATAAAAAATAAAATTGTATTTAGGAAAGAAGTCAGAAGCTCTTATCTGTCAGGATGAGCATAGCTCTCCGCTGACCCTCTGTGAATCACACTGAATTCCCTGTGATGATTCCAGGTGCACTGAACAGATAAAAATCTTTTATCTGCATTAAACCTTTAATCTCATTAAAATGGAGTGCATCATCCAAAGTGCACCAATAGATGAAGTTCAGCTTCTTGCTACTTTACAGACCTCTTATGAAACAGCAACAAACTTCAGTCATCAAGGAACATTTTTCTGGCAGTTAATTGTTTTCAAAAAATAATGCATTGCCTGTTATAAACTGGACCTGGCTTATCCTGACAGTGAATTGCTTAAATCCAAAACTTTGATTTTAACCACAATTAGAACAGCAGTCATCCAGTCTTTTAGAATTATTTATGAAAAGCTTATACCAGAAGATTTTTTCAGTGACTTAGTTGTATCAATATTTAATATTTTTCAAAAGTTGTTGACAATACATTGTCTTTGGTGTTTTCCAGTCTGTGCTGCAAAGAACTGTTTTTTCATTCTCACTAAAGTCTCCAAATAAGGAACTCCAGACATTTGGAACAGCTCATAAAATCCAAGGTAATGACAGCCTGTTAATTTCTGTGCTGAGAATTGCCAGCATTTTAAACAGGACTTTGAAATACATTTGCTTCAACATAATGCAGCTAAATGTGAGGTGACTTTAATCTTCATAATTTGCACTCAATTAGGATTTACTTGTAATACCATTGAGTAACATATGGTCATGTCTGATGACAGCTCCCAGCCAATGGACTTTAGGCTCAACATACTAAAATAGAACGTGGGGGGTTGTTTTCTTCTGCTCACAATGTATTTGAGACCCTATTGTACTAAGAGTTTGAAAGAGGATCAGAATATGCGGGATGCAGCTGCAGGCTGTACCCATGTGAATTGTCAACACTCTGAGCTCCAGTATTACATGCCAAAGGCATACAAGAACAGATTCTTGGCTTTAAGTCTCAAAAGAGCTGCTACCCCAGCCATTCTGGTTGCTGGAGGTGGCTGTAGGAATAGACAAGGGCATGTGGGAAGGGCACGGTTTTGCATTGCTTTCAAAATGTCACTTGCTGCTACATATGAATACATGTGGAGGGGACAGTTTAGAGATGGCCTGCCCCAGCTGGGCACACTTTGTTGGTGTCTTGAGCAATGCCTGCCTGAAACAAAAATCAGCCACTCACATGAACAAAGTTTAGTGCAGTCCTCTTTCTGGGTCATTTAGTAGTAGGAATGAAAGAATTTTGGGAAGCTCCTTCCTTTAACATGTTTGTATAGGGATAGCCTAGTCTATATACGCAGGTTCTATTTCATCCCATGCTTGATTTGTGCCTGTGTGTATGTAAGTGTACAAATGATGGAAAGTTAAACATATTCGTGTGACCTTTTTCTACCCATATAATGAGTTTTCAGAAAATGTCAAGCACTATATAAACTTTCTGGGTATGAAAAATATTTATTTATTTATTTATTTATTTAAAACCTTAACCATAGATGATCTGTAAAGTGGTGAATAAAAGTGTTGGAAACCTGAGAAACAGTTTAAGCAGTTTAGCCTGTTGTGCCTCTTTGAGTCTACTTAAAATTTCAAGGCCTGTGGTGTTTGTCAAAACTGACTGGAAATTCTATATTCATATATGAGGAATAAGAAAGTATGACATTTAAATGTTATGAAGATTTCCTTATCTGTGTGCACTGCCTTTGTTGGCATTATACTAAAGATTAAAAAATATATATATCCAACAAAAGGAACAATTAAATTGTTCTAAGAGTCCATTAAAGATAGGACTGCTCTATGGCAAAAGCTATAAAACATGATGCTATAATCACAGGTATCTGCGATAACCAGGCTGTGCTCTCATTTTCAAAAATTAAATCCTAGTTTAAAAAATGTAGCCAATTACTTTGTCAAAGGAGAGGACTGGGATATAGCTGGAATTTTTGCTGGTAATGTAGAAATAAGTAATTAAGCTCCAAGTTTGCCACAACATTTTGCGTGCCTGATTGGTAGTGAAACAGTGAGATTCAGACTTGTCGCATCTTTGTAGTCTGGTGTGTGCATACGTGTGTGTGTTGGCTGCTCTGTGTTGTGACAATGTGTGATACCCACCACAGAGCTGACTCCAGGACATTATCACCAGCTTGAATTGCTCTTCTTGCTTTCTTCTCGCAAAGGATAATCCAGTATTCCAGGGCAAAAGTAGCTGGGATAAAAATGCTCCAGCAAAACCACACTTTGTCCAGAAATTGACATTTGAGCTCAAGGATTTATTGCCAGAGCTGAATTAATTTCTCATGTGGACAATACAGTGGACAGGGCTTCAAAAAATGGGCTTCTGTTTCTAGCTCTGCCACTACCCTACTGAAACGACTTTGGGCAAATTGATTTCTATTGCTTTTCTAATCCAAGACTCTTCTGTCTGTTTAGTTTGTAAAGTCTGGGGGGCAAGGGATCTCTCTTGCTACACTAATGTCTACCACATACGCTGCACTTACTTCCAATGTCAGACTGTGCCTCTAAAGGCTGTTAACACAGGAATAATTGTGCACACTGCAGCGTATGCTAAGACAATTAGTTCAACAGGCAAAATATTGTACTTCATAAATCCCCAACGTAATTCTTAAGCACCATGCACTCTGTACACTGTCTAAAGCAGGGGACTTTCAAAATAAAACCACTAGGAGCTGTGGTACATAGTTGTATCACATGTGATCTTAATTCTGACACTTCACGTTGGAGTGCTTAACTCTTTAACCGTAATTCACTATTAGCATTTTTTTCTGCATTCCACCATCTTTCAATTAACTTGAAAGTGAAGATATAGATTAACTAATTTTGTTTTGATGGAGAACAAAGCATAACAATTAAGAAGAAAAAAAAAGTGAGATCTAAAACAATGACATAAAAATGTGTAAACATGAAAGAGAGATTCTGCCTGCTGGGCTAGGGGGTTGGGTTGTTTTGTGGGTCCCCTTTTCTTCTTTCTTCTTTCTTCCTTTACTCCCACTGGGTGCTGGAGGAGGGCATGCCCAGAAGCCAAGGAGCAGGGTTGCAAAATGGATCCATTGTGACAGGAATTGGGAAAAAAAGTACAATAATCCATGTCCCTAAGAATATGTCAAGATGGATCTCTATTTCTGTCTGTCTGTGCAGTAGCTCTGAGCATACAACTTTCTATCCCACAAAAAAAAGAGAATGACATTGCATGTTTAGAGAGTGTACATAGTACTTTCCTTTTCAATCCTTCAGTACATAGTACATAATGGCCACCTATAATTATATGAAAATATTTACCAAGTATGAATTAATGGTGCAAAAATTTAAAGTATTTGCTATCAAAACTGGAGAAACTCAAAGTTTCTGGATTTCATGTAACTTCATTCTGCTAAGTAAATCACAGTAAATCTTCAAAAACCTTATTTTTTTTTTTTTCTAGAAGGGCCTTCTTTTACACTGTATTCTTCTCTGTGACTTTCTACTTTTAGAATAGACATAACTTGAAAGGACAAAGGTTTACTCAAATTATCTCATTTTCAACCTTCTGTGCAAAGGGTAGCATAGAATGTTATGAGTGTTTTATATGAGGTGTTAATAGTCACCTCATCTTAATCTGAATATAACAGACATAGATGAATAGCCGTAAGAACCATACTCAGAAAGAAGATAGCAATAAACACTGATCATTTTTGATCAAGATACGTGCCAGATAGTTATCTTCCCTAGCTAAATAGGTTCTATATATCCTACATTAAATTCATTATATGATTTTTTACTTAGCATTTAAGGAATTAGTTTCACAGATTTACAATATTCTTCTCTACTTTAGGCATATTAAGAGGCTAAAAATCTTGAAATAACCATTTCCTCCCTGTGATTTTTGTGGAATCATAAGATTAAAACAGGAACTCTTTTCTGTTTTTCACATATATATTGTGCATTTTATTGTGTTCTAAAGATTTTCATATCAGGAAGACTGGAAAAGGTAGCTGAGGTTTATACAAAGCTAGGATTTTGAGAAATATGCATAAGATTATGATTAGTTTCACCCAGTAAAATCCAAGATATGGAAACACTCCATACTGCAATATATTCCTCAAGTTCAGATACATGTTCGTCCTCATGTTTTTTGCTATTGCCCTTTATCTCTAGCACACTGAAACAAACCTCGTTTCACATTATAAATGTAAAATAAATGCTTTCTCAACATGTATGAATTAAAAGCTAGGACAGTGGAAAAGTTTCACACTGGATCTTTTCAGTGATCTCTGATTTCTTGTGCCCTGAATTCAATGTGATATGTATCACTCATTTCTACCTTTGTAATTTTTCATAAATAGTGTTAGAAGGTGAGAATCCTTCCTTATGTGGTGTGGATACTTCAGGCTTTGGAGAAGAACAATTTACTTATTCCTTTCTTCCTTCATAGAACTTAAATTTTTATCAAATATGTTGTGCAATGTTATTCTGTTCATTGAATTCTCAGTATCTAGCATGTAATTCTATCATGAAGTCTAATTTATAATATAACCGAAAGCAAATCAAATTCCTATTTTGATCTTAGTTTTGATCTGAACTCAACAGCTCAGGCCTAGTTCTTGCTTTTATATCTCATAAACTTTCATGACCCTTTAAAATCTGTCCATGAGTATTTCATTTTCTGACTTCCTGTAGCTATGAACTTCCCACATGCTCAGAAAAAAGTCTTTTTTTTTTTTTTTTTTAGATTAGTCTGCCTGGACAGAGTAAATATTTTGGTACTTGTCCGATACTCCCTGTTTGTCATCTGCAGCTCACCATTCCTTTACAGGACCACTATAGATCATTTGGTCACTGACAAGCTGCAGTAGCAGGAAGCTCATCTGAAGGTGGCAGCAAGAGCTGCTTTCTCTCTGGGAGAAATAAATTTTTGAACCTAGAAGCTATGCCAATAGGGTAATGGTGAAATTTGGACACAAACTACTTTTCATTTTAATAGAGCCTCCTAATATAGACATATTTTAAATTATATGTAAGAATTAGAATTAATTTAAAGGTGATATTGGGCTCCTAAATACTGAGAGGTACGGTTTATTAGCTCAATCATGGGACTATGGTAATGAGAATGTTAATGTTTCCAGGACTTTGGTAAGTCTTTCTAGACAAACCTCCCCTGTCTTTTATAGATGTACAAGTCTGGGTCAGTACTACTTCATGGCTGTCTGTGTCGGGCATAACTGAATTGCATAGGTATGGTCTATGGCTTTCTTTTCTCTTCTGTTCTTGCAATGTCTGGTACAAAGAGAACCTTGTACCTGAGAAGGCTTTCTAAGTTGCTTGGTAGTACAAATAACAAATAATATCACCCTAAGATTCTTTTATAACTTCTAAGCTAAAAAAAAGTAATGTTAGGTTTTTGTTCCTAAGTCTTGCAGCTTTTATGCTGTACAAACCTGTAGAGATTAAAATTGAAGCTGGTGGAAGGCTTTTCTTTCTTTCTTTCTTAATGTTGAAAACTTTCCATTTTATGAAAATAACTCTTAAAATTAATAATGATTACATTTGTAACAATAATACCTTAAATCCAAATTATGTTGGATATTATTCTTCTGCCAACCCATTCCCTTCCCTTCCCTTCCCTTCCCTTCCCTTCCCTTCCCTTCCCTTCCCTTCCCTTCCCTTCCCTTCCCTTCCCTTCCCTTCCCTTCCCTTCCCTTCCCTTCCCTTCCCTTCCCTTCCCTTCCCTTCCCTTCCCTTCCCTTCCCTTCCCTTCCCTTCCCTTCTTTAATGTCCAAGAAAGAGAAAAGCAAAGGAATAAAAGAATGAGAAGACAACTTACATTTTTTACTAAAAGATTGGGGAAGGGTAGAGAATGTATATTCCCATTTTGAAACATCCCTAATTTCAGCCAGGATTCATTGTATGATCAGGAACAGGTGGAGAGTCATGGCACAGTTGTAATAAGCTCACATTGACAACTCTGCTGAACTGCCGTATTCTAGATAAGCAGAAAATTCAGGAGGGTTTCAGATAAATATATTGCAGCTATCCAGCCTGAGCTAATTTAAGCACACAGTTTTGCATTTTTGAGAAGTAATTTGTCAACAAAAATAGGAAATAGATGTGCAGTCCTTGGAGAACTGGTGTATTGTGTGTTTGCACTATACTATCTGTATCCTGTAGATCCTACACTTCTAATGGATTTGTTTGTCCAGCATGATGAACCAAAACAGAGTTAACTGATACTAAGTAGTAAATATTAAATATATCATCAGGAGCCCTCCTATCCTTAATATTTGAAAAAGCGAGAACTCCAGTAAGGCCTTTATTTAACTACCAGGTACTGCAAACAGCTTCCACCAAACTCATTCCTAGAGACTGTGCTGCTGATGCCTCTCCAGCTCTGAGGCCAGATGAAAGCCACCCTGCTGCAGGTGTCTACTTCACTGGCCTAAAATGAATGTGCTCGGTATGTCCAGGCAGATGAGCCATTGCTGTCTTAAGCCATAGCGTTTGCCATAAAGAAGTATTTTCTCCACCACTCCACCAGAACTCCACCAGAAGTTTTGGTTCCCAAGCCCCAGACCGCCAGGTCATTGCTTGCTCAGCTCTTCTGGTACACTGGGCCTGTGTCAGGACGTGTGAGTGCTAACAGCAGCACGGCACGGCTCTGGCCAAAGCTTATGTCCTGATGAGGGGACAGACTCATGGCGTCCCATTTTCCAGGGCTACACTGAGGCCCTTCTCCTGCGAGGCTTTCAGCTGACTTATGACTGACTATCCAGCATAAGGTTTGTGATCAGGTACAAAAGAGAAACAGGGCCAGCTTGGCATCAACAGGCCACACAACGGCTCTGAGGCAGGTTTGCAGGATGATACGGTGCTGAGGCAGCCTGGTGGCAACAGTCAGTGCACAAATGGCAGCAGGGCAGTTGAGAGATGTGAAAATAGCAGAAAAGGCTGTGTCCAGCCCAAAGGGAGACAGACTTCCACAAAGACATTAGATTTTAATGCACCACGACATGGGGAATAATGAAAGGCCGTGGCAGCCCAGAGCTGGTGCTGAGGCAGCGTGTGGACCTCTCACAGCCTAAACATGGCACTGAGACAACATGTGAGCCCCTCACAGCCCAGAGATGGCACTGAGACAGCACATGGGCCCTTCACAGCTCTGGCACTGAGACTATGTGGGGATGGGACAGAAATTAGAAAACGTGAGGAATGCTGAAGAGGGCACAAAAATGGCTCAAGGCATTTTGTAGGCCTCAATCAGTGCCGGGGCCGCAGAGGAGATTTGCGTCTCAAGCACATCCAGCTCCACTCTCCTGCCCTGCAGATAAGCAAGAAGAGCTCTTTCACCACCTTGCTCGCCAGAGACTGAAGAAGGACCTGCCCTGTGCTAAACACGACAAATGGTAAGTTGGGGAGTTCAAATGGGTAGAAGGAGGTGGTTAGCTCCAAGATGGCAGCTAGAGGGGAAGCAGAGCTTCTGTTAGTGTTTGAGGACGGGACCTTCCTCACACAGATTGCTCATTTACTACATGTTGTCTTTGCCAGATTGTTCTGTATGCCCTTCTGTACCTTTCCAGTCTTCCCTGCAGTAACAAACATCAATTCAGTGCTGCATATGGGCAGCTACAGTGAGGTGTTAATACCTCCTAGAGTGCGCTATGTGGACCTGCGTGTGCGTGATTACTGTGACCAGGCACAGAGGGAGGCTGGAGGAGACTCAGCTGTGGTCTGGGAGATGTGTTAGAGCACAATTGTGTCTGAAATTATAAGCCTCCTTGAGAGAGAGTCTAAAACCTGTTAATCTGAATTTCAGGAGTTGCCAGTTCTGGGTTAACATTTCTGTATGGTCAAGGATATTTCCAGCATAAAGGTATCTGAGCAGATGCGAGCTGACCACCTCCAGATTCCTATGAGGCTATTGTCTCTTAATCGGTAATCATGAAAATGGAGATCTTTTTGGCTTTTAGTGATCACTGGTGCTGTGTTGTTGTTACGTGATAAATTGCATCTGCTGTTCTTTCGTGTTGAGACATGACACAGAGGATATTTTGCCTACTGCGTACACAGAAAATGTGGGAAGATGTGTAAAAATAGCAACAGTTTTATCTCCTGAACAGCTTCCACCAGCTCATCATTGTATCTATTAAGAATGGAGTGCTGCTGTGCAGCCTTAAAATTGTCTGTGGCCATCAGCTGGTGATTCTGATGTTAAAATGGCCGTTGTTACACAGCTAATGGGTCTGAATAAGAGGAGGTACTTCAGCCACGTGTTTATGTTAAGCAAGTATGATTTGTTTTTAACTGTTCGTGTGCTGGACATTGCACAAGCCCCAACCTGCTCCTCAGTAGCAGCAAGCTGCTGGTCAGTATCCACTGTTTGGTGGCGAGGGGGGCTTTTCTCAGTGTCTGATGGGGCCTGGCTTGATGCAGGTGGCTGGGTGCTTTGCCTGCTCATGTAACCTGTATATTTTCTAGTGCTTTTTGGCCACCTGACTGATTCTTTGCACCCCAAGGAAACTGAAAAGTGAACTTGGGCAATTGTTTAAAATCAAATGTTCAAAACTACATAAATTGGGCTGCTAAATTTACAATGTAAAACCAAACACCAATTTGACACATACTTCAGCCATGCTGTAGGTAGCATCTGTAGTCACGACTGGGTTCTCATTCCTTCTTGACCCTGATCATCACCCTGTGGAAAGATTCATGTTTCAATTTACTGCTATACCAACCAAAATGTTAAGCCTTTGGGAACGTGATCATTAGAGCTGGCTGGAGGAGGAATTTTTGTTGTTGTTGTTGTTGAAATACAAAAGAGACTTGTACTACAGTTTTTGGGAAAAAGTCTATAGAGCTTCACTGGAATTCTGATAGCATAGCTAGGATCTGAAATTTTGAGCCAAAAAAAAATGGCGTTAGATATTTTTATGTTTATTTTTTATTCAAGTAAGTTTGGAAAACAAAGATTAATATTTGACTTCTGAGTGTGACAAAAAGAAAAACTGACTGTAGAGAATTTCTCTCTGTGGGGACTGGTCTTTCTTCTTCCCTACTATTTCATTTTTTCATTTGATTATGGATGAAGTCCTGTGTTCGGTGAACTTGGAATTATAACAAGGACCTTGTGTTTAGATGACTTAAGAGCAGCACACAGTTGCAATTACCTTAACACATGGGTGAATAAGTTTTCTAATGTGTTCACACCACATACTTGTTTGGTGGTTTGTTTTACTTTAAGAGGACAAGTTGTACAAACTTTCATGAGCTTAGGAGACATCAAAAAAACAAGGAGAGAATACGGGGGGGGTCTGAAAGGAATAAGACATAACAACTGTAAGATGACAGAAGCCAGTGGGGAGTGGTAAAATGAGAGGATGTCACTGGAAACCTAAGAGTTTAATGACATGCATCTATGGATGGATGGAGTTTGCATGGACCCAGACCTCAGATCTGATCCAATTGCAGCTCAGTTCTAATGAAAAAGGCTATAAATCAGTCCCAGGATTCTGATGAATCGTGCTTTGTGCTCATGGTCTGTGATATAACCATCAGTTCTCGATGGAATTACAACCATCCTGCTCACACTCACCTGCTATTTTCTCTGTATTAAGTTAACAATAGTAAATAAACTGCATATTAGATTTCAAGCTGAGCTGTTCGTGCCGAATGAATTCGTCTTGCCCACAGGCTGCCTTAATTTAAAACATATGTATTCATTTAAATCATGTTGCTTCCATACATTAAGCTTCTGTTCAGACAATATTCAATATTTTGTACAGACATATAGTTTGGTATGAGTTTGAATCAAAAGTGTTCTCTGATAGATTTTTTTAATTTTTTTTTTTTTTTTTTTTTTTTTTTTTTTTTTTTTTTGTGGAAGGTGGAGTGGTAGAAATGAGGTGGCCCATGAGAGCTTTGTACAGCACTTAAAACTAGCACCTGAAAACAACACAAGACACTGTATTTTCTTGCATGGGCAAAACCTTCACTAAAATCAAAGAAAGTTTTCTTTAAATGCAGGAAAGATGGGATTCTTGTTTAGTGAAAATACAAGTGAAGTCAGGAGGATCATTGTATGATAGTGTATTTATCTCATGCAATAGCATGTGTCCCAAAACATAGACAGGAATTTTCAATTAATCCCATTTCTAAGGCATGAAAGAATTTTGTATGTAAAATAGAGTTTCTCGCAAGAAAAAATAAAGAAAAAGAAAAACACCCTGGTGGAAGACTCCAAAAAAATTATTTAGACCCCTAAAAATGAGTTCTTTTCACAAGTGCTGAGCACTGCCAACCCCCACTGTTGTTGGGATACAGCTCCTAAGACTGGACATTGTTTGACTGCATGTTCTTGCAAAGAAATACTAAGAATATGCAGTAGGTCAAAGTGGCTCTTTATCTTTGTCCAGAGATAAGGGCTGCTGTTCCTCCTAGGAAATAGTGTCTTAGAAGCGGAAGGCTGTGCTTCTTATCATTCAAGTATGTGCCATAAAGGGGTAAAAATAGGGACATTGAGGATAAGAAAGATGAAACCGAGGCACCTGCTACCCACAGAAGGAAACTTGGGAATGAAACAAGATGGAGAGTCTCGTCTGCTTTGGAAATTGCAAAACTTCACTTAGAGGAGTAAATAATTTGTCTTAAAATGATCTGTAAAAGCCGCTGAGATTACTGACATGAGAAAAGGCTTGCAGAATTCAGACTCCTGACTTTACCATGAAGACCAAATTCAGTTCACTGAGTTTTACAAAAGTTGAAAATATCAGAGTTGGATGAAAGAATTGTATTTCTCTGTCTATTAAACATGTACAGGACATCCTCAATCCCATAGGCTGCTTTGAAGATGCTTTGGTTTGTGACCTGAACTGATTTAAGAGAAAAGTTCAAATAAGGTATTCAGATTACATCACTGTTAGAAATAATGCATGGTTCTTTCAATCTCACAAAACTTTAATTCATGATACATAATGCAGACTATTTACAGCAATTGCGATTTTTTAAATGCCAGCTTTCCTTCAAAAGAAGCGGCACCAAACAGCCAGCCCAATGCTGTGCTCCAAACCTTGTTTGCAAGGATTTTCATTTGCATTACTAATGTACAGATTTACAGAGAGCAGAAGGAGGTGTATTCTTATTCTCAGCGCTCCTGCCTTGTATACTACCTGCAGCCACATTCCGCCACTTTCATCCCTTCGTAGTTATATATCAACGTGGGCACCCCAGCATCATCCTTATAGAGAATGGAGATGGAATCCAATTTGGTTGGAACACAGCAGGCCTTAGAAGCTTTCTTCGGGTTTTGGAGGTGCACCAGAGTTTGGACAATAGCGTGTTTTGTTGGGGTAACGTTATCTGTCAGAGGGAAGAAGCAACCTCCTTTGCACTCAAAAGCCTCGTAGTCTTTGGGAGCGATGATCCAGGAATCCCAGCCAATCTCCTCGAAGTTCACATGGAGGGAAGTTCTCCGGCAGTGGTTGGCTCCGATGCTTCTCTTGCTTCTGGAGGAATGCCGGCGGGGTCCAGTGACAGCCTTTCCCTCTCGCGGTTCTTCTTCTTCAGATGAAGTGTTGTTCTTTCCTAATTTATTTAGTACACTTTCTTGTTCATGAACAATCATTTCCCGGAGCTCCACTCTGGTCTCTTTTGTCCCATTGGTGCGGTCATTGGAGAACACTATTAACAGGGGCAGATTTTTATTGTCAGGAGTAACACTGATATCCAGCTTCCCACAAGTGAAACCACCCAGAGCCTTACTCTCAATAACAACCTCTAGCTTGTTTTTAGTCTTCAGTTTGTCTGCCCTGACCCATCTTTTCACAGCGCTGGATACTTCAAACATCTCCCAGCCACAGTCCTGGATATTGTGGGAAACGAGGAAAGATTTTGTGCTTTCTGGGTTTTCCCAGTGGTCTCCATCTAGAACATCATAAATGACCATGTTGCCTTCCAGTCTAGACAGAGACCCAACTTCCCTGTGACAGGAGATAAAAATTCTCAGTTCAGCTCTGGTGATTTCCTCATATCGTGGAATAGAGATGTTGAAGAGCAAGATGTGTTTCTGAAATGGATTTTCTTCTGCTGAAGCTAAAGAAACAACATCTGCAATAGGAAATTAAAACACATGGTTACAGTGCTTCTGACTGTCCAAATAACTTGCTTTTCAAAGATGCAGGATATATTTTGGGAGTGAAATAAGAACATGGTTACCTAGTAATAAAAAAATAATCCTGTCTTCTGGCCAGGTTTCAGGAGCAGGGAGCGAAAAGCCAAAATGGAGGTCCCTGATGGTGGTGGTATTTTCACTAAGATTGGTCAGGTGAGTACAGGGAGGAGTGGAGGGATAGTATCAAGAGTCTGCCTAGAAGAAGGTGTGGGTGATGCTGGTCAATAGTAGGTGAGTAAATAAAGCATCTAAAGCGTCCCGATTTAGCATTTTCCTGAAGAGATTTTTACAGAAAGGATTCTCAAAAAAACAGTGGGAATTTACCACTGATCATCATGCAATGGGATGAGCTTCTCCCCTAGTATGGTGAAGTATAGTACGTACTTGTCTCTTTCTAAGAATTAATTGTGCTGAGGCTTTTGCCTCAGCTGTCTTCAGATAGCTTTGAAAGCAGCTTGGGTTACTGAGAGTTAGGGGAAATAGAAAAGCATTTGAAAAACCTGAATCGAAGCTTGAGGGTCTGTCTAATTTGGCACTTGGTGATAAACAGCCTTTCATGTCTGGGTCTGTTCCAGGCTGGACTCACTGAGCTTGTGTGCTTGTGCGATATATATATATATTATTTTTTTTCCTGCAAGTGTATGTGCAGTACCAGCAGTCTGCCTTGGGAGGGGCAGATATTTGGCTGGAAGATCATACTGGTAATGTTTTAAAGTGATCACCGACTGATGTCTGTTTAATGGTCAATGTAAGATAATTACTCAAGCGTCATTGAGTTTTAGGGCAATTTTAATTGGCTACTTTTGACACTTGGCTACTTTTTACACTTTTTCAGTGTTCACCCTCTAAAGAAGTCTGAGAGGAGAGTGAGATGTGGGAACTGTAATCTAGCTGTTATACTGTCTAGCTGTAATCTAGCTGTCATACTGTTAAGGTTTCTTTCCATTTCAGGACTAGGGTCACTGATTTGAGGATTTGGAGATCCCTATAGTGCTGTTACCTGCATATGTCTATTTTGTATATAAACAGATTCTCCCTGTCTCATTTCTATCCCAAGAATTGCATTTACTTATAACTATTTTTTACTACTTCTTTATGTAGAGCTTTTAAAAATCTATTTATTTTTACACAGATCTTGATCTTTTATTGTTGTTGAGACAAGCTTGACTTCCACTTTCCCTGTAAATCTGCCTGCCTAATCCAGAATCTGTGGGGAGCAGTGCTGTTCCTTGCTTGGATCCATAGCAAATTTCTCAGCTGGCTACTGTGTTTTTAAGGATGACAGGAGCCTACCAGAAAGGTAAAAAGCTACCAGAGCTTTATTGCATGGATATCTCAGTTATAGATGATCAAAAGTATTCTAACACAGAAGCTCAGTGACAAATCTCTAGCTCGGAGAAACATGGTTCATGTAAATGCTGTATTCAGGGCATTGACTCAGTTGATGCATTTGAGAAGAGAATATTGTACATCAAAGAAGAAAACTTAAGGTAATGGTATTTTTTAAAGATGAATGAAATGATGGAGCAAGACTACAGTCCAAAATTTTAACCTGCTTAGTTTCTAAATAATCTGTGGACACTCAGTTTCCTCAGAAATTCAAAATAATCTGAGTAACTGCTGTCCATATAATTCTTCAAAAATTCTAGTCCACATATGCAGGACTTCTCCTACCTTCAGTACTGAAGCTCCTCACAATGTTGGATGCGGGGATGGAGGACTTGTCCGCAGTATATCTGTTGTATAAATCAATCATGAATTGTGGTGGTTCTTCCTTGGTCTTCACTTGTGAGGGGACCCTTGATAAATTCAAACTCCTTAGTAAATCCATCTTCATATTCTCCAGGAAAGATTTAAAGTCAAAATGGGTCTCCTCTTCCACTTCCCCAGGATCGTGAAAGGGTGCATCAGACTTTCCCATAGCTGATAACTTGTCCCAGTTTTCCAAAGGCTTGCCTCGTGTCAGACAGGCAATGATATTGAAAACAGACAGTGCAGCTAATACTCCAAAATAATGCATTTCTTATATATTTACTTTCTGATGGAGAGACGAGAGGACAGGGGTATTTTAGCTGATTAAAAATGTTGTACTATTACAGACAGAGGAAAGGAGATGGAAGGCAAACAACTGGAATGCCCTTTGCAAATAACTTTCTTGTGTTCTTTTCGCAGTCTGCTTCAAACCCCAGCCTCTTGTCAGTTGTCAAGCAGATTGGTTGTACACTTGCCCTTATCTGAGTCATTGATGCCATGCTTCAGCTTCTGTTATCTAGCAAAGCTCTTAGTTAATGAAGATTCTGTAAACATCTGACAAACACATATGGCTGTTGGGAAGGACATTGTATATTGTAAAGAATCCACATTTCACTTAAAGGTCATCATTGCTTAATTACACTCTTTTTATCATTTCCTTTCCAACACAGACAGAAGCTTTCTTAGGGACGTGGAGGATTACACAGTTTTCATCAAGACTAGAAAACAGAGATCTAGAACAAAATTACTCTATTGGCTGTTAGTAAATAACATCTCACAAATCTCTGTCATGGTCCCTTAACCTGCCATCAGAAAATCTCCAGTAATTTGATGGAGACCTGCGATTCTGCAAGACATGATCTCATGCCATTGCAAACAACCTTAAAACTTAATTCGTTTATCAGCTAAGAGCTATTATTTGTACATAGTGAAATATCTGTTTTGTGTCAAGTTTGCTTCGTGCTGTTTGCAGGCTTGTCCATTTGCAGTTTGATTCCTTTGGTAGATGGGAATTAATTATTGTTTTTATAGTATCTTACGTAATATATTTCTTAGATTCTTGATGGTCATTCCAGTCCCAGAGCAACCAGTCATTATTTTGGTGACCTCAGAATAAAGACAGAACTAGGCCTTCAAGGCTAGGTGGAAAGTAAGAGGTCTCTGTGAAGATTATCTATGCAGATAATGTTACCCATGAAAAGAAGTGGCCAAGAGAAAAATACAAGTTTGATGATATCATTTCTCATGATACAGAGGAAAATAAAAAGTGTATTTATAAGCAAAAATGGCACTTGTTATTTATCTGAATGAATCTCATTATCTAATCATGTTCTGTCAATATTATTAATGCATCATTTTTAATAAGCACAGCTTAATCCACACTGCACAGGTGCCACAAAGTCTGAATAGCACTAGGAGCTCTTACATTAAAAAAAAAAATCACAAAGATACAGACAAGATTTTGTCCTTTCTTCTCTAGATTTGTAGCAGGGCATACACAGTGTTTAAAGTGAGCCCAGACTGATGACCTTGAGGTCTCTTCCAACCTAGAAATTCTGTGATTCTGTGATTCTCAAATGCTCACTTTTGTATCTGTTCAGTTGACAACTGGGATCCGACAGTCTGGTAAACTATGTTCCTAACCTGGAAAGTGAGAAAGGATTGCTTTGCACTGATCCTGTTCTCCTGAATTAGCAAGATTGTTATGTATCAGGTATCTTCTACCTGTGTGCAAGAGCCTGATGGCTTGTGTTTGGCTAAAGCATAACTTTTCAAGGGTCTCCAGAATATCTGAAGATATCAAAAACTGGAGTTTTTTGTTGTTGTTGTTGTTGTTTTTTGTTTGTTTGTTTGTTTGTTTGTTTTTTGTAGCACTTTTTTCCAGAAGACCATCACTCACACTTAAAAAATTTCTGGTACTTCATTTATTGTTTCATTGTGTCTGCCTTCACCTTCTAGACACTCGTTCTTTCCTGCTGGCTTAAGGAGCCCCACAGTGCAGGCATTTCCCCCCCATCAAAGTACTTGCACAGTGTAATCAAGTTACTTCTCAGTTTGCTGTCTTATAAAATAAACCGTTCCAGAATATATTTTCCAGAACGTGTCTAAAAATGCACCGACTCTTCTTGTTTTCCCTGTGTCAGAATTTCAGTGCCTTTTTGAAAAGGTGAACCATGTGAGGCTACACATGTTTTTTCTAGTCCACCAGTACCACATGCAAAAATAAAATCTCATTTTCTTCTGGGGTTTGCTCCACTGTGCATCTTTTAAGGCTTTCATGTACCTCTTTTTACGTAGTAGCATCACTGTGGATGCTCATATAATGCTATAAGACCATGACAACCACCAAAACTGTTTGAAAAGTCATGATTTTCAAGGGTGCAATCTTCTGCTCAGGAGGAACAACCTCCATTTCTTGTGCCTAGGTACAAAGTTCTGCATCTGTCTACCTTGAAATGAGTTTTGATTATATAGAGTGTGGCTAAATCAAGACGTCTATACAAATACTCCTCTCCTAAACACTCCTATGCAGATGCTGTGGATGTTGTCATATAAAGACTTCCAGTTCATATACGAAGATGTCACATAGTGTCAGGCCAAGTGTCATCTTTGCAGAAACTTTACAACGAACAGTTTCATTCAGTGACAATTGCTTTTGAAAGCTGCTCTTTGAGGTTTGGCAGTGAGACAGTTGTTAATTCATTTGATAAACAAATACATTTATATTGTCCAGTGGTTTCTTCTAATTGTGCTGCCTTGTGAAAGTGAAGTGAAACAGTCCACAAAAACCTAAGTGCATTCTATCTGTTGCTTTTACCTCTGACAATTAAATTGTGATCTCAAAGAATGAGATGAATTTTGGTTTAGAAAAAAATGTCCTTTAAACTTCGCTGACTAGTATCAGCTGTTTTCCTGGCTTATCTGTCTTTAATCATGCAATATTACTATATCCTCAATTCTGTCAGGATTAATTGTGGGATTATCTTGACCTGCTATTTTAAGTGTTTGTCAATAAAACTTTCTCAAGAAATTTTAACACTGAGTGGAATGGTTTATAGGATGGTCATAGAGACCAAAAGGGCTGTTGGAAGAGAAGAACCAAGAGAGCAGTGATGGTGGTTTTTTCCAACAGCAGCTGACTGCATTTGTGCCATTTTAAAAATAATTTAAAGTGTTTAATGCAAAGCTTCCTTTTCTGAAGGAAGTTTAGATGTCTAATACCAAAGACACAGAAAGTAATAGCCACTTCTATACAAATAGTGGTTAAGGCCTTGGGCACATTTGAGAATTGACCAATACAGCTAAACTAGAAAATGCCTTGTGAAAACATGGGTTTCTACTCGAAGTTACACTATTCCCCTAAATGAAACAAATTTTACTAATATGAGAATTGTTTTGTTTGTATAGTAATTTTGGTTTGCCTGTGGTAAATTGCATAGTTATGCCAACAAACTTTTAAATGCATACTTGATCTTTCAAGGTTTTCTAGGTATCCTAAAGAGTAGTAGGAGTAGTGTTTTACCTTATATCCTATAGACCTTACAATAGATTGTAGGATGGTATCTCTCTTTTGTAATTGCTTGCATGGCACGTCTTGGAAAGCAAATTTGTACTCAGTGACTAACTCAAGATACAGAAAAGATTCCCAGAGGAGAACAAAATGCAAAAGACCATATCATAAATACACTACACTAATACGTCATTCTGTTCACAGTTGATGCTAAATGGGATCAAGATGACCTACAAAAAAGGATAAATCTTCATGAAGAACAGAAATGGCAATGGCTTAACGTACTTTGGAAAGCGTTACGCTTAACGGCTGTTCTGTTGGAACAAATGATGGATTTCTGAGAAGTTTCTCATTTTTCTTTATGCATCAGCATTACTCTGTCAACATGAGTTGAGTGTCTCTTGATTTATAAAAACACAAGACCCTACATTTTTAAGGGAGGTCTTTAACAGCAATAGTATGCAAAGGTTTGTCCTGGTAGTACCCATGTAAATCCCTGTAATGCTTTTAGAGAAGAAATGCCTAGCAGGATCCATGACCTTTGGGCAATTGCTACAAGGTCTTAGAGATAACTACTTCTTAATGAGAACTGTTGGGAGGAACTGGGAAGAACTGTTGATAGAGTAACCTTGCCGACACTCCCATGTACGCAGAATCTTGGTTTGGTGTAGGTTAGCAGGAAGGGCCACATTTACACAACCCCTGTTGTCTGGGAATCTGCACCCCATGAATATGGAATATTTATGGTAGAAATTACCTAGTGCCTTAGCAGGAGAGGAGCCTTCCAGGTCAGGTCATTCATCTGAGGGTAGTGTGTGTTTTGTCCTTTCCGTGAGCAATACAGCTCTAATAAGATAAGCTGGTACAGAAGGCTGGACTGTCACTTGAGTGAGAAAGGCTCCACAGCTCGCTCTCTGTACTACCTCACAGACCTCAGAAGGTTGTTCTGCTCCTGCTCCGCTCAGGTGGTCATACAGCAGGTGGGTGAAAGTGGAGCACATCATCAGTGTATCCTGGCACTCAGGGATGCAGAGGAAGAGAATTGACTGGCTCAGTAATGGAACAGCAGCTCTTAGAGGAGTGCTGCAGTTATAGGGGCTACGACAGATGCATCAGCAGAGGATTATGCAGGAGTTAGAGGGAAGCAGAGTTATTTCTGTTAAGACTTTTAATGGAACAACTGCCAAAGATTGTGTCCCATTTTGAAGTTCTCTGTTGGAAAGAGAATTTAATGAAAGTTCTGGAAAGACTTCAGAAAAGAGCCATGAGAAATTGTTTTGAGACTTGGAATAATAAGAAATCAAAGTACCTATTTAAATCTTAGCCAAAATGTAATTCGACCCTGCTCTATATACTAAAAATACACAGTGAAAGTATTTTGGATAATAGACAAAAGGGATCTAATAAAAATAGGTTACAGTAAAATCCAGTGAATTGAAGCTAAAGCTTAATAAATTCAGACTAGGATTAAGCCACTGCATTTGAACAAAGAGCACTAACTTTTGGAACAACTACTCATAGTCCAGTAGAGATAGTCCATTACTTGAAATTGTTAAAGCCAAATTTATGCAGTTTTTTCAAAGGTATTTCCAAGCTCAAAACAGAAGATCCATAATACATGATACAGAAACTACTGAGCAAAACTCTTTGAACTGTGCTGTGCAGGAGGTCAGTACAGATGATCAGGGTATTCCATTCATGCTATAATCTGTTGAAGCACATTATGACAAGCTTAACGTGCATTTACATGTTTCCATCTAATTACCAGAATGTAGCAGAGTGGATTTATAGAAAGACAATTCAACTATTTTTAGATACTACTGTACCTTTAATTTATTAGCTTTTGTTAAAAGCATGTAACAATCTAGAGGATATAAAGTATAATTTACAAAAATATAAATCTTGGTTATTTTATTTTTAGTATTTCAACATATTACTATAAAGAAGGTGTTACTCAGAGCATATGTTTAACAACCTGAAATTATATCCAGCAAACCAAAATTGTGGGATACTATATATGTCTTTCGTAGAACAAATTATATATTAGGGAAGGGTAACCAAAAATGGCTGTATTATCATACTGTATATATGAAAGCTTATACAGTGCACTATACTTGCATCCTGAAGAAAATATACATATTAAGCCCTTTATTACAGCATTTTTCATTATAAATATGCAGATTAAGAGAATGAGTGTTTTAGGCAAAAAGTTTCGATCTGTTTACAAAAGTGATATTCTAAAACAAGCCTGCCTTTGCAAATTCACTTCCCATCTCCTTGGTTAACTGAAGAGATAAAATATTCAGTAAGAATAGTGTATAAAAACATATTTTAGTCCATTGATTATGGAAAACTTTACATTTAAATTTCTCACTAAATACCATGTTTCTTGGCTAGGTGGGTTAGGAAGATACTTGCAAAAGTACTGAACTCCTGGAAGGTAAATATACTAGACAGATGACAATCGTAAGACATATCCTTCCAGGTGAGCACGGGTATCGTTTTAACCTCTCCGCATGCTTTTTGTGGAGGAATTGCAGGGATCGTAGAGGAATTGTAGGCATCAACACAAGTGGATTCATCTCCCATTCACAACTTTCCCAGTGTGGTCAGGCAGGACGGGTAGGTAGGTCTTGTTAGAGATGTGTTTGTATGAACTTATCGGCAGGCACAGGTTTCCACCGACATATTGGGATATACCTTCAAAACAACGTTTTTGTTCTCATCTAAGAACAGGACACTGAGGGAGCTCATTTTGTCAGGAACGCAGCAGGGCTCTGGGATGCCGGGAATGATTCCCACTGCTTTTACGATGCTCTGGATTGTAGCATGGTTTGATGGTCGGACAACCTGGAACAGAGAAGGAAATGGTTATTGCTTCACTGATGAGAAGCTGCTTTTCCAAAGCAGCTTGGAACCTGATACAATTCTGTTATTTGTCTTGAATAATTTAATATATGCGATTGAGTCACAGGGCCACGCAACATAGCCATGTGCTCATATTTTCAGCTTTTCTGCAGAGGATGTATCTGAGTTTGTACTCCATATGCTGCCTTCATAAATACCAGAGGAGGGCACTGGTGGCACAGCCAACAGTCAATAGCTTAGAAAAAGAGAAATGTCCATGGCTGCACCTATTAAGTGCTGGAGACAGGCATGCAGGGAAAAGGGCTAAGGTGGGGCAGACTTTTCAGTTGCAAGATGTTCTCTTGTGTTCTTAACCTCTTATCTGACTGAGAAAATTGGCTCCTGTATTTCCAAAGTAAATACGTTCCAGTACTGTTGCTCTTCACATACACTAACCTGGAACTAGTTACTTTTTCCCTATACTAATTACTCTGGTTTAAAAGAGTGCTCCAGAAACAGCCTCAACAAAGGGAAGTTGCTCTAGAATAAACAAACAAGCTCACAGAGCCTTTTCAGATCATAAACCCTTGCAAACTAGTACTGTTACCTACAGTTTTGGTAGTTTTCAACAGATTTGTTGTACATGGCATCTGGGGGACAACAAACAAGGACTTTGCAAATCTCAACATGGAAGCAGATACTTTAAGTGAAAAGAATTAGATTAAGTTAAGGAGCAGTTGAAAGCTTTAATTTAAGTGACATCATTTGAGTCATTACAAGGATGGACTGTGAAATCACCTTTCTGCTTTGTTGTTTCAAGACAGCATCCATATCAAGACAGTCCCAAGAAGTAACTGGTCTTGGAAAGAGCCCTTCTGTAATTAGCATGTGTTTACCTAATTAGCAACAGTTTGCTCTCTTAGATTTCAAAGCTGTCCCAAACCAAACAGCAGCGAATTAGCCTTGCAGCTGTGGCACGAAGTAGAAATAAGCTTCTATCCACATTGGCCATGGCTGCCAATCTGGACAGCAAGAGAGACAGAAGTAGCCTTCATGTATATAAACAACTGCAGAGTTTAGAAATTCAAAGAACTGGAGCTTCTAGAATGTAACTCTTGCATTAACCTTTACAAAAAGGTCCTCAAGGAGCCCTAGCTCCTTTATTATAGTGTTACTTGAAAGTCACAGATCTTAATGGGCTAGTGAAAGAATTTGTTGACCGCACGCAACAAATAACCACCACTGCCCTCAGTGCCAGTAGCTGTCTTGTAGAACTCCTTTTAATGAACCTGCAGAAGATCCTACGAGGACCTTCTCCAGCCATACAGTCTCTAGGATCTGCAGGGAACAAACAGATGCGGACCAAGTCTAGTGAGAGCAGCTGTCACCCCTGAAACCAGTTAGGAACAATTCAGCTTGAGTAAATCAAGCTACCAAGACGACAGCACTAATTAGGTTTCTAATGCCTGCAAGCGTACACATTATGAGCAACAATGCTTAAAGAGAAAGCTGCTTATTATGGACTATTACTTGGTAGAAAATCTGGCTGCCTGAGCCCTACATCTACAGTGGAGCCAAGCAGCACACCCATCCCACATCCAGCCAAGCTCCAAATGTTCCAGCCCTTCTGGAAATCTGGCCCAAGTGCTTAGTGATCTTGGGTTAGGCTTCACATTGGCTCTTGTACCGATGTGCTAGAGTGGAAAGCTTGAAAGACCAAGATGAATGCCCGGTAGTGATGGTAGTGGGCAAGCACTTGATGACTTAAATGCTGGCTACAAGTTAAATAAAGCAGGCTAGGTTCTGCTCTTTCTTAACCTCTAGGACAGTCCTAGCTGGGGGAAATTCTGAACCTCAGAAAACAGGAGGGTGGTGATGTAGTTGAAAAACAAGTCTGAAATACTTCAGCTCACCTTCTTCCTGGTTTGTACCCCTTCTAAAGTCTGCTTTATCATGAATTTGCCCATTAGAAAACACCCTGTGACATCTTAATAAGCAGTACTTCTTAGCTTCAGGAAAGCTTTGTTTTCATTTCAAGAATGGAATTCAAACCTGAAACTCATAAATTGATTCTCTTACAAGGATTAAAAATAGAGTATTCTGATTACTGTAGATCAGGGAGAAGGTTTGGACAAACACTGGTTTCTGATATTAAATGTCACCAAAATAAACTTATTACACTGCTCCAGCTAGAAACATATCCATTGTGTTTTGGTTCTGTTTCATCTTCTGTCATACTAGTTTGCTCTAGTATGGTGTGTTTTTTATTTATTTATTTATTTAATACATATGAACCATGCATCAGATTATGGCTGAGGACCCATATTCCCAGGCTGGGTTTTGCATTGGGTAAGTTAAATGGTCATGGTGCTGCATAATATCCTATACTACAACAGAGAAGTGAAATTGTATGTGAGCCTCTGCAAGCTTTAATTTTTACCAGATCATGTATGAGTTTGTGTACCTGGTTCAGCATTGGCCAGCAACACAAGAACATAGGGTCTGGGCAGATTTCCGCACCCCACCCCGAAATCCACATTTCTGCTGTTCCTGGACTTAAACTAGCCTGCATATTCTCTCTTCCTGCAGTCATACTACTGATTTCAACGCAAACACACCAGACTCCCTGTAGGGCAGATTCCTGTCTCAGATCTTTGATATTCTTTGTTGTAAACCACTGTCAATTATTCATGGGCAGATTGACCACGTGCAAAATTGGCAGTTAAATGAATAATCAGACCATTTGTAGGTAGAAACGTAAAATTATTAGTTTTTGAACATGCACATTATGCAGTGCTTTGAACCTCCTTCCCCCTTTATCTGAAAGCCCTGTAAAATGAGAGAACTTTTGTGTTTTATAGAATTGCCAAAATCTCTACTTTTTGCCAAAGGGCAAGTGAGTTGGGAGTAGGCCAAATCAGAATTCCACTAGAATTCAAGAACTCTTTGCCTCTTTATTAGGAAATTTCACACTGCTTCTTGAGGAGGAATTCAAAACACCAAAGTCAGAGTGTTACAGACAGCTATTTGGCATTTTCAGCTACATATGGAAAAGAAACTTTTTTCTAGTTTGAGCAGAGTTTTCTCAATTTTAAGACTTTGACAAATTAAAGAAGCACCAGAGAACTTTGAGACAAATGTAAGTGTAAATAGCATTCCTATTCTCAAGGCGACAGGCAGTTTCTTAAAGTATGTGTCACTAGTCTGCATTTTTTTCCTAAGGTATTACCAGTAGAATTCAGAAATACTCTGATAGAGTAACTTGTTTTATTAGTTTAAATACTGACTACTTCTGCTGCCACACAGGAGTAGTTTGATTCTTTAGGGTGCATAACCGTATTTTAATAAACTGTGCAAGTCTGTTGTGGTTTCAAGATATAAAATAAGAATTTCTAGAAGTTATTTTACCTGAGACATTTTTCTTATAAAGTTGTTAAAAACAATACTGCTTATTTTTCCCATCTAAACAAAGTATGGTGAGATGGTAGAAGTCTAAAGGTAAAAATCTAGCTAATGAAGTAGTTGGAAAGGCAGAGTAGTACTATTTGCAAGCTAACAAGAGTGAAAAGGTGTACTACCTTAGGCATTGGAAATTCACATGTCCCTGCACAGTAGTAGGCATCAAATGATTTGGGAGATATGATCCATTCATTCCAGCCAATGTCAGCAAAGTCAACTTTCATATATCTTCTTGAACAAATCCGTGGCTCATTCCATTGTTTTCGCCTTGCCTTTTTCATTGTTTTCTCATCAAAATTTAGCACCTGAGACTTTGCAAGTGTTTCTGTGTTTTCTTGCCCTTTTCTCCTTCGGTCTTTGCGTGAGCCTTTTGGTTTCAAGGACTTGTAGGCATTCTCCCATATGTCATGTTTGTTGTATTTGTTGTTGTTATACTCTACCTCTGGCAACTCATTGTTCTGAATAGAGCTAGAGAGGTATGTGTCCCTTCTCACTCGGGTATCAGTAGAAGCATTAGGCGAAAGATTTTGGTCCCCATCACTGGAGGGGAATGGGTCATAACGCTGTAGGGTGACTGCCACGCTGTTGGGTTCAGAGATTGCAAGGTCATTGGCATAAACCAGAATATAAGGCAAATGGCTGGTGACCTGTTCGGGGAAGCCTTGATGCTTCTCCCCAGAATCAAGCTCAGCGCAGAGGATGAGCTCTGCAGCCTGTTTCGATTCTTTTATGATGTGTGAAATGTCCTTTGCATGCCAAGCACCTCGCCTTTGAATAAACACGGTGATGTTCCCTTTCACTAGTCTATAGGCAGAATTCTGGGGGATGGTTTGGAAAATGAGGTTGAGACGCAGGATGGGAGGCAGGTGAAGGAGTCGGCAGGATGAGTTCTTGGACCGCTTACAAAACAATTCCCGGTGCCGAGGGCGTTTGTCAGCATAGAAGTGAAATGTGGCAGCAAGGATCATCTCCGAATCCTGCATGGATGTCAGGTTGAAGCAATACAGTGGCTTCTGGGCCAAGAATTCTGCAAGGGAACAAGGAAAACATGGATAAATATGAGAAAAATGGTAGTCAAACCACTTATTTCTGAAAGCAGATTACCAAAGTTTGTTTTTTGGTTACTCATTTCAAACCAGGTAGTATAGGGAGCTTGTTGGAATCACTTCAGCTTAAAACTGTAGTGAATGAGAAGAGGAAAAAACCCTAGCAATATTTAACAGCAATATTAGATTTCAGAGGTGAAGAGAAGCACTATTTATACCATTATTCACTGAACAATAAGATCTCAAGGAAAAAAAATACAACCGTCTGAAGAACGTATTGCTCTCTTTAAGCTCAGACTGGTACTAACAATGCTTTAAGGGACTAGAATGGGTAACCACTACATTGCTGCTTGCTGCCTTCCAGTTCAGAGATATGCTAGCTAGAGCCATCATTTGGATGAAACCACAGCATGTTAGGATGTTCATCAATACCAGGACCACAGATATAGTCTGAAGTACTGATATTCAAATAGGCAACTTCCATCCACACCATCTGTATTTCTTCTCCTCACGCAGAGGAGTGGAGAAGTCTGTATTGATACCCCTGTAACATTTCCATAGGTGGCAGAGCAGCTGACAATGTTCTGTGATGACAGCCTGTTTGTTTCAGTCAGTTCAGGACAGGATTCCTATCAGTAAACTTTTCAGTCAATGGTAGTTGGATTCACAGGTGCTCAGACTACAAAAAAAGTTGAGTTCAAATTCTACTAAAATCTTTGGAGTAGTACACTGCCAGCACTATCAGTTCTATACTGAGAACTTGAATGTATGCATCACTTGGATAGAAGTGTTTCAAACACCAGAGGTCCCAGGGTTTCTGATGAGAAGCGAATTTGGAATGAGACCTCAAAGAAAGGGAATTTTAGTTTTTCTGAATTGCTAATTTTTGCATTCCAAAGTGAAAGAAATCCTTCAAAGTCAACATTCTTTGTAGAAAGAGTGAATCAATAGCTACTGAAGATCCAGAACCCTGGAAGTGTGGGCTTTTTAGGATTTGAGGAAGCTTGAGTTTTGGATGGAGCGCAGCCATATTTATTTTAATTCAACAGATTGCTCATGCTTTTACCAACCTGTCAGCCAAGAATTGTTATGTTTTCCAGGCCTACTCTGAATTGAGCTGTACTAGCTGCATGCATTAAAGCTATGAATATTTTACTGACTGTATCTACCTCTGATCACTCTAGGCAGCTTCAAGTTCAGAGTACAGGCAAGATGTATGGAGGGTGCATGCAAGAGATGGGTATAGAAAAAACAGACAAGTGGCCAAAGAAAGAACATTTGCTGTTAGTAGGCAAGCCACCTACTAGGAGAATATTGATTGCAGTAAGTGAAGATTAGCAATGCAGATTTACTGATAACACACTTGTGTGAATACCAATATGCAAAAAACCTAGTTTAAAATATTTTAAGCTATGAAATTATGTTAAAACAACTGAAAGCCTCTAGAGGCCAGAATTACAGTTCCTGAGAAATCTTAATTCGCTTTTCTTGCCCATAAGCATTATGATACTGTCTTAATTAAACCGCTGCTATTTTCCACTCTTCACTGAGGCCTGGGCTTCATTTGGAGGATGGGTGGCATTCAGTGAAAGAGCCTGAGCTGTAAGAGGCAGTTTTTGCAGGAGGGTTTCATGGCTTAGAAAGCTGCTTGCTGCCATGAAGACCAATTCCCTTATCTCAGGTATCTAGATGAAGTTGGACAATAACTTGTTACTTCACATTTGGTCACAAACTGCACTCCAAAACCACTTATGACTTGACTGTGCAGCTAGCTTTGGTCAATTGCTGCCATTTTCTAAAGCTACAAAGTTCCCTGAAAACAAGAAAAAGTCTATGAACTAATTTGCATTGAACTAAGGGAAAACTTGAACTGTGTGCCCATCTCTCAGCTCCTTCCCAGAGGAATAACCAGCTCCTTGGAAAACAGGTGGAGGTGAGAGGCAATCAGATGTTTGGGAAGCATTCTTCCTGGAGTTATTGGTACTGCTAGAGAAACATTAAGTTATATTTGGAACACATGCAAAATTCGTATGCTATATAGCAATTACTTCACATTAATATCTAATGCTTTTCCATATTCAGCAACCCCAGTCAACATCACCCATACCCTGTAAGAGATGTGTGGTTTCTCAGGGCTGTGGTAATACAACTGTGTAATTGAGGAGACTGCAGTAGCACATCTGATAAAGGAGCAATGTCAACCCAAAATCCAGTGAGAGCTGTCTTGACAACCCTATCTTGAACACTGATGCTAGAATGTGCCCAACAAGCTTTAAGCTGCAGTGCAGGAATAGAGGGTTACAGGTTTTCTGAAGGGTTCCTTTTTCAAATGAAGTAAATCTATTGCTTGGGATAACAAGAGGAAAGTTATTGTAGGTGTAGTCTTTTGCTTGTCTAGATAAGATCAGAAGTGTCATCTGTATTTCATAGAGAACAGATGTCCCCCATATCACATTAGAAGACTGCTGATTTCTTCTCTCAGAAGAATACTAGAATTTCTTTGAGGAGATAAAGAAAACACTCTGCAAAGTGAGCTTCTCCCCACCCTTGGTCTTGTGTCATTCCATGGTTGATTTCAGACTGCTCATCACTAGGTTGATGAATCACAAAGAAATAACATTTATTGTCATGAAAAGCGTTGCAGGGGAGCTTTGGCTTTCATGGCACATTACTGGGGAGAGAGGAGATCCCACAGAGAAGGGATACGGATGGACTACAGGAGACGGGAGGTTTGGATACAGTTGTGCATGACCCTGGGCAAGTTACCATGCAAGCATCTCTCTCTGCCTTAGTTTTGTGATCTGACAGATGAGCAAAATACTAGTGTGCAGTATAAGTAGGACGCTATTCTGGTGTTTTAAAACTGAATTTAACCACTTGGATGCAACTTGCTTGTTGAGCAGAATAGCTAAATAAGAAGAACATGGAAGTGCAAGAGTTGTGCCACCAAATGGGGCTTGTGGCCCAGGGCCTTATTTGGGTAGCAGGCAGCATCAGCTGCTCAGTTCACTGAGAAGGAAGAGCAGTAGTAGGCAGTCACAGAGCAACCATCCACAAGGCAGCTCCTTCCTAACCCCATTAGTTAGTGGCTTCCTACTGGTCTAGTGCACAGAGATTTCCCTCCCAAATGGCTGCAGTTGCTTACATCCTAACTCCTAGGGGGCTGTGTGTTTTAACAGCCACAGCCCTCTGTGGGATCTCTTCCTAGCAGGAGGACTTGTAATGTTGCATCTGACATAGGAAAGATTTAATTTGTGCATTACAGATAAGAGTTACTGTGCGATATTCTAGTAATTGCTCACTAATAATTCAGAGGTGCCTATAAAATCAGCACTTAAGCGTAACAAGTGCTGTTCTGGAAGCTGGTCTAATTCTTGTTTCAGAAGTACAATGCTAGCTATAACCTGTTAGAGCTAACCAAAGAAGGAAGAGACATTTTCCAGAAACGTTATTTTAAGTATCCTTGGCAAAGGATAACAAACGTAAAGAGCATTAACTGAGCAAACAACTGATTTTAAAGAGAGACAGTGACACCGTAAGCATAGTTCCACCCCGGTACGCGCTGCTGCGCCCTCGTAACGAAGCCGAGCAGAGCTGGGGAGCGGGAGGCAAAACGGGAGAGAGCTCCTCGGTTTCTCGGGGCCCGGCAGCGCAGCGAGCTCAGTGCCCCAGCTGCCAGAGGTCCCGCGGGCGGCACCGCTCCTGCACAGGAGCCGCGGGGAAGGTTTTGGGCCCCGGGAGAGGTTTTGTCCCCCCCGGGGTTAGCGCAGGTCCTCCCCGCGGTGCCCCGGGCACCAGCGGTGTGCTCGCCCCTAGCAGCGGGGGCTCGCCGGGGCGACCCCCTCGGGGCAGATGCTTTCGGTGGAGGGCAGGGAGCGGCGACACCCGGCTGGGGGGCACCGAGGGACCCCGGGACTCGTGCAGGCGGCCCCGTGAAGCCCCCGGCAGCCCCCGGGCAGGCTCCCACCAAGCCCCTCTTACCTGGCTTGGCTTTGAAGCTGCGCACCGTGTTGCCGTCCCCGGGCCGGCTCCTGTGCCGGTTGTACTTCTCGTAGAGCTTAAGCATGTGGACAGCGACCATGTCCTGGGCGAGGCCGCCCAGCGCGGGGGGCGGCGGCGGCGGGGAGCCCCCGCGGGGGGCTCTGCCGGCGGGGCAGGCGGGGGGCCGGCCGGCGGCGCTTCCCCCGGCGGCGGGGGGAAGGCGCAGGGCCCAGAGCAGGAGGCAGCAGCAGGTCAGGCGGCCGGCCATCGGGGGCTGCTGCTGCGGGCCGGCGGGGACCGAGCCGCTGTGTCCCGGGGCGGGGGGGGCGGCCCCCCGCTGTTAAAGCCGCTGCCGGGCCAATCCCCGGGGCTTGGGGCTGGGGGGGGGCCGGGGAGCCCTCGGGAGGGGCCGCCGCGATCCTGGCGAGCGGCTCGGCCCCGCTCTTTTAAGCGGAGCGGGGCGAGGCCCCCCGCAATTAGCGGCCGGGCGCTGATTGGAGACGCGCGGCCCGCCGGGGGCACGGCGAGCGGCGGGGAAATCGCGCCCCGAGGCGGAGAGCGGGCGGCGGTGGGTGGAAAGGAGGAAGGGAGAAGAGGAGAAGGGAGGAAGGGCCCCGCTGGAACCGCGATCGCTTCCCGGGGGCCGGGGAAAAAGGCAAATCCCCAGCAAGAGCCAGCGCGAAGCAGCCGGAGCGCAGCGGGGTACTGCTCGCTCCGGGCGGGCGCTCACGCAGTTGGGCGCAGGGGGCTGTGCCTGGGCAAACTTTCCTCGCTGGGCCGTTTCCACGGGGGATGTGAAGGAGGAGAGCACCCGGGCGAAGTTCTGTAGGGCTGCCACGGCTTAGGTCGGAGGGCGGCGATTCAGGAGTGGATGGTGCGCGGTGTGCTCATCCATCAGGTGACAGCAGCTCGGAGCCAGGCTTAGAGTCACCCAGCGGGCGCAGCAGCCGTCCTCGGGCAGGCAGCCTCCGAGGGAGAGGGCTGTATTCCTAGGGAGTTCGTTCATTCCGCCTCTTTTTAAGTCTTGTCCTCCGGTAGCCAAGACAGTTACTTTTCTTGGAGAGTATACAATGCAATAATTGAAAAATTGTTGGAAAAAGCTACTGTTGCTGTGTATAACACAACTCTTTTGTGATTTTTTTTTTTTAACCTTGGAGTGTCAAATCTGAGCAGATACTATTGAAAGCCTCTGAACCACAAGTTTGTAGCTTTTGGATCATTGCAAAGAAAGGTTCGATTCATTTTTAAAATTAGCACCAGGCCACATCTCTCTGTGCCCCTTGAACGTCTGAAATGACCAATTTGCAAATACAAATTTGTCCAAATGTACGTTGCTAAAATATCAAACTTCCCATTAATTACTCTTTGCTTATAAATAAGCCAAACCATCCTTTGATGCCTTTTTTTTTTTTTTTTTTTCTTTTTTTTCTCCATGGTAGCATGCTCATGACCTCCACTGGGGGTGTGAGCGAACCTTTTGTTGTTTGTAGTTTTTGTCTGTACTGTTTCTATACAATCAAGGTCCTGTGAAAAGGAGGAAGAGGCAGCAGGAGGTAGGAACAAGCTGGGCTATTTTGGACCAATGTCCCATTAAAACGTTCTCTCTCTCCTTAACTCACTCCAAACTCCTATTCAGGCATACACTTTGTATCAGTCTTTAACCTGCACTAAAACCTGTAGGACACTGATACTTTGACATTGTTGGGAAAGAATTAAAGAATCAACCAGGGATGGCTAATATTTCTTGCCTTATTTTATTGCAGAACAGCAGGAATTCTAAGTCTTTAAAGCTCTGGTACTTTGACTCTTTTATGCAGCTGGGATGATGAAATAAAAATGTGTTTGGTAAAGGAATTCAAATTAGCACTGGGTCACATAATTCCCCTGTTCTGAATATGGCCAATCAATGGCATCTCTAAGGCATCTAGAGGCAAGAGCTATGCAATTTCTGCTCATGCAGAATAATATTCCTAGCGTGGAAATTTCTGCTAATTAAAGCTCTTGCCAAGTAGAGTCTTTTTCTTTTTTTCTTTTTTTCTTTCTTTCTTTTTTTTTTTTTTTTTTTTCTTCTTAAATAGCTCAAGTCAAAGCTTTGCAAGCCAGGACTTGGAGAAAGTTTCCCTGTAGTTAGAGCAATGCATTCAAGATTTTAAATTGCAGATCTAAGCTTCCTGCTAAAACCATCAAGATATAAATAGCATTACACACAGTTAATAACATCTTATATACAAAAACAAAAACAACCCAAATAACATTTTCTTTCATTAGAATTAGAGACATCTATCCAAAGGAATTGTTGCGATCCGTGCCTCTTTTGTTGTAGAACACAGATGTAGGAAATATATACAAATTATATAGGAGGGGAGATACATCACTAGGAAGAGAATCTATTCCCTTTGTTCTATGGTAAAATTGCTTACTAACTCCCTTTAATGTTAAAACTTTCAAATCTGTATTAAAATAGTTTTGCCTGACCCTTTTAATTGTAAAGTCAGTGGCAGGGATAATGATGGTTAAAACTCCAGGGAAGTTGATGAAACAAATTATTACCGAATTTGGGCTTCAGTCCAAATTTCTGGTTATTACTTATGGTAGGACGTCTCATTCAGTTTTCACTCACAAAAATACCATGCTACGTATAATGCTGTGCAATTTGCTAGGACCGTACAGTACCGTTCCTTAAATATATTACATGTTAATTGGAAATAAACTGGATGGAATGCAGTGGGCTGCAGGTTCTCCTGGAAACTGGTGGCAGAATTCTAAAAATCTCATCACATACCTTCCAAAATCACACGGTGTGGCAAGAATGATATATGGTCAGTAAAAAAAACGCTTCCGTGTGTTCAGTTTTTCTGAACAGTAGTGAAATTCTCTTCATGCCCAAAACAGAAACAAAGCAGCACAGTGCTGTTTAGGTGTTCCAGCAGGTGGAATGGTCAGAGCTGATCCAAAGCCCTGGAAGGCTCCCAATGTTGAGAGGAGAAGTTTGGACATATCAGGCAGTGCCCATTGTGGGCAGGGAAAGCTTTGCCTCTCAAGGAGCAGCACTCACTGTCACAGTCCATCCCATCAGCTCAAGAACAAGCTCCCACCTTGGATTTCCACTCTGGATCTACACTTTCATCTTCCAAACTGTTGCAAGCACAACCCCTGCTAGGCTTTCCATCCTTCATCTTAGTGACAACAGTTTATTTTGTTTGTCTTGTTGAGAAACAAGAATTGCCTCTCTTCACCTGCTACCACACTGTCTACAGTGTATAACTACAAAAAGTAAGGAACTAGGAACCAAGAGGCATAGACTCAGTTCCCATCATTTGCTGACACTCTTTAATTGCTGCTAGGACATCAGAACAAGTTTTACAGTGGTCCCTTTGGGAGATGAAAGAAAATATGCTGTGCCTTCACATCTGTGAAATGGTAAACTTTATCTCAGATATGTGATGTGAGGACAGATGCATGAAGTGTAAGAGGTACTGATGGCTCTAGTCAGGTATATACCTAAGGATTGTCATCGTAGTGTAGTTTCTGAGTGTTTTCCTAAATGCTAGATGTTCATACATACACTAAACAAGATGAATGATCATTAACAGCAGTAATGATCAGCTCTGTAGTTAGTTTTATCAGGCCTGGAGAGCACCAATAAGCCCTAACTGTCCTGAGCAGCCTCACCTGAGCTTATGGCCCTGGAGCACTATTTAAGCCCAGACTGAAGGCTTTACCCCCTGTTTATGAGGTGTTCCTGAGTGTGTCTATTTCTAGTCTTGCTCATGAGATGCTGTTTGGGTTTGGATTTCTTGGGTAATCTGTGGACTTACTGCTTTTACTGTCTCATCAGTACCCAGCTCAGGTACTGTGGGGCTGTGTTTGGTGGGGAGGCTCCTGCCTGCCTCCTCTAGGCTTGCTTTTTCTTGGGGAAGGGGGGCTTTCTCTAGTCCCTGAGTAGTTAACCTGTACCTCTGCAACCCCACTGTGCTCCTAACAATCCCTATATTGTCCTAAAACACTAACAGTGCTACTTGCAGACCCTGTAAACTGAGAGAAACCTGGAAAAGTCCATATACCAGGGAGCTTATACTTAGTCACAAGAAGCAGCATTCATACATTTTCATTACAATGTCTATGTTCCAGGCAGCATATCTGAACTGCTTGTGTTGGGCTGCCTTTGTAGTCAGTGGGGGAGAAACAATGATGGATTCAGTGTAATTTGTTGCATCCTATAGTAGGTGTCCAAAGGTGTATGTACATAAGGTCTGTTCTCTTGGAGTGCCTGTAGCTCCTCCTTGGTTATAAAAGAAGTCATCTAGCTAAGATGTATGGGACATGAATTTCACTGTACAGGACTGGCTGCGTGAGGTGGAGAGCACCTTCCTCTTTCATTAGTTTCACTAGAGTATGATAGCAAGTGGCACCTTAGCCTCAGGATTAACATTTTGTACAACTGGATTTAACTGCAGTTTCTCATCACGTAATTTGCATTTAACGGGTATTGGCATACTCATGTCTTACCCCATGAGTAATGAAGGTGTCCCAGGTTTCTCTTTTCCAACGCTGTCCCACTGGGAGGTTGGGATATATTTTTCCATATTTGAAGGATTTCAGAAACTGCTTTGTTTACAATGAGGCTGTCTATCTGGAGTCACAGAGTTGTGTTTCTGCCTTGAGGTTTGCTGTTTGTGCCCCTAATTAGGATAGCCTAGGCAATCATTAGACAAACACCTCTCATTTTGTTGCTATCCCCAATCTGCCAGGCTCTGTTGGAGAATTTTCTCCATTTTTAGGTTACTAAATGCAATCCTTTCATCTTGGCAGTTTAATCTAGCAGAGATGTCAGCAGGTATCAGCAAAAGTAGAAATTCTGTGATGTTAGTAGGCGCTGGCCTGAAATATAGGTGATGTTTTATTTTATTTTATGGCAGGCACTTTCAACTTTTCAGTGACCCGTTCACCGCCACATAGAGTCATTTAGGGAGAAAAAGGATAGATGTTTCTTTCCATTAAGAAAGGGAAATGAACTTTCCCAGTGGAAATTCCAGTGGTAACTCATATGAGTTGCAGAGCAGGTTGGTAATGCTGCCTTGGGACTTGTGCAAACTGCAGTAGCTCCTGTCATTGTCTGAGAGGCATCTTATTGTGAGATGCTGTGTTGGCTCCTGTACTTTCTGCGGTATGTACCCTCTCCTTCTGTGGGATGGAAAGCCACAGACCAAGCAGGAGGAGAGCACAAGGCAATCCAAACACTCAGACTGTGGCTGTAGCAAAAATACAGCTTTAGGGAGGGAAGGGGGGGGGCTTAAATCCAATTTCCTGTTCAAAAAGCAATTTTAAGGAAATATTTCAAGCAGCCCAAGGCAGCAGTCTTCATGTTCCAGCCAGCAACCTATAGGGCTCTGAATTCCCTGTCCTTTTACTCAGATTGTTTCCTAGGCAGCAAAGACTCTCGCTGAGGTCAGTGTTCAGTCCAAGTTCAGAGCTCAGCCTGGTGTGCTTAACAGGCAAGATCGATACCTGCTGGGCTGCAGCTGCCAGAGTAAACAGCAGGGCTTTCCAGCAGAGCTAGGGGAACGGGAGATGGGCTGGGTAGGCTTGGTGAGGCTGCGGCGTGCCCTTACACACTGCTTCAGTGCTCATGTGGCCAGCGGTAATGCGCATCTCCAGGCTCCTGTTTGTGAGTGCAACTTGAAGAAATGTGTGGAAATGCCGGGGGGAGTGGGGAGGTAGGGGTGGGAAGAGGCAGCAGTGGTTGGGAACAACCTGTGGCCACAGCTGTTTTTGCACAGATCTTGCAAATTGGGTTGGGATCTCTGCAGGATGTTCTTAGTCTGGGTAATGCTGCAGATGAGAAGATGTACTGAATTGATAGTGCAGAAGGGTTTCTGCACATGGTAGAAGACAAATTCTGGGGAAGTATCTTAGAAGTACGAGGAGCGGCTCCTGACCAGTAGATGGCAAGCGTGCCCCTAAGTCAAGGCTCACCCATTGCTCTCCTGTGCATGGGACACGGCTGTGTCCTTAGGATGACAGTTAAGATGACTTAAGATCCTGTAGCATTTTTTTAGTGAGTAGCACTGTGTCAGGTAGCCTCAGTGTTTCCAGCCTGCCTGTTCATTGCTTTCTAAGACCAGAGAGGGCCATTGTAATAGCTTTGGCTGATCTCAGCTTTTGGGTGACCCTGGCTCAGTGAGGTACGCCTGGTGCTCCTGGATCTCCCTTGAGCTGTAACAGCTGTGTTAAGGATCCATGCAATCTTTATTGCAAGTGGTAGAGAACTTGCAACAAGAATTATATTATCATTAACGTTTGAAATTTACATGTTTATATTTCAGACTTCCTGGGTGTTTTTTCCTCTAGAGATTCAGAGCTGCAGTATCGAGTCACTGCAAGAATGAGTGGTTCTTGTGCCCTTCCAGCAGGGGCAGAATTGCAGAAACGAATGCAGGCAGTTAGGGATGTACTAAAGCCTGCCTTATGACTTATCCATACCAGGTATGGCAGATATACTAGGGCATTTCCTCCCCTAGAGGAGGAATTCTATTCAGGCATTTAAATGATTAGGCAGACTTTATTTATCTAGCTATTCTTTTTTCCATATTTCCTCAATCCATATGTTTTTCATCTTCTCAGATCCAACACTCCTGCAGGGAGGTGCCAACCTATCTCTCCTCTCTGAGGAAATTTGAGGCATTCACCATTCAGCTAGTCCATTTGAAAGTCATTCAGGTTATCATTCCTACTGCAAATTCAATACTGATTTCTTTTTTTAAAAAAAAAGAAGCAATGAAATATCAAAGTGGAGTTTGTTTCTGATTTCTATAAACAGAATTCCAGGTAGTAAGCAGGATTCACACATGTATGAACTGACTTTACGGATCACTGGTGTGTAGCTTGGCTTCATGTGGGTGTTTTGCTTCTTGTAAAAGAAAGCATAAAAGGGGATATTCTGTTTTTCTGTCACACTGAGTTGTAGGCCAAAATGTAATGTCACTACATCAACTTCAGAGTTGCACCCAAGATGAATTTGGTCTTGTCATTATGAAATTCTTGCTATGATCTCAGAAAGGGCTTGTGCCAGAACAGCAACCACAGAAATCATCAGCTGAAACGCCACCGAAGTTCTCATTCCGTGTATATTAAAAATTAAGCTTTGAAATAGCATGCTTTATTTTGCAATCTTGCATTACCTTTTCATTAATGTTATATAACTGAGGCTGTTAGGGGGATTCCAGTTGGAATGTAGGTATTTCAGCTGCAGCACGGAATGGGTTGAAGTGTGAGCGGAGAAAGGGAAACATGATTCCAAGTGAGATATGACACTAGGTCTTGGTATCTTATCTCTGATATTTTCAGTTATAAATTTCAGGTTGCCCTGTCCCCATTAATCAGATGTACACTTAAGTAAAATAAGGCCTGTTCATGGATATGCTATGAATTCAAAAACATCTTTCATGTGTAGGAATGATGCATAACCAACGCTTTTCCAGCTCTTCTTCCCAAACTCTCTGCAAAGGAACTTTTTTCCACAACAAACCCCCCTAGAAATTCCATAAGGTTTACTTGGAATTGCTTTATAGCAAATGAATGAAAAAAAGATGGTAGATAAATATTATGAATTCTGGAGTTAACACTAGTTTTTTCCAATAGTTAGAGGCAGAATTGCATGCGTCTTAAAGTTCTATTCTGAAAGTCTGTTCTTCCAATGTAATTTTTCAGACTATCAATAAGTCAGTGGACAAAAGGAACAGATACTAAAAAAATCTATCATTAACTCATGGATTAGTTGGTATTGTATTAAAAGGACCATTGATCTAATGTCATGGCAGTCTGTTTATGCACTAATCATGGCATTGTACATTTGTATTTTTATATACTAGTGATTTCTGCAAATAGCTGTCTCCCCTTTTTGCACAGCACTGGTAAGGGTCTGCAAGCCAACTTGACTCCCTTGGCCCAGCTGTTTCACATTTCTGGTGGGGATGGGTAGGACATGGAAGTTCAGAAATATGGGTAATCAACTTGTAATTAGAATGCAGTAAATTATCACACTGACCATCAGGTGTAAAATTTACATTCCAATGGCATGCAGACATGAAAACATTTCTTCATCCCTAACATAAGAAAAGCAGAAATGCAGGGAACAAATGATATTACTTTAAATCTCTGCTTCTTGGAATGGAAAGCTAGGTTGAGACTACTTGCATGCATTAATAATCAGCATTATTTTTATTTCTTCTTGTCCAATATTAAAAGTCTTATGTTCAAAAGAATGCACGTGTGATTTCATAAATATACCATTTGCAGAAGCAGCAAGGAAGGGCTGTGTTAAATTTGCTAGATTTCCTGTCATTGAAAAGGCTAACAGAACTTTTTTTACTGAAAGACCCTGAAGCACTAGAATAAATGTGAACTCTTAGAGGCTGGAGCTTTTTATAGATGTGAAAGACAAACATCTGTGATGAATGGTTAGGTGGAATTGAACCTGCCATGGGACAGGAGAATGGAATGAGTGACCTTCTGATGTTCTTCCCAGCCTGATTTCCTATGCATCGTTTTGCAGATGGAAAAAATGAGTCTAATCCAGCCTGCATTTATAAAGGAATAGAGCAATCTGGGTAGTGAACTTGAAAAAGCTGTGCACAAAAGTTGTAAATTTGCAAACTCAATTCTTATTTCATCATTTCTTAATATAAGATGGTTGCAGTAGCAAGTGGAGACCCTAAATGTGTGATGTAGTTTTGTCCTACAGATCTCCTAAAGAGCTGCATTAAATTCTTTGTGAAATCCACATCTTCAGGAAGATCTCTACTTTGAATTGAAGCGTTAGCAGCATCTTAGTTTAAGAAATATCTCAGCATCTGTGCAGATCCAATAAAAATGTTAAATCTGATTGCAGTTCCTCAACTAGCTTGATCTGTCATCATGACCTTCCTTAGAAAGGTTCTGGGGTGCAGAACAAGTCGGCTGTGGCTTGCGTGGAAAGGAGGGATCTCAAAACTGTAAGGTAAATTAGTAATTTGCTTCACATATTGGAGAAGTAATGGTAAATTAAGTGAATTCCCAAGTAAATTGGTAATTGCTGATTGTTAGTGATAGTCTTACAGACATGTCCTTCACACCTTCCCAGCAGGTGGTTATCTGACTTGCCTGGTTAATGAAGTATTCAGCTGCTGCAGTTCTTTGGTAGCACATAATCTTCTGGGGATTTCAGGAGATGGAAGCTTCTTGAAGACTCTCTTTGAAACAGTAGAAACCCTTTCTGAGTAACTAAGGGCTACTGAAACCCGTACCTGGTTTTCCTCTACGTTCAAGGTGCATTTCCAAGACATAGTGTATTTTTTTCATAAAAGACCACAGGTATTGGCTTGTTGTGTTTGTTTATAAGCTACAGGCAAATAAGAAACTTCCACACTCAGAAATCTTTGGATGGCATTCTGATGCTCGGATGTAGAACAACTTGCATGTGTTAGGACAAACATGCTAACCTTTGTTGCCAGCATCTTAGTGTCTCCCAGAACCCAGGTAGAGAAGTAGGTGTGCTCCAATGAAGTAGTCCAAGTCAGGTGAGCAAAGGTCACTTAGGAGACTACTGGCTCCACCAACGTCTAACCTCCTTGGTTCTGCTCAGTGAGGCAGCTGTGAAGTCATGAAGCAATGTGTTCTGAAATTGAAAAGGGCTGCAGCAGGCAGTAAAAGTTTGTAGCCAAACAAAGCTCTAAGCCTCTACTTTGTTTTTGGTGGGTCAGACTCCTTCCATAGGAGCTGAAAGCAGCCGCGGTGCCGCCGAGTCCCAGAGCTGGGAGTCAGACAGCTAGTAAAGTGGCTCAGCAGGGCTGTGCTGGAGCAGAGGCAGCTTCCAATGGCCCTGTCTTTAGTGAGGAGTGTCAAGTTTTTATGAGCATCGTTATGTTTTTATAGTTTAATGGCTTTGACTATTAAAGCATAACAAAGCACGTTAAAAACTTGCCATGGCTCATTTCCGCACTCAGTAGCAACTCCTTGCTACGTGCAGTGAGGGTCCCTAGGAAATACTAAATAACAAAGGCCAGCTTAATACAGTGCTTTTCACATCTTCCTTACCCACTTTAATCATTTTGGTCCCTTTCTATTTAAAAATGGTGTTGATTTGGGATGTGTTTTACTCAGCTTCAAAGTGCTCTGCACAGTGGCTGGTCTGGAATTCACACCTATCAGTTGACTTGTTTCTAAAGCAACGGTAGTTTGCATAAAGACCCCAGATGAGCTGGAGATAACTAGAAATGTGTTTTAAGAGACACTTCCTTAGAAACTAAAGAGCCCTGAATTGACAAATAGGGTGATGAGCTTCCATAAAGAAGTAAAGAAAAGAACTACGACTAATTGCCAACACCTGGAAGTTTGACAGAACGGAGAAGGATGTGTTTTCAACAATGATGCTGTCATCTTCAGCTACAGGAACACAGACGTAGAGCCAGGTTGTAATCCAAGGCAAGCGGTGTAGCAGCAATTCAGAATTCACTCTAGCAGAAGAGAGATCTGTAGATGCTAAATGCTATTAAATTGAGACTGGACACTGCTCCCATGGATGTCAGTGTTGCAGAGAACGTGGGCAGGCACTGAGGTACTCTGACTGCCAGGTACTCCATTACTGGAGCTCCACAGGGAAACAAGGATGGGGAATGATGCAGAATGAGGAGCAGTTCTTTAGAGTGGGTGAGAGAGCATTAACCTTCTGATGCTTGTGAATGTAACAAGTGCCTTGGGGTTAGATTTCTTTGTCTTTTTCTGCATTTGCAGTGTAGAAAGTATGATAATTCACTGAAAAATCTTGTACAAGGGAGAACTTTAAGTCTTAATTCCAACCAGCAGTTTCATGAAATGAATGAACAGAGTACTTAAAGCTTTGTTTGATTTTTTGGTTTGCTATTTCAATAGGATCTTTGCAAAATAAAATCTTAAAGTTACTGTTAAACTGAAGCCTATAAGGCAACTTAAATGTAGTGGAGCACTTATGTACTTGTATTCATTTTTTTAAGAAGTTATCTAGGTGTCTAAAGATGCAGATGTACATGCACCTAATGACATTTTCAGAAGAAAGCTGGTATTTATATTGGGAATTTTAGAAAATGTTACTAGGTGCTAATTGACATTGTTTCATGCCTAAATATGATTATAATTGGGTTCCCTGTGAGCTTTGGGATCAAAGTCCTTTGGAAATGTAAAGTATTTTATTATTTACTGCCTTTACTTAATTTGCTCATATGTTTTATAAGCTCTTGAAAGCCATTGCGGAGTTATGGCAACATGATCCAGACATGGAATAAACCCATGGATGATGCATTCAGAAGGGATGTATTTACCACAGTGCATTCCAGTGCTTGTCAGTAGTGCTTGATCCCCAAAGATGGTTTGTTACTACATTCATCTTCCTGCTAGCAGTCTGCATTTAATACCAGTCCCGCTCATGACTCAGAACACAAGTTCATCATGGGGTTATTTGCTATTGCCAAAAAGACTTCACTCAGTCTTTTTTTTTCTGATTTCTTATTTCCAAGAAATCAGGATTCTAGCAAGCTACTTGAAAGGGAACTGCTAAACTTAGGGATTCTGCATCATGACCCACATGTTACAGGATCTTTTATAGCAGAAGGTAGTTATAACAAATGTCACTGAAAACATATTACAGATCACTGTAAAATAATCCCTGCTTTATTACAGTGAAGTGATTCAACAGTAGAATGATGAACAGGGAAGAAAATCCTCCTAATAGCAGGGCATATGCCTTTTTAGGGTTCTGGAATGGTAGCTAGACTTCTTGGGGAAGACAAATAAGCACAGGTGACAGGGATCCCAGCTGACAGATTTTAAGAAGCTTCTAGCATGGGAAAGCAGAAGAGGGACCTATTGTGAAACAGTTTGCTAGAAAATGGTTTTCTTAAAGAAAGGTGTCCCTCTTTGATGGGAAGGAGTAGAAAGTTGCTCATTCTTTTGACAGCAAATTAAAGATTGATTCTGAGATCTCACGCCAGAGCAACTGTAATACTTTATTATCCATTGTAGGAGTTATGGTATGCTTAATTCTGCCTGTAGGTCAAGTGGCGAAACTGAATACGTAACACAAGATAAAGGAAAATCTTATGTAAACGTTGTCTGTTCGCTTAGCTCATTCATTGTACCTGAATAGCACAGTCTTTTCTCCCCTTTGTAGATAGAAAGTGTTGTTGGCTGCTGTCAATATCAACTGTTTTATTAAGAAATGTAGAAAGTAATTCCAATTTGACTGTTTCTTTATATGGGGAGCCTTTATGTGGCAGTAGGTGAGGTGTGAATAGGAAAAATGTGATTTTGGCCTTTCTAATGTCACCAGAAGTGGATTTGTCAGTGCAGGTATGTTCCATGAACAATAAGAGAGGTAGGAACAAGTGGACAGAGTGCTACGGGACTGAAAGACAATAGAATGATGCAATAAGATAAGTGCAGTACAGGGAGAGGTGAATAAAACTGGATCCTGTGAATCACCCTGTGGGGTGGGGGAGTTTAGCTGCCTGCACTTAATGGGTTAGTGACTGTTCCACTTCTGTCTTCATCAGATGAATGGCAGCACTGAAAGTGAAACAGAGGCTAAACATGATGAAATTTGTATACTAACAAAGCCAGTACCACCAATGCGTTGGGTACTGTAGTCTTCCCATAATACGTAATGTGTGGTTTGTTGTGTATTACATCCATCAGCTGCCTACGCTCTCCTATCATTTGCCAAGCAGCTAGCACATCGGTACCTCCATCTAACTGCGCCCTCTGCTAACACAAAGCATAACACAATTACTAAGGAGACTTCATTTACTTGTGAGACAATCCAGTGAATTATTCGTTGACTGTTTCCACCCCTCAGACAGGAAGTTCTGTTGGTGCTGTCTGGATAGAGACAAAATGATTTGCCATCTTTCCTGTATCAAAAATAGTCTCAGTACAGAAAATGCCTCTGTATACATATACAAACATACTTTCATACCTGTATCATACATTTCATGTAGCAATGTTTGTTAAAAAGTCTGTGTTTCTTTTCATATTCACTTTAAAATGAAATGGAAAAAGCTGCCTTTGCAAGGAATTTTTATTGGCGAAGCATATCATTTACTTTGGCTCCATAAATCAAACTGCAGTCATGCTGCAAAATATGGGTAGCCCATTTCGAAATATTCCATCAGGAGGTATAGAGGTACAGTATATTATACCTGCTGTGTCAAATAAATAGCATTCTCAATTCCTGTTCATCTGTATATGATATCTTTTACTGCAATGTGGTGCTTTCCATCAAGGTAGTTAATTTTGTTCCTGCAATTTAAGATGGAATTGATTGCTACAGTACTTGCCCTTGGGACAAAGTATCTTTTTATCCAGCGTGTCATTTTGACTTTTCACCATTCTTTAAAAAATATTCTATATGAAATATTGTAGGGTGTGCAATAAGCTTTATAGTTCACTTTTTATTTTCTATCTTCAGCATCTGTACATATCCTGCAGTAAGTACTATATACATCCTTCTGTTCTCTGCCTGCACTTGGCTTTGCAAGATGTATTTCAGTATCATTTAGATGAAGCCTATGGATGACTTTGGCTAGCTTTAGATTACAAGGTTCCTCAATCAAGTGTTTAATTTTTGCACCAAATCTCCTGTAGTTTTTAGAGTTACTCAAAGAGTGATGCAGGGCTGAGTTTTAATTTCAAGGTGTTGTAAATGAAAGCAGCTTTATAATATTACCTTGAAATAATTGCCATGTTTGTGTTGGTCTTCTAAAATTGTGCATGTTTTATAAATTAAATTTTATTTTGAAAGTAATTCCCAATGAAAAAAGGAAGCATTGGAAATCATTCCTAGGTAGCTACTTAGAAGCAGGCTGTGTCAGACTTCAAGATGAATTGATAACCCAGAGTAAGCGAACAAATAGCTCGGGATAGTTAGATGTGTATATCTTTTAGTAAGCTGCTGAAAGAAGTATTGCCTTGCTGAGTGAAGCTAAGCTGGAATGCCTGAGGAGCGATAGATTTCAAACAAAGCCATAATGGAACAGTGCAGTTATTTCAGAATTCAAGTGCAAAGCCCTTTGGGCAGGGACTGTATGTACAGGGCGTCCTCTAAGGTACTATTTCAGTACAAATAATGATAAAAAAATTAACACAGGCATTAGAAAAAACAAAGTGGTTGAAGGAGGCTGAATGCTTGCCTCCTGGCATTAGGGGTATGGGTGGGAAACAGCAGGTGATACGCTGGGAGAATTCGAGCTAAAGAAACTGATGTAGTTGAGTGTATTTTGTGGACTGAAAATTCTAGCTCTAGCCGTCTAATCTGGATAGAAAAAATAAGAAATTAACTGTGAATGGGCAGTGTTCTCATTGGGGAAGTTCAGTCATGTTTCTGATTCCCAAAATATGTATGTTTAGGCAAGTGGGATACAATTAGTGCAGCATGGATTGCAATAACACATCTTCAGTAGAGAGTGAAATCCATTGTTAGTAATGCAAACACATTTCTATTCCACTCTGAACAATTCTATTTCCAGTATACTTTCATGGATGAAGAAAAATGGCTGTGTAGTAGTAGGAAAACTTGTACAGTTTAATAGTAGTGTGTGAGCAGGAAAATTTTCTATAAACTGTTCCAGAGTAAACATAAGTAATTTCCTTTTTGAAACACCCTTAGTAGAATAGCCTGAATGTTTCTTTAAATGTCAGTGGTGCAGCATAGCTGGTAACACTTTCTCCATTGAACCACATACTTAGCACTGAAAGTCTCTTGCCAGTGTAACTGTCCAGCCTGGCTATAATTGTTTTGAGCCCTAATGGATTGCATACGGCCCTGTTCTTTCAGCGAGGCCGAGTGGAAGACTTGTGGAGAAGGCGGCGTGCTGGTAGTGGGTGACTACACATGGGTACTTGGAGCATGAGAGCCTGGGGCTGGCGTGGTTAAACTGACATGGCCTGTGAGATATTCCTGGTTACTCAAATAGGACTGAACTATCAGACTAGAGCATTGAAGTATACTCTGTAAAGAAGTGTTACGGTGCTTATCCAATGCCATCAAGACTCTGGGAGTCTGTCCATTTATTTCTTAAAAGGTGGTGGGCTGGACAATGTGCTTGTGGTCCCTGACAGCACTTGCAGGTAATTGCCCCTGTGTGTCTGTGGTGTGCTGTGGGACTGTATTTCTGAGATCTCACTTGAGCATTTGATTTTCTTTCTGCAGATAAGATTCATGGGATACTTTGCTCTTACCTAGCCTGGTTTCTGTGTGTTTGCTGTGTGAGGTGAAGATGTGGTGATCTTGCTGGGATGTTTTCCTGACCCCTCTGGCTGTGGTTAGAGAAGCAAGAATTACTTTTCCATCTTCCTCTCATCAGATAGTACACAGTGGGTGTCCGTGCATGTCACTTGCTGACTGATACCAGTATTTTACCGGCAGGGTGTGTGTATACATACCTATGTGTGTATATAGTTCCCATCATTCACCAGAAATGTTGCCAGAAATAATTTGAGAGTTAAGTGAAAGAAAAACGATACTTATTTTTGTAATACTATTTCAGGAACGTTCCTTGCTGTTGTGTGTCCTATTCTACTACATAAACATCCATTACTGTTTGAATTAAGTAGTTAGGCCATTGCTTTTCACATATGGAGTAATTTTTAATTCTGAGCTTCTAAAACAAAAGTTATGTCCATGGTTTGAGTGTTATAGGAATTTTGAACTCCTTATAATAATAGATCTTTCATTCTTCTGTTCGTGAGAATGTTGTATTGTTAAAGTTATCACACACTGTGTGTTGAAAGTATGCATCCATGCTTCAAGCATTAACAATCAAGGCAGGCAGGACATGAATTGGACATTTAAGTATTCTGCAAAAAAGAAGGAAATAGACGGTGTGAGTCTGTGATCGAAGAACACCAAGGGTAGATGGAAAGTTGTTTTAGGAGGTCTGGTGCTGAGTCTGCAGCTAGCTGGGAAAAAAAACTAGGTAAGCAGACTGGGTCCAGGATATATAGATTGCAAAGGGAAGATTGTAAAAGGAAATAGATGCACTAGATCAAGGATCCAGAGGTGATTCTTGTAATCATCTGCCTCACTCTCTTCAAATCTACCAGCTTTTGCAGTAAATGAGGCAGGAAGATCCTTTGCCGTGCAACTTTCCTGGAGCAAGTTTGTCTAGAGCCCTGAATTAACCAAGAATTTATAGATAAACAGTGTTTCAGATGTGGCTTTAGATTCTCAGACGTACATGAACAGAGTCAAAGTCTAGGATGGGCATGCAAACTGAACTACAGTATTTTCAAATATCTGCTGTTTGATTTTAGTTCAAAAGTATTAATTTTTCTGTATATACCAAAAACTTTTGTACAAAAGGATGTATATCCTAAGATGCTTGTTCAGGTATATGCAGACTATAGAAATGGACACAGCAATGGAGGAATACACACAGAATCAGGAGGGCATAGGACCATGTGTGCACATATGCACATACAGGTATGAATTCACATACATGTACAAGTGGAAGGTGCATAACTGGGAAACAGCATTGCATGAGTACATAGGTACTTGTGCACTACAATCTCCTTCTTGGCTATATAAGGTGACAGAAAGGCCTGGAGCTGTGCAAACATCATTAAAAGGCACCCACACAGCTGTGGCCATCTCAAGCTGGGGAAGAAAACAATGAATACTGCAAAATACTGTCTGGGAGAACAAAACAGGAGAGTCAACCCATCAAATGGCTGGAACTAAAATAATGCCAGAGTATACCCCAGCCAAAAGCACTGCCAGCAACTCAGTCAGTCACACAGCAAGAGCAGTCATCCACACATCCATATGCTGCAAGAAAAATATCCACCACCTGCCAACTGGCTACTAGCAACCATGACCTGTGTGTGTGTGTGGCCAGTGTGTTGGTGCCAGTGTTGGAAGAGGAGTGGAAAGAAAGGAAACAGCAATAGGAAATCAGAAACAACAGAGGTGAAATGGAATCAGTGCTCCTAGTCAAAACATTTGCTTAATACAAACAGAAGTCTGGAATGTGTACAGTTTGTTTTACAGTGAAAGATCCTGGTCATGTGTGAAACTTCAGCCTTCTTGAGTTGCAGGAGGTCCTGTATGTGTGCAGCACATTTCTCCACTTAGCACACATCAGAGGTCTTGAAAAGGCTGAACAATGCAACAGGTGGCTAATTGGCTTCCATCCTTTCAATTCATATAACATGAAAAAATCTAGTCCAGTGCTGAGAATAGGATGTTCAGTCTTCCCACTGGTATATTAGGCTCTCTGAAGTGCTCTGTGGTCTTAGGTGACTTGTTTGTGTTCTTTGCCTGCCATGTGTGAAATAAGGACAATGATGCATTTCGGCCTCTCGAAGGTACAGGAAGATCAAAAGAATGGATATAAAACTCAAGACTTGTGAAAGATGCCAAGCAGAAGAAAGCTGACTTGTAAATGAAATTCCTGAAGTCTGTCAGTCAGTGACATAATGTAGATTTGGGTGACAAAAGCATTTCATGGCAGTCAAATTTCATTTCCATGGTGATTTCACATCAGTATCTCCTGTGTTAATAGCTTTTAGTATGATACAGTACTTTGTTCTTGTGTCTTACGATTACTGTATGGCATCTCCATACCTAAACTTCTAAAACCAAGTAATTGGAAAAAAAGCAAACTTGACCCCTATAATTTCAGCATTTTCATATTTCACTCTGTATGGCCAATAGCTATTTTTGCCCTATCGTTCTTACCTGTTGCTTTCTGAACAGCTTTCTTTCAGCCTGAATCCTGATGAAAAATGATCAGTAAGTTAACTGCTTATGTGTCCCCCTATAGGAGGTACCCTGTAAATGAGGAGCTCATCTATTCTTACATAAGGTAGTAGGAGTTTTTGAATTAACTTGATTTAATGCTGTGTTGCCTTCAGTCACAACTCTTAGGTTTGTAAAGAACTGTTACCAACCACCGTGCTGGGAATTCTTTTAGCTATGCCAGGTTACATGTGTTGGCTTCTCATCTGTCATAAGACTTGGTGCTTTGTCAGGGATTCAGATCAGGCATAGGCAGGATTTGAAATAAGATCACATCAATCCAGACACCCACCCAGCTGAGTGTGGTTTTGGCCAGAAATTCAATCCAAGATATAAGAATGCAGATAAATTTCTGTTAAAATGGTAAGTACAGTAATTTTTTTCCAAGATATTCAGGTATTTTTAACGAAACATGCACTCCATAAAGTTCCAGGCCAGCAATATACTAAACTTTCTTACCACTGAAATTCTCATCATGGACTAAATATATAACTAATTAGAATTTCTCATTGGGTTGTTTTCTTGTCAATGAGTGTCATTCAAAACTGTAACTATATGCAGGCTGTTGATTTTATGCATCAAGAAAATAGAAGATGAGGCATTTTAGTGGGGATGGCTGGTGTAACTAGATTTGTATGAAAATGCATTTGGTCTTGATTTTTTTTGTCTTCAAATAATATTTCATTTACTTTACTTTTTTCACCATAGTACATCCCATGCTTTACTGGGTGAGTAGAGGCAGTTGTGCATCTGCTTTGCCCGTGTTTTGAGCCTGGCAGATATGAGAAGTCCAATTCAGAAGCAATGTGCTGAAAAGCAAGATATATTAGCGCAGGCTCAGTGCCATGTTCATATGGTTACATGGCTTTTGGATAGAGCTGGATGACATCTGGCTTGTGTGAAGTGTGGTAGAGTAAAATCCCAACTGTCTACACCTATTCATCTGGACATACCCAACATGTGGTTGAAGTAACAAGTTGTAATTCACTGCTTAGTAAACTTGCTTCACCATTTTTAGTTTCTTTTCTGACTTGTGTATTAGCAGGTTACATTCTGTGTTTACACAGTATCTTCATTGCTCTAGCATTCGTCTTATGCCTGTCATTAATATACCTAAAGCACTGTACAAATAAATAACTGTAGCTGCTCAAGATTACTACATTCTCAGAATAAAAACTGGCTTTACATCTACTTGGGAATAGTCATGAAATAATGTTGGTTTGGAAAAGAATTGAGGAGCCATGCCTTTCTAGAGAAGTTTGGATCTCCAGTTTCCTTTATTTCAAAAGAAGTATAACTTTTCAAAAAGCTTCCTACTTGTGTTTTCAGTAAAGACAATAGTCTAAAGAAAAAATCCTTTAAATCATTGCTAGTCAAAACTTGGTCACTAAATTACTAGAAAATGTTTGGAAGAGTTGTAGTTTACTGTGAATTTACAACTTTTGTCTCAATCTGTTTATGATATGGGTATCCCAATGCAGAGAGTTCGTAAAATTGGATTGAGGTTAAATGTTTTAAATTACTTAAGTCCTAAAGCTTCTGTATGAATTTTAAGAAGGCTGGGAGAAAGCATGCTGGTTAAAGTTCAGGTCTTGGTATGATTTATGAATGATTTGCTTCTGTTTTAGGTTATGAGCCTCTCAGTACCTTCATCAGTTTTTCAAGAAAGCCAGGTAAGATGATCTGTTAAGAGATCTTTTACACTTTTGTACTGAGCCTAGAATCATGGTTTGTCTGCTTGACATCAAAACACTTTTCTTGTGAATAAAGCTCTGCCATAAATCACACTTAAAGGAGCAGATCTTAGACTCCCTTTGGAGAATGAGTTGACTAACTTACTCTGAAGTTTGGCTTTGTTCATAACTCCCATAGCTTGAATTCTGAAAAGCCTGCTCTACAAAATCTTCTACTTGGTTTTGCAAAGATTTGCAAAAAGGAGCATAAGGAAGGTGCTAAGCTTATTTCATGTGATGAATGAGCACCTGCCTCTATTTGAATTTTCAAGGTGAGTGGTTGAATTTAAGCTTGCTGTAGTCTTTCTAATACTGCACCACACACTTACCATGGGTTCTTTAAAACAAACAGACAAAACATCATCATTTTTTCACCCTAAACTTTGCTGGTATTATTTTACAAGCATAATCTTGTTTAATACCTGGTAATTAGTGATGATAGCCTTTTTAACTTCTGCAGCTGCCAAAACCACACATTTCTAGCAAAAGAATACCAGGTATCCAGGTAGTAGGCTACAATACCCCTCCAGTTTGCTTCAGCTAAGAAAAATCTCTAACTCATGTAGTTTTGGTTCTTGTTGCTGCTCAGATTTGTGTTGGTGTCTTTATCTCAGTCCTAGAAGCATCTAAAAGGCACAAAGCAGAGAAATGTCCTTTTTTAAGGAGGATCCATGGATCTCAAATCCAAGAAGTGCAGTGGAAGCCACCAGAAATGACATGTCTTTTAATTTACTGTCTTGCTTGTCACATGCCAGTACTCAAAAAGTGGGATGCTATAACTATCTTGGAAACAGACTGCAAACCCTACAGCTGTTGTAACACTGTGAATCCAACCCTCTATTGTAGCTGGCTCCAAGATCATAAAAATAAAAGCCCAAAAGCCCCTTCCACATACTCAACCTTCAGCACAGTTATGCTCTTAAGAAGCTTGGAAGCAGTGCTATCTGTGCTCTGTGCATTGGTACAGGGATTTGGGAGCATGGCATTGGTGCTGGTCTTTGTTTTGCAACTAGTGTGTGGAAGAACTGTCACTTATCTTCTAGATGTTGAATCTTAGCACAGGATAGCATGTCAAACCATGAATAAAGACAGGGTCCCTAACATGTTTAGGATATCTGTGATGCTGGACAACACAGGAGTTAAAGGAACATGTCTTGACAGCAAAGCAGTAGCACTATGACCCATCCTCCTATCATGAGAAGTTTGTGCAAGCTGAGGTGAACTAAGGGTTGAACAAAGGTGGGTCCTTCTGTCCCTAATGACAAGTAGGTCCCTGTTTCAAGCATATCATGTAGAGACATGGAACATGCATAGAACAAAGCTAGCTGCAAATGGCTGTTAATGTCAGCAAACTAAGGGGGTTATGTCATCTTAAATGATTCCAAATCAAGTGTTTTCTAATTACTATGGCTGACCACTTTATGTATGCATTTCATTCCCATGATGAAAGCTTTTTGCCAACAGATTTTCTGAGACCAATTCTAAGGAATGTATAGAGACCAGAGCATCTATCAGTTGAGAGTTCCTACAGGCACAAAATGCATGAAGGAAACCCAAAAGAGTGAAAGCTCAAGACTGACTCTCCCTAATGGTATCCTGCAAGTTGGCCATAGAACCAGGGCACATAACTATCAGCTCTTTCACTGGTCACACAAGCTTGGGTTTTTCTTAATTTTCTGAACTTTTCCAGCTGAATATCAAGCACATTTGTATTTGGAAAAATATGTGCCTTAAATTCGTCTCTGTACTCACTTGGGAAGCTGCAGTCCATCTTTCAAAAAGCACGTTCGTTTTTTTATTCCCCCTAAAACAAGTTTCCATTTTCCAGAATATAGTTCTTTAAACTTTGAGTTGCCCCTTAATTTTTATTTTTAATGGGGAAAACAATTATTTCTCAAATTTAATCCAAAGCAAAATGTTAAAGATAATGCTCTTTGGCTGCAAGTGGTGCTTCCTTTCAGTTTTTCAATGGCCAGAAATGTTGGCTTGTGACTGAGACTAATTTTTCTTGATGTCTTAGAAATGTCATCAACAAAAAAAATGATGCAACCTTAGTTCTGACCTCTTGTCTTCTCCTGTACACACTTAACTCATGCTTTTCCTCTTGTATTTCAAATGGAAAGCTCTCTGCTGTTCATCAGGTTTCACAATAGTCCTCAATTAAAAAAACATCTTTTCCAGGAGCATAAAGAGAACATGTAGCATGGAATGTGAAAGGTGCTTAGAAATGTCGGATTTCAAGGCTGCTGATTAAGAATTTGATTCTGAATTATGTCTTTTGAGAACTTTTCTTTTTGCTCAGATCCTGGAAATTTTCCTACTGCCATACTGGAGACTATGCAGCAGCAAACTGATGGCACACTAAAAGGATTAAGCTTTTGAAAAACTATTTTGCTCTAAAGAAAACCCTCTTAGGAAGTGATGTCCGTTGCTGCCAATGCAAACATTCACCTAGTGGCCTAGTGTCCATGACAGCAATAAAACTTTTTTCCAGAAAAAGCATGACAAACTTGTGAGGAGCATGGTGTGTGGTGAAAGCATGAAGGGCACGCAAGCAAGCCCAGTTATACAAGAAACTACTCAAGCTTAGAAAAAACTTGTTATCAAGGAGTGATATATGGTCACTTCTGTTTATGTTGCTCAAGTGTTTAGAGCACTCGTCTGAACTCACTACCCCATATTGCAGTAACCAGTTCATTACAAGAAACAGCCTCAGCCCTCAAGCTGAAATACAAGCAGGCTAGACAAGTAAACTAGGAGGGTGATGAGCATAAAAACCCTGTCATAAGGGAGGCAGTTGCAGAACTGAGAAGTCATAATCCAAAGGAGAGTGCTGACCTCCCTGAAGTCAATATAGCTTTGTCATCTGATGGTGAAGTGGTAGGATTCATCTGTCCTCTGCTTCCCTGCACAATACCAAACTTGGTCACATGTTTTACTGATAAATTCCTGCCACTGGTGAATTTCCATAAGTGACAATTAATAAATCTTCCTTTGAGGAGAGAGGACACCTAGTGTGTTACTGTCAAACCCTTCCACTGCTGGACTGCTCTTCCAGCCAGCTTGTTCCTGGCTCATTCAGTATCACAGATACTTGAGAAAACTGGTATTGCCTGCTAAAAAGAAACACTTTTCAGAAATAATTTTTGAAGAGTTTCACAGTTTGATTAAAAAAAAAAAAAAAAAAAAAAACTGCAAATATTTTGACAAAGAAAGTATGGTATTTTGAAATGTCACTAGTCTTGTGCCCTGCTGTCCAGTTTCCAAGTAATTAGGCTGGCCACTTAATGCCTGGTTAGTGGCCTTGTTGATGGTATATAGAACCATTAAATTCCTAAGGTCTTAATATCATCAATGCTGTATGGTTAATGTTAAAAGGCCTCCTAAGAATTACATAGTTGGCTGCCCCTGTTCCCTCCATTCCCATGTTTCTGTGTGCATCTTTCAACTATTAATTCACAAATTCATACCTTTTGTAGATGCAACTTGTAGTTTTCCTTCTTGCACATAAGCTACTTGTGCCCTCAGTATCAGCCAGAACACCAATTAGGGTTTGATCTGTGTAGTTCATTACCTGTCCTTCTTTCCTGTAGGATCTGAATCAGTGGGCAAAGCAAGCCTGTGCAAAACAGCTTGTTTAGTAATAGAACAATGCACTAGAGGGAAAGAACTCTCAAACATAAAGCAGTTGGCACCTGAATTGCTGTACTTGCCTTTGTGCTGACACTTGTGCTTATGTGGCTGCACAGGGAGCTGAATCAGGGAACTGGATGAAAATTTCCTTTTGCAGAAGGAGGGGGTTGGTTTTCCAGCTGGATTAGTTCCCTGACCCAAATTACCGTGCAACCACACAAGCATCCCTCTTAGTGGCAGCCCACACTTAGATCAACTTCATTTGCTTGTATTACCTCAGCTTAAGTGGTTGGTGAATGGTGGAAATAGTCATTTTGCAGAATAGTTTTTCCAAAGATCTGTGTTTCTGGAGGACTTATTTCTTGTTTTGTATTAAGCTTGCATCTACTCACCGTATGCCAGTGGTTACTTCCCTGTCTTTGCTCCGCCTTCTGCTCTGGAAATCAAGCCTAGGCACTTGGATTGTATGTACTGGACAGGTGATGACATACTTTAAATAGTTTTTCAAGTGTAAATTATTGAGATCAATTCAGGACTTGGATAAGTAAATTATGAACAACTACAGGCTGTTACTCATGCTGGTGAACTTAAGTGACACTGCCAATCCAGTATGTAAAGGGAGGAAACTCCTTTTTTTTTTCAGAGGTGATCTGAATACATTTCTGCAGAGACTCGTCACTTTGTTAGCTTGAAATTTGTTTGAGTAATGAAGACTGAACTCCAGCAAGGATGTAGTTTCAGACAGAATATGGGACTGTCTCGATACAGATACTGTAGTGTGCATTTAAACACCTATACAGCAGGCTCTTTCCAGAGTAGAACAGGGATATATCTTCACTTAAGCACTGTTAGAGAATACTTCAACTCAAGCTACTCCTAACTAAAGAGTGCTTGAACTTGTAAATGAAAATCACTGAGACCACTCTTACTTATAAGGATTGAATTGTGAATTGTTTGCATTGCAGTAAGAAAATGCAAGGGCCCATGTTTCTGAAAAAGATACCTATTAACTTTAATAAAACTTCACTAGTGCAATAAACTTCGTATTTTTGTTTACATATTAAAAAACAAACAAACAAACTAGTGAAGAACTCTAGCTTCAAGAAAGGCTGTTTCATTAACACCAGTTTACCAGTACAAAGTTTGATTAGGCCGCGTTACACTTGCCTGCTAAGCAGCTATGAGTGCATTGTACGTATTGCTTTGGTGTTGGCATGTATTACGAGCGTTTCTTCCCAGATAGCAATCACACAGCAAAATCCTACTGGTGTGCAGTTGGGTTCTTTTTTTGACAATGTGTTTCATAGATATCAAGTGTTGTGCTGTTTTTCAATGTTACAAGAAAAATTCTGATTTGGGCAAAGGGGAGCATGCCATCTACATGGAATTAAGAATGTATTTTTATACAATGGCTGAGTTAATGGTTTGGTCTATTAGACTTACAGTAACATACACTCAGGGTGTAAATTAATACAGGAAAAAATACAACTGAAATTGCTATAGAGAAGAAAACTTTTCCTAATACTACTGGGCTAATTTTCTTATGAATATGTTGTGGTAAAGGCTGGTAGAGAGGTGGCTTCAGGCAAGAAGAAAACAGATTGCGAGCTATGTGGGAAAACAGAGGCTCGAGATAGCAGGAATGCATGTGCACATTTGGCGCTGTAAGAACTAAATTGTCTGGACACTTATCAGGGGTCTCATAAATGGATTACATTGTGAAATTACTTGGCATGGGTTTAAAAGTTGCATATTTTAAAAAGTTCATTAAAACCTATTGTATGGGAAGTTATGAAGGCTGCCATTAAATTTCAATAGCTAAATGTGGAGCATGGGATTAGGCAAGGACTATTTTGTAAATGCAGGCTGGGCAGGCTATTGGTTGTTTTACCAACAAACCCATAGGATTCGTGCTGTATGAGAAAGAAGGAAAAGAATTAAAGATGGGGAAAAAAGTTAGATAAAATAACTTGACTTCCCTTAGAGTAACAGATCTCAATCCTTTCCACACTGACTGTACACCATAGTAGACAAATGTAACACATAGCTTTTATACCAAAATGTGTATCCATTACTCTTGAAGTGTTTTTCAAGGGATGAGAGTCATTTTATCTCTAAATTATTAAAGGGGAAGCTAAGGCAGAAAACATTGACAAAAATTGTCTATGGTCAGCGTACAGGCAGCTGGCTTCTCAGAGGACATCACTGTGGCCCCAGTCCATTGTTCAAGACAGGGCCACACTGACAAAAAACAAAACAACAACAACAAAAAAAACACTAACCCACAAATACAAAAATAGTTATTTCAGTACTTTCTCTCCTTTGCTGTAAAGAATAAGAATCCTCTTGACATCTGTTCGTACCCTGCTGGAGTTCCATTATCCTGTAGAACTCAACTCAGCCCCGATATCCTTTTGTCTGTTACAACATAAATGGTCAATGACCACACACTGTCAAGCCTGGAATTTCACTTGTGAATGAATGTACGCCATTCTTTGCAGTTGTCACTTCACAGCTACTCAGCTGGGATAGCTTCCATGGCCTCCGTCCTGCAGCCGTGGGTGACTGCTTGGGCAGATCTCATCCAGATATATCACAAACTAAAAATGGTGTCACTTGGAGCTGTGAAACAGTACTCGTTTGGTCATTCTGGTTTGAGATTTTGCCAATTAAACAGGATGGTGAAGACATGCTCACTGAAAAGGCAAAAAGTACCGATACTGCCTGGCAAGCAGGATTTGACAAATTACTGTCTGTGTGGTATGTCCTATAGGTTTCAGTTGCAATCCAGGCCTCATTGTCTTAGATGCTGGAGCTGGACAAGAGAGTCTGTTTTCATGGCTTAATAAAGTGCTATGCAGATACTCCCAGACTGTCTGAATGATGATGCTCTTTCCAACATGGGTTAATTAGATTGGTTCTGCATTGCATGTTTTCTCTGGGATAGCTTGTGTAAGTTCTGCACTGAGGATATAGCATGGGAGCAAGAGCCTCCACAACACAATATTCTTACGTGCAAAGCAATATTTCCTCTTCTGAACGTTTCTCACTTTTCTCCATATATAGTTATCTCCCATAATTACTATTCTTTCCTGTATAAATTCGATGTTTTTAAAAGATGAACATAAGTGTTATCTTCAGGCTGCAGAGGTGGATGCAAAATGCAGGATTAAATTTAAATCTCTTTAAAATATATTTTTTTAAAAAATATCATTGTCTGGAATTGGTATGGAGAAAATCAAGGCAGATTTCAAAAGATCCACAAAGTTACAGCCTGACACATTTCAAGGCCTGGAGGAACCATCTAATTTGACTTTCATTCCAACAAAGTCCAATGAATTTATTTCAGTTGGTTTTGGACTGAATCAGTGCGATTCAACCTCAGGCTACTATAAAAATCCAAGCTTTAACAGAAAGCCACAGAGTTCAGACTTGGTCGAAGGATTGGAGCTTCCTCAAAATTTGAGCATGTGTTCAGTCAGTAAGATCTGATCTTGTTTCCACTGATGTGCAAAGAAACAGTCAACTTCTGTGTTTTCCATTATTATTTCTATTAATGTTCTTAATAGAAAATAAAAGCGTGCCCACTTTCTGTCCTTAGCTCCAGTTTGTCCCATCCTTAACAGTTCTAGAATCAAAAGATATAAGCATCTGTGGAAAACTAAAAGCCATGGGGAAAATCTTTCTATTGCCCATTATGTTTTGTTTAAAAAACAGAATTTTTGGATGGAAGCATTCCTGGCTGTAGCCAAGCAATGACAGGCCATCAATATTTATTTAGAAGTGGCATCAAAAAGACAAGGAGGATCAAATGTCACAATGTATTTGTCACAAATAAATATCACTTCAATTTCAAGCTATTATTTCTTCCTTTCTCTGGAATGAATGCTTGTGAAGGGAAATAATGAAAGACTGGTGAGCAAAGGATCCAACTGCAACTACTCAAAGGAATGAAGTCTAACTAATGATTACTAGGCTGAGATTCAGATTCTGTCCTGAGATGGATTTTGTTGCTTATTTAAATTTTTATTTTCCTTTTATCTGGATAGGTTACTGGGCTGAATAGGTGTAAACACAAACTGAGTAAAATTCACTGCCTGTGCCTAATGGTCAGAAGTGTGGGGTCTCAAAATAGTTCTTTTGCTTATTATTAATAGTGTGTAAACATGAAGGTGTCTGAAACAACCTTAGCCCTTACTCGATAGTGTGTTTAGATGCAGTCAATCAAAGATCTTACCTGCTGGAGCAGCTCATGAACCAAAGTGCTGCAGTGCTAAGGATGGGGTCTGAGAAATTAAGTGTTAAGGCTAGTGACAGAATTTGGACAATTCCCAACCATACTGTGGCTCACCTTGTCATTTAGTAGTTTTCTGCATGCTTTGTACCCTCAAAGTCATTTCAAAAAGTGTTTTGAAATTACATTTACTATATTAGAAAAAAAAGGAGTGCATTCCTGGCACTCCTGCCCATGGACTTTATAGTACTAGGCATATCACTTTCTGTGCTCTCTGGACAGCACTTTGCCTGCAGAGCATCCGTCATACATCTTGCCTTTGTTGTCGTGTACTTGAAATCAACAAATTTCACTTCAGCTTTTTTGAATAAACAAATTCCTGTGATGTTGTTCTCTTCCTGTATCCTTGTCGAGAAAAGTAGCCTGTAGTTGAGCTTCTTACTTATCACCATATTTTAGGAAGAAGTATAGTTGCCTTTTATTTCTTATGAGATGTTAAAATACACAAAATAAGTAGCTAGCAAGGATAAGATCTAGATGCTGGGATTGTAGGCAGGAGAGGATATTTTATGTTAGTAAAGGGCTTCTTATGTTAGCAGTCAAAGGCAGCTGAACCAGAGCACACAGAACTAAGGTGCACGCTTCTTAAATGTGGAAATAGTTCCTGAAGGGAAATATTTAAATGGGATTCTAGGGAAAGGAACGTGAGTAAACACTGGATGCTGTTCTGAAAGGGACAGTCTCGTTTGTCCTGAAATGCTGGCCAGCAGTGGCAGTCAGTGGTGTAACTGCATGGACAGTTGAGTTAGCAGGGGGTCAGTAGAGTTAATGTGGTTCTTGGCGCTTCTGAGAACCCAGCGCCTGTTTGTAGTGATTGGTGCTCTACAGATGTACAGAACAGTCTCTCTTCCAAAAAACGTAGTTTAACCCAGACATTCAAAAGTAAACAAGTAGAGAGTGAATCTTTGAATGTTTATTTTACAGTATTATCAAATACTAGCTACTTTTTGGGGATGTTACAATAACTTGATTTATAGGATGCAAACTGAAACTCTGTGGGCTAGAAAGGAACTTAAGAAACTTTCCAACTTAATTATATTTGCATAAGAAATGTTTCATCTCAGCAGCAGCTCTAGTAACTTTATAGAGGGAATGGAGATGTTTCTTATGGGACGTGCTTCCAAATAACTCCTCTCAAAGCATACCCACGCTCACTGACTCTGAAGAAAGCATGTGGAGAAATCCTTCCATGGATGCTTGCAGCATATAATTTGATGTGTAGGTTACACAGTATTGCAGAACAAACACAACAGATTCAGCTAGGGTGACAAAGTATTACAATTAGTTCAAAACCTTTGTAAGTAGCAGGCTGCCTGGCATCATTTTTCCGGAGTCCACCAAATGCTCTGACTCCAAATCCTTCTCACATAGCACTATGGATCACTTCTCAGAGGTTGTATCAGATCTTCCTGAGTGTACCAAGGTGGGACAGGAAGATTCCTCAGGATGCGAGGAAGTAATTGTGAAGAGGAACACTTAGCGACTTGATCCAGAGAAGGAAACAGGGACCTGTCCAAAATGAGGCAATTGCACTAGAGCAGCTGCATTTCTGCACAGTACTGTGTCCAAAACAAGTAACTGCCATTTTGGCCTAATTATTTTTATCCCATGAAAGTGCTAGTATTTTTCTACAGAAAACAGCAGCTTTTTGAATTGTACCACCTTATGTTAAAAGCTTTTCTAAAAAGAAAAAGGAAAAACAAAAACATTTTTAGTTAGGAGACTTCCATTACAAATAAAGTGGTTAAAGCATAGAAGCACAGCAATTGATACTTTTGTGTACAAAATACAGGAGTACTGTATGTAGCTGCCAAATTGTGTAATCAGAACTGTCTGACAAAAACACCAATTTCCTCTTCCTCAGCCATTACAGTTAAGTGATCAAAACAGAAAACTGTGCTTTTCTTGATGTGAAACTTGGTACCTAGTGATAATAGCAGAGGATTTATTTTCCATGATTTAAACAAATGAGGTTGGCTCCCAAACCTGCAGTTAACAGTTGACAGATTTATCTTGGTGGACAAATTTTTACTTAGGAAATGGAAACCATCATAAATGCCTTGCAGGGGCACTGCTTAAACAAAACAGATTCTTCAAAAGGAGTATAGGTGATGCCAATAATCACTTTGAGTCAAACAAATACAAAAAAAAAAAAAAAGAAGTTTTCCTCCAGAAGACTTAACAGAATACACAGTTGAGGTAGTTGTTAAAAGCCCATGCGTTTCAGTTGGTAAGCTGTCAGCTGGTACAGAGACTTGGGGCCACGGGAACCAGGAACCAGCCATCATGGAAAATCTAGGCTAAGTTATATGGTAGGTAGCTTATGGATATATATGCAGCTTAACACATGTACCTCAGTAAGTGAGATGGAAAACTGCATTACTCAAGGATTCTGTGTACTCAGCCACATTGGAGGATGGTGAAAAGAGAAGTGATCTGCATGTAGTGAGTACCCAGGACAGATTACGAGCTGTTTCTCTGCATCTGGCCAACAAGCACCACATCTGTATCTAGAAACTCTAATCACCCAATACGTAAATCAGATAAATCTGTATTACCATGTAAATGAATTATCATTAAAATATGACCTGGCCATAGATCTTCTGTAGAAGAGGTAGCTTCCCATAGTGCATTCTGTTCATTCTCAATAATGCAGTCTGATTGCTCTGAGATAATTATCAGCCCCTGTTTTATGTTCACCAGGTGGTTATCAAATGACTAATAATCTTTCACTGTTTTGTAAGAGCATAGTTGTTCTAGGTGAGGAAAGTATTATGTTGGGCCCTTTTGTGATCTGCTAACCTGAGACTCCATACTTGGGTAAAGTGATAATGGTTTTGTGGCTTTAGCTAAAATGGTGCCTGTCAAACTGTGAGCGAGGAAAAAACTGCAAATTATATGTCTTAGTACAAGGAAGCATCAGGGGAGATTTAGTAAACTGTGCTGCACAGGAGTTCAAGCTAGTTTAAAATCTATATGAAGCATCTCTGCATTACAGTGGGTTTTGAAGCCAGACACCAAAAAATCAAGCCAACTGTATATTGTAGCAGACCTTTACAGATATAGAACAACATCAGTCCCACTGCAGTCATTGAAAGCTCAAAACAGTCATCACCTGTGAAAATAAAGTGGGTAAGGAGGATTGGGTTGTACGCCTCCAGAACGAAAACCACTCACGCATAGTCACCAAGATGTTGGCAGCTAGTAGCAGGAGTGAGATTCAATAGAAAACCATGTAGTTAGGCTGATGTTTATGGTGTGGGAAGCACTGGAATCACCCTCTGCCAAAACCTGTTGTTTCTAATACTGAGCTTTCAGAATGTTTCATGCAAACAAAGTGGCAAAGGGCCATCCTCTGGGTGCTGTGGCAGAAGGAATGGTACAGCTCATGCCTGCACCCCTTTGCTCTCTTCCTCCCACAGCCGTACATCCTGCCTTGAAGTGTGAGCAGGAAGCAGCCCCTGGCTGTAGAATTCCCATACCGCGCCCAGGCATTGCTGGAGACAGTGACCAGTTAGCATGAGCCAAAATCGTGCCAGGGAGCACCCTGATATTCCAATAGGAGGAATGGTTGCATGCCAGTGCTTCAGCTTGTGCCCTAGCCATGCTTGGTTTGCTAGCACAGAGGTGGTTTCATTATGCCCATGAGTTAACCAGGTAAATATGTTCTAACAATATGGTGAGGGTGTCAAAAATAACTCTCTTCATTTTTACTCGTCTCTAAAGCTATATGTTCATCTGGCTATAAGGCAGAAGCAAATTGCTTTGGTAAGATTGTGAAGGCAGTGGAATAAATATTTGGAAGCTGTATTAAAAGCACAGCAGAAGGCCCAAGGAAAGTGTGCTGCATTGCCGGTGTTGAGATATTAACTTGAATTTGTAATGTAATAACTCAAAGGTATCAGTATATTCTAACGGCTGGGTAAGCTCCCAGTCCAACAGGATTCTGAGTTTCCGTACCCAGCTCACAAGCTAACCGTGGACCTCTCAGTTGGTAAAGCAGGGCTGATGAGATTGGCAAACCATTTTAAATTTTGCCACTGAGAGGCTTGTAAAGTGCTAACTAGTGTTAGCTGCTGCAAATGCCTGCGGTGTACTTTGCCTCTGTGATCACTGATTGGAGTTGCAAAAGAAACAGCTGCCTGCTGGATGAAGATATGAACTGTGCTGAGAGTCATTTGCGGCTGCAGGCATTTGTAAAGCGTTAAGGGACACAATTTCAATGGATTGCAGTGGGCTTTTCACCACATAACTCCCTTTGATTGCAATGGGAACTGACTACTTTTGAAGGCTAAGTTGTGTCAGCATAGCACAATGATGAGGCTTTCATCTCAGACATTTGCATGGCAATGATTTATTTCTTCCATCAAGTCTTCTAAATCATAGAAAAACTGAATAATAGACTGCAATAAAAAATATACCCAGGGACATAATACGTACTGAGTAAGCAGGCAATGAAAAAAGGCATGTGTGTTAATTTTGCAGACAAAAATCTCTTCCTAGCAGCCTGATTCTCAAGGCTGGGACTCCGTAAAACCTCCTGCTACATCATTTTTGAGAAGGAAGTATTACATTCACAATCAGCCCTACCTGCTAGGCCGCAGAGAAACCAGAGGTTAATTATATTTTCAGATCCATATTCTTTAGGCACAAAACCAGTTGGTTTTTGATGAAAACCAGTCCGTTTTTGATGCAAGGGAAGAAGAGCCTGTCTGAATAAGCTCCTTTGGAATAGCTGGCGTTTCAGATGTTTGGAGGGAATACAAGCCCAGAAAACACACCACTATATGTGTGCTCTCCACTCCCAGTATCCATCAGAAATGAGGCTTGGTTGCTGTACTGCACTTAACTTGATGCCACTGACTGCTTAATCCTTTTGCACTTGTATACAGCAGGTGCATACAGTGTAATACTTCATCGAAAGCTTCAGCTTTCTTTGAAAATATAGGTTTTAAACAGCTAAAATTAGGATACTGCCGTTCAGCCTGACCTTACATAGAAAACCCCACAGGTCAGCATCAGTGTCCCTTAAAAGTGCTGACCTGTGGATGGGTGGGGCCTGGCTGATGGCTGGGTTTATATTCCTGGGTTTGTGGTAAAGCCTTGTATGTGACTGTAATCAGATTACCTCTTTCTGTTTTAATTTGAGCTTATTTCTATCTGATGAAGTTTCTTATCTGCCACGTGTTAGACAGTAGCACCATGGGTACAGAAGATCTGCTTAGTATGTGGACCATGCTTTGACTGCTGGAGCTCTGGTCTCTGAACGTGTAGGTACTGGGTTCATACAAGCACCAGAAGCCCCATTCCTTTACTGTAGGTAATGTTATGCTGCTATGAAACCCATATGGGTAATGGAGCACCCAAAGAACTGTGTTGTGTTGTTTTTGTTGTTGTTTGTCTGTTTGTTTTTTCCTTTAAGGCGTTCCACACAAGAAACACTATTTTTACAGGGTTCTGATTCCTAGTGACCTTGTTAGCGGGTACAGACTTGAGCAAAGTGTGAGCTGGGAATAACTGATTCCTGAGCAGAAGTTGTCATGGCTTATTTGCCACAAACCATCTGTTTTGGGCTGCTCCATTAGTATTCTTTCCCTGGGCCTGGCTCACTGTCACAACAGGCACGGGTTACACTGGCTGCGTTGATACAGCTTACATGTAAGTCAAAGATGACTCCTAAAAATGACAAAGCTGGGAGCAGACTCAAAGCTACAACTACAAAACTAGCATGAGCCAAGAAACATTCGTCTCTTTTCCCCATTTTTTAAAATTCAGAGCCTACTTATTTTTTCCTTTTCTTTCTTTTTTTTTTTTTTTTATTTTTTAATCTGGGAGAATGGACAAATATATTGCTTGTAGTACATAAGGAATTTCATACTGCTTATGTAGCTAACCACCTAAATATTACATGTCATCTTTTGCATGGAAATGGCCTTTATGGAGTTCATTGCATTAATTATTTTCTCATAGCTATAATTTACTCCTTACAAATTTGTGATTTCTGCATGACTTATTTTGAAATATAATGAGAAATATGATTATAAACTGATTTATGTTGTGGCTCAGCCTAACTGGCAGTCAACTTCCCTCTGGTCAGTTCCATTTTTATTCTTTCAGTCTTTTGATCAGAATTCATTTAAACCATTTTAGAATTTTCAATTGGTTATTTTTATGTTAGGCAAAAGAAGGCTGCAAATAATATAAACTATTGCCTTAAAAAAAAATCATTTTAGCATCATCTTTGACCTTGAAGTTTTATTGAAATTCTGTTGCAAACTCTTCAACATCCTCTTAAATTTGGAAACTCATTTTTGATGACATGCACCTCCTATGCTATGGAACTTTCCCCCCCTACTCTTCCAGAATACCTAATGCATCTCATCCCAGCTAAGAGGTTTGTAGCATGGTCTCATTCCAGTCTGATGTGATTGTTAACTGGATGCACTGACTTCATTACCTTCATGATCTTTCCAATGAAGTCAGTGGAATATATCCTTGATTTGTATACATTTGTCTTTTTTCAATGACAGTGGCATTACATTGATTTTTACCAGCTGATCTGATTTTAAAAATGTTCTTTTTACCAATGTAAAGCTGCTCTGTGATCCTAATCTTGCACATAAAAACATTTAAAAACAGAGCCAGATCTTCCAATGTGGAATTGGTGGTAAAGTATGTGATACTGTAGGGGGGCTCTGTGCAGCCAGGCATTGAGAAGATGAGCTTTTTTTCAACACATGTAGTCTGCTTTTTCTGTCCACCTTCACTTCTACCAATCCCAGAATCACTGTTTTGGCTCCCCATTCACACACTTAGCTCACAGTTAACAGTTTTAACCTCTATTCTTGTTAAATTTAGCATCCACGTAAGCAATTCATCATTGCTTGTCTATGAAGACCATAGGTGCTGGGGCACAAAGCTGAGGAAAGCAGGGCATTGGAAATAGGACAATTTAATTCCTGTGCTGAGGCACAAACTCAGACCATCAGCACTCAGGATGCGTAGCTGCAGCTTAGGCTTTAACAGCATTTTGGCAGCATGGTCTAATTACCCTATGGATCTAAACATAGAGCTGAGCAAGATTTGGGAATAGAGTTGGCAATTCAGTTGGACATTAACATTTTGAGTTCTGTTAGCTAGGTTAAATTGAAGTTTTGGGGAATATCATCTCTTAGGGGTGGGGTCAGGTCCTCTACAAGACAGGTGGAGTTCAATTTTCCCTTCCCCCATCTCCAGTCTTACACAGTCTTGTACAGGTGGCTATGATCAAAACTTTTTGCCATCCTCTGAAGCATTTGATATAGGTCACAGCTGAATGTGGAATTCTGTGCCCAATGGACCAGTGACCTCTTTCACTGCAGCTAACTGCTGCTTACAAAAGACATGGCAGTGATGGCAAGGAGCAGGCTATCAGCCAGTACGTGGCCCTTCTGATTGGGCCATCTCCCCAGGCAGGGGGCTGCAAGGTAATTGGTGCTGGAAGAAACCAGGTCAGGGTGTGTGAGGTTTTGAAATGAATGTTAGGAAGGGCTGTTCTAAGGTTAAATTTTACTAGAATATTGACATCTGGAGGTTTCCAACCCACCATTTAAACAAGAGCAAAACAGCAAAATCAAAAGCCAGCCAGTTTAGCTTGGAGGGAAGCATTCAAAGCAGAAATTAAAGTAACCACAAGACAGAATTGCCAGTATTCAAAGAGAGAAATGAGATACTGCAATGGCGAAAGGAAGTGTCCAAATGTTCTATAGCAGTACTATTATTTTTCAATTATTTTGTGGTATAAGATGTTCAGGTCTAATGGCTTGCTTTACCAAATTTGGGTGATTTCGATTCTAGTCCTAAAATCACTTATAGGTATCATTTTTATGCGAATACTAAGTTTATGTGGTATAAGTGCTGTTGCTTTAAATCTGTGAAGTTCCCTGAATGTAGTAAGTACAGAGGTGCTGCAGTGTTGACCTCTCACTTTACATGGTTTAGAATATGTCCATCTGCAATTCTATTCCAATCATTAAGGACAATATTGTTTCCGTTAAAGTCCATGGGAGAGATTCTGTGAATTCACTGCATTGTGACTTTAGCTGCAATCTGAACAGGAAAGCATCTGCAAAATGTACTGGAATTTTCCACTGTGAATAAGGGAACATTTCACACATCTCCGAGCTTTTTGTGAAATTTAAGGTAGATACCTCTTTTCAGGGAATCCTGTTAGAGTAGCTATGCAGCTGTGAAAGAAAATCTTTTTTAAATGATAGCAAAGGGAAATATCATTCGCCAAGTGAATATTTATCATGTGTAATGTGTTGCCTCAGTCCGGTCTTAGTCTTGTCAGTTGATAGCAGAAAAGTGTACAGCTACCTGAGAACCTGTGCTCTATTCATGAAGGACCGTGATGTTAAAGTATTCTGCCCTTGCAGACTTCAATGGTATAAGCAACTTGAGTGCCTAGTAAGGTCCCAGTCTCAGGATTATCAGGAGAGAGTAATTCAGGCTGGTTTGGTGCAGCCCAATCAAAGTGACTCCCACAAAAACACAGAAATGACTGCCTGACTATAAAAAATATACTTGCTGTGTGGGGAATGGCCACTGAATTCCAGGGGCCTCAACTCCCATTGCAGCCAAGGGACTCTTGGTTTTTAACCCAAGGAGTTCCCTGGTCAGGTTTTGGTCTGGACGTTAGCCTCAGGACTGGGTTCTTTACAGTGGCTGACTCTATAGATTGTGGTACTAATAGCCCCAGTGTGCTTGACGCTGTAACTGATTATTTTGTTCCTTGGAAGAGCAATAAAAATAGAATTGCCAAATTAAAATGGCACAACACAAAGAAACACAAATTAATTTCATATTTGCCTTATTTGTTTTGGAAAATGTTTTGCCAGATCAACCCAAACTAGAGGGGGTTTCACTGTTTCACACTTTAGAGACAATAAATGCTTTTAAAAAGTGTGCTTTTTGCATCTCAGTACATCTTCAACGTTGAAAACAGTGCAGACAAGATGCTTCTAGTTTGAGTAAATTCCTAAAAGTTAGACTTGACTTTGAAGGAGCTAATGTTCTTTTGTGTGTTTTTTGTTTTTTTTTTTCCATGGTGCTTTTAGAGCAGATAGCTGAACACCAAATTCAATTAAGTGAAGCCAGAACCGCTGTCATCTTTATTCAGCACTCCCTACAGCTGAAGGGAAAGGCCAGAACACATTTCTTTTTACCCTACGGTGGCGGAAAGACCATAATTCAACAAGGAAAACAGAATTAGAAGCCGAGCAAACTGTAGATAGACAGTTTGCATTTCTGCTCCACTTAGCATAACTTGGGTGTAGAACTGAGTGTCCTTGTGGCTTAATTGTCTTTGCAAGTACTTACGTGACTCCAGTTGCCTGTAACTGATTTACGTGGTTTTCAAGATGCCTATGATTTAGATCTTTCTTAATTTTACAGATGTTGGGAAGCAGGAACACAGAGGAATAACTTTTTTGAAAGTAACTGGGATTTAAACTGCCTTCCTGGGTAGTTCTGGTTAGAGGTGTCTGTTAAGGGACTGATTTCCTAAGCTTCAGTGGTAGCTACCTTTCCACAGAACTGAAGGATCAGTACTTCTGAAAATGTAGGTCTATCTGAGTTCTCAAGGTCACTCAGTTGGCACCAGCAGCAGTAAACAGGTTTGCTTTGAAGACCCCCCTCAGATCAAACTCGCCCACTTTGCCATTTTGTAAATGTTGATAAATCCTGCCAACGTGGAGTCTCGGAAATCTAACAGCATGGATATACACCCAGATCAGAAGGCCCTAAAACCATTCATTTTCAAGTGTGTGCGCTCAGAAGCAACCGAAGAAGTCTGACTCTGAGCTTAGGTGTAGATTTATTATTATGGGTGACTTAAAATTCCAGCAAAAAAGCTTGCAAAACCAGGGTGTTAGTATCAACAGTGGAAAAAGTACTTCTTACAGGTTCCTGGAGCAGGAGCACTAGCCTAGAGATTTCAGTCTTGGAAAAAACATGTAAATTTTTTAGCTGGTTTCATGAACTTTTATAGCAATGGACAACTTACACTGTGGAAGTTGTGCTGAGTTGCTGGGAAATGCTAGTCAGGCAGCACGTCATTTGAGCATGGTAGAAGTTCATCATTGAGCCTGAGCTGTAGAAAACAGTCCTTTATTTGTGTTTTCCTCTTCCCTATTTCCAAAGTATTATGAATTAGGGAGTAACAAAATGTTGCTTTGGATATTGACTCTCGCTACAGCCCCTGTCTTTCCTGTCACACCTTCTCAAGTCTCTGAGCAGATCTGTGTCTAAAAGTATACTTCCATGATAAAGTGTAACTGCACTGAGAGTTGGCTTCTCAAGAAATGAGTACCTTACCTTTTGAAAAATATTTCAGAGCTTGCTTGAAGTATTCAGTGATATGTTTACGCTGGGGAAAAGAGGTCCTAGTCCACCTGATAACATTTATGGAGTGATTCCAGCCAGTGACAGTCTGGTTAAGTGATAGAAATCCTGGTTTCAGAGTCTCTTTTACTGAAATGATTGGGCCTTACTTTGCTGTGTTTCAGGGAATTAAGTGATGAAATGCAGGTGTGCATGGACGTTATCTGTGTCATGCCACTTAGATTTTGAGGACCTGTAACAATCAGTTTTCTTTTTCCTGCCCTGTGACAGCAAGTGCTAAAAGAATAGCAAGCCTTGAAATGCCATCTGGGAAATCTTAACTGTAAACAATTATGCATATTTTCCCTCAAACTGGAAAGAATTTGCTGTTTGTTTGTACTTCATTTAAAATCTGTAGTGTTTTGTTATTGTTTTGTTTTAATAAACATTTCAAGGGAGGGTCCTTCCACATTTTATTTCTCTCCATGTCATTCTCTTCCCTGCCAGAACCTCCCAGAAGGCACTGAACATAAAACAAAGAAAAAATAAAAAAAAAATAACGCCATGGTCCATCTACCTTCATTTTGGCTGCAGCAAGCGGTCCTTCACAGCACTATGTCTAGGGATATGAGCTTAACAGGAACATCAAATTCTCTCAGAAGCATTGTGCCTGAACTTCTGGTGCCCTGGTGATGGTATATTGTTTAGGGAGCTTTCGTTTGTTAAGGTGCATTAAGTTAAACTTGTTGTGATGCACTCAAATGGAATGGGTGCCTGCTAAGTCTAGACAGTGACAGTGCAGGTCTTTTACAAAATAACAACCTCATTCCCTTTTTTTTTTTTTTTTTTCAGTGTGTATAAAGGGCACTGTGTGCTGATGTAGCTAATCCATGCATCAGGCTTTCAAAGGATGCTGGAGCCACGCGCACCCTAACGCAGCATAAAGAATCGGCAAAGTTCTGGGAGTGCAGGTTTGTTGTTGTTGTTAGTTGTTTATACTGAGGAGAGCTTTAGCTGCATCTGAACAAGCCTGGGATGGGTTTGCACAATTCCTAGAGGGAGGAGAAGGCCACACAGAGGTCTGTGCTCTGTACCCTGAGCTGTGTATCGATTGCACAGTACTGACAGAGAAGAGCAGCAGCATTCAAAGTGGAGTGGCAGGATAAGAGGGAAAAAAACACGCCTGCCCAGACTGGGAGTTTGCTGATAGAGAACATCAGGAAACTGGTGTTTGCAGGTGTATTCCACTGCACTCCTTGTACAGATGAGCCATCTGCCACATTCAGGCTCTTTAGGCTGTATAAACTAAAGGAGATTTTGTGAGGTTTGAGCTGGAGCAATCGGGTTTTATCTTCTCCTCTTGCAACCACGCTGTCTGCTTTTATGGCCATCTGTGTTTCTCTCATCACTTCCTTATATTGGTCCAGGTCCAGTAGAGAAGAACCCAAACCCAAACCAAAGAGGCACAACCTCAGCAGTGAGCTTGGAGCACAGTGTCTTGGCCCAACTGCTGCTGCTGCAGGCGCAGCCCTAACCCTGGAACTGGGATGAGGCTCAGATCCCCGGCCAATCCCAAATCCTGGATTGTATGGTTTTACCTCAGTTACCCTTTTGCGAAAAGAAATTCTTTTGAATTAGCTGATCCTAGTAGCTGTGTTTTCTGACCAGTATTGTTGAGACTGTACTGTTTTCATCCCCAGCAGCCCTGGAGGGCAGAACAGTACTGTTATCTCAATTTCATTACTGGGGAAACAAGCGTATGTAAAGGAAATGTGTGCATGTCTTTGCGTGCAGCAAAGCAAGGAATTGCAGAAACATTTCCTAGCACTTGATTGCATGTTGTTTCTAGCTGAATTAATGCTGAATTTCTTTTAAATGCATATGTCCTGATCCTGGAGTTCATGCACAGAGTAGGGGTTATTTTGAAGTGTGAAGTGGAGCGATGTGCTGTGTGGCCACAGCTGATAAGAGCTGTGTGACCAAGCAGCCGTCTGGTTCAGAAGGGCTCAGACTGCAGAAATCAACTCTCATAGCCTAGTTTTGCCATTTTGCAGTGAATGTCTTTAAGCTGAGTTACTGATACTAGTCCAAAGCTAGAATTATCTGAAAGCTGATACCATCTGTAGATGGTTTGTCTTTGTCTATTTTTCTTTTCTTTTTCAAATGGGGTTCAATGCAGCTTGACAAACCAGACAAATCTCAATGTCTTTTGATTGTCATAAATCTCACAGTAACTTTTTGCTCTTCAATCCTGCTGAAATCTCATTTCTTCTAAACAGCTTGTGTATGGAGATGAGCTGGAAAATAGCTCAGAAAGCAGAAACTTGGGTTTGTCCTAAGTCTTTCATCTAAACTGTCCCTTTGTGTGGGGATGGCAGCAGGCACGCAAACAGGAGTGTTCAGGTTCTGTGCCGAGCACTGTCTGCAGCAGCAACTCCATGCGTACAGGTAGAAAGAGACAGACACGTTAGGAAATGCTTAGAGGGTGCTGTCCTCTGGTATTGCAGTGCCTCTCCGTGTCAGTCATCACAGACCGGCTCACATTCTCGCAGCTTGCTTAGGGACTGAAATGAGAAGGAAGAAAACAACAGAGGCAGTAAAAAGGCACATGGAATGCCTGGCAGAAGGCAGTCCATTCCTCATACTTGATTATTTTTTTAAGAACAGATTTGGGATCAAAGCGTCTTTTGGAAACAGATGGCATTGACTGCTGTTGGAGAGAGCCTACTGGACTAGTTTGACCCCAGGCTGCTCCACTGTGTCAGTGCCAGTGCTCTTGGGGAAAAAACAGAGAAGGAAATGTGATCGTGGGAGAAAGGGATCTTTTGAGATAGTCCGGCGGAAGGACACTGGGCCGGATGTCGGGAGATAGTGCTTCTATTCCCAGCTCTGCTCTTCACCTTCTCCTGACCTGGAACAAACTTCTTTGTTACGAGGATTCTTACGTGCGTACAACTCTTAGCATTACAGGGCTTCCATATCACTTGACAATACCGTGAAATAATACATTTTGATTTCAACCTGACATTGGCTCTTCTCAGGCCAATTCCCACCTCTTTTTGTTGTAGTTGTTCAGCCAGAAAATTAGAGAATAAAACTTAAACCAAAAAGGGATGATGTAGCTCCAAGAACAACTTCCAAGATCTCATGAAAATGTTTATCCTTTAATCAAAATTCAAGTAACATAACAGTATTGTTGCTATCCTATATCACCACAGTTTATTATAACAATAATTTAGTCACTTAAAAAAAATACCAAAAAACTTCTGGGCTGACATTTCAGTTCTCTGCCAGAAAGGAAACTACAGAATTGTATTCAAAACAAAACAAAACAAAAAAACTACAGCAATATCAAAATGTGTTTTTCATCTGGTGCCATAGCAAATGTGTGGAAAATTTACAGGACCATTTACTGCTATGGTCAACAATTTTTTGTGGTCAAATATTATGGGATGTTAGGAATATCTTTTATGATTAAGGAGTCTGTTATTTTCCATTTGCTGTGCTGTTTGCTGGTACCGAACTAGGATAGGACGGGAGTATTGTAATGTAAAGCAATACGAACCCAAACTGCAGCATCTTATCATAGACACAGAAAGAACAGGAACAGGATCTATCTTACCAAATAGTTCTTCCATTTTCCAAAATCTTTCCTCTGCTTTCTGACCCTTGCTTCCTGTTCCTTGCTAAGGACATACGCTAGCCCTGCGGAAGGCACTGAGTTATGTCACAGGTGCAGGCAGGCAGTGATTTCACCATAATGCTCCTATGCAGAATAGCAGAAGTCTGGCACATGAGAACACACAAGTGGCTGGCAGTCAGGTTTCCATTACAACGAAGATATAGGTAAGCATTCAGTCTGTCCCAGAATATGCTGAGAAGCTGCAGTGACAGTGGGCATTAGGTGAAATGTATTATGACTATCAAAGCAAAACCAGGCAAAATTATGACAGCATGTTGTTTGGCACCATCTAAATAATCACAGAACGTTTCAGCATTATAGCAGTTATCTTAAGCAGAAAAGCTTTTTTTGAGCTGGTGTGACGTTTCTTAGCTGCCTGTGGAACATGGAACTGGGACCATAAATTCAATTTTAAAAATAAACAATTGCAAGGTACTGAAACTGTGCAAGGTAACTAGGCGTGCAAGTATGGAATTGAAAACCAAGAAGATCTTATGTACAGTAACTTCTTGTCTGACATTGATTCCCAGTAGGCAAGTTATCTAGTGAACAAATTCATCAGTTCAGTAGGCAGTCATCAAATCATTTTGCCCATTTCCCTCCAACAAAAGACAGAAAATAATCACTGACAAGGATTTTCTTGTAAAACTGTCAGACTGACCAGCAGCACAGAGCCCTGATTTAAACACAGTCTTTACCTGCTTGCAAGGACACCGTGACTGTTCCAATTCGTGTTAGCAGGGAAATTGGCATCAAGATGTTTTACACTAGCAGAGACTAAAGACATGTGGATTCTATTTGTCCAGCAATTGTGAATAATAAACTAAATAACAATTTAGTAGGTAATTTATGGACAAAAAAGAAGAGACGCATTTGCCAAAACTATTACTCTCATAGTTTAAATCCGCAGATAGTTTAGTTGCTATTTCCTAGCTTTTCTGTGATGCTTTATGCCAGCAGTTCCTAAATGTGGTTCTGGACCACTCACTGGTGGTCCATAAGACAATGAGAAATGGCTGTGTAGCTGGTTTCTGAAACTACATCACCTTTGTTATGTTTCCAGCAAAAATTTAAATGGGAAGGGTGAGGTTGAGAGAAATTCTTAGGGTTGATGGTGACAAAAACTTCAGGAGACCACTGTACTAGAAAATACGTGACCTTTTACAAGACTGGTGTATAGTTTGTTTTGAAGGTTTTGTGCATTGCAAAGCCGTGTTTAGGATTCAAGTGTGTTCTGGGCTGAGTTGTCCTCCAACCTCTGCAGGTCTGGCTGGTGCATTGCCCTTGCTGGGGTCACGCTGGGAAGCCTCAGCTGCAGGAACCACACGTTCTGAAGAAATGGGGTTCTGCATTTCTGGCACTGATTGCCCACCATTGGAGAAAGAACTGGATGACACTTAATGTAGAGGGCTAATTACTCAAAACTTTGAGGTTGAAGAGGGGAAAAAGAGAATCCTATTTTGGCAAGTAATTCTGTGGCAGATACATCCCACAGACAGTTTATGCCCTGAAGCTTGGTCTGATTACTGCAGTCATTATCTCTGCCTAGCATGGCTAAAGATGTGAACGGTCATAAAATGATCCAAGCCTTTCATTAGCACTCAGCCACAGTTAATCTCACTCTGTGACCTTTTGGGGTGGTGAGTTTTAACAGGTCAGCTTCATGCTGTTCAGAAACTTTTCCATTTCTGGCTTCTAAAATTTCCTGCCCTTTAGTGTCAGCAACTGTTTCCATGTTTGGGATCAACAGGGAGGATGGAGCGATCAGTGTACTGGGAAGAAATGGGTTTCAAAATGTGAACCACTGATGTTTAGAGGAGTGCAACTGCCACTTCTCAGTGTTGCTGAAGGTACGGAGCATGACTGCATTATTTGATAATAAAGCAAGATGCTGCTTGGCTCTAACAAAACTGTCCATAGAGCTATGGACCTATTTTGCTACCTGCTTTCTAGGTGTTGCACGTTTAAGTTTATAGGACTGCCACTTTATTCAAAGGGCATGTTTTGAGGGTAATGTGCTGTATTCTGAAAGACTGTATCTTTCCTTAGTGGTTTAATCTGAAGGAAAATTTCACAGAAAAAATACGTATTTCTTTCTTGTATTCGGAGGGGAAAAAGATAAAAACATATCTTAAGGACATTCTCCTGCAACTTAGTCAACGTGTTCATTAATACCAGGAGGGGAATGGAGATAGTAGCTATTTTCAGAGATACAAATGAGTTACCTAATGTGTTCACTGCACCTCTTCCTAGAAAGAGAAGGGGTGAGTAAGAAGGCTGTTACTGTGGCAAGACTGTCCAAACTGCATAGTCTGTAAGCTCAGGCAAAATGGCTTTACCTTGCCTGAGAGCATGTAATGCTACAACTCTGGTGCTAGCTGATTGCTGTCAAAATTTTAGTACTAGAAAATTCCATTCAGCTTTGCTGAGCTGAAAGCCTTTGAGTTTTATTTTATTTTATTTTATTTTATTTTATTTTATTTTATTTTATTTTATTTTATTTTATTTTATTTTATTTTATTTTATTTTATTTTATTTTATTTTATTTTTTTGAATCTTCATCAGCTTGTATGGGTGGTCTAATAGGCACTGAGGGGACAGAGCACATACACCACTGCAGCCATGTTTTCCGTCAAACATGAAAAGCATCCTGTTGGATAGCGTAACTTTCCACACCTTAGCTGGCCTTGTCTACACTGGAAACCAGCACAGAAAAATTGGCGTGGGTATTATTCCCCTAGAGCTTTGCATAGGTTTGTGCATGGGAAGGAAGGAGGGAAATCTATGCTCATGGATGTCTCTTGGAAAGTCCCTGCAGGAGAATTTATCCCTGTGGTCTATTGTCTGCTGTAAGTTACTCCCTTGTTGCCATTTGCCACCAAGTTCTCAAGCATTTGAAGTTTGTAGGCCCTATAAAAATAAAATTAGACTGCTTATTTTACTGTATCTGTATTTTACTGCTAGATCCTGTTTAAGCATGGCAGATAAAAGGAATAACTTACACTGGTAGTCTTCAAAACTTTCTAAAATTGGAAGCCACTTCTGACTTATCATGAGTGCAGCAACAAAATGACCCTGTACAACAGCTTAAACCAGAAAATGAACAAAGTTTTTTTTTCATTAAAAAAAGGAAATGCACTGAATTAATGATTAATCATTCCATTGGTATTTATTTTCATCATAGACAGGGACTACCTTGTGCCAAGAGGAGTAGGGCCATGAAAAAGGACAGGGTCTTTTTCTTAAAAATTACTGTTTAAAATTTGTCTACATGGAATCATTTCTGAATAAATTGTAAATGTAAAGTTCAGTAGCTATTGCAGAAAAAAATCCACGGGGAATTCCTTTTTCTGAATCCATATATTTTTCTGAGAGTTTATGTAAATTTTATTCTTGCTGTGTAATCAGAAGGGCAGGAAAAAGTCCCTGTGATTTTTCTTTTCTCTAGGTCGCTGCTCACATGTTTGTGGATCCCCAGAGTTTTCTCTTCACTTGTTTGGAGTGATTCTCAGTCATCTCCTTTTACATATATATATTTTTTTTCAGCGTCCTAATGGCATGTCAGCTGTTGCAAATGCTTTGGCTTCACTTATAACATGTCCTAGATATTTCTTTTTTTTTTTTTTTTTTTTTTTTTTTTTTTTTTTTTTTCCAGAAGAACTTTAGAAATAAAAGGTTGCTGAACTCAAACTGATCTAAGAATTTGATTTAAATTCATTCCATTTAATCCCTGGTACTTTCCTAGGGCATTTATTTTCAAAGGCATTTAGATATCTGCCAGTATTTTTGCTAGTTTCCAGCTGTCACATCCATATAAGAAGATAGAAATTGCATGGTTTTGTAATTTAATTATAGATTTGGGATTACCAAATTTTGTTTAAACTATGGATAAAGTTGCTGCCTTGTCAGCTTTGACTTTAGTCTTTTAGAGGCATTTCTTGACTTGAGTGCTACTGTCAATGCATGTTAACCGAGTCTTCTTTTTTTCTTCTTTGTTACCGCTTTTCTTCACTAAAGAACCCAGGGAGCCTGTCTCTAAAAATTATTTGAAATGGCTGTACCCACAGAAAACTCCATAAGTATTCTAAAAAAAAGTGTTTGTCAAAATTCCCCAAAGATTTCTGATTCTCTGCACAGTCACAAGAGCTAGCATGTATTCCTGCCATTATTTGGTTTTAGGTAAGCTGAAGAACTTAGTTGAAGACAATTACCAAAAAAAAAATACGAGGTTTGGCTGCTTTGTGCTGAAGTGCTGAATCATAGGGAATCAATGAGACAATATTGGTCGATAATTTAGACAACATGCTTGGTATACCAATGGGCTAGCTTTCACAGAGATTCTTACGTGCATCTCCAGATGACCCAACTGTAAGCAGGACATGCAGGCTAATGTTTCGAAGATGAACTCCATCACTTCTTTGTGCACCGTTGGGTGTGGAAACATATATTAATCGCATTAGCCGATTAAATTTTCTAGATTTGGAATAAGCTTAGTTTTCCTGATTATGTCGGGTATGTGAAAATATTTAAATTGAATATCTGCATTAATAATTTGACCATTCTAAGAACTGGGTCAGTGGCTTTTGGCCACAGTTTGCCATTTCTTCTGATGCGCAGCATCCCTAGCAGTAGGATGATAGTACTAAGTAGGATGAGAAGGGAAAGAGTCATGGTTTGAATCCCAGATATACCTGGAGGTCTCGTTTTCTTTCATAAAGCATTGCAGTCCCATGTAGTTTCTGAAATTAAGCATGGTCTCATTTTCAACGTAGAGTAGAATAGTTCAGCCGGAAGGGACCTTCAAAGATCAACTAGTCAAGAGATTTGGATAGATGAAACTGTGATAGTATTGCAAGTCCTAGTAGAGGATCAGTACGTAGATACCTGCCTTTTCACTGGTACAGTTTTTTTGCAAATGTTTTTCAATGCCAAACCTGCCATTCATTATGATGACAGCAGCAGGTAACTGTTGCTAGGTCTGTTGTTACCTTTGAACACCTTCAGAGCAAAAGATACCGGAGCATATACATTCATCTTTTACTCCACAGAAGTAAATTGAAAACTTCTCAGAAGACTGTAGGAAAACAATAAAAACAATATTTCATGTTGAACATGCTCTATATATCTGAGTAAACATGTAAGTTACGTGAAAGAATACTTTTTCAGCCAACATATGTTAGTGTTCTACAGCTTGTGCTGAATTGCAATTTCTTATAGTTTTTGTGGGGCTGGTACTTACTAGCTGTGCCTTTAAATGAGTAAGCCTAGGCAATCTGAAAAAAAATCTTACGGGATGATGCACTATTTTGCAAAGCATTAAACCAGTAAGAAGACTGGTGGTGCCTTTCCAAGTATCCATCTTCTTAACTGCTTATCCATCTTTGAAGGGAGGAGCAGGAAAGGAAGGAAGATCCTTAACTACTATAAGTTGTGTGACTATGAACATTTGAATCATTTGAGAATATGAAACTGTGTATTGCAGATCAGATGGCAAAGTAAAATGGGTACATTTTGAGTGTATGCAGAGTACAACACTGAACTTCAGATGAGTTTAGGGCTACAGGTCACACTGGTTCAAATTTCAGTTTGAGCTGCTTTTCAGCTTGCTGAAAAATCTGGCTAAATTAAAGCAAAATATGGAATAATGCATTAAATTTGTGACTTCCAAGTTTTCCTGCGGTTTCCATAATTTGTGGTATTGCAGTATGCACAAAAGCAACAGAGCAGTCTTGGAATGAGAAGGCTGTGTGCTTCCGCCTTTGCCTGCCTGAAAATTTCTTGGATTTTCATCTAGGTTCTGGTAATGGGGCTTTTCAAAGTTCATATATAACCATTTGTGGGCAAGATGAGAACCATTCTTTGTGCTTTGCTTGGTAAGTCTTCAAACGAGAGATCCTAGTTCATTTGGTGCATTTCTGAAGGCTTCATCTGTGAAAAATATGCTTAGGAGAACTTGCCTTACAGCATGAGAAAACAAAATGACAAACATGAAGTTGCTTTTCGCATTCTGCTGTTAATCATGTGTTGGGGTTGGGAGTGTAATGGGAAGAATAGCTGCTTCTACTCTTCCTGCATTAATGGGTGCAGGAGCAATACCTTTGCTTTCTGGAATACAAGAAAGCATAGAGAAAGAATGAGGTAAACATTATTATCTTAGATCATTCCAAATGCCTAAATTCAGGATTTTAATGACTTTGAGTGACAGATTGCATCTAGGCCATTGTGTTTATTAGCTGAACTTAAATGTAAGTCATTTCACAAATCCTATTGGTAGGATCTATTTTGAATGTGTATTGAATGTGTATTAATTTTTTTTTTAGACTCAGTAGTGCTTCTGGCCTCTACAGATCCTGCAGCAGTTTGTTTCACTACTGAATTATGTACTATATAGAACTATGTCCTTGGTAGACATTGGTTTAGTCCTCTACAGACTTAAAATTTAGGGGGAAGGGCTCTTTTTTTTTTTTTTTTTTTTTTTGTGTGTGTTCTAAAATACAATGCTAATTCCATGTTTGCCTCCTCCACATTATTTGTGATTTTATAGACTTCTAGCATGTGTCTCCTCAGTCATATTTTTTCCATCCTGAAAAGTCCTGGTCTGTTTATTCTCTTATCTTCTGTAGTGGAAGTTGCACAATAGCTCTCACCATCCTTGTAAGGCTGTTGGTACCTGTTTTGGGATGTACTTGAATCTTTCATAGGATACTCTGGTACTGGATCATAGGATACATAGAGTACACTATATCCCTTCATAGGAAAGCTACCACTGGCTTGGCTTCAAGCTCTAAACCTGGATCTTAAAATCCTCAGAAGAAAAAAACAAACAAACAAACACAAACAAACAAACAAACATCCTAGGATATGTTGTTAAGTACTTAATGATGTTTCTTACCTAACTAGACAGTGGATTAGTGTCACACATCTAGATCCTCAGCAATAGTAAAATGGGGAATTTTATTAAACTATCTTACTCTGACCTTTGTGGGAATGCGGCATGACTCTCCCGGGGGGATCTGGGTTGTTCTACTTAATATTAGCTGTGGGGTGATTTTATGTCAGGTTTTAAAAATATGTAAGATAGAAAATGGTTTTAGCTAATGCGTATTTGCAGAAATTGTGTTACTAACCACCTGCTTCTGCTTCATATCCAAAGATTTTCTGTCTTATTCTCAAAAAAATCTCTCATTTAAACACAAATGTCTTTAAAATATTGAACTGCTTGGCTTTCAGCACTTTTAGAAGATATTATTTTTCTCCTTGTCTTTTATTGCCTGAATTCAGCCCTTGTTAATATTAAAACAAATATCTTGGCACCAAACACAGTCTCCCTGATCCCTGTTTTTTGTTAGCCACTGTTTGAAAACCTTGTTAGCTTAGTGTTGGGCACTCATTAAACTTCCAGCTTACACAAGGTGCCTCCCAGCTCTGACAGATTCTGCGCTGCGGCGTTTATATGCGTGAGCATGTGTTAGTGTGTGTTTGAGTGTGTGACTTACTGACCTGTACACCAGGCCAATAAAACCGTAAAAGAAATGCGCCCTCGCTTCCCCCCGGCAAGTCCGGGGTGTAATTCCTCCCTTCCCTCTGTGGTGTGCAGAATCCAGCAGTGACCCCATACAGGGCTCCATTCTGCTCCCAAACAATGGGCTGCTGTTCATGCCATATTATCATGTACTACCTTAGCAGTGGAAACTCCTCATTACTAAGTTAATCAAATATTTTTCTTCCTTCCCTCAAAATTTGTCACAACAAAAAGATGCATGCCTTTGCATTCAGAATGATCAATATCTCTACTTACATATGCAGGTGGTCGCATGTTCTTTGTTTTATTTTGTTTTCATTTTTTTGTAGTTTTTTTTAGCAGCGCTGCAGGCAGCACAGGAGACGAAGGGGATTCTGTTTTTCCAAAGGTTGGACTTGGATATGCCAATGATTGCCTGGCTTGCATATGTGGAAAAACACCGTCAAACAGCACAGCGGCTCTTTATTTTTTAATTACTACGTGACGTTTAAATGTTTTAGTTTAATTACATATCCCTTCTCCCAACACTTGCCTGCTGTTCTGAGAAGGAAAAGAAAAAAAGGAAAAAGAAAAAAAGTCCTTAGAGACCAATGAAACGAGTAAAGACACTTCCGTGCAATGCATCAGAACAAAAGGGAGAGCTTAAAATGCTTTCGTCCAGCTCTGTCTTCCAAGGTCCTTCGACCAAACAGGTTCCATTGTAGCAAAAGGAAAGCATCAGGAATTTGAAATATGTGCACACAGGTCCTCTGTTTCAGTGTAAATCAGCAGTGATGTCAGCGCTGCTGTGCTGATTTACACCAGCTGGTGTAGCTACCTGTTGCCTCGGTGGGGTTGTAGTGTCATACACCTGCTGAGAGACAGCCTGGGACACATCTCGGGTATTAGTTCAGGCACAGAACACTGTTCTGATTCTGCTGTATCTGGTATGAATTAGGAATTAGTCCCACAAAATTAAGGGAGCTTGTAATAATATAAGGGAGGGTTAAATTGGGCTCCTTCGATATCTGCTAACTTGCTTGGCCTCTGAATTTATTCCCTTTGCTATTCGTCTCTCAGTAGCTGCTTGTACTGCTAAATATCAATATTTACATCAGGATATGTTGCCTTTAAACCCAATGGCTGATTATTTTTCGTGGTTTGTGCTTGAGCTGAGATTCAAGGTAATGAGGGTTTTTCCTTCCCTCTTACCTCCTCATGCTGAGGAGGTTCAGCTGGTTTCAGCTGAAAATTAAAACTAAAACAAACAAACAAACAAAAAACAACTAGATTTTGATGGATAAGTTCAAGAAGAAATTCTGAAATGCCTAAGACTCGGTCTGTTCTTTTCAGGATAACTCTGTCTCCAAAATAATGCCAGTTCTGGCCCTTTTGGGGAGGGGCTGTGGCAGATGAGCTGTGGCTGGCCTAGCCCTGAGGCCTAAGCTCTGGCGCCCTTGCCTGTGGCCTGCTGGTGCAGCATGGGGCAGGGCCGGCCCAGGTCCCATGCGCCCATTTCACAGCCTAGCACCAATGTCCTCTAAAATCAGCCTTGGGTTTTGCCAGCAGATCTCCATATGTGTTTGCTGGCTTACCTGCTGGTTGAAACTCCACTTTAACTGAGGTAACCTAGATTAAATTCTGTGTCAAAGCATGACACAGATCAATAGCAAGGCTTACTTTAAATGTTACCTCAAAATGTTACCTCATAATCTTGATGAAATGGTCCTTCCAGGAAAGCATTAGTGAGCCAGGACAAGGCCAGATCTTGCACGAATGAAATTCTCTTTCCATGTGCTGATATGGCTGCATGTTTAGTTGCCATAATTCGTAAGAGATGGGCATCCAGATGGATCATATTTTCTTTAATCACTTGGTGAAATCAATGAAAGTGCTTTCTACTAAGAGAAAAGGTTGCCCAGCTTATTTCTAGGAGGCATTATTTTTGTTCTTTATAGTTTTTTTTTGTTAAATTAATATAAAATACAGGTTATACTGAGTGATCTTGCACAGCTCTCTGGATGCATCGTATTTCTGTGGAATTGAATAGCCTCATCTTTTTCATGTATGTCAAGGTGTCTCTTTCAATCTCAGTTATATGAAATTTCATTTCAAGCTATTTAAAATATCCTGCTTTTCTGGAAGCAGAGAAGTATATAACAGTTTGACACCACTGAACCCAAGTAGCTCAAAGCTAAAGAACATTTTCATTTTTATTTATTTATTTATTTATTTATTTATTTTTGCATTTAATCTAATTTTTAGGACTCTCAAAGTTCAGTGTTAGGTTTACAAGTTCCTGACTTATGATTTTAGCAGGCTTGATTTGCCAGCCATAGAGCAGCCTTTGAAAATGCGTTTTAATTCTGTGAAATAATTGAGTCTTCAGAAAATGTTGTTCCAGGGAAACCTTCAGAGATTGGAAATAAAGCTGTTTATACAGAATATTTGAATTTGACTAAATCAGCAAGTTATGAGAAAGACCACTTTGTTGGAGTACTTCTGGTTTGGTCTACTTAGTAGTACTACTTTTGACTTGAAATCCATCACTGTCTTTCTGAAACATCGGTCACATTTGGAAAAATACATTTTCATTAGCCTTCCCACTTTTGAACGATGTTGCTCTTCCTCTGGAGCTTACTGTCTGTAGAGAGCAGAAAGCAGATGTTTGTCTCAGCAGCTGAGATGTGCGTTGCTGCCACTGAAATGTGAGGGGAATGTTGCTACTAACGTCAGTGGCACCTGATTGTAAACAAGTAAGTGCATTCTCCTCACTATCTGCTTTATCCATTTGTTATGCTAACAGAAATTATTCTAGTGTATGTCACCAGCAGGAAGAAATTAGTTTTTACAGATTTTCTGCAAGTTAGACTGTTTTCCAAACAGAGAGAGGAAAATAAGGGAAGTTGGGGCAGGGATTTCCTCTTTCCTGTTTTAGCAATGACATAGAACAAAGCAGACTCCATCATCACTGCACCTCAGGTGCTAGTATTTGTTGTCACAGGAGGAGTGTGAGTATGTGCCATGTGTGACCTGACCTGGTGGCAGCACCCTGTGTCCCAGAAATGGAGCCTGTCTATTGAATACTCCCTACAACTGAAACTTTGTGAACGTAATGATCAATCTGCACTGGTTCCCTCAGAGAAACGAAGAGGGTGGCTTTCAGAAGAGGTCTTTGGGACATCTTTTTGTATGTATGCAAACCGTGTCTTATTTTCAGTGGAGCTGAGGAGATTGAGGGTTCTGTCTAACCCAAATGGAATAAACTCTAAGAACGTAGATAATGGATTTTATTCCCTTTTGTTCACTTTGTAGTAAATTCTTGCACAGCGGTAATACAAGTATAGAAAAATGCCATACACATCCCAATCAAGGAAGTTCACCTTGGAGACTATATTAGACTTCTGTGTATTTCTGTATTAGTATGGAGATGAGCTAGATAACTCAGTAACTTTTCCCATCTTCGATTTATATTTTTTGTTCCCAGAAATTCTGTAAAAGTGCTGGAAGATGTCCCTCTTATTTGAGCCCATTCTGTACTCTGTTCTTGGGTTTCAGGAAGGAATACGAAGAAGATACCATCTTTGTGTTTCTCTGTTTTTTTGTGTGACATACCTGAGACTAATTAAAAGACAGTAAATTGCAGTTTATACAGAAGATGCAACATCTGTTCACAAAGTATGATTTTCTCTCTTCTGCCTCGCACCATTGGTTTACCATCCTGTCTTTCCTGTTGGAAACTGAAGAGGTGAATGATAAAAACTGGGCTTTGTCCAGTTTGCAACAGTTCAATATGTTCCTCTCATGAGATTTAGCTTGAAGTGCTTGGTTGCATCTCTTTTCCCCACTCATGCTGGTTCAATATCCTGTCTATTTTAAAATAAGTTTTGCAACATACAAACCAGATGTTTCTGAGACTGGAGAGGAGATCTGTAGTGGAGTTTGAGCATGTGACTCCTGTCCTTCCCCCACTGTGGTGAGTAAGGACAAATAAACATCACCAGAGTGCAAAAGACTGGGCATTTTTAGCCCTGTAACTTTCAGCAGCTTTCTCTTGAACACCTCCTGAGTTTGTTCCTTTGCTTCATCTGCTGTCTTGCTAGTTGTCCCTTCTTCTGCAACAGCATGCGATCACTTGTTGTACATGCAACTGGTGGTGGCAGTTGACCAAATAAGAACGTGAGCTATTGCTTCCTTGCATAGTACAGCTTGTTCCCCTCTTGTAGCCAGAAGGCTGGGTTAAGGGGTTCATAAGGCAGGATTAGGGACTGTCCCTAATGTATCCCCTTACCTCTCTTGCTGTCCCCTTGCTTGTGCCTTCATCATCTTCTGGGCCCTTCCCACGTGCCGGTGGTTCCAGGTGCACCTGCAGTGTAAGCCTCTTTACCTTCCAAGACATGTTCCCACAGTAACTTCTGTTTCTAGCAGAGTCAGATGAAACAGGCAAGTGTACATGTATTTTGTGTGAGAGTCTGAATGTGTGAAAAATGCTTGTTTCAGTTCCAAATAGCTTTTTTTTTTTGTTTGTTTTGTTTTGTTTTGTTTTTTAATCTGAAAAAGAACAGGTTAGACAGAATTGATTTGTCTTTTTACATTAACTTCCTTTCTTCCAATGTGGGAAATGCATAAACAAATGAAGGAAAAGCAGAAAGTAATAAATAAAAATTGTTGGCTGCAGCTGAAGTTCCACAGAGAAAATGTATTCAATTGAAAAGTCATTTTCCATCAGTAAAACTTTGAAGCCAAAAGTGTCAAACAGCCTTTTCAGCACATTCTCCTTTTCAGCAGTCATCCAACAGAGGCGATGTGATTGCAGGCCAAGGGGAAGGTGGGCTTCAGCCCAGTGGCTCAGGCTGCGTAACCATTTTTCAAATGATTTCTAATTATTAGAGGCATCTCTTATGGGATCATTTGATGAAGCCTGATGTTGTCTGACCTTCACAGAACATAGTACTCTGGTAATTGTACTAGTGTTTTATTATTTTTCAATAAGGAAATTGTTGTTTATAGTTCACAAATAAGTTATCATCTTGACCTTTTCATCTGCCACTCATACACTCCCTCGAGTGGCCTATGTTATGAATTACATTTACTCAACAGGGCTGTTTGGTTTGTCTGGATATAATTTAGCTGGTATTTTGAAGCACCTCAATACTGCCTAAAACAGCAAAGTTTTACTGTGAAATTGTGAATGTTGGAGTTGTCTTTAGCTGAGAACTTGCTGGGTAGAAACAGCAGGAATGGAAAGGGTTGCCGCCTTGTTTCCCTGTCCATGGAGTTGCTGTCTTGACCATGTGTCACCCACGGATCAACTTATGTGGTTCTTCCTAATCAATGTGGCTTAGCAGTGACATAATTCATGTAACTCTTTCACTTGAACATATCTCTGTATTAGAGGTTGGTGCCAGTTCTATGTAAAACTCTGAATTCCTGTGTTCATATTTTGTTTACCAAATTATCGGTATGACATCTGTGAGGATACCCTCTCTGCTTCTTTAAAACTGCAGTGGGAAGTACATCAACAAGGTTTGGGAATGTTCTTGGCTGACACTTACAGGGGAAGACACAGAGGAATGTTCCAGCCATTACTGATTTTCTTTTTCAAAGTGCTTTGTGTTTGGTACTAAATCTTTGTGGAGTGCTGTTCCCTGATGGAAATGTCATATGTATGACTGATGGAAATGTCGTGAGTATGGCCCTTGGACATCTCTGACAAGTATCATATTCTAGCTCTCCTTTTCATGTTATTGCTAACACCATTTTAAGGGGCCAGATTTGGGAGACATATTTCTTCTGTCCCAAATATTCATGTTGTTAGTGAAAGATGTTTAGAACAGTGATTTTTAAAGGGTATGATCCTGTAATCTTCTGAATCAGCTAGATGCCTGATTTTCTATCTTTGACCAGGCTATCCGATTAATTGTAGGAGAAAGTTTCAAAGTCTCACTGCCTGACTCTGACCCTCACAGGTGTTTGGAAGCACTAGCTGCTTGGTTTTCTCTGTATAACTGCCAGCAGGTGTTTGCTGTTGTCATTATCATTTGTGCTGCAGTAGCATTTAGAACTGTTCCTCATGAACCATTACACAGTACTCTACAGAACAAGATTTCAGCTCCCAAATCTTAGAGTGTGCCTGCCTATAGTCAAAGGTGTGGCTGCAATTTGTGTGAACATCAGTACCTGAGCTGAAAGCTAGGTAGTTTGGTACCAGCATAGCTCTTCATGCAGCAGCTGAAGCATAGAGAGAGGAGGTGACATCTGCGAGATCATTTAAAGACCCATAATCTAGGGTGGGGGGTGTAACCAAACTGCTGAGCTTCTCTCTAGTGCTCTGCCTACCAAGCTACATACATACTGTCTGCTAATTCTACTAGGATCAGATTCTTCAGTGATAAAAACTTAAACCCAGCTGCATTTGATTTTCACTACAGCTTTTGACAAGGGTATTTCCCCTGTGTGGCATCCAAAGAACAGAAGATCCCAGTATGTAGACACCATTAGCACTGGGGGGTGTCTCGGGGGGTGTTGATCTGCAATCAACAGGGCTGGCTTCTAGCATAATGATTTCCTGATAATTGGCCCATGACTGGAAGTGGCAGGGCATACTAATATTCGCCAGAGCCAAAGGGAGTGATGGATATTATGGACCTTCTGTCAGTTGATAATATCCTCACTGCTGCATGTGTCGGAAGAAGACAAAGGCCTGCTCTTCCCTGGGGTTTCTCACATGGCAGAGGGAATGCCTGGCAGTTTTACATGGACTTAGTTATTCAGCAGTGGAAGCTGTGATCATGAGCTGGCTTCATCTGGTTTCAATCAGCCGTTTCTCTCTCTCTGCTGAATGTTCCTATGTTCATGGAATATTTTTCCAACTGCCAAATGTGTTCCTTTGGCATTACCTTTCCAGCCCGCAGCAGAAGGATTGCAGGAAAAAAAAAAAAAAAAAAAAAAAAAAAGTGGCTTCATCAAAGTAGGAGTTTGAATCAATAAGGCGTTATCAACGCTATGGATAGCTTTTTTGGCTGCCCTGGCAGCTAACTTGTTCTACTTCTCTTGCGGGGAAGTGCATCTTAACCTTTCCCAGCTCTAGCCTCAGTGAAACTTAAAACGATCAGATCGGTATCTTCAGAGTCCTTAGCTAGCTAATATGATTCTATCTTGCTGGTGTGGAGTTAAAGGGTGTTTGAATGAAGAATGGAGTAGTGTTCTTCCAAGATATCATATTATAACTTTGCTTTGGGGGAGATTTTCTTTTAAGCAAGTAACAGTTGTGATGGAAAATAACCTCTCCTTTATCCTTCTTATTCTTCTGTCACCAAGAATTTAAGCAAATCTGTTCTTCATCGCATCCAGCTAAAGTCACAAGCAGATTTCAGAATCACTGCATGTGTCAATAATCAAACAATATAGAGGCCAGGGGGCTGGTTTAACTTTAGCAGTTTTGTGCTGGGATTATTAAAATGCATGGTGATGTGTTTCAAGAATGGGAATATCAAAGCGCCCTCTTTTATGTGGAGGAAGCAATAGCACATGTGAGAACACTCTAACTAAAAACTGCATTTTAAATAAAAACATTTCCAATATAAAGGCAGATTAATCTGCATGTGTCTGCTGCAGGGTCCCGTACTGACTCCAGGAAATAAGCGTGCTAAGTGGATCACTTTTAACTTAGAAACAGAAGAGCAAGATGATGTCAGTGTCCTCTGGCAGATCTAAAAAGAAACTAATGGCTATTTCAAGGAATTAAAATGAGGACCTATATGTGTGTTACGTATATATCTCTTCCTTTAGGTGAGGACTACTTTAATTTGTTTTGAAGAAATGGCATTCAAGAGCTGTTCCGTGTGGCCTGATCACTAGAGAGGGCCAGAGATGCACATTACATTAATGGGGTTCCACCAGCAAGATGCAAAGGGACTTGTCTTTTAATTGAGTGGAGTCATTTTCCAGTGGAGGTCAGGTGGTCCTGTATTGAGTTGCCTAAAAAAGCCCAAGAGAACGCCATCAAAATACCTTTTGTGTCTCTGCCCACGATAATGTTAACAAAAGCTTTCTTAGTCTGGGTAGATTGTTTAGATCAGCTTCACAAGTATCTTTCATTACTTCAAGGCAGCCATGACAGAGACAATTGTCTAAGGTTTAAACATCTCTGACTAAGAGCTAGAGGGAAGTGCCATCAACTTCAGGTGGTTGCTATAGAGGGCCAAAAGAAACTAGATATACAGCTGAGCTAAATTATAGCAAATTTAACTATTGCAAGCTAGATGAACAAAGACATTAGGCTTCAAAGACACTGCACCGTGCAAAATCAAGAGTCCACAGCTAAGAGCGCTCACAATTCTTAATCTCATAGCTGTCTGTGCAAACCTCATCACCAGTATTTCAAATGATAGATCTAGAATCATTTTCAGTTCTAAGGTAAGTTCACAAATTTTGCTTCAGGTCCTTAGCTTTAGAGATATTCCTTGTTAAGTTAAAAAAAAAAATACAGTAGAAGATGGTGGGAATAAAATGAATTGATTGAAAGTTAAGGTGGGAGTTGGAAGTAGCATCAGCTGCAGGGGCTGGCATGCAGCTGCAGTGCAGTAATGGCTGGGGAAGGCCTCCTCCTGACATCGGGCAGCTGTTCTGTCTCAGGGAGCTGGTGGAATAAAGCAGAGCAGAAAGTGCTTTCCTTAAAGCACAGGTGGCAAAAGCATCATCCAGAGCTTGCTGAGTGCAAGCCAAAAGCATACTTTGTTCTGTGGAGCAGATATTAACTCTGATCAAGGCCTTAATGAAAATGCATGTGCAGACACTTGCCCTGACTGGAGTGTCATTGCTACGGAGTGAGTTTGGATGACCAGCACCTCATCATGTCCCTAGCAGTGAGCAACAGCCACTTCACAAAGCCATACCTACAAAACTGGTCCTTCCTTCTGCACGTGTTCTCTTGCTTCTGTACTCCCTGTTGCTCCAGTAAGTTGTCTGGGAACGTGTCTTGCTGTTTTTGGTATGTCAGTAAGCTGAGCATTGTGTGATTCTTTCTGCCTGATGTATTTCTCCTTTTGGCCTTACATGGGCAAGTATGAGACCTTCAGATAACTTTCTGTGAAGGGTTACAGTTGAGAGTGAGCATGATGTCTGATCCCTAGCCTCTAACCTGGGGGGAGCCAGCTATCCCAGTTGGAAAATGTCAGAATTGTAAGAACAGTTTAGGGTGTTTTACAGCAAAAATTTGAGTAATAGATTACGCTAAAGCTAAGGAATGGGAACTACTGTGGACTTACATGGTACATAAGATATGTACCTCCTGCCTGGGAGCTAGGCTACATCTGCAGTACATCGTAGTCAGCTGGACTAGGACCAGAGCTCAATAGACACCTGATAGCAATACAGGACATATAGCGATAGGACAAGGAGAAATGGCTTTAAACTAAAAGAGGGTAGGTTTAGATTCAATTTTAGGAAGAAATTCTTTACTTATGAGGGTGGTGAGGCAATGGAACAGGTTACCTAGAAAAGCTGTGGATGCCCCAAGTGTTCAAGGCCAGGTTGAATGGGGTTTGAGCAACCTGGCCTGGTGGGAGGTGTCCTGGCCCACGGCAGGGGGTTGGAACTGGATGGGCTTTAAGGTCCCTTCCAACCCAAACCCTTCTGCGAGTGCCTGTGGCTCTGTGGATTTCCTCAGCATTCCCATGGGAGCACAGACTGTGTGCAGATGCTGATCTCCTCCTATGAAAGAGGGTTTTAAGGCACTGTAGGGAGAGTTCTACAAAATCTTGTCTGCTCCCATGGGCTGAACTTTAAGAACAAATCTTGAATGGGTCACCATGCCTTGTCCAGATGCAAAGGGAAGGTTGCGTGACGAGGCAGTATATACCAGAGTTCTCTCTGTCAGAAAAAGTTTGTCCTCACATGGGATGTAAGACAAGTATGGGCTTGACCATAGTTTCAGTCCTGCTATAGCAGTCTTAGCAAATTCTGAGTGTTACACTGAAAACAAAGAGTGCAGAGTGAGAAATTCCCATGTTTCTCACCCCTGTGCCCTGGCATGTTTCGGAGGGCTCTATTTGTCTGGTTGGATAGTGTGTCTTTATGATCCTTTCTTCCTTTTTTCTTTCTAGAAGGATTTCATACAAGATGTTCTTTAAATGATGTGGGGAAGGCTAGACTTCTTAAGCAGAACTGTGGTGCTGCCTGCTCCAAATACTTTGCCAGTCGGTCTCTATGCCACTTTGGCCAACAAAGCCACCACTTGCCCATGTCAACAGTATCTACTGCTACTTGTCTGGGGGCACTTCAGAGATGCCTCTGATTCCTAGGACTAAGCAAAAAAAGTTTGTTTGGGAGTCCAGCTCACATCCTGTTCACTAGCCAAATATAAGAAGGTCTTTGGTCATTTGAGTATAACTGATAAGTATTTGACTCAGTGTTGTCTTAGAGTAGAAATCTGTCTCTGTTGAAAGGTATCATTCCTCCTTTTTACTTATGTTCGTGGATGTCAGCTTGAGATCATATTGACTAGGGGCTTCTTAGGTACCAAGGGGGTAGAGACCTTGTAAAATGCATCTAAGACTGCAGAGTTAATTTTTAACCTGCTGCAGTATAAAGCACTATAAAATCAATTTGGCCAAAGCCTGCTTAAGTGGGTAATTAAGGTCACAATCAACCAAAATGGCTTCTGAAACCATTGCAGCTATAGATCATTACACTTCTCTCCCAGCACAATGCAAAAAGACAGGCCCCAGCTAATGCTTTCATCTGGCTATCAATCATCATTACATTGTAAACTGCCAGGGTGAGAGAGGGCAAAGCTTTGAATTCAGAGCTGATGGAAGTTCTATGACCTGGGGGCTTTCTTAAGCTAAAGGCTAATTAACCATAAAAGAGTCAAAGGTCTGCAAGTCTAACACATTAAACGATGTGGCTGCCTCTTTAGGTTCCATTGTATCAGTAAACATTAATTCTGTTAAGTGTGAACAAGTCTACGGCAATCTGTGCCTTCTCCCACCTCTCCTTCTGCTTCCTTGATTTTATATCTTGGAAGTTTCTCCACCTACGTGAAGTTAGGTGGAGCTTGGGAACCGTGCTCCCGCTGGAGAAAGTTGTGAGCGGTGCAGGCTACATCTGGAAGAGGAATTCTTGACATTCTTCTTTCCTAATCTGCTTGGCCAAGCTAATCACATTAGCTTCAGAGAGTGTGTTTGGTCATCATAGTCCAGAATAAACAAGCTCGTAGTCTAAACAAGTGTTTGAGATTTCATAGTCTGTCTGAGGCAGCTGTAAAACCATATGAAGCTGCATAATATATCTATGGATAGTGTAAAATTGAGAGATAAAGGTAAAAATTGAAATATAAAGGTAGAAATGTCACAATATGCGACAATAGCAATGATTAGGCAGATCTACATTCTGGAGAGTTTAAATGTTTGTTTTCCAAATGGTGTTTTGTTTCTATAAAAAACATCATTTAGTGAGAAAGGTGTACAATCTTTGTCATGCAATACCTGCTGCTGGGGCTTGACTTAAAGGCCACTGAATGCAGGGGGAGTTCTCCTATGAGTGCACAGCAAACATAGGTCCAGAAGACACCACTGAAATATGGTATTAAGCAGTGTGCCAAAGCTCAGGAGATGCATATGTGCCATGGGTGTAATTATATAGGTTTGGTACCCCACCTTCATTCTAGCCCATCTTTCTCTTCGCCTGCTGTCATGCTCCAAACCTTCAGTTACATCACAGTGGTTTGCTGAGCTACTCTATAAATCAGAATCAAAGTAGTGTTGTATTAAAATAAAACCTTTCAATCCATTTCAGTGATCCAATTGAGAAGAGCTGGGGGCAGAGAAGGGCAAGAACTTCTTAAGTCGTCTTTGGCACTGGAGAAAATGTTTATCTGGGAACATTCTGAGTCCCTCAATGATTTGCCGTTAGCATTTAGCAGGTTTCTGAGGTTGCAGTTCCATTTTGCAATTCCTTTCACAGCTGAGCATAAGGAGTTCCTGTTCCTGTCCCTTCTAAGCCTGCCTGCATCTGTCAGCTGCTTGTTCTTACTACCTGCTAGATATCTGAGCCCTTCTGGGCATAGCAGCAAAGTTGTTTATGTAGCTGTGATCCAAAAAGCTCTAAGAAATGACCTGCATTTTGTGTTTGAAAAACGCACGACACAGACATCTCTAATCTGTTCCCCTTAAAATTCGGTAACAGCACCTCCTATCACTCCAGGTATGTTGGCTCTGCTAGGATTTGGTTTGATGTGAACGAGATGGGAGTAGCATAAGAGAGCTGAAAAACATGGAGAGGTTTGGTTTTCTGTTTTCATTTTGAGATCTCTGTACACCAGCGGTCATGTTTTGTTATCACAAGACAGTCTCTCAAAGGAGTGCTAGTACTTGGTTGGAAGTCTTATTAGAAAAGTCTCTCTCATGCTAGGAAAAAAATATTGATGTTTCAGAGGCCAGAGCTTCATGGGCTTTGGGCTGCTCCAGGTAATGTTTTCAGAAAAGCTTGAAAACTACCTCCTTTTAGTGTCAATTGAAGACGCCATGATGCCCTTCTCAGGAGTGTTAGAGCATTTTTTTTTTGGTTCAGTTCCACCGTGACTTAAGATGTCGTAGCTTTGTGCAAAAGAATTATTCCTTTTTTTGCCTCTCTGAAAGTGCTGTATCTTTGCTGGTGCTGAATAAGAATGTATCCAGGCTATACAGTGGTGTTGGATGGGTATTTAATAAATCTTGGAAAACTGAGGAATTCCACAGGACTGGAGGATTGCCAGTGTAGTTCCACTGTTTAAAAGTGATTAAGAGGAAAGCTAGAAAATTACAAAAGCGTGTAGCCTAATGTCAGTTGTACTTAACATAATGGCATGGTTAATTTGGAACTGCACCAGCAAAGAACTGAGAAATGGAATCCTTGCCAGTAGTATGGCTTCCTGGAAAGCATGCCTTGTTAAGTCAACCCATTATCCCTAGCTAATAAGGTTGTTGATGTTTGATATGAGGAGTGTTCTAAAACAGCATACTTGGCTTCCTCCAAAGTTTTCGATTTACTACTAATAGCTTTGCCTGCATTCTGGGGTAGGTTTTGTTACAGTGTCCCTCCACCTGCTCCCATCCAGCCCTAGTCCTCCAAGCAGCAAATGGGAGCACCTAATGGAGCTGTGGGAGTTCCCTCCCTGCTTGCCTGTCTTTTGCAAGCTGCAGCTGGAGACCAGGGCTGAAGGGTCCTATTGCACTGGTTGTTAGTGAATTAAAAGGTGCATCAAAACCAAATCTCATCTATTTTTTAAAGACGTACTAGGAGGGGTCCCCACAGACTATTTTTTGATCCAATAACATTTCATATTTCCTTCAACAAACTTAATAAAATAGTCTCAAATAACAGGTGTTTTTTTTAATAAAGAATAATGTAATGGTAAATGAAGAAGAAGGCAAGTTTCTGTCACAAAGAGATAAAATCATCTAGGCAAGTGCTCTTCCAGCAAACTGAGTTTTAAGACTGCAAGCTATGAAGGTCAGGTATTTCTGTATGCCATGAGACACTGTTGTGGAAATTCAGAGGAGTTAGATGTTGTTCTAAACAACCATAACCCAGCAAGAGCTGTCAGTGCAATGCTGAAAGAAAGAGGGCCAATGCGATCTTTTTAGAAGGTAAAAAGGGACCAAAATGGAAATATCAACCAGTCATAGAGAATTCGTGTTGCATATGTACATGGAATTGATGAGATTAGTTTGGATATTCCTATTACCAGGAAAAATGCATGAGAGGGATTACCAATGGGAAGCTTATGAAGCGAGTTTTGAGAGTTGCAGCTGAGGGTATTTACACTTAGACATGTAAAGAAAGATGCCAGATTCTCTGCCTCTTTTACAGGCTGTTTAGCTGCAAACCAGCTTTTGTCAGGAAGCTGTAGCTGCAGACGTGTGAGTGGCATGCATGGGATCACTTCCTACATGCACCGTTTTCCCTTTACTTGGTGCCAAAGGACCCGCTCACAAAAGCTGGGCAAATGAGTGACACTAATGGAATTATGAACAGTGTTTGACTCTTCAGGAGTCTTGTTTCTATAAGCACAGTGCCTTGGTATTACACCCAGCAAAACTAGGTAAAAGTTGAGTGATACCTGATGAAGTATACAACAGAACGTGGTTGAATTGATATAGTTGAATTGATGCAGGCTTACTGACCACTGCAACACTGCTCAACAAGGATACTTTTAGTCAAAGTAAATAAAGCCATTTCAGTTCATTTCAGACATATGCAGGTGAAATTTGATGTCCTGAGTAATACAAAAGGTCAGATGATCCAATGGCTGCTTAAGTACTGAGATCCTGTGAGCCTTAGGGAACAGCTGCTGCTTGCCCTTCAGCTCGCCATCTCCTTGTGCAGGACAGGACGGGTCCCACTTCACCCAAGCAGGAAGGCGCTGTAACCCGGCTGGCTTCGCAAGAGTCATGCTGGTGTCAGGCTGGAGGAGTGCAGTGACAGGCTGTATGGTTTGCACAGAATTTTTGGGATACCTCAGGATAAAAGGTGTTATATACATGTAGGTCGTTTTTATTAAATGCCTTGCAAATCATTTATAATGCCTTTAAATATCAGAACAGCCATACCACATCAATAACTTGTGCACATGTGTTTACTTTATTTTAGGGTTTGCCACAGTTCACTATAAATGGCTTAGATATGTTCAGTAATTCACTTATAATGAAACGTGCAAGCCTTCAATAAACATATGTGTTACAACTGGCCTCTGATGTAAATACTTTGCCAATTATATGTACATTAGTGATGACTGTAGCAGGCTTATAAATACTCTTTGTAATTCTTTGGCCTCTATTCTCTCCTCCCTTACATAAGTTTTATAGTGGTGTGTAATTCTAGATCTACAGATTTTAAGGCCAGGAGGGACCCTTAGATCAAGCCTGACTGTCGGTGCAGCAGGCTAGAGAATCTCATCTGGTTATTTAAGCATTAATCCCAAGAACCTTTTTGCTTTACTAAAGCCTGTCTTCCAGTCTGCATATTTGCAAGTGCTCAGGTGAAGACCTTGAGACATGAAAAATCCACTTGTGGCCTCAGAAGTTTGCTCTAGTTGTTAACCATCCTCACAGCATGTCATCTTCTACGGTATCCTGTATTACTTCTTTGGACACAGGAGATGGTCCTGTGAGGAGAGCATCACCTTAGTTTTGAGCCTCAGACCATTTCTTTTCAGATTCTAACCTACATAAAGTTTAGAGAAAAAAAAAATCATGAATTAATTCCTGTTAACTTTTTTTTTTTTTTTTTCAGCAGACCTTTAGATGTTATTTTCTATGATGGATAAATTCTCTGCAGAAAAGCTGTGTGAAAGCCCTGTGTAATTTAAAATTTGTTTTCAGCTTTTGAGCACATTATTGAAAGAATTCATCTCAGATCATTAGAGCTTATACATCCAGAAATGATTGCACATTTTCAGGGGTCAGGCACCTTTGTAGATATATGCATAAGATAAAAGACCCTGTTGAGTTTTACCAAGAATGTGAATAAATGTAAAGGATGCTGAATAGGAGCTGAACACCTTGAAAAATCTTCTTGCTAAATCTTCTTGCTTTATGTGGATGTATCTTTTGGAAAATGGGGCTAATAGACACATGAATTAGCTTGGCAATTCTTTGTATGGACTCACTAGAAAGGAATAAGTGTTCCCCCTTTCTGTCCACCACCATACAGGTTTCTTACGATCACCAACATTTCTTTGGACTCTTTACCTGATTGCCAGCACAAGTCCCTTTAATCTCCCACAGTCACTTCAGCACTGTCAGAAAGTCTACACATTTCTAACAACATGGTTTTATCTGCCAGGTGTACAGGGATGTGCATTCTGTGGGAATGGAGGAGGAAGGAGATGGAGATTTTAAAAGCAGATCTGAATCTAGATATGGTTTCATGTTTTTAGGGAATCTCATTTTACGTAGGTTGTTTCTGTAGTCTGTAAGGATGAGTAAAATACAGCAGATTTGTTAATGGCCAGCAGAGGAACAGGTGACAGGGAGGAGGAGACCTGGATGCATGCAGCTGGTAGGTGGTGCCTTGGAGTCCTGTGGCAGAGCAAGGCACATCATCAGGGAATGTGCAACCTGGTAATTTAAGCAGAAACTGGGCACAACAGAGAACCCATAATAGTTGATTTTTTTTATGTTAATGGAAGCACAAAGGGGCAGGAGAAGTCTGTATTCTCCTGACAGGTAGTGATTTGCAGATCGGCCCTGAATCTGCAGGAAGGCATTGAAACCTCTGTAGAATGAAAATGCAAATTTGAGATGGTGTGCATTTTTAATTGCTCTATTAGCACAAAATAAAAAACGCATATAAACTTTAGTGCTTTTAATATTACACTTAGGACTGTTTACTTGCTGAAGGTAAAGTGCTTTGAGAAGGAAAGCATACTTCCTCACAGGGGCTGCTTCCCATAATTAGTTGGAGTATGACTGTTTAAATTGTAGCTCAGCAGAAATGTTTTGATTCTGTGGGGCACCAGCAGCTCAGCAACAGTGCTGCCTTTCACATCCACTTCTTAAGCGTAACAGATCATTTAGACCCTGGGTTGGCCAAGCTCACATAAACCAGGTTTACAAAGAGTTATAAAAGCTTGGCTTTCCTCCTCCCTTCTCCCTCACATTCCAATTTTTCCCCTTATAATTTTACCACAAGGCAATGCAGTCAAGCTTTTCTTGGATCATATGAATCTAGATCAATAAATATCAGTTGCAGAATGGGAATCTATGAACAGGCATGTGCTAGAGGGATGAAATGGTTGTGTTAGTTTAAAGGAACCTCAAAGTTTGTTTTGTTCTCTGTTTGCAGGGCACAATGCCTATGTTATATAGGGAAGCAGAAACTGGAGTGGAAAAAGAAAGTTCCTACTGCAAAAGCAGCAAAGCTGGAATGTGCTGTGGAGACTCAGATTGTTTTTCAGCTCTGTGGGTGTGTATGGTAAGCAAAATGATGTTTCTGGCTGGGCAAGGGTACTGTGCTTGTTTGTTTTGTTGTTTTTTTTTTGTCTGTGTCAGTCACTACCAGGGACCTCGTCCTCACTTCCCCAGTTCTTTCCTCATATTGCACTTGCAAGAGATAAGTGACATTATTAATTCTAAAGCAAGATTCAGAGTGAAATTCAACCATTTGCAGAACAACACTACAAAGATTAAACATCATTTAGCGTAGATCCTATGGGAAACCAATAGTGCATGGCATTCCTGGCCTGAGCCATTTTCATCTACCCATCTGATGTCGGTCACAGTAACTAACTTGAGTGAGCATTAGATCAAGTCTGTACTCCGTGTAGTGTATGAATAAACAGATCTACATAGAAATCAAGGACCTCAAATAATTCTCCAAATATTAGTAAGTTAAGCTTTATTCCATATGCCATGCTTATCTGTGATGTAAGTAAATATTAGTAGATGTATCTTACAAAAAGACAGATTTGAGTTCCCTTAAACTACTTTGCAAGCCTAGAACCAGGCATCATCAGAGCTGAGAAGGGACCTGAGGAACTGTGACAAAGTGCTGGAGGCACTGGCTGTTTTGAAGCCTTTACAGAATCCAACAGTAGCAATATGAGAGGTTTTCCCTTGATCTCTGAGCCAGCCTGAAGTAACTTTTTAATTTTTGTCATGATGCATCTGTGAAAGAAAAGTGTCTGTTGTCTGCATCAGATAAAAATAAAAATTCCATGGTCATGGGATTAGAGTGCCAGGAGATTCTCATGACTGCTCAGAGAGTTCCAAATTGTAAGGAATTATGAGGAAGGGGAGCTCCAATCTCTTCAGTGTAGTCAAGAAGTTCTGATCTGTTTCTAGATGGTACTGTTGACCTTGACTGCTTTAGTGAGGTCCATGTTGACTAGCAACCCACAATAGTAGTCCAGGCACTGGGGAAGAGAGGCTTGCCTACAAGGCAGACTTATAAAACAAAAATGTGGACTTACATGTTTAAAGATATCAGGTATCTAGCTACTACTGGGATGTCAGAATACTTTTTCAAAACTGGGCTTTACAGGTTATTAAGCAAGTGAATGAAATACCTGAATATACACAACTAACACACCAGACACAGAGTTCTGTCGTGAACATCTTTGAACATTTAAAAAATAAACATGAAGGATGACAGAACATTGCATAAACATATCTCAGTTCCTTCAGTTTGTGAATCTGTAGTTCACTGTCTAATCTGAACCATTCATGGTGATGATGAGAGCCAGTCATACGCCAGGTTTACTGTCTGCAGTCTTGAGAAAACTGAAGTATTAACTCTGATAATTTACTCTTTTTTTCTTTTTTTTTTTGAACAAACAAGCTTTAGAACCTCGCTTGTCTTTTCTGAGATCTGACAAAGCTGCTGTGCTTGCCTGTCTTGCCTAGAAGGGGTGAAGAAATGGCTGGTATAAGAAACTGGTGGAGTCACTAAAGCTAGATAGCCCTGTGGAGCTGTGGAGCAAAACCATGCAGCCTCACGTGGCTTGAAAGTGCTCCTTTCAGGGTACTGGAACAGTGGGAGAAGGAATCGGGTAGTCAGGTCTTCCTACTAGTACTTTACAGAAGCTGTCACATTTTCTTGCTAGCTGTGCTAGGTCCCCCTCATCCTTAGCTCAAGTGGTGATGGCTTCAAGGTGCAGTCTCTCTATTTCAGGAGAATCTACTGAGCTAAAGAACAGATCTTAAGCTGAAATTTCTAAAGTCACCTGGAAGATTTAGACACACTGTTCCTGTTAACTTAAATAATAACTGGCTGTTCAAACTTCTTAGGCCCCCTTTAAAATAACAAATCTTAAATTGTACACCCCTAGAACTGCCCAGTTCACACGCAGTACCTGAACTGTGCAAGTATTTTCCAGGCGTTGTTCAGTTCACTCCAGATGCTCCCTGGAGCAACACTGTTCCCTGAGCAATAAGCCCCCAATGGAAGTGTCAGTCCTCATCCCTCTAAGAGGAAATTAAAATGGACTTTTTGTCCTCCTTCCTGTTACTCAGCTCTGTCAGACAAGTTAGTACCTGGTAAGGGACATAGGAAAAATCAATAAGACACCCTGAACAGGAAAAGCATGCTCAAGTCTGACAGCGTGAGTCCCAGAATACAGATAAATATGTGCAAAGCTTGATCAGTTTTACCCAAGTTGGTAACTGGAAGAGCCCTGAAAGGGAAAGAAAGCTGCAAGGAGCAGTTCTGACCATTCTGACCATAAGGAAAACAAATGTAATTGCTTTGCCTTGTTCATGTCTGATTTGGGATTCAGTGCGAAGGAGGATCTGTGCACAGTTCTGTTTGCAGATGTACAAAAAAATCTCTCAGAAACTTTTACCAACTGAGATCAAAGTAAAAAGCCAGGGCAAAGATGATCTGAGAGAGCACAGGCCAAAGGCTGAAAACCCATATTTTTGCTGTTTGTAATCCTGCACTGTTGTTACTTACAGAGCACTATCCTTTTCTCTAGTTGCTATAATTACAAGCTGATAGATGGAAACTGCGCAGATTGAGGGTGCTCCATGTTTTCTGAAGAGAGTCCTTAGAAATATCATTGCCTTGTGCTGGGATTTCCCATTTTTATTGCAAGATACATGTATGTGTATTTTTATACCAACACATACATGTACACTCCTGCAGTTCCTGAAGATGACATTTTTCTGGATAAAGTCCTCATTAAATGCAAATTGATCTAGTTCCATTGATCAATTTATAGCAAGTAAGGCTCTGAATTAAGCTGGATTCAAAAAGGATATAAAGAGGAACCTGATCCCACCCCAGGGTAGTTGCATGAAGATGGGCCATGGCTCACAACTGGTGTAGCTGAATCACAGATTTGGGAATTACTGCAAACATCACTAAGTTGAATGTCTTGCATGTGATATGGATTTTGGAATTGAAGGTTGATTGTTTGTATTTTAAGTATAACAATTTGGCAAGCACACTTAGTTGGAAAACCTAACATGAATAGAGGTGAGGGTATTTTTTACTCAATTATTAAAGGGTATTCTTTGAACAATGTGCATGTTACAGGTAAACATATCATAAGCAAACTCAGAAACAGGGATATAGCCACATTTTTCTCTGATGTAAGCACTGTGTGAGTTAATTCTGCTGCATGTACTGCCCTGAATTAGTAAACAAATTTTAAGAATGGTGACTCTAAAAAACATGCTGAGGGCAAATTGGGACCCAGGAACAGGAAAATGATTTAATTTGAACTTGATGGCAGTTCACTGCCTGGCATCAGAGTAGTATAGTGATCAAACTGTTCCAGTAGTGTGGCTTTCTGTTTGTGTCTCTTAGGATGCCATTATTTGTATGCAGATGCAATGCTATTTAACGGTAGTGCTGTCAGCCACAGATAAAACTCTGACCCTAATTCTTGGAGTTATTTTAGGAAAAGAAAAATAAAAATTCAGTCCATGCTTTGCAGAGCTTGCTGTCTATAATCCCAGTTGTGCAACCTGTGGTAACCTTCAACGCTACTCTGACATCACTGGGAAAATTAAAAATGTGTTCATTCTCCTTGCAGTCCATCTTACCTAACCCTGTATGTAAGTTAAACAGAGGGGTTACATATTTCGCTGAGTAGAGACAGCAGGCTGAATTAGGACCCCAGAGATGCTTACACGGATAGCTTGTTCAGGATTGTACCAAGCCCTTTTCCTGCCCCATCATGATCCAGTAATGTTCTTGTGGCAACCACAATAATTCCCTGCAGGGGGCAGGGATATTAAGAAAGTATGTTTAGAGTCTCTTAATGTAATTTAGCAGCAGGAAGCTAGGAAGGAGTGCCAGAACCATGTGAATAGCCAGTTCTTTGTGCACCACTTGCAAATGCTCCACCTAGGCCACAACAGGGTAATCGCTGCTTCATTTGAATTTCTTGCTAAGAAGTGTTTGTCTGCAAGTATGCTCCACACCTGATTTAAGGCTTTTCATTTACATGTGACTTGCGTAATAGTGAATTTACTTTTCAGATGTGGTTAATTAAAATTAGCATTTTGTTCACTGGAAAGTCTTGTTGGACTTGCTAATTATTTGCATGTTTAAGCTCTGTAACAATTCCAAGGCAAAAAAAAATTCCAAGGCAAAAGTGTTTCTTTCCTAAGGCCAAGTAAGTCTGTTAGGTGACAGTGTTGCCTCTTAGCACTGAATGTATCGCACAGCGCTTCATTGCATCTGAATACTTTAGAAGTGTCCTTCTTGTAGTTCTGTGGTAAACCAGCCATAAGAATATTTTGTTGTAACAGCCATTCACTTGGACCTAGTCAGTAAGTAGATACATGTAAGTCTTGTAAGTACTGAAGTATAGTGAAGAGAGAGCATCTGTCTTCAAGAGCTTGATGAAAGTGGGTGATCTAGGCCAGCAACCATCGAGCTCAAAGGCACAGGGAGCTAAAGTGATATTTTCTGGCTCAGTCCCTAGTGAGGGTAACTCTAACCTGTAATCACGTTGTTCTGTTATATTGGCTACAGGAATCTGAGAGCAATTACTAGTTATAGAGCATTAATGAAGTAGGTGGCAAGTACCAAATGACAAAACAATATTGAGCAGCCAAAAAGCCACCCCCTCTCCCCAGTCCTCACACGTGTCCTTAAGAAGCAGTTAAAAATATCAAGATAAATTTATCCCTCTGTTGCCTTCAAAGACAAGACATCAGGGATGAATTTGGTCCCATTTTATTCAATTTGTCCTCAATTTGCTAAGCTCATTAATTTGCTCTTGTTTTACTCTCTGTTAACTGAGAAACAGCAGCCCCTTTGCATTAGGCATTAGAGGCAGGAAATCTCAAGGAATGTTTCTAATTGTCCTAACTTCTTTCCCTCTTTCTGCTGTTCCTGTTCTTAAGAAAGCACGAGGGGGTGGCCTGAGCGTGAGGTACCACTAGGGAGGCAGAAAAGAGTATCAAGGTCAGGGTGAAAACCACACAAGAAGCAGGAAGAGATGCTTGCAGTTAGGTTCGTGACCTTTGTATTTTTTCTAATTGTCCAGGAGAGGGAGGAAGGGGGTAGAGAAGGAAGATAGGAAGTTAACATTAGAGCAGATGTGTGCATAACCCCTGCTAGAAAACATCAGAGTGCTATGCAAGCTACGTTGAAGCTGCTGAAAATTGTAAGGTTCTTAGTGCTGAACGTCTGGGGAAATCAGAGGTGTGTCTGGTCTGTTCCTAGGCAGCTGCAGTAATTCCAACAGGTAAAGGCCAAAGCCTGGGCTTTAAAGGAGATCTGAACCTCAGAAAAGACATGAAACGTATCTGGTTATTAGAAAACAAAACAGAAAATATTTAAAAACAAAACAATAGACTTAGAAATCAGTAAAACAGAAGTTCTTACCAAATACAGTCATTTTGAATGTTTATAAAAGCTGGCAGGTACTAGCCTTAGTGAGGGTCTTCAAATTCTCATCAAGGTAGTTGCATTCTTCACCACTTCTCTCTGTATTTTGTCTTGAGCCATTAAGAACGTGTCTTTGTCCACACATATGCAAATGGAAAGCTGTGACCAGGTCAGAGTGCTGGTTAATTTTGTCCAGGCTTGCTGAGGTCTCAAACATTTCAGTTTGCTCACATTCCTGAAGAAGATAGAATCTTTTTTTCCAGTGCCTTGGGGAACAGTTTTAGTGTGTTACCACGAGCTGAGAGGGTAAAAATGCCTGTTACAAAATTCAAGCTCAATCTTTGCCCTATTTCATTACATGTGGAACTACATAGCGTTTCTTAATATTCCAGTCTTGAAATAAAACTGTAAAACTCAGCAGCACTGAGGCTGCAGGTGATGGATCACTGCAACTGAAAGATGCTTGACGGAATGATGACTCTGTAAAACCTCTGATGGTTTCCTAGGAGGATGGAAGGAATGACAAGTCTTGGAGTGGGGCAGTAGTTACAGAAAGTTGTTACACTGCCTGCAAGGGTGATCCCTGTAACACTGCTCATTATATTGTCACCTGCATTATGCTCTGAGCCACTACCATATCCTTCCTGTTTTGGTAAAATATCCTAAGAAGCTACAAAGCAGTCCTCAGCCAAGTTTATACTTGGTTTTATAGCCAGCTCTGGAAATTGTAGGAACTGAATTGTAGGGACAATAAAAAATCTCTAGGGACAACTGCAATTAGCAGAAAATGAGCATGTGAAGTGATAAGTGGAAAGACTTGTTAAGATGCTGATGTTCTGCTGTGAGTAGCTGTTCACCTAACAGCTTGTTCTATGTGCAGTCAAGATGCTCCACAATTTAAAGGGCTTCTCAGGCTCCATGTGTGATATCCTCAGGCATTTCACACACACACACACAAGAGCTTAGAGGTCTGTTTCCAAGACTTTGTACCTTCTGATATCCAAGCTGATGACTGTGTGTCAAGGAGCTCAATGTAGTCACGTATTGATGGAGAAAGGAAACTGAATTCTTGGGGATTCCAGTTTATATCTGGATCGGACCATGTCACCGCCTCTGGGGAGTCAGGCAATTAGGGCAGGCTTCATTTTCCTTTCTGCTGGGTGACATGGTAGGCATATTAGTGAAAATCACTTCAGTTTTGTGTACATCAATAATAAGATATTAATTCTACTGGGTTATTAGAAGACATGAGAATCACACCAAATATGCCTACTGTGAATGTTTACCAGACTAATTGAAGTTTGGTATGATTGGATGCTAAGAAAAAGAAAAATATAATGGAAAAAAGTTTTAGTTTTTGTAAGTATTCATGATGGCAGGGATTTTGCTTGGGGTATCACTTGGTGCTGAGCTTTCTGGGGAGAGCTGGTATCAGGACACCTTCTGTAAACCATGGAGGTGATGTTCAGGTAGTTTTTTGTTGACATTGGAGAGGCCAGCAGCTTAGCAGAGGGATTTCTGTGAGCTCCCCCCTTGGTTACCAAAGCAACACTTGCTGCAGCTGGGTTTACAGAATAAATATCGAGCGCTCCCCCCTGGCAGAGGTCTTCATGAATTCTGGGCTTTACCAGCTCCGAAGATAAAAATGTGATTTGCAAGAACAGAGGGGAGTGAACTGGTCATTGCAGCATACTGTGGTATTAAGTACTCTCTTAGAGAAGGGGCCAAGCTTAAAACAGTTGCAGAAAGAACGGTCTTATTCTGCAAGGGCCTTTCTTGATACATTCAGATATTGATGCTCCATTGTTGCTGGTCCATTGTTGCTGTCTTTTGCAAGTTTATTCTTTCCCCATTTTCTAGCTTCCAGAAATGTTCTTTGTTTATGCAGCTGGCTTAGAGTTTCCATATGCTGTACACCTTTGAATATTGCACTGTTCCAGTGCAAATATTTCACAAAGTTTGTGAAATGTCAAAAGTGATCTCAAAATGGGATTTTTCTTGCCTCATAAATAGTTTGTTTTCATGCTTCCTTTTCTAAACTGCTGCCTTCAACTTTCATTCAGAAATTTCATCAGTGTTCGTATAGATTCAGGGAAGAACATGACCACTTAAAAATTACATGCTGTAATTATCATTTGAGAGGTGCTTGTTTCATTTTTAATGATAAAGGATCTGTAAACAGAATTTATATAACCCTATGCTTTGATTTAACCAGGACAACCTATAAGAATCTGCATGAGACTGGTAAGTCCTGAACTGAAGACACAACAAGGTTGGGGATAAAAAGCAGGTTGTTTCATATGACTAAGCCTGAAAATTATTACATTCTTGAGAATCAGAGGAGGAAGCAATACTTTCCAGAGCTTTCTGTAACAGTAGAGAAAACATGTTCAAATACCTAGGATCTATGTCTACAGTGGGAAAACTTTCATACATTACCATTTTTGCTAACTGTGACTCAGCCCAGCAAAGCTAGCAACAAAAAGGTTTCTCACAGGCTTCGTCTACTAGAAAGGTAAACTGGGTCGGGAAGTGTTCCTCAGTACTGGAACTCATTCTCTGTATTGTTAGATTGCTCCAAAAGTTCCTGGCACGGTTCCTCTTCCATTACCTGGAAATCTCCTACATGATTCCCGGGCATGGTTCAGGAGTTAGCAGTTTGCAGTAAACAGTTAGGATATGGCCACCCTGCTGCAGGGTAAGTGAAGCTAATAGCAGCGATGAGGACTGTTCCATGCTAGTTGGCGTTAGTGCCAAATGACACACTTGGGTACATTTCTTGTACTGATGAACATGCCAGGGCACATGTTAACCATCTTGGACAAGCCACATACTGGCTTAAAAATCAGTCTCAATAGTAACAAATGATAGCTTGTTTACATGAATGGCTTCTGGGGAAATATATTGTGCTTACAGTGATAGAGACCAGGCTGGAAAAGAGGCATTAAAAAAGAAGTCCGTGATCCAAGTCATTGCAGGATTGCCACTGCCTGCTTTCATTGGACATGCTACCTGACTTTGCATATATCCTTCAGTGGCTCTAAGATAGTTTTTGAGTTATTAGGACACAGCTGAAGCATTCTGGATTTACATTCCTAAAGATGAAAATCCTTGTTTACCCAAAAAGCACTTGCAGTATAGGAAATGTCATCATTTTCTCAACAGAGCCTTTCCAGCATGACTTAGTGTTAAACTGGAGTGACTGCTTCTAGAGTAACACAAACTAATTCAATTTCCATGACTAATACACTGACAGTCAGCTTGATGGAGAGCTATCAGATATGTTACCTAAAATGATCATGCTTTTTCAGACAGTTGGAAACACAGTATCTGGTGCAGAAGTTCATCCAAGATAAGGCCATCTGCAGGCAGGACCTGTTCCTAGCTTGTGGTCACCCTTAGTCAGGACTGAGCTCTGTTCCACTGCCAGTCTTGTAAGCCATTATGGCTCTCAACGTGTTGACATTTGACATAAAACACAAGTCCATGGCATCCTTTCTGTCACTGTCATGAATCATTAGATCAAGCGGGAGAAAAGGGGTAACACACTACCATCTCCTGTCCCTGATATCACAAAGCAGGTGCTTTGAGGGAGCCAGTGGGAAGTGCTGCCAGAGAGGGGCAGGAGTCAGTGGGGGGCAGTGGGGAAGGAGTTAAAAGTTCTGAAATTCAAAATGCAGAGTTTGAAATGTGTGGGCATGGGATTTGCTGAAAAGTGAGAGTGTGTTGGTCTGCTGCTGACAGCTCAAACCCAAGAAGTCCTTGCTGCCATGTTGTAATTGCTCTGGAGTGACTGGAAGATAAGAAAAATGCCCACTGGGAAGGAACAGCAGGTTCCAAGGTACCAGTAGGAAGGAGACAGCAAGTGAGCTTGCTGGGGAAGATAAAATAGGGTTGGGGCTGTTTTGAAAGATCACCGTGATTCGAAGTAGGATGGAGAGGTGATTAGTGGGGTAGGTGAACAAAGAGAGGGCAGGGATGGTGCCTACTAGACTAACTGGAGGTGGCAGTAGCTTGAATGTCCCATGCAGCAGGGATGGCTAATGACGTGCCTTGTACTCTCGAGAGCAATAGTCAGCAGTACCCAGGGGAAAATGGTGCTAAATGACCTGTCAGCTTCAGCCTACTTCCAGGGGATTCAACTCCAGACTGTCTGCAAGTCGCTGTGAGAAATGGCACCGACTGGCTCCCCGGCTGCTGCTGTTGGTAAGGAGGCCAAGGCCCGAATGCTCCTTTCCTTCTTGGGGTGGTCTCCTTGGTCTCGGAGCTGTGTGTGTGGCAGAGACCCTCTCCCTGCCACTGCTTGTCTTGTATCTATTCTTCAGACAGAAGGGCTCTGTCTGCAGTCTTGTTAAATTGGCATCTTCTATCAGCAGTGGATTCACTAAAAGAAACATGTAGGAAGGGAGAGTTTATTTTGCCGATGCTCTTTATTTTAATCATACAAAGAAAATGACAATTTTTATATAGAAGCCATTAGGGATGCAAGAGGCGTCGGTTCCTAGCTCTGGGGTTCTTTCTTTTAACCAGACTGAGGCAATGCAAATATAACCCATCATGATATTTATATCTTTAATTCTCGCATTCACCACATTACTAACACACTGATGGGCCCCTTGTTCTTCATTTGTCTATTTCCTTAAACTTTCTGCCCCCTTTTTTATTATTATTATTTTTTCTGTCATGTGTGCAGTTCTTGAAGGTCAATCAGACGTCACGGATAGAGCCATTCTGTTCAGGGGCTCGCAAGCAGCTTGTTTGTGAATGAAGAAGGCTTTGTGAACTTCCAGAGACCTGCTGAGCTTTTTTATAAAACTACCAGTGGGACAAGAAGCTTGGGAAAGTAAAGGCCTCTTACGGAAACAGAAAGTGGAGGCGCACTGCCAAAAAACCTGGGCTGACATTCTGGTTTGTCAGAATCTTGTCCAAGTAACAAGCTTCTAGAAAACAAATCGGGTATCTACAGAGCCAGGGTTTGAGCCTACTGCATGAGAGCACAGGACAGTATGTGTGCTGAAAGACTGACACAGCGAGTGGTTAAGTCAAGATTTGAACATAAAGGTGTCGTAAAATTAATAGACCAAGAAGCCTAGAGCTGAGCTTTGTGGAACAGAAAGTGAAGGATGAGCACAGAGTTAAGGAAAATGTTAAGGGACTATGTCTGAACAGCAGGCAAGAGGGTTTGCATATTGATCTAACACTGATAGTCACAATTTTTTTACCAAATGTTTTCCTGTATTTAAACTGGTGTTTCCTGCAACTGAAAAGATGATCTTTAGTTAGAGGCATGCATAAACACTTCTATAAAAATTAGAAGTGTAGATGTCACAAAATAAAGATAGGTGAAGACAATTTTGACTCCGGTGCAGTATCAGCTCATGCAGATAATTTTGAGATCAAGATTTTCTTCATCCTGATATCCTGACTATCCCATGGGGTCATTATACATGTGTCTAGCTTTTGAATCCCACATTTAGTGGGATTCTACAGTGAAATTTTGCTAGCTGTGATGAAACCTTTTCAGCTGCTGCCACCTTTGTAGAACTCCATAATTTTGAAAATGTCAAAGAAAATTAAAGTTTAGTTTGAGAAATAATCTGAAAGTTTCAGGTAGGTGAAGGGCAATGTCAGGCAGATTGAGTGAGGAATCAGAAGTTAAGGAATTATAGAATCACAGAGTGGCTTGGGTTGAAAGGAACCTTAAAGCCCAACTTAATTCCAACTCACCTGCCATGGGCAGGGACACCTTCCATGAGAAGATATAGCGCATAGAACTATGAAAGTGAATTCTTTCTTTTTTATTTTTTTCTTTTTTATTTTTATTTATTTATTTATTATTTTTACTCTATTATTTCTGTTGTAAATAATTAACAGCATCCAAACTGTCATTGCTGGTATAGCTGTTAGTAGGGAACAGAGAGGTCTGCACAAAGTGGTTCAGCCCATTCACTTTTCTACACCTTTCATTTTTGATTGGCATTGCACTGTTAAGGGTTTCCTAGGGGAGCGAGTCAATACCAGCTATGATACAGCCTGCTCTGTAGTAATGCTTGGATGTGTACTGCTGCCCAGAGATGTCACACCAAAGTGTGCAACTGCTTCTTACTTTAGACATCAGTGGAACAATTAGGAATGATCTCTTTAAATCTCTTGGATTCTGTGAGCCTCTTACGTGTGTTGCATCCCTCTTGCACTTAGCTGGACAAAGAGGAACTAGCAAAATATTTTAACTGACCTAAATTACCATTGCTCATATTCAAAATTTAGATGCCAGCACAGTGGAAGCCAGATGGATACTGTCTACCAGAACTTACATTTTTGTGTGCATTATTCCAGTTTCTTCAGGGAAATGCTGATACTCTTCATGAAAGCAGGCACAGGCACATACAGCAAAGTACCAGAGAGGTTGGCATGCGGACGTCTAAGCAGAGCCTCGGCTTTCTCCCGAGACTTGCCTGTGCAGGCCATAGGTACTACATGCAGCCTTTCTCTGAATGTCTGGCATTTTATTTAACAACAGTTACAATGACAAAATGAAGAAACCAGTAGTCTCCAAAGCTTCAAGATGTCAGCCAGCCAGCACAGTTTAAGAATGCTTGCTGACATCAAAGGAATAAAAAATTGTGGAAATCTTTAGTTACAGGTACTTGTTTTTTGCTTATCCTTCCAAGTTGTGAGATTTTCTCTGACTTCCTCTTCAGCTCTTGCCCTTTGATCTCTGCATCATCATTGCCTCCACTGCTTTTTGCCCAGTCTTCTCCTTGCACCTGATCACCTTGTCAATTTGTCCTTTTCTTCTGGGGCTTTTCTAGTTCCATGCAGGGTCTTCTCCTTACATTTGTGCCAGGCTGCTTTCTGTTCTGTGACACGTGCAGATGAAAGAGGAACATTTCCTATTATCTCAGATTTGATGCTGTAGCCAGCATCAAATCATCCCATGACTGAAAAATCAATCGTGGGAAAAGTCCTGATAACCCCTTAAAATTTGAAATATACTCACTGTAGAGTTTAATTGCCAAGTTCTATGACACTAATGAATATAAGCAAATGTACTTCTTTTTCCCCAATGACTTACTGTTTGGCCAACTTTGAATTGTTTTTAGCGGGGAAGACAGAAGCTCATTTTTGCCAAGAGAATAACTCATTTAAATTGCAACTCTCTTTTTCAACAGAACTCTCTGAAAAGAAAAAAAAAAAAAAAAAAAAGAGAGAGAGAATATATCAGAATATATTTAATGTGCACAAAATAAGATTGCCCACCTAATTTAATTGTTGGAAAGAGCTAACCTTTTTTACCACAGCATGGAAAATGAAATAACAACGATTCTCTGGCAGACATTTAGCATGTGAAATTTCACTTCTAACAGCTAATTATGGCAAAGCCTGGTAAGTATCCTAAAAAAAAAATTAAGCAATTGCTATGCCTAATGTGTATAAGATGATTTTGGTCACCTTGTACAGCTGAGGGTGAAAAACCATTTAAAAACATGGTCTTTGTTTTGGATGCTTCAAAATACTTTAGAAGTGCAAATTAGTTCTCTTGTGCTCCAGCTGTGCTCAGTGTAGGTGTTTTGTTGTTTTTTTTCCTGTGTGTATCTACACTTTTTATATCCAGAATTATGGGGTTAATTTAGAGAGAAATCATTTCCTTAGCTGGGATTTTTGCAGGCCTTGCAAAGCAAAAGTTGGAGATAGAAATCCCCTAATCAAAGTGAGAACACAGCTTTGAGTGAGTGAAGATATACTGAGTGGGACTTCTGGAAGATCAATGGCTGTTGTGTTTTTTTTTTTAGAGGATACAGCTGAGGAATGGAATCAGAAAGGAAGCTGGCTTCTGGAGGGATAATAGGGTGAAAGAAATTACTGACTTTCGCTGTTTTATATCTAATACCCTGATAGGAATCCCCAAAACTGACAAACCTAGAAGTCCTCAGAGAGCAGATAAATGCTGCAGAGGCCGTTGAATGCTATCCTGAGAGGGAAGAACGTCTGCTGGAGATCAGCCGGGAAGATCAGGGTACCATGTAAATCACTTCTGGTTTTTGACTGACAAAGGAAGACTGAAGCCAGATGACAGCAATTTCCCACCAAGTTACCTTGGGGAGGGCTGGGGGACAAAATCCTCAGTGATACAGCTGCTGTGCAAAAGGGAGGCACTCACCCTTGTTACACACATGAAGTCCTACTGCAACCCATTTAGCAACTTGAGCTGGCCTTAAAATGAGGCCTAAACTGTGAGGCCACAGTTCTGTATTCTGCCTCCCATCTAATATCAAAGCTTCCCCTGCTTGTGCAAGTGAGCCCCTGCTGCAGAGGTCCGGCCCGGTGACTCTGCTGCTGAGAATTCCTTCTGCTCTGAAACTTGCCCTATAAGGATTCAATAAAGAGCGGATTTTTATTTATGCCAAAATATGTTTTGCTGTTTGGAAGCTATGTGAAAAAGCTATGGTCACTAATTGATTCAATATTTTTCAACAAAATGTCGGCGTGGTTGAGGCTTTGCTGGTTTTCATAGACAAAGTCAGCACTGCAATTTGTTTTCATTCTTTACTAAGGCTTTGCAGCACATGTGGTACAAACCACTCCTTCCTCTGCTTATCTCCTGTGAGCTTAAAGTACAGATGACAGTTTTCTTCTACGTCTGTAGATTCAGAAAAGGTGGGCTCTAATAATCACACGAACCTCTACTTCCTTCTACTGCTGTCAGCTCCCATTCAGGCCCTGGCTTTAAAACACTTGGACTGGTGAGCTGCCCAGTGCACTGCAATTGTCTCCACGTCATGTAAGGGGCAGAAAGATGTTCAGCCCATCTTGCAGCAGCCAGAGTAGGAAGTACTCCTGCCAGCTAGACTGGAAGAAAAAGCCTTTAGTACTGTAGCTAGGAAACCTGGGCTTTTGCTAGCTACAGGCACCAAGTTCCTGGAAGTTCTAGGGCCACCCAGCTAGAGTAACTGGTGGCAGTGGCAGCAATAAGGCTGGAGCAATTCCTGTTACGTTAGGGTAAGCATGGGAGAGAGGCAGTGAGCCTGTCCATATTGCAGCTGCCATAGTAAACACCCCTGCCTTCTATTAATAAATTGGTAATCGGGCAGTTGCTGAATATCCCCTTGTTGTAGGTTGGAGAACAGCCATCTAGCACTGAAGGTTGCAGGTCAGTCAGTTTGGACACTGAAGCCATGCCCGTCCGCAGAGAATGCCACAAGTGATGCAGAGGGCATCGTGGTGCTAAGGGGAAGAAGGGGACGGCTAGAACTTTGCAGAGGGTTTGAAAGAGGACAGAACATGGCGTATCTCATAAGCTAAGTATTTCCCAATTCCAAGTCAGAAGCACCCATTCTTTGAATGGACAAGTAACATTTCCACACCTGAGAAATGTCCGGAGTCCAACAGAACTGTCCCACTGCGCCTGCGTGCTCTGGCTCACCAAGCATATTGTGTCTCACCTTGGTGTCTGGTCTATGTGTTGCTTCCCTCTTGTTCCTTACCTTGCTTATTGCACTTTCTAAGTACGTCCCCTTGGCACTGTTTTTTTTTTTTCCTGCTAGTCCTAGAAATTTCTCTGTCTTTAATTATTTGTCCAGAGCTTGCCCTCCTTTATCCTTTCCCAACCTCTGAGGTGTTCTTTGGACTTTTATCTTCTACTCGAGTAGTAAAGGATGTGCAAAAAGACTATTCAGAAAGCATGTCTTGCTTTTTTGCTCATCTCTTGTCCACAGTGGATCATACTCTATTTAAAGATGTCAGTTATTTCTGTTTGAAAATATTTATTCTCATACAGCAGGAGTCTCTTCTGTGCTTGAAAAGACTGAGGCTGTGTCTATAATGCCACGTTGGCTTGTGGCAAGACTTTGTCCCAGTTGCCCACATGACCTATGTTTTAGTTCTCATTCTAGCTCTGGTCTGGAGTGAACCCACTAACAGCAAGTGAATCCAGGCATTGGACACAGACTGACATGAGAGATTAATTATTGTTCTGATGGACAATTCAGACCAAACAAAGTTTAAAGTTTTTACATCTGTGGGTGTTGATGTCTTCAGACATGGTACACTTAGTTTACTTCTCGGTAACAACAGTAACATAGATTCTTTTCCTAAAAAGATGTGATTAAACACCTGCTACACTTGCAGGATGCCTTCCTGTCATTGCACTTGCAAAGGTTACTGACTCATACAATGGGTTGGTAGTGAGAAAAACCCTTTACAGAAACGTGTATTTGTTCTTTCCATCTTGCTGTTGTGCTGCTTATCTTTTAGCTGAGGTTTAGCCACAATTTTCTTGGACCTCTTACAAGCATATGAGCAGGCTCAGGCAGCTCAAAAGTTTGGTAGTCAGTGTAACACTGAGGTACTCCTCCCAGTCCATGCGAACATTGGCTTTCAGTCCCCAAACATGAAATATTTGGGCAGAACCCAAATCATCTCTCTAAGCCTACTTTGTTGGATGGATATTTCCACAATGTGCTAGGAGATTTAGTTATTCAAATTCCATTAAAAACTTAGTTGGAGCTGGGTGGCAAATTTAATTGCACCCCAGCTCCCCATTTCCTTTGAAACTTCCCTGTCTAAGGGAGCAGACCTCTGTTGTAGTGCCAGCAAGTTGTTACAGGGCCACTGTGACCTAGTAGAGCATGAACACACCTGGTAAGTTACCAATAACATACTGACCTTCACAAAAGCCATTTAGAAATGCAGACAGACTCAAAATAGTTTCTACTCCGAGTCTTCAGCGACAGCACACCAAACCCTACATATTTTAATGGAATATAAAGAACTCTTGCTCAGACTCTCCAAATTTCTAGCTCTAGGGATCATTCATAAAGTATAAATGAAGGTCTGGATAAATCTTAACCTTCATTCATACCTTTGCAGGGAAAGATACAGGCCTGGGGTTTCTGGAATCTGGCACCCTACTAGGTGATTTCTCAGCATGATCAGGAAGCTCATGGATATTTGTATGTACATCTTTATTGCTAGAATTATAAGATTCAACTTCGTTAATCAAGGGTAGAAGCATGGTGAGTGATCATTTTATGCGTCTCAGGCTGTCTAGTGGCAGAACGTATCAGTCTGAGAATGTGTGGGCTGATTACAGCCTAGGTTGTACAGTCAGCAGTGATGAAAGGAAGAGAAGAGCCTTCTCAGAGGCCAGAAAATGTAGCCCAAGAGGAAATGTAGATGCCTGGCCTAGACTTTAATGACTTAGCCGTATTTGCACATATTATGGGACTATGTCTTATGAGGACTTAGACGCTAATAAATGAAGGAAGATATAAACCTGATATAATTCCTTCATTCCTTCAAGGTATAATTCCTTCACTTTTTCAGAGGGCCTGTTATCCCAATGGTACTTTTCCATACCAATACAGTATCACTGAGGCTTAGGTGATCTGGAAACATAGATGGTCCTGCTCGCTTGGCTACAGAAACAAGAATGGATTAAAACATCCTGCCATACCAACGCAGAGTTATGCAATGTGGTAAACTTCACATATGACAATTCCATTCATGTCTTAACAGAGATCTGAAATAGAGCCAAGGATTTGCAAGCAGCTTCTGATAAATTCTTGAAAGCAAAGGTCTTATTTCTGTAGCAATAGTTTTATTTAGCATTGAAATTTTGTACGTGGGATAAGATGTGATTGATAAATCAAAACATCCCAGAGTGTCAGATGTGAGCATTTACTATATCTGAAGGGAATATGAAGGTTTCTTTTTAGCTACTATTGAACATTTCTTGAACAATTACACACACTGTTGAATTATGCTGTTGAAGTTAATGGGAGCTTTGCTTAATTGTTTCAAAAGAGCACTGAATTTGGCCTATGAAAAACTCTGAGTTTCATCCTATTATTTCTATGCCCACTAAATAGTATTTTCATAGGTAACATGTTGGGACACCACAACCTTGATGTTCTGTTGCTACCTTTTGCTTACTTTTTTGTTCTTAACTTTGGTTGGCTTTTTGTTCTTAACTTCTTATATCAAGAATTGCTCTAGGCATTTGTGTCATGTACAGTTAAAACTTAGAGGATGCTTAGAGGAAGCTTCAAGAAATCATTCTTTATTTTCAAACACCCCAAATCATTCTTTATTTTCAAACACCCCAAATCAGAGCCCATAGTTAGATGAAAAGTTCCATTCTTATTGCCTACAAGTAGTTTCTGTAATTGGCAAAATTGCCTGTTATTGTTTGAGTGTGTTTGGATCTCCTGCGGTAGGTTTTATATGTTTGAGAATTGACTGGAAAGAAAAGCAGTGGCTTTCCCAAGTCACTGTTTCATTCACACAGGCCGAGCTGTAGGTATGAGATTAACAGGGTCTGACATGAATGGGGCTCCTTCTCTCTCAGGCCTATTGGAAAACAAAACACATACCGGCATACATTTGAGCAACTGTGAGTTGACTTTGGAGAGCACTGGTATTTTTACACGATAACAGTCCATTGGATTCCCTCATAAGTCTTTCAGTTCTTCATTACATAAGGACTTTTCCTGAACTGCAGGGCAGAGAGCAGCATGTATGTAATCCCTGTTTCACACTAATGCATCACATGTGCTTTGGATTTCAAACATCAATATTTGTAGGAACATACAGTAGGGCTCTTTCTGTGAGCGGGGATTGGATTCTCACACTTACTGCCTTCACGGACTCTCCATAATTCACTGAGCATGGGCTTTGCTTTTCTTTACTTAAATTTTTGTACTTCAAAATTGGCCCTTTATATTTAAGTGCCATGGAACCCTCCAGTAACAATCCAAAGGACTACAGCATGATATTTATGAGGAGAGGCTCTCTTATAGGTGAACATTGCTGTACAGCCTTTGTTTCTCTCCTAAAATATTGTTTTAATTGATCTTACTCTCTAGATCTTAATCAGTTGTAAATCAGCACATATGTATTGATTGCAATGGTAATATTGATTCACAGCAGCCAAAGGTTTCATCTGATCTGATTCCTGTCATATCTGTAGACAGAGAAATGTGTAATGGTGTTTTTAGGAATGCCTCTTTGTTAGCTGATTAACTTGTCTGGAACAGTTTTTGTGGACTGATTCTGTAACACTGCAGAGGGGAGTACCAAACAGCCACTGGTTGCATCGATCATGGGGGATCAAGGTGCAAAAAGAATCCCCAGTTCTGCATGCAGTGCTGTAATCCCCAGATTCTAAGTGCCAGGTCTCCTCTGAGGTATCCAGAATTCACTGTTAATTTCCAAGGCTCCAGGCACAGGGGAGCTAAGGCAGGTGTCACAGAACGGGAATCAAAGCACCCAGTGCTGTGAGCAGGAAGACTTGCAGAGAAACCAGCTGGAAATGCTAAGCACAGAGCCCCACCTGAAATAGGGGTTCATATCCTGGACAACACTCAGGTTCTTCCATCCGTTCAGGGTTCAGTGCTATGAATCACCTCCTGAACATGGGAACCTACAATGATTTTTCCCAAGAACTGAGCCAGGATCATTGCTTTCCTTCAAAACATGACTGCAGGCAAGGTTGGACATACCTTTTCTGTAACACCAGTTAACATTGCTAGTACTTTTGCCCAGAAAGGAGGAGAGCTGAGTGCTGTGCCTGCCCATACCCTGCTGCAGTTGAAGGGGCTTCAGGTTGGTGGTTAATAACGAGGCTGTAGACTAGTGTGAGGGGGAGTCCCTCTTGACCCCTGGCAGAAGGTTTCCCATTGCATTCAGGCTTCACCTAACATCTAAATGTGATCAATTAAGCTATAAAAGGACTATATTCTTCTTTTAGTAACACCATGGCAAAACTAATCATATTAGTACAATTGCACAGCAGATGTTGGCCTTGTACGTCTCAATTATTTCACCTGCTTGGGTTGCAGGCTTCAAAGATCCCAACAGAAGAAAGTGTCCTGTTTCTAAATACGCTGTTTGCATTTATCCACAATTAATCTGTAAAGAAATAATAAAACCTAGAAAGTAGTTTTCTCAGAGAGAATTGCTCTCATTTTCTTTTGCATGCTCACAATGAAACGCTTGTGAGTGCTCCTAACAGCAGACGGCTTCTGTTAGCTGCCTTTCGCCTGCTGAGTTAAACAGAAAGAAAAATGTTAATGGTCAGAGCTTGTCAGCAGCACATTGCCATTCACGTTTAGTCACACTTCACTATTGTTTTGTGTAGTTGTTAGGATACAGATATGTCTAGGGTCAAAAAGGGAGTGGATTCATCCCTCTGGAAACTTTAATAAAGTTTCAGCTCATGAAAGGCCTGCAATACCCACAAAAAGTAGGCTCAGTGACTTCTAAAAAAAAGTAAATCAGTGAGCAATGTGAGAAATATTTATAATTTCTTAATTATCTGCATGTCTGTGTGTAGCCTTTTTTACTCATGTCATAAATGCTCCTGTAGCATAAATAAGAATGCATTCTATTTTGCTAATTGTTTCAACAAGGCATTTAAAATTGCTTTAGAAATACTGACAAATGTAAGGGAAAGGATGCAAGTGGACTAGAAAGCAGATAAAGCTCAGTCATAGGATTCAGTAGATCCCAGTTTAATTCCATTCCATCAGTGAGAATGAATAATTCACTTTCTGTGCCTAGATGTAAAATGAAGTCAATACTGCTTCCCTCAATGGATCTTGTGTATTTCTACTGCAAGCTCTTGGAAGCAGAGAAAATCTCACGTGTCTTCAGAGGGTAACAGTGGGAATTGGTGCATTATCTGATTTTTTATTTGTTATGTGGTACAGAATAGTGATCAGTCAGAATTAATTGAACACAATTCTGTAAGTCTAACACACAATCTTACACTCACACCATTAGATATCCATTACAGACCAACGAGGGACACTTCAGCTGAGGATAAAATTTGCTTTCCTCTATAAATCCATTTTTTACTGGCATCTCTGCTAAAGTACTTTCATTCTTACTTTGCTGAGTTTCAAATTTGGCATGAGTGGGCTGAAGGCAGCTAATAATTTGATCAAGTTTAAAGTTATTTGAACAAGCTGTTTCAAAGTTTCAGAACTTGGTGAGGGGAAAAGTATTCTATCAAATTTCTAAAGTGTTTTCTTTTTTTCCCCTTTGCCCTGACCTACCAATAAAACAGACTGAGTTTGAGATGCTACAGTTGTATGTAAAATCTGGTGGGCTGTGCTACATGTACCCTAGCAGACTGTTGAACCAAATAGAGTCCTCAGGCTGCTGAAAAGCATATTTGGAAAGGGACTGAGTTAGGAATTTTGGAATAGTGTGCTGGAATCCAGCATATTTCCAGGGGGCCAACCTATTCTGGTGTTTCCTTGCAAGTTCGTTAGCAGCTGGTTCAGGCAAAGAGTTACAAGCAGCACAGTCGGGTGCAGGAGGGAGCCTGCAATGATGGGGACAATGAGGATGGCCTGGCTAAAGGACGCAGAGGTTCAGCAGGCAGGAGGGATAGGTACTTGAGCGCGTTCTTCATTCCTTGCTAGGAAAATACAAATAGTGTTATCAAATTCAAAAATAAGAAATGAAACTCTGAAAAAACTTGAAAAATTGTCTTTTCATGACAACCAAAAGAACTTGAGGGCTTTTAAGAGCAAGAGGTTTGGAGCTTACTTTCTTCACATCTTGCACTCTTGAAAGCAATGTTTTTTTTCCTCCTGCAAGTTAGTTAGAAACTAACACTCAGACTTACGTCTATAATCAGAGGCATTCACCTGAAACTGCAGTGCTCTTTTAAAGGCCCGTCATGTTATTGCCACTGCTATTTTGAAATTAAAGAGGGCTTTTGGAGGCCAAATTGCCCCTAATGTTAGACGGGTATGCCAGACAGATGCCATCTCCTGGCTGTCTCTGTTGTGACAAGTGGAAGAGGTGAGGTAGGTGAGCCTCAGCACAGTGTGCCAGCCTCGATCCGGTGAAGGTTCTTGGTTCTTTTGTGAAGAAGGAAAAAGAGACGAGGACTGGATTTCAGACACAGACTTTTGTATGCAGAGAGGCAGTCTGAATCCAAGTCCCATAAAGAGGCTGCTGTGCCCCACAGGGACTGGCACTAAAGGAATGGTAAAACACAGCTTTTCCTACCTCAGGATAACCAGTGGCTTAAATCCTAATTTTCCCTGTATATCTGCATCAAAAGCATTTCAATGTGGGAAATAACTATAATATCAGCAACAGCTGCTTTTAATTGAACCGTTCTTTGAACTTCAGGAATACATTAAGTCGTGGGGGGGAGATATTCTAATTACTTGTCCAGTTTTGCAATGTACCCATCAAATGAAGAGTCAGTGAGCTGGTACCTCATTGAGCTGCATTAATCTTAACTATAAGCCTAACAAAAGCCTGTTTAATAAAGAGCGTGTGAGAAGAGAAGCAGGGTGCCTCCATCTCCAGGCTACTGCGTACAAAGCGTGCCTCTGCCGACAGCTCAATGCAGGGAGCTGCTTGGCACTTCACACGGGTCTGCGCCGGCCATCGTGCTCCCTGGCCTCTCTTCAGCCATTTCATCAGCCCCGTGGAAAGGGTGTAAGTTTTCCTCCCAACCACAGGGTGAGTGAGCCTGTGTGGAGATGATAAAACCTTTGCAGTTGAGGGAGGTGTTTTTTTAAAAAAAAACTTTCTTCTTTAAAGCTCTGCTTGCTGCCAGAATATAGTCTCAGAAATGGCTAGAAGGAGAAGGGAAGTTTGTTGCCTTTGTTTATAACCCTAATGAAACCTTCACTGAAATATCCAGGGCTGATCAGCAAACAAGAATTCCAGTTTGTTAAAAATAGGTAGGATATGTCAAATTCTATTTTTGTCATGTGTTGCTATGCAAATGAAATGCTCTAAAATAGCCTATCCAAAAAAAAAAAAAAAAGAAAAAAAAAGAAAAGAAAAGAAAAGAAAAAAGAAAAAAGCCTTACGCTGAAACCCTGTGTTCGTGGCTGCTTTTCCAGGTTGGTCAGAGATTGCATCCTGGACCTGAACTCCCTGCTTAAAGCTTCACCTCAACCACTCCATGGCATGAAGGTGAATCAGTAGCTCCTCACAGAACCTTTCTAACTGAAAAAAATAGAAATGTATTGGCCAACTCAAAGTATGACCAGTGCTTATGCTGGTTCCTTCAAGGATATTGAGTCTCCCAGTCCTTTACACTTTGAAAAGAATGACTGGAAGTCTTGAACACCTGCCTTAAATCAAAAGGCTTATGTAGCTCAAAATATTAATCTTACCTAAGTTAAAAGAAAACATCCACAAGAACGAGAGATTTCTGTTTTAATCTGTTAGTAAAAAAATATTTTAACAGTTTATATAATAACATAATTTATCAGTGGAATAACTTGCCAGAAATGTGGTGGATTCTTTGCCACCAGCAGATATTTGGAAGGATACCTAAGCTAACTTTAGAAGATAGATGACAGCTTAGCCTTGTGCTACAATGTTGATGTAGAAATTTTTGGGTGGATTCGTATAGATAATTGTAATGGTTCTCTACAGTTTTGCAATTTGTTCATCTGTGAACCAAAATACATCTTGGATAATGCACGATGGCATATCCTGTGTTTATCCCATATCCTAGAGCTTCCTTTGAAATTACTATTCATGAGCTTAATTATTTAAGAGTATTCCTATCTGGGGTTTTTCTTGGTCAGCTGTATACCGGGGGGTATGACAGAGCATAGCTTGCTGCAGATCTGGGTAGACGGGATTCCACATTCAGTTGTGTTGGGAGCAGGATTTTGGTGTGAATTTCTTTTTTTCTTTTGTTTTTCTTCCTTTCTCTCTTTTTTTTTTTTTTTTTTTTTTCAGTTTATTGTCCACTCTTGACACCTGAGCAAGGTGGGTTGACTGAGCATCTAGAAACTGTTTTTTGACTTCTGCTGCCTACCACCCCTGTTAATTGACAGTCTGCCTTCTGCCTTTCTGATGCCATGTAGTGCTGCCAAGCCACATTAACTCAGCCTTACATCTCCTGGCATATGCCTCCCCTGGGGCACAGTGCCTGCTGTTCAGCTCCCAGCACTGACAGATGAAGGTAAACACTTCAGGGTAAGCAAGTCTAATGCTCCTTATTTGCACACCTATGAAAAAATCAAAGTCAGCCATTCATCTCTCCTGGTCGGTAAACACAGAAACCAACTGGGCTGTGCTGCATCTGGCTCCCCAGGGGATTGTTTTCATAAGACTTCTTGTGAGGATTTTTGTTGCTGATTTTGAAAACATTTTGAGGTTGGATTGCAAATGTGATGTCCTCATTTACAGCCTTTCCTGAACCATAAATCAAGGGATATGTAATTAAATGAAACAGATAGTCAAAACCTTGACTAAGCTGTTTATTGAGCTTTGGAAGGGAAAGAGATTCTGTGGTTTCACAAAGATCTAATATAAAGATCCACTTATAAAATACAGTTGTTAAGGTTCAGGTATGCCAGCATTAATGCATGGTAGCAGCTAGCACTGTGCAGCACATACTAGAGAAACCCATTTGCCTGGATGAAACCCGGACTGTAGGACACTTTGCAATAAGAAATGAGAGCTGTTCAAATCAAATAACTTGCTTGTGTCTGTGCATTATTTATTTAGGGTTCTTTTTCCATAAACCAAAACATATTTTGCCCCCCTGACATTACTGGTAAGAGGAGAGATCTGTATTATTTGTTTATTTATTTGTGTATTTATGTATTTACTTATTTTTAGAATCTTCTAAGATGTTTTAAAATTGAATTTTATGACATAGATTAGCTTTCAAACAAAGAGCTGCTTCTACCTGAAAACAAGTTTTGAATGGGAGGAGAAGAAAAATGTCAATCTTCTTGCTGGAAAAAAAAATTCCAATTAGATGTTTGTGAGATATGTAAGTCAGAACAATGCTGCACTTTGAGATTTTGACAAAAAAAAAAAAAAAAAAAAGGAAAAAAATGATCAGTATACCCAAGGAGCAAGAAGAGGACAAGATTCTTGCTTTTGAGTCCTTATTTCAGAGTTAGTTTATATCAGCTGGATAAGTGTCCCTTCTTGCCTTTCATCTGCCCTCCTCCCTCCCCAGCATAAATTGGGCAACCCGAAGCACCACGGTGGTGATGGTCACTCTCACAAGGACTTGAGTTGAGGGTGGAGTTTACAGCACAAGCTGGGAGGCCGGGCAGTCACCGTCCTGCATGGCTGAAGTGATGGGGCACCTGGGGCTCTGCGCTGTAGCACAGTGCTCTCTGCAGACCGAGTGCCACCGAGCTGGGAGCGCTGAGGCTGGCTTTCTCAGTTTTCCTAGCTGCTGGAAACAAACCACTGCAGACAGACCGACAGGTCTGGAGAGAGCACAGAGTCATCAAGAGCCATGTTAGAAGTCAAGCTGGGACACTCCTTAGCGTCTTTTCCAATGTTACCTGCTGATGTTTGATCTGCTGTGTAATGCAAGTGAATGCCACTTCTCTATTTCCCCCATACATTTATATATGTATGTAGATGTATGTGTACATTTGTTATACTTATTATACAACTAGTCACTTAAGCAAATATGGATCTCCATGCTTATTCTTACTTCTACCTTCCAATCTTTTTAACTTTAATCCATCCAGCTTTGTGAAATCCAAGTTATGCTCTTCACCTCCTTCCTTGGTGATATATTGTGAGCACAATTCTTTAAAATTCTGTCAGTGCATCCCAAGATGGGTATCTTTCCTTTTGTTTGGTCCCTTATATTCTTAGACCACACACACCCCACTAGTGTTCGTTAGAATCTGCATGTAAGCAGTAAGTCACTACTGTTTTCTTCACTGCCGTGTGCTGTTTGCATCTTCTTGTTTGGCAAATTAAAAAAATCTTTAAAGGACCACACATAGCAGCTGAGGACATTTCCCCATGTCCTGGCCTTCTGACAGCATTGTCAGCGGTGAGCATGTGAAAAATCAAACTAACCCTGGTGTCAGGGGATGTGCTTTCTTCTACATCTCAGGAAATCCACTCTTCCTAGCTGCTGGTGCCACTGAGCTCCCCTTTTCTGTAGTTGCTCAAGCCTCTCCATAGCTAGAGATGTCCAGATCTCTTCAAAACTGGGGAGAAGTTTTGAATAGCTACAGCTTTTACTAAGGGGACAAATCTGATCTCCTATGTAGGTTTGGGGTTCTTTATTTGTTTATTTCAGTTGCAAGCATTTCCAAATGTAAGATAACCTGAAATGGCATCACCTCTCAGGGTCGGAAGGCTGATGCCTCAAGATCAGCTTTTGCAGAAATTACTGTAGGGATGTAGTTGGTGCTGGGGTATGAAGATGGGATGTGGGCACCCAACGATTCCTTGCCTAAGCGATGGCAGCAATGACAGCAAACTCTTGCTCAGTGTCTTCAGGAGGGACAGGATTCATCAGTTGTCTCCATCATTGAGCTCAAGGTATGTTTGGAGAGGTTATATCTGGTCATAGGTTCCCTCTCCCAACACTGATATGTTGCTGGAGGGTGAATGGGAAGTTGTCGGGATTGAGATTGTATGGGAAGGTGTGGGAAAGCAGGGGCTAAGTGTGGAAATTGCAGCAGTGAGTCACAAGGACAACCTGCTCATTGCATTTTCCAGAGAGATTAAAGGTATTTTAACTGGATTTTAAAATTTGCAATGGATTAAATAAAAATAAAAATAAAAAAGACAGTTCGCTTAATCTTTCAAACTTTGATTACTGAAGAAAGTTTTGCCTCTTCAGTACTGCAGCCTGAGAAGTGTGCAAGAATCATAGGATTACATTAAAATTCCACACACAGAAGGTGTGTAGTGGGTAGCAACCAGAAGTATGTGTGACTTAAGACTTGGGATAATGTTGTCTTCTAAGTTCTGATTAAAGATGAAATACTGTCAACAACTTTTTTTTTTTTTTTTTTCGTACAACTTAATGCAGCAAAAAGCTGCTTCCAAGATGGAAACTTTGCAGCCATTTTATTCTGCTTATCTGTTGGACTGTGATTAATAAAAAATGACTAGGATACATACTGCCTGACAGAATACTGTTTATTTGTGCATAGAAACAGAATTATAGGCCAGATACTAAGTGCTATTTCAAATACAGATAAAGTCATTAGGACACATTAAAGACCTTTGTTTTAAGTTTAATTTATTAGACATTCAGGCTTATATAATGGAATACTTAGATTACTGATGCCCACTGGTCTTCAAGGGAATTGTGCACATAAATTATTACATAGGAATGATGGAACTTAATTTTCAGTTCACCATAGGTGCAGTTTTGTGCAATAATGAAACTAGGGATATACAATCATTTTCATATACAAGTGACAAAGGCTAACATAAAATCTGAGCACTACACAAGATGCTAGCATGAAGCTGTTACTTCCCACTCCAGAAAATCATACTGAAATGCATGTTGAGCTCACCTTACTGAAAAGAACAGTATGCTTGCAAATTGGTTGGGCTTCTTGCACAAATAAAGCAAGCACGGCTTTGCTAGGAGAAAAAATCATTTCAAGCTGTGCATCATGTAAAGCTTATATGCCAGTAAGTCCCTGAGCCCTTTCTTCGCCAGGTACCAGATATCAGACCATCCGCTTCACAAAATGCTCCGTATGTGGCTGGCTAGGAGTGACCTGTTTCACTCCATGCGTTTGCAATGTGTGTGCAGCACTGCAAAGTGTCAGAGCCTTGCTGAGATGTCAACAGGCAGATAGGCACAGCCAGTGAGTGCTGCCCTTTTGCCTCAGTCAGAGCTGAAAATCCAAATAAGACTAACAGAAGAGCTGCTACACAAGGCTTTGCAAAGATATGCTCTGACTTGCTGCTTGTTTTTAAACGCTGCCTTAAATCTAGATGGCACAGTTAATGTTTTTCTCCTGTGGAAGGCTGGAGGATTAACAGTAAAGCTCTGGTGTGAAATGAATCACTCTGAATAACCAGGAACCATGCTAGAACTGTCTATAGTGCAGGGACTGTATAAACAGTACTGGAGGCAGGCCCCGTTCCAGCAGTCCTTTTGTGCTCTGCAGAGGTTTTGAGTGAATACTTACAATTAAGCACATGTTGACATTTTTGCTGAACAGAGATTGATTTAAGTAATACATGTAAATGTTCTGTGAAACTTGAGTCTCTCTTCCAGGCTGCACACTATCAAAATAATTGTAATTTAACAAAATATGCTGAGAAGCTGGCTTTAAAAATATTGTGAAGAGTGAGAGGAGAGCATCTATAGGTAGGATTTCTCTCTAATATGGGGAAGAGTGATTATAACAAATATTTACATATCTTAGAAACTGAGTAAGGGTTGGGACTACTGGCTTCTGAGTATCAGTAGGATATCAGCTGCCAAACGAGAGAGCGCCGACTTGGATTAGAAAGGAATTGCTACTTGGCTATCCAGTACTCCTTTGAAAAAGGTCAGGAAGGTTTCATTGTCAAGTGTTTTGTGGGGGAAACTAGATGAAATACATAGTGTGTCATCTTCATCTCTTGAGTTCTCTGATTTACTGTCAAACTGGAACGCCTCTGGTTAGTGATTTGTTATCTTTGAACAGCATCTTAATAATGTAGGTAACTGCTAGGAAACTGTGTGCAGCCTGCCCAGCTTTTCTGTTTTCTTTTAGCTCACAGGAGAGGAGGAATCAGGCTGCCCAAAGCCATAAGTGCACCATTGTACTTCGCCAGCTGCATATGTGTAGTGTCCCTGGAACGGGTTCTTGGACTCCGCTGGAGTCACTCCAGATTTACACCAGCCTGAGATGGGAATCAGGCTGTACCACCCAGCAATTAGTCATTTCAGCTCGGGTCTGCCCTTTTTAGTTTCATAATTCTGCCCAAAGCAACTAAGCCAAAAAGCTATTAGAAAAATATGTGATCAGGCAGATTTATTTTGTATTAATTTTGTGCATGTGGGGGTTTCTGTGGTTTACCTTTTCTGTAGGTGGCAAGAAGCAGGAAGTACATGGATTTCTGGCACCATGTTCACCATCAAGGGAGGGAAATGCCACAGATTGAGGGAACAGGTCAGGAAGGGTGGGGAGAGAAGCAAACCACATTCTGAACATCCAATGCCCAGAGGCCATGCAATAAAGCAGTGCAGATAATATTTGTTTGTTTGCAATGTCTTAATTTGTCTGGAAGTATTCAGCCCTTTAGGTTAATTGGAAACGTAGCACTTTCAAAAGTGAAAAATAAGAAAACTGCTACATCTTTTTTAAAGTCAAATCCAAAATGTTTCAAATCTCCTGTTTGTTTTTTAATCTATACCTATTTCATGCTAACCATTTTACTGAACTTAGGCTAAATTGGCATATAATTTGGTCTCTCTAACAAAAGTCTCTTCGTGTTCCTCTTCTTTTTCATATTTAATAGGATCCCTGATCTAAATTTTTCACACAATTCCAGTTCCTCACAGAACAGAGCATAACATCTTTGAACCTCCTGACCTCTCAGAAAACCACATGATAAACACTGGGTAAATAGAGTTCAGCTCTGCTCCCCCTGCAGAGTCTGACCGTTTTCACTGATGGCTATTAACATCAGCTGTCAGTAAGTAGCTTACTTCTTGAGCCCTTTAAGATCAATGTCAGGGCCTTTAAGTGGGTCCATGTTGTACCAATACATAGCAAGAAGCCCCAGTGCAATGTGTTATCATCTGTCTTTCCCTTACCATGAAAGAGGCAAGTTGCTATGCGTTGTTGATTCAGCTGGAGCTCCTGGGTGGCCCATGTGCAGTTGGTCACAGGTAGATGTATTGCAGCAGTGCAGAAAAAATCCTGGATTATTGTGCTCTGACTGGTTCCAGGAAGAGCGATACATCCTACCAGCCAGCTGGTGATATATAAAAAATATTCCTGGCCATTGGTAGTGTTTTGGCACCCAGAGGCAGGAGAGGAGACCGGGAGGATGCTGAAGTTGCAATACCTCAACAAAGAGGAATGTCTCTCCAACTGTTCCTCAAGGCTTTTTCTATTTTGCTTCTGTCCTGGCTTGAACCCACTGCATTTTATCCAAGAGCTGATTTTTATCAGTTGATGATATCACAGTTTAATAGCATCAGTTGTGCTACATGTGAATGGACCAGGATAGGGCTATTGTTCTTAGCATACTGCTTACAGTATGGCTTCTGATTTGATGAATACAATATATGGAGATGGTGGATAAAGGCCAATTCCCACATGTCTGGTGAGCAAGGCACTTTGCTTTTCTGCTACTTAATCTACCAAAGAACCCCCGTCTGTAGATACTCAGAGTACCTACATAACTTTTAGGCTGAGAGCCATCCTTCAGAGTTTAGCTTCTGGTGTTTTCCATGTAAGGGGCAGAGAGGGGCTCCTCAGCTATGCGGCATCCCCCTGTAGGAAAGCCAGGATACAGCTGGACTGTGGAATCTCACTGATTTCAAACTTGCTCTCCGATGCTGGAGATAAATCTTAAAACATTCTTTGAAAGGAACAGCAAGAGATTTTATTTTCCAGTTTCCACAAGAGACTTTTTTCCATTTTGTTTTCTTCTACAGATAAAGAAATTAGGAACCCAAATAGAACAAATACATCAGAGAAACAGAAGATAAAGGATCCCATGTAGAACTTTGACACTGGAGACATTTCTTCTTTTCTATATAGTGAAGTGCTTTTGCAGATCAAGTATAATGCAGCAAAGAGGAGAACCTTGCAAGCCCTTTCTTTGTTGTACTCAATCTGCTTTCTCACATTGCTAGGAGTACAGGTAGATCACAGTCTTAAGGGCAAAAAAAGTTCATTTGGCCAAATCTGCAGCCCTGAAGTTGAAGGGTGATGAGCTGGACAAGCATGCATCTGTGGTAGCAGTGATCTCTGAGCTGCTTCTGTGCACTAGCTGTTTCCATAACCTCCCTGCCTGTAAAACCATGAAATGTGTGTGCTTGCAGCATATTTACGTTTTTGCAGCTGTCCACAAAGCACGGGTTCTTGCCTTCAGAAAGACACCTGACCATTACTGTGGTCAGGTAAACACCTGCAGAACCTGGGCTCGTTGTGTAGCACAGTCTCATCATGTAGCCATTCTGTGTATTAGAGGCGATGAGTATCTCTGGGTTGATACCTGACAGCTGGTGCCCAGAATATCAGGCACTTGGATATTACAGGATTCACCTGCAGGGTAGAACCCTAGGAGATAAAAACTTTTCCTTACTCATGGCATGTATTTGTACTGGTGGAAGAGTAAGGTGTTAATAGTCAGCAAAAATCAGTGCTTAATTACAGCCCATGGGTGCTAGTAGTCCAGATAGTCTAGAACAATAGAAATGATGCAGCTGTCAAAGGGAATAACTGATACACTTCATCCTGAAAATGCTTCTTCGTGCCTATCAAGAATGCCAGGCGTATCGTCCCTCAGTAGCTGGTAGAACAGCTCCCTCTGCTGAAGCGATAGCAGAAGTCTCAGCTGCTCCAGCTCCTTTGCCAACTGCCTATGTATGAGCTTCTCTGAAAAAGGGAAGGAGGCACACACCATCAGGGCCAGGTGAGATGGTGAGCAGATAACGGGAGGACATTTTGTCTTCCCTCTTACCCCATATCCCACCTGTTAACAGGAGCGGTGTAATGCAGGGACATCCTCTTACACAAGAGAACCTCAGTACCTTGGTGCATTGATCACAACGGTTAGCAAAAAGCTGTCAAATGTTTTCACCTATATACTGAAGAGCCTTTAAAATTTTATTTTTATAAGTGGCTAAAATATGTGGCATACATGATTTTGGAAGCTGAAACCTGTTTGGAAGAGAACAGATGGAATTATAAGTGGAGTCTGGCCTTGGATTCCAGAGAAAAGAGTCAGATTTCTGACCATAAGCGGGTTGCTTCACATCACCATGGTAGGTTCAGTATTCCCTTGGCAAAAAGGAATAGTACGAGGATAAATCCTCATGGCTGTGGGCTGCTCAGAAGCATTGGTGAATGTGATTTTGAGAAAAAGACAGCCCGTGACAACCCAGTCTGGTGCCTCAGTAGTAAAACATTGATGTCTTAAGAATTGGTTTAGTCCATTAAAAAACCCAAAGCCTAACCCTGCTGTTATTTTAGTATGATCGGGTTTTCATGAGTATTCCCTGAAAAATATGAAGACAGGACTGCATGCTATACCTGATCAGCATGCTAATCCCCTGCAATGTAAAAATAGATGTTAATTTTCACACTGCTGTTAGCCCATAATGTGAATCTTCTTGGTCAAATTTATAGAAGGATTTAAAAGCAAAAGAGAGAGAAAATGTGTTCTGTGTTGATTATGCCTTCCTTCTAGTTAAAGTGTCTTGTTATAAAAACTAGCTGAAAAATTAACACTTAATTTCATTGCAGAGTAGTATGAACAGCTCAAAGGAAATACACTGATTATGATAATTCTGAAAAAAAAAAAAAAAAAAAAAAAAAAAAAAAAAGTTATATTTGGAAATGTCAGTGTTTCATTCAAAATATTCAGTATCCGGAAAAGAAAACATTTCATGTTTTTCCTTGCCTGGTCTTTTCTGAAATACCTTGTTAACATTAAAAAGAGAATGGGAGCTGGAATACAAAGATACATGTAGCCATATGGAGGCAAATAAACCCTGTGAAATGTTTTGAAGCACTTCAAAAACAAAACAACAACAACAAAAAAGTTTGTACACGTTGCTGAACAAACACAAAAAAACTCCTTTTAGCTTTCCTGACAAAGCTGATCATTCTTAAAAGAACATCCAAAATACTCGTGTGGGATAGACCTTGTCTTATGCTTTCTGACCGGGTCTCCAGGCGGCAGTAAAGCCGGATGACTCCTGTCCCGCCAGTCCTCCATGGGTGAGATCAGTTGCAGTGGCAGGGCTACAAGAGGCCTGTAGGTACACGGGCTGGCAGCTGACCCCTCAGTCTGTGGGGCTGTTGGAGAGTGTTAAGAAAGCAGAGCCTTTGAAAGGAAGGGATGGAAGGCCTTAGATGAAATTCTATGCCTTCAATTGTTTGTGGGGTGGGAGAGGTTTATGACACGGACTGATAAAAGGGAAATACACAAAACCCTCGTGGCTGCCTTGCTACATCTCTTTCCATCAGCAGAGCTTCTTTGGGGATGGAGGACTAAACGTGAGGCCGGTTCCCTGTGTCAGCTCTGACAGGAGCTGAAAACAGGTGTGCATGTAGAAGTTATGACATCTTGTTGTCTCTCACCTTTTAGTCCATCTCAGTGAAAAGTATCGTGTGTACCTCTGGGCCTTGCCAGGGATGTTCGTGAGTAGTTCCAAGTCAGTTTTGTAGGAAATGGCCTCTAAAAAGCAAAGCTTAGAAGGAGAAAGAGCATAAGGAGGGCAGCTGGTACCTCTCCCAGCCTGGCAAGCCTTTGCTAGAGACCCCTTCCACACATAACTTCTGAGGAAGGAAAAGGCAGGACGCAGCAGCAGCTCACCGTCCCTTGAGCAGGCTCACTGGGCCTGGGACAGAACACAGGAGGAAAAACACAGAGATTTCACCAAGGCTTCTTGGACAGACTGAGACATCTATAATGTTATGAGAGGTTGTGAGAGGAATAGGACAGAAAAGATAGTTGCAATCCAGGCAGCTAATGAGGCCTTGGAAGAAACAGATGGAAGCTGTCAGTGCAGGACTGGAGCAGGAAGAGAAGCAGAAGGCTGTTGGGGAAGAAGTTTAGGAGAGAAGACAGATGATGGGGAGGAGGGGAAGGTTTTTAGGTGGGAGGGAAGAAAAGGAGACAAGAAAGAAGGACTCTGCTTGGGAAGAAAGGGCATAAGGGAGTCAGATTTAGAGAGAGGAAAAAAAAAAAGAAAGAAAGAAAGAAAAAGAGGGGTTCCTAGGAGAAATGGCTGTGTGAATGTGTAAAGCAGGCCTCTGCTTTGATCTCCAGAGCACTGCGTTTCCATACCAATTCCAACCAGCTGGCAGTGCAGTGTATGTGCAGCTAGCTGACTCCTCTGGGGCTTCCCCAGTCCTCGAGGGAGGGACCCCCATAGCCTCGGTTAAGTCTGCTGGCTTAGGCTGGTACCTCCACAAACCCATGTGGGGCAACCATCAATAAAAGACTGAGTTAAGTCTACAGCGAAGATGTCCTGTGTGCATTTACAGACCATTTACTCCAACGTGACAATGACCTCAGCTAGAACTATGGGCTCCTAAGGCAGTACAGATAATATTTAAGGGAGAAAAATTAATGGTAGAGAGGGAGGTGGAATACAGCTCTGCTTTTGTAGGCCTTGTGGCAAATAACTGGGCAAGGCTCGCACTTCTTGTGCTAGTGTTTTTGACATGAAGACTGGCTAATGAAGCCTTATTTTCTGCTTGAATGCAAGGAACAGACTTGCTGTTGGACTTGCAGAAGGTCATTCAGTGATGCTGGTGATTCATGGTAGCAGGACAGTGGTCTCTTGAGAGCAGTCATGAAATCTGAATTTGCTAACTGGAAATAATGATATTGTGGTGGAAGGCTCTCATCTGTTGCCAGAGGCTCTTAGTGGAAGCTTGTTCCAAACCATGTTTACCACAGATGTCTCCTCTCCTTTCTCTCACCAAGATCCTTTCCTGGCACATGAAGATGAGAAGGATCATGCAATTTGCCACTTCTCTTGTCCAAACATCAAAAATTTTGGAAATTCTGACTTAACCCAGAAGAAGTTTTTAGGGGAAACAAATTAGCTCTGTTCACCTCAGTAGTTATTAAATGTCAATACCGCTGTTATTTATGTGAAATAGAACTCACTGACAGCTGGACCCAGATTTGACCCTCTCCAACCTCTGCTGGAGTCCATGAGAGTTGGACATGAGCTCCTTGTTCCTGCAGAGGCTGGGAGGCTGTGGAGACATTGTTTGTAGCAGACTTTGGGGACAGAACACAATTAGGGGCTTGGAGGGCAGTGGAGGAGGAATGTGAAACTGAATGACAGGCTTTTCTCTACAACTTTTACAAGATGCTCTGGTGTTTTACTAGATTTACTTAGGCAGAGTCAAATTCGTGGTGCAAAACCTTCAAGTGCTTTGAAATGGAAACTGCTCTCACAATGCCCCATTTTGCCTGTTTTGATCGTGGCTGAAACCTAGCAAGAGATTGCTGCTTCAGAAGTTCAAAGTGATTCCGAACAGAACCTGAGAGATATTCCAAATGTTAAAAACACCTCCTTTTGTTTCTCTGGCATGTACTAATACTTGCCATGGAAAAGCCTGTAAGCCTTGCTCTGACATTGCATGTCAGCAGCATCTTTATGACAGTCCGGTTCTAAAAAAGCACTTACTACTCCTGTCTCCTTAGCAGTTATACACACTGACTTACAGAGGTTTGTTTCTGTTGTGTTGTGTTTTTTTTCCATAGAAAATGAGAGGGGAAATTGGACAAGACTTTGTATTTTAGAGTCAAAAGAAGGAACTTGGCTTTGTTAGGCACTTTATTGGTACCCAGAAGAGCAGATTTTCTGTCACAGGTCTACCAGATCCTTCTTCTCATGGTGTTCTGACTCATAAATTTAGGCTACAGGTTATCAACTGCTCCTGTCTGCTTCACTTCCCTCCCTTGCAGATTCCTTGTCATTTGGAGAATCCTTGCACCACCATATGAGTAGCTTAGCTGATCCTCAAACACCTGCTGTATTGTCGTAAGTTAGTGCGATATACCAAGGAAAACCAAAATCTCTGTTGGATTCCTTGATAGACCAAGCTGTAATTTGTAAGGATGCTGATTCCTATCAGCTCAGCTGCCTATGCAGTATATATGCCTGAGAAACAAGTACATGTAAGTTGGGCAAGTCTGGCTTTTATTTTAAATGTCAGTGTGTGAGTCAAGGCTTTTAGCAGGGATGCTGCTGTCTTTCTAGGGCTGATTGAAACTATATTTGACTGAGAAATGTTTTCATCTCTTTCGCAAAGATATTCACTTTAGACAAGAATCTCACTAAAATCCAGGAGCAATGTTGCTCCTGCAGATGCAGAATGTGTTCTAGTCGTTTTGCTTTGATCTCCCTGTACGACAGCTTGATCTGCTGATATCTGACAAACAGGCTGAAGCCTTGGCCCTGTTTTGTTTTCTCTCATTAGTGTAGCAGGGAGTAGCAGTACTTAAGTTCTCACAAGTGCAGAAATAATAGGGAGATTAATTCTTCTATCCCACAAGAAAACTGTGAATTTCCTATTATTTTCTCATTTTACTGGGATGAAGATGTGAAATCCAGAAAATTGCTATGGGAAATGGAAAAAAATAAGATTGGGTTTCTTGAAATGCTGTTTCAGTAGTTTAACAACATTGCTTCACTTTGATCTTTAAAAATGCCTGCGCTTCATACATAGAAATTAAATTTCAAAACAAAATTTCACATTAAGAAGAAAAATAAAATTAGAAAAAAAGAAAAAGAAAAAAAAAAAAAAAAGATAGCCACACTTGCATGCATTCTTATCCCCTCGTCTCAAAAAAAAAAAAAAAAAATGTTTTCCAGCAACATCGGTTCATGAAGAAAATATGAACAACCTTTAGAACATCAGAGCTCTTTTGTCCTCAGGATTTGGAAGAGGATGCCAAGGCTGATCACAGTATATTCTCCTCCTCCTTTGTGAATTAGTGTCTTCTGTTCAATTACGGCCTCTGGAGAATCAGGCTGAAGCCTTTGCAAAGCATCCAGCAGAAGGCTGGGTGCTGTAGAGGGTGTGGTAGCCTGCAGGGCTCAGAAAATAATCAGCTCATGTCCTGAAGCATGAAATTTGATTATCCTCTCTTTTTCAGACCACATCACTGCGGTTACATCTAGCCACTTAAGAACCCTGTCGCAGTGCTTAGCTCTGTGCCCCCCGCAGCAGTGAACGCTGCCATCTGACCATGCATTGCATACAATAATCTCTCTTTAGATTTATGTCACAAGCCATTGAATTTCATTGACAGCCCCAGCTCACTTCTCAGGAAAAAGGGTGAAAGGATGGCAGGTTAATTTTCTTCTCCTCTGTAACTTTGATTTATTTTTTTTTATCTTTAGCTTAATGCTTCCCTTTTCCAGTATAAACAAACAGAACCGTGCTTTTCCAGTTTTTGTCCCATATATAGACTGGATCTACCAGTGGTTTAAGGGGAAAATAATGCAGGTAACACATGGAAAAACAGCTATCAATTTCCTCTAGCCAAGTGTGTATCAGCTCGGTGATGCTGTGGAGCTGTATAACTTTAACCAATAGGGGACCTGCCCAGGCCTTTGTAGAAGGCAACATGAGCTGATGATAACCGTGCTGCTCTGGAAAAAATCCCAGAGAACTTCATGTCGGAGTAAGCGAGCATCTGAGTGACATTAGCAAAGACATGTCCAGTTCCCAGTTGGAGAAAAACATGTGTTAACCATAACCTATAAAGAAAGAAATCCCAAATGCAAGTGAAACAGATCAGCACTTGCAAAACAAAGCTGGGAGGAAGGAGCGTGAAGAAAGAAGCATGGCAGACGTGTGTTGTACTCTAGCACCTGAATGGACGGCTGCCTTCAATTACATAAACCATTTGACAAGAATGGAAAGTGCTTTTGAACACCAACAAACAGCAACCACAAAGATTTCTAGGCAGATGTTAATGAACTTTGTACTGAAAGCAGTGAATGGAAGTACTAGGAGATGTGGGGAAATGAAAAGCAGGGACTCTGGAAAACCAAGTATTCTCCCTTCTGCTGTGCTAGCATATAACTTCCCTGCTGGTAAATCATCAGCCATTGTACTGGGTCTGGCTGGAATGTTAACTTTCCCGGCAGCAGCCCATACAGTGCCGTACTCTGTACTTGTAGCTGGAACAGCAGTGTTATCACACCAGTGTTGTGTCTACTGCTGAGCAGCAGTGGCACAGCATTGGGCCTTTCTCTAACCCTCTTAGGGGGTGGGCAAAAAGTGAGGAGAGAAACATCACTAGGGCAGCTGACCTAAACCAAAGGGATATTCCATACCATGTGGTGTCACACTCAGCAATAAAAGGTGGAAACACGAAGAAGAGGGGAGGGGTGGGCTCTCGTTGGGAAAACATCGGTCCTCCTCTCGAACACCAGCTGCGTGCGTTGAGGCCTTGCTTCAAGGACGTGGTCAATCATCGCTCATTTGTGGGAAGTAGAGAGTAATTTCTTTCCTCTGCACTTCCATATAGCCTTCATTTATTTTGTTTGTTTGTTTTCCTCCCTTCTTTTTATTTTTCTTTTTCCCCTCCCCTTTCCCCTTTCCCTTTTTATTTCCCCTTAGTTAAATTGTTTAGTTCATGGTAGTCTTTATTTAATTATTATAATTATTTCCCTTTAATTAAATTATCCTTATCTCAACCCGTGAGTTGTCCTTTGCTTTACTTCTCCCCCTCCTCATCTAAAGGAGGGGGAGTGAGAGAACGGTTGTGGGGTTTAGCTGCCCAGCACGGTAAAACCACCACACCATTTTTCAATATAATTGTCGCCTCTTGAAGGCATTTATGCAGCTCTATTCCCTTGCAGCATAGCCATCTCCCAGTTCCTCGATGCTTTTGTTCTTTCATGTGGTGTTAGGTAACTGTACTGCTAGGTAATACTCTACAGATACAAGTGGAGAACTGAGACACTTGGAGATGGGGGTTAAATTCCCAAGCGTGGTGCAGCAACGACTCAGTGTCACAATGTGTAATTTAGATGCCAAGTCATAATGCAGAATTAGAGCCCTGAATTAGGTGATTTGCCTCCATGCACAATGCAAATCAAGCTAGGTGTCTACAAATGTGTTTTCTAGATGTCTGTCAGCAGACAGATGACTACTGATACCCAACAGAACCAGTTAAGCTGCACAGTAACACAAAGAACAGAGTAAGGTTTAAACCCGATGTCTAAAGGAAAGAAGAGAGGCACCGCCGGTGCATTGGGCAGGCAGCATCCATCGGCTTCCCTGCGGTGCTGTGCTGGGAGACTCCACCACGTAGGCTGGAGCGTGCTGAAGTTGTGAATCCTACAGCTGAGCCAAGTTGTGTTACAGTACTGTAACAACATCCACTTCCGTGGGGTAAAAGTTGTATCACGCTGTTAGAAAAGTATTTCAAACTCTGCTTCATGCTTTACATGTTATTTTTCTTAAGTTTCCTAGTAACTTCCCTTTTACATTATTCATTTTTTTGAAAGTTCAGTTAAAAATAACCATGAAACTCAAACAGACTCACATGTACGTGCTTTACATTTTTACTTTTAAAGATAGAAAAGGCTTCAAAAGCTGCCTTAGTACAATGTACATCTAGGGATTCAAATAATTTAGGAGACTAAAGAAAGCATTTCACCAGGGCTGTAAATGTCCATGATACGTGGATAGAACTGGTCAGTACTCTGCAATTGGCAAACTAATGTCTAGTTCGTGCCAGCTTTCTTCATGGCTGCATGACAGAACAAAAGGCTAAGAGAAAGGTTAGGTTTGGGCTTCTCAAGTGATACAATTTTATATTCTTCAGCAGCATTGAAAAGCTTCATATTTGCTCTTTCTGTGATTAACATTAAACACAAGTGGACTCTGTTGCCTTCAGAAAAGACAGGAAGTACACGTCACTTCAGCACTATGGGAGATTCAATACCAAAGAATAACTTGCAAGTAAGAGCAGAAGACTAGCAGGACGTGTGGTTTGGTCCTCTCTGATGATCTGAAAAGCCTGAGCCCTCTGCTACTGTTCTGGTCTTATGCTGGGATGGGGTGATTGTTAATATTGAACTGTTTGTGTGTATTAGAAAATAGGTCAGCCACAGAAATATTCCAGAATCTTTGCCTGATTTGCACACTACTACCAGAACAGCCCACCACCTCTTCTTTCTGAACAACCTTTCTTTTCCTCCACTGATTTAGCTTTGAATTTTCATGCTGCACTAGCATGACATAAAAAAAAAAAAAAAAAATTAGTTACCTTGCCATTGTTTAGATAGTTTTTAATAAGGTTAAGGGAGAAAAAAGCCCTACTTATTGTGTCTGTGTCCTCCATCCAGTGCTCTGATGCTATTACAATTTCTGTGTTCCTGCTTAAAATGTCTTGGCACTTTTTCTTTGTATGTTTCTGAGATAAGCTATAATTCTCTTTCCAGAAAAAAAAAATCACACAAAACTTCTCCTTTGCTGTTTCATTGTGGGATCTGCATTCCTCATAGGTTTTAAAGGTTGCGTTTATTAGGAGGTATCGACTGTTTGCATAACAGCCCGGTTACTCTGCTTTGTTTTTCAACATCTTGACATAATATCACCCAAAGAAGGGCTATGTGTCTTCTTGTGCTTGTACGCCAAAATTATTTCTAGTCTGTCCACTTGAACAGCTCAATCGTTTTTTGCTTTTTATCTGTGTGCAGATTTCCAAAAGCACTTTTCTATACAAAGGAAGAGGAGAAAAAATATCTTAAAATGGATCAGCCCTCCTTTTGTATGCAGACTAGTGAACTGCTGTGTTGCTAAATTATTTTAGACGTAGATCTCAGTATAATGTTCAAGTTCATATAGACAGAGGCACAGGACAACTTAATGAATACTAAGGAGCTGCATAGCTGTGTTTAAATTTATCTAGACAGCCACAGCAGGGGGGCCCTGTTACTCCCACCCAGGATGTTAAAGGGGCTGTCTGTGCCTCTGAAGGAAAAGAAAATGATGCCAGAACAAAAGGGACCTGAAAGAGAAGTCAGTTCCAGTTGGACATTTAAGTTTGTTCTTATCAAATTTCAAGTGAAGCAAGCAGGGAGGATGTAAATTGAATTATATTCAGGGTGTGTGCTGTAATGAGGCAGCTGGTATTGGCAAACTGTTCTCTCATCCTTCACCCCCTTATGAGAGGCTAATCATATTGCATAAAACGCTGTTGCCTGGAAAAAAATAGCTCCACGGTCCCGTTTCAGCAACAGAGGATTCTGGATGTGGCGGTGTGTTGGAGAGAGTAAACACAGGCGTCAGCAGTAGCATGTGTGGGTCTTATGACAAAGAACTAACTCGAATGTGATGTTGTTCATCACGGTCAGTCAATGAGAAAGCCGTTGTGAAGAAACTGCTTACGAGAACCTAAGCAGCACTCTGTAAATTTCAAGGAAATCATTGGCCACCAGCTTGACTTTTTCTAGGCTTTACGGAGTTAGGTTACAAGCGTGGAAACTTTCATGTGTTGAGTATGCAATGGGAGAACTTTCTGTTGTTCCTGGAACACAGCAGAAAAACATGCTGAGAACTGGAAGAACAACTTAGCAATAAAAAAAAAGGTGAATGCAACAAATAGTTCCCAGGGTATGAGCTTTCAGGCAATGCAGATTCATTCCTTATCCCATCTGGTCTGCGAGTAATGGGTGAACCTATAAATAACCAGAGTCTGGTTAAGAATTCAAAAACTGGAAGCCCCCTGCAGTCCCGATCATGCAACTCCGTGCTTTATTTCCAAAACACCTATCTTCACAGAACCCAGGCAGCAGAGCCCTCATTAGTACATTGTATTAGTTTTGTTCCTGAAACTAAAAAGACAGCTATTACCAGAGAAAAATTAACAGCATTGGCTGTGATGCCCAGGTTTGCTTTGAATGTTTCTTCCAGCGTGCTGAATAAGGTCATGCTGAAGTTTGCCTGTGAGGTCCAGTTAGACTCTGTTCCTGCAGGGAACGCCAGCTTGAAGCAGGCATCACATCCAGCCTCCATCCTGGAACCCTATCAGAACACATCACTGGCAGAAACCGTTTGCTGTGTGGAAGACAGAAGGGCTAAGCAAAGAAGCCTGGCATAAACAAGTGAAAAATCAATATTACTGACCAGAATTATGTTTATGAGTTAGCAGGCTGGGAAAGCCTGACATTTCTCTGGGCACATCTAACTGGCATGTTTGCTGCAGATAACCCAAGCTGCCACTGGCTTGGCCAGAAAACACAAGGCTAATGTTTTCCTTTGTATAAACTGTTCCTGAGCTTTTTCCCCAAAGTATTGGAACGTGCTTTTCATCAGTATAGGTTGACATGACTTCTTTTTCCATCTACTTTTAGGGGGGCACAGTGGAGCTGACATTTTCATTTCTATAAATAAACACCCAGGTCAAAAAATTGGAAACGTTCACTCAACAATGGTATTTCGAGTTACCATTTACTTTGGATTCCTCCTCTAGATTCCAGTGTCGTGGAGGAATATTTGCTATTTGAGCAGTACAGGCTTATGTAACTGGAAGCTTATCATGCCTGTCTAGCAAGTTAGTGAAGTATGTCGTCCCTGATACAAGATCCCTTAGCTCAAAAAACAAAGTGGAGTGGAATGGGGTGCTCTTTTTGGGGCAGTGAAAATCCCAGGGTGAGGAATCCAAAGAGAAGCAGACTCCCAGCGCAGTCCCTGTAGGTCATCACAGATATTTGTTCGTTCCTTGTGCATCCTTTTTTCATATAAAGGCTGCTGCTTTGGCAAGTGTGAGCAATGGGATGGTTGGTGGCACGAGGACAATTGCAGTTGTGGGCGCTATCATCTGCCACCTACCGAACAGTAATTAATAAGGTCTGCCCTGAACAATGCCGCTGGCTTGTCGAATGCTGACATGTGCAACAGATTCTGGAGGGAAGAGACACTCCGTCTGGGGTCCCACCCATCCTCTCCCCCCCTCCTCCTCATCTTCGCAGCCTGCTTGGAAGCAACTTTTTTTCCTTTTTTTTAATTTTTATTTTTTCTGTTTCTTTTTCCTCACAGCAAAGGTTGCAGTGTATAAAAAGTGGCGTGAAACATTTTGTCTCTTCGGCCTGTTTCCAGCAATGTCATGGATTTCACTGGTGCAGTATAATTAGAAGCTGCATTCTGAATTGACAAAGAATGGGGTTTGGTTGTTTATGTTGATGCTTTGCAGCTATGAGATTTCCCCATGTCACTGAAAGTCACTGGTTGCTTCAGTTTGCAAGGGTAGCTTTATTTGCTCAGTCATCACCTTCACAGTGATTTGCCACATAGTTTTGAACTTTTTTTTAACTGTAGTTCTTCAAGAGACATTATCAGCCAGAAATAAAGGGAAATGTTTGTTCTTTTTAGTGTGAGGGAATCCCTGTACTGTTAGTGGGCACAAACATTCAGTGAGGTGCACTGCTTTTAAGTAGAGAGATCCAGTAAAGAGCTGTCTCATTTTCAAGGTAACTGCTTTGCAGCACTGCCAGATCTGCCTGCAGTTTAACTAATGCTTTTTACACACTGGGGTAAATCAGGTGGAGCTCCACCGAGCTTGGTGTGGTTTCCTTTTCAGAGAGCCTAACCTGATATTTCTGCAACCAAGCATGACATTTAAGTTCTGAGTTGTGCTACGGCATGGAAATCTAGATTAAGTTAATCATTTATTAACATCTAACATCCCAAATAGACAAAAAATAAATAAAAATCTTGCTTCACAGATGTGAAACTCGGAGAGCTTTTAGGTTTGTATTTACTTCACACAATACTGTGTTGATATCCTAAGCTAGCGATGTATGAGCTAGTTTCAGCAACTGGAAGGAATAAAGCCACATAAAAGTGGCACTCAGTCAAACTAACTGTCTTGCTGAGTGGTAGCCATCATATCCAAAGTACAGCCCAATGTCAGCCTGTGTTAATACAGGTATTACCCTGCGGCAGAAGCACCAGATTGCGTGGTGTTAGCTGCATTTTATGGTGTGAATGTCCCCAGTGTCATACGGGGTTCTGCTAGACTGCCTGACTAAATGCAGGTGAGTAAGCATGCTGAAGCCCCTTGACCTACCCTCCTTACACACATTGCCAGGACCTCTGGTGCTTGTAGACACACGGCGTGTCAAACTTGGGCTGCCCACCTGTGCTGTTGCCCCTGAGGGAAATTGTCTTTGGAATGAAGCATAGTTGGGCCATGCTGAGCATTAATGTCCTTCTAAGCTTGTTCCCCCGTCATAGCGTAGCCTTAGTAGAGGGATATGCCCAAACACTTTGGAGAGGAAGTGAATTTAAGTTTTAACACAGGAAATTGTCCGTGTATCTATCTACAAAGGCAAGAGTGAGTGTGACTGGAATTAAATGTACATCTGCTCTTAATCATGCTGCAGTCTGTGTTTTCCATTAATTTTATCGTCTGTAATTTGATCAGATGAGTCCTATGAAGTTTTAGACGATGTGTATAATGCCATGGCTGCCTTGTAGGATTTGGAAGCAGGTGCTATTGACCCACTTCTATGGAATACAAGGCTGTGGAAGAGAGTGAAGAGACTTCCTCCCTCCTCCCACGAAACATAGATTTAGATAGGAATTAACTGTCCTGAGTTTGGCCACTATCAATAAAAGTGAGAAAGTGCAGAGTGTGTTTTATATACTTGCGCACATATATATGTATATGTGTGCACATTTTCTGCTTTATTAGCAGTAAATTCTGACAAGATTCTGGAAACTTGGCACCTTTCCTCATCCCAGGTCTGGCATTGTGCCCACTCTGTATATAGAAGGAGTGAAAAGCTTTTCAATTTCTACAGTCCAATTCATTATGCAGCGGTGCACAAGTTGCCACATGTGTGCTGTTAGGAAGTCTCAGCACAGATGGAAATAGACCTTGTCGCAAAATATAGGCATTCATCATTGGTGGTGCTGAGCTTCCCCACTCAGAGATTGATTAGCTGTCTTGAAGTTCATTTACAAACTGATCAAAGCCGTGAAATGGGGTTGACTGGCTAAGGCCTGTTTATTCCCACATGCCATTTGAAACAAACTGGAGGAAGACCAAAGGGGGAAGACTTTTGAATACCACAGGTGAGAAAGGCCTCCTACTCTTAGATTTGTAAATCCTTTCTTCGTTAGAATAAAAGGAGACTTTTTTACAATTACATTTTAGATACCTTTGGTGTATGGATTCAATGTAGTGAGGAAAAAAGAAAAAAGGCCAGATCTTCATCTGGAGTTAAATAATATAAAGAAAATACTGGCTCCTGTATTTCAAAATATAGGACCAGGCGCTACTTAGAGTAGCCACTGACTGTATAAAACATGTGGGAAATCCTTTAGGAATGGTTTATTTCTCATGATATGTAAAATCATACAGATGGCTGTGCTAGCTTTCTGTTTTTGTTTTTCTCCTCTGGATGGTGCTAAGGACCGGCAACTTCCTGGAGTTCACTAAAACACTAATGGAATATAGGCATCATTGAAATCTCAGGCTTGAACTTCTGGGGTAAGAGGTTTTTAATATTCACCTCTGAAGACTTGTATGTCTGGGGGAATAGGGAATGGAGAAATTGAAGCCTTCACACAGAAGACCTGGACTATCTCTTAGCACACTAATTTGCATCTCTCTGGTAGCAACAAAAAGGAGTATGCTTTGTGATGCAAGACTGACCTAAGCTACCTGCTCAGTGTGACTTAAATGTTAGTGTTTTTTCCTATCTTTTTTTTTTTTTTTTTTTTTTTTTTTTTTCCTGGTTCTTAAAATTGAGGGAAGAGGAAGATCATTTTACTATAAACTTAAAAGGTGTTTGGAACTAGGGTTTTGGTATTGGATATCTCCAGTGGAAACACCTATAGAATCAGATCCCTCAAACTGTTTCATATATTTATCTTGATTTTAGAAGGCAAGGACTGCACAGCACCCATCCCAAATGAAGTCCCAATCCTGATGGGAGGCAGTTTGCTCAGTGGAAGTGAATAATGGTTGTGATAGCAGACAGAATAATGCACGTAGCAGAGAATTCTAGAAACCTTTTCATATGAAGAAGGAAAAACATAACAAGTATCAGCGCCTTTCCCTGATAATACCATCACACAGCAATGTACCTGCCAACATTTCACCCAAATGGATGCAGACTCCAGGATTTTCAGTTCTCAACTGGATTCTGTGGCTCTTCCTGGCAGCTTGGAAAAGCTTGGTTCAAAGGGTCCTTTTTTTGTTAACCGTGCTTCTTTTTCATGGCTGTCTCTGTCGCCCTTCGTTCCAGCTGGAGTCTGAAATGGAAGTACTGTGCTAATGCTCCACAGCACAGGCTGGGGCTTTCCAGCCCAGCCAGATGCTGGAAGTCCTGGAAATCTCGCAAAAGAGCCTGCCCATATCGCCAGCTCAGTTGTTCCTTGGTTGTTTACAGCCATGGAGAATGGGCTGTGATGGTCTGGGTGGCCCTACCAGTCCTGTGTTCACAAGTTCAGATAAGATGGTTTGGTTGTGATCTAGACAGACAGGTACTTTCTTAGATGCCATCTACTATTACAGTTTACCAACCGTTCTTTTTTGGGTAGCTGGTTTTCCTCTTGTGCCAGGCCCATCATGCTGGGCAACATACCGTGGAGAGAGAACTCTTCTTTTTTCCATGCCTGGCCTTGTACACTTATGTGGAGAGGGCTAATGATAACTCTGCTATGAGAGTTCAAGGAGCTGTAAGCACTTTATTCAGCCCCTGATTTATTCTGAATAATTGCATACCTCAATACGCTGACTTGTGATATTAGCTTGGTACACAACAAGCTACTCGTTTCTTTCCTCCAATGTTTTTGCATCTTTTATCCAGCAGCATGTCAAGTGTCCACACCTCTGAGCATGAAGCCCAAGTCCTACCGAAACACCATCCCCGTAAGAATGCTGTGTTCTGCAGCTACTCACAACTTTTCATTGTTTGCTCAACCTTTCAGCCCATCACAGTGGAATCTTAGAAAGAAAACCAGATTCAGGTCTGACATACCATGGAACAATCTAGAGTAAGTCCAGAGTCCCTGTGAATTTATGTAAGTAAAATCAGGAAGGGGATTTATCCTGCTCTCCTAGGCATCTGTATCCATCTCTGGCAGCTGCTGCTGCCTGTGAGGAGAGAAGACTTTAACTGCTGATTCCCCAGGTAATGCCTGGGGAAGAGTGAGTATGGGCAAACAGCCATGGACATCAGTGGTGCTAAATTCTGTTAAGTGTATAACTTAGACAAGAAAGGAAAAAAAGAAAGCAAACATTTTCTCATAACCCAAGTCTAGCTGGGAACAGGGAAAAAATTCTCTGCCAGGCCTCCTCCTCTCTCCCAACTTTCCTCCCACCATTTCGGTACCAAATATAACCCAAATCTTTGGAGTGTCTCAGCTGTTGGAATATGATGTTGTTCTATGTCTGGTTTCCATCTGGGACTGGAGGCAGAACTGTAGTAATACAACAAGACAAGCCTCTTGCATGCTGCTTCTGATCAGGGGCAGGAATCAGGCCTGCTCCCTGGAAGGGCTTAGATTTGTTGTGGGATGATCAGGCATTCCCCAGAGCTCTGGGAAGTACTGTTGTGTCAAACCATAAGCTCCTTGGGATGCAAGTTCTTTGTTCCTGGGCATGTGTAAACATTTCCAAGCAGATCTATGCAGCACGAGGGCTTTCCAAACCCAGAACTGGGCCAGCTCATGGCAACTTCTGTGAGCAGATCATGAAAAGTATTGCCCCAAATGCTCAAGCAAAGTGTGTAGGACTTGGCTGTTCTCGGTGGTCTTTCAATTTACAGCTATCCCGATATGTTGCTGTTAAAGTCACAGACAAAATGTATTAATATATAAAAGAAGACCCTTGCATGAAAATAAAAATGGTATTTCTGAAAACAGTGAGAGTTTCATGGAGTGTGAAGATAAGAAGTAAGAAGAAAAAAAAGTAAGACTGTGTCATGACATCGGTTCTGTTTGTTAGTTTAAGAGCATTCTTTGGGCTTCTGTATACAGTGGCAAAATCCCTCAGTCTATTTTTCCTTCCCCCGACAAAGTGCTCTCATTAAGGGATTAAAGATGTTACTGTAATACTATTCATAATGTATACACTTTGCAGCCCCTCACATCTGTTTTCTGCACTATGTATCTAATCATCAAGACTCTTATTCATATTTGCCTTGCAAATAACAGAGCAGGATACCAAAGGATTCTTGGACGGAGAGGAAATGACAGAGGGTTGATGTAATGGTCTAATTAAAGATTTCAAGGTCAGAGGAGAGGAATCCAGAATTCAGTGGTGCAGAGGGGCTCGCAGGATATGCAGCACTCCCCCATTTTCATTGGCAGAGCTGCAATCAAAGCCACCGGGTTGTTACATCGTGAGGAACGTGCCTCTGCCAGATCACCCAGCTTCTGATCAGTGGTGTTCTGATGTTCTCAGCCATATATTAAGAGAGATGACAAGCTTTACTTTGCACAGGAGGAATTATGAGGAAGTCAAACAGCTTGTGAGAGCAGAGGGCTTGTTCGTCAGTAGACACTGACAGCCTACAGGGGAGTGAGTCAAACTGTTCTTTCTTCTTGCTGACCTGTCAGCTATCTGACTCTCTTGGGTCAAAGAGCTCAGATGACAGAGTAAAATGTGTGATGAAAATGCAGTCTGTATTCTTTTCAGCATATGTGTTCAGCTATGCCTTCCCATATCAATTCTGCTGCTCATATTTAGAGTGGAAGAATGCGTTTTGTGATGGAACTGGGCTTAGTGGCCTGCATTGCTAGGTGGTGCCAAGGTTACATTTCAAAAATTCACCAAGAGGATTAGAGAAAATGTCACTGCAGAACAATAAACATACTTTCTATGTAAACACATTTAAACTATTTTGTATATCTGTTCACCCAAACACATGTATGTGGTGCATCAGGTAGATGAATTAATAGATATCATCAAGACAAAACTCTTTAATTTTAAAGTTGTCATTGCAGAAAAAGATTTTTCTCCCAAATAGTTTTTAGGTGTTACTTACTTTGCTGTAGTCAGTAGATAGCTATGAAACTTTTCCATTGGAAACGCAGCAAGTAGTTCAATAAGGCATCAGTGTATCAGTTGTGAAGCAGGAGTTAAGTGAAACACATGGGAAGATGTACAAGGTGAGCATTAAACAATAAGGATCTGTATGATAAACAGTGGTGAGAGTGCTGGCTATTTCTGTGGCCAGTGTGACAGGCAATTTGAGCACCAGAAATAAAAGCTTCTGAGCTGCTAGGTTTAATGAGTTGGAGTGATGCTCAGAAGGGATGGCTGTAGCAAACTCAGACTCTGTGAACTAACACAGCGGGGTACTTATAACAAGTGTGAGGACATTTCAGCTGTCTAAACATTGCCCAACGTTTGGTGGAGATCTTTGTGGAAGAGAGTTTTAAAGAGACATTTGAAGAATTTGAAGGTCACTGCTTCTTCATCTGGCTAATGTCAGTAGCAAATCAATTCTAAACAAATGACTGCGCGTGTATTTGAAGAAGTGAGAAGACACGCCAAAATCAGAGACCCAAAGTGTTGAACATGATAGAACATCCATTCACCAGGCCTCTGGAGATAGTTTGCTTATGATAGCATTGTGGAGGAACAAGTTACACTAATTCGAGTTGGATTTTGATTGTCACAAAAGAAAGCACAGTGGTATTTGTGCAGTTTTCAATCTACCAAATGGTGGGTTCAAAAGACCTGAATTCTGCACCTGCCTTTTTTTCCTGGCTTCCCAGCTGATCCTGAGAAAGCCAGTTTACTTTTCTCTTCTGCTTCCCCACCTCTGAAGTAGTATAAAACACTTCAAAGCTGTGGGTGAGAAATACATGATGCTGGTTCACAGCAGCAAGAATATGGAGTGTTACTACTAGAAAAAAAAGGTGCTTTTATTTAGTCTTCTGTATCTGGATCGTAGATTCAAATCTAGTCAGAGATGTGATTAGTCAGGTTTTCACAACCTGGCTGTCCCTGCCCATCGTGCCCTGACAGACATGAGGCATGAATAAAGGGCAGGAGGCAGCTCCCTTGATGCTGTCTCGTCACCTGAGGAGGGACAGTGGCCTGCACGATGGCCGTGGTGAGCAGCACACCCCTGCTGCCTGTCACCGTCACATGTTAATCAGGGTACAGTAATTTGTGAGAACATTAATAAATACAAATCACTCTCCAGAGACGTGCAATACATTATTTTACCTCTCGACAATAACAGGCTTTATTATCTTGCCGGGAGATGCTCCTGTCAGGGCAATCAAGGATGGCCACTTCTAATGAAGACAAATGATCTCCTTCAAAGGAGCGGCGAGCCTTGATTTGGCTTAATGGCTCACTGGTACCAAGCATGGATTTAATCAGAGCTCCAGCTTCTGTCATGCATGGGCCTTGAAGCCAGGTAATTGGAGGCAGGTGCTAAGTACAATTTAAATGAAATGTCTAGTTAATAAGGACAGTTTGAAACAAGTCACTTCGATCCCTCCCCCAAGCTCTCGGGGACACAGAAGAGGCCAGCTGTGCTTAGGAACCAAATGACTTAATTTCTCAGCATTGCCTTTTTCACTCCCAGTGCTGTGCAGTTACTTTGAGTTTGCCAGATGTCCCGGTTGGAGTGGTCCTCTTTTAGGGAAGATGGGCAGCTGAGGGCCTGACAGAGTTTCTTTTGTGCTGGAAGAGGCGGCAGAGCTAAAATCATGACAGATATGTGGTCCGTAAGAGTCTGGCTTTTAAACATCTCAAAGTCCAGAGGGGGAATGAGGAGCAGAGTCGTGTTGTTTTCCTAAAATGTGTATTGTTGTTCACCTTTAAACTGTGCGTCTGAATGGGGAGATTTGACTCTCCAGGCTGTTCAGGTCAGTTTGTGTGGTCCCAGCTGCCATGTCAGAACTGGAAGATGCGTGCCCCACAGAGCACCTCATTATCCAATTTATGGAGCCTTCTGAAGGACACCACGTATTCTTTCCTGCCTGCTAAGCTGTTTTTTTCCTTATAAAGAGGCAATCACCATTCATATTTCTATTTATTCCTTTTTGGGGATGGTGAGAAGGGCAGGGCACAGAGCAGATTCCTCTGAACTTTTGGCTGCCAGCAAGAAACATTGCTGCAAACCTTGACCTATGCACAGTTCCATTTGGAAACACATAGGAACTGTCAGCATCACTCTCGTGCTTTAAAGGAAAGTCCTACTACACTTGTTTTTCTCCTTAAAAACCCAGCTCCCAGAGTTATGTGCTTATGAAGTAAGCCCTGCTTGTGATTGAGGAAGAAAGTCTGAACATGTTGTCTAAAACATCTATAACACCAACTGAACACCACTGGAAAATAAATACTTATTTATTTAATTTATTTATTTACTAAATAAACGTTACAGTTCTGAGGAAAGGCCTCTCATTTTCAAGCATTTGATGCTAGCAACATCAAACCTTATAGAAAACAGAAGTTCAGGGAATTATCACCAAAAAAATGTTTTATTCTGACATGAATCATCAAGAAACCAAGTTGGGTTTTAAGCACTAGTTATCGGTTACTTAAAACCAGGGTCTAACAGGCAAAACCACAATACGAGCAGTACTATAGCAGCAGTACTTATAGGTCTTCTAGAATCTCCTTTGTCCCTTGTAGCCCCTTCTGCCATCCCCTGAAACTGACAGTTAAAAGGTAGTGCATTTATAACAAAAAAAAAAAAAAAAAAAAAAAAAAAAAAACAAGATTTTACTTCTGAGGGAGAAAGTAATTAGCCACTGGGTGTGGAAGTATTTTCCATTAGCAATTTTTTAAACTCATGCTGGAATGCAAACATCCTTGTAGGGACTGCATGACTGGGGGAAACCACAGCCTTTCACTGTAGGGAGATTTCTATGATCAGCTTCCTTAGTCAAAGAACACACAAGCAAGCAAGAACCTTTGATGCAATTAAGGAGTCAGATATCTTCCTGTGCTTTCTCAGGATGCTCTATGCTGTTTTGCTTTGTTGTAGGGCCAGGCAGGGCTGCCTCTTGACAGCAGGATCAAAGTTACTAAACCTGAGCAATGGTAGGTGCACCTATTTGTGGGAGCATGACATAGCAGTGATGTGTGAAATAGATTTCTTTCTGTTAATATTTTACTGTGGCAGAACCATTCAAGATTAGTTGCCCTCTAAGGAATCTTTTTTAGAGAAGAATTAAAATAATCCCTTGCTCAAATTGCTTATTGAACTACTTGAAAACAAGAATTCTTCCCGGGGGCCTCTGCAGCTTTGTCTAGATTTCGGGAAACCAAAGAGGTTTTGGCTTTTCAGATACATTTTGAAATTCATTGTTGATTTTTTTAAAATTCTTTCCCCTTCGTCTATTTTTTAATTGGAAAAAAAATGGCCAGCTGTAATTAACAAATGAGAAATAGGACAATCCTAGGCAGACAAGTGGATTAAGAAAACAGAACTAAAATGCAGGCTTTTTAGATTAGAAGCTAGTGTTCAGTGGATCAGAGTCCTGCTACCCTTTGACTTTATGAATTTAATTCCCTGCAAAGATAAAGTAGGTAGCCCTAAAGGTGGAAAATTTCCCGCTAATGACAAAACAATTAATAGGCAAAATGTTCAGATGGCCCTTCAAGTTTCCATACCCATTGCAGTCATGGATGTGGTTACAGCTCAGGTAGGTGCAAAAGAGCTGCTAGATAACAGAATTACTAAATCTAGGTAACTTGGGTACTGGAAGAAAGCAGTGGAGATTCAGCAGCATGTTCTGCTTCACAAACCGAATGAGGCTGGCTCGTGAGTGAGCAAATTCAGTGTGTCAGCTGTGATCGTGTCTGTAGAGGAGAGAAGCAGCATTTTGTGAGCAGCAGAGGTTTGTACTTCTAAGGTAGCAGTTCCCATCGTCACTTCTTATTTGTGTGCATGCACAGAGGGTTTGTCATGAGTGGGTGTGATGTGCTGATGGAAGGGGAGAAAGGGTGATTTGACAGTGTACCAGAAAGAGAGGGGTTACTGTGTCCACCTTGCCTTTTAAATGATAGGTATTTCTGTGTCAAAACAAGGTGTTTATGGCAGGAAGAGAAATGTTTATGGTTATTCTCTCAGAAGTTGAATCAGTAGAAATGCTCTGATACTGTCATTGATCCAGATGAAGGCAGAAAGAAGGTTCCAGAAGAAGAGAAGGAATTTGTGATGACAGTATAGGTCACACTGGTGATGCAGGGAAAAATGGTAGAGAGAAGCCCCAGGCTGGGAGCATAGTTCCCCTCTTCTCCTTAGGAAGAAGAATTGGGACCACTATCATCATGGAGCAGTGAGTGGTTTGTGTGTGCTCAGTCTGCAGTCCTGAACTACTTTAAACAGAGGCCCGCACCTCTTGGAGACAGCTCCCACCTTAACATTCAGATTCAGATTCTAGTGTGGATGCTGGTGTTGGTGGGCCAGGAGGAGAATGTGATGCTGATAGCTGCAGTGGAGAGGAGACAAGGCCAGGGTTACCTGATGAGTCACAGGACTGGCAAATAAGATTTATGGCCCGGTTGTGACTGCCGTCAGCTTGTCTGGGCACCAAAGAGTAAGGCCAAACTGCGTTTGTTCTTCTGCATGCCCTTGGCTGCTGTGTATGCTGCACGCAGCGATGTGCACACCATTCCCAGGACAAACAGGCTTTGCTGCACTTTCGGACAAGGAGCTCCTCATTACAATGTCATTTGCGAGTGCTGGCGCAATAGCAACCAACAGCCTTGCTTCCTCAGGAGTGAGGTTACAGAAACAAGGCACTAGGCCAGGGGTTCATTTATACTGATCAGGATTCACTTTCCCAGCTCTGGGAGTTGTTCGCCATGAGGCCAAGTCATTTTGTCTCAGTGTGTACTTCAGTGTCTGTGAAAAGGCAGGAATAATGCTACCAGCCTCTCAGGAGTGAAATGATTTGGGGCCCTCCATGAAAGGTACTATACAAGCCCAAGCTGCCATTGTCAAGCCAGTCCCAACAATACCTCGTGGAATGTGTGGCTTTTGTGTCTGTTCTGGGGCTATGGGGAACAATGTCCTTTCAGGACAATAGATGCCTGCAATTCATGGTGAATTTCCTTCCCTTCTCTCATTAAAATCCATTCATTTCCAGTACAGCCTCTTCATTCTCAAACATACATCTTGGATATTTGTCAACTTCTATTCATCCTATTTAGTCCGCGCATCTAATCTCTTTGAGACCGAACATTTCCTCTGATGGCAGAGTTTTAAGAGTGCTATTCTGCCAACTGGGATGCATTGAGGAGAGCCTCTTGGCAAGCTGGCTTATTCTCGGGGAACACATATTTGAGTAGTGAGACCTCAGGCATTTATGCTGTGCAAGAGACCACAGAGCTGAGCACTCAGTAGAGCCCAGAAGAGAAGCAGTGCCTTGCAAAGCGGGACGCTTACTGGCAGGAGTTCTGCACGATGGGTATGGAAAGCTGGCTTCAGGGCCCAGCTGAGCTCATGACTCCCTGAGCAGTTTTGGGCAGCCCACATCAGCTCTAGCCTGTCGAGCAGTGACACAAACTTCCTTCCCCTGCGTGTTATCTTACCCCTGCCTGCTCTGCCAGGTGCTTCAGGTAGAGAAGAACCGAGAAGGTAGCGTTCGTTCCCTAGCAGGAGGTGGAAGGAGATTGACTCCATTTGGATTAAACTACCCGGCAGCAGTGAGATCATAGCAGCTTTGGCTCTGTATCGATTCGGCAGTGTTTCATCCACTGACACAAAGAACGGCTCTGTCCTCAGCTCCTTAAATTAGCCGGTTTTCTCTGCTCGCTAGCAGAGAAAAATCCTGGCACTTAGGCAGGAGGCTTCTACTGCCTCAGCGCCAGAGATCTTCGGGAGCCTGGTGACATCTGGTGGGAACTGGAAGGATTACAGGCCTTTTGCTTCCATCTACCACCAACCCTCTCTACACGGTGTACTTCTCTGCAGGATGGGAATTCTCCCAGGACTGCAGCTATGAGAAATATATAGAGATAGAGATAGAGATAGAGATAGAGATAGAGATAGAGATAGAGATAGAGATAGAGATAGAGATAGAGATAGAGATAGAGATAGAGATAGAGAAAATCTAAAGGAGATAAAACTTTGAAACTTTGGGTTTTCAGTTTTCTAGTGAATAAATCAAGGGCAGAATTTTTTTACAGGTTTTGATGAAGTATTGTTTTTTAGTACAAAAGAGTATATTAATACCAAAAAAGAATTTTAGAAATATGCAGTTTCCCTTGCTCTCAACTAATTTATAAACTAGCTTTAGAAATATTTCCACAAAGAACAGGTAGGGCACAGCCACAAGAAATTACAATTGATTTTATGCGCAGAATCAGAAGAGTACAAAATCAAAACATAATGCTGTAATGATGCACATGGAACACTGTATAATTTAGATATCCAAAGGCTTGAAATTCCTGAAGGGAGTGATGGCAGGTGTCATGAAGTTAATGTTAAATTCAGGCTAATTCTTGTAAGGAAAGTGGAGATGAGTTGCCTGAAGTTTGGATGAGTTGCGATATTGGAACTGTATGTAGATGCATGTGAGTAAATCTTCCCATTTCTTCCAGATCTTTCTAATCCCAGAAAGGTAAATGCTATTGCCTTTGCTCTCTTATTTTTTGCAAGTGCACTTTTTGGATCTAGTTGTGTACAGCATTCCTGCAGTTTCACAAGATGGACCAAGTAATAACCAACAAAGACTAAATTTTCTTCCAGTGTTTTTTAGATGTCAGAACAGTACATTTATTGAAAGACTGGAAGTCAAAGGATTGCCTGCATTTGCCAAGGGTTTGTGAGGTTTATGATAAAGGGAAAAGAATGTGAACTGTTATTAATCAATCTTCTTTTCTCCTTCATCCCTTTTTAGGATTTTGTAAAATGATAGTCAAAGTTTTCAGAAGCAAAAACTATGAAGTCTACGCTAGAGATCCAGATGCTACTGAGAATCCAGCATGTGCATACACCGTTCTTCCTGAAATTCAAGCCTGCTGAAAGAATCTTGAACTGGGGCCTTAAAGTCACTGGTAAGTTTGAACAATCACAGCCTGTTGCTGAGTCTATCTACCATTTCATCCTTCAGTAAAAAAGAGTTAGGCTAGAGGACAAAGCAGTTTTTCAGGGTGAAATCCAACAAGTCCAAAGCAGATCTCCTCTTAGCTACTTTGAGGAAAGATTTTCACTCTGAGGCTTTATGTTGCCTGCCTTCAGCTCAGATCTCTGCCTCCCTTCCCATGCCAGCTCATTTCTGCGGTGATGCCATGAATGTAATATCACTGCTGGTAACCTTATTAGCAGAGCCAATTGTATGAAGACCTCCTAAGGGAGGCTGTTTGCCATCCATTGTATGAGCTATGGCCCTATTGTTTATGACAGCGCTAGGTGACCTAATTCACTCCAGTGGGCCCATCACGCACATCCTCACAGGGTGTTTTTCTCTTCTGACAGATCATTGTCAGCATCCTTTCTCCTAGTATTCTGCTAGCCCTAGCTTTGTGTTCGCACAAACACACACCTACGCACAGATGGGGCCTTTTCTGAGGACTAGTTTAGGTAACGGGTGATAGGTATGGGCATAGTGAGCACACAGCATGAGCTTAAAGCTACTTGAACAGGCCTTAAGCTTTTAATGTAACAATACAGTGTCTTTAGAGTTTAGCATTGGGTAAGCCCATTATTTTAGTTTTTCTGACCAACACTGGAGGAAATGGGAGTTTTGCTGATATTGAGGTGTTCATGATACTATTAAGAAACAGTGATAATCTGTTAAGTCCACTTAAGGACCTCAGACAGAAGCTATGGAGAGCAGAAGCCTTGCTAAAAGTTTCTCTTTCTTGCCCAAGGCTGTAATCATTACAGCTAGGCTACAGGCCTTTCATCTGTGCAATCTGGACCACCTGGAGATTGCACAGCTGCACTTTGGATCCCTCAAGGACTTTACAACCAACTAGAAGCCAAGGTGCGCTATCAGAAATGGTAATGGGACAGTGGTGGTGGCAGGTGTGTGAACATGTTGCCCTGTTAACCAAACAACTAAGAGAGAACTGTTGACAAAAGGAAAGGGTGGAAAGTTTTGTTCAATGAATATTTTTAACACGCTTACTTGGTGGTCGTGGTGCTTCTCCAGGCTTATTCTGTGTCCTTCTCAGTACTCCAGGGAGGTAATTTAGTTTCAGCAGATGGTTTGATAGAGCTCACACTGGCTTTATGTAAGTCCCCAGGAGGAGTCCTCAGAAAATTTAACCTGGCCTTTTGAGATACTGACAAAGTCTGGCAGAAGAACAAAACACAGCAGCCACCCACACTTTTAGCCAGGGATCTAAGTGAATATTGATGAAAGGAGTAGGTGGCAAAGTGTCCATGAGATGAAAATCTCAGCAGGAGCTGGCATGGACTGCTGCTATTGCCTAGAGCAATGTTGCTGTGAAGGTGTTAAGCATTTATATTGAGCTGAGAGGTGTGGTCATCCCACTGCTGCTGGCAACCCAGACTTTGTCTGGATTTTGATTATAGGAACAATTTTAGTCCATTTGATCTAAAATTGCTGCCAAGTGAAGTGAATGATGCTCAGTCTGTGGTAAGTGGATCAAGTTAGGTGATACTAACAGAATTTCTAGCTGTGAAATAACCACTTTGTTCCCACTTGCTGTTCAAATGATACATTAGCAGAATCCTACTCTTCCCAGGGGACAGGTAAGTGCAACAGAAATAATTCATAGTCATGTCAAATACCTATTTCCTTTAATAAAGTATCACAAATTTCCTAATAACAGACAGATGTTTACTACATACACCCTAACTCACATAGAGTAATGAAGGGGAATGTACAGTAACTGAAGAGTGCAAGCATGAAGAATATTTTGTGCTTTCTATCAGCTTTACCCTGAACACTTCCTTGACATTTTGCAAGCATTACCCATGATTCATGTACATCCTCTAAGCTGGCAAAACATTAGACAATGAAAATAAGGCATGATACTGTTAAGGAACTTGTCTTAAAGTGAATTATAAACATGGTGAAGAGAGGAACCCAGGAGGTCTAGAGGAATATGTGTACTGCTATCACAAGTTTTTTTTTAAAAAAAAAAAAAACAACAACAACAACAAAAACACTTTATTTTATCTCCTGAAAGTCCTCAAGAGTAATTCAATTATTTCAGCTTTGGATACCAGTCAGAAAGCACTGCCAATGTTTCTGGTGAGTACACAGATACAAGTTTTGCCTGGTTTCAGTAGAGAAAGTAAGTGAGATGGGGGCAGTGATGTTTAGTGACAGACCAAGGTTCAGTTCTTGCCTCTGGAGCAATGGCAACCGCCTGATCATGGTGACAGTGTTATCTATAGATGTTTCCTTTGATGATCTGGTGCTAAACTTACAAAAAATCTGGACCCAGCTGAGTGAAGTTTGGGATTTCATTGCAAGTAATCAATTTTGGATCTGCTGTTTCACCCAACATTTCCAAGAGTGTGTAGTCTAAGTTTCTGCCTGCTATAGATATGCTTTTGTGTGTAATGCTAATTGTGGCATGCTGCAGGCCAGGCTGCTCTCCTGATGCCGTAGCCCAAGTTCCTGCTTTATCAGCACCATTATGTATACAATAACAGCAATTTCCCAGCACTCATGGTGGGGATTTGCTTTGTGGCTACTAGTGTTGCTATAGCTACATTTCCCTAATGTTCATTATTTTCCATAGTGTCTTTGTCACGCATCCAAGGATGCTGGCATTAAGCAAGCTCACAGCACGTCATTTCTGCCTTGGGAACTATTGCTAGGTGCACTGAATTGACCAAGGGGTATCGCAGCTGGTGCTTTGCCTGAGCTAAATCTACTTCAACCATGAAGGAAGTGGTGAGGGCAATAGTTAAGAGCTTCTTTGCAGCAGTGTGATGGGAAAGGAAAGCTTACAGTCACAAGGGCCCCTTTCCAAGGGGGTTGAACAGGAAGGAGGAGAAGGAATTGTCATCTCTCAAGAGAACAAATGCAGGGAGGGGAGGGAGCATAGGCAACTTTGGTTAATTGCTGGGTTGTGTAATGAGCTGGGGTGCTGGACAGCTGCTGTATAGTCCCCATTGTGACAGCCGCCTGGTTGGGGGTGTGCTGCTCTAGGGCATTTTAGCTGGGTTTTGTTTTTTGTTTTTAAATGGTTTAATGAGCAAGCTAAATAGCTGTAAAATTCAGAGTAGGGTCTCAAAAAGCTCACTGTCCCTCAGGCATGCATATGTATCTGGTGTGGTGCAGACGGGGCAATGAATTCTGAACAGACATCTACTTCCCGCGGGAGGGAGCTACCTACAGAGCTCTGTTACAAAGAAAAGACACCAAAGAGTCAAGATGAGATGGAAAGTAGAGCCAGTTACTGACAACTGAAAACTGTTATCTAAGAGGTACTCCAGTCTCTGCATCTACTCCTAAACTCCAATCTTAGCTTCTGAGGCCTTGATTAGTGCATAAGAGGTGTTAAAGAAGTAACTCTCTCTTGCTGATAGGCACCAAAACATGGCACTCGTGATTTCAGTAGACATGCAGCGGTTGTATGGAATCTCATCCTCTCTGAGTTAGTATTGGCCTATTGGAATATCTGTCATAAAAGGAGAAGCTGAGAGACCTGTGGTTGACATTAGCCTGGAGATGAGAAGGCTCAGAGGGGCTTTATCAACATGTACAAAGTTCTTGATATGGGAGGGAGTAAAAAGATGAAACTAGACTCTTGGTGGTGGTATCCAATGACAGGACAAGATGCAAGGGCACTACTGAAAATACAGGCAATTCCACTTAAACATATGGAAAAACCTGTTTACTCTAAGGGTTGTCAAAAACCAGAACAGGTTGCCAAGACAGGTCATGGAGTCTCCATCCTTGGAGATACTCAAAACCCAACTGTATTACTTTCCTGAGCTCTAGATAACACTGCTTTGAGCTGGGAAGTTTAGACTGGATGCTCTCTAGAGGTCCTTCTACCTCAACTATTTTGTGGTTCCTCTGTGATTCTGTGGTTCCATGCTTTTGGGTCTGAAGAAGCTTGAATAAAGTATGAGGTTCTGTTACTACTGGTGTGCATTAAGTGACCAAAGCAAGGCCAATGATACCTATATGACACTACAGAATAGTGATCAGATTTCACAGTTTTATTTCTAAATCTACAGAGCTACATCAGTACAAAAATATGTGCAAATCATACTTTACTGTTATACATTCCTATGAAAGTGCTGTCCCCTTCCATCACACATGCTCCTGTACATTTAAAGATTGGTTTAATGGTGGACTCTCAGCTGTAGTCTGCTTAAGCCGCAAGGGCCAGGTTTCTTTTCAGTATAGAGATCTCAGCTGGCATCTATTCTTTGTAGTATTACAATAATAGTCAGTCATCTTTGCAAACAATCTTGATGTTTATACAGGCAATCTTTATGTTGATCCCAGCTTTGTGATTTAACAACTGTCAGAAACACCATTCAGAAGTAACTGAGTGTTTTTCACCACGAGGTGCTGTTCCATTGTAATTCCAGTAAGAAAGGCACTCAGCCCCTGAAAAGGATCATTTAAAATGCTTTATGCTAGACCCAACACTATAAGGGGAGAGAGAATAGCAGGGATAATCTTACATCTGTTCAGATGGTGGGAACCCCAAGTTCTGCAGCATTGAACAGGTACCTATGTGCTGATGAGGGCACAGCATGCTGTGCAGACCCGGTCTGTGGAAGGGTTACTCCATTTGGGCCATTTGAACTATTACAGGATTTTCTTACAGGAAAATAACTCCATTTCTACTGCCAAACAAAAAGGACATTCACGTGAGAACTTCTTGCTGCACTGTTAGATAAATGCAAGGACATGCAGGTGGCATAATTACTGATACCAAATGGGGGCTGCCTCCAGGCTTTGTTACAGTTAGCTGGCTAGGTTTATCATACAGCCAAGGAATATTCACAGCACAACACAGGCCTGAGATTAAGTTGTACGTGCAGCACAGCACAGGTTAACTGGTATATAGATCACCTTCCTCAGAGCACAATGGTCAGGATCATTGCGCTGAGATACGTGACACTATCTCCAGTCCTCACTCCGCAGATGAGATTCCAATATACTTAACAAAAACAAACAAACAAACAAAAAAAAAGCTGACAGGGGTTATCTCATACTAGATAAACCCCAACCCAGTTAGGTTCAGCTGCTGAGAACATTTCATAAAAACAGTTCTTATAAAACTCCAGTATTATTTCCCATTACTCATAATTTTCAGTACATGAAGAAAGAGCTTCGTTCCGAAAGCTCCCTTACTTTAAGGTGAAGAGCAGGTTTACTCATAATTTAGGCTTTGGTCTAGGTTTGCACAGATCCTGTCAGAATTGTAGACTCGTCTTATCTGCATTTCCCTGAGGCCGTGTATTTCATTATCATTATTTTAGGACCTGTACGACCACCAGCAGAATATATGCTATGTAGTATAGGAGTTGCTCTGCTCCAACAATACAAGCGACTGATTGCAGTTAATGTCACCGTAGTGGTGTGCCCATAGATGGCAGTATTTCCTAGTTCTTATTTTGCAGTACTACTGATATTTGCATTTTCTGTATCTTTTGCCATCCCAGATGTTGTTGTTCAGTAAGGACATAAACTCCAACCATAAAGATAGAGGAAAGTTGTTAGGATTTATGCAAGTTCCAGTCAGATCAGTTTCTATGCTAAACAATATCAAATCAGAAATGAGCCAGAGCAGTATTGTTTCATTTTCTGATAGTTAAGGAATGGTTTCTTTTATTACATATAAATGTGTATCACTGATTCTTGATCTCAGAAGAAATCTTCTACTATGAGGGTGGTGAGGCACTGGCACAGGATGCCCAGAGAAGCTGTGGATGCCCCATCCCTGGAGGTGTTCAAGGCCAGGTCTTTAAGGTCCCTTCCACCCCAAACCATTCTGTGATTCTGTAATAGATGTTACTGTGTGTAAATAAAGAATTGCTCTAGTTATGAGCATCTCTAGATATGAATACCTGTTTGAAAAAAAAAAAAGAAAAAAAAAAAAAAAGAGGAGAAAAAAAAAGTTCTCCCAAATTTCTCTAAACATAGTGTCTATGTAGGAAGAATTTGTGAATGTCATTTCAGTCCTTCTCTCCTCAAAATTTATCTGCTATCCAGACTGTCAGTCGAGCTCATGAGTAGTACTAGTACGAAGGTGACTGGCCTTTAACTTCTAACGTGCAGAACTAATCAACCCTTGCAAGTCTGCAGTTGCCTTAAAATGTATTCAGGCTCTGGCTTGAGAGACACTCTCTATGGGATCACTCCAGGACTGTGACAGATGGAGGGCCTGTCACACAGCATGTGGTGAATTGCATCTATCTACCTCTGCTCAAAGTTGGTCTGAGAGGCTCTGAGATTTTCTATGGATGAAAGTTTCTTTGTTATATAACAGATTACAAAGCATTTGGAAGGGCAGTTCTGCTTTGAGTCACTCTGCTAGGAGCATTAGCAGACTAGATCTGCATAAAGTTGCATGCCTCATCCGAAATAAAGTTCAGACCGAGTGAGGATGTCATTAGAGGAATTATTATCATGGTATCAGTTTAAAAGCTCTGAATTGTTATATTCCTACAGGATAAGAACATGGAATATGGCAGAATATCTCAGAAGGTGGTAGTACCCACTTTAGGGTTATGCACAAGAGGTACCATCATGACGAAATCTGCCTTTACAGGAAGTTTAAGAACAATCCCTCACTACCAAAGGATTATTATTCCCATTACTATTGGTTAGCAGTTAGTATCAAAATGTCTTTTTCATAAAAAGAAATTGAAATGCAATTCAGTGTTTTCAGAAATCTTTTTAATATTCCTGTAAAACAGGAAACACTTCTGTCAAACAGATGGAAAGATGATGCACAAATGTGGAGTAACAAATAGTGCCATAAAGATTGTCTTCCTAATCCAGAATTGTTCTAAACTACAGAAAAGACACCTTTGCAAGAAGTACAGAAATATTTTTACTGAGAAGCTTTTTAAAGTTGCCATGGTACAAAAAGTGAATTGTGCATTTGTGTGCAGTGTTATCTTGCATAGAAGTACATGTACAGTAATCAAAACCAAAATGAAAGGCCAAATAGCAAACGGAGGTAACAACAAGATGAATAAAAATTTGGCTGAAGATACTGGACAAAATTGTGCAAATAATCCTCCATATGCAACATAAATGTAGTGTATTCAGAATGTGTGGAGAGTAGTGCTTCTTAGAAGGCTCAAATTCAGTTAATTTAAGACAAAACATTAAATTCTGCTTATATTTATACTGATATAGGTCCAGGTTTATTTCACTGATTTAAAGTTACTTTGGATCTCTATCAGTATGTTTGAAATTAGTGTCTGGCTCACATCATAAATTCCATTTATATCTTTTCCTCACTTCCAACAGACTATATGAGGGCAGAAAGCAAAACATGGCTCTGGGCTTTTATTATAATTGTTTTACAATGGCTTTTTCCAAAAGCCATACTTTTAATTTGTTTAATTCCTCATTCTTTCTGAACATAAATCTCTCATCCATAATTAAAATAAACAGCTATTTTATTGTCTTGTCTCTTCTGCAATTTTATAATCAAATGCTTCTTAATATCTCCTGAAATCAAGGAAGTTTTAAAATATGTACAATTCAGTTAAATAAGTGCAGTTATAATTTCCTGTGTTTTAAAGTTACTCTCCCAATGCACATCTAAAAATTCTGCTTCCATATACACCATCTTCTAGATAAAGGTATTAGAAGTACTCACATAGAAAACAGCTACAATCTTACAAATGTGAACAGTAGATTTCTGCTCAAATCCAAGCTCACACTAACAAAAAAACTTTTTTACAAGAGTAATAATCTGTACAGAGAGTTATTTACTCTAATTTAAAGAAACCAATGGGACTTCCCATAGATTTGTTCAGTGCGTAGGTGAGAATTACAAGATAGTTAATCAATGGAAAGGTTTAATGGAAGATGAAATGTATGTATGCCACAAGACACACACAGTCATTTCATTTGGTTTTGTATTGCATTCCTTTTTACATGGATGTGGAATAGAAGAATACTGACCTTATCTACAGCTGCTCATATTGCTGGAAAATATTAATATCCCGTCCAGATATTAGAACTATCTTGTTGCTTTGAAGACAGATAGTTAAAGGTTAAAGGTATCCTATTTTTCTATCAGTTTCTTGATTTAAGATGTCCAGTGATGGTGGTTTAAATTCCTGTGCTGGAGTGATGACTGGAAATGGTTCCACATTGTTCAAACAACCACAAGTAACCAAACTGAGTCCTTCCACACAAAAGCATGATTAAAAAAAATACTGATTTGCTGTCCAGAAGCCAGCAGTGCACAACTGTATGTAAGGGACAACTAATCTTCCAGCAAAACCAGCAGTCTTCGATCTCTTTAGTTGGCCTCTGAATAGTAAAGCTACTTTAAAAGGCTGCTGCCCCGTTGTCATAGTACAAAAATATTTTCCTAATAATTAATATATTATTCAACAGAACACACAAAGTGTCCATGACAATTTAACAGCAGTGTTGCACTTGTGGCTTGCTGTTTCTCCAAACTGTATGCCGAGATTTAAATGGTTTACCAAGGGGATGTTAAGCAAGGTTTTTAAATTTCTTAGAAATCCGAGCAATCTGACAGAGCATGTTGTGTAACACTTGTCTGTGCTGGCTTGACGTCCCTTTAAAGCAATTTCTGAGTGGCCCCTGGAGTCCAAGGGGGATAGCAACAGTGAAGAGAAATGTTGCAGTCAATAGGAATCCATTGCTTGAAGTTTCTGAAGGACTTCCAGAACAAATTCATAACAGAATAGATACTGATCCTGCATACAGAGACACCAGTGTGAAACATCCAATTAAATATAACAAGAGTTCTAGACAAAAAAGGATGGACTGGCTGTCATGCTGTTTTTAACACCAGCATCTTTGTAACAGGGATACAAAAATTTAGATATTTGAGAGCATCCTCAATCTTTTTGTTCCATAACTCATAAAAGTTCAGGAGCTTTTTTTGATTCAGTGCAGTACCTGTAGGCATGTGCTTAAATCTCACTGAAGTCAGTGGCTGTTAACTATTTTAATTTTAATCATGTGCTCAATCATTTTCCTGAAGCTTGTGCTTAAATACTTGCGTACAAGAATAATTTATCGTAATCTTATTTTCTTCCCAATTTCCATTTCCTCAAAGTTGTGTTAACCTTATTTTCTCTTTTCCTTTGTGAACACACTTCAGGGGTAGGTATATCTCAGCACTAGAAGGACAATGAGAGCTCAGCAATTGCAAGAATTCAACTGAAGGCTGCAGTTTTGCAGGGTAGAGTCTCACCCATTTCATTGGTGAGCCCCGCTTTTCTTTTTACCCAAAGAAGACATGTATCTGTACTGTATTGGTGCTTTGAAATGAATTTCAAGTGCCTGCAAGCTGCCCTTAGAGGTTATTTTCTGTTTTTATTTTTTTTTTCTTAATTTCAGCTAGCTAGTAAGGAACAGATCTTCCATATTTAAATATAGACACCAATTGTATGCAAAGCTGTCATTTTCCTCATAAGAGGGCTAAAATTCAGCTTTAAGCCAGAGATTTATCAAAGCATGAGGATATGTACCACAAATGGAAACTTTTTAAGATCACAGCCTAGTTAGAATATTGAGAACTTACCTTAGTTTGGATCATGCCAAAACGCTGCTCTCTCAAATCTCTCACTACGTGTTTAATGTTGAACTATCAGAAGAGAAAACAATTTTTATTTTATTGATGTTCAAGTTATGAAAAATGACTTGAACATGTTCTGTTGGGAAAGCTGGGGCCCAGTTCTTCTACAAATAGTGTGTTTTAGTTATTATCTCTCTTTTGCAAAAGAACAAAAGCATCATTTATTCCATTTTGTTAGGATTAATTTCTACCAGGAGTAACATATGTAGTAAGATACCTACATATGTTGTTGACATTTATATCAGTAATATTTATATTTACTGTAATATTTAACAATTATGTTTGATACTTACGCATAGGTCTTTTTCAATATAGCTCAGCAGAATTTCAGCACACAGCAAAACTCCACTTCTTCCAATCCCAGTACTACAGTGAGCAACAATAGGTCCTGTCCTGTGAGCTTTTCTCATGTAGCAAATAAATTTTACAAGCTGCTCAGCCAGTGTGGGCGTACTATGGTCTGGCCAAGTGGTAAACTGCAAATGCCTTATAATTCGTTTTTCTTCTGTCTGGAATAGAATCACAGAATCACAGAATTTCTAGGTTGGAAGAGACCTCAAGATCATCGAGTCCAACCTCTGACCTAACGCTAGCAGTCCCCACTAAACCATATCCCTAAGCTCTACATCTAAGCCAGAAATGCTTATCAACTGGAAGCTTAGTAACATAGCTATATAAATTCAATAAAAATGCAAATAAATACAAGTAAAGTAAATAAATACAAATAACATTTTCATTCCCTATTGTTTCTTATGTCAAAAAAAGTTAAATGAAAAAAATGCATAGTATTGTATTATACTGGTAAAGACTTCTATTGTAAAGACCTGAGTCCAGTCAGTAACTTTTCAGCAAAAATGATTGTTTAGGTAACTGAAGATTTTCGGTATAAAGCATCCAGGAACTGTAAGGACTGAAGCCTTCCAAAGTCCAGGTTAGCATGACAGTGGATTCCCTATTGACTAGGTTAAAATGAATACGAAAGACCTACCTAGATTTTTGCCATTAGAAGAATTTGAATGCATGCCTGGATTTCTGCTGAAGTAAACCTATGATTCTCTATTAATTTGATACTGGTCCAGTACAAATGTTGCAAAAATAACATGTTCATTGAAACAAGATAGGAACCCAATCACATATATGAGCCAATATTCCTATTATCTTTTGGATAGACCCATATCAAATTACTATGTTTACACTCAGTGACATAAGGTGAATTGTGTTTTCTTAATACAAATAGCTGTCTTGTTGGAAAACTAAGTTAGTCTGGCACAAGTAAGAATATATAAATGATTCCATTAATCAGTCTTTCCCACAGAAATTTCTGCAATGTTTTGTTTCATATGGAGGCAAGACTGATGGACTTGTCCCAGTTTCCACATTCTTACAATTGGGTTCTGTATTTGTTAGTTCTTCAAAAACGAGTTGTTCATTTTATAGTTTCAGATGTGTTCATGTCTTTTCACAAATGAAAAAAGTTATCATTCCTTTTAAATACTAGGATGAAAGCCACCTTCTTTAAATCCTTCCTTCCGCCCACTGTTACAGAATATGAACCCACTCAGGCAGCCCTTACTAATCTGATTTGGTAAGAACACCAAGCAATTCTGCAAAATACTGAACACTGCAACTCTGTGGCTATTAAAGGACTAACTCTTGGACATTCTCACCAAAGTGTTTTTAATATTGGATCCATGGCTTGTTCAATAAGCAAAGAAGCAGCATTTCATTTACCTTAATTTCCTTCCTGCTACTCAGACTTTTACATTCCTAAAACTGTACTGAGCAGACGTTACAGAAAACAAACAAACAAAAACCAGTAATACCAGTATTTAATCATGTAAGATAACCAATCGATTGCTTTGTATATGAAAGTATTAACTAGACTCAACTTACCTGCTTGTTGATCATTTCTATTATTCTAACTATGAAGTATTCCAGAATCTGGTGACTGTCTAGCCTGAGATGGAAGTTAGTTAAGTCTATGGAATCATGTGGAGGTTCAGGCCAGTATCGATGACATTTCACTTTTCCTAGCTCCACTTCTTTCGTCATCATGGCAATCACATCTGACTCACTCTCCCAAATCATCTGCCAGAAATCCGCCATGGTGGAAGGCAAAGGGCCTTGGGTTATAATATAGAAATGTTCCTCTTCTTCAACTTTCATTCTAATATAACTTGCATTAATGTAGCCATTGTTTTCTCCCAGAGGAACTCGTGTCTTATCATCTGGACAGAAACAGAAAGTTACTGTTTCAGTTGTAGATCTGAAATGGAGCTGTACCATACCTAGCACCTAGGAGATGGGGTACCTCAGCCCCTAGCTGTGAAGTATGCCTCTGTTTTTTAGAACACATTTGGCGAGCAGCACTAATATTAATCATTGTTAATAGTAATTCGTGGAGATAAATTGTATGGTTAACTGCAGCTTTATTTCTCATAACATACTTGCATAACAGTCTGACAGTCCTTCTAATTACCATAGAATTGTTGGCAGTAATTCAAAATAGTGAATCCAATACTGCTATGAGTGTATGGCATGGGAATATTGTCAGTGGATATTGGAGTTATAAAACAAGATAATTTTAAGAACCTGTACTTTATCATGAATATAGAGAAGTAACTGTGACAATTTTGCATATGTTGTTCTGGTGCTGCAGTTTACAATGACATCAAGGGTCCAGAAAGTGTTCTTCTTCTGTCATGATACCTCTCAGGGAATCAACTGGCAGTACATTGGAAATTGGGATTTGAAAATCCTTGTTAACAACAGTCTTTCAGCTCTTGGATTCAAATCTTCCTTCTAAAATCACTTCTCATTAGTGATCTAAAATCACTGATTACTTCTCATCGGTGATGAAACTTGTTTCTGACTTAGAGCTGAGCAGCTGAAAGATCTGGTTGGTTATTTTATGCTTTCAAATATTTCTGAAAGAATCTTGGAGCTTTTCAGGAGCAACATAACTCCATGATTTCCACTTTACTTTTCAGAATTCTGCTGTGTCAAAAGCTGTAGATTTAAAGAACTGCTACTATAGTTCAAGTTACACTTGCCAACACAACTGTAGCAGATCACCATCTCTGAGAAAGAGAAAAGGAAGCACCAAGACAGCTGCCCCCCTGCCAAACCAAATCCTGCCTTATAGATGATGATACTTTGGAAAATTACTTCCCGTGCAATGCAGACATCCTTATGTCAACTCTTAATTTCTCAGAAAAATCTTAACATATTTCATTATTAGTAGAGCTCTCTGTAGCAAGGGATGTGGTGGGATTTACCTCCTACATCCCAGCATTATAGATGTTTTCTGGTTTCCGGTGTTGTCCACTGAACATATGTGCTTAGTGTGCATACTTACATGGAACAATATCTTGATATCTGTTTTTATCCCTGTTCTCTTGTGCTTTGCCAGTTCTGCAGTCATCTGTTGGTTTTACATGTTCTAAAGCCTATATCAAAGAGAAATAGTCAATCCATGTTCATATCCTTTATGGAAAAACTACAGAGTCAGCATGAGCAAACTTTACTGTTGTATGTGACCCAAGACTGCTAAGCAGACTTCTTAAAGAAGAGATTCAGGACACTGTTCCCTAAACTGATACACAAGGAATTCAAATTGCCTAGGGTTTTCTTCAGTCTGCATAAAATTTCTGGAGATTTTTAATGAGATTTCCAACCCACATGTTTAGCCCCTGTAATTACACATCCCTATTATATAGTGCTGTAAAATGAATGTTTGGAATAGTGACTTGGCCAAAAATCAGCACTCATAATCGATAACATGCAGACTGAAGAACCAGCTATAGCACTGTTACCAGATGATGAATGTCAATGAGTACTTTTCAATCACAGAGGAAGTGGTGGATACAGGGAACAACATCAGTGGTGTTAAGTGCAAATCATATGGTCCTAAGTACTTCATAGCAAATTTAGGGGAACACAATGCAGTGTAGCCAGGAAGCAAGAAGGTGAAAGTTAATTTCATTCACAGTTTTGAGTTACCTTCACTCTTCTTTTTCCGTTTACCTTTTTGCTATGCATTGCACAATGCTCAGCCCTCATGTTATGCCACTATACAGTGTATATGGACTGAAATACATTTGACAGTTAAGATCTTCATCAGTTACTACAGCTTTTACTCAGGAAACATATCCATTGACTTTGGTAACCACTACTTTTCCTGTTAGATCTTTATGTTTTATGAGCAGATGCATGACTCAATTCATAGCGTACTATGCCTACATCTGGAATGGAATGAAGGGAAATTAATGCACGTTTTCGAGCTCTTGGTGAAAGTCAACAAATGCTATACATGTGAACCTATGCTATTTTGTACCCAGAAAGTCAGCCATAAGGCAAGTGAGAGAGATTGATAACACTCTAAATAATATGGAAAAACAGTTGTAAGCTATTTCACTGGTAATGAGTGCATCCTTTAATGAAAATTCTGGCATTGTGTTGAAGAATTATGAAACAATCTTTCTTTGGGAATTTACTGATAATCCCCAATACTGAGTACTCTCTATGTATACCAAAACAAGAGATTTTATATGCTTTCGTAATTTTACATTTTCCATAATTTATTTGCCATCAGATGTAATTGTGTATTTTCATTATTATGTATGTTACTTTCTATTTTAATTGCACGAAGTCCCTGACCTCAATAACATCTTGTGGCAATGAATTCCATGGATCACTGGAGCACTGCATAAAACATTTTCCTTTCATTGACTAAGTGTTTGAATTTCTTGCTTTAATGCAGCCCCTAGAATAGCTCTTGGGCAGATGTTCAGGAGAGCTGAAGGGGCAATAAGAAGAAGTTAGTCAATATTAAGGTGATTCTTATTGAACTTTTGTGTATTTATTTTTCATTCCATGTGGGCAGGATCTTTGGACAGGAAACAGTGTAAGCCTGACTGTGTAGAAAGAGAGAGATCCAGATAATGTAGCAGCACCCAAAAAGCAAAGCAGACACCTGACTTAAATAATCCTTTGAGAAAGTGGAGTCAGTGAAGATATACAATTGCATCTCCCATAAAGTATGTTGAAGGCTGCTAAAAGTCACTTAGCTCTGCTAAACACTCAGGTCTTAAAAATGAATTACACTTTACCATAAACTCTTTCAACACCTCTTGATTCTCAATCCGTGACTGAAGGCCTCGAATAAGACCTCTAACACCAGTCCTTGGACATACTCCAGTCAGTGATGGTTTAAAATTAATTAAGTGAATCAGTTCGTCTTCAGAAACAAAGGCTCTGCCTATATATCAACAAAAAAACAAAGGAGTTTTTAATGATTATTGTTCATAGCGTAAATCTTGGCTTTAAAAACCAGAGGGCTGCAGTACTTAAGTATATTTTAGCATATTCTGTGTAAGTGAAATTTTAAAAAATATATATTTATATATTTTTGGCTTACTTACGTGTATGGCAGAAAGAAGAATAAATCAGTACCATGGATACAACCAGCAACATGTTTTGTGGAATCTGGAAGCAGATCCAACTATTACAGCTTTTTGCTTTATATGGTTTCTAAATACAGTCTGTTCTAAATAAACCTTGCTGCAGAATTGTAAACTTCAATATTAACTTATATTGATATAGGAGACTCTGGCCACATCTTCACAGGAAATCATCTTAATGTTTCCAACAGTTTCCAGAAAATTAGTATCGCCATTCCCCTCTGCTATAAATATTTCTTCCTCCCTGAAGTAAGAAAGTATCTTCTGTTCTCTTCATCTTAATTCACACTCTCCTTTAAGAACAAGATGTGAAGTATCTTTGATACACCAAAACCAGGATTTGCTTTTAGTAATTAACTCATCCTGAAGTATATGTTCTAACGCAACACTTGACAGATTAAGACTAAGAAGGATAAACATTTAAGTCTCCAGAAATATCCCTGTTCTACTAGGGCAATTGAAAGAGAAGGTGTACTTCTTCAGCAAATTCTGTTACTTCCATAGAAAAAAAAACAGTAGTTTCTTTTGTAGAAAATAGTGGTTCAAGGCAGAGGAATTAAGGAATTAGTCCTTACAGCCTTAAGTGAGCGTTGTCAAAGAAAACCATGCCAATTGTTGCAAAGAAAACCTGATGTGTTCCACAGCTGTACTGTAGGCTAAAGACAAAGAGCAGTGCTTTTTTGTGTGTGTGTTTTTTTTTTTTTTTTTTTTCTTGTTGGATATCATTGCTACCTTTAACTAACCTTCATTGTAGAAGTGTTGTGCTTGCTGTCCTTGTGTCTTGGGTTACAACTGGCAGCCACCTTGCCTGAGCTTCTAAGACACTTTGTTCAGTTCCTGTTCTCTGCCCCTCACACATGCAAGGGTGTTTCTGTTAAAAAGTCAACTGAGAGTGCCAGTGAGGACAAATCCCCCACTCTAGAGAGAGCTATTTCCTATACACATCTCTTCTTTTGCTATTTGTTCATCACAGTTAGACTTCTGGGTCATTGCAGTCCTGGCAGGAGGAAATCACCAGCTTTTAAACATCCATAGTTTTGCAGTTAGAGTCTGAGCCTAACTCACTGCAGATTCACACACCTGGAATTTCATTGCTGTTACATCTATAAGATGAAAACCATTTTTGATCCTACTGTACATTTCTACACCTGAATAAGGTGCCTTAGAGGATTAAAATCATATTCCAAATGTTACTTTCATATGACCAAAGCCTCAAGTCATGTTGCTGTCATGTTGGCATAAAAACATTGACTACTACACTGTTTTTAAGTATTGAACTTCTCTTGTGATTAAGAGAAGCCCTTCTTAGTATTTTTGAACAAAAAAGTGATTTAAATAAACTAATCACGAACACCCAGTGAGTAGCGATTAAAAATACTGTGGACGCCTTTATGCAGCTGTGGATCAAGACATCAATTCACAGGTGAATTTTGAGTTGTAGGGGAGAAGTAAGGGAGAGAAGAGGAGAATGATGTCAAGGACCTATAATAACCACATTTTATATATTACTGGAATTCATTCTTAGTTCTCAACACCTTCTTTTACATTGCCTTTCACATATGAAAGAGGCCTTCTACCCTATTCAGTTTGTTTACTGTATCTCTTGCAAGATAAACCATCTGCTTTTATTGTATTAATTTTAGGCCAAACTAAGAAGTTTAAGTTCTCACTTACGCACTGGGAAATTCCCATAAATTTTGAACTAAACTTCAACATTCATTTTTTTTTTCCAGCCCATGCATCGCTTATTTGCACTATCCAGTAGTGTACAATGTGAACAAATGTCATGATGTTGCTCAAATTAATTCAATAGCTTTCTTTTCTTTCCTCTTACTTCCTCGCTTTGTGCGCCTAATCAAGTATGATTAATGTACTGAGATATTTTCCTTTGGGGAAGGAACTCTATGTATAACATTACAGAAGAGGAAAAAAAAGCATAAAGTTGCCCATCCTTTGGAGACTAGAGCTCCAAAGCAGAGGTGCTTGAAGTAGTGGCAAATGGATGGTGGCCACTAAGGCTGCCCTTCCTGCATTCAGTTAACTATACTCATCCTCCTGTTCTTCCCTCCCACAGTTCTCCAAACAACTTGGAGAGCTCCTATGTAGGCTACTTTCTTGTGGATGTTACAAAGGTTTGATGGCCTTCATATGTATCAAAGGTTAAAATCGTGTCCTGAGTGGTCAGACTTTTGAGAAACAAAGAGGAAAGTCTTAACTTATACATAAGGGATTAGCACTGATCCCACTGTGGATATATGGAGGAGCTGGCTTATTACATTAACGATACAAGAGAAGTTTTTGCATGGTTACTTCTAGGCAGGATGGAAATCCTGTGAGGCATATCATCATCTTCATTGTTCCAGCTGTCTGACTCAGACTGCTGACTCTGTCTTCTGCAACCTTCACATCCCGCATATTTCTGTGATCTGTAAAATAGCATTAGTTGAATGGTTTTATGGAAGTGGCAGAAGCTGTGTACAAAGGTGTTGTTTTTGATCTATTTTCAGTTGAATTTCAACTTTCTTGAACAACTGTTTTCAAGAATTACTGTGAACTCTGAAGAGCCTAAGTTCAAGGACTATTAAACTAATATAAATACTCCTGTATTTTGCCTGGAGCACTATTATCTGCATTTTTTCTGAGAGATGAGCAAATAACTTGTATAAAAAAACTACCAGAAAACATCATTGAGAGTAAAGTTTCTCAGTTATAGACAGTTTTCATGTATGACCCAGATTTTTAGTTATTAGGTAGGCCTATTTATTTAAGGTATTCAGAGAATTTTAGAGCACTTCTATGTTTTTTTTTTAGGTAGATGATATGCCTACAGTTCAGAGTACATCAATGCTGCTTGCAGAATAGATTAAATATCCCTATAGTGGCTAACTCCAGTACTCTGCAGATCTAATATTAAACTATTTGAATAGGCTTAAGTTTACCGTAGTTTTATATAGGATAGGATTGTGTATGATCATAATACATAGTATAAGAAATAGTAAAAGGTACTATTAAATTATGATCTTACTCTCCATCTTAAGTAACAGCCTTGCAAATATCAGTAATCATTGAGGGCTGTGCATGTTCAAGTTACATAAGGATTTTGCAAGTAGAATATATGACTACCAGAAAGTACAGGTAATAAAGAGATTCAGAACACAGAACAAGGCACAGAAAGTTTGTTTATTTGCAAGACAACCAGAAAAGCTACAAGTTATTCTTATGTATGATAACTTTGCATTAGCCATAGATGCACTAAGCATCTTGCACATAGAACAAGGTAATTCAATAGCAATCACACCTGATTACCTGGTATACCACAAGATAATGTTATATTAGTGATGAGATAATAGGCTCAGTGCCACTTGCTATGTTCACATGGATATTTTCACTTCACATGCTCTCAAAGGTTCTTTCAGTTTTGTTCTCTGTAAGCAGGTAATTTAAGGAAGATTGTTGCCCCTTAAAGATCGGCCAACTACTCTTCTTAGAAAATTTTAGATTTCAAATATAAGTGTTCATTCCTTTTCCTATTTATATGGGCTATAAATGATAAAGACAATCATGTATCATATATTCTGTATCATTGTAGTAAATGAAATTGCCCATGTCTTATCAATGCTACATTATTCTTTGATCTCCCATTCTACTATACAGTTGAAGTAAAATTCTTCTTTTCTTGTACTCTGTATCCACATACTTCCTTAGGAGCAATACCCTCAAGTTCTCATGATTCCTAAATGTCTGGAGTTCAGTATCTGCATCACTACAGCCATACTAGCACAGAGTCTGCACCAGGCTTCAGGACCTGCTGGGAAAACTCAGTAAACCCCATGGGAAGCCTGCCCACATTAACACAGTAGTACTTCCCTGTGCTCCCCTCCTCCTACCAAAGGCACATCTGCATGAGCTTCAGGTACACCTAGAAGCTTCTATTTTATTCCTCCCAGTAGCTGTGTGAAAGCTGTTTAGCCACTCTTACTGCAGATGGAGCTGCGTTTCTGTATTCGTATTTTTTGGAACATGAGTATATTTGTATACCATACCCAGACAGCTTTGGAAATAGAAGAGTAAGCTATCCATGATTTTTATTTTAGTAACGTTACTTTGTTTGAAAGACTTACCTGTCTGAAGTGTTACTGATGAAATCCTGATTGTCTTGTCCATCCAGTTGTCGTTGCAGAGGGAAACTGTGCATGCTTTCTGGACCCTGTAGATATAAAATTAGGAATAGGTGTAAAAAAAAAATCAATACATAGAAACATCAAGAATGTAGTCAGTGACTTTCATCAACATTTTTTCACAGATTTGACAAAAATGTTTCCTTTACTCAAGAAGGAAAGTAAAGTAGTTTCCACTTTTTAGGGAAAAAAAAAAGTCTATACAACTTTGACTTAGCTTTACAGTATCTACTTAGAATAAAAAGCCGTATCAGCTTTTTATATTTTTGAGCTTCATAACAGTGCTGTCTTCAGACACCTCTACAACCTAGCATGCACAGCTAAATGTTGAAAAGGTTTGTGTTAATTATATCCTCTCTGATCTCGTAAAGAAAGCATGATCACAGGAGTTATGAGTCACACTCTGCTCCTCACCTCCTAGCTCTTGGCAGCAGAAAGCACCAGTGTTTGAGTTAGCTGGTAATAATTTCCCTTTTTATCTCAGACACAATGAGGCCAGCTGTTAGGAGCAGGGTGCAGCTGCTCTACAGAAGAAGCACTCAACTGAGAAGGCAGACCCTTGATTGCCCTCCAGATGGAGTAGAAGCAATAGTACTGGTGGCTGTTTTTCAGTCCTAGAGAATGACAACTGGGTCCTGCATTTAGATAATGATGCAGGACATCTGTCTTTGCTATGTGGAAGTGGCTCTTTCTCAGCTGTAACACTCGACAGATAATTATTTAAATTTTAATTCACAGGGGTGCTTCTTCATCTTCTTTCCCTGATTAGTATTCCAGATGCACTCAGAAACCACCCTAGCATATTACGTAGTATAGACTGCTGAGTACCCCACAGAATCTTAACAGTATCTGCCACTTTTTTTTATAATTTATTTAATTTTTTGCTTTTATGCTTGTATTTCTCCATTAGAATATGGGAATTCATGGCTGCACACTTAACCAGGAATTCATTTACCCAGTTTCTGCATCTACCAACTACCCTGACTAGAAAACACAATATGGATTTCAGTTTTCTTTTTTTGCCAAGGAAAAGTATTTTACTGCTGCTGGTTTTTTTTACATTTTTTTTCCAGTAGCTTGTCATTTTCTAAGCTAAATCTTTGGAGTAGATGGCAGCTGTGCTCTAAAAAGTAAAGCATAGATTATTTCTATTCACAGGAGACAGCTAAAGACAAGCTGGAAATACTGAAGAATGGAGCTAATGGAACCAACTCAGCAAAAAAAAAAAATTAGCATATGCTTAAAGTTAGGCATGTGCTGTCCTGAGATAGATAATAACTATATACTTTGATTATATTGGCTGAGGCAAGGTTTGGATGCTTGTTTTTTGTTTGTTTGTTTGTTTTCCTCTGGAGAATAATAATAAAAAAAAAAAAGTGTATTTATCATATTTCCTGAGGGGAATTTTTACAGTTGCAAAACTTAAAAGTAATAGATGCTCTAAAATTTGAAGTAGATTGTTTTGCAGGACTTACTAAGATTCAAAAGCAAAACCATGTTTGAAGAAGTTTAGGGCCTTGGACTTACAAATATTAATCAAAATGCAGTTGAATAACAATCTTTCAGTGTATTTTTATTTTAAAATACTGAAAAAAAGGTAAAATTAATAAACCATGTATTCCAATATTACGAAGTATCAGAATGAGACTTGCTTATGCAACCTTCCTTTACCACCTCTCCAAGGTGTAGTTCTTGCCTGCACCGCACCAAACCCATTTTGTCAACAAACATATGAGTACATTGCCCAGTAACTTCTAAAAGCTGGATTCAGATTTTACCTTGCTGCACATCTGGCTGGATTCTTCTTCCTTGAAAGTGAAAACAGGCTGTGCTTCTAGGCTTCTCTCAGAACTGTTGTCATCTAAATACAGAAAACAAAATTAAGGTAAAATGTCTGTGAATTGTGAAAATATAAATCAGTTTCTTCAGTGCCATCTATACCAGAGTACTTTTGGTCTTGAAATAGGCACTGAGATACAGTGCCAGAAACTGGCACAAAATATCCAGGGGCAAAACAGCACAAATACCATATATCACTGCCAAAGGAGCCAGCATAATTCATATAGCCAGGAGACGCACTGTAGTAGACCTCTGTATCAGTAGAAGTTACAAAGAACCCTGTAACAGAGTCAAACCTAGTCCATTCCTTTGCAGTGCTAAGGGACATACATGTATGCTGTAAATGTGCTATGTTGCCAATGCTTCTATAGTACTGTTGGGTTTTACTGGTCCAGGAAAAGAGTTTAAACTTCACAGAAACTGTGTAATTTACAAATGTCATGTGAGACCCAAATAAGCATCTCCACAGCTAGTTCCTTGAAGTTGCACAGCCAGAGAAAAGCTTAGTCCTAGTGAAATGAATGGTAATGCTTCTACAGCCCTTAATAGAGTTAGAGCTTTAATTAACCTTTTTATACCTTCATGTTCTTCCTAATTTTGGATCATTTATCCCCAAAATTAAACTAGAACTGAGATGGGACAGTGAACATCATGCTTCCAGACCCGTGCCGAGCACAGTTCTGTCATCCTTATGGAAAGATGCTTTAAAGCACTAGTGGTATAATACAGGTTGATTGTTGAATTCTGAAGTGCTGGGAAAGAAAAAGGAAAATTTAAATAATCCACTCTCTTTAGTTACTTCAGTTTCATCAAGGTCAGCCTCTTCTGACAGTCCCACTGTGGCTGTTCCAGAGTCCTCAGCTGCTAAGGACTCACAGCTCCTTCTCCCCAGCTCTGCCTGATGATCTACCTGGCACCCCTTCCCACCCTTGTTGGTACAACTCTTCTTTTGGAAAGCTTTGCTCTTGAATCACATAGAGTATCTTCCAGTAAGTGAATGACTGTCCAGTGCTAACAGCACAGGCTAGAAGTTGAAGAGCACTAGGGCCATTCTTGTAGTCAGATACTGAAATTCAAGAATCAAGATCCTTGAACCATAGAGGCACCTGCTCCCTGAGAGCAGAGTTGCCTAAAATACCTGCGGAGATATTTTATGCATCTTGTGAAGTTGCATAAACTTGTCAACCAGTAAAGTTGACAAGATGCATAAATGTTTGCTGTGAAACATGTCCAAAATCCAGAATCTACTGTATATCTCTCCTTAGTCTGCCTGGGAGAAAGCTGATAGCAATCTCCTTCTTACATGGGAAGGTTCAGAACAAGCCTTCAATTTCTAACTACCAGGCTAGAAGGTATTTTAAGGCGGAATTCTTTATTCATTGCCCATTGCAGCTTCTCCATGTTGTAGGAAATATTTCAGTATTCAAAGAAATGAAAGATGAGGAATAGAAACCCATAATCTATTGGTAATAGTATAACCTTGCTTCCACTCCCAGCTGTAATTAGTATTTAAATTCTGTGTATTCAGCAGAGCAGAGCCTGCAACAGAGGTTTCTTCCATTAGAGTTAATCAGCTCCCTAAGTACTGCTGTATGCAGGCGTGCGGGTGCTCAAACTAACAGCAATCAGCCTGGGAGCAGAGGTTTCTGGATTTGAACGTGAGCAAGTACAGAAGGAAGATGAGTTGCCTGCTAGACAGAATGAAATGCTTCTGAGAGATGAGGTAGGACTGCTAGGATGTGAAATTTGTGGGAAATAAATTTAAGCAGCTGGGTCACTAATTGGCTCCTGTTCTCTCTGTGACTTGTATAAAGCTGGCTAAAATCAGCACATACCAGGAACCATCATGACTTAAAAGCATAAGCTGAGTTAAAATATCTCTGAGGGTCTTGGACATTCCTTCCCTGTGGCCCTGTGTCTTGGATAGCCTAGCCAGAGCTGCAAATCAGGGCAAAGAACTTGTTTGTGTCTATCGCTACGAATCAAGAGTAATTGTAACACTAATAATATAAAATTGTTTACCTAACGAGAAAATTGAGTCTAGGCACCACATAATCCCACTGTTAACATGTACTGAGTGGATGAAGCTACTTACTGGGCTCTGCTTTTATGTTTGGAGGGGAAGGTACGTTATTGCTCTGGTTGCCTGAAGAAGCTGCACATGAAGCCATACTTCGGCAAACTGTGAGTTGAACAGTGCCTCGAGCCTTGCGCAGCAAATCTATAACAGTTTGGCGTGGTAGACCAGACACTAAAGTGTCATTCACCTAAAAAATACAATGATAAAATAAGATTCCTGTAACAGAAAGCTTTTTTAACACATAATCCAGCATTGTGCACGCTTTATGTATCTTCCCTGCATCTCACGTCTCCTCTCGCCCTCCTATTTTAGTGACTTTCTTGATCTTCCCCTCTCTGCTTCTTTATAGCATGACTGCTAGCAGCACATCCCAGAAATGTAGCCTGCCTCTCTTTAAGGGCACTGAGAGGGCCTCACTTCTCCTACTCCTCACATGGAAGAGGGAGAAGGAAGGTAGTGAAAAATAGAAAAGCAAAAAAATGTAAAAACTTGAAGCTCTTGGAGAGGGAAGAAAAGTGGATTTGAAGTTAACAACAATAACAACAACAAAAGATTGGTTGCTAAGAGGTAGTTAGGACAGCAGGAATGTACAGGTTCAAAAGCACTAATTCTAGTGCTTTCTGCTTGTCTTGATACTGGCAGTAATGCCAGGTTTCTCCCCATCTCCTGGCTAGCTGTTAGGGGCACGCTTGGTCAGCTTAGTCTTGTTTTCTGGCCTCTTCATGTGCAGTCCCTACTGGGCCCAGCAGCCCCTTTCTCACTGTAGAGGGGCCAAGGCCTACACCAGCTGAACTAGTGGAGAGGGTGGGGGACCCAGAGCAGCCTTCTGACCACCAGGAGTCCAGCGACACCACCTTCCACCTCTTGCTGTGCCAGGCAACCTCGGGTTTCTAGTCTGAGCAATTTTTATGCTGAAGAGGATGCTCTTTATAGAGTAACTTGAGGAAAAAAAAAAAAATGATGTCCAAAATGATGAAGAACAAGTCTTACCTTAAGTAAGATGTCACCAACTTGAAGCCTCCCATCCAGATCTGCAATGCTGTCCGGGCTGATGGCTTTTATTAGGATAGCCCTGCCATTTCTGCCGCCTACCAGTGCAAATCCTAGGCTTCCATTTTCTGCTTTTTCCAATTCAATCTTAATAATGAAGTCCTAGAATACAAAAGAACACAGTTGGAGTTTATTCAGGATTCTGTTTTATTTGCATTTTTAATGTGAAGTAATTCTATTGTGCTTTACAGTCCGCACTGGCTGATGTAAATTGTGGGATGTCTCCTTCCCTTGAATGGGAGTAAGGAGCTTCCAGTGATTAACATGGCAGCTACATGTATGTATCAAAATGAAAATAGTATGTACTTATTTGCACAAGTATTTTTAATAATAGCTGGAGAGTACAAGAGCAAGGTGATGTGCACTTCATGTGTGTAATCATTCTATAATATATATAATATATTGCCTTCACTGACAGACCAGTCCCTTTTATCTCCAGCATGACAGTAACTCAGTACATACTCCATTCCTTTATTGTTCCATAATTAAAATCTTAACCTTGCAGACCCAACATACCTGTCTGTTTGGCTCTAGCACTTCATTCACTTTTACAATCAGCTGCCTTTTTAGGGTCAAGCATTATGTCAGAAAGAGCAGCAACCTAGAAATGTTTATGACTCGCAGCATGACTGGTTCCGATGGTGCACTTATCAACCTCAGAAATTATTCTAGCGAGTTGAACAGACAAAGTATCATGGATTAAATGGTGTGGAAGAAGCAGTAATAGTGAGGACTTAATCAAAAGTAAGAAAGTTGTTCTGATTTTTCTGCCAGGTTGGAGGTCTAATTTGAACAAGAGGCAGCCCTTTCTTATAAACCACAGCCAAGAGAAAATGAGTAAATCTATGAAATACCAGTCCCAAAGTGGGCAATTTCAATTCCAAGTAATATTATTTTCCACATTACACAAACATAAGCGATGTTTGTACTTGTAAGTCGTTTGAAGTATTGTATGCTTTGCATGGAAATTCATCCTCCTCCCGCTCCTGTGCAGTTTAGGGATTTATCATTTCAGAAATACCACTACTCTTACTAGTTGTAAATTCAAACCAGTCTGGTTTATGTCAATAGTGCATAATACTCTAAAGGTTTGAGGTAATTTTACTCTCTTTTCAAGTTTAGAATTTCAGACTGAAACATTAATCTCAAGTTTCAAGGATTGTTTTGACGTTGTTGTGGAAAACACTTCCCAATTACAATTACACTTGTTTTGCCCAGAATCCCATGCTGTGGCATCTCCCTTTCCTGTGGTACTTTCTTTCTAAGTTAGGGATTAATCTTGTAAACTAGTAAGAGTAGTAAGACCTAATGGAGGGGCTACATCATACGAGTTTTGCTTTTGTTGCCAAGCTGTTAAAGTAGTGATGTTATACTCTGGAAAAACAGTAAGAGAAGGGCATGACCCCAGGAAATGCTGAGCACACACCGGTCAATGCGTGCTGAGGCAATTCACCACTTCACAGTACATTCTCCAAATGCAGTCTGTTCACTTTTTCAAAGAAACGGGAGATGAAGTAAATACATTAAATACCACTATTGAAAAAAAAAAAAAAAAAAACTCAATATAGCTCACTTTACTAGATGGACCACCTTGCACTTGATAAAATTGTCACTTGCCTTGCATTCTGGGGGGTCAGGAGTGCTTTGCTGAGTACCGCAGTTTGTTTCCTTCAGATGTTCCTCTGTGAAAAACCAGCAACAGTTTTTACTAGTGAAATGTTCTGTAGTATAGCACTCAAAATCATAATAGTTAGAGACCTAATAAAGCATTTCCTAATAGATGTATGAAATAAAAATGTTCCTGTGGGCTTATTCGTGTTACTTGGTCTGTTACGCTCCTGAAGCGAGCCTTCTGCTTGTCATCCCTGTAGACCTTTGGCCTCCCAGAGAGTAGTTTCCAAAACAAGCTTTAAAAGCTGCACATTACAGGGTCAGAGACATCAGCTGGACAACAGGCAATGTATACGCATTTGCTGATACTCTGAAGGTTGCAGTTGTGTTTACTGAGAGTTAATCATTCCCAGGTACTTCCAATACCATCTACCAATTTCTTTTTCTTTTTTTCTTTCCTTTTTTTTTTTTTTTTTTTTTAAAGAGGACTAAAAATTTTACAAACCCTCACTGAAAAATCATGTTACTTACCATGTCGATGTGGTAGTTGCTGTTCTTGGTTCAGGTTTTCATGTGAGAGAGAAATATTGGCTTTTTCTGTCTCAGCAGGTGGCCCTAAAAACATACATGTAGGTTTGTTCTGACAGACCTCCCGCTCAGCTTCATATATCCAAGGGAATGTAAACTCTGCTTAGTTTATGAAACAAAGCATCAATATCCAGTATTGATGTTGTATGAGGCAGCATGAGACAGTTATTATTGCATGATTAAGTTTGCCAAGTTGTGCAGTGATGTAAATAATTCTTTCATGAACTGCAGGAATATTACATCTCATTTATTGCTATATTTAAAATTGTAACAAGAACCGAAGATCCGAATGAGTCATTCCAGACCTGTGGCAGTGGTCAGGCAGAGGAAGAAGTAGGGTGTCCTAGTGTCCACAGAGCTCGCAGTGTAAGAAGCCAGCGTGCGTTTCTTGAGTTCCACGCTGCCTTCACCCCCTCTGAGTTTCACTTCATCGTATATTGGTAATCTTACTTATCTTCCACAAAGTACTCTTAAGGTATGAATTATAGAAAATTCTTGTTCTGTTGTTGGTTGTTGTTTTATATATTAAAAAACGTTCCCTGTTGCTTTTGCAATTTTAATATGTATTTTTGTAACTAAGAGAATAAGAGAATATATACAATGAAGGCTTACTTCCTTGTTAGCAAACTATTACAGATTTATAGATTAAATCTATTAGAGATACAACAAATTATTATAGATTCCTAAAGCCCTTTACAAAAGGGAAGACCTTTTTTTTTTTTTTTTTTAAGAGTCAGAGAACTGTACCACTGTACAGTAAAACCACTGTACAATAAAAAGGTCTGCATGAGAGAGGGATCATAGCTGGTAACCTACTTCTGAAAGGGTCTTGAGAAATCCCATGGAGCCTACAAAACTTACTGAGCACAGATGTGTAGCTAAGGTCCTACCAGGATGTGTGTTTACCTTACTTTAGTTGTACTGCAGAAACTGCGAGTACACTTAGCTTTACCCATCTCTTGCAGTAAATTCAAAGAAGTCTATTCTTTAGTAAGTAAAATAAGCTACTTCAGGTTGTAAAAACATACACATGGTAGTTGCCTTAGAGTAAAAAATCTGTAGCTAGCTTGCCTTGGAACAGACACAACATTGGCACAGCAGCTGTCCCTGACTGCGCCGCTGCAGCCTCTGCTTGCTGAGATTCCTTCTGCTACTAGAGCAGTTCTGGTCAAGCCTCTGTAGTGCGGATGGTCACTGAAGTAGTGTGTCAGTTATGGTAATAAACATAGTCCCCTGATAGGAATGCTCCTATACTAAAGGAGCATTTATTATTATAGATACTGGTTTAAAAAGTTGGTCTAAGAAAATTAAGTCATGGCATCATATTAAAGAGTAGCTCAAAACCACATGGAGAATAGTTTTCATCAAAACAGATGTTGAAATATGAACACAAAATTCCCACTAAATAATAACAAATTTAAAAAATAGAAACTGACTATGCAAATATGGATGAAAATAGAATATTTTTTACAGAGAACTGTGTTTTATTTCTGTCTGTAAAGAGCTGTCAGTTTTTCTTCAGACCCTTAGTACGTTAACAAAAATGCTGAATGCCAAGTTACAATCTATTAATAAATGTTTAATGCAATGAGTCAACACCTTATGCTTATTTCCAAAATCGGAAGCAAATGTTAAATTCAACCCCCCAAATATTAGCCTTACTTACTATTTTCTTGGTCTATAGGAACCACTGGATTGCCATTTCTGGAGGCAGAAAAAGTGAAATATGTGAGCCATTAAGAGCTGCATGCTTTATAAAAGCACATATGAAAACTGTTTCTGAAAAAGTCAGTTGTCTAAATTACAGTTCTATGATTTGTTATTCTTAATGGTGTTTGCCTAAAGAGCATTTATATCAATATATGAAATATTAGACAGCCTTTAACAACAACAAAACATTTTAATTAAATGGGTTTAGAAAAGAAAGAACACGTTACACCATCTGTCTCAGTACAAAACTGCTTCGTGGCATATTTTGAATCAGCTTCAGTTCTCCTCTATGAAGTGGGAGTGATCACTTGTAATTTCCTATCCCCTTTTTCTGTTTATTTCCTTAGACTGCAGATTCTTAAGATCAGTGTGTGTTGCCTACTAGCTGCTTATACAGCAATAAATATAATGTGGCTGGAGTTTCTTCACCTGCTAGCACAGTGCCAGTTAATAAAACACTGATAAATGTTTGAACTAGTTTAAAATTGCTGTGACAGACACTAAAGCTGAATCTAGTTATCTAACTTAGTAACCCCAAAATATGTGAATGACTATTTGACTGTAAGATCTTTAGAGGCTATTTCTGTATCCTATGCCTCTGTCAGACTGCAGAATGCAAAGCATCTAAAACGCAGTCAAGACCCATTGAGGGAAATTCTTTACTGCAGGTTTTTCATCAACCCTGGGATGATTTTTTTTTTACATGCTGCAGACTAAACACTGTATTTTTAATACCTTTCTAAAAAGTTTGGCTGTGGGAAATAAGTCAGAGTTTCCCATCAGAGGTAGTTAAAGGATTCACACTGGTTTTTGGATGATGAAGTCTGAAGAGTTACAATTCGTGTTGTGTGAGTTTACCTATGCTCATATCGTTCTATGTTAGCTATAATTAGAAGGAGTTAAGATATCTTACTGATGTACATCAGGTTACACCTTCAGACCTCTGAGCTACAGCATTCTTCCTGTTGTTTGTCTTGGTTTTATTGTTTGACTTGTTGATATAAAATTTAGAAACCTGCTTTAACATTAGGACTGAGTACGTTCAGATTTTACGTCGGCTCAGATTTACCTTGTTGCTTTGATTTGGACATTCTGGGTGGCAGCTTCACACACTCTCACTGCATCATCCAGGCTGATGCCCTCAGTCCACAGCCCACAGATGTACAGAATCTGATCTCGTGGCTGCAAACTGCCTTCCACACTGGCAGGGGAGCCAGGCACTACCTCTAGCACATAAATACCTTGTAACTTGCTTCCAGCTCCTCCTGTCAGCTTCAAGCCTAGAACAATGCAGACAAAACATCTTTTGTGACAGCATGTTTTCAATTTCACTGTCAGTGAGGTGAAGCCTGATGGAATAGATGTGGTATTGAAAAATAGGCTGAACAAAGCACCAACATTATAAACAGCCATCTTGCCCCAGTGAGAGAGGGAGAATGAAATGCAATTTGGTGTTAAATAAATAAATAAATAAATAAATAAAATGAAAAAAATGAAATGGTATTGTCCATCTGTACACTTCAGCTATTCCATAGTGCTTTATTTCACCTGATGTTGAATAACCATTTCAATAAGACTGTGTGGCATAGCAGTAACTCCGTCATTACCAGTTGGTATAACTACTTTGCAATCTTTAGAGTGATGGAGGGTGTGATATCAATCCACTTTTTCAGACAGGGAATGGAGACACAGGACAACTGAGGAGATACCTATGTGGTACAGAACAGTGTTGTGCAATGATATTCAAGCAATTTCCAAACAAGCTAGTTTCTGAACTGGGAACAGGATGCTGTATCTGAGCAAATATAGCTATAGTATTTCCTGGGTCTACCCTGCAATAGGTATTTATCATTACTGCATTACTACAAACAGCTTCTAGTGTTTCTCTGTGTATCAATAACATAAAAATATGTGACTGAAGATCTGGCAGAAACTTCAGCTGATAGGGTGATAACACAAAGATATTTCTTCCAACAGCTTAATTGGCCTAATAAGAGATATTTGTCTTCCTTTTAAGGCCCTGCCCAAAATACAGTTTGCCATCCTACAGTCGTGTTGATGGAGGAGAGCATAAAGGTGTCAAGGTCACTCAGGATCAAACTGATCCAATACCACCATTGCATATGATTATCATACCACTGCTGTAATCCCTGTCTAAAATAGCATTCGTAGTATTTACTACACACCTAGCTGTCCGTTGGCACCTTTTGTGAGAGTAATTTCAGGAATGTCATCTGGCCTAACAGCAGGACATGGATCGCTGCCAGCACGGCCAACCACAAGGTGCAGATCAGGAGGAGAGTTGTGCAGTAAAGTCAGGGCTTCGTTGCATGGTAAAGATGTGACATCGATTCCATTCACCTAAATGACAAACCATTATAGTGATGTCAAAGATCTCGTTGACCATCATTACACTTCTCCCTCCACCCCAAATATTGCATATGAACTTAAATTAGTGTTCACTCTCATATTATCGCTTTGCTGTGGCACTTAATGCCTGTGAATGTAACAGTTACAATTGCAGTAAGATTTTTTCAAACTTTTGTTTTTCTGAATGTACAGTTTTCATAAAAATAGCTTCTTTTTCTTGAAACTTGAGGCCTTGTAGCAAAAAGCAAGGAAGACAAGTTCAATGAAACAAATTAAAGATGAACCTTAAAACACGTTTTGTTCAAACACTACAAAGGACATAATTCCTGTATCCTTTGTATGCCACCTTTCTTACTACATTAATGCAGTTTATATCACTTAGGAAGCCATTTAGTGTCTCAGTTGTATTGCATTACTGCTAGATGATTGTTGTTTTTTGCCTGGTCATACAATGTATTCAGTCTGAAGTTTATCCTACCGAAGTCAGCAGAATTATATTTATTATATGACTCATTTGCACTTGCATACCAAATGAGAAATGCTGAAGTTAAATGACATTGATCTGAAAATACTTTCTCCTCTGTTTAAATTCAAAGGATTACTGTACCATAATGAGTCTGTCTCCCCTTCTCAGCCTTCCATCAGACAGGGCAGGCTCATGCAAGATTTCATCAACATACAGACAGTTGTCCACTTTGTTAAGAACCACTGAGAATCCATAACCATTGTTCTCTGACCTTGTCAAAGTCACAAAGACCTCCATTTCCTATTAAAATAAGCACAAGATATGTTTGATGCAGGCTTTTTAGTTGCTTCATTAACATCTTGCATTTATGTTTTATATGCAAATAGGAATCAGATGCTCAGGTGATATAAATAAGCAGCATACATAAAGATTTCTCTGATCTGTCATTGCAGCATTCCAGAATTAATTTTACTTCTTTATATCTATCTGGTGGAGCTTCATGGTCACTGATTGATAGGGCCCAATAAGGCAGGGAAGGCCATCCGGGAATGGATTCTGGGCATTTAAAATGTATAAAGAAAGGCACAGAGGCCTCTGAACTGACAAGCATTACAATAGTAGGGTTCAGAGGCTGCTGCTGTTATTGCTATTGCTTTCCCACTGAAGGAAATGGCTGGACCTAAATTTTGTCCTCACTGCTCTCAAATTAGTAGGAATTCAGAGCTCATTAGTGTCAGCAGGAATGCAAGATGTTCAGCTTTTAGCAGAGCCCTGTATTTTGAATAGTAATTAGTACAGGGATCATAGTTTCTTATCAGGACATTACAGTACTAGCATTGTAACAAAGTGATTTTGCTCATGGGTTTAAAACACAACAAAAAATGTGAAGTAGCTGATTCCGATTAATTTATATGGTACAAGAGAACAGAATGGGTCTTAGGCCTTTGTATCCTGGGAATAATACTGCACAGTGGTGGTCAGTTAAAGAAACAGTAATATGGCAAGGGGGAGGAAATAGCCTTTAAGGAAATGGTAGAGAGTTGGGCATACAGGGAGATCTGCTTTATTTGAAGATTTTGGACATTGGAGGAAAGTGAATAAAGCCATGTAGAAATAGCATAGGTAATGTGTTAAAAATAACGTGTTAAAAATAAAGTTTTTAAGAATGGTAAACTGTTAAAGCTGTCCTTTCCCTAGCCATGGTCTGCCTGTTAATACTCCAGTGCCTATCCCATACCCTAGTGCAATCCTCCTTTTTGTCCTTCTCTTCCTCTGGTTCCTCCACGTCTTCCCATTCATTGTCACTGCCATGTGTATCTCTAGCAGGCAGGGATGAGGAGAAAGGGCCACAAACGCGTGGTTGTGGTGTCACCAAGGCTGCGGAGAGTGTCTCAGAGCTTCCTCCACGTGAAAGTGAGGTCACAGATGTTGAGCTGATGGCAAGATGCTCTTCATCAATAGGGGTTAGAGAGAGAATTTCAGGCATACAGTTTCTGTTCGACAGGTCATCATCACCCTTATTAAATACAGGGCTGGAAAATAAAAAAGATTGCAGTGCTGGGATTTTCCTCCATATACTTCATTAGTTGGCCACTGAAAAGTCTACTGCTTATACTCTGCCCTATATTAATTTTAACTGTTGTATTTGTTATAGTATTAAATTGCTGTCTAGGTCCTCCTAGTATTAATATAAAGAGGAAGTAATCAATCTTTTTATGAGGCTAATCAAAAGATTAAATATCAGAATGCCTGCAAAATCTTACACACATTCTTTTCTAAAGCATTAGTTAGTACTTTTGTTGTTTCTTGAAAAGAATGGTTGGACAGTTCCTAGACCATTAAGTCTTTCATCTGCCATAAACAATTTAATTAATTTAGCTAGTAAGTGGTGTGCACGCTGCAAGGCTATTACAATTTTCATATGTGCATATTTCCTTCTTGAAAAGTAACTGTCAGCCACATTCATGGCTGCTGCAGTTCTTTCCTTGGTAATTGGAGCCTAGATCCTGAGCATGAAACATAAATGATTCCTGTCTCTTCCTAAAAATAGAAGTCCTGAGTTCTCTTTTGAAGTTTACATTTATTCTTATGGTGCACGTCTTGCATGAAATGACAATATCCTCAGTGCTAAGTTCTTGTTTCAAAAGTTGACTATAGTCAGAAGGAAAGTATAAAGCAGTAGTGAAAGATGCTTTTTGGATGGATATAGCTAATCACCTGCAATGGCATTTTTGAAATGTTGGCTGAAATAAGTAAGACCTGCAGGCTTGTGCTCTATGCACTTAGTCAGGGAAGCGATCTAGCCTGTTAGCTTATATCTCTATAGGGAGGAAATGAGGAGTTGGACATCTCCAGTAGCCTAGCGAAGCTGAGTATGAAGCTGGCAGTCTGTGTGCTTTAATAGCTGAAAAACAGGTGCTACAATACTGTGAAAGACGATAGGGATAATTAGAGTAAATATTTAAGGATAACAACAAACGCAGTCTGGTCCTTTCTTTAGGTTAAAGGAAATAAACGATTAAGTTCAATGGACCTTGCTCAGTGAGAGTGTCACAGAAACTGTCCCATGCCAGTGAAGTGCTGATTGACCTTCATGGGTACAAAAGGTGTCTGGCAGAGCTACACAGGCTCTGTGAGCCAGCAGTGGCCTACTCACAGCACAGCTTCTAGCCCATCTCTGTGTCACCATGGGAAATACATGAATCTTGGTCATCCTGTAGGCCCATATACAAGGTCCACTGACATGCTAGACTTAACCTTTGGTGTCTGGGGGACCCCTCCACATGGACTGCCTAGGAGACAACTATGGGGTGAAGTTTCTCAAAGTAGTTTTTTCAAAGGTTCTTTTTGTTGGCAATGAAAAGAATCACAGGAATTTCCCATATGAAATCCTGAGCAGTAAACTTCTTAGAATTCCTATCAGAAGACTTCCACATTAGCATGAAATGTTTTAAGCAATCTAAAGAAAAGAAAGGGGAATCCTTTTATTAATGCCTATTATGTTATTGTATGTATATACATATGTACCTGTACATGTAAATAGTTAGCTGGAAGGATCACTTAAACTGAGATTACACGTAAAATACTATTTCAGATGCATATCTTTTTAAACTGCTCTGGCTGTCTTTTGAAAATGCAGAAGATGAAACTAAACGATACTGAGAATATACCAAACAAAAACATTTATTTCAGAACTTCCTTCTTGAGAAGAATCCATGATTTTTCTTGCAATTGATATTTTCCTGCAAGAAACTTAGGTTTGATGAAATTGCGTCTCTTGGCAAGTGTGCTTGCTACAGACATATTTCAGCTGGTTTTAATCTTGGAAGTAGAGAAACATTTTTGCAAGCAGGAGCTTCACTCATAAGTGTGAATGAAGTTTCTTCTCTCGTGAGAGAAGAGCTAAAAGTATGAATTGCAGTTATGGCCCCACCAGACCTGCAGTCACCTAGAACTGTGGCTCCGCAGTGACTGGAATCTGCAATTACCTGGTTCTGTGCTTGATGAATGCCAAAAGTAATGAAAAGATTTGAGTGACTGCGTGAAAACTGGAAATGAATTTCTAGAGAAAATTAACAAATCTGTAAGTTAAAGGTAACTGATAGACATTTAACTTATCTTTCCACCAATCTTTTCTGTTCTGGTAATTTATGTTATTTTGCACTGGGAAAGATGTTTAAAACGGAATTTTCTGTGTGCCATGTGCCAGTGTCAAGTATATCCAAAAGAGTGTAAAAGGAGGCTTGAGTCTGGTCGGACTGTATTTTATTGTATAACTTGTCAGGGCTTCTATTGGCTCCTGAAGATTGGAAAAAAATGTTTTGCTCCTTGATCACAGTTTGTCTTCTGAGTGTTTTTTTTTTTTTTTTGATTGTTTGTTTGTTTTAACTGGAGAAATTTGAAATTAAAAGGTTACACAGTAAGAAATGTTTGCTGCCTACTTAAGTCAGCTCTGAGAAAACTGAAGTTGAAAAAAATCATACAATAAATAAGAAAGTCTTTGGTTCCTATTTAAGTCAATAGGAGTCTTTTTACTGATTTCAAAATGCAGCCAGCTTTAGCTGAACGGCATAAATGATTACAGTAGCGCAGCACTCAACTGTCTTGCAAGGAGGATTTATGAAGAATTCCAGTAAATTGAGAGTAATCAGACAGAAGATTAGGATTGTCAGAATAAGATGATAAAACAAAATTTTCAGTAATCAGCAGTGACTAATAGAGAGCCCCCCATACTTAACGCTAAGCAATTCACTTTTGAAATCTTAGGAGCCAAAGGAAAGGCTGCAGAGGAGATTTCAGTGTTCCTTACCTTTCAGCACATCCAGGTTCACATGGTGAGTAGCAGTTCTGCTTCACTTCTTCCTCCAGGGAGTGGAACGCTTCAGAACTGGCAGCTTCTTGATGAAACTTCCAAAGGTCCTTATAGGAACTTTCCTTAGGAGGCATAAGTCTCTGTATGGGCATATCTTGAGACTCTGCTTCTTGCTCTTCGTAAGTTGAGCTGTCTTCTTCTGGAGGCTCACTGAAATCTGCTGCCACTGGTGAATCCAAACAATCTTCGAGGTCTGGAGAGGTGCTACCTCCATCACTGCTAGACCGGTCCAAACTGTTTCCTGCCTCTGGACTGCCTGGCATCTCTGCCACAAACTCCTTAACAGGAGATGGTGCTGGAGTCTATCAAAATAACAAAAAGGTTATAACTTTTGTTCTCCCATCTTCTTTCCTTTAAGAACCAAAGAAGAATTTAAAGAGATTATTGATAAGCATCTTAATGTGAAAATACCAGATGATGACTGGAAGGGAGTAAAAAATGGAGGGAGATACTTATTCACTAAATAACTGTTTTGTCCTTATGTCTGTCTTCTACATTGTTAAGGAATTCCAGTCAGGGAGCTACTACACAAGTTCCTTTTCCCAATTAATCATTTGCTAGCGGAGACCTCACTTTATTTCTGTTCATATCGTGCCTGAACTTTAGTCTGCATTCTCTTCAGTGTGTAGAAGTGGCTTCCAGATTTGACTCGTATGCAAGGGACTAAAGTAATTGGTCAGACCAACTAAATAGCATCTTGCAGGAGAGTAAGAGGAGCAGGTTTGTTTTCTGGAGACAGTTCTGACAATCATTTCTGTCTGTCCATGGACATCACTTACAAATCCTTCTGGCATTAGAGTAACCATGAGGCCATTCTGCATGGAGCAAGAATAATGCAAATGCATGCTCATGATAGGAGTACTTGTGCATGTGTCCATGAATTATATTCAAAAGGCATGAATAATAATACTAGCCTTACCCTCTACTGCAGCCTCAACTGTTTTGTTTTGTTTTGTTTTGTTTTGTTTTCTGCTGATTCTGCTAACCATTAATAAGAAACTGAATAACTGGTTGGAAATGTAATTTCACTTAGTTAAGTTTGTTAAGAGGAAAAGTTCCTTAATTTCCTCCCACTTTGGGGAGTAATATAATTGAAACCCACAGATTATAATAGCTGCAGTTGGGAATATCTGCAGTTTCTGGCTGAACATCTAGTAGAACATTTTTAGAAGCAACACTAGCTAGAAGATCTCCTTGGGTATGTGATATTTCACTTCATTGACAGTACTGCAACTCAAAAGTTGTTGCACTGGGATAAACATGTTTCAGATCTGTCAGATTTCTATTTTGGTTGCAGATAAACTGTAGAGGGTATGTTGCATATGGGAAGGGAAAGGAATGGAAAAGAGTGCCTTGGAGAAAAGGGAGGGTTGCTTTATTTGAGGCTAGATAGAAAATGTAGTAGTGTTTTTCCAGGTTTACAGAAGCAAGTTCACAGAGTCTTTGTCTTACCGGGACACACTGCTCTATTTCTGGAAGAACACCTTTTGGTGGTCTGCAGAGAAGTAGTATGACTTCTGGTGGAGCTCCTCTCAACAAGTGTAGGACATCCTAAGCAGGAAGAAGGAATATTAGATTTCTTATGAAATATGTTTTTTTCCCCGTCTACAGTACATGTCTTTTTGCCAACTGGGATGGGGGATAATTTTTAATGTGATTGCCAAATTCCTAGTATTTGTGCCTCTCAGAAGTGTCTGGAGGCCAGTTATTTTTCTCCTCTAAGATCATCATGTTTAAGTGGGCCATATTACTTATATGAATGTGTATCTAAATTCAAGTCTCTTCTGGTTACAACTTGTTGTTCCACCAGCAGACACATAGGTTTAAATTAACCTTTCCCTGTTCTTGAAGAAAATAAAGATTTTCAGGCAAATGCATTCAAACTGCGTGTGACAGGGACACGTGACAGATCTGTCAATTATATCAGTATAGCTCCATAGACTGCCACACTGACTCTAAGCAATGGAAGATTTTCCCAAAGCCCTTACTCGGAATAACATCTGTCCAGTGGCATCTGTCTTTCAGCTATAATGAGATTTGAAATACTTCAGTAGGGGAGAATATGGGGGGAGAGGGAGTCCTATAAGCAAAAACTCCCTATCTGCTCCTCTGCAGAAACTGAGTAAAAAGTCTGTACACCAGTGAGCAAGATGGCACTGGCAAAGGACAGACTTCTCCAAGCCAAAAGAAAAATATGAAGTACAATTACAGCCTCCCTGAGGATTTACCACACTGTCTTTTGCCTTAGCCATTTAATGATACAAATGACATGTCAGTAGGAAAATTGTGTGATGTTCTCATAATTTCTGTTCATAACCAATCATGCCTGTTCAATGTATATTTATATACAGCACTCGGTATCAGGAAATTTCATAAGGTGAAAAGATTACAAGGGAAAAAAAATAAATTTGCATGTAGTCCTTTGTTACTATTTAATTTCATAACACTATAGAATTGCTCATTCCAGCCACCCCCCTCAAAAAAACAAAATAAAATAAAATAAAAATTAATTAATTAATTAATTGAAGGGGGGGGGGGAAAAACTTGCCCTAGACTTATCTTACCTGTTGGAAATTAGAATCTGGGGCATGGTATTTAGCATGTTATGAAACACAAACGACCACAGGGAAAAATGTTTCAATTATTCATGGAAGCAACAAAGATTCCAACTAATTAATAGCTGTTGTTCATCTAACAATACATTTTGGGTGTAAGGAGTGGAAAGTTAAAAATTAAATAGCACAAGAAATTATCTGTAACAATTCTGTTATGAAGGGAATTCTCCTTAAGAATTCTAGAGAAGACTCCTACATAGCAATCAAAGTCATTATATGCAAGTACTGACCCCCTCTGGTGATAATTAAGTTTAAATGCAGTTTCATCCCATTGTCTTTATTAGCATGTTACCCACCAGGAGGCCCAATAGGTAACATGCTAGTAGTGCCTGGTACCTGATAAAAGAGTCCTTGAGTAGATCTCCCATTCACAGCTAAAATGATGTCTCCAACTTCAATTTCTCCATTCTCTTCAGCTGGCTGCCCTGGAAACAGTCTTTTGATCCTGACAATAACTCCTCCGAGGTGTTCACAGCCATCTCCTTCCATTTGCAGAACACTAAAGCCAAGGCCTCCAGAATTCTTTGTCAATTTGACTTCAAATATATTGTCTGTTCAAAGGAGGGATTGGACAAAAAGTAGGCTCAATGGCATATGTACCCCTTAAGGAACTGGTATCTATTATGTTCTCTACAGACCTTTTTCCTGTGTTCTGCAGAGATAGATCTACTGATACTAATGACAGAAGATGATTTTAGTGTTCCATTAATTTGCATGAGCCCTAGAATTCAGATGGGCAGACTGATAAAAACTGGTCACTGTTCTACCATGTGTTCACAGGCTTTATGCCATGTGGTACAAGCCTACAAAGGAAGAAGCCATTTGTACCAAGACCAAAAGTTTCAAATACTATCCTTTTCCGACATTCTTCTTTAAATGTTGTGTAGGTCTTACAATTCTGTATGTCTGATGTTAGTTCAGGTGCTGCACAAACCAGCATAAACTAGAATCAGAGCTACTGTCCTTTCGAGACAAGATCAAGAGGCCAGCCATCTCCCAAATACCATACTTGCAGTTGAATCCCATTCTCCTCGGGACAGTGTAGAGAAACAACTGTCCCATGGGAGAGTACAGTGCAGACTTGGTGGTTATGGGACAGCTTCACAGCAAGAGGGAGAATCTATTTGTTGGATAAATTCAATGAAAATGATCTGTAAATCTTCTGCTTTCAAGAAAAGAGGTGATGGCAGTCTCCAGTCCTGGCTGTGGGGCAGCAGCTCACCCTAGCTTCGTCACTGCCACAGTGTCAGCAGGCATGCCAACCGAGCTGCCTTTGAGTAGCAGACTAGTGACACTGGCACAGCTGCTTCCTGCCCAAGAGTGCTGTGAGTACAGACGGGGATGTCCCCTGCCAGCCCCATCTCATGAAGGCTGAGAGATACAGTACTTATGCCTAGGATAAATTCACCTGTATGTAGCAACTGTAGCTCTAAGCATATCAGATGTATTTATCTTTTTCAGAAACATTTTTTATAGTGTTTTTAATGCTACACATTTTTTTGCTTGGTGTGCAGTTTTTCTCCCAACCCACAGAAATTTCACAGAATTATTTTTGTTCATTCCTTTCTTGCTCATCACAAGTAGCCAGAGAAAGTCACCCTGAGTTCCTTTGTTCTCTCTCACCATCTGTCAAAAAGCAGTAGTCCTTGGTACCGTCTGTGAAGGATGTTGCTACAGAAACAACTGCACATTGGTCTTCCTTTCCGTCATTAGCACTCAGGCATGGCTCTGCCGGTGGGTGGTGCCCCCTTTCTAGAACCAGCTTGGCAACCTAAAAAAAAGATGAACAGTGCTCATTTACACAGTACACGGTGAACCCACAGTCACAAGGCAGGGAAAGAAAAAGTTTCTTTTGGCCCTGCTTTGCTGCTGTGTTTTATAGTAAGTACAGTTTACAGAGTCATACAATCACAGAATGGTTTGGGTTGAAGGGGACCTTATAGCCCACCTAATTCCAACCCCCCTGCCATGGGCAGGGACACATCCGACTAGACCAAGTTGTATGACTGGTCATCTCATTTTGCTCTGCTGTTACACAAACCTGGCCAGATTTCTTAAGGTTTTCCACAGCCTGCTTGTGCGTGAGGCCACAGAGGCTGATTCCATCTACTTCCAGCAGACGATCACCTGAGGAAAAATAATATGAAGTAAGGGGGGAAGGGATGTCAAATTGCTTTGATGATACAAATTGGAGATAAAACTTGAGGCTACCCATGTTGCATTTTTTCTTCATGCTTACATGTTTCAAATCATGTTACTTTGCTTGAAAGCAATGCTGTTTATTTTATAGTATTCTATAACTAATGCTTAAAACACACCACTTTCCAGGGTATTCTGGAAACTAATGCAGTGATAGCATCTGCTTATCACAGCAACACAGAAAGTAGGTGTCTGAGAGTCAGTGCCCTGGTGTGCAGCTACAGAGGGAAGCTGTGCGGTGTTGGTATGAGACTCCTGTTTTTTCAGTGGAATATCAACATATAAACTACAGTGGAAGGCTAAGGAATGAGGGACTGCATATAATGTTGTAGCTTTATGACCTTCAATCTTTTCAAATGCTGAAACAAACATGTTTCATTATCTTGTAGTAAGTATTCCACACTAATGTCAAATTCTGCAGCCCAGAGTTTTATTGCCAGACTTGTTACCTATCTTTATTTGTCCATCCTTATCTGCCGGTCCCCTGGGAATGATTGACTTCACATATATCCCACCAAGAGGCACACTAGTGTTAATTCCACCCTGCAAAACATACATGCACAGATTAGTGTGGAGTTTTCACATGTTCTTCACTTGATAAAAATCAACTCAACTTATGTATGCATTGCAAAGAAACTGCTTCAGAAAGTACATTTAAAAAATATATAGGGAAAAAAAAAAAAAAAAAAAGGATGTTACTCCAATGTTCCACCTAGTTGTAATGTACTTCCCTAGGCAGTAATTGTGCCTTATTTTCTCAGGGAAGTGCAGTGTGTTTCTATGTGGCTATATAGAAACATTTACTAAATGTTCAGATTATTTTTTTTTGTTGTTCAGATTTCCTGTGCTAATGTAAAGATCTGGTTGCATCTTTCAGTCAGTCTCTAGCCCAGCTTCCAGACTTTGCAATATGTATTCAGCAGCTATTGGCCTTTCAGACAATATATAAAGCTTGAACCTGACCTTGTGCAGCCAGAGGAATTCCATATTAAACTAAGAATCATGTTGTGTCCAGCTACGTCCTTTGGCCAATTTCAGATGACAAAGCAGCTCTCCATTTCTACTGCAAGCAATGAAATGGCTGTTGCTTCCAGCTCCATTTCAGCAAGGATTATCAACACACCTCAGTCTGGAGCAGTAAATTCAATCTTGATCTCCAGAACAAGGAATTAGTTTTTCAACTGTGGCACATAAAGTTTTCACTGTTCCCTTCTCTGGTCTTCTGAATATATGGAAAACTGTATTTTTGTACATTTGGAACTAAAACTGGCCAGGGTCCTTTGTCTACCCTTTAGAGTATGAAGCATGGCTTATCTCGAGTCCATGCAACTCAGCTCTCATCTCCAGAGCATGAGATGACTGGTTTTGGTAAGTCCTGTCCCCTGCACAGGCCAAAGCCCTATTGGGGAGTGTGTCAACACTTAAGCAGTGACTTGTGGGTGCTGCTTGAACCTGTACCAGGGTCCTGTGTGACCTGCTTGCATAAACACAGCCTTCAAGTTTCAGGAGCCCCAGGGGAAAACCCGTCATGATCTGGGGAATGCTTTGCATCACTGGATTTTCTAGAGGCTTTGGCTGTATCCCTCCCTGACAGAACTCCACTTCCAGTGGTAGGTCTCATTCACAAATTGAGCAAGGATGAAAAGGACTTGTAGCACTATGTGCTTTATGCTGGGACATGTCTTTCACATGTTTTCACAGATTCTATGGGCAAGAACAGGGGAATGAGCCAAGCAAGTACTATATCCTTTCTCTGTCATTCAGTTGGATACTTAAGTTTGAAATGTGCCATGCTACCAGTTTTTCCTTTATCGACCTATCTTCTACCTTTGCTGCACATGAATACACTTCCCTACATGTTTCTTGATTACGTGACAGTTTGAAGGACACACTGAAAGATTAACAGTAACACTTGCAGTCACACTGATTCCAAAAGTCCCATCTTCTTTAACAAGCTCCACAGTATAGATTTCATTGGAGATGGTTTCAGCTGGATGTGGTAAGTGTGAAGAATCAGCTTCCTGTCTCAAAAAAAATAAACACTAATGAGACTACTGCATCTCAAGAAAATAAGTAAATAAATAAATAAATAAACAAATAAATAAATAGATAAAATAAAAAGAGAGAATGGGTTTCCAGAAGAAATAAAGGTTTTGATCCTGCTGTCAGTGTAAGCCTGGAATGGTAGCATTTATATCCCTGACATTATTTCAGGCATACACTGCTACTCAAAAAATAATCCATCTAAATGTGCATAAACTGAGTGTAGATAGGGAGGCTGCTTAACAGAAGAAAATTAGACACAAAATATTACTACCCTGTGGGTGGTTGAAAACTTAAAGAGATTGCAAGAAAATAATCAAAATTTTGTAGTTCACTGGAGAAGGGAGGACAACTTTTAATAACATTTTGTAGAACAGTTTCTCCATTTTTCACTCATTCTAGACATGTATCATTTTGACATTTCCAAAGTAATTTAAGAAGCAACAAGTTTCAAGGTTTTCTTCCTTCCTTCCTTCCTCATTCTTTAATTTATCAGTTACTTTCCATTCTTATTATAGCTGGAATGTTGTTAAGACATATGCTGGGCATCATGCTACTCTACAACATCACAATCTCAGTTACCTCCACATCCAGGCTATCAGATGAAAGAACTGGAATCCTGGGGCCCAATTTTGGTGCTAAACTCCAGGAAAGAGCCTTCTCAAGTTCATCTATATTTTGGTCCTTTTCTTTGGGGAGAGCTGTATGACAATCTTGAATCTTTTTTCTCCCACTGTCTACACAAGAGACCTCAGATCCACTAGTGCTGTTTCCCCTTGATAGACTCTTTTCTTCATTTAATCCTTCTTCATATATGTCTGCAAAACCATACCAAAATCAAACATTGATGAATGCAAACAATAAGTAAACTTGAAAGCCGATATTGTATATCACCACAGAAGGACAAAACAGCTTACTAAATCAACTGGTTGTGCAATCAGGTCTGTAAAATGAGTTAGCCGTTGCAAAATGGAGCACTGCTACTATTAGGATGGAGAAAAGTATTTGCTTCATCACTGCAGAGAACTATGACAATGATTCTGATTCAAGGTTGGGATGTAGAGCTAATTCTGTCATAGAAAGAAATGCTGAAATTCCCTTGGTATTTAGCAGTGAAGAATAAAGCCCGTAATTGATTGGATTTTTTCATACTGACTATAGAACAGAGATCTCATGACAGCCACTGGAATGATTTTCACTGCTAACCAGTGGTTATTATAACTGGCACTGAGTGGCAAGAAGGTGCTACAACATCCCAGAGCCTAATAAATACCAGTGTCCTGAGTTAATTGCTAGCACTCCATAGCCAGCAAAGATGTTTGCCTTTATACCTTTGGGTTGAGAGATGATCAGCTCCACTTCATCAGGAGAATTCTGTATAATTTTAACTGCAGTATTGAACGAAACACCTTCAAGACTAATATTATTCACAGAGATGAGTCGACCCCCTTAAAAAAATAAGGATAAAAACAAGACAGTGCACATCAGGATAGGGAAATAAGTTAAGTAGTTAACTTTAATCCATGAGAGTATTTTGATTCTAATTAAAAACTAAGGACAGTGACCTGGTTTGATATTTCCAGCTCTGTCTGCAGGTCCCCCAGGGATAATTGAAGCGATAAAGATACCGAGGTCTAATTTTCCTACATTTTCTCCTCCAATAATTACAAAACCTGCAAAAGTGAGATAGCATGAGAATGCAGACACTGGCAGTATTAGAAAACATGAACCTTAGGAGCACAAAAGGCTCTTACTCCAATGGCATAAGTTTATTGCAAATTCTGGAGACTGGTGCATCGAGATCCTGATTTGAGAGAGCTTTAAACTCATACTATAATTTAAGCATGCTGGTGACTTCATTGGCTGTTATTTTAATACAATTTCTCAATAAGAGTATTTTTCTGGCTTGGGACTTTAAAGAATTCCAACTGCTTTCTTATAAGAGTCATAAGCTATGTTGACCTTAGTATTTAACACCCACAGGAGGAATATGGTATAAAAGCTCATAAATTAGAACATTATTTTACATTGTGTGGTCTAGGACCCCTGTGAAGAGAAATGCAAACTTCTAATGGATATATGAGGCATGTAAGAAAATTAAATCTATTGTTAATTAATTTAATTTCATTATCCTGGCTTAGAATATTCTGTAACAGGCTGACTTCTCACTGGTAGAACAGTTGGGTTGGGAATCAAACGTGCCACACAAACCTGCACCATTTAGAAATCTGATAATAAATAGCATTAATGGTCAGTTATGGGACCTGATGGTCCTCTGAACTCATCCACAAGAAGAGGATATACTGTGATAGTGTATTATGTAACACAAATGTTATCCAAATAAGAATCTAGAAGTCAGGAAACATTCATGTTAGGCTTGTGTACGCATTTTGCACCCACACAGGCAATATGTGAAGGGTTTGCAGAATATCATCTCTTCCTGTTCCTTTCATTCTACTTTTACCATTTGGTCCCCTTGATCTCTGACACTAGTTAATCCTCTGAAAAAAAAAAAAAAAAGTGTGGCCTTAATTTATGCACTTAGTCCTCTTAAGTCTGAAATGTTAAAACCTTTGCAAAGACTGGCAGTCTTATTCTATAAGGAGAATAAATGAGGTGAAGAAGTTTACAATCTTGCTCAGCATGAGTCAGCAAGCATCAGTGTTTACACCAGGACCTGACAGTCCCAGTAACAAATATAACACTCATGTTCCTTACTTACCAAAGCCATTCTTAGGGTCACGTTTTAGGCTGACACAAATGATTTCTCTTTCTAGACCGCTTAGTAAAACTTCTTTTTGAATGGCTGGTGATCCAGGTGCTGCAGAAACAAAACAGCTAGAATAAATGCAGATGAGTGCAAGGAGATGGGCGACTCAAGTAGCATGCAAAAATGGGGCTTCAAAAATTAAATATATTTCTGTCCTTGTTTTCATTATATCTGAATCAATATAACTCAAGAAGGAAGCTCAAACAAGTGTTTCAAAATTTACATTCTTTAGAACAGAATAATATGTGTAGAACAGGGAAGCACAGTAACAGCATGAGCTCTTTCTATAATGCTCCTTTCTGGGCGAGTACGCATTTATTTGCAGCACTTTGATTAAGACAACTAAAAAATCAGGCATGTAGCACCCATTGAACATGAGGGAGATTTGAACATGAAGAGTAGTATAGATTCCTTTGGAAACTCTAGCCTTAGGCCCTGTGGGCTCAACAGAGTCCTTTTGGCTCTATAGGTGCAATTCAGCCAGCACCAAGTGTGATGATGACTTCTGTAGTGTTAACAGTACTTAACATTGTGGAATTATTTAAAATACAGGTCTAACTTAAAAATGGACTAGCCGAAAAATCGTAACTTTGTGTTCCATATATCTGCTCCCTTTGTGCATGTGATACAGACATCTGACTTCTGTAAGAAAATTAGGTGCCTTGTGCTTATTTTTCCAGTTAGTTTTATCATGCAAACACAAGAACAGAGGAAGAACCTGGAGCCTATTTTATCTTGTGCACTATTTATTGTTTAGTGCATCTCAGTTGCAACCAAATTATGACCTCCAAGCATAGACACATTGCCTCATGTGAAAGCCCTGTGTGTACTGAACTATTTCAGTAAAAAAGATTTTTTTTTGGCACCACTGACTGAATAATTTGATAATCAAGTCCCTTAACACTCATCCTGATGGAAACGAGGAGTGAAAGGGAAGAAAACAGCTTGCCATGCTAAGTCCTGGGTTAATTTGCAGGGCAAGAAGTGCAAAAGGTTATTCTTTAATCTATAAATAGGATACGTTTCAGTCTCCTGGTATTGAAACCATACATATATAAGAGTAGCGTCTCTCTTTATCATACTCACCACTGATTGTGTTCTGAGTTGAGTGGATAGAGAGGTAGTCATAACTCCTTTGCTTTCCATTCAAATTGATGTGCATTTCTGACTGGGATAGCCCTGATGTGGATCTGCGTGGCAGAAAATAAAAACTGCATTACAGTAACAAATCAACAGCGGTATTTAGCACTCTTCACTGTCATTAGTCTGTCAGAGCCAAGTTGGGAATACACATGTTTATAGCCTTTCAACCAGTATTCTGATTGCTGGGCCACATTTCACTGCAGGGGAGAGGTAGTTTATCCTTGCCAGCATTTGCTTCCAAATAACAGCTACTATTAGACCACTCACATCACAAATGATTTTCCCCTGTGTTTTTTTCTGAGCTGAGTGCAGGCATCAGGGAAACACAACATAGCCTCAGTATGATTCATTAGCTCTGCTGTTCATTCAGACAAAACCGTGTCTGAAAGTTTTCCTGGTAGTTCCCGTTCTTCTTGGCACTGTTCTAATTCTTAGTATTCCAGAAGGCACTAGAATTCATCAAAAGCCTTGAAATGCTGTGCAGCTATAGTAACTGCCTACACTGGTGTACCACTGTAAGTGAAAAGGGAGATGCTCTTATGCTGTTCTCTGTGATTTGCACCTTTAGTCACGGAGGAATTTTTTAGATGAGACCTGCTCATAAACAATTTCCACTGTGCATTCAGTTCACCTACTGCAACTTCCAGAGAAGATGCACATATTAAAGGTTTTACTTTCATTCTCCCTTATTTTTATCTTTTTCCATATCCCAGTAAGTGGTTAATTCTGGAGCCTGGGAACAAATTTAATTTGCCTGGTACAAATTTAAATGCCAATCTGTTTCAAGGTCTTATCTGTGAGGTTGTTACCTTCCTGCCTGTGTTTACACTGTTGCTGACACAAAGGAGCCCTGGTCCTGGTTGGGACTTCTGGTGTGATCACAGTAAATACTGCAAAATAAAAGCCTGCCTTACATCTACTGTAGAGGTTTGCAATGATGTTGTGTATGACTGAGTGTTCTTCCACAGGTTTAGAGGAAAAAGCAAACCTACCTGGCAAGATTGCTTTTGTCTTTAGTCCTGTTGCCAGTTTCAACACTGAGGTTATCACAAGACTTGCTCATCATGCCAGCAGAAAGGTTTTCCAGGTTTGCCCCATACAGCACGTTCTCTGAACGAGACAGTCTCTGAATCAGGGCAAGGTGCTCATGCTGAGCTGCATATGAAGAGTTTGATTTGTCTATTTCCATAAATTTACTTTCCTCTGAATAAGAAGGGAGATAGGGGGAGGAGAGAAAGATAAGTCCGCTGACATCATCCCATCTTTTTAAGCCATTTCTGTCTAGCCTTTTGAACACGCCAGAAAAAAAGATTGACATCACAGATATATTTGTTCTGGTATCCTTGAGGATATCCAGGCCTAGGAGTGCATGAAAAGAGTTTTCAATCAATTTCTTTCATAGGTAATATACACTGTATGTAGATGTCATTTCTGTGAATCATACTACAAATTCACTTTGCACAAAGACAGATAAAATGTACAGCCCTGTATAATTTAAACGTGAGTATCTTTATAAATTGCATGTTGTAAAAGTTCAGGATATGGAGAAAGCTGTCTGTCAGAGACTGAATCACCAGGCTGGTAGTTTTCCATCCTCCACAGGCCCACTATTGTGTCTGAGAAGAGAGGAGCACTACTAACACTGCTGTCCTGAGATCGGAAACAAGCCAAGAATCAATCCTTCTCTGCCCTGAGGGATTTACACAAGTGAAGTTGAGTGGGAGATGATCTTTGTGGTAATGCATGGTATCCAATTTTCCACCTCTGTGTGAAATCTGCTATTTAATGATGTCTGGGCTCTGCAATCTACAAATCTATTTTCAGGGAAATAAAAGATTTTATTTCTCTGAAACAACATAATGCTGGAGAAGGCACTGATGATTTACTTAGATTCTCAATTGATGGGCAGGAGTACCCCTAGGAGGGGACTTGAAGAAGAAAGGGATAGCAGGCAACTGGAGGCACGTCTGAAAATAAAACAAGAACCCAGTGTGGTGCAGGCTAGCACAAATACAGGCTTTCATTCTGCTTGTACGTGCCAGCTGACCTCCCATGCCTTTTCCTAACAAATACTACCCTGAATGCAATTTTCTGCAATACTACTCTGCAGCATTAAACCCAGGCTCCCTCATCCCTCAGTGGCTTTGATCGGGGGCATTTGTGGAGGTGTCAGGGCCTCACTGCCAGGGCCTCCTTGTCAGGGCCTCGCTGCCACGGTGTTAGCTCGGCCTGAGCGTTGCCATGGTGACTCCAGAGCAGGGATGATGGCTAGCAGGGCTCCAAGAGACTGCAGCGTATGCATCTGAGCAGGGCAGGAGGACGAGCTTCCCTCACATAGAAACAGCCTCATAATCTCCTGCAGACTCCCTGCAGTGGCAGAGGTGGCATTTTGAGCTGCTGTCCATCACTGCCTCCACAGAGCCTGCTTTTCTGGGACAGCAGCACACACAACCTCACAACCAGAGTCACACGGCTTGTATAAGTCTGGCTGATTTCAGAGATGTGAGGAGCTTGTAACTGGGACCTTGGTTATAATTTCTTTAACTCTCGATCATTTTGTTCTATTTGGAACTACACAGTAATTTTCATTAAGAAATATTACTGCAGACAAACAAACAAACAAAGTCTTGTGGTTTCCTGAAGGGAAGTTTAGTCATGCTTTTCTTTAAACTGAGTTTAGCTATGTAGTAATTCTCAGCAGAGTACCCCTTGCCACTCACATTAGCTCACTAAATGAGACTGACACACCTCCAGCTTCCAGTGAAGTAGGAGACATTATTTTCTGCTCTGCAAATGACAAACTGAGGCACAGCAAAGTTGCTGTGGAGGTTCTGATTCTCAGCCTAACTAAAACACTTTTCCCTTCCTGTGAGTTCTTTTCTCCCCTATAACACTTAACCTTGTCTTGTAGCTTGTACAATGAAATTGCATTTATTGCTCACCTGATGAAGTTTGACGAAGTTGCCTAGAGTTCATCTGTGCATTGAATTTGTGTTGGGCTGAGCAGAGGTCCAGCAGATATTTACACGTCTTTGCTGTATCAGTAATGAATGTGTGTTTCTTGCCACTGAAACTACTTTCAATCATGAATTTTTTTCTCTAAAGGGGAAAAAAAAAAAAAGAGCACAGCTTGCTTCATATAACACATCAGTCTTTATACTGAGGCACTGAAAGCTCATTTGTATAATCTTGTTGGTTTGTCTAGATGTATTTATGCCTTGCTGCATCCCTTGTGGTTGCAGTAAATGCCCACCGTAAATTCAACAGTTCTGAGTGAGGTGTTTGTCATTTGGATCATAACTGCGCTGTGCTGAATGTAAAAAGCCTTTGGACTCTGACTGCATTGGGAGCAGGTTGATAGGCTTGGCAAAATTTGGCCCTACAGATGTTAAAGAAAGGCCATTTTGGGAGAGCAAACAGGTTGGGAGACGTGTGATGAAGATTGATGCCTACAGTGTATAGTAATACATTGATATGCCTCTGATGGCAGAATATGATTTAGAAAGGGGTTATAATCTTGTCACCAATGCTGGTTTAACAGACATCAATATACTAAGAGATGAGTATGCAAAAAGTGAGGTCTAGAAAGGTGAAGGCATGATCCTGTGACCTGATGTAGAAAGGAAAATGAAAGAAAAGAGAGAGAGAAGTAAAGATGATAGAGGAATGAATAAGGAATATGCTCTCAAGAGGTGTGACATCATTCCTGTAGTAGTCAATACCGGCTTACTCAGTTTTGTAGTAATTGACTTCAATCTTGGCAAAAAGAAAAAAACCCAGAATGAAACCTCGCTAAGAGTTAGCTATCCTGAGATCCACATCCAGATTTTCAACTGGTTTCAAAAAGCGCATGTCTGTACGGAATGAGTCTAATCCTGGCTCTGAATGCAAGAAGTTTATCAAAGTGACAGGCAGAAGGGGAGTAAAATAGTATAGTGGAGAAGCAGCTCACTCAGTTGCAACTCACATGAGCTGAAATTCTTTCTGTCTCACGCCACTGGAATCTTAAACTGGCAATTCTTGTGTGATTTTTGACCTCATATACAATGATGCCTTTGGCACAGATTCCCAGGATGATATCCCCTCCTGCTCCTTTCTTCTCCTGGGACACACGATAGAATAGCACTCCATATTCAGGAAGCTGCTGAGTCACCTAAAAATAAACAAACAAACAAACAAAAACACATCACACATTATTCAAAAGGAGGCATGGGGAGAACAAAGTAGGTAGGTGTGAAGGGAAATGGTTTTGAGTGCCTTTACAGAATATTCTTTCACTCATTTAAGAAACCCTTGGAAACCCTTACGAAATTTTCATACTTACTGCATCACAGAATCATCACCTGCCTTGTGTATATCATAGCACACTCATTTTCTTTGATAAAATTGAAAACACTTTCCCACACACCTCAATTGAAAAGGTAAGAAGATTATTTAGCTTCCTGTATAATAATCTAAACATTACAGTTGTGTTGAGGTGCTCAGTATTACTGCTACTTAGCACTTGCCTGGACTCCTGAATTGAAATCCATGCAAGATTAATGCTGTTCATCAGCTGCTAAACATAGTTTCTTTCCATTCTCTTTACTATGCCTTTGTTTCCCTGAGCAAACCTGGAAACCATGAAGTACAGCAGATATGCTGATCTTAGTAAAACCGCTCATACTTTGGTGCCAGGGCTGCTCTGGCATTGTTACAGCTTTGTGCAGTTTCCTTTCTGCAACAGTGATGAACAACTTGAAATCTTAACTGCAGCGATACCACAGCTCCCAGCCTTCAGCAAAGTCACTCAAATACATATGTTCATTCCTTCATCACTGTCATATTTTGGAACCAGACATTATAACCTTCCATTGCCAAGAATCTTAAATTACAGAGTTTGCTAAGTTGTACCTCAAGGTAACTCATACAGATATGGTGGTGACTTCTGAGGGAATTTTACTGCCCCACAATTTCCTTCAATGACAGACTTTATAACAGACCTTCAGCATGGCTTCTTTCTTGCATGGTGCTCCTGGCTGGGAGAAAAGTTAAGTAGGATTATACTTCAGGGGACTGAGGAGCCAGCTTCTGGTCCTGCCTTCTGACAGTGTGCAGAGGACGCTCTGAGGAACCACACCCAGCACTTCTAGATGCTGTTGCTTGTCTTTCTACCGCCTACACTTGGCCACATAATGTTAAAATGGGACTGAGACCTTTTACAGAACTACAGCATATGAAGATGACTTTCTGGCCTCTTGCGATGTGCAGATCAATGTGAGTTTATTGTAATACACTTTTTTCTGGGAAGCTCATGTAGAATTTCCAAATGTCTTTTCAACTATGAATAGAGATTTTAAGTAGCCAAAACAAAGCACTTTAAAGAGATCTATTTTTCAGAAAGAATCCAGAGCAGAAATGTTCAGGGCTTGAAAACTGGGGTGTCCATAATCACTAGCTGAATCTTGGTTTTAATTTTTAATCCCTTTTATATTTGGAATTTGCTTGTTCTTGCCATGGGGGCTATCTTTCTCAGTGTGTATGATGTGTTGGCTCCTTCTACAGACTTATTCATTGAAACAGATACTAACAAAGCTGCTTTTCTTCATTGGATTTGCCACGCATGATGGGACTGTCATTAAGGCTAAGCTTCAATCTATTTCTTCAATTCCACTGACAGTATTAGATGATAAACTAACATAATTAAACAGCAACTGAACTAAAACGACGCTATAAATAAAAGCATAAGGCACTGCACTGCAGCAAAATGGCTGTTATTTATTCATTATCTAATTCCTGACATTTTTCATTTGATGGAAAGCAGAGAAGTTTGGAGAGAAGGGGACATCAAGAAAAAAATTAAATCCCACATCATCCTAACACCCTAGAGAAATAGTCATGTGAGAAAATACTTCAGCTAACTCCTTCCTCACTTCCAGGGCTCATAGATACTTTTAAACAACTATTCACTGCTTGTTTAGAAAGTGTCTGAACATCTGATGTAGTTCCAGAAGTCAAGTGCTTATTCCCATGCTTTACAGTCATCTGTAATACAGTCAATAGGTGTATTTGTAACCATGTAGAACCCAGACAACACGTTCGTAACATGCTGGAAACTTGCATCAACCCTTAGGATGTTGAAATGTGCATTAACTCTTTATAAACTGCCAATAAAAGGAAACCTAATATTTCAATGTCATGTAAGTTATTTATGGTAACAGTATATACAGCAGAACAAAAATGTGAGTTTTGTTTTAAATATTCAGATTTGTTCACCACGTCTCAAATCCTCAGTATCAGACAAGAAGGAAATGATAGACAATGGTAAATAGAAAAGGATTTGCTGCCTCTAACTAAACAGATAAATACTGTTTGGTGTGTGGCAAGTTACCTTCAAAAATTCTAGTTCAGCTTCGTCCTCAAATAGGGAGCGATTCATACGATGTAATTTAGCAAGCTCTCGCTGTACATAGGCCAGGGTCATTTTCTCTATTCGACTTGCCGGAATGTAGTCTTCAACACGAAAATAGCTCTTTCCATGTACCTTTGGGGGAAAAAATGAAAAGACAAAGAGAGAGGAGCCTTTTGTTCTGTCTTCACTTTTCTTATTTGGTGCATTTCCATTTTCAGTGACCCATACAGTGAAGTCATCCTGCTGCCATTTCCTATAAGGAGATAGGGAACAGCAGATAACATCCTGACAGCTGTGCCTCTTGCACCTGTGCTCAGCAAGGTACTCAAAGCACACACTGCACCATGCAGAGGTGGGCCTATGGGCATGCTGCAGTCATGCACTTAGAGCTGACAGCCACAGCTGTATCAGCAAGAACCAATGCAAAGCTGGATCAGACCAGATGGATCAGACCACTCAGAGTTAATTAACAGAGCTACACCAATTTATATAACTAAAGATATGGCAAAGAACTTAAATGGATATTTTCTGTATGCTTTGAAACTACAAGAACTAGTTCAGATATTCCATCAGCAACTTGCCTGTCTTTGCAGCTTGTGGATCTGAGCCTACACACAAAATCTCTGTGAAATCCGGAGTGTTTATTTACTTTTCTCTTCCTTGCTTTCTAATCTCTTTAAGCCCCTCTGCACATCCAAGCTGTGCCCATGCTGGAAATTTTCTACAGATTTTCTGGAGTTTCTTGGCTATGTTGCTAATTATAACGGACCAAGAGTCTTTCATCATTCTGCCATGTTTCCTGCCAAATTCATCTGGCTCACTACCGTTGCTTAATCAGACAAATTTTGTAATTATTTAAACTAAATCTGAAATGTGATTACTGAAGGACTTAGCTAAAATTACATGCTATTCACATTTCATCTTTTAAGTATGTGACAAGCAAAAGCTGTAAAAGCTGTTGACAGAGACCTCTGAGAAATATTGAAATATTGTATCCACACCTCAGAAGCATAATTGCCAAGCTCTGCCTGTAAGGCCAAAGCGCCGAGTTTCAGGGCAGTCTCATCACTGCAGTATAATCGCTCCTCCAAAATATCTTTACGAAGCTGCAGGTAAAACTGATGTCTTGTCAAGCCATGCCTGGAACATAGAAGGGATTAGGAACACAGAATGAGCTTTGAACACGCAGCATAAATGCTACTGTTTTACCATCAGTCAGCAGAACCATGCACTTACTGAATGATATTAAAGTGGTTGACAAAGAATTTTATCCTCAGAAATAGAGTGAAGTTAATGATGGAGGTTTTCTTCTTGGGTTGGTCATTCCAGCCTTCTGGAGCCACTTTGTAGAGCTTGGTATCATCATCCAAAAAGAAAAACTCTTTACCTGAAATGAGAATTAAGTTTGGAGCCCAAAATAACTTCAGTAGCCCAAAATTCTGTTCAGTGAAGATTGTTCAGTGCATCTACTTCTCTGTGCCATAGTTACCTTATTGCTGCTTTGTCAGGGAACTTAGGATAACATTTAATATGTAATTTATGATTACAATTGCTAGATGCTGGATTGGTGTGGTATCTTTGGAATTGTTCAAGAATTTATGGGACTTGCATCTTGCTTGGTAGTCAGGTTCTGTGCCCCATTGTAATCCCTGTGCCCTTCACACAACGTATTCTTCTTCCCAGTACCTCAGCTGTGTTTGCCAGCAGAAGTGGGCTAGGAAGATGTGGATTTTATATGTGAAATACCTGAGCCTGTACCCCAACGTACACCTCGGAGCAGTGACAGTCAGCCCTCCGCAGTACAGTGCTTCCTGGGATTCTGCTGGGGGAACGGGGCTCAGCATTGTTCCAGTGTAAGGCTGGGCCAGAGCCTTTTCCGCATGGGAGTACCAGCCGGTATCTCCATGGCTGTGCTGATGCATGGTTCAGGGGCAGACATGCTTTACATCATTGCAGTGCAGTTTAAGCCAACATTCCTTATTTTTACTTAAGCTTTGGATTTGCTTTCGTCTGAGGATCTTAAAGGATCTTGCTGCAATTCATTAATGGAGGGACTAAAAAGGCACTGTCAGGAGAGAACTGGTACCGTAGTTAGCTGTGTCTCAGTACCTTTCAGGTAAGCCAAGCCAAAGTAGAAATGTTCCACCAAGTTTGCGTATGCCACCACAGTATTGAAAACATCTCTTGCCTTGGACTTGACGTCACATTGCACCTCAAGGCACTGCCCGTTGAGTAGAATCACATTGAGATCCCTTTGGGACAAATAGGATTTTCCTTTTTTAGTCTAAGAACATGTAACAAAGAGTGAAGAATGAGTGCCAAGTACAAGCAATACAAGATCCACAGCACTTTTGTACTTTTTTACTAGTCTCCTGTCACTACACAATTAATGGAATTGGTCACAAGACATCCTCCCTGCCTTTTTTGACATGAAACAATATCCCAAACATATCCAATTTAAAAACAAAAACAAACAAACAAAAAAAAAAAAACCAACAACAACAGGGAATCCCCACAAAACAGCTGAGCAAACACAGATTCTACAATCACCAGGGCTATTCTAGATTTGGGGGTAATTCCAGATTTTTTTTTTTACTCTAATATTTACTGCTGTATGCTATCAGCCTTTTACCTTAACTTAATGAAAGGTAAAGGGTGTGCCTGCAAAATGGAGAAGTCCAGTATATTGGCACTAGATGTCACATTCCTTATTTGCTGTATACTTTTAGTCTCAAAAGTCTTGCACTAAAATTAGCCTTCTTAGCTGAGAAAGATGAATTCAGCTATTTTTGCAACACTCTCAGCAACAGAGATATCTGTGTAGCACTGAGAATTAAATGGCCTCCTTCCAAGTCTCAGTACATCTGCAGGACCTTGGTCTGGGGAGAGGACATGACAAGGGTACTGGGCTGGGACTCAGATGCAACTTAGAAAAAGCCCCAACTCAAAGGTGACTAGATTAGTTCTAAATTCTTAATGTTCATACTTACCACAATTGATCCAGGCAGCTGTAAGGTCACTGGCGGTTCACTAGACAGAATAATAAATTCTGGACCTGAAAACTGTAAGGAGGCAATTTAGAAATTTAGTAAATATCTCCTTAATGTAATAAAGATCCTTAACACTGGTACCAATGAAACGTAGTTCTGTTGATCTGTATGCTGTAGCTAACTGACTTGAGTATCTAATAAGATGCAAATGCTAATTAAAGACTTCTCTTTGGGGACTGTCCTGTGTGGACTCTTTGGGGTCAAATTAGGGGTGAGCTCATGGTGGAGTCTTTTCTTCTGTATAGGTGCTTAACCACGATCCATTTTCTTTGCAGAGCACCTATTTTCATGATATTCACAGAAACATCATAGTCTCTTCTGAAACCTTGTTTCTGTGTCAAAAGTGGCTGAAAAAAAGCATTTGATTCCTGAGTTACTCTGGCAGTCACAGACATGTACGCACAAACATACACACCACTGGGATTTCATAAGCCTAACAGCCATGCGGAACCACTCTAAAATGCAGAGCTACTTTATTCCATGTATTATATTTCTTATTAGCAGAACTTGTATGCTTTTGCTTTAGCTTCAACAAATGCACTGAATGATTCTTTCCAAGCTTAATTTTTTTGTGTCAGCACAGTTTGATAAGTTTTAAGAACCATTTAAGGGAATACCACTGATTTGCTTTTAAAAGTGTTGATATTTCACAGCTTTCATGCTATTTTGGAGAAGACCTAGTATTCCTTTCACCAGGACTTACAAGCTTTGGTTCTACACTGTGTAATGTATAGGTGCCCAGCTAAGGGGTAGTGTCATGTGCACAATGTGCAGCTCTCCCCCCTGGGTATACCACAGTGAATCAGTGACAGAGCTGTGAACAGAGAAGCATCCTGTGGTCTAAATGCTAAACTACACTGGCTTTCTTTTCAGGCTACCGACAAGGAAATCACAAGGCATCAGCCTATTATTAGGTCTAGACATTAAGGAGAGAAAACATTTTTAAATTCACCAACATGCTGAACACTGATTTTGTGGCCAATTGCTGGTATTTTGTCAAGTACCAGAGCTACTAAATGTCAGTGAATACAAAATGATTTAAGGCTATCTTAGCTAGACCTTCTCAAAGAATCATGAGCTAGAAATGTCAGGAGGACACAATACAAAGAACTTACTATTTTGAGCAGTAATAATTTAAGTACCAGGCTCTGACAGTTGCAGGACAGAGTACAACAAATCAGATGTTTTGTATGTAATAAAAACAGGGAACAATAAAAAGGCTCAAAGGCCATAGCCCTTCCCTCTGCAAACCTTTACTCCCCCGTATCATCTGAGCATTGTGACTTTAACTTCTTACTGATAGTCCCTCTGTATTCGTGGTAGAAAACTGCATTGTCTCTTGACAGGACAATACTTGTATTATGAAACAAACCATAAATTTTCCAAAAAAAAAAAAAAAAAAGAGAAATATCTAAATGGGTCAAAGAACTACATCATGGAGAGTGGTTGGAAGGATTCACATCTTACCACTCTTACCACTTGCAGACATTTAGTCATTTTTGTCTGCTTCAAGGATTTAAAAGCACAGATGAACCTGAAAAAAACAATGTGTAACAGTCCTTTAGACCATATGTCCCTTTCACAATTACTTAATTTTAGCCTGCTCCAGACCAGAACCTGCATTCTAAGTGCTCCTTGTGTGTCTTCTGCATCAATACTTACGTTTGTATTGTGTATGTCTTTCATTTTTTTGAATGACTCTACTCTGTGCTCTTTTCAGACATATATTCTGGGTTACATCAGTCTGATTATAAGGGAGGGAGCTAGGGAGAGGAATGCATGCAATCATGAAGATCTTTACTTTGTCTTTTAGTTCTTCTCATCATTATGAGAGCAGTCACTTAGCCTAAAAGGAGTAGGCTTTCTTGTCAGAGAAGGTAGAAAATATAAATGGATGGATGAGTATGGCAATAAAACTTTATGGCACTGGAACTAAAGTGAATCAACTGTAAGCTTACCCAAGCCAGAGCCAAAGAAGCATTTTTCTTCCCATTTAACAAAGAATAAAATCACAAAAATGCCCTATAACTGGACAGCGATCAGAAGTAGGCCCTTAGGTGAACTATATGTTTGGCACACTCACTGTTAGCCTGTGCTTTCTTTCCAGGCATACCCCGTAGAACATATATGAGTCCTTTCACGTTCTCTAAAAATCTTTTTCTGCCATACTGAAGCTTCTGTCAAGGTAGTTGATGAAAACGCTCCATATGGTGTTTGATGCTTGCAGAAATCACACGTGTAGGATAGAGAGAGTTCAATTCTAAACTTGTGCTTAGTCTTTATATACGAGACCTTTCACTGTCTTGAGTTCTGAGTTACCACAACTAGATCACGCTGATTTGGACTCTCAGTTTAGGAGACTCACCTAATGAGGTGATGCAGTAGTTAATATGCAAATCATTAGCAAATGACAACTGGATGAGAGGTTTCTCTTTAGTGATATTTACATTTTCAGATTAGCGTATACATTTTTCATTAGTCACCTTTTCCTTCCTTTGGAACAAACATTTCTGTGATGCAGCAGCTGCTGTGTAATCCTTTGTAGACACGGAGAAGGTGGAACCTAAACTCAGCAGATTGTGCCTGCTGTTCTTGTGAGCTCCACTGGGGATTTCTTCTACAGCACTGACCGACCTTCAAAGGAGATGTCATAGTAAGCAAGATATCCAGCATACAACAAAACTACACAGACTGAGGAGAAAGAGCTTAAGGTACATTGACTGGCAGAATTGTATGAAATCTAGGACAATGTCAATTACAAGCTGTTACATGGTTTTATCTTTACATAAAAAGAAATTAACAGAGGTGATATTACTGATGCCCTTTATAAATAAATCAAAATTATGCTTTAATTCAGTAACATTCCTTGTTTTTTTGTTTTTTTTTTTTTCCTTTTTGGTTTTTTTTTTTTTTTTCATTTGGCAAGCCAGATCTAGCTGGCTTAGGTCTGATGAGGCTAGCAGGCAGAAGCATTTATCCCCATGCCTTTCTGAGAAATCTACAGGATGAAATCAATTTCTCATTTATTATTTTCTGGAACAAACAAACAAAAAAGCTTCAGAAAACCATAACATCTGTTGTTACATTATTCAGAATCTTTCCAGAATAGGAATTTTATCCTTTTGCTGTGCATGTTATGGAGTTGCTTCAGAGAACTGTTCAGAGAGCTTCAAAAGCTTTTTAACAAAGTGACCAGAGTAGTTTGTATTCCTCAGCCTATAAAGATACATAGGTATTACTGTTTCAATCTATGCAGCCTTGGAAAGATCAACATTTGACTACAAAATATGCCTAAAAAGGACCTGAAGTGATTTTTGTAGGTATAAAAATGCTATTAGCTCAAAACCCAAGAGATATATTAAGAAGACTTCTTTCCCTCTGGCAAACCCTTCCTGTTACTCTTCCTGCAGGGTGCCACACTTGGCAGCTGAGCCTTCTTTGTGTAAAAGCCATAGCCCTGCATACACTTGCAAGCTTAACTCTAAAACTAAGAGATGTAAATTATGTCAATTGGGCTGCTTACAGAACTGAGCATGCTGATATGAGTAAGCTTTACAGGTAGGAAACCCATCACTGAGTCTTGTGCTGTCTGGCCTCCTATGTGGGAAACTGGTGGTTTCCAAACCACCTTCAACTTCAACTCCACTGTTGTCCTAGTACTTAAAATAGAGTGGTGACCTTGGTAGAAATTCAGTTGCAGATCCTTACAACTAAAAGTGGGGCTTACAGTCTCTGAAGTTTTATGGGAAACAGCTAGCTGGAAATTTGGAGAAGAGAGTTCATCTTTCAGCAGAGGAGGGGAACATTTTCTTGGCAGCACAATTTTATCTCAGGGATGTCAAGCTGATACCCAGGTTGGTAGTCAGAGGCATGACAGTTGCTCCAAAAAGACTCAGTAAATAAACCTGCTGTTACTGATAGCATTGCCAGCTGTGTGATGCATATATAGATGTCAGTATACAAACATATATGTGTGTGTGTAGCTAGACAGTTTTTTCTTCACAAAAGCTGCTACTACCCTGCAACCTGCTGCAGTTCTTTCTTACTGCAGGTTTAGAGGTATAGTGGGGTATCTCACATAGATCAGATTATCATGGCTGGTTTATCAGGAAGTTCAAACTGTTTATTTGGGATACATTTAATTGGGAATTGATCTAGATGGAGCATTTCCTGTGGGCTTGAATTACTCATGTCATGGTTAAAAGAAGAAACTCCTGCTTAACTGGGTCAAGAACTCAATTTAAATGGGATGTCTGTAGGGATTACGTGGTGCTTAACTATGGGATTCTGGTCTTTGTGATGCCTAGAGGCTAACAGTACCTGCATCACTTCTTCATGTGGCAAGTCATGATTGCAGCTGCGCTATGCTAACACCTAGTCTAGAAAACTCTTGTTTAACAGCAGTGATATTTAGCTGGCTTTGAAAAGAGGGTAGCATCAGTTGTACAGTTCTCAGCTGAGTTTGCCTGTGTTAAGGCAAGCTATGTTAAGCTTGCCAATAACAAGGCTACTGTTATATTTCCAAGGCTGAAATGAGGCTAATCCTCAAGGCAGAGCAGAGGTCTTTACTTCTTGTGTCCCTGGGTTACCTGGGACTTAACTCTTCAGTAAAGTGCTGGTGCAGGGCTGGGGATGATTCAGACAAGTAAGGCAAATCCATCTAAGAACTAAGATGGAAAAGCAAATATTCTGCTGAAAACTATGGGTCATGTACATACAAGGTCTATCATAACTACTCCAGAACACATCAGGCCTCTGCCAATGTGAGAGCAAGGCAAAACCCCAACCCCAGATCTGAATGTGGGCAAACAGGACTTCACAAAATGTCTTACTAGTGAAAGCAGTGACTGCTCATACCTTCTTATCACTGCTCATGTGTGGAAATTGTGTCAGGTTTCTCCTTTCCATGCTGAGTTGGACTGAAACACAGTAGGGCAGCTGTGTAGTAGCTGTGCCAGCTGTTCTGAGAGGCCAGTAACATCTGGCAGGACACAGCAGTGAAGAGGGAAGGTGGAAAACTTCAGTGTGCTTGTTTGTTTTATATGGATCATTCAGGGCCCATGCTGCATTACACTAAAGCATTTGGACAGTTTTGCTCAGAGACAAACTCAGTCTAGGTGCACTTTAATTCTACCTAAACAGTATCTAATATCGTAACAGGTTCAGATGCTAATCCAGGCATTTTCCAGTAACGATGTTGCCACATGAGCTCTCTGCTTCACTTGGTAATAAAACAGCCTCTATCATTTCAGAATAGGAGTTTCGATTACCTGTTTATGAAGAGCTTGTAACTGCTTTGTGTCCTTGATTCACTAAGGGTGGGGTCCCATGACCTGTGTGTCTGCGTAACTCTCCCTGGAATGAATGAAGGGAATTTCACAATTAAAGCAATTGTAGTAGCACTCGTGGGACAATTAGAACAAGGAGGAAATTCAGACTGGCCACTTCCTCTGCATCTTTGCTTGGGCATTATAAATGACTGTTTGATAAGGCTAAGTGAATACTACACCAGCAGTATTCCCAGTTCTGTAGCTGTAATTACTTCTTCTTCGTAACCCTCCATATGAATGTCATTTGGAAAATAGCTGTGTACATACAGTGTCTGTTATTTCCATGTATTTGTGGGTAACTTGTGAAATAGTTTTTGCTCTTTAGAAATTGTCCTTCTTATTCTTCTGTTTCCAGGTATAAAATCAGGGGAAATAGGCCATGAAACTTATGTGGTTTAATCAGAGCAGGATATAAAAACACTGAAATTAAAACTCTTTGTAAATATCCCACTGGTTATTTACTGCAGTAAGTATATTGTGAATGTTTTTACATCACAAATATCTGGTGGGGATAGGATAGTTTTGGAGTCAAATAAAATTTCAGTTTGGAGTAAAAAAATCATTTCACCTTCAGTCAGCTCTGCTGCTAGAGAAAGGATCAACATTGCTATGTCCGAATATATGAAAACTGAAATTTAGAGGTAGGATGGTCCTACCAAATACAAGTGGTAGTTCTATGAACATTTTTTCTAATATCAAAGCTCTTTTAAATCCTCTAAAGAAGAGTGGTAATGTTAGATTTGTCTTCACTTGGATCATTTCATTGATCTGATTTAAAGAAGTGCTTATCAAACTATTACACAGAATGATAGAGGTGATAAGTTGAGCTATGATAGGTCAGCTTTTCTTCCAGATAAAATATTCATGAAATGCAGCATGAGAACTCACTCGGAATTCCAACACAAATATTCCAACACAAATATTCCAACACAAATATTCCAACACAATTCCAACACAAATATTGCAACACAAATATATGGTATTAAATTCCAGTGTACCAACCACCAACGGCAAGCAAAAACCTACAAAATCCAGTCACATTGCTAAAATATGCATAAATATGATTTTTTAGGCTGCAGATTGTAGTGACATAATGTGAGATGTGAGATAAACCAAATACTCTGATCTAGTTACAAAAATTAAGATACAGTCCTATCTTCTGAAGCTACATGTTTTTTCATGGGAAAGACCTGCAAAATTCTCTGCTCACACTGTAGTTTACACATGTTTGTGTATATATATTTGGACAAGTGCATAAAATTCCTCTTAGTGACAGTCTCAGCTGTTACGGCAGTGGGGCAAGTTGGCTGGTTTCAGTGGCCAGACTGCCATGCTCTGATCACAAATCCAACACATTCCTGCTGTTTAGGGTGAACATGTGGCCCTCGAAGCAGTTGATCTTGTAGATGATTAATTTGTTACATATGAAGTGAGCTTCTAAAGTCCAATCTGGATAGAGTGATCTCTCTTGATAATGGTGCTCTGCTGTATGATAATGTTTCTTTTAGGGGAAAAATGCATTTTTCTTATACATTATCTCATGCAAGAACATCTGTGGCAAACAAGCTCTCACATTCTGTTTTTATTCCTGTATTTTTAGAGTTTTGTCTTATAACATCTTGAGTACCAACAGCTGGACTTTCAAAACTGTCTTCCGAGTCTGCCGTCACTATGTGCCACTTGGTATGTGGCTGACACATGTGAGTCACATAAAGAGCAGCTGCAGAATCTTATAGGTTTTTATTGCTGCAATATTGATTGTAATGCTGGAGCTTCAACAAAGTGGCACCTTCCACAGGAAGACAATATCAACAACAGCTGTACGAGTACCCCCACCTTACTCATCCTTAGGACTGAGGGGTGAGAGGCTACTCTACATGTGGTGTGGTTTTTTGTTGTTGTTTTGTTTTCCCCAGGATATATTCTTTTTCTCTGTGAAATATCTCTTGGCAGACTTTTGATGAAGTAGTATGCACCTTTATTTATTTATTTTTTTGCCATGTTTCCTAAGAAAATTAGTCCTTTGAGATCATACTCTATGCCTTTCCTTTTTGCCTAGTATATTTTAAACCTGTCAAATTTGAAAGAGAGTGGGTAATGTGATCCTACAAATTTCATGATAATCAGCAGCTGGATATCAGAAACCAAAATTAATGCTCCCTAGTGAGAAAAAGCAAGCGAAACTCAGCAGTTATCTGTTATTTATGGCAACAGTGAACTAACCACTTGGTGTGCATACCTTGTTGCATGATAACTGATGTGGTGGATGTTAGGTTTATTGCCTAAGGGAAGAAATTTCTGGGATAAAAGAAACACATGCGCTTACAGAGCACATCTGAATCCCTGCCACAGCAGGAGAGAGGACTTTGTTTCTCATGGAGGCTCATAGAGGGAGGAAGTAAACTCCAAATTAAGGAAGCAAGCTTTCAGCTCCAGGTCTGGAAGCTCAGAAGGGACCCTAGGATGGGAAAAAAGGTCAAAAGGAGATGGGACATGGAATGGGAGAATAGCAATGGGCAGGAGTTTGAGAGTGAGGAGCTGGCATGATAAGCCTGCTTTTAGGAGATGTTAAGGACATTTGGGCAACAGGAGCTTTTTGCTTTTGGCAGTGTAAACATCCCGTCTAGGCATCCCCAGCTCAGATTCCAATTTAAATATGAAAGTACACATGCACAGGAGTCCTCCCCTTCCTGCTGAATACCTTTCCTTGTGTTAGAGTTTCCCCCTACACTGTGATTTAAGTCATTTGGGAACAATCCTGACTGATATCTACCACAGTGTCTTCACTGAATGGATCCTTTGCCTAGCAGCTTCATTCATGCTGTTCCTGCCACAAAAGGATTGAAAATGGAGCTACAGTTCCAATCCTGATATCTCCAGGCAAAGTAAGGCAGGAAAAGTGCAGCGTAGCAACCTGGCACTTAGCATGATGAAAACACACAGAGCAGGAAATACACAATGGCTTTAGGGCAAAATGAAAACAAAACAGGGAGTGGATTTCTTTCTTTCTTTCTTTCTTTCTTTCTTTCTTTCTTTCTTTCTTTCTTTCTTTCTTTCTTTCTTTCTTTCTTTCTTTCTTTCTTTCTTTCTTTCTTTCTTTCTTTCTTCCTTCCTTCCTTCCTTCCTTCCTTCCTTCCTTCCTTCCTTCCTTCCTTCCTTTCTCTCTCTCTCTCTCTCTCTCTCTCTCTCTCTCTCTCTTTCTCTTTCTTTCTTTTTCTTTAGATTTCAGCATTAGTCCCTTTGTTTCTAAATGTGCTCGAAGAAACATTAATCCCCCTTATTAGTGTCAGGTGTTGTTTGCAGATTCAGCTGATTTCGGTGCTGCCATCTTGACGTTGCTGTGTATGTGGGGTAGCTGTATGGCTTCTCATCTGTTTCAGGACACCATGTGGCAGAAACATGCTGTCAGGCTTTGTGATCTGCTGAACAGCTTCATCTGGCAAAGGGGGCATGAAGAAATACGTGATTGTGCTGCCTGGTAGGCCTTAACAGCAGGACACAGGGAAAAAGGAAGCCAGTGTAAAAGGGTCTCTCTCTGCAGCTTGGTCAAATGTACCTCCCTAGTCACGTAACTACAAGTGCATGGGAGTATGTATCACCTGGCTGTGCATGGGTAGTTCACATTTCAAGGGACAAAAAAAAAAAACAAACAGATTACATAATTTATAACCATAATCTTTCAGGAAAATCTTACCTTTCCTGTGTCCTCGGTTAGATAGTATCAAAGATGTACTTTCTGAAATACTGTTAGAGTCACTGTAGTCCACGGACAGTTGTCTGTAATCTTCTGCTGACTGGCTATAATTCATTAATCTGGACCCATTGTCTGGAAACAGAAAGGAAATATGATGAATCACAGGCTTTAATTATAAATCATTGTATCTGCATGATAGCTTAAATAACATTTGGCTTGACTAACTCATATAGCTCATGTCTGTTTGTTTTTTAACCCTGACTTCAGTTCCTTAAGGACTGAAGGGAGCTTGGTAACTCCATTCTTTTACCTCTGACTTTCTATAATTTTATTCTGTCCCAAAATAGTTCTCATAGTTCTCCTTGACCATTTCAAATAAAACAAATCTAATATATTAATTGTATTCTGTATGCTTAACTGAAAACTTTAGCAAACAGGTCTCACCACACCTACACAATTGCTGGAACGATCATGGTAGAAGGGGAATGGCAGGAATTTGAGGTGAATAGCCAGTTGAAGATGGGACCAACCCTTTTGGCAGCAGTAGAGTTTTCACCTGCTTATGCAAGTGTGAACCTATAAACTCTGTTTCTGAATCAGTGACTGAGCCACTATGATTTGAGGGGTGCTTTGTATGTTTTCAGAAGAATCTCCTTTTCTTATGACCAATATGTAATAGAAAAGTTCCACAAATATTTAAGCAAGTGTGTAATTCTAGCTAAAGTTAGTGGAACATACATTTGATTTGCTGAATGGGGATTGGATTGTTCATATGCCTAATGCTGAGCCTCCAAAAAAAGTCTACCTAACTTGAGCCAAAAGCCAACCCATCCCTTACCCAAACCCCAGAGAAATGAGTTGAAATGATCACAATCTAGGGGTGTAGACAAAAAAGAATTTATCTGGACCTGAAGTCCATATTTAGTTACAGTTAGAGTATTACTCTGAGGCTTGACAAAACCTTGATTTTCATCAAATGAAATGTGAAATCAGTGTATGCTGGTATATTTATACAGTAAGCAGGATTTGGCCTTGTGTCTTGAAATCTCTCCAGAAATCCATGTGCACATTTGTAAAACATATTTTGAATAGAAAAATGGAACTAAATGTCAAAAAGAAACAACAAATCACTGCTTGAGTAATCAAATGTGAAGGATGAATATATAGTTTTCAATGGCTACTTCACAGAACCCCACTCTTTACCTTTGAAAATCCATTGGAGCGTACAGAGTATAACAGCAGTGCTGAAAACAGTTTCGTTTTATATGCACAGTTCTTATGCAGACTGCTTTAAGAGTCAAACACGTGCAAGCTGATTTGTTATCATTGCTTCACAGCCTTCAGACTATTGTCCTTTGAGGAAATAGGAGCAGAAATCTTGCTGACTTGCCTTAGAGTCTTTCTATTATGAAGTCATTTATATGTAAAGCAATAAGTACCTTATTCAACAGAACATGTAATCATTACAACATGAAATTAAACAATTCACCTAGCTTGGGAAAGGCTGTGTGTGCCCTTATTGCACAGTTCAGATTAGAAGTTTTACTTTACCTCGGTGAAGATTCATCTGGGAGGACAGTGGTGAAGCGTCCAGGATTTTCTCATGTAGTCTTCTCCTTATGACATGACTTCTGTGAAGCTGAGAGGCTGTGCTGTCTTCAGCAGCTACCCGTTCTACCTAGAAGACAATGGCACTGCAAGTCAGGTGATAAGTGGACTTCAGCCCCTTGTACTGAAGCAGTCCTTGCCCTCTGCTTGTCAGAGGCTGCTGACTTGCGTGATGTAAGCAGCTTCATCTTCTCAGGCAGCCTTTGCAAAGCAGGACTGACTTCTGATGGCTCCACACTTCTGTGCTAGCTGTGTTTAAGAAGGGGCACACTCTGCCACAGTGGGGAACAGAGTAACAGAGAGCACAAAGGAAAGGTCAGCTCAGAGTGTTAATGAATACTGTTTGAAAACAGAAAAAAATGTTTGCAAGTTGTTTCCTTTCAGTTTCATTCAGCTTGTCAACAAAAATTGTTGATATTTCAGATCTTGAAAAAGACACAGGTGCTCACGTATTAAAGGCTTCAGATGGTCTGGCTGGATTGTACTGTAAATGTTCAGCTCCACCTAGGGAAGATGGATGAAATTCTCAATGTGATGTGAATGTGATTCTTCTGAATTTCACAAAGAAAGTCTGAAGCCACAGTGGCAATGAGAAAATCTTTTCTCTCGTGCTAAGTCTATTCATTTGGCCAACACGAAGTCTCTGTAGAGATTATTATTGTTTCATTTATTAACAAAGGAAAGAAGATACTGAGAGTACAAAAGGTGGATTTGTATCATTTCCCAGGAGTGTAGGAGTGGTGTGAGAGATGGTTTCATTGCCTCATTTGCTAGTACACAGACCCACTCAATTTTCTGCATAGAAGCCTACAGCCAAATCTCACTTCTTTAACTCATACAAACATACACAGAAAAAGAGATGGTTAGGTATGAGAGTAGTACCTACCTCACTGACACTTCCCACCACAAACTGGACCATTTTCTTTATGTAGACATTTACTGGTAGAGAAGAAGATTCCTTCTGATGTGCCTCACACGCTTCCAGAATTGATTCAGGAGAAAGTCTTTTATGTGGCAGATCTTCACATAGCGTCAGCAAGAGACTGTGTAGTTGGTCACTCAGCTGAAGGGACTGATTCAACACAGAGGCACAGTTAAATGACATCGCACAGGGGTCTGAAGTCCTGTCTAAACTGGGACCGGGAACTTCTGTAAGCCTTTCACCCTCAGTGAAAAATGGGCACTGACTTCCTTTAGGCTTTGGGACAGATCTGGACAGGCAGCAAAACAGCACTAAATGAAGCCTCTAATGGGATGCGGGGCGGCCTTGAAGGGAACAGGCATGTACAAGGAGGATCATCAGTCTACATAGGTGCTTCTTGGTGACAGCTGGCAGCAAAGTCTGCTCCATGGCTTTGCTAATTAGACTGTGCATCTTCAGGATTCATGCAAGCTAGACATGTGGTAGTATTAGCTTCAAAAAGTTAAGGAGTTATTCCAGCCAAAGCTGTTACCATAGAGACCAGATACTTAAATTTTAAGGAGTTATTTAGCTTATAGAGTCTTTTTGCTTATATCATGTATACCCACTAAAAGCTAGCATTTTTCCAAGTCAAAAGCATGTAATCAAAACAGGGATATAGAAATGAAGCAAAATGTGTGCTACAAATCTTTGAAAGGATTATGGATAGCAAGAGATGCAAAGTTTCGATTAGCAGAGATGCAGGTAGAATTTGCCCAGAAATAAGGGCAAAGTTCTTTAGCTTTTATTCCATCATCCCATTCTTTGAAAAAGCAGAGCACCAGAATCATGCAGACATGATGTTTTTCTTCTAGCCCTGCCTATCTCGTCAGGGAATTTCTCATTATGGTCTTTGAACAAGTAATCTTTACTCTTAAAGGAAAAGTAAAATTAATCTTAATAGGAATAATTATGCTTTTCAAAGGAAAGATGAAAGGCCTAATTGAATTCCTGATTTGGATGAACCTGAATTTTTGGTAAGGTCTAGACCGTGACACATGCATTCCAATTAGCCATCTTCTTCTTAGTGGTCCAAAACAAGAAGCCATCTTACTGACACTTTATGTTATGCCTCTCGATCTGTGAACCTACCAAGATGAGACAGAATACAAGAAAACAAAAATGTTTGTGTTACTGGCCTGGTTTGGAGGAACCTGGTAGTCTGCTGACCAGTAGAGGGTCATTCCTAGGGAATACACCAACATCTGTCAAAACAGAAAAGGAAATCCTTTATGAAGTCTTTATATGCAGGTCTTTCTAACTGTAGCCTGATTTGTTTAATGTAATTAGAAATGGATTTTGACAGTAGATTCCTGGAATGCTTCATTAAAGCCCTGGCCTTATCTTTACAAGGTAACCTCAATATTTATTTTATAGTGCGCCTCACCTTTGTTAGTCCGATGCGCTGGTTTTTGTTCTGTCTGTGAAGTAATTCTGGTGCACTGAAAGGGATAGCTTCTGTCTGAGGTGCATTGTTTTGGAAGGACAGATTTCCTTCAGCAGACAGTAGTACTGACCATGGACAAAGCACACAGATGGCAGGGTCTGAAAAACGTTAAAGAAGATAATGGAGTTCTTGTGGAATACATTGAGCTCAGAAAATCATATTGCTGGGGCCTCAGCCCCATAGCAAAACCCATCACTGTAGCTTCCTGGAGATATACCGAGAAGTCAGTGGAGTCTTGTTCATTTATGCGGGGCTGATTTTGTGATCTGGGATTTAGTGATGGTTAAAGGCCTAATTTCCATCTCAGAATTTCACACATAAAAACAGTATACTGACTTTCATGGGTTTCTGAAGCCTAAGGAAAGGCAGAATCACATCCCACGCACAGATTCTCGTTAAGATCTTGTCACTGTTTGTATACCTGCCTTGCCACCACTGAGCTGTGTGTTGGTCTGCATTCTCAGGTGACACCGCCAGACCTGTCCTGCCCACCCTACGTGGGGGCTGTGGGATGGGGCAGCCCCTGCCCTGCCACCCCTATAACCAGACTTGGCTCTGGGCTCCCTGTCCCCAAGGGAACAGCTGCTCCCTTGCTGCTCCCTACAAAAATCTATGTGAGAATGTCCCAGCAATGGACTGGTTCCTTCTTGTAAAGTGCTGATTTCTCCTTAAAAATATCCACTGCAGTGACCACAGTCCCAGAGGTCTGAAGCAGAAGGAAGCAGGATGATGTGCAGTCTTCTGCAAACACTCTGCACTTGCATGGATATGTTAACTGAATTCAAGTGATTTGGTTAAACTATTCATTAAAAAAGTATGATAAAAAGTCTAAGATCAAACTACTTAGAAAGAGGAAAAGCTGCATTAACTATGGCAATATTTAGATAGACTGTTCCTGGAAATGTAGGTAATTGAATAATTTTTTTTTAAAGTTAGCTATATTGATCCAGTCTCTTCAGTCTAGCCAGTGAGAATAGGGACTATTCAGATCTCCATAGGAGAAGATTTTGAAAACATGCAGTAAATGCTTTGGTATTTTTTCATTTAAAAAGTTACATATTTTAAATGGCAACTTCATTCTTGTGCATGGTGACCTTTCCACTGTGAAAAAAAGGAACAAAGGGTAAAATGTTAAGCTGGGAAGGTCTTAAAATCATCAGCTACTTTTTTCTTTGTTCCTTCTCCATTTCTGTAGTATTATATTCGAATACAACCAGCACATGCTGGGAAATGTGTCTGTTTTAGAAACACCCAGCTTGTACTTTAGTCTTAATGAAAGTTATCTGGCCTTCTGTAATGTTGGCCAGCCCACCAGTCAGCTTACCTGCCTAACCACACTGCCCAAACACACTGAAATACTGCTATAGCAAGTTGGTACTGACCAACACCAGGTCTAGCAGAATTTATTATGCCAAGCACAGTGCTGCACAGATGCAGTGGTACTAGCCCTCAGAAGAGGCAGACTCCAGAAGATGCAGTAGAGCTGCACTTGGGAGAAGGGGAGCCAGAGCTCTGCCTGAGTTAGCTGGGCTGACGCTGTGCAGGGACAGTTCACCTTTGCTGCCCTCCAAGAAACTGGAGCACTGGGGATTCAGCTTCAGAATGAGTCAAACTTGGCATCACTTCTGGACTTGAGCTCTAAAGACGTGATTGAGCGGCCTCGCACCTGACCTATAAACCAGCTTGGTTCTGCATCGCGACTTCTTTTTTTCATCTTCTGATCATAATACCATAAATTTATCAAGTGCAGCACAGGGAACACATGCTGATTATCTCAATTCAGCAGACCTTTTTTTTTTAAATGAGATCAGGACAGCATAGGGTCAGCTTAGTGTCTGACACAGAGTTAATAAGCTGTGATGGACCTGAGCTGAATTTATCCAGGTGGGTATCTCCATGCTGCAATCCTTTGCATGTTCCTAGTGCCTGTATTGTCTGGCTAGATTACACTAGATAATGGAGAACTGATCATACAGTCAGCCTGTTAGAGTGGTTCAGTCCATTAAAACCTGGTTGTTAATAAATGTTCATCCCTCCAGCTACAGCAGAAGTTACACATCACTCGGATAAAAGTCTCCTACTGGCTGACTGAGGAGCCATGTGAATTTGCCTGTCCTCCTCTCTCTCTCTCAGTACTTGCAGGGTGTGATCCTAGCTGGCACTGCCCTTTCTGTGTGTGTATGTTATTCCTATGTTAGGAAGGACACCTCTGTCCTGTTCCACCATCTGTAGTTCTACTTAGATTAGTTAATTGCTGTGTGATTTAGGAAAAAAAAAAAAAACACTGTGTGAATGCCTGCATGTTGGCACAGCAGTTTGCATGCAAACCCAGCAGCACTGAAAGGCTTCTCATTGTTATTAGAAATATATTATTAGTCCTACTAGTGCTTTTTGTCTCAAACAAGCAAACAAGCCAAATTAAACCAAACAAACAAACAAACACAAAAACAAAAAAACAACCCCACAAACCAATCCTCAAAACCCCAAAATACTCTAGAAGGCATTTCTAATGGTAAGACGCTTTTTCACCTCACCTTTGTGAAGGTCTTCCAGAAGCTGTACTGTGGCAAGGTACAAGAGTGCCCATATATCTTCTTCTTCCAAAGGGCTTCCTTTTGCCCACAGGACCTCGGCCAGTGTCACACAGGAACTGCTCATGGCTGCTGCAGTAGAAAGCAGATTTGGATGTGCTGGAGTAGACTGCTCACAGCAAGCCATACTGATTACAGCTGTACCCTTCCCTCATAATAAGAAACCCTTTGTGAACCATCCTGCTTCTTTGTTGCCAAAAGGCAGGAATAGTTTATCCATGTCTTAATTTAAGTAAAAGTGAATAAAGGAGAATGAACTAAGTGACCTCCTGTCATCTTTTTCAGCCTTTTTACTCAATTAAAACCATTTACAACATTGTGTGGGGCAAATTGTATTTACTCAGGAGATCCTTTATAAATACGTGCTGTTCAGAGTTTGTGAATGGTTATCTAAAAAGAAGGGCATTGATTTTGCTGCTTAATTGGATGCTCTTCTCTATAAATACACAACTGGGATAATCTGAGAGAAAAAGCATGGCAAAGCAAAAGAGATGCAATATAATATAAAGGATTTATAAACACAGTCCAACAGAGCAATTGTGTTCTGTTCTTTACTCTGCAGGTTGATCAGTGAAAGCTTGTATGCTCTTACTGAATTCATTGGTGAGAGATTTTCTTGGTCAGATACTTAAGACTTCGAACTTGCAGTTCATTCATACCAGTGTACATAAAAACTGGCTTTGTTTCAGTGAACCAAATTAGAAGGTAATTCCCTCTGCATGCTGCTGATAGCAGTTCAGTGGCTCCCAGAACACTGTCCCATTGAGGCCTGGAATGCTGCAGAAAAATGTTGGTCCATGCACTCTCCCTGTTTTGTGCCAGCTGCAATGCAGCATCAGATCGTTTAGAGGAAGGCATCTCGTAATGAATCATAATTTAATGTCTTACCCACTTGGAGAACATTTTTCTAATTCCAGGCAACTAGAACGTAACTTAAGGCTTCTTTTCCTCAGACTGTTTTACCGTACTAAATATTGTCAAAGAAGGTTTTGTTCTTCATAAATGAGTTTGATTTTCCCATGTCACCAGCTTTACATTTCTGTAATGTACCAATCTAGGCAGAGCTGCTCTAAGTCTACACATCTGGAAGGAAAACCTTATCCATGCTTAAAATTCGCTAAAAGTTTTTGTAATTAATTTATACTTTGGCTATTACTATCCTGTAACGGTGAGTTGTGTAGGCTTTTTGTGTGCTGTACATTTAGGGGCCTAATGAAAAAAAAAAAAAAAGGAAGTGGTCCATCTATTGACATTGACTGTAGGCCACCAAGTGAGGACACTAGAGCCTAGGATGTTACTGTTATGTGTAGGATTGCAAGTGCCACCATGAAATGAGTTCACTCACAGCCTGACGACAGATCTTCCCCCAACCATTTCTTCCCCCTCGGTACACAGCCCACTTACTGCTACTATTTGCTCTCTGCCTGCAGTAGAGTTTACTGCTGATTTTTTTGTCAGCTTACCATTTATTATGCAGTCTCCAAGGAGTCACCTCAGGAGCATTACAATGTTCTGCAGGACCAACTTGTTGCTGATTAATAGACTGCTTAGGCTTTGCTTTGTGGAGTCTTGCCCTGGCTCACTAGCTTTTAAACCAGGAATGACAACACTGGAAGAATGATCCCTTGCTGCAGTCACTCTGGGATTATGGACCAACCTAGTGACATTTTAAACAGAACCAGAGTCCCTATTTTAGTCTGTGTGCCTTCAAGAGATAGTAAAGCTTCTTAAGGACCTAACCTTAATTAGAAGAGACAGACAAATCTTCTTAATCTAAGCCATCACCATATCTCTTAATGATAAATTACTGTGATAGCATTTCACTTAACCCTGTGGTACTGGGACTAAGCAATCAATTCGTGTCCCCAGAGCTAGAATCTGTATGGCTTCTCCATATGGGTAATCCACCAGGCTATACTTAGTGCAGTTTTATTCGAGTGTACTGGGGGAAGGAGCACTGCACTGTTTTAGATGGAAGTGCTTATACCAAGTGATTTCAGTGCTGGTATTTCTATCTAGTATAAGTTACTCAAATAAGAGATTACCTGGAGTCTAGATGTTACATCTTTATAGAGCCAAAGTGAAATCAGCAGTTACAGCAGAGCTGCTTAAATTTTGCAGTGAATGTTTTCTCTAAGAGTAAAAGGATCTCAGAGCACTGAGATTCACAGTGTGAATTAAATTAATTTTGTTAGCAATGATGTGCAAATTTCTTCCAAATATAATGATCCACTTATATGGCCATAAAACTAAGAATCTCTTTAAACTGTAATAAATTATTGCTTTAACATGATATAGAGTTAAGTGGTGTGTTATTTTAAAAGCAAATTGGCAATTGATTTTTAAACAGGCTTGGAATACCCTGTATCTGTGGGCTGTATTTTTAATATTTGGTTTTCATGACCAGCATGACATGATGTTTCATGAAAATGTGATTGTGTGAATGGTTGGGGAAAAAAAGAAATTTGATTTTTTTTTACAGCCAGCCTACAGTATGTATGTGATATGAGAGTAAAAGTGATATAAAGGTATGATTATCACGATAGCACTGTACATATTCATGGTTCTTCAAGTTAATAAAAGCTATGATCCAGAACCAAACAATTCTGAGCTTCAAAGAAGCTAAAAGTGATAAGCACTTGTGATAAGTAATGGCATCTTTGGTGCCATTCAAAGAGGCAAATTAACCTGAAATATCCTTCCCATTCTCCTTTTTACAACACAGTCATTCATTGCATGGATTGGCTCAAGTCAATAGATTTTCCTCTCAAGTCAATAGATTTTTAACCTGCTCTTGCATAGATATGAAAGGCACACTGGGGTGAGGCTAAACCATCATTTTGTCATGAACACCCAGCTGTTTATCTCACTTCTTTTTGAATTGTTTTATTCTGTTTTGGTGTTGTCCTACATATCCTACATGTCCTACAATATTTTTTTGTCCTACATGCTGCTTTCCTCCAAGCAGTCTCTGAAATCTAGGGCCAGTGAAAGAAACAGAATTGATGATGAAAGATGATGAAGTACTGCTTTGCATCTGAATTTAACACTTAATAGTGATCACACATGAGTAATTTTATATGTGAGGGTCACTTTATGTGCAATTTGACGTTATTAGATTTGCCAATCTTATTTAGTAAAGTGTAAGGAGCAACTTAGCTCTTGTCAACATTTATCTTTACCATTGCTGCTTTATTGACTGTATAAAAATGACAAAAGAGCTTGAAGTATTATTTTATGTAGGGAAATTGACTTTCCCATATCAAACACAGTTACATGAATTAAACATCGTCAAGAGGAGTGGCACGTCTGGATTCCTAACTGAAGGACAGCCCTCTTCCAGCCTGTCAGAGGGACTTTACTGGGGTGTTGCTTCAGCTGTGAAATGAGTTTCTGTAGAATTAAAGTCTTAATCCATCACTAGGATGACATTGGAGAATTAGATGAAAAAGGGAGATCACAGGACAAAGCAGTGAATAAGATGGTGAGGAAGGAGGAACTGAGTTTAGATTCTGAAAAAACTGGGTCATGTTGTTTCTGGTATACTTTCAAAGGCATGAAGCAAGAACATATTTGCCCCATTTGGGCATCTTAAAGAACAACAGGAAATGGAACCAAAACAAAGGCAAAAGATAAGGTGAGTAAGCCCATCTGGATGCCTACCTGGGCAACCTGCTCTAGGGAACCTGCTGTGGCAGGGGGGTTGGACCCAATGATCTCTTGAAGTCCCTTCCAATCCATACAATTCTGTGATTCTGTGTAATTAAGCTTGGGTAGGAACCAAGCATTCTGTGGACTGGAAAGTTTTCTGCCATGGCAGAAATGAATTTCAATTTTGACTGCCTGGAAGATGTTCTCACAGAGTTCTTGCCTTTCTTCTGACTGAACATCCAGTTCTGCTTCATTACTCTGTTCTATATATTACAAAATACCTGGGTGGAAACTTAATCAGCTTTTTAATTGCTTAATTGTGTAAACAGATGTAGATTTTGTAAAGAGCTGTGCCTCAGAAAGGGGTATTGCCCTCTTTATGGTTTGGATATAAATGCCCATCACAGGCCACCTCCTAGAGGTGACTAACTGATTCTGACATGAGTGAGCCAGAGAGAGGCCCCACAAGGAGGTCCTCTGACGGGCCTGAGAGGTTTCTACCCTCAGCCCCTAAGCTCCCTGAGAGAATGTGAGGGGAGACTCCATGACAGGCAAGTGGGAGAGGGCTTGGAGCCTAACCTCTTCCATTTGTACCACTCTATCCAGAAAAAGTTGTCTGCACACAATGGTCCTTGTAAGCTGGTGCAAACACCCCTGGCAAAATTTGTGTCTGTGGCAGCAAGAATTGGGAAAAAACACTTTTTGGAAGCCAGGACTTAAACCGGAAGATCTTGGGTGCTATTCTGCAATATAATGAGCAGTCTGCTTTCAAATCAAAGCTGATCAAATGTCAGGAAAGACAGCAACTTGAAGTAACATTTTCCTTGGGTTTTAGAGGGCAAGTAGACTTTTTAAAGGCTGAAAAGGTTTAGCAATTGTGTATCTCATGGCCAAACCTCATCTGGATCACTGGATTCAGCCCCTGTGGGGTTGAGGCTCACACTTCTCTTAAAGTAACTCAAGTGGTAATATGGGGAGCACGAAGTACTGTCTTCAATGATATTGTCAGAGGCCTCACAGAGCTTGCTGTAAAGACCTTGGGTACCACTGCCCTAACATGAAATCCCGATCCATTCAATTCTATGGCAAACTCCTATCAGCATCAGCGAGCCTAAGGTTCTGTTCAGTATTCTTTGTGCACAGTGGTTAAGCACAATCACTTTTAAATGTACCTATTCAGTTCATATTTCTCAAAACTAAATTGTTTCTGTATTTGCTACTTGGAATAAACAGCTTGATTTTTAAGAATCAATCCCATTTCAGTTATGCAAATACTACAAATTCTCTGACACACCCAGGTGAGGCCTCTGACCTAGATAAAAGCAATGCATCTGTCCTGGCTCTTCATTTTCCTCTGAGGTTCCATCCCTCAAAGATTAATACCTTACGGTAACACTTTTTGAAGTACCTTATGTTTAAGAGAAATCCAGTGATAAATTCCTATCTTTACATCTCTATGACAGAAGACTTCAGAAACTTCAAGAGGGACTGAATATTAACTGAAGACTGAAAGCAAATTAAAAGACAAATAATATTTGACTAAGGGCAAGTTTTGTAAATGTCAAGTGTTCCAAATACACAGAGGAAGGTCCTTGCAACCCATCTCAGGACTTGCTGTGCAATAAATCAAACCTGGAATACAGAATTAGGGGGATTAAAAATAGGCCCTACGTTAACATTTGGGTTGAGTTATAGTTTTGAAATCATCAGTGTAAGTTTGCAGAATTCATGAATAGTGTGTCCTGAGCCTAGCAGTGCAGTGGTATGGCACGATGAAGGCAGAACCACTTCTGTAGCCACAGCTGCAGAAGGAACAAATGCAGCAAGCATCCATCCTGCTGCCTCTGCCTCCCCCAAGTCACTTCACTGCCATGGTGGCAGGGTCCTGAACCAAGGCTAGAATCACTGCTCTGCATTCCACAAGATAGGAATATTCCTACCTGATCTTTCTTCACAGTCCTTTATGCTCTTAAATATGTAGTTATAAATGTGAGTGTAGAAATGTTTTTGAAATGAGAAAATTATCCTAGTGTGCATATAGGTTAAATGTTTGGTGTAGAGAATAATTTCTGGACCAAGATGGGAAAATAAGGCTTGCTTTTTATAATGTCACAAGATAACTTCATAGAACATGTATTAAACTGGTTCTGGGTCTGCATAGGGCTCATGGAGACAAGTTTGGGATAAGTAAAATAATTCTGCCCCACTCAAGAGTACAAAACTTAAGTACTGTTAAACGTTTTTTGTGAGGATCCCAGTCTTTTGTTCCTCAAGGCAGCAAGTTCTCTGCTTCTAAAAACAAAGACAAAAACAAACAAACAAACAAAAAAAAAAAAGTCCACACCCTGTAATTTGCTGTGCTATATAGGCAGTTTGAGAGGTGTCAACCTCCAGGACAACTAAGACTAGGTAACCAGGAGGTACTGAAGAGACACTAAAAGCTGGGACCTAGCTGTCTGCCAATGAGAACTCTAACCTGGTTTTATTTTGCATCCGATACATAACAATCCATAATGCAGTAATGTGCAATTGGCTACAGAGGAAAGAAGATCACTTAAGTCTGTAGCTGTCTTACACTGACCACGTCAAAAGTGCTGTGAGCTTTTGATCACGCCTCACTCCATCCATTGCATCAATGACAGCTCTGGTTTAATACTCCAGGCTACGTTTTGTGCTTGAAGAGCAGCGCTCTTATGAGAGACAAACATATGCTTACCAAAAATATAACATAGAAATGATTTACTAAGAGATGACAACTAAATATATTGTTTTTATAGGTACTATTCATCTATAATATTTAAAATTGTAAACCCATGTAAATCAACAAACAGAAAATATATTAAAATGCCGTTAAAATTGAATTAAGGAAATGTTTTTGCTATCACCAAACTAATGACTGTTACTGGTAATCACAGGGGAAATACAGAAAAACTGCACTGAAAATAAATGTAATGTCTTAATCATAAATACATGAATATTTTAGAGAAACAAAATGGGAAAGAGTCTAGGGAGACTAGATGCTCTTACTGTGTACTTCGAAGTTTTTTATGTCTATCTTAAACACTGACTTTCTTGTGCACATAGTGCATGGTAGGACCACTGCAGTAACCCTTCAATATATTTAAAACCAATTATTGATTTATGCTATCATCCACAACAACAAGTTAACATAGGTTTTACATGGTAATATAAACATGACAAAAGATGAATAACTGCTAATTACTTTGCTTAAGTACAGCCTACTGTATGCTGCTTGTCTATAAAGTATGAATACATTTTAGCTACATCAAAAGTTGGAAGAGACTAAAATGAGAATATTTTTGAAAAGATCTTGAAAAGATTTTTGAAGAATTTTGAAAAGATTTTTTTGAAAAAAAAAATCAAAAGATCGAGTTTAAAATTAATTTCAGTCATAAACTGATTTATTCACATATGTTCCATATGCAAATTCTGTCCTCTGACTCACTGTTCAATTATTATCGTGGAGAGAATATACTGAGTTCTTCATATCAGAACGATGAATTCCATTCAGTAAGAAATTCAACTCTCTGAAATGCAGGATTGAAATTTATGGGTTTGTAATTTGAATAAACACTTAATATTAAAAGATTCTGTTCAAATAAAGTAGATAGGCGGAGCCAAATCTGTAAACACTGATAAGTAAGTAAGGGAGTTGCCTTGTTGCTAAAGCACAACTTTGTTAGTGATACTATACCACAGAAGTTATAGTTGTATTGATACAGCATTCATTATATGATATATTTTCACCCTCTTATGTAAAATTAGTTTATTTCATTTCCTTTCTGGAAGCATACATTTTAATCAATAGGAAAATTAAACAGACTATTAAAAAGTATTTGGCACTTCAGGGGGATAAAAATAATTTCTGAAAAGAGCCAAATTTCATTGCTAGGAAACCACGAACTTATCACAGCCCAGGGCGTTAAAAAGATTTGGCTTTGTTACAAGATCTATGGCCATTGTTCCTCATAGACATAGTGCCACCCCAATGTTATTGGTGCCAAAGGAAAATGTAGAAAAAATTGCCATCCTACTGAATCAGGCTTACAGGCCCAAATTGCAATTTCTTCTTTATTTCAAAGGGAGCCTAACTATAAATTTCAGAGAATGTTATACTGTTTGCAGGCAGTATGTAAATAGATATTCTTTCAATAGAAATGCATAGAAACATCTCACTGGATACCTGCATTCAAAGGAAAGTGGTGCTAATGTTTGTTCTAGCTAAGCTTATACAATCTATCGCCTCCACCCTGGCTGACGTCAAACCCTGAGGACCTCACAGGATATCTATCCATGATAGAGTAGGGCTGCCATTTCTTTATTTTTTCCATGCACCTTTCATAAAAACTTCATTTTACAAGAAAACATAATTCACTGGTGGCCTAGAACTGAATCCAATGCTGTCTACATTATAATGCTCTAATGCCTAAAGCTTCAAAGATAAGCTGTCTGCTGCTGCAGTGCCAGAAATAGTAGGACAGCAGAACTCAACATCATAGTAGTATTTCTCTTCTGTGTGTATTGCCTTACGCCCTTTTTTAAGCATTGTGTAATTCTCAACAGGTCATCTAAAGCTAGTTTTGGGGTCCTTAAAGTGTCACATTTGAATGTTTGTTTGCAGTAGAGAGATAGCCAAACCTTCTGATCTTGATGTTACTGCCAACTGGCTCTATCACCTGAGAAAGTCTCAGAGGCTTCTTTTACCACATCACTGTGGATGATATGGTTTTCTATCTGCATTTTAGATGTAAACAGTATTTTTAGTCCTTTGGAATTTCCATATAACATTTCTAAATCAGTTATCTTTGCAAGGCATATGCTAAAACTTCCATAAAATAAGGTTACTTCTATTTTAGAAGCTGCAAACTGTTACACAGGTGCTTGCCTAAGAACACAGTAGAGAATAGTAGAAAAGAAATGAGGAAACCAGTTTCTTAACTGAAATTCTTTAGTCCTTGGTTGTAACTACCAGAAACATATCTTTCTGGGGTAGAGGGTTGAGTGCTACTTCTAAAAAAATAGTAATCAGTATAAATCCATGAATAAAAAACATATTAAAATGATTTTTTCCAGAATCACGTAAGCTGTGTTATACAAAAGACTCATCCCTGCCAGAAGAGCAGTAATGATTTAGCCTCTTCTACATGTATTCCTTTACCCTCAATAGAAAATAACAATAATAAAAAACAAACAAACAAACAAAAACCAGGCTGAGGAACTCTGTACTTTTATGAATGAAATTCTGCCACACGTGAATGTCTCTAACTCCAGGAGGAGGCAGGAGGGGCTGAGCACCAGTATGCTAGAGCAAAATCTGACCAACCCTGTATTACTGCTTTTAATACAGGCAAGCATCCTCCTAATTGGAATTAGTTGATGACTTGAAGGAAATGAAATAAGCAATAAACTTTATTATTATAATAACAGCAATGAAAAAAACAAAACAAAACATAACAAAACAAAACACAAAACAGGGCAAATATTAGATACTGCTTTACAAAGTAAAAAGATGAATGCTTTAATACTTATTAAATTGATAATGAAATGAAGTGAAATACATAAGAACCTACCTGTACAAGTTGGACAGATGCTGCATCCAGAATGGTCTGAAATCTTCTGTATTTTTGTCCAATACTGATGATTTAGATCTTCATAGTTGTAAACTTCACAGTAATCATATATGGGACTTCTGTTTCTTGGCTTCTGTCTTTCTTTCTTTCTTTCTCTTTCTGTCTTTTGCTCTTTCTCCCTCTCTCTCTTTCTTTCTTCTCCTTCTACTGCTTTGTTTATACCCTGTAACTAAGCACCGTGTGGCGTGGCAAGTGGTGGCTAAGCCAGAAAGCAATAAAGTTCCTTCTCTTGCTTGCAAGCCCAGCCTAGCAGCTCTTGGTCTAAAGTTGAAGGCAACGTCATGGCTGCTGAAGCTGTTTACACTCTTTCCGCTCTTTTTTTTTTTTTTTTTTTTTTCCCCAATAGTTCACCCGCCAGGTAATAGAGTCAGCTTTTAGGAAGTGGCTCAGTATAAGTCTCTGGGTCTGTCGACATGTAAGAACTCAATTGGATTACCTGACGCACACGGGAGCCTTACATCTAAAGCCCTGTAGACTGATGTCACTTTCTGCCCCCTGCCAATCTAGACAGAAGGAATACACCAAAGCACAGACCGATGGGCTAAGGGGGTGAGTGTGTCTTTTGTGAGCAGCAAAATCCTTCAGACTGAATCAACAATGTAGATAGGATTTTGATGGGTTTGCCTGGCAGAAAAGAAAAGAAAAAAAAAAAAAAAAAAAAAAAGCCTTTTTGTTTGTTTGTTTTACATTGATCAATCTGAAAAAAAAAATAATGTTTAATTATGGCAAGGTATAGCTCTGCCCAGAGCAGAGCAAAAGGAGCTTGTGGGGTGCTGCAGGGCTACTCTGAACTGTGAACTGAGCATAAGAAAGTGGAAAAAATACCTTAGCAAAATTTCTGTTGGACTTATTCAAGAAGCTCTTCATATTAAGTGCTCCTCCACTCTTCTCAATTCTCTTTCTCTTGGCATTCTGTTTTATTCCTTCAGTCTTCAAAACAGTTATCTTCTGGTTTGAGCTAAATAGAAATCCCTCTGCCTCTAAAAAGTCTAAATTTGTTCATTCATTTACTTCCAAATGGTAAAAAAAAAGTCAGAAGAAACGATCAAAATCTGTATTACGTATTGTAATGTCAAATATCCACTTCTAAGGTAACATTAACATCCAGATAGAGTAGACAGCATCTTATTTTTAAAAGCGACACTCAAAAGTTTGATGACAGAGCAGAAAATGTGGTAACATACAAAAGGTCAAAAGCTACATCAAAAAAAAATCAGATCAGGCAACCATCTCTTTTGATCTCCGTGTCTGTGGTAGGCACAAGTCAAGATTATTTTGCCACCAGAAGCTGAAGTCATCATTACACTAGATCCTCATTCTGTCTGATTTATCAGCTGACACTCAGCCATGTTATTTATGTCTTGTCTTGCCTTGGACTCTCATTGTCTCCACTCCTGATTCTTGTCCATCAAAAGTGTTCTTCTGGGCAGTAGCTGGAGGATACTTCACTTTCTCCTGCCAGCTTGGTATAAGCATTCCACAAAGCTGAATCTATTTATTCTTTCTCCCTTTTTCCCTGAGCAATGTGATTTGCAAATCCAATTTCAGCTACCACCTTAATGCCAGTGCCTCACAGATGTCTCCACTTTAGAGTTCTCTCTTCATGTCCAGCTTGGATTACCTCTTTGCCTGTCTTCATACAACTGGTCATTTGAGTTCAATATGGCCAGAATTAGCACCCATAAAGTTAGCACTCATTTCCTTATTTCTCACTCCTTTTTTCTTTCTTAGTCACCACGAATGATACCACTGTTATCCCAAGCACATATCCTGTGATTCATCTTCAGTTTGGTCTTCTTCCTGAGTCAACTCTTCCACTGCATCTAGACCCTGACATGTGCTTTTGAATAAAACTTACAAGCTGTGGTCTTCTGTATCTATCTGTAAACAACATTTATTCAGGCTTTCATCACCTCATATCTCAATTGCTGCAAATCCCTCTCTTCTGACAGTGACAAATACAATATTGCCTTATTCAAAACATCACAGAAACATCCATTTTGCTGAACTCTTGCACTGGGCACATCATACATCTTTTTATGTCCCTTCACTGGTACATTTGTAGCTACCCAATTTTATTTAAGTAGATGTGTGTATGATGCTTTTTGTAGAGTTAATAGGGCATGTGGCTTGTTGAATCATTTTGCTAGAAATAACGTGTTATATGAATATGCTCCCATTAAGTCAGGTAGAAATGTTGATTTGATTAACTAATCAAAATGGCTAAATAATTTCTCATCCATCACTTTAAGAAAAGACTCAACCATTCTTCTTGTGAAAACATGGGCCTGATTCTGACCGATCAACACTGATTGAAAACTATTATAGTTCTGTTGATGTAAGCAATTGTTCCGGATTCATTAAACCAAATTCCTACCCTTGGTTCCTTCTTGATTCTAAATAGTCATTGAAAAGCATTTGGGGAAATTACTCACCTTGTACTGGTCTGAACCAAAGTGGTATTTCAGACTCATAAACTCAAAGCAGACAATATGGGAGCTTCATTTGAATTCATTCGGTTCACCTATTGAATCCATTACTGTATACAGGTGACATGTATGTGATTGTGGCAAAGTTTATGTAACTAGAGCACTATGAAAGAAGGCTAACAAGATGAAAGACTATTTAGCCCAGTGAAGGAACTGCTGGATGGAGGCTTAGGATCTCCCTTATGTTCTGTCCAGCTTTCTGAGAACTGGCAAGGATTAGAATCCAATTATTCTCTGACATTAATGCCTTTTCATCCCACAGAAGCTGAAGTGTGGGAAGCTCTTAAAGTTTACATAAAGGTGAGGATTATTATTTACTTTTCAGCTGATGGTGGTAGAAACAGGCTGTCAAAACTGCAGTGACAGGTCAGGCATGGTGTTTCTATTAAACAGAGAAGACTCATGGTACTTCTGTTAAGTTTTAACAGTTTTTAGTTCAGAGTCCCACGGAGTGGACCACAAACTGTTTGAGTGGTCAGAGCTAAATGGAGATCACTTGAACCTTCAAAAAAATCTCCCTTTTTGTTTCAAGGCTGCTCAAAGTCATATAACAGAATTTTACTACTTCTGACAGGGAACTTCCATGCATCATCCCTGTACTCAATATAGACAGTTAAAGATTTGTTTCCATGTGCTTTCTAAGCAGATTGGAATAGGTCCAGTCATCTATATTTAGGTTAGCAAAGTAGTAGAGGGATGTGAGTCTGTGCTCTTGTTCGGGTCTTTGCAGCCAGGGGTATTTCACATCAGAGTCTTCATGAGACACCAGGTCTGATCTGTGTGCCCTGATCTCAGTTGTGAAGAAAAAAAAAGGAGTCAGTATGTAAGCAAGGATCTAAGTAAGGAAGTTAATTACAAGTTAATATCTGAACAACCATATCTGAACACTCTGGCTCTCTCTACGAAATAATTCATAAGTAAATGAAAACAAACAAACAAACAAACAAACAAACAAAAAAACCCTACACTGAGAATGGAGGAGGGTGTTTTTTAAATCTGTATTTGAAGGGGGCAGGAAGACAGCATAATTCAATTCTTATCTGCCACTGGTGACGGTAACTGGTTTACCTTAAGAACAATAGTTGGCAAAGGCTGTATCAAACCCCTGAGAGTTTCTAAATCTTCAGGAAGTTCTATGAGACGAGACCCAATTCAAACCTCATTTTTTAATACAATCTGTTTAATTTCTTCTTGCTTCTTTCACTGCTTTTGAGATGTGATGTGAGGCAATAAAACATGATTGAACAAGTAGCTGATGTTTATAATACCTGATTGCTGCTCTGCTGATCCCATAAGTAATTCAATGCTAGGCAGTATTCCTGTGGTATGCCTTTCAATGCATCTTTCTAGGATACAAGAAGAGAGGGTATGAACCAAGTGCTCCATGATAAAAGATACAAGCTGGCATCTTTTAATGGCCAAAAGTTTACAGACTGTAATTGAGTCACTCACTAAATAAGAACTGTAACTTCATAGCATTAATCTGAGGAACAGAAAGAGTGAAACTTCTTTAAAGGTTTCTGGAATATGGTGATGGAATTCCCTGTGTATACACCATGATTCATTTAAAATAGATATTTTATCCAGCAGTGACATTGTTATAAGGAAAAAAAAATATATATATATATCTTGGAAAAGAGATTCTGTCTTTAGTTTGTTCTTGGCCACCACAATGAAGCCTGCCTACATTCAGATATACTTGTGTGTTGCAGATTAACACTTTACTTACAGAGTGATTCTTTTTTTTTCTACAACAGCTGAAGTGCCAAAATATATTTTTAGTTGTGACATAGAGAATATAATGCCAGAACCCAGCCCAGTGAACCCTCTGTCTAATGCTGTCTAATGCTGTCCTCAGATAATGCCAGACCCCAAGAACTTTTCCTAAATTACATGAAAGCTTGCCTATGCAGAATTACAATTGGCTAGTAATATAAATATAACACTGTGCTGTGTTAGTTCAGTGTGTAGAACTACGAGGCGTGTGATACCATAAGCACTGTTTCCTCATGGTTAAACTCCACTTCTCTCCACAAACAATTTCCAGTTGGCTGGGCATGCCTCCCTGATTGTGCATACTCTGCTGCCAATTTACTCAGTACGCCAGCTCATATAAATAGACTGTTCCTGGAATTATGGCAGCTCAGGAGGACCTTTGCAGGATCCGTGGAGAAGGGGTTAATGGGATTAATGACATTTCAGAGAACACATGGTTTCTTGACTGGACACGCAGAAATGGCCCTTTGGCTGAGCTGAAGTATCCCAGAAGTATCCCCACGAACACGGTCCCACCGTCACAGACACGTTTATAACCTGTCGCATGGTGCCCCGCGGTGGCTGCTTTCCCTCTGTTACATTTGCCAAAGCCAGGAACTGCTCAATTGATTTTGATTACTACTTTAAAAAAATCTTAATATCAATTAATGATTATTTGCTAAAAGTCAGAATTCAACTGTAAAACAACATTTGGCAATTAGTGCCTGTTTCTAGTTCTCTTCAAAGAGGGAATAGATCCCTCCACCTACTTCCTTGAAGTTGATTTTGTGCTGCTTTTTAAGACATAATTAAGTAAAAAATCTAGCTGTTAGAGTGTTTCTATTATTAGGTTCCTTTTGATTTGTATGGTTATCAAACTAAAAGATCTTAATGTCTGATGAAGCTATCAACAATTAGAATGTGTGATTCTTGGTTCATTTTTTGTACACTTTTCAGGCTGTGTTATGTTAATTTGGTTTTTGATTATAATTAGTTTCTAGCACATTTCCATTTCACTTTCTCATATGAAATGCTACTTTTGTGCCACAACCAATAGTAAAGAGATGTTGAAAGATACTACCAAACTGTTTTGTTCACTTCACGTAGGCATTTGTATTACTTCTGGAATTTTCTAAAATGTTTGGAAGTCTGAGCTTTGCTTCCACATATGTCTCCCTTAGCAAATAGTATTTATCAACTTATTTTCATAAGAGGACATGGATGTTGATCCTGGCTGTGACTTATCAAGTGCTAGTGTGGAAAAACTGTCCCCCTAATACCCACAGTCCCTGCTGATCTCTTCGTGATGAGAAAATCAGTAAGGCACAGAGAGGATTTCTTTTGTTCATTTCCAACAGACAGGCTGCACTGCTGCAAGGTATCTAGGTGTCTGTGTGATGATGATATATAAATGTTTAAAATAAATAAATGATAGAATTACAGCGGCTGCATGTTTGCACAGGTGGTTCAGGCTGAGAAGTCCAATGAAATTCAACTTCTTGTAATGCAATCTATTGAAAATTGCTTAAGAAATGCTAGGTGGTTCATTCTTGCAAAGAAATATCTTTAAATAGATAACTGAAAAAATCTTTTAAAAAATCCGTACATGCAGTTCTTTACCTGTTTGTCTAAATGTTGCTATCTTGTAGTTACAACTCATGCCTAGAATATCTTGTTTCTATTTTCAGCTTGTCTAAAATGACTGCAGGCATAATCAAATATTTGCTTGTGGAGCAGCTATTGTGGTTTAAGGAGTTGCCACGTTGTATCTGTTCACTACAATCCCACTCAGCTGAAGCCTGTTGGGTTACTATGTGTATTATGCTATTCATTTTTGGTGCAAAAGTAAATCCTTATTCCTTAATACTGAAGTTCTGTGGTTGAAAAGGGGGATTTTTTATAGCTTTGTACTGTTATTTGATGCTATAGTTTCTAATTTTTGATATTTTGATAACTGAAAGTTGGGTCAGATAACTCAGGTCCATTGCTTTGACACCAGAGATTTCTACCTGAATTACGTTTGCTTTGCAGTTTATAAACATTGATATGTTAAAACAGTGTTCGCTACTAAGAATGTGGTAATTGATAAGAACTTAATGAAAATACTCAGAAATGACAAAACTACATCCCTAATGCAATTTCATGACTGCTGAATCCAGACATTTCAATATGATGTTCATAAATATACTGTTATTCGAATATATAGGAGTGAGAAAGCTTGCAGTGTTTTGACATAATTCAGAGTTTTCTGGCACTTCTTTTCTATCAAAATATTTATTAGACACTCAAAAACAGTGTATTTTAAAGCAGCAGGCCAAATAGATGACTAATGCTGCTTGGACACCTGAACTGGAGACTTAAAAAGTCACTTAGACATACATCTCTGTTTAGAAGTGCCAACTTTGAAAACTATAAAATCTTAATGAGAATTAGATTATGCCCTGGAAAATAAATGTGACAAATCTAGATTCTAAGCAAAACACCATTTTGTACTTTAAAGGGACTGTTATCCTTCTGTACTTGCAAATCTTTATACAGTCTTACCTCGAGTAGGATGATCAGGAGCAATAACTCTCCCCAAAAGATAAATAGTAAGGGTGCAGATAAATAGCAAGGGTACGGATCATCTGTAAAGCCACGAGTCTTGTTGCAGATAACCGTGCTGCCAGAACCTCATCGGTTTCTTGCAGTGAAGAGCCCAGTGGTTAACACCAGAGGTCCTCTCACCAATAGAATTGTGTGAAGGTACCACAACCTGCATCAGCCAAAATCAGCAGGGCTAATCCATCTGCTGGTGAAGATAGATATGACCTACCCAGATTAAATTTTGCCTGCAGTGTGTCTTGGGGATTCATGTTGCCCCTTCTGCCAGCTGAGTTTTGCCACTGGCACACATAAGCATGGCAGGGAATGCAATGTCTGACCGTGATCTAATATACTTCGGCAAGGTGAACTCTCAAGCCTGAACACAGGCTAATTCAGTTCTGGGACTGTCCCATGGAAGTGATCAGAGGTGAGGTGGGAGACACTGTCAGTCTTGGAAACACTCTAAGAGCCTAGTGGGATCTAGAAAGGCTTGGGGATAGACTCTGAGCAACAGTTCTCTTTTGTTTTGTTTTGTTTTCCTGTAAACCATTGTGTATATGTCTGTGGGAAACTGTAGAAGAACCACTTTAACATAGGGAGTGGAAATGGGCTTGCTTAAATGGAGAATTTTAAGGGTGGAGAGTGCAAAGATTTCCATAAAGTGGACATATGAGTAGTAGTATGTGAACAGCTCTCTGGAACTGAAGCTTTTAACATCATGATAGTGGGTGAAATTTCTGAAGCAGGTCTTTAGTATATCCAAATCCGTGCCTATTACAACCATGCAGAAGGACAAAAGCTGCTAGCAGCAACCATCTCACTGTAATATGTGCCATCTTCAAAAATGTGGCATAAACCATTCAAATGTTTGGCAAAGTGTAAGATGTGAAATGTCCGTTTTACTGTGCCCTGTGCCTATGTGGAAGATTTTATGTTTTGGTACACTGCTCATAATTTCTTTTTGTACTACGTGGTGTCAATGTATGAAAGCTTGCTTCAAGTGTATTGACATGGCTCCGAAGCATTGAGAAGCCTTGTGTCATCTCTGAACAGGGACATTTGTGGAAGAAGAAAAGAAGAAGGAAGAAAGAAGGAGAAAGGAAGAAAGAAACCAAACAAAACATTGAAAACCCAGTATGCACATCAGGTGCCAAGAGCCAAAGGCAGCGGTAATGAATAACTCCAAATCTCACAACGAGGCACTGAAGGTTTACACAAAAGGCAGTGCCAGGCCAGCTGCAGACCAAGAGCACGTCCCAGCCCCCGGCCGCCCGGCGATGAGACCAGGCGCTGGCAGGCCGGGGCTGCCGAGCCGGGGAGGATGCCGAGGAGCGCAGGAGGGCGGCTGCCGGGGCAGGAAGGCGCCCACCTGCAAGGCGCCCGCTTCGGGCAGCGGGGCGGGAGGCCGGCTGCAAGGCACGGAGCGGCTCCGGGAGGGCACCCGACCCCGTCCCCCGTCCCCCGTCCCCGGGCCGCCCACAGGGCTCCGTGCCCGGAAGGGGGCGGCCCGGCAGCGGCGGGGCCCGTGCTCACGGGCGGGGCTGAGCGGAGGGGGCGGGCAGCCGCAGCCGCAGCCGCAGCCACAGCCGCGGCGGGCGGAGCGCGGCGCTGAGTGCGCGGCCCGGCCCCGGCTCATTACTCAGCGGCCGAGGCAGGAGGCGGCGGCGGGAGGCGGTGAGCGCGGGGCCGGGGCCGCGGCCCCCGTGGGGCTGGGGACGGGGTGGGGGCAGCGAGGCCGAGGCGGGGCGGGGCGCGGGGAGCGGCCCCGCCGGGCCCGGTGCTTTGTTTACGGCCCCTGAGCGGTCGCAGCGGGCACGGAGGGAGCGGAGCGGCGGGGCCGGGCCGGCCCGGGGGGCTCCCGGTGTCCCCCCGCTGTCGGGGGGCTCCCCGCTGGGCTCGGTGCGGCGGGGCCGGGGGGGCCGGGCGGGTAATGGCGGGGCCTCTTTGTTGGTGTGCCAGGAGGGGCTGCGGGCTCCTCCTCCTGCTTCCCCCGGAGCGGGGGGCACCGGCACGGCCCGTGCGGCCTCTGCTTCCAGCCCACGGCCCTCGGCGGAGGGGCTGCGGGCGAGGAAGGGGGGGTGCAGCCGTGTGTCAGCCGCCTCCGGGGTGAACTGCCGTGACCTTGCTTTGAAAACGCCTCTGGTGTGGGGTAGCTGCTCCGGCTGTAAGGGCTTGGGGCAGGTGGGCAGCGCCTTTGATTCGCCTTTTCATCTTTCTGGTAAAAGGACCGAGCGGTCCCGTTGCACATTTTGACTTGTGTCTCGGTTTCCCAGTGTTGCTAGCAGCATCCAGTTTTACTCCCACAGCCTGTTTCTTGAGGCTTTGCTCTGGAGTGGCTCCATCAGTGGAGCTTGACCAATTTACAAACACAAGTCCCGCTTGATTATTTTGTTCCCCCAGCTACTGAAATGGATTTGAACAAATACTGAAATTCAAAAAACACTATCATATAGAATGGGCTTGCTGAGGTCTTTCAGACAATCCCCAAACCCTCCATGGTTTGGCCTATCTGATAATATAAACACAAAGGGTGTTATGCATCTTCCTGGAAGGAAAGTATTGCTTGCCCTGGGGCATGTGCACATGGCATTTAGCACGCTTCTCTCACAGCTGGGTTTCGTTTACAGGTGTGGAGACTTAACTAGTGATGGCCTCAGTTTACAGGAGACCCAGCCTCGATTGTAGAGATGCCAACAAATGCACTTTTAGGGCAAAACAGTATTTGAAATGCCTCTGGCTTTGTCTATGCATTTGCAGGTTTATTGGTATATTAGATAATTTTGAAATGACTCAAAATGTTACATGAAGAGAAACTGGGACAAATCTAGTTAGGAATACTGTCCAAAAGAGCTCACTGATTTGAGCAGTCCTTGTGCGTAATGAAGGGGAACCCTTAGCTCTTCCAGTAGTAATAAGGAAAAATTATCTGAATTTCAAATGGTCCTGTGCTGTGACCTCGGTCTGAGGGGGCAGCCGTCTTGCCTTTTCCCCCCAGGAGTTCAAAGATGTGTAGCAGACTGGTTAGGTGGTAGTGTGGTGATGCATCCCCATCATTTTCCCTTCTTTGCTGTCATTTTTGTCTTACATTCTCTCTTTCCTCCTCCAATGTTTGAATGCTCAGATGCTTTGATAGAAATGATAGGGAAAGGAAGAATTAAACATCTACTAAACAAAACTAATCCAGCGTTTTAGAGTATACATAAAGCTGGCTGCATGGAGCTGTTGTCTGAACTCTGAAAAAAGGATTTTAATGAGGTGTTCCTGTGCGGGGTCTTCAGTTTCCCAAGCATTTTGGGCCAATGGTCTCTAGAAGCATTCTGAGTCATCTTGTGGAGCACCATGTATTTTGTGGAGGCTTCTAGGTCAGAAACCAGAGAAAAATGATCTGGTATGGGTTTGAGTCATGTGGTTTTGGACTGATGGTTCTAGGTAGGAGAGAGTTGCCCTTTGTGTGTGGCTTCCATGCTTGTAACCCAGCTGGTCAGGGACCAGGGCATTTGCAGCTGTATGAGTGCAAGTGTAACAACCTGTTGCAAATTCTCTAGGTTACCTTGTTATCTTGTCTGGTTGTTACACAAATAAGGAAATAAACAAATGTTTGGGATTTCAGTGACTTAATCTTCTGCCTGCTACTTTCCTGAAATTATGGTTATTTCTTCTAGTTGTTTTGTCTCTCTTAATTTATTTTTAAACCATAACATAATGGGGTAGTATCTGAGATTTAATGCTATTGGTTATTTGTTCCCTGTATATTTTCTTTGACTTTTTTATCCCTTGTTCCTCAACTGCCTAGATTGACTGCTTATTGTGTAAAAGATGCATAGAAAGTACATGCTTAGCTCTTTGTTTCTGAGGTTTGATCCAGGGCTCTGGACTAATAATAAAAGTGACCTTCTTGATACTCTACAGAAAAGCATGGTGTGCTATTCTCGCTCTCCCCTCAATCCATGGGGGGGAAACGTGCTCTGTGTGCATGCATAGATTTTTTTCTAATGTATTTAGTATATATGTAATATTCATTGCTGTATTTCTTTGCGATTTAGACTGATCTGATTTTGATCGTAGGTTTTTAATAAAGACAGTATATTTTATTGCTATGAATGTTTTCTTTAAAAAAAAAAAAAAAAAAAACAAAAAAAAAAAACAAAAAAAACTAGTTCTTCATTCAAAACCTGCCGAAACAGACATCTGTTTACACTATGTACAATGTCTTGGTTTTTGAAAGCTCTTTAAACATTCAGTTTAAACTACTTGTGCTGTTTGCCTGCTGAGAAGTTCATCACAGCTTGGACATGGATTTTGATTAACAACTTTTACTCTGCTGAATTAAGCATCTGAACACATAGTTTTCAAATCTTTTAAGAATCTCCTTGTTTAAACAGAGACGGAAATTTGCTTTTATACTTGATAAAGGCCCTTTTGGCTATCCTTCTTAACAGGTGAACTAAATTTGAAGAGGCATTGCTCCATGGCATATTTGTATCAAAATACGTGATTAGGCATTTGTGTAAGTTTTTTTGAAACAGTTACTTCAGCATCAGTGAAAGATAACTGGCTGATAAAACCCTTGCTTTCAAGGCAATTATAAGTGTTTATATTTCTATCACATCCATAGTTTCATGTTCAGTGGCTATCTTGCTTAAGCGATCTCTTTCCCTGCTGTTCTTCATTGCCAGCTGTTGTGGTAAAATAGATCAGGGAACTAACTGATTATAGGTGGAAAAAAATCTTCCTTGTGGACTATTTTTCAGCTTGATTAATTCCTGTATGTGTCTAAACAACTATGCTGTTATGAGGTAGAAAGACAAGGAGGCTGCTGAAGCAGGGGTTGCTCTCAGTTATGCACATGCATGAGGGTTCACAGGTTAAGTAGCAGTTGCTAAAAGACTAAAGCAGTGCAAGGGGATGGACCTCTTGTGTGTTGAGAAGTGCTTCTTCAAAGATGTGTGCAGACTGACTCTTCTGCTGATGTTACCTAAAAGTATACTGAACAACCTGCTTATTTTGACTGAACGCACTGTGGAGGCCAGAAGAAACTGGGGAGGAGTACCTGCTAGGTGATGAACATATGAATACAACTGCTTACTTAACCGATTGTATTATTTTCAAAAACACATAGCATCTAACCTTTTAGGTTTTTTTTGCTTATCTGAAATGCCCTACTCCTTTTCTGTCCCACTTTTTATTCCAAATGTGGAACTCCAGGTGTAGGTCACTGAGTAGTTTCCCAAGATGTTTGTATCTATCAAATGTTGAGTGGAATTTTAGTACTATTCATGCATACATGTATAAGTTTATCCTGTGGGAAATCAGCAGCCTTGCTCAATTGTGACTGATACTTCTTAAGAAATGTACTGTCTCAGAAGAATTTGAAGATGGTTCTGAGCTCAGGACTTCTTGGTGATGGGTGGAGTATGTTGCTAGTACATTGACTTGAAATTTAATGGAAATAAACAGTAATAACTGTAGTTAGGTATAATGTACCCTTCAGTTAAGGGGAATTGTTTCTTGAAGTGCTAAATCAAAATCAACCAGAACTGTCGCATACTTTTAAAATTCTCCTTAGTTGAAGTAAGAATTGATATTAGCTCAATGAATGCACCAAGCACATGGTAGCAAGACTCCTTTTGTACACTAGAAGACTTCTCTAGACTTACATAGCATAAGGAAGACTTAATCTCACCATTTATTTCCAGAACAGCCAATGGTGCACCACAATTTGCTTCTGCTAGAGCTTTTTGCAGGCTTTGGGTGAGAACTCCTCCAAGAGGCTGGAGCTGACAGCATCAACGTGATCTGAGACAGTGCTGGCCTGTAACAGATCTCCCTCACAAAGAGGAGAACTGCCCAACCACCTGTGTTCAGAGAGTACTGTTATCTTAATGGTTCATCATTCTGTAAAATATTTTGGAGGTCTTTAAAGGGTGGTGTTCTTGATTTGTGTGTGAAGAGATGATGATCATGGTGTACCAAGCTTATAAGTAATAGCAATACACTTGTTCTCAACTTCAGATGTTCTTTTCCCTAAGTGGTTAAAAACTTATCCTTGGTTCTTTTTCTGTCCAAACTGTTTGCCTGTAAGCTTGATACCAAAATAAACCTCATAGTTGTTGCCCATATTGTCACTTTTATTGTTGGATAAATGCTGCTTGATGTGTGAACAGACGGGATGCTTATTAATCCTTCTCAGTTGGATCTTGTAGACTAATGCTACGTGGTGACTGGCAGAAAATGTACTTCAGTGGTCATCTGTGTTGCAAACAAAGCAAATACTGTATATGTGCTCATGTACATGCACTTCAAATAAACAAAAAGAGAAAATGCCAATTCTACAGTACTGCTGCAAAGCCTATTTCCTGTCATTATGGATGCGGAGTATTTAAAAAACAAAACCTGACAACTCTGGTCACTTAATTATGTTGATGTTATACCAAGATTATTTTTTTTTTAAACTGTAGATCTTAAAAGCATGCAGGAAAATATCTTAACTCAATATTTACTCTCAACTATAAATGGTGGCTGAACTGTGTGTCCTACTCATTGTAGTCTGGGTAGTTCCTTCTTAAATATTTGCCTTGTATCCCAGTCTTCTGAACAACTCAGCTGTCTCCAGTCTGGTTTTGTTTGTAGTGAAATGAGAAAAGCAGTCATCTGCTATCACGTTCCTTGCTGTGATCTCAAAGTCACGGAGATGCCCAGCTCTGTGAATGTATAGGGCCATATGTACATCGGTGCATAAACCGACAAGAATTCTTCTGCTCTGTTTGGGGAGCAGCTGGTGGGGGAGCAACTTCTGCAGAAGAAGGCCTGGGCCTCCTGCTAGAGGCGGAGCTGACCAGGAGGCAGCACTGAAGGCTAATTACAGAACCTGGCTAGCCAGCATGGGAAGAAATTGTTCTCATCTGGGGGCAGTTGTGATGCTCCAGCTGTAGCAGTGCCTGGTAGATCACACACACATGTGCACACACCCCTTAGAGAAACAAGGGGCTCAGAGGGTGGGGGGCTGGGGCACCTGGGCCAGCAGAGGGATGGGATCTGCAGCCTGGGGAGGCATGGGGAAGATGTAAGTGCTGTCTTTAAGGGGGGCTATAGAGATGATGGAGCAAGACTCCTCACAAAAGTGCAAGGCAAAAAGACAAGAGTCAATGGTCATAAACCATAAAATAGAAATTTCACTTGGATGTGGAGGGAATATTTTCCTACCTACATTGCATAAGCAGTACCAAGAGCACAGAGGTACTCTGTGTCATGGAATCCCCATCTTTCTGTAGAATAAACTTACATAAATAAAAATTTGAAATTGTACCTGTTTTGAGCAGGTAGATGATCTCTAGGCATTACTTTCCATATGATTCCACTTTTTATGGATTTATTTTCAAAGTAGCTTAAGGAAGTTGGCAAAACAAAGGCATAGTGACGTAGATAAATAAGGCTGCTCATAACTGGAGGAAAACGCAGTGAGTTGTGATAAGCATCTTCTTTCAAATCTGCTAGTGGCAATGCTGGCATTTCTCTGCCCTGCGCTGAGCTTTCCAGCTGATTAGGCCAGAAGTGCTTGCAGGCAAGCATAAAGATCAGAAAGAAAGGTTATGGTACCTATCGTGCCTGTGTTCACAGAGATGAACATAACGGCCCATCCCTGAAGGAGCAGCCTGGCAGCTGGCTGCCATTTGTCCAGGCATTGCCTTCTACACGTATGGCAGAGAATCGTGTTGGCAGGTGGGCTGCAGGGCTTTGGTCTTCTGCTGGGTGGGTGATGGCTCTTCCAGGACATGGCGTCACGGAGTAGATCTGGTTGGCTTTCCCAGCAATGGAAACAGCCCTTTGTGACTGCAGGGGAATGGTAGGGTCAGTGTCAGAAGGGCAAAAGAAAAAGAGCCGTGGTAGAAATCCTTTCATGCTGCTGTCCCTTAAGGTTGTACTACTTCCAGAAGACATCATCCTGCAGCTTTTTTTTTTTTTTTTTTTTTTTTTTTTTTTGTTACTGCTAATTCTTAACTATTTGTCCATTGAGCAAAGTTAATATGAAGTATTGGGGAAAGGGAGGTGAGCAGAATAGGAAGTTACAACCCCCAGTGATGATTTTGCCTCTTAGGAAAGCGGCTGACCTGGGGTTAGAACCTGTAGGTGGTTAAATAAGTGCACACAGCTGCTCACATGTGACTGAGGAGGTCTGTGAAAAATCTGGTGGTAGCACATCACCGCAAGCACTAAGTGCATTCTTCAATAGTTTTAATGCCTAAGTTTATGCCAGAGCAAATTTAACCTCAGTTATGATGCTTCTGCGGTCTTAGGTATAAAAATACAAACATCTTTTTTACCATTTAATCTTACGTTTTACTAAGCAAACAGTAAAAAATGGGATGCCATGGTTGATACACAGGTCAGCAGGGATCAGTTGGCGATTGTTCACTGTGCCTGTGTTTTGGATGGAGAGAAACATGACTTCCTGTGAGTTCAGAGTAGGAAGAGGGGTAACATGATATCCTAAAAAGCTTTATTAGGGATGTGTGGGCTAAGTTCACTTGCTTCATTTAGTGCCAGAAGTGAATATTGAGGAGATGCACAGTAACAGAAAGATCATTGTGTGTGATAGTGGTTCATTTAATGAGCAGTCAAGCCTTTCAACAGAGTGACTTTCATTTGCATGGGTTCCTGCAATGGAAAACTCCTCTTTGTTGAACAATAGGCAGTGTATCTTTTGCAGTTTATTAAAGTGAAGCATGACGATTCTTGTGCCACTTGTATGTCAAGATGTGGGGAAAAAAAGTTTCTAATAAGCTTATGTTTGCCATACAGGGGTCTCATTAATGTTATCATGGAACTGTGGGGAAATCAGAAAATCTTCATGTAGCTACAGTTACTTTATTCTTCTGCTCCTGTATTTTATTTGAAGTTCTTTCGTCTTGCTTTTCCTTAGAAATTTCCTCATCACTGCTGTTAGTGTGCATAGCCACTAGCATGCAGTGCTTCTGAAGTTTTTGTTCTTGTTTGAAGAATGGGAATTCTCAAGCCTTTTAGTTTGAGAACTTATTTCTTAGTGGTTTTTATTTTATGTTATTTTTCAAGGACAGAGCATCAGGCACTACTCAAGTTCAAAAGAAAAAAGAGAAATTGGAGAACAGACCAGGCTATATTGCCGGTAGTAGTGACTCTAGTAGATTTTCTTGCGAACTGCCTAGAAAGCAAAGCCTTTATTTTGAAATGTAGTTTCAAACCCCAATGTCACCCCCCACCAGTAAATGACTGTGCACAGCATGGTTCTGCATTAAGGGTGGGGTCTGTGAAGGAATTGTCAGTGCTGAGGTTGTGATAGGTTTTGGAGGTTTTTGTTCCATTCTAAAACTCCTATTGCTGAGCCATTTAATGCTAAATATTTTAGACAGGATTTCATAGCACATTAATCTGCTTGTACTTACCAGATAAATGCATGAACTAGTGAAAATAGCACATTCATAATTGGATTCTAAGTTTTTGTAACGGGGATTTAAAGTTAAAACATTTTTACAATATTTTATTTTTTTTAGTGGAACTTTCGATGTGATCTTTAGTGTACTCTTAAAATATTCTGAAAACCTTTTTCCCCAGCTGTTACACAACTCCCCGCTTCCTCTAGTGTTCTGTAGCTGTTGTGTTCTTCGATATCAGTATGTAATGAGTATTTAAGGTCACTTGATGTCTTTTGTTTGCTCATGTCATTTGAAAGAATCAGAGAATCTTTCAATCTGAATCTTCTGCTGACACACGTAGCTTCTATATACTCCATCTTCCCCTATAAGGAGAGGTTAAAGAACAGGCATTTCCTCCTACCCCAGAGTAGCCCTGGAATGGGATTTGTCTTCTAGTCTTGTGCAGATCTCATTGAACAACCCTGAATCATGTTTGCTGGATTATTTGCTGATGACCTGCCTTTTTATACTATATTATTGCTTTGCCAACAGTCACTGGATGGGCAGAGGACTAGCATATGCAGGCAAACATTTGTCACTTCAGTGATATGGCTAGAAATAGCATTCCTTTAGGTAGGTAGTTGAAACAGAATACCAAATTTGATAATTTATTCTCTGCTCATGAATTGATTGTTGGATTTGAATTGAACTTCATGAATTGAAGTTGGATTACTGTTAATCTTTTTGACATACCTGAGTAAATTGAATGGGCCATGACATATGATTCTGCCCCAAAGGGAAGTATAGATTGCAATATAGAATCGCATTCCTTTTGAACATTGTACTTACAGTCGTGTGAGAGGATTATGGTGTAAGCAGGATTTTTCACTTCGTATCAGATTGCACTTCTGGACACAATTGAGTTGGGTACTTCCCGTTCATAAAATGGTACAGCCTTTTGAAGTCTTGCTTCACTGATTTTCCACTGTTTTCAGATTTTAACATTGTAAAAACAACAATAAAAATACTATTGACAAATATTGCCCTACCAAAAAAATGAAAATAATCTGTAGAAATCAGAATTGCATTTTTAACAGCCAGCAGTAGCATTGCTCCTTCTTCGTAGATTTATTTAGTACTTTTATATTTTAAACCTTTTAAAAAATGTTTACCTTGAACTTCTTGCCATCAACTGTCCTTTTGTATAATGTTTTATTTGAAAAAGGATTAAGGAATTGGAATATCCTTGCCTTATCCTATTATTTCTGTAAAAGAGAGTTTTGCTAAGAACAGTCTTTTAATCTGCTATCATAACAGCTTCTTTGCCAAACTGTAGTATTACGCAGTTTTCTTCTGATGGAGCCATTCTGGTTTATGATTTGTGTGGCAAAACTGACCTGCAAAAGACAGTTGGCAAAGTGTTGCTTCATGTATTGTGATAATAGGATTCAGCATGGAGCCATCTGTAGGGAAGCTTCATGTGACATTACACTGAAGAAGCTGTAGAGACCCAGTACTATGAAATGTAGTGCAGCAGAGTGCTTGCAGAGTGAGATTTTCTTTTTTGTAGATGTAGCTCTATTCATTCTGGTAACGTTTGTTCTAGAAAAATGGTACCAACTACATTATTTTTTTTTTATGATTAATTAAAGTAACATTTCAGGAGTCTGAAAAATAAAAAACAATGAAAACCTGAGAAGAAAGGTAGAGTAAGAATCTTCAGGGTTACAGGTGCTGGGCTGTGTAATATTGTGTATCACAGACTATCTGCCTCTTCATTTACATCCACATGGCATGTGAATCTAAAACCTATTTTAAAGAGGAAGGAAGATACTTTTCTTTAAAAATCTCTGCTGTTGTGCAATCACTTCTTTAAAAATGTTTAAGAATAGAGAAAAACTCTGCAGTGCAAATACATCTCACTGTGCGACCTCCTCAGTTGATCTGTGCAATATATTCCTGTCCCAACACAAAGTACAAAAACCTGGAAAACTTGCTGTACAAAACACTGTATAGCTGCAAAGTGTTGCAATAAATGAAATTTATAGATGTGGTGCTTAGGGACATGGTAGACTTGGCAGTGCAAGGTTAATGGTTGGACTTGATGATCCTGGAGGTCTTTTCCAACCTAAGTGATTCTGATTCTAAATTAGAAGTGATTTATAACTTAGGGAGGATATGTATGTTAAATAAGTGTTATTGGCACAGAGGAACACTTTGCAGGGAGAGCAGCTGTGTTTACTTGCTGCTCGTGTTACAGGAACTGACTTGACCATGAGAAGTGCTGGAAGGTTGTATGTGCTGCTTTCCTATTTGTTGCTGACTTGGATATCAGAGGTTGATTTGAGTATCACTAAGCTTTAGATGAAATCTGGTTAAACCTCAAACTATCCAATTCTTAGTACAGTTTTCAGGATGTTTTAAATGCTTATGTTGGTGAGACTCTCTGTAGAGTTTGCTTTGTTTTCAGAATATGTGCATTTTAATTCATACACTAGAAACCAGGAAATCTGGATAGTACCAAGTGTCCGATACACACAGATGATGAGGAAGTGTCAGGTTTCATCTCCCCTGGCACATCCCAGCAGACTTCCTTGCTTCCTTAGAGGAGGGGAAGACGGCAGAAGGAGCAGCAGATAAACAAGCAGAAACATTCACATTTTGCGGAGTTGATAGCATGCGTTCACTTACCCTTCTTTGTTTCCTTGTCTTCAGACTATTGGAAGAGCATCTGTCTGCTTGGCACACTGGGTAGTTAATTTCTTCTGGTAACATTGCACCTCTGTTTCCCACAAGGGGTGTTTGCTAGCTCATTCTCAGTTGCAGTGTTTTTTAAAAGCTAGGTTATTAAACAGGGAATTTCACGACATGAGGGTACTGGCCTCTGCCCATGCAGCTGTCTGTAGGTCTCAATTTCACAAGATAAAACAATGCCTTAACTCTTTGTGAGTGACTATATCATAGTATTTTTTTTTTAGTTGGAGGCCTGTGGCTTATAGACTGATAATATGTGACTATTTTAGAGAAACTGAGACACAAGATTGGGAAGGTAAATTGGGTGAAAGCCTCTTAATTGGAGCTTTATTGACAAAAAGTAGTAAATATCTATTTTGAAAAGGCAAAAAGTCACTGAAATACTGAAGTATCATTTGTGATTAATGAGTTTGCGCATTTATTATTTGACCATTCATTTTCCTGCTTATGCAATGTATTTGTTGTATTTAAGTATCTGAAATAAAGTCAGTTGTCAGCTCAATTTGATTGGATTTTAAATAAAACAAATGTTTTAGAAGCAGTACAAATAATATTGATTCCCTTATTTGGGCTATTTTGTAAGAGATGTTTCCTAATATGAGAATCCTCTTTAGAAAGGTGCTTAGCAGTTTACTATTGATTTTTATAGAGAGGCCACTCAAACACTGTGGATGCAGATTCAGTGTTTGAAGTTTGTGCTGCTGACCCCCACCTAGAAGTAGCAGCTTTTCAAACCACTTTAGAAAATGTTGCCATTTGATATTTGGTTTGCATAAATGTAGGCTTTGAGCTTCTGAGGAAAATGGGATGTGAAGTGGTCATTTTGGCCTCGTCTGTGCTCCGCAGGGAGCTGTGTGTGAAATCGCTGCTGGAGCCTGCTGGATCTGTCCGTGCCAGCTGGCCAAACAGCACTAGGAAATGGTTCAGCTGGAGCAGTGGTTAACAACAGGAATTGTTTTTGCAGCTTCCTACATGTTTGGATGTATTCTTGTACTATGTATTTCTAGAGAAATTTCAGTATCTCCATATTCTGTTAGTTAGTTGTCATTTTATTGCTGCCAATCACAGGCTTTTTCCTTACTATTAAAGGACCTCTAAAATGGTAGTTACTTCTGCCATTATTTCAGAAAGTTTGAAGTTACTTGAAATACGGACATAGAAAAGCTAACAATTGCCTAATACAAAAATCACTGAGTGCTGCTCGCTTTCTCCAGCTTTAGGTTTTTCCCATTTCAGGTTCAGCCATTAACATTTTGGCACTAATCTGGGACTGAGCTGATCTCTGTTTCTGGCTACCTGGTACTTGAACATAATTTGACGCAAGGAATTCAAGTAGTGGTGCATACATGTAAAACATGAAGTTTGAAATGAACTATTCAAGCTCTGTCATGTATCCCCGGTTTTATTATTAACCTTTTGTCATGGCTTGTGAAACATGTGGGGTGAGGTTCCCAAAATTCATCTACTTTTGGCTTAGATGTGATGGTAATGATTTGATATGTGTGATGGGCACAGCACTAGGGAAGAAGCCAGCTTCATGCCCCTGCCTGCATGGCTAACTTGGCCCCGCAGCCCCGGGGCCTAGCTCCTGGGGCACCTCAGGGCGCCCCCGCCTCTATGGCACTGCTCAGGAGGGACAAGGAATAATGCGAGGAGGCAAAGCTCAAGGGGCTGCCTTTGCCAGCAGCTGCTGCTGGAGAGCTCTGCATGGAAAATATGTCCCTCTTCCCTGGAGAAGGGCCTGTCTGGTGGCCAGGAGGGGCTCTCCTCTCCCTTCCCGCATCAGACAAGGGAGCTCTGGAGCGCTGGAGGTTGGAGTCAGTCAGGCTGTGCGCCTCTGATGCTGGTGCAGGCCCTGCCGTGGATGCCGTTCACTAACAGCTAGAAAAAGGAGCAAATCAGTTTAATTGTTATTTAATTATCAAAAATGAAACACGTTTACCATCATTTACACTTTTAGAGCTCTAAGTGAGACGTGGTTTCTTTGTGTGAGGGTGAAGTGCGTGGTCTGGAGTGTGAGAGGATTGAAGGAACTGCCTCAGCTGTGAGGGAGCGCAGGAAAGCCTCTGCTGGACGATGCAGGCAAGGTAGGTTGGCCCTAAAGCTGAACTTAACAGAGCATAGAATACAAATATTTTTGAGGTGGAAAAGGAAATATGGAACAGATATCACGTACTTTTGTGTCTGTGGAGAGAAATGGGGGAATAGAGAGCAGAAGTGACTCAGAGACCGGAAAGATGTATGCGTTTTGAAAAGCAGGCCTGATTTTGGGAGAGTACCTGATCTACAAAAGGGTCTCTGTGAACACTGAAGTATTTAAGTCTGTTCAGACTTAAAAAATGGTTAGTTTTCTCCATTTTCAGTTCCTGCACTCAGTCAGTACTAATCTGGGACACAAAGCACCTAGACATTCTTAGGCTTTTTATATTACATCTGTAGATGGTATTTGTAGGAAAGCTCCCCATATGCTGAGGTGATAGGATTACTTGTCTGTTCAAAACAGAACTAGAATCTGGGGAGAGACATCCGTTCTGGGGACTAAAATCAGATTATCAATCGTGTTTTGTGAGTGGCTCTTTCAAAAAGTGTTAGGTCCTTGGGATGTTCTTTTTTTGGCAATCTGTTGATCTTTCTTGTCAAAGGGAAAGGCTTTGCTTAGAGTCTCTTACTGTGCTCACATCCTTCCCAAATACAAATTTTGTATATTATAGCAAAGCCAGTCCTTGTTCTAATTTTAACGGTTCCTTTATAACCTTTCTTACATTCCTTACTTTTCTACAGATGAGATATGGGGTTGCTGTGCAGGTTTGAATTGAAATTGGGTATCGAGTGCTAGTGCTGCTGTGCAAACTTGTACTGTTTATACAGTAGCCAGCCACCTGGGGCTCCAAGGGATTTTTGTAATGCAGAAGTAAGTTCAGTTTGTTGCAATTGCAGTCAGTTAGGTGATCATTTTGTGGAAACTGTAGTAAGGTTTTTACAAGCTAAGAGACTGCGAGAAAAAAGGGCAGTTTGTTTACCTGCACATCCTCACATTCTTGTTAGATTCTTGTTAGATTCTTCAGATTACAGGTATTATATTTGGATGAGATGGCAGAAATACATGTATATGAAGAAAACTAGCAGAAAAAAAAAAACTACTAGAAAAAGCCATCATGTCACAGGGGCAGTATAAGGTTACAGCCACTGTATGAACTTGTAAACTGCAACATTTTATCACTGGAAAGACTGCATTGGTAGTAGTAGTTTTCATGCCTTGTTAATTTAGGACACTGCATAGTTCTTTAACAAAAAATGTACCAAGAGCAGAGTTAGTATAACAAAGAGGGGTCTGAGTCTCCACAAGGTCTGCCAGTCTGGCAATGATGTTTGCTGAAACCACTGAGGTAATTCACTCGTGTAAGCACCCCATATTAAAGTCTCTTAAGTTTCATTTTGTTATCGCATGCTTAATATTTTTTTTGTGTGTTAAAGCCACATTTATTTTTCTCGCAAAACCTGTCATTTTCTTTTCTGGAATTATTATCCTTAGTGGAGAAAGATACCTATTTGTTGTTAAATATTCAACAGGCTCCTGGAAATCAAAAAAATTGGCTTTGAATTCTCTTTAGAAATTAGGAAACCAAACCAGTCCTACATTTTTTTAAAAAAATCAAATCTCTAGCCTTTGGGCAATCTGAAGTGACTTCTCCGTTTGAACTCAAAAGTGGTAGGTAAGTCTAAATGTACTCTTGTTACAATTATGCACGTTTCTCCTGCCTCAGTACTTTTGCTCGGGATGACCAATGAGATCTGGTGTCTATCTTTGCTTTACTGAAGCTGTAACTAATTAAATTTGACCTTCTGATGGCCAAAAGATCTGGTAAAGTAAAATTTTGTGGTAAGAAATGCACCTGCAATGCATTTCTGACCTATGGTACATAAGAATAACGCCCATATATACATATGGTTGTGTTTAATAGTTGCCTGTAAAAAGTAGCTTCAGAGATCAAGGTGGAGACTTGAAATTTTGTGATATGGCACTCTTCCTGTGAGTGGCAGAAGCTAAAAAGAGGACTTCTATAATGCAGATTTACATTAGATTTAAGTATAACCCTTCTGTATCAATTATGCACAGTCTAGGGACCTCATTAAACATATGTCAATGTTAGGAGTAGTTTAGAGAGTCATGTGGAAGTTGTTCAAGTTAAAACCATCTGATATGTGAAGACATAATTTGAAAGCTATGCAGAATTTTAAGAAAATTAATCCTTTAGCCAATAATGGGAATATTTCATTTTAGAGTAAGCTTCAGATCTTTCAGAATTTCTTCAGCATTTGCAATCGTCTAGTGATATCTTACTGCAGTGTTCACCCAGCTAATGTTAACTACCTTTTCCAAATCCCTTGTCTGTATTATCATTTAACAGAGCTTGAAATACTGCGGAGTATAGCTGTTGGTTTCAAGGGCAGTATGAAAAAAGAAAATGTCCTTAAAACCCTGGTTACTTCTGTGAATAAATAAGTGAGTTTTGAAGTTACCTTTAAGAAACAGAATGCTTTTGTTCTTTCGTTTCCTAAATTTGACCATTTGAAGCATTTGTTTTATTAACTCTCCGAAAACCAGGCTCCATTTACAGTACCTCATTTAGCAGATGTCCAGAAGTCTTTAAATGCGACAGCTGAAAATTAGACAAGCATGTACAAACACAGGATGCATACAAATTAGCTATGTGTGAACTGTATTTTCACAAAGAAATTAAATAAACTTAGTTAATGCAAGAGTTTGACATACACTGTGCATTTGTTTTGCTTTCAGTAGCAATCTAGCATATACTTGAAATACTGTTGGCTTTTATGATATATTTCTCTAGGTCAACCATAGATTCCTACAGAATTTTTCATTTCTGTGGTGTTAGATCCCTTTATTTTAATAGGAATTTTCTAAATGAAGTTATTGAATTATCACTGATACCTAGCGTATGTTATTATGATGATAATTTATGTAATAGTTTTATTTTAGACTTGCCTTTTACCAGTTCTGCATTTCTAACTGTTGTGGCCTTCATTCTGTTACCCTACATATGATCAACTTCTGAAGTAATCTGCCTCCCTAACTGTAAATCAGTTTTTCCCAGTACGCCCCCCATTTTCAGTATGGGGATCACTGACTTACCTGGTTTTTGTGTTGTACTTAAGATACGTCTTGCCCCGCAGACTGGGGGACAAGATGAGATTCCTAATTTTCCTCTAAGTCCATTCATGCTTGCTCTTAGCAAAGGATTGCTCAGAAAACATGAATGTGAAATGTGAAAACGAAGTCTGATTCCAGACAAAGCTTGTAACTAATGATGGTTGTTCTTTTCTATGATTTTTCTCATTTCAGGTATTTTATTATATTTCAAGGTATTGGGGTATGAAAATATCCTTTCAGCCATACTCCTTCACCACAGCAGGAACTAAATGAATACACACAATTTCTTTCATAAGAGGATACTGAGAATAAGGCATTGTGTGCAGTAGCCTGTGCAGCCAAATGCAGCATGGGATGAATCCTGGATTTTCATTTTGTGTTGTCTAGCAAAGGTATAAAACAGGAATTAACAAGCAGTCTTAGAGTCTTAGCTGAACAGAGTGTACAGCTGTATATCTCCACTCTTTAAACTGACAATATTCAGTCTATTTATTTGTCCCCAGTAGGAAAATTATCTCTTGGGTTCCATTTCCCTGTCTCAGAGGAAGCAAAATCTCTAAAATGTATGCTTTTTGTCAGTTTATAAGGCAACCTTTGAAGCTTTCCTGTTAGCTGTTACTATCTCTGCTGAGAGAAAAGTGCAGAAGAGGTCATAAAATATTTCATGCTCTTACATAAACTGAGAGATTCTTTCTTCCATAAAACCTGTTCCGTTTCTTTTCCTCTGTATGCCTGGAATGCATGTATTCAGGTCACTGCGTGATGGAAGTCTATTACACACGTGTTGTTTTTAAAATGATGTCTGATTAAAAAAGCAAGAGTTGGCATCTAGTTGACAGGAAGGCTAGCAAGTACGATAGCCAAGAAAATATTATTTGATGATGGTGTGGCACTGAATGGAAATACTCAGATGTCTAGCTGAAAGCACACAGTTTTCAGATTAAATTCTAATTGCAGATATATAAACTTGCTGCGGTTAACTCAGGGATACAGATAACTAAAATGTTACATCGCCAAAATCCAGCCTTAACGACTGGATAATAGGCCCAGCTCTGATAACCTTGTTGGTACCATGAGCTCCGCATAGCCATAAACCGCAGCTGATGCCAGCTCTGCTTTGAACACATAAATTTAATTTACAGCATGGAAGTGTGCTGTGCAGAGTTAGCACTGTTACGCTGGAGGCCCCTTTATAGCACTGCCCTGTGGTATATAGATCGTAGCTTTAAAAAGCATCAGATAAAGTGGGGCCTGGCATGAGCATTGTGTCCTCTCTGCCTTCTATAGAAGCCAATTTATGCGTTCTCATAGGCAGATCTGTTGAATATGCTCCTATGTTTATATAATTTTGCATTGTGGGATTTTGTTTATATCTAAGTCCCTCTGGCCATTATTAAGGTTTTTAATGCACCTGCAGTGAGACTTTTTAAGCAAAAGCCGTGGGAGCATAGGATTACCTCTCTTTCCCACCCCACCCTTCCATCCCCAAATCCTCTGTTTGTCTGACATATTTGGGCTGTACTGGAAATACGTTTTAACATACACTATCCGTATGCTGTTCTGTGTCCTGACTAATAAATGGGATACTTTCTGTCTGACACATGAAGTTTGATATCAGTATTCAAATACAGCAGTATGTTTTATTAAAGAGATCTTGAAGTCAGCAAGTTTATATAGATCAGTGGTTGAGAAATGCCAAGGTACATGCCTTTCTTTAAACAGAAGTAAATGGCAGAAGTTTGTGTATTCACATATAAACATTGCTGTGCATGCTCTCTTTTATTTTGACATCTTACTGCTGTTTTCAATATGCTTCAATTAAAGCTGAGTGAAGAATGTTGGTTAATCTTGGTTGTCAGTATTAGCATTTGTGGGGGAGGAGGAGAATGGGATGTCAATGAAACGTTTTTATAAATGTCCATACTTCTTAAAGTTAGCCATAGTATTTACTTTCATAGGGTTATGCAACTTATGCTTCATCAGGCAGTGTAACAGAAGCGATGAACAGAAATTGTTGACTATCTTCAGTCTCCTACAAGAAGAATGAATTCTGGTTTCTGCTAGGGAATCAAACAAATGACAATGCACAGTCTTGAGGGTCCTCCATGGGACTTTTCCTGTATGGGCATAGTGTTATTTCTACTTCCAGCTTTTTTGTTGTGCTTTCTTGAGTAAATGCTACCTACGGTAATCTGAAGAGTTATGAAATTAATATATCAAAACACACCCTGTAATGTCTTATAGTTCAGCTGTGGAATATCCTTACCTTGAGTAATTTTGGGTTGCCACATACTGAAATTGGCTGAGGCAGGATATTTTCAAGGAAAAGCACAATAGTTACTTGTGAGATGAAACTGAAGTGTTTTGCAGGATTCTTTCCCTGCTGACAGCGATAGTGTTCTGGCAAGTTCACAGTTAATGGAACAAATTTATTATTAGTTCCCTCATTAATAATAGAAATCTGGAATCTGCATCCTGCCTTTCTTCCCATATGTGCTTCTGTAAAATTGCTAGAAAGTGGAACAAAATGTCAAATTTCAGGCAGGCAAGCTTATCTGATATAGCTTAATCATGTTTTAATGAAAGATGGTGCAGGGATGCATTGTGTAAGAATCTTGAAAGTCTGCCAGTTTCTGCATTTAGACTCACTTTAATATTTTAAGACTGAAACTTTTGGTGTTGTGGATCTTTGAAGCTAGACTTCGTAAGACTAGTCACCAGTAAATTAGTGGATGGGAAAGACTGAAGCCTTTTGGCTTTGTTCTTGGAGCTGTATTTGCAGAGCTGGGCAGTACCAGGTGCTTCCTGAGGTTGCCTTCAGAGCAAGGTGAGTGGGCAGGGGGCATGAAGGAGTCTGAGCTCAGGGGGAGCCAAGCACAGAGTAAAAGTAAGTTTGCTTACTAAACTGGGAGGCATAAATCCTCCATGGCTGATGGACAGAGCTGTAGAAGTTATGAGACATGGAGGTGGAGAGCACAGAGGAGGTGGATGTTAGATCTGATTCAGGCTGAGGAAGCTGTTACCTCCCAGGGTAGGGAGGTAACAGGATGTAAATCCCTTAGGGATTTACGTCCCCCAGTAGCTCTCCATACACTGCAATGGTTGTGGTTGCAAGAGCTTGAGCATATGGTTTGCTACCTGAGGATTTTTTCAGGCTTGTTACTAGGTTAACTGGGCAACAGGCTAATGCATGTGTTCAGCTAAACTGTTTGGTGTCTTCATCCTTCTCGTGTTTTCAGCTGTGCTGACTGTGTATACTCTAGTGAGTAATGGGTTAGATTAAACAGCAGGATCTTACTCCACAGTAGACTTCTTTTTTCTTTGCTGCACTTTGGGTTACAAGTTACTACATGTATTAGTATTCACAAATCTAACAGTAACTTGAAATGTGGCTCCAGAGCTGCTGTATGCAGATATATTTTGAAATGTAAAAAATGCCCAATTATATCTAGTAGAGTATTTGTTTTCTTCTGTGCTTTGACTGCTTTTGCTTGTGCGTGGCATCCTGACTTGAAGTTTCTCAGGAATCCTTTAGATTTTTATTCAGGAAGCAATCGCTTCCCTGAAATAGGGTTTTACTGAAAGTACAGGACGTGTTTAGTTGGCTTTGCTGTGTAAGAGCAGGGCTATTTGGTTTTACTCACTGCCTCTTGTAAATAGGTCCTGCAAAAGCAGTGATCTCAATTGCAAAACCCTTCTCCTCAGTCTTACTCTCAGGCCATTTTCTAGGTCTTGGAAATACTGCCAGAGAGTGGGCTGAGAAACATTTGAACTTCATAGGCTGGTGGTATATGGGCCAAGGTAGCAGCAGAGTGTTTGAGGTGTGGTCCAGATACATTAGATCCCTTACAAAGTAAATACCCAGAGCTGTTGTAGTTTTTTGGCAATCAGTAGAAGGGTAAGGTACATTTTAGGTTGTTCGTGTTCTTCAGATGAGATGTATGGCTCTTTATTTAACATTTTAAAGACTCCAGTTGCAGAGGAAGCCTATGAAGCCCCAACCTCACAGTGCTTTTCTAGAAGTTTATGCTTTTCCCATACATTTCTTATTCTGTTCTTTACCTTTTTTTTTTTGTTTTTTTTTTTGTTTTTTTTTTTTTTTACATTTCAAGTTGTAAGTGTCGTGACTGACATCAGTTGGTTGATTTTTTTCAACAGGGTAGAGGCACATTTAATTATATCTGAGTGCCACTGAATTATGCCCCTAAAACACTTTGTTTATTTTTTCTTTTTAAAGTAAACCATTAAAATTACACCATTAACAACAGTTTATAATTTGTGTGGAATTAAGAAAAGAATGTAATAATTCTTGGTACTAGGAAGTTTAGCAGTTGTTTGTTTGTTTGTTTGTTTTAACTGTAAGTCTCAAATGCCCTGAATGATAATACAGTGTATCTACAGTATTCTGCATTAGGAATATACTGGAATTTGTTCTCTTTTAAAAGTTTTAAGTAGCTACTTAAACACATTTTAAAATATTTGAATTTGTATGTTATCAATCAGTAAAGTCAGTGTCTTAGATGTTTCTTTATTTAGGCAGGACAGTGAAAATAAATTTTGGCTTTAACTGATTTGAAACTTGGGGAGTAAAAACGTCTTGTACGTACTCTGAGACTTGAAAACCTTCTCTAGGTTCTGTCTGGTTTTCTCTGTAGGCATGGGAAGGCAGATGAAGGAGGAAACAGTTGTTTGAGAGATGTGAGCTTTCAATTCCTCATGTGCAGCCAAGAGGGGAAATGGCAAAACCAAAGACTGTAAAGAATTGAGATTAAACCTAGACTGAGTGAGATGGCGGACTGGCACCTGGTTTGCTTGTGCATGCTGTAGTCCTGGCTGGAGCCATCTATTAGCCAAATATTTTGTCAAATATGGGCAGAAGCTATGATAATATGTTCATGCCCATGGCAGGGGTGTTGGAATTAGATGATCTTTCAGGCCCCTTCCAACCCAAACCATTCTGTGGTTCTGTGATTCTAGAAAAATATTCCTAGTGCTTTCTCTCTGGCCAGGAGGTAGAGTCCCTGTATTCCTTGGCAGCTTTGCTCTGGGAGAAAGCTGTAGGGTTCAGGGGGTAGTGATGAGAGCTGAGAGCTTCTAGGTGTCCTCCTGTATGTGGCAAAGGCATTAGATAAAGCGAAAGAGATAATTACATACAAAAACTTTGCACAAACTGCTTTTTTTAGGACTAGCATAGTTACTGTAATAATCCAGAATGCAGGCTTGTCAATTAGGAAGCATATATTTAGTGTATGAATGATTATTTTTGCTTTTATCTCTGGAGCAGAGAAGGATAGAGTAATGGACTGTAGGAATTATCTCAGTGGCTGCGATGCTAATGTGTTCAGAAAGGAGTGAAAACATTGCTCCAGAAACAGTGAACTTTTTTTTTTTTTTTTTTTAACCGTAACAAGAATAAATTAGGATTCCTTTTGTATGCTGCTACACACTAAAACACTACTTGCAATTATAAAATCGTTAGTAAATGCAAGTTTCCCAGTGCATACTGGTAAGCATATTGATTGAACATATAGCAAATGGCAAAGTTTTAAGGCAGTGAAATTTGCTTGGTTATAGTACCATGTACTGTATACATGTAAAATCTGTTAATATAGAGGAATTATTTTCTAAGAGAATGATGTACCTCAAGGTCCGTTCTTAACCTGTACTCGGTTTGTTTGACCCTTTGATCCTGTGAAGTTTACCAAGTTGGAATTAAACTGCATACCTGGTTTTAACTACTCTAAATATTGACATTTAGGTGGTAAGTTGTCAGCGTTCATCTGAAAACTCCAAATGGAAAGGAACAGCCCTTTCTGCATTCATTTTAGAGGAATTATCCAAAGTGAAGTATTAAACTTTCATTATCTTGATGCTGATACCAAATAGCAGAGCTCTACTAAGCTGTTCCAGCTAATCCTACATTTTTTCAGTGTTGCTGCATCTTAATACAGTTTCAGTGGACGAACTCAATGTTTTGGGTTTTTTTGGTTTGTTTTGTTTTCTCAGCTGACAAAGAACAGATGTAAGATCATATGAAGGACTGTCTTTATTCCTTGTTTTGTAATTTTCAGAAATTTGCCTGGCTGATTTCATACCTTCTGCAACGGATTTTCTCTCTTCGTTTTTTGTCATTATAGATTTATTGGGCATCTTTTTGCCAAAGCTTTGGGAATGTGTGAGTACATTTGTGAAGAAAGTGCTGAGAAAGCATCAGAGTCTGAAAAAGCAGTAATAAAAGGGATAGGGAAGTAAGAGGTGGGGATGGTGTTGTATGTTGCTAAGAAATCAGACCTTTTAGCTCCTTGCAGTAAACCAGCATCATTCACATAGACCTAGTCTTCACACTCTGGAATCCCAGCTTGCATCCAGCTTTTCTTGTCCCTAGCAGCAGTTCCTGTCCAAATAAGCCTTCCCTATCAACTGGAGAAGGAAGCCTTTAGTGATACCTGCTATAACTGATGCAAACTGCTTTGGTATTTCTTAAGTTTTTGTGACTGGGACTCAACTTTAACAGTATTTAGGAAAAAGGGCTTCTTTCATGGACTTCTTTTTTTTTGAGATGGCTAATATTTTTTTTAATTTATAGTATGTTAAATAGTTAAAACGTGTTCTTTTTTAGAATTTCAAAGTGTTTTTATTGCACTTACATATCTGAAATGAATGTAGATTAGCCAGTTGAAAGAGGAATTTGGAGAGCTTTGAAATTCTGCAAGCATTAGCCTTGTAGGACCTTTGTGATTATCTGTGAAGGCCATATATGTGCTATCCGCATTTTCAAAGCTTGTTTAAGATGTAACAATTGTGTAGTATAATGATGTGTGGAAGCAAAGAATCTGTCACTGTCTGGGGCTGATAAATGATGATAATGGGATGATAATGGGAAAACGTTGCATATGTTAGTAACAAAGAAGACAGCATGCTATTGTTCTTGAAGAATCTTCATGAAGAAACTTCTTAGTACAAATTCTTGGTTGACTCTACTAGACATCTGTTACAACTCAACTCACAGCGCATGTGAAGAGAAAACTAAACGAGTACAGCTAACATTGAAGAAGCAGGAAGAGATACAGTAAAAGCAATTGTGCAATTTTAATATTTTCTTCTATGGGCATGTACATTAAGATGTTGTTTATTTTAATTCAAGGGATTTTTTGTGTGAAATATACATCCATTTTTCTTACTCTTGTTCTCTCTTCCCCTGATTATTATTTTTTTTCATTGAAGTTTGTATGAGAGGTCTCTGACAAGGCCAGTTTTCCTTTCCTGTCCTTGATTAACTGTATGTGTTTCCACATAAGCAACAGATGCTCCTGGCAGTTGAGACCAAGAATGTGTTCATGATTTTAATGTCTGGAGGATGTTTTGATAGTTTGTCACTCTTGTTGCATGAGTCATATAACAATTTAGGTTGGAAGGGACCTCTGGAGGGCATCTGGTCCAAACCCTGCTCATTTGCAGCATGTTTGTGAAAGGGCATGGCAGCACTCGTAGAGCTCTGTGGATGACACAGCCTAATTTTTGATTTTCTGTTCACTGCCATCTCAGATTTTTGCTACCAATCGTTCAATTTTGGTTTTCTTTTATTTTTTCCCTTCTAGGTTCCTGTTTTAGGAACATACCTAAAACAGGTTTGTGTAACAGACATTAAAAACAGCGTAGGTTCGCATATGGGCCGTTTTCGAGAAGCATCTTCTGCATATTATAAGGAATTTTTCCTTTTGTCAGATTACATACAGTTATAAGATCTTAGTTTTTAAAATTTTATTTCTTTACAGGCCAGAAACAAAATTTGGATGAAGCAATCGAACTAAGTTGCCGTCATGAGCAGAAGCAAGCGTGACAACAATTTCTACAGTGTTGAAATTGGAGATTCTACGTTCACTGTGTTGAAACGGTATCAAAACTTGAAACCAATAGGATCAGGAGCACAGGGGATAGTATGGTAAGGTTTCTTTAAGGTGTAAATGTACTTTTAGTTTACCTTAATAGAATTTTCAATGTCTTAACAGTTGTACGTTAAGTGAAAAACAGCGTTAGTAAGCATTAGCTGTTTTTCCTCAACAATGGCTTTTGCTCTTGCTTTTTGACCTATGTCCCTTTTTGCTCCAGAACTGATGCTTTTCTGTGCAAATCCGTCAGCTGTGCTGAGTCCCATAAATTAATGGGGTAAAACCTGGATAAAGAAACTAATCCTAATCCTAAAACACACAGTTTACTTACAGTGAAATAAAAGCCAGAAATACTCTCTATATAATATTTGATGCTTCTAAATGCTTTAACTTCTCAAAATGGTTTGTTAGGGGCCTGTTTCACTTAGTTTTATAATCTGTCTAGTCTCCGGTACTAATTAACAAGCATTTGAGATGCAGACTTCCAGGGTAATATGTAAATACCCAATGAAGTTCAGGAAAATATGATTTGACAATGTAAGTTGTTGAAAGAAAGCCCTGGACTGAAGAGTGTCTGACTGCCTGAATAGTTGGTGACAACTAGCTGCTTTAGGCACTGTTTCCTGTGCAGCAAAATTACCCCAAAGGTAAATGTTGGTTTAAGACTCTTGAGACTTTTTTTTGAACAATCAAGGATAAGGTATAGATAGCATAGCAATTTGCAGACTTGCCAATTTATTGTGACTTTAAGATAGTAACTAGTGATATAAAAATACAGAAAAAATGTCAAGGAAGAGAAGGATAGGAAAAAGCATAATCCTCTCAAACAATTTTCCCTTTAACCTTTTTACTGCCTTGATCTTGTTATCAGTGTTTAGAGAATGTGTGGTTCATTTGTGTTTTTAATTCATATTTGTGTTTTAGCTGGCATAATAATAAAACAGTATTTTCTTAGTGCAAATGCAAACTTGAAGGCCACTAACCTAGAAAGAGCTGTTTTTGAAGTGATAACTTCTCACAGTAAGATTCTTTGGTCTATAAGTAGCAGCAACAGAAATAATAATCTGAATTTTGTACACGTGTATATTAATATAATGAGGCAGATTTTTGGCTGGAGTCTGTTTAGTTGCTACAGAAAAGACTGCAAAAGCTTTAGATGTTACCACTTCTCTTCTGATTCCCAGTCATGTTACCTCCTGTTTTCCAAATTTACTACCCTTCCCAGAGCTGAGATTCAAAAACTGACCATGTAATTACTCTAGCATCATTCTGTAATTACTGTTAGTGGTAAATGAAGCTGTTTTAGTTAAACCACTCTGATTACCCTGAAACAGACTGGAGCACTCATGTGGTTAAATCTTGCCCATGTGTCGAGGAGATGGGGTGTAATTCTTGCGATTTGTTTTTGTTTTAACTGACGAAACTTGATTTGGAGGAATATGAAGGAGATGGCCTAAAGGCTCAACCATATCTAACAGTGAAACAGACTCTAAAGCTGCTACAGCTATAAATTGAGGATGCAGAAGTTTGACATACATTCCTGATCACCTCTTTGCTTCTCTTTCAGAAGATATTCCTTTTCTTGGGGGTAGGTGGGGGAAATTCCAGGTAGTGGAAAATGTAAACCAAAGAAAGTTATCAGTATGTGTTTTTCCCATTTTTTCTCTTTTCCCCCTATCAATTAGAGGTTTTTATGATTAAAAAAAATAAATAAATCATTCAAGCCTACACACTATACAGACAACATATTTTTAGTTGTATTCAGTAAATGCTGACCATTTACTGGCGTATGTTCTCCATTAGGTTTGTACGCTGTTCTTGATAAGAGACAATAAAATGGTATTTTCCCTGCTGAAGCTTTTTTAGTAGCTGACAAATATTTCCTGAGTCTGCACAGTAGTCAGCTGCTGTATTACATCTTACAGGAAACAAAATCCCTGCCTTCCTGTCGTGGAAATGTGATATATATGGGAGTTGTCCCCGGTAACAATCTTCATCAGTTAAACAGCCTGTGTAACTGAATCATATGGCAGTCTTGGCATCTGTCTGCAAACAAAATTTTATTCTTCCTTTTTATCAAGTACAAGCTGGTGACATCAAGATATTAAGGCCTTCCTAGCATTTTTTTTTTGTTTGCTTTATCTTGACATCGATACTCTCATTGTCATAAGGATATTAAACAGCTGCACACTGAATAATAAATGACAGCATGGGACCCAAGTATAACCTACTTTTCCTCTCTCCTTCTTCCTACCTTTCAGCATGGAGATTATATAAAAGTGATGTGTGTTTTTTTTTTGCATTTGAAATGTTTTCAATCATATTTAGGCAGTCTGTTTTCCAGTGCCAGTGAGTGACAAGAACTCAATACCTTTAGTCAGATATTCTAGGAAGCAGAAATCCTCCTTTTTTTTTTTTTTTTGTGGAGATTGTCTTGTGTTAGGACTATGAAGCCAGGAAAACCTTTCTAAATCTTGAATTTCTCAGCATACAAGAGCACCTTGTTGTTGCACACCCTGAATCTGAATAATATTGGAAGTTTGGTATATCTGCAGACATGGTAAATGGTATCTGGAAAAGTGAGAACTGCCACAGCTTAAAGGACCTTGACACTGAGATGTAATAATGTTATTTTTAATTACAGTGCAGCTTATGATGCCATCCTTGAAAGAAATGTTGCAATCAAGAAGCTAAGCCGACCATTTCAGAACCAAACCCATGCTAAAAGAGCCTACAGAGAGCTTGTTCTTATGAAGTGCGTTAATCACAAAAATGTAAGTGGAGTGTCCTGCTTTAAATGTTAAAGAATTACCTAGAAGGTTATTCTTTGTAAAGATGACTCAGAGGATGTCATTGTTTGTAGATTATACTGGTTTTCAGAACAGGGTTGTTTCTTCATGAAAAGTACAAAAGGATCTTACAGAAAAGTTGGTGCAGGCTGGTGTTAATACCTGCACAATTTTAAATTCTTCTTCAAACTCAAGAAAGGAGGCAGTGTTACATTGCTACTTTTTAAAGACAGCTGTTTCTGCTGCTAAACAAGTAGGAGGAAAAAGCCAGCAATATATTTTGTTTTTACTTTTTTGTGGTGCATGAACAAGTTAGGAATCCTAGTTGTGACAGCAGGAACTTTCTGATGTTTGTGAAGCTGTAGAATAGAGCGGATTACAAACATGGGGAGAGAATAAGCTGCAAAATTATCAAAGCTGGACTACAGAAGGATGGTATTGGCCATTTTCTTCCTTCAGAGGCAGTTGTGTGCCATCTTCCTCACCTTCCCTCTTAATCCCCTTCAGCAAGTTAAAATTCCCCCTGGCTTTTAGGCAAGGAGAAACTCATGGAGGACTTACTCTTTTAGCTACTTGAGAAAATTTTGTATTTGTTTTAAGATGTGTGGTTTGTAAGTGGATTCTCTGAAGGAAGTTCTACCCAGTAGCATGATTTATATGATCATTAGCTATTGTAAGCCTGCATGACTCTTGATGAATAGTATCTTGGCCTGTTACTGCATATCCCATCCATTCTTAGCAACTGGAAAAATGTCATAAAACAGCTCCAATGATCTGGTTTTGTCTCAGGATTAATTTGTTGCTTCACCTCTGCATATGGCAAAGTGATATCTCTTTGGTAGTATTTGTCAGTATTTCATTTTATTTTTCCTCCTACATAATAATAGTCTTAATGAGTTCTCTTCAAACTTAAAGTAGGGAGCATAAGAAGACTGACTAACTTGAGGTTTTAAGCTTTGGAGATCATCTTGTTAATGCACACAACATATCTTTAGATTATGTGATTTGTGGAGGAAAAACACTTCTGATAAAATCATTAGCATCTATTACAGTGTGTTAGTCCTGGTTGAGCCACTGAGCATCTGGAGCTTCAATGAATAAATACCAGAAGGATTGCATCAGGATGCTGGGTATCAGTTTTGAAATGTTGATTTGCAACTTTGCTGTTGCTGTGGTGTGATTATACTTCGTCTCCCTCTTCCTACAGATAATCGGCCTACTGAATGTGTTCACACCGCAAAAATCCCTGGAAGAATTTCAAGACGTGTAAGTCTGATTTGATCTAAAGCTGTGAATTAACTTTACAAATATTAACATCAGAAAATAAACATTGAAAGAATACAATAAAATGACAGCATTATTTGATTGTTCTTTTTTTTTCTTTATAAGCTACATAGTAATGGAGCTCATGGATGCAAATCTCTGCCAAGTGATTCAGATGGAGCTGGACCATGAACGAATGTCCTATCTTCTTTATCAAATGCTGTGTGGTATCAAACATCTTCACTCAGCTGGAATTATACATAGGGTAAGTGAACTTCCTGTGTTTCTTTTATACACCTCATTTTGCCTTGTGTATTTAAAGGAGCTAGAAAAAAAAATCAGAAATGGGTGCACAGAGGTCACCATAGTTTGCCATAGACACAGAGAGAAAGCTGAAAGGAAATTAAGCTTACTTTGTTTCACTGCAATTCTGGAATGAACCTTTTGAATGTTTTTCCTGGATTTGATAACAATCTGTACAAATAAAGATTTTATCAATGAGTTACATCACCTCAAATTTTGTATCATGTTCTGTCTATATTATTGCAGGAAAGAGTATCTGAAAGCAATTTTGCCTTTACTCTTTTGGTAACCAAACCTGAAATTCCATCTTTTGAAAGAACTGCCCAATTTATTTCAGCTCTTTTACTAGCAGAGTAACAAATGAGTATCTGAATTCTCTAAATGAACAGATGGTGATAAAGACTTGTGAGTGGAACTTACATACACCTGTGTGTCACAAAGCATTCGTTCAGGTTGCCTACAGGCAAAAATGACAACTACTTTTCTAATGATTTGAAATGGTCAGGACAAATGTCAAACGGTCAGGACATTCTGAATTTAAGGTTGCCTATTCAAGTTAAATGTCTCATATACATTTGTGTGTAGTGAAAAGATTGCTTGAGATTGTCTAGCTATAACTTTTCAAATATAGTTTATATTATTCTGGGAATCTGTAAGCTTGTATTTTTACAGTGTTATGTTCTTCATTGTAATGTTTTTATAGGGAGAATTTTTAAAAGCTTTCATCCCTGAAATGATGCAGAAGAAATAATTAAAGTTATTCATGCATGATACTTTCAGTCAGTACTATGTAGTCTCCCTTAAGGATGATGTACGCAGCAAAGTAAATCCTGAGCAGCAATTCTGAATGCTGCAACAGGCATTATTACTATGCAGTGGTGCTTGCACAGTTCAGTAGTCTATCTCATCCTTGAATGGCATGCAAGCTTGAACTGGCAGAATGACACTCCTTTTCAGTCTGGTGTTTTTCACTCGAGAACTGAGACTGTTTGAATAACAAATAAAATTTGAATGGCCGAACACTGTTTCCTTTTGCTCAGCTAGCTCCAGCACTCATCTACTGCCTCATTCTAGTAAACAGCTCAGGGTGGGAAGGTGAAGGCTTCCTTCATGCATACAATCTGCCCTGGGACAGCTGTGTTTGAAAGAGCTGGGGGGAAGAAAGGTAAGCAGAGGCATCACCCGTGTGTTGAACCCTGCACTTCCTGGTCTGCACGTGCATATAGCCATGCTAGGGTGGGAAGTGTAAGTGTCTCTTCCTAAGGATCGTAGTGCAGGCAGGAGGAAGTTTCTAACACTTAAATTGCTGTAAGCATTTTGTGCTCCTATAAAGTAGGAATCAAAACACTGAGCCTGTGGATACCAGGAATAAATGGAAATGTCTGTATATTTATGGAAAAGAAGTAGTTGTTAGGTAGAAATAAAGACAGTTTTGAGGATACAATTTTTGCTGCTGTAAATATGGGTGAAATTTTTGGAGTGCTTCATGTTGTGCAGTAGTACAAAGTTTAAAGATAATGTTCCAGTGAGATTGTCTATAGATACAATTGCTATGTAAACAGTATGCATGAATGCTTTTGAAGGACATGGGCAGAAACATTTCACTTTGCATGTCTTCATGGTAGCTTGTTCTCAGACTTCGTTAGAAGATTCAGTGTGTTCAAGCAAAAATGTTTGAACTATTTAACTGCTGTGCATGTCACACCTTTATACTTAGAGGTGCAATGCATCAAAATTCTTTCTGTGCAACAAGTTAAACAAAACCTCAGAAGGCAAGAAGGACATGCTTGAAAAGAGACTTCTTTCATATGGCACATGTGGCTGAAATAGTAACTCCTTATACCACTCTTCTGGGCTTTTTGTAGCACTGTCCTGAATGTCTAAAGGTAACTACCTTGTTGAAACAACTTTGTTTGTGGTTGGAACTAGATGATCTTTAAGGTCCCTTCCAACCCAAGCCGTTCTATGAGTCTGTGAAAGTTGTTATTCCTCAAACATAGTCCACACTACTGTGGCTGCCATTGAAGCATTCTGGTTAGTAATCTAGTGTGTTTCTGTAGTGTCCTCTAAAACTGGAAGCGTTTTTTGCTGTTGTTAGTTTCACACAGATTTTAACTTGGTTGTTCATCTTCTAACATAGCTGTGATAATCTCAGTATCTCAGCAACTGTTTCAAAGCCTGCCAAATGACTGAAACTCCGACGTTCTCCATGTGCCTGTAGCACTGGATACTATCTGCCATAGAAATAAGTGCAGTATTTTTTCATAGCAGACTAGAGGCATGGAACAAGGCAGACATCAAACACAAAGAATTTTGGACTGTTTCAACTAGAAGTTGCAGGGGACATATTTAGCTTTCACAGAAGTGGATAACGTTTTACCCTGATAAAGACTTGACTGTAGCTTTACGTTGGCTTTGATGAACACTATGGTGTTCAAAACATCCAGAGATGGAGTCTCCAGCAAGCTACAAGTACACATTCATTTATATTTTGCAGGCTGGGGAGGATGAATAATCAGAATTGCAGGGTCATGCCTCGCTGAGTTGCTGAAGGACACAGAGAGTCTCATTAGGCTTGCATCGAGGCTCTGAAACGTTGTATTGTGCCTAATTTTGAGCACTTAACAAAGGTGCCTAATTATGGAAGCCCTTCACACACATCTTTTTTAAGAAAGAGAAATAAACTCCAGAAATTATTTAACTCATATAAACCATGAATTACTTTCCAGAGATGCCCTTCTCTGCCTATCTGGCTAATGGGAGACTGCCATGAATAGCTCTGATTTTTAGGCACTGATATTTTACATTTTTAAGGTTAGGTGATATACCTTCTGGTATAGGTACTGGATATATTTTTACAGCTTAGCTATGTTAATCACTCTCACGGGAACTTTTGAGTCCTCATTTATTTTAAACATGAGGTATTGGTTTTGCATGAATTTGAAATGCATTGTAAGTCAACAGTAGCCTCCATCATTTTTGAAGGATGGCAATTCTGTATTCAAAATTAAAACATGCTCCCAGGCTTCATGAGAACAACACAGTGTTCAGAAATTAGGGATGGAAAGTACTCTCTCAGCTTTCACTTTTTGTTTTCTGGTGTTTTTCCTCTTGCAAAGGGAAAATCTCTTTAGTTAATCCTGCAACTTTAGGGAGAACAGGTATAGTTAATACTGTCAGCATGCACCTGGGATTCTGTAATGAATGTTTTCCAGATAATGGAATTGTGCAAAAGTAAAGCTGATAATAAACAGAATTTTAGCAAAATGTGAAATATGCATACTGAATAGCTGAAATGCTGTATAATACTTGAGCTTATTCATGGTATTTGAGAATCTTTTAAGCCAAAGTTGTTTGCAGAGTCTTTCTCTGTGTGATTTGGAAGCGTGTGTTAATATGTTAGTATGCAAGACTGTTTATTACCCATTAAAATTGTATTATTCCAATAACTTTTTTTGTCGTTTCCTCTCTGTCTTTAGTGCAGGTTTCTTAGCTTTCTGAGGGGCTTGCTGAAAGATGTACAAGCACAAAAGAAAACTACATACATCTTGCAGGTCACCTCTTTTAAGTCTTTACGAAATAATGAAAGATAGAGCTATTTATCAAGTGCCTGCCGCTCACATGTTAGGGTCCTCTGCTACATCTTCTTGTTTTGTCTCATTAATCTTGGTAGAGGTGGCGAGAAAGGATGTGAGCTTATCTGTTATGGCCTGTGTGTTATGAATGATTTTATGATGCAAAGTTTAAGGTGAAGTTATTCTGAACATATTCTGCTCATAATATTTGCTCTGTGACATTCAGATGTTTGTAAGATCCTCCTGAGATAAACATTGAGTATGCCTGTGTAGTGTCTGTATAGACATTGCAAAGTCCCTATTGCCGATGTAGTTTTAGAGTTCAGATGAAGAGCATAGAATTACCAAGCTTTCAGCTAAGAACCTCTGAAAATATATCATTTTTTTAATTACAATTTAATGATTAAGTATCTGGCCGTTTTTTACTGGTGCCTTTTTGGGTTTGGTCAACAAATTTGGTGTGATGTGAACCAAATCCTAAATGTGAAACTAGACCTCTGTGAGCATGGGCATTTCCTTCCTGTTTAGAGAAATACATGTGTCTGCATTGGTTCAAAAGAGGTAATGCAGCCTTGACTAGCAAAGTCTTTTGCTTTTAACATTTATGTTATAATTCTTAATAATTCTTATATCACGATGATTATTGCATCAAACGATTTCAGCAATTGTCATGTTACTTTTGTAGCAACTGCACTGTAGTAGTAACTGTTGGTCCAGTGAAGTTTCTAGACCTTTCCTCAGAGCTAACATTTCATACTAACCTCGATTTATTTCAGACATTACTAGCATATCTTGTAACACTAGTTGTATTTACCTTCTTTAATTGCTATATAGCTCTACAAGCACAGTAAAGGAATTCATTCTACAGTCTGCTGAATGCATATTAATTAATGCAAGGGGAAAAGAAACTGCAGTTTTACAAATGATTAAGTAATATAATATATGTGGGGTTTAATGTTAGCAGTATTATCTTTTAAAAATGTGAACCACAAAATACTTTGTGCTTGTCTTAGCAGTCATATATGATGTTTCTTTTTGAAGGACTTAAAGCCCAGTAATATAGTAGTAAAGTCAGACTGCACTTTGAAGATTCTTGACTTTGGACTGGCCAGAACTGCAGGAACTAGTTTTATGATGACGCCTTATGTAGTGACTCGTTACTACAGAGCACCAGAGGTCATCCTAGGGATGGGATACAAAGAAAACGGTCAGCAAATATAGTCTTTCTTTGGCATAGCTTTATTTTTTGTTCGGCACACCACATTTTACATGTTAAATGTTTTTTTCAAGCTGTAGAAAATTTATAAATTAGGCATGTGACCAAAATGCAGATACACCAATTTATTTATCTAATCCCATTAGAAATGTTTGCATTTAATAGGAAAAGAAATTGAGGGCCTTGTTTGTTTAAAAATTTAAATGACCTGTTTGGTAGATTGAATTTCATGACAGAAGAACTGAAAATATATTACCTTAATATGTGGTATGTACCTCGGTGTACATTGACCTGATTTTATTCCTGTTGAGGATATAAATTGTAGTTCATCAGTAAACATGTGTCCCAAATTGAATGTTTAAAAAATATGTTCAGTATAGCCTTTCAGGATGTAGGAAACAAAGAAGCTCAAGTCCACCTACAGTGGCATTATTTTTATTGAAACCAGCCCACTTTGAAATTGTCACACAAAGCTCTTAATTAATATTGCTGAAGAAAAAAACAGTAACATACTTCAAATAAAAATGCAGAGTACTGTCATGAAGCAGCATAGATTCTTTGAGGTACATGATGAACTCAAAGGAAATTCGTTTGCTTTGTCCTGCTTGGGTACATTTCCCTCCTCTTTATGCTCAGTCTTTGATCCTGGATCTCTCAGCATCCTCTGTAAGAAAGTAAGGAATGTGTGTAGCATTTGGGGGAAATCACTCAATCAGCTATATTGTATCTTATAAATGAAACACCTAGTATTTATTCTTTAGGAAACCAAAGTAACACATCCTTCCTGAAGTTCTGCTGCCATTTCATTGATCTGCTGTCGCTGTTGTCAGTTCACCTAACTTGATGTATCTGCTTCAGGCAGGCATTGTGCACAAGGATCACCATTTGCTGAAAATGTTTTAAACCCATTATCGATTAGTTCTCCAGTAAGCCCTAGGAGATGCTGTGATGCTTGAGGCTTTGCTAGCTGTCTCCTGGTGATACAAGGTGTATGGCTCCTCAGGTTACTGACACAACTAGGGCATGCAGTGTTTTTGCAAGGTTCTTAATATAGTCTGCAAACTTTCCTGGCAACTGTATAGCATTAGGGCAAATGACTTCAGGTCATACAGAAACTACAGCTGCAAGGTGCATAGAGACTGATTTCTTTTTGTTTTTCATATAAAAGCCAGGAAGAATAACTCCTATCGGTGCTGACAATAGAAGAAGCCAGCTCAAAGGAACAGATCTTTTTTGCAAGGCTGTGATTTATATTTCTGTTTGGATTGTTAGTCTGTCAGATAGGAATACAGTCTTTCAAATGGCCTCCACAGTTGGGTATTTTTTCTGTAACTTAGAAGTCAGGTTGAGTGGAGCAAACATAAAGTTACTTTTTTTTAACTGCCAAAGTTTTATAGAGAGCACAAATTTAAGTTTCTTTCCTTTTTTTCCCAGAAGGCTTTACATTGGCCAACTGAGAGACAAGGGATAAAAGAACCTAAAGCTGTAGTCTGAGTCACGCAGCTGCCTTACAGAAGGAATTCATGCAATGGAAGTTTCAAATTTTCTGACTTAGCTTACCCTGTTTACATTTTTCTCTTAAAATTTGAGTTGCAAAAGTGTGAAGCATTCTTTCCATTAAAATGCTTCTCAGGTATTATTGGAGTTAAATAGATTGTGTTCTAGAGCACTCTATTTCTCTAGCGACAATCCTGTTCCTTAAGCAAGAGTGAATTGTGTTTTGCAGCAGAATGTGAAATCACATTTACTTTCATATGAAAAACTACATAGCACAGCATCTTCCCAGAAGCTGAATATGTAGTCGTTGAGTTGAGAATGACACTTGTAGAGAATGTAAATCTGTTGGCTAACTGAGTCAGAAGACAATCTGTATTTCCATATGTACTGTTGTCATTAAGAGGTTATTTACATAAACTGTTGCTCTTCTCAGTCACTGGCTGATGAGTTTCTTACTGTGCAGCTCTGGTGACAGAGCAGCTAGGCTGCAGAGGGCAGTGAGGCAGGTATAAAGGATGGACGTGTCTGCAGTAGGAACCATGGACTGTCCAGGATCCCCACCTGTTAACATTGATGCCCATTGTAGCCCTCTAAATCCATAGTTAAATTAAAGGTTACCTTAACTTAGTTAAATATTGAAAATTGACAGCTAATAAAGGTTAAAGAGAGAGTAGCACACAGTTTAATTGAACAGGGTCATCTGGCAGCTTTATGCTGTTTCAGTGCCCTGCTGAACTTCCCTTGCAGACAAGATGTGGGAGGATTGCCATACATGTATTGATGACTGAGATACTTACGATAGGGTAGTACTCTGTGGTACTATGGTATGTACATATGAAATCTGTAATTTTTTTAGAACTAGTGAAGATCCCTAACAAACCTATGACAGAGTTAACTTTTCCATATGCCTTATACTGAAGTAGACAAAGCTTATATGGGTATTTTGCATTAAGAAAGCAGGTCTTGAAAACTGAAGGAATTCGGAATTGAAGGACACTAAAACTATTCTTGCACTTACACCTTAGCATATTTAGTCTTGGGTACTTGTATGTTATTGTCAGGAAGCAAGCATTGAAAAGCAGGGGAACACCCAAACTCTCTGAAACAATTACTTTAAAGTTTCCTAGTATGTACACTGAGTTTGAATTTCATTTTCACTTAGCTTTTTTCCCACTTAGGGTTATAGAAGATAGTAAATTCACTCCAAGCAGGGTTTTAAAGAATTAAGTACATTATGTATGACAACTAGTAATTTTTAAATATTTTTAAAGGATTTTTTTAAATCTTTAAGATTTGACTCAGTCTTCTATAATAGTATCCTGAGGAGCAGTCATCTATGTATAAGCTGGTCTAGCTTCTGGAAAAGTTAGTCAGATTCCTATAAATAAATGGGTTATTTTTTGATTAATGAAAGCAGCAAACCAAAAGACTCCCAAACACCACAAGTTTGTTTTGTACGGTGAAGAGAGGAATTGTACCTAAAGTTTTTCTTAGCCACTAAAGTCTTCTGATGCATGAAGTCATTGACTTATCTTATTTCTCTTCCCAGATTTCTCCATGCAGTTATAGGGGTTGTTTTTATCACATTGGTCACAAACTATTTATAACGGATTTGGATAAAGTTCAGTTTGTGAATGTGCAGCAGAATGTGTACTTCTTGTAAATATTCTAAAAGAGCTTTAAAGAGAAAACACCATTAATCATAAATTATTTTTAAATGAACCAGGCCCTTAATTTTGACCTATTAATATGTACAATTGTGATCTCTTTATCGTATGGTTTAGATACTATTTTAGAGGAACTTATTAAATAAGAGGGAAGAAATATTTTCAATTAGAAAGTGTTGTTTGCTTGAAATTGCTTAGCTCCCTCACAACTTTTGTGGTTTTTAGTATACAATTATTCTCATTTAAATCCCCTTTTTTCTGCTAAATTGAAATTTCAGTCTCATGTTGGACATAAAAGTATTTAAAACATTTCAAATTCATCATTATGACTTCAAGAAAATATTTGCATACAGAGGTAACAGTATCTCTGAAAGCAATGTAAAAAAATTGGCATACCTGTAAAAAAAAAATAAGCTATGAGTATGTCTTCTGAATTATTTAAGATAATGAAGAAAACGTGTATTTCGTACCAAAAATATATTGCTATTGAGTTTTTCTTTTCTATAAGATGTTATTTGAGCATAAGTGGATAAATATTTTTAAACGAAATAATTTATCTGAAAATCTCTTAGGCATGTACTAATATTGTCATTAACTGATCCTCTAAAATTCTAAGTGACCTTTTACTGATTGTATTTGCTTTTTATTTAAATGGAGAGAGATATGCATGGTAATCTGACTTATAGGAAATGCTTGATGGCAAATGTTATTTGATATGTTAAATAATTAATTCTGCTCCTAAAAGTGTAAATTCTTTAGATATACCACATTTATAAAGGTCAATTTAGCTTGCTGCTCTTAAAACGATTCCTATAACTACAACGAAAATAATTTCAATAAATAAACTTATCTTTGGTGCATCATTATAATCTATTGGAAGATCTTTGCCAGTCTCAGAACTTGAAGGCAAGCGTTACTCTGTTTGATTCATGTATATCTCTCTCTCTCTGCTCTAGCTCTTGCTTTAGCACTGTATAAACCAAAGGATGGTTTTCTGCCTTGTATTTGAGACAGTTAAAAGCTAATCCTTATATGCTGTGTTTTCAAAAGTGGTCTCATTGATTAATATAAAGACTTGCTCTTCTTCCTGTGCTGTCTCTGCTGTTTATAGAATGCAGTCATGTTATGCTTCTTTTCATTTTAAATGACCGTTTGCTTTGCTTTCCCTTCTTTTTGTGCTACAAACATAGTGGATTTATGGTCTGTGGGGTGCATTATGGGCGAAATGGTTTGCCACAAAATCCTCTTTCCAGGAAGGGACTGTATCCTTGTGCTGCTGCAGCAGGTTGAATTAGTTAGGAAGTGATTAACCTTTTTATTGATGTTGTGTCATGAAAATGCGTATTGTGCAATATTTTTTTTTATTAAATGGATATGAATTTTTCTTGTGATACTCTTAAAAAAAATTGTTAAGAACGTCATTTATACTCAGGCTGCACCTAGCAGTAGGACATAGTCTCTGCTGGTCCTCTAGTTAGCATACATTCATCCACCTTCACTCACCTTCATTACACATGCTTTTTATAGTCACTTCATTTGTGTGTGTGTGCGTCTAGATATTTTTATTTACTTTATTTTGGTAACTATCTTTTATGTTAATATCATTGCATTTTGTTTTCAGTTGACATTTGGTCAGTTGGGTGCATCATGGGAGAAATGATCAAAGGTGGTGTTTTATTTCCTGGTACAGATCGTATCCTTACCTTTGGCCTAGGATGTAGTAATAAAAGGTCAAAAGAGACTGCAACGATTTAGTTCCAGGTTAAGGTGGTTCCAATTTTTAAAATACTGTTTTTAAACTGCCTTGTCAAAATGCAATTTGCTAGTTCCTAATTTTAGTTCCAGGATGCTGCAAAAATGTCTACAGTTATACCACTTAAAGCAAAACAACACAGATGGCTTTAACAAGTATGACTGTCTTTAGAAATTAATACTAAGAAAATACAGCAAAATGAACAAAATACCACTTGGGCTGAACAAGCTTATTTTTCCTTTTTCCTTTCTTTCTGTTTGTTCATTTGCTTTTTCAGTTTAATATAGTGTCTATCCATTGTTTTTGGACATTGTCACATTTAAGACAGGTTTGTTTGTTTGTGTAGGTGGTGTTTTGTTTAGGTGGTTGACATGCGTTGCTTTTTGCTTTGGACTTCATATTTATATAATAACTTACTAATTTTGTTTGGTACCCAAGCACATTAGCAGTTGTTATTTTATTTTTTATTGTTTTATAGGAGATGTTTACAAAAAGTTCCTAACTAGCTTAAATGGTTGCACTCTGTAGATTTTTATTTTTGTTTGCAGAATTCATCCTGCAAACAGCTTTCAGAAATACCTGGTGCTTCTGTCTTTCTATTCCATGATTTGCTTGGTGGTGTCTGTGTGGGTTGTCATGTGAACAGTGCTTCAGGCAAAAGATCTGCTACAAGCAAATAGAGCTGAAGCCTCTGGATCCTTGCTAAAATCAGCAGTTATCTAATTGGAGTTTGGCATTTTATTTGTTTCACTAGTAGTTTCCTTCCGTTTTGTTAGATGCTGTCAGAAATTTTTAATGCTTTTGCTATAGGTTAATTGTTTAAAAATTGTTACATTCCTGTTTGAGGGTGAGGATTGGGTGAAGGTTTTGGGGCACAGCAAGGAGATCCGGGGACTTTCACACAGCTCTGGCATTGCATTTGCTGCACCATGCTAATGTTCTCAATCTGATTTTCTTGCATGGCTTTGCAGTTTAGGCTCAGTGCCATACAACGCAATACTATTTTTTTTTCAAGGCCTGTGCTAAAGCATTGTATAGCTATGAAACCTTACTGTAAAATTTTAAAAACAGAAGAAAGGACCTGCTAGATACAAGTGAAGGTTTAGGGAGTGCAGTATCAAGTCTTCAACAGTAGCTGAACATAATATATTGGGAAGACTGTATGACTGAGATAAGCATATACAAAATTTTACTCTCTCCCAGTATCTAGTGACCTGCAACTAGAAATTCCTGAGCCAAGCTTCGCTTTATTTTATTTATTTTTTTTAGTGGCATATATTAAATTTTACTGCCGTGAACTGGTCAATCTCTCCTTAACTGGTGTAAGCTTTTCAATTAAGATGTTCCTTACATGCCCTTGAAAGTCTTCTGCTTCAACATTGAAGACTGACAAAATTGTTAACCTGTGTGATCCAGGATTTCATCCTTTATGAGCCCACTGGTGCTGTGCATTGTGTGTCATTAGGGAGAGATCGCTAATTTGGTAGAGTCCAGAACTCAGATGAGTTATCAAGGCAAGAAGGGAGGACAAAGCACCCATGCATGGCGATTTTCTTCAATGAATTAATGGTGCTTAATAGCTCGGTTGCTGTAAATAAATGTTTAGAGCAGGAAGTGAGTTTTTCTCAGAATGTCCTTAAAAAATAACCTAAACACTTTTATTTGAACTTAATGAATTTTGTGAGTCTTTTTATTTGCTTTGTTTCACAGGAGTATATCCTTTGCCATTTAATTCTTATGATTTCGAGTAAAATGCATGTTGCCTTTACTACTCAATCATTCTTGCTTTGCTTCACTGTTTTCTCTGAGAAGATTATCCTGATTAATGCTGAATTTGATAGTTTATTAAAAAAATCTGTTTTTATCTCTGTTGGATAATTCTTGTGGTTTTAACGTAACTTTTTAGCTGAAAATTAGACATTGTTTTTCTTAGCTGTGAAACCTTAGATATTGATCAGTGGAATAAAGTTATAGAGCAGCTAGGAACACCATGTCCTGAATTTATGAAGAAACTACAGCCCACAGTCCGAACTTACGTTGAGAACAGACCCAAATATGCTGGATATAGCTTTGAGAAACTCTTCCCAGATGTTCTTTTCCCAGCTGATTCTGAACACAACAAACTTAAAGGTAAGGTCTGTCTTCTGTGCATTGTATATTTTTAAAGTTTATAAACTTCATTGCGTTGAATAGAAATGTATCTTAGTTTTGTTCACTGTAGAATCATGCTGCTAAGGTTTTAAATGTTACAATATTAATATCATGGAAGCAGATGAAAGTTCTGAGATATGGTTACCTGCACTTTCTTATCCTCCCTGGAACATCTCCTATCCTGGTAAAACCTGTATAAAGAAAAGGAAGCATATTTCTCTCAATGACTGATGTGATTTAGAGAAAAATGAGGGGAGGAATAGAAGTTGTGTAGCCAGAGCAGATCTTCTTTCTTCATGGATGAAAATAAAGTTTTTATATTCATAATATGCATATATCCTTTAGTTATTCAAATGGTTCTTTCCTAAACCCCAAATTCTGTGAGGCTTGTATAGATCCTAAATTAGAGTTTGTTTACCAGTCTTCTTTCCTTATCAGCTTTGAAATACTGTGTTATGTGCATATGGCACCAGTGTAAATAGAAAATTTCACTTTTGCAGCAAGTCAAGCAAGGGATTTGTTGTCAAAAATGCTGGTTATAGATGCCTCTAAAAGAATTTCTGTGGATGAAGCCCTCCAGCACCCGTACATCAATGTTTGGTATGATCCATCAGAAGCAGAAGCTGTAAGTTCTTGTTTTAGAAAGATTGCTTCTCTGACTAAGATAGTCCTGTATTAAAGCAAATTTGTTGTGATGCTCGATGTAGCTGCTTGAAAGAAGATTATTGCATTATCTACACATTTCACTAGAAGCTTAACTGAGCTGTAATCATTTTTATTGTCGTTGATCTACTTGTTTATTAGAATAAGTATTAGGAAAGGGCACAAACTTGCAGGTAACTAAAGTACTTCTATGTGTGCATCTGTATTTCTTTGTAATTGCATATAAACTCCTATAAACTCCTAGACAGGTAGCAATGCACCTGAAGTCTCTGCTACAGAGTTCTAATTTTTTAAGTTTCAGTTGTTTCAGTCAATAGTTTGTTTCAATCAATAGTTTGATTGCCTGTGATAGGATTCTGAAATATTTACTCCTGAGCAAGAGAAATATTTTCATTAGTTGTAGCAATTGATAGTACTCTTAAAATGGAAAATATTTCAGCAAAAACCTTCTTCTGTACAAGACCTCAAGCTTTCAATTATTGACACTAAAGAACAACGGAATTAAATGAAGATCTTAGTTAAAAAATAAATTATTTCAACTTGTGGGGAAAAAAAAAAAAAAAAACAACATTATTTTTAAGAGAAAGTTAGTAGAACTTAGTAGAACAGTAGTTAAGAGAAAGTTAGTAGGATGCTTGATGTAGATGGTGGAATTAGAATTCTGCTTAATTAACACTAAATAGGTAAAAAGGGCTGCTTGAGCTGGAGACCACTGTCCTTATGAGCTATTTCACCAGACTGTTCAGTTTCTGCTTTAATTATTTCAGTAATGGTAGCAAATCTGCTAATCAGAACAAGTTTAAAACGTGAAGCAGCATCTAAAAAATAAGCCAAGTATGAGAGATTATTTGTCCATGTAAATATAGTATTTTAAAATCAGGTTCCTATTCATAGTATTTTAATTCCATTTTTCATTTATTCTAGTTTTGTTTCCCTTTTGATTACTTTATCATGAGTTAGTTTTGTTTTCCAGCCTCCACCAAAGATACCAGATAAGCAGTTAGATGAGAGGGAACACACGATAGAAGAATGGAAAGGTAAGAACAACACTTTTGCTTATCCTGAAACTTTTTTGAAGTAGATTAGTCTCCAAGGTTTACTGTTATTAAGATTCTCCTGAGTAACCTAATAGTACATACTTCAGTTGCTTGGAATGGCAAAGGAACAGATCAATGTTTCACAAGCTCTTGATTTTAAGGACGCTATAATTTTTCTGTAAAGGTGCCGAAACTTGGTAGTGAGCTTAAGTTCATTCAACTGTAGGTCTGCTGATTTTGGTCACCTTTTGCAAATCATAAGGCAGCGGTTTTAGGGAGAGGAACTCTTCTGAACAGAACTGGTACAGATGAAAAAAAATTCAGGAGTTGGAGCAGTGTAAATCTGAAATAGAAGCATCACTGTTAAGTGAAGAGCGTATTAGCATTTTTTGTACTGAACATAATTAAAGCAGAGGAGTGTTAGTAAAGGGCAAGATAGAGAGGTTAAAGTGATGTGACAAACACTGATGGTTATCTCTCCTGTGAGGTCCAGAGATAGTGGCTAGGGCTGAGGTGTGGAACAGATCATAGTATGACATAAGACTTACCTCCAAGAGTATGATTTTTAGTGTTCAGTAGTGGTTTTGTATCTATATTTTCCTTTATACTTATAAAGTACAAGGGAAACATCTTTGTTACCTGTAAAGCTTGTGTTTCATTTTGAAATTGCTTCTACAAGGTGTGGCGTTACTGCAGAGGTCCTAGTGCTAAGAGAAAATGCCATCTGCCACTGCATCCATTAGCGTTTGATGTATTGTAATCCACAACCTTGTTGTAACCTTCTGTACCCCCTGCACTTTAGAAATTAAGAGAGTTGCTGAGCTTTAAAGACCTGTGGAGATTGGTTTTAAGATAAATGAAACCTCCACTTCTAGTGGAGAAATCTTTTACATCCGTACTATTAATATCATATATTTTCCTTTGCTGCTATTGACAAGTCAGACAATACTAATTGTATGACATTGTAGTTTTCGGAAATCATTTATTTTTTTAGAATTATTTATGTAAGTAAATGGGTCAGTTACTGTAAGAGTGCAATGTTTAACTGCCACCTCTAAAATGTATTACTCTTTTATTGTCACCAACTGTACTAGCTAGGCTAAATACTGAAAAACAAACAAACAAAAAAAACAACACGATTTATTTAGAAATGTCTGCAGGTAATAAAAATGCCTTCATCTGGATCACTGCAGTCTTTAATCATATGATTTAGCATATCAGAGGATTTATTGTGGTCCTGAATTGGTACTGGTTATTCCTAAGTGAAAGGCAGAACAAACACTTGAATTGCTAATTGCGTTTTTCACTGAGATTAGGGCAGGTATGTGGCTTTCCCGCTGTGGGCCTACATGCTAGTTCTTGAGAGTCTGTGCCCGATGTGCATTTCAGTGCCTTAGACTATAAATGTTCTCACTTAGGATAAACAAGTTGCTTTTATTTAGGATGTTTGCTTCCTCTGTCTCAGGTACCTCATTTAGTTCTCTGTGGTTTAAGTGTTTTAAATAGGACCAGTGGTAACGTTGAGCTTGGATGGATCCAGAGACTGCGAAGGCTACAAATACTGAATTTAAGCAAGAATTTAGTGCAATTACTGATCTAATAATTTGTACTGAAAAAGTCTAGGAAGGAATATCAGATTGGTATAGCCTTTTTATCCCCAGAGGGGGAAAACCAGACCAAACCAAAAAGAAAACTGGAAAAATGTTTAATGGGTCATTTTTTACAGTTTCATTCTGTTGGCTGATGATGGACACCAGGCTGTAAAATCTAGTACTACCATACTTGCAACTCACTTCCTATTAGAAAATGGGTTTTAATTGTAAAGGCAGAGATAGAATTGTGGAAACTCTCTCCCTGTGCTCCTTCCCAGCAAACTTTATTCCCCTTTTGAAACAGGAGATAAGTAGTTATACTGCTAAAATAAAAGATAAGTATTTCAGGCAGTATAGAGTTTACTTTTGAGACTTCCACAGCCCTTGAAACTGTAATTCCTAAATGCTTTTTTCTTCCAAACTCTTTGTACGTGATATTAGTTTGCCAGTTACAGTAGCCTGACAAGTTGGTTCTGATGAACTGCATTTAGTATGTTTAGTTCTGTTATTCTGTCGCTACTTCTATAGATTCATAGCTGAAGTCTCAGCAATAAGCTGCCTTTAGGTGAGAAACCTTCTGGCCAGTATATAGATAGGGCTGTATGATTCTTGTTACAAGCACTCTAGTAGTACATGTAACCTTTTTAAGGATGAGGAACTTCTGTAACTGTAAAATAAAGTTGCTTCTTTCATTTCTAGTGTCTACTTCTATGCAATTTTGTATTCCATTTCATGGTGACCTTTAGGTGTTGTTAATGAGGAGATTTAGTGGCAAATGTGTGTTGGGAGGATGGCAGTGCTGTGTGGTTTTGTTCATTGTGGGTTTTGCTACTATCTCTTCCAAGGGCTTTTGGCCTGGTCTCTTCTAAGGGAACTCCTACTTGCTGAGACTATCTTAGTCACTGTTCTTTCAGAGTTTCAGAGTGTCTGCATCATAGAAAAACTAATAGATGTAGTGTGTGAAATGGCTTTTTGAGATGAGAAAGAATCGGTGACAAAGTAAAGAAACTTGTTCTCCAGAACAGCTTTTTTACAAAACATTGTGTAACAGCTTTGTACATAGCTCCAAGATTCTGAAGTGCCACTTAGCACGACTTGTCTATTAGGTGAAGATTTTATAGTGCAGGTGAGTAGAAGTGAGAAGCACTGCAGTGCTGAGAGAAGCTGTATGAAGCCATTCTAATCCTATTTGGGAACGATTTGGTTCTCCGTAAGTGTAATTGTCCTTGAATGAATAAAACTGTGTGCGGCTAAAGTACATCCACAGAGCTACAGTTTTCTGGCAGTGTAGGCTGGAATACTGCCAGGTAACTGCAATGAGTTTGAATGTGATGGCAGCACATGCAGTTCCTGGTGGCCTACCTCTTCTCTTGAAGATTGCTGATCTGGTTGTTCTGTACCAAGGAAGTCATTGATAAAAACTGAGTGGTCACTAAGACTCAGTTTAACCCCAGGTCCCCAGGCTGTCTGGATAAAAGTCTTGGGGCAATGTCAGTGTGTGCTTGAGAGTGCGGCTCCAACAGAACGGAACTGTACTTTATTATACCATTTGCCAATTTTTCCGTAGCCTACAACATGTTGTTCAAAACTTATTCTAAACAGTAATGAACCTAAGAAATTTTAATGGTAGATGAGGTTAATTGAGTCTTGTATTTATAAATTCATTTTTCTACTTTCTTTTCCCTGCATTTTCAGAATTGATATACAAGGAAGTCATGGACCTGGAGGAAAGAACCAAGAATGGGGTTATACGTGGACAACCAGCCCCTTTAGGTTGGTTACAATAAAAGCACAGTACAAAGCTCTGTTGAGCTAGGTTAGGAGGGTATAAAGCTGTTCAAGACATCTGAGAGTAACCTGACTCAAAAATATGTCTCTTCAGTGGCTGATAACCTTTAGAATTCTGTTTTAGCTCTGGGTTTATGCAGTGTTATCTCTGTGATTTTTAACCTTCAGACAATAGCATTTATTGGAATTTGACAGCTGTCCTGTCATGTGAGTTCTGTGGTTCCTGACATACTATTCATTAAACCCCAAATTAGAGAATTGTGGATTTTATTTGCTTTGACAGTGGCTTGAGATACATCTCTTCAAACTTGCTGAAATGGGGAAAAGTAATGACTCTTAGGAAGAGACAGACTAATGCAAGTGCTGAACCATGCAACTGTATCTGCAACTGATTTGCTGTTTTGTTTCTCATAGCACAGGTGCAGCAGTGATCAATGGCTCTCAACATCCATCTTCATCGTCATCTGTCAACGATGTGTCTTCAATGTCAACAGATCCAACATTGGCCTCTGATACAGACAGCAGTCTAGAAGCTTCAGCTGGACCTCTGGGTTGCTGTAGATGACTACTTGGTCTTTTGGGGGGAGGGAGGGGGGTCCTTTTAGTCATGGATAGGGCACCTTTAAAATTTGGTGGTATTTTTGAGTGTTTTTTCAAAAATAATCGTAGAATTCATCATAAAGTGCTGTAATTTTAAACTGTAAGTTGTGTTAAAAGCAGCCACTTTTTTTTTTTTTTTTTTGCTGTAATTAACTGTAAAATATTAAACCTGATAATTTTTATTGTGGTTTTAAAATCTGCATATTTGCTTTACTATTATGCTGCTGATCTTTTTTTACTGAATTTGTAAGATTTGTTTTATCAAAGCACATATTAATGTTGTGGTCATTACCATATCATGAATTATTTAAGATTTTATAGGTTTTCAATTTTTTAATTAGAATTTATTCCAGATGTTTTGTTCATGATATCCTTCAAAGTTTTATGCTTGGTCATATGTCCATGTGAAGGTGAGGAGAGAATTCAGTGCAGCCAGCTGTAGTTTTCTTGGGGCATACTACTGTGGTGCTGGCAGTGAACAAAATCCTCTTTTATTTTGGCCGCTTGCCTATAATACTTCAGTAAAAGCAGCAGTTATTGAATTTTGTTAGAGAAACAAACCTCTGCAAAGAAATTTCATCTGAACGGTTTTCTGAACTTAAGAAAACAAAACCTATCTTCAAGGCTGCAGAAATATCTAGCCTAACAAAGGGATGTGATGTTTTCTGCAGAATTGTGGCATGCAAAACCTGTGATCGCCATAAAACAAGAGGATACTTCATGAATAACACATTGCAATGCAAATAAACTGTTTACTTCTAGCTTGTAGCCTGTTTTTGTACACACAAAACAAAGTGAATCCAGGATGTCTAGACTGCCAACAGGGAAAGCAATTATACTTTCATGTAGGATATAATTCTTGGGAGTTTAGTTTCTTAGTATTTTTGTCTGCTAAGGTGAGTGCTTTTTGGGGAGAGGAGGAAATGATGTGAATGCAATAGGGACAAAACTTCAGCTATTCTTTCTCCACCAAAAGTAACTGATAGCTAAAACCGTAAGTGGTAGAAGAACCTCAGGATTTCTGTAGTTAATGCATTAAGTGAGCAATATATGCCATCCAAAGGAGGGAGAAGTAGTGCTGTATAAATAAATATTTATCTCTTTCATTTCACCATGAGACCAGTGTAGCAGAAATCTTAATAATGGTTCATTTTAAGTCATAAATATTCAGTAGTTTTCAGCACTGAAGCTCCAGATTTCAATACACTTTTTAAACAAAAGATATATTGAAATATGTAGAACAGTTACTAAATAGTCATGTAAAATGGTGCTGCTCCTCACAGAAGTATTTTAACTGTTTACATTTTATATTTACAGAATGATTTATGTATAACTGACTTAAGTTTATGTATGAGTTAAACAATCATTCAGAATTTATTCTTTTGGAAAATGCAGATTTTTAGTGAAGCTAGGCTGTATAGTTGATTGCCTTGTGTAGATGCATATTTTGTAGTGACTTAGAATGTGAAGAGGAATTCAAATTAGTCATGCTAACAAAAATGAGCATAAGAAATACAGAAGTCTTGCCAGGCACAGAGTAAAGTAAATAATATGACTGGCTATAAAGTTCATCCAGGAATTACTGATACTCTTCAGTGTGGTTCCTTCCACTTTGTTGGGTTAAATAAGTATCTTTTTGAAGTTAGAATCAAAAGAGGAAAATTTGTCTTTGCAGAACGTTTCAGAAAAATGTAAGTGATAGTAATGCTTTCAATATCTAACATGTCTTTTTAAAAAAAATACAGGGTACAAGGACTGGTAATGTCTCAAAGATGACTAAATTGATAAACTGCACAGTTGTTTCCCTGGCCTGGCTAGACTGCTGGTAAGTGCTATGTGTGTAATTTTGCTTTCCTCATTTGTACCGAATATTTCAATATTGCCTTTCTAAACACATTTGTTAAGGCAATTATTTTTACAGGATCCTGCCAAATTGTATAGTACCTCAAAATAGGCAGGACATATTTGGATTCATCTCACACTGGAACATAGAAAATCTGCTCAATTTGAACAGAGACCAACAGAACAGTCTATTTTGTAATTTTTTATCAAAGTTTAAGCTGAGAATTAAGACAAAATTTTTGGTCATGCAACAGTACTACATTGTTATATACGGTTAACCCAGCATAATGAAATTAAGGTTGACAAAGTGAACTTCTGATACCTGTAAATGCTGTGTAAAGAACAGAATTTGGTAAATGTAATTGCTATTTCAATTGATTTTGGACCACTCTGGATTGCAGTGGTGACTGAAATATTTTAAAGCTTAAAAAAAAAAAAAAATGCTATCACTTTCCAGTATCCTAAAGAGAATTGCTTTTAAATGAATATTGAGTGAAAGCTACTTTGTTCTTTTTTTACTTGCAACATAAACAGGCTGAGTCTAATGTTTTACTACAGCATGTTATTGATAGTAACTTCATTTTGCTCATAATCTGTAAGGAGAATTGAGCTGTTTTTTCTTTTAAGATAGGGTTGATGAATGGCTGGTACTACGCACTGCAACCCATGCAGTTTGAAGTGAGCTATGTTTAAAGTGATTATTTCACTAAAATCAGAGCTTTGGATGCTAGAACCTGTAGTTCACTTCTGGCCTCATAGCAATGTTACTTTGTTTTTTTCTTAGTTGATTTCATTTTAGGCAAATTAAAGTGATGGTAAATTTAAAAGACAAGAAAATAAGATTCGCAGTAACCAAATTATCACAATAGTAGACTAGTCTTAACATCACTTTTTATTTGTTGAAATGTAAAATGTTTTCAGAGATGATTGTACATTGCCACACATAGCAAACAAATGGGTAGCTAGAGATCAGCTCTTTTTGTCTATTGTTCTGTTGTTAGCTAGCATAGTATACTATCTAATACACTGTACAATTTTAGTCATAAAGTATTATTAAGCTTTATTTTAGTATGTGATTCCAAAATCTTCTCATGGCACCAGGCTTCACTAAAGTGCATATAACTTTCCACTTCTAGGGCATTCCAATCTACTGGAGTTTGGTAGGGATTGAATGGCAGTGAGCTGTGTCTGATTTCCTGTCAGGTGAGGTGAACAGTTGGACAGTAATAATAAGATTAATTCCCACCTTCTGCAATCAGAGTTGTGTCAGGCACCAAGGATAAAATGGCTCCTTTCCCTCTGTAGAAGTAGGTTGCTCAAGGATTTTAAATAGAGAATGAGAGCAGAAGAGTTTCATACTGTTACTGTGTGCTGTACCTCCACTGTGTGACATCTTTTGTTGAGACAAGACAATGGGGTCAGAACGGAGATTTTTGTGTGTTAGTGTGTGGGGAGAAGTTGGACTGCCAAAGCAATACCAACCAGTTGAACAACTGTAGACTAGCCAGACAATGTCCACTGGGTATCAGGAAAAGGTTCTTCACAGGGAGGGTGGTCCAGCACTGGAACAGGCTGCTGAGGGCGGCGGTCACAGTACCGAGCCTGACAGAGTTCAAAAAGTGTTTGGACAACACTCTCGGACATGTGGTAAGATTTTGGGGTGGTCCTTTGCAGGGCTGGGAGTTGAGCTCGATGATCCTTGTGGGTCCTTCCCAACTTGGGCTATGCTGTGATTCTATGACTGACCAGGTCACCTCTGTTTCACTCATTCTGCTAACCTGAATAGACATGGCACTTCTCCCTATGGAGATATGATACTGCTTGGGTTTTTGGTTTAGAAGAACCTTTCTAAACTATATGTATACTAGTGTTGTTCTGGATAAGAGTAAGTCTTCCTGCTCTGTACACACACAAATTTAAGAGGATGTAGTGAGCTGCATTTGAGGCAGTTGTGGCAATAGCACCCTCTACTGCTTCAGTGTACAAGTAAGTAGAATGTTACTGATGTGGGTTTGTTTTATGGAAACTTGCTTCTCTGAACATAAAGGTTATTCAGTTAGAAAGCAGAAACTCAGCACCTTGACAGAGTGTTTGTATAAATATAATGCGCCTGCATTAATATATATGGCATTCATCTCAACATTGCATAGAGGAAAAAAATGATCAAAAAGCTCGTATAGTTCCTACCCATTCGGTAATCCAAAGCATATGACATTAAATGTTCCTCAATTAAGATTATGGGGGAAATGGAAGAAGATGATTCAGCTACCAATTGTTCTTACTGTTTTGAGTTGCTAAAGGGAGTGGATTACTCTTTCTAGATATATTTTATTTGCTGTTGACAGCAGCCTGTTTGTGTTGTTACATTTCATTTGCCTGTTAATGTTTTGGTTCATCTGTCCCTCCATATTTAATTTGAGGATTGAAGTTGAAAGAACGCTGTCTGCATTTTTTGGTAGGATTAGAAAAGATTTTAATGCAGATACGTGATGAGTCTTTATTACCTACCCAAATTTTCAATTCATTTCTTTGTTCTTAGTTAAGGGCACTGGATGAAAGTGATATATATTTTAATTAATCTCTTTCACTCCCTTCTTCCTATGAATCCAATAACATTGTTTCCACTTTTGCCATTAAAATTTTAAGCTAGGTTTTCTTGATCTACCTCACACAAACTGTCTACGTTTCTAAGTAAGCAAAGCTAACCCTTGCTATTGGAACTACACTGAATGTGAAATAGAAAAATACACTTCCTTTAGAAAAATAAACCTATTGGCCAATGTTGAGACAATATCAGTAAGTATGTTTCTTATATATTTCACGTAAGATGTTCATGTGTAATATATAGCTTGTGTACAATAATGTACATCTAGAATATTGTGTTAGCTGTAAATTGGTGATTTTATTATTGTAGTCTGTTTTTGTAGGTTACAAATAGCTTACTAGTAATGTCAGCCCATCCTTTACATTTTACAAAAGGAATAATTCTTGGTAAGCTTTGCATACAGATGAATTACTTTTGTAGGCCCAATATCTAGTCTATTTTTGAGAGTTCTTTAACTTTTATTACTAAAGTTGAGAAAAAAAAAAAACAACACCCTAATTATTGTGATCATTATTCCTGCCCCTTTTGAAGTAAATTCCCAATTTTATTTCATCACAAGAAATATGAAGGGGAAGACACACCATTAAAAATATTGGAAAAACTGATTTTTTCTTCCCTGCATTTGATACCTTTTCCTGCTTTTCATTTATTCCCTCCAAATAAGCTGTTGGTGGGGCATTACTGAGAACATTGTTTTTTTTTAATCATTCATGCCATAGGTCATTACATGTGCACCACTGGAATGTATACATTGTTATCTAGTATGTTAATTGGTTATAATGATATTTTAAATAAAAAAGAAAAAAAAAGTTTGACCACTATGCACGTAGTGTTTCTTCATTGCTAGGATTGCACATCATGAATAAGGCTGCAGCTGGAGTTGTGTTAGCACCAGTCTTCCCTGAGATTCCATCTGTTTTAAATGGTATTTAAGTTCTGTCTTGTGTGCGAGCTCACTTGTGGACAAAAGTGATGTTTCTTCCATTTCTCCATTCTCATGGGCTTTGGCTGTGCCACAGACTGATAGCATCAGTGTGTTTACAACTGCTGAGAATCCATTCTTACTTCTTTGATACCAGCTGTAGCCTGCCTTCTTTCCTGGAAATAAAGCTGCTGAGACCCAATGTGGTAAGAGGTAAGCCATGGGCCTTGTAGTGTATGAAAGGAAGATATATGGAATTTGCCTGTAGGAGAAATTTTTCTCAAGACCGAGTCCCAGATAAGGCTTTAAGGACTCTGACTTTATGAAGAGCTCTTATTTGGGTGACGGGCTTGCTTCCTTCACTGACACCACTACAGTGCAGATAAATCCTAGCATAATGTGTTTCATTACCTTCATTTCCAGCAGGCTCTGCATGTTGCTTTAAATGAAGAGTCAAGATGCTTTTGAGTTGTGTTTGGCTGCATGTTAGGTTTTCTTTGCGTCCTTGTTTTAAGGGAAAGGTGCGATGACCATGGGCAGTACAAAGCAGCCCATTCCGTTTCTCTGGACCAGCTATTCAGGAGGTGTTCTAGGAAAGCTGTGTGGCTCAGTGCTGTTCTTTTTTATTTGCATCTGTTAGCACTAAGTGGGGCTGGTACCAACTAATTTATTAATATAATAAGAGTGAGGTCTGAGAGTCTAAGCTCTGTCAGGGATTTGTCTGTGGGTGACTATTTTTGATCATCTTGGACAGTGGCTCTGGTTCACAGAACTAAAGCTGAAACTCTGTAGTGCTGCTGGCTTGTACAGACTTCTTTGGTGAATGTGGGTAAGTCAGTCAATAAGCTACCATTATTAATTTTTCTTTTCATATTGGAAATGCCACGGAGACCTACAGATTTTTTTTGTTGTTCTGGAATATTTGACTTTGGATTTTTTTCAAGTATATGTTTGTGTTGTATTCCTTTAATTGATTGCTTATTTATTACATTTTTTGTTTTGGCTGCATAATATTGGAAGGGATGTTCCTGGCTGGGAAAATTATGCTAAAATTTAGGTACTTAATGCCAGCAGCCTTTCTTCATTTTTTGTTAGAACTAACAAACCCGTATCTTGAAAACTCTTGCTAAGGCTGGTATTTTAAATTGGGGGTGGAGGCTGGAATAACCTAGAAGTCTGTAAAATAAGGAGTGGTCTTACATCCATGAGGTAGACACATGACGTGTAGAGAAACAGGCATTACAGTTAGTAAAGCAAATATATCGTCCTCAAATAAGGACACATTGATCCATGAGGTTGTGTCCAACATCACAAGTGTATTCCCATTTCTTGCATAATTACTCACGAGAGGAAATTAACATCATGTGTCTGCTACTGTGCTTTAGAGTTTATATCCCATCGTGGTGTATCTTAGCATGAACTTAGTAGTTTGCAACGTCTTGCAGCCTTCATTTACTGCAGAGGCTCATCTTCAAAATGACCTGAAATTTATTACTCATGAAGAAGAGGAATAGATGTTTCTGGAGCACAACAGTCGACTGAAAAAAAAAGGTTAGTTCCATTAATCACTTTGAGTGGATACAGTTTGATCTGTGAAACTGAAAACAGGAATGAATTTTATCGTGTTTGCCAGATTAATATCATGTAGCATTCTACATAGTTAACAGATGCTCTTACAGTGGAATGGAATTGGTGGATTTGTTTCCCAGTCCAGCAATATATACATGTATATATATGTCTATATATGTTGCCTAGTATTCTGACTACTTAAATTTTTAGAATTATTCATTTGATTTCACTGCGAGCTGTCTTGTGTAGTGCTTCCCCTCCTTACCTCACATACCTGTTTTAGTCTCCCAGTCAGCATGGCTCAGTTTGTAGCATGCCAGAACTGAAGCAAGTAGTCTGCACGTGGCACATCCAGGAGCTAATGCAGTATAAATAGTCTAAGAGATGGGGGCTGTCAGGAGGATGGATGTAATGAAAGGTACCCATGTTGGGGGTAAAAATAAAAGGGTATTAAAGTAGCCTGTTTGGTATTACTTTGGATTGAATGTCCCAGATAGTACAAGCTGTTGCTTTTTACCAGTCCTGGTGTTCTACTTACAGAGAATTACTTACAGCTCAATTCAGGCAATGCTCTAATATTGAGGTTTATTTTGTGAGGACTGTAATTGTACTCGGTGCTGCCTCAACTCACTGTGCTGTTCCAGCTGAAAATCATTGTTACAACAGGGATTGCTACTCACATTATGCATCTTAATGCTGTTGATTTAAACAAGCCATTGTCTTCCTTGTAGATTCAGTTGTGTCCCTGTAAGTTGGTGATCAATTGTGATTAGTAATAACACCCTGAAAGGCTGTAATCATTAACACAGGGGTAAGGCTGCTGCTGGTGCCTGCAGGGGGCAGGCTGCTCCTGTTGAACAGTCAGGGATGTGCCACGCTGCTTAACAGCAGGGGTAGTAAAGAATGAAGCGCAGCTGGATACTTTGGAGAGAAGGGAAAATGTTTTGAAATAACCGAACTGCTTAGTTTTATTTGACCACTTTGTTTGACTTGTTATAACTAGAAAACATTAGGTAAATATGTTTTCTTTTTGTTCACTTTAAATGGCTTACATTTCTGTAGAAAGGAGAAGCACTATAGTGATAAAAATGTAACATCTATTAAAACATGGATATCTGTAAGATGAGGAGAAAGTCAATAGTAAAAGGTGTGCAGTCTGCTAGTATTTAAAAAAAAAAAAAAAAAACACATTCCAAGGTTATTTCCAGATGATGTTATATTCTTCTTTAGTAAGAAAAGATGTCAGATTCAAGTCATTTAAACAAAAATAGTTAAAGCAAGCACTTTCACTATGGTCTGTGCTTTTGTCTTATCCAGTTCTTGTTGTGGTACTTTTCTGTTAAAAATCTTTCTCCTCTGAGACTCCCAAGCTGCCTCAGCTGTCAGAGAGAGCAAATAATGTGGTGAGTGCTGGGGCTGGCAAGCAGAGCTCAAGATGAATCTAGTGATACAGTTTGTGTGTGCAGGTTCTGCATAGCTTAGGGCACTACAAATGTTATGCAGAACTTCTCAAGTAAGTCCCTTGAAGGGAAGTGAGCACTGACAGCTAATTACTGGAAATTACAACTTAATTCTAATGATGTCTGTTCTTTTAGCAGAAGTAGTGAACTTAGGCTACTGGGTTGTTTGCAGTTCTCCTTCTGTCCCTTAATATCTTCATGAACTAACAACAACAACAAAAAATCAATTGGGGTCACAAGAGGTATGACAAACAATCTAGAAGTAAGTTGTCCTGTGAAGGTTAAAGATAGATCCCACTCTTTTCCTTTTCCAGCACTAACTGCATCAATTTACCTTTTTTTCTACCAAATTACCATAGATACTGCTATTAAGGTTTCATATATAAAAACTTGCATCAGTTGGATGTGTTTTGATAAGACTCTTTCTTAAGTTGATGTCTGATCAGTATATATCAGCTCTTTTTTTTCCCCGTGCAGTTAATACAATTTTGGCTCAAAATAAGAATAAGATAACAAGGGCCAAATGTGCATATTTAAAGTTCCATGGAGTTTATGTGGCTAATCTGACAGTTAATCACATACACTTTAATAAGTCATATTTTTATGAAGCAGTGGAACTGTTCAGTATCTAAGGGATAACTTATGTGAATTGTCAGAATTTCTAGTATTTTCTGCTATTCTGTAGACATTGTTTTTCAAAGCATCTTGATAAAATAACACCACTTCCAAGAATGAGAAATCTGAACAAACTTTATGAAGAGAGTGGGGAGGAAAAAAATGCCTCATGTTAAATCCATATCCTAAACCACACTGAATGTGGTGACGTCCTAGAACTGCGATCTTACCAAATGCCCTTCTGGCCACCTCACCCACCTTGCGCACCTTTCCATTGTCCTTGAACCAGCAAAAGGATGCTGCAAGCAAATCCAAAGATGGCAACAGTACAGCTACGTAGAACAGTACCTTTTGACTTGTGGATAAAAAGTGTCCACTCTTTCCAGGTAAGCTGATATCTAAACTTCCAAGCATTATGTTTTGCAGTCTTTCTCCGGCTTGCCCAAGTACTACAGCACATGTAAAAACAACAGAATAAGTGTCACTGAGAGCATACTCACTGTACAATTACTCATGATACATGAGTATACCATAACAAAATGTGCCTTTTCACTGGTTTTGCCAGAAATAGAATTGTCTATTCTGTACATAAGCTCATTCTACTTGGGGACTTTAGCACTTCGACTCCCAACAGTTAAACATCCTAATGTTGAAAAAAACTCTTCCATTTCCTTCTGCAGGAGGTGATTCCTCTTCTCAGCATCTTCACGAGCACGTTCAGAATTCCGCAGCTTTATCTCCAGCATCGTGTATTTCTTTCGTTCTTGGTCCAGTTCTTCTTCTAGCCTAACCACTTGCTTCCTCAGGTCTGAACTTGTTTCTTCAATTCTTAAAACCAAAGGGGAGAAAGAGGGGAAAAAAAAAAAAAAAGAAAAAAAAAAAAAGCTTTTTAAGTGTCTTGATAAATACTGCTAATAGCTATAATAAATATAAGCCGTTCAGCTTAAAAAATAAAATCTTCATTCTAAAAGGAAGTTTTAAATAAGGGCACTAACTGCCATTTCATAGTCACTTAATGTTGAGTTTATAGGCAGGGACTCCTTGAAAACTGGAGCTTACTTCATTCGTATCTTGAGAAAATAAGCTCAAGTACATCAAGTCTTACAAAATGCTTAAGTTTTTTGTGAACAAACTGAATGGCTGAGGCAACTCAACTCCTGAATCAGGTTGAGTTCAAATACATAATTTGCAATATAAACGTCTACTGTCTGTTTTTATCCTGGTACTGTTTCCCCATAAGGGTATCCAGTACAGGGGAACATCCTTGAAGTCAGTTAGGAATGAGGTCACAGTCCTTCCTCGCCATCCATTTATGGTATTTCCTGTACATTTTGTTACTGACAACGGAAGGGGTGAGTAAAAGTTTTTCACACTTTACAATTTTTTACAGAAAATAACATTTTTTATGTGGAAGACTCTGAAGAACAGACCTGAAATAGTTCATCTGTGCACAAAGCTCTAATGCAAGACTCAGAGCTTTTCTCTAAGGAAGTCAAAGAATAAGGTTCATGTTTTTGGATTTGAAACAAGCGCAGAAGGGACATCATTTGCTGTCCTCCCAATCTTGTTTCCTAATCGCAAGACAGAGTAGTAATGTTAATACAGAAGTAATGTGTCCAGATGGCAATTTCTGATCATTAGAACAAACCAGATTGTGATTTTAAAAATCAGGTTCTTCCTTGGAAAAGTGTGGCCCCGTACTTTAAAAAAAAAAACAAAAAAAAAACTAGATGACACATAATTTCAGTAAACAGTAAAAATACCCAACTGTAAAAATGGAGTGCTTGGCTTCCCTCTGAAATGGTGAATGGGATATTTTTACACAGGCTAAATGACACTCAAAAAGGACATGCTACAGTCCCTACAACATCAAAAAAAGAACTAGACCTCAGAAGAACCTGAATTACATTCTGTGACCACCAAGCAGCAATTATTCAGATAATGCAATGCAATGCATCCCCTTAAACTGTTCCTTCACATACAGCCAAGGATGGTATCATCATCATCACAACTTAAAAAGTCACACACTTCAACACTGATCACCAAGTGCAGCAGATGAACAGCTGCACTCATAGGTGAACAGAAATGTGCAGAACATCTGGAAAGAACTTCCTGTCTTGGCAGACTTTTATCACCCAGCTAAACTCTTCTGAAGCTAAGATGCAGCACCCCCTACTCCTCCTTATAACAAAATGTTGTATCCTGCAGCTCTGAACTACCTAGTAAATGTTCGTACCGTGAAGTTTTAGGAGTCAACTACAGCAGCCTAGACTAACTGTCCATGTTCTGAATTACACATGTTCACAGTACTTACTTACAAAGTTTCTACCTATACAATATAATAGTCCAATAGTCTGCTCCAAGATACTTCCAGTTTCTTGAGAGTCCCAGGTTGTAAACATGAATTACTGAAACTCAACAGAAAATGCCTGTTAATTATACTAACCTCGAGGGAGAAATGCTCTGGAACAGACTGGTTACAGGAAGGCCATAAAACTTGCCTCCCTCTGACTAAGAGAGAGAAAATGGGCAGTTGATAATGATAAATAGCAGCTTTTCCATCAGCAAGTGTTCCTTACCTCTGCCCCAGGCAGGTACCGACGTTGCTTTCCCTCCACTTACTTATGTATGTGCCAACAAAAAGCTCACACACCTTCATTAAAACATGCCCTGCTACACAGACTGAGTTCTGCAAACCACACAAGCACATGTACAATTGTAAAGGAATTAATTATTACTTTTGGGGACTAAGTTATCTTCAATAAAATAAAGCTAGTGAGACAGCCCAAAATTTTACTGTTAAACTGCTGCATTTCTTTACTCTAGTTAGCTCCCCTCTTTTCACAGGAGCAGACTTTTATATGCAGTCTCAAAAGGGACATATCTTTGCACATGTAAATTGCTGCAGCTGCAGTAAAAACATTGCAAGATTTTTGAGAGCTAAAAAACTTGGCTTGAAATTCCTAGACTTGTCAGCAAAATGCTTAAGGCTGTAATCCTGAACAGCTGGAATCATCCTGTTTAATACAAAAAGGCAGCGATTGCATCTCATCTGGTTTTATGAAAATACTAGCTCATTAGGCATTTTCCTCTCAGCTACTTTGCCCTATGAGACCTGGCCAATTTATAGTCCTCCCCTCCAGTTATGCTCTTTGGTGCTCTTTGTCCCTTTCCCACTGAAGGGGAAAGGCAGGTTGTTAGAGCTGAAATAGCCAAGAACATGGCAGGAATGACAAACAGGGCTTCCTGACATCCCTGACAGCTGAAGGCCATTGGAACAGTGCTATCAGTATGAGCTGGGAAGCCATCTCTTCCCTCACGCAGCAGGTAAGATGCCCAGCTACACATTTCCAAGTTTTGCAGACCAGTCTCACTTCTGTTACTCTGTATCCCTGCAACAAGGCTTGCTAGGGCAGTCCTGCACAATTAAATACAAGGCACATAGCATCCTCACTACCATCCTCACTCACAGACCTTTTCCAACACACCATACTAGCAACCAGTGGTGATCTCGCCAGCTCTTTAGGCTGGGACACAACAAGGCAGGGAAAGCTTTTCTCCCATTCTGATGCTGTAACTGAACTGCTACGCAGCCTGCTGGTCCTTCCAGCTTCACACAGCAAGGCAACACAAGGTAGGAAGCAGAAAAGGTGCAGAGGCTGGCAAGCCACCACCACAGCACATTTTAAAATATAGCAGGAAGGTAACAAGTAAAAGTCCTACCTTAACAGCTGGCCCACTGGTAGAGATCACAGTTCAGACTAGAGCTTTCCAAAACACCTTTTGAGAAATTACTTTAACAAGAAAAAAGATGCAACAAGCTTAGCTTCAAGCTGTACTATAAACGGTCATGTACTTTTGGTACCATGTTTAGAAGACCTGTACACGGTACCAGAGTTTTAATAATTTAGGAAGTAACACTAATACCTTAACACAAAAAAATGCTGAGAAGAAATAAATTTCTAAGAAATGGGACTACAGCCTTTCTGTAATGCAACACACTAGTACTGGTATGCAATTTTGCATATGTCTGTACATTAAAACATACAATTCTTTTAAACAACCATACTTACATCACGTGCATTTTTCCCTAAGTACTTGTCTGAAAGTAATTCTATTAAGTACTTAAACTCATAGAAACTAATATACCAACTCAGACAAATTAATAAATATGACTCTTCCTATTTATTCATAGTATTTTCTACTTCTTACAGCCCCTATCCTCACACACACCTCTCCTGAAAACCTGAAAAATATCAGAGGGGGCAAAGAACCACGCAGTTCAGCGCTCTGCTGTACAAGCAGCACCTTGCTGCTACTTTGAGTCAGCGGCGTGCTGTGTGAGCAAATGACTGCTATAAGTACATCTATAAATGTTGCTTTTGATTTTAGAAGCTCAACACAAAATGGCTGCTGAAAAAGTTATAACTGAGATGCAATAACAACAAAAACAACAGAGAATAGTCAAAATCCATTCCCTGAACAAAGTTCCTCCTGGGAAAAGCAGCAAAAAACTTTCAATTTCTGACTGATTTGACACAAGTCTCAGCACATGCAAAGACCTACAGAATTCCCTGTAGAGGCCTGACCACCCTAGGTTCCATTCCCCCCCCACAAGACAGATGTTTGCCTCCCTGTTTCTCCCCAGACACTGACAAAGAGCAGACTTTGGGTTTACCTGTGCTGTTCCAATTTCCACTGAAAACAGAATGAGCAATACTGGAATCTCCTGTGTACTGGAAATCCTGTTTTTTGATCCTCTATTTTGTCAGAGAGAAAAGTTGTACTCACAGAACAGTGAGGAAAGACCAGATCCATATTTGTAGTCTCTCAAAGCCAAGCTCCAGGTCTGAGAACCCAATACACTTGGTAGCCCACACCCGCATTCAGACAGGGGTAAGGATGTTAAAAGAGTTCTGTACCCCCCCTCCCCCTCCCCACCAACATTACCTTTTGATACTGGTCTCGTACTCAGTCCTCTGTTTGCTCAGTTCTGTCTTTAGCTCCACCACCAAGCTCTGTAAGGCTCTAGAGCATTTGACAGAGTCTCTGGAAGCTGCAGCTGGGTTGCTGTGTTCACTGCTGCTGCTGCAAGCGTCAAACCTGTCGATGCTGTTCTCCAGATCTGCAGTCTTGACCTCACTCTGAGACAGCGAGCCCTGAGTCATCCACTCAGTCTGGAGAGAGCTTAAAGCTGAAGAGTCACTGGCCCGACAGGCTGGGCAGCTGCTGACCGAGTCCACCACGGAGATCTCGCATGATGATGTCGACCACGTGGTGCTGGCCATGCTGTGTGTGCTAAGGGAGAGGCTGGACGAAGGGACGTTGTCATAAGTAGAGAGTCTTTGGGAAGAACACGAGTCTTTCATTCGTTCCCCAGAGGCTGTCCGGCGGTGGCCTCGGAGCGAGTACAGTCCGTTCATCAGCCAGTTCCCACTGGAGGAAAGGTTGGGGATATCTAAGGATGAGCTGCCCAGCTTTGGACTCACAGACCGTGCTCCTGGCTGGCGGAAAGAGTATTTCCAGGGAGGCAGCGTCTGCACTCTTTTGCTGGGGCTGGTGGCAGGCTGAGTCAATTTGCCGCTGCGCTCTGGAGAGGTGTTATTCCCCACAGGTCCAGGGGTGGCCTCTGGTGCCACAGCATTGCCAGAGGGCGAATCGGCAGGGCTGGGAACGCAGCTTTCTGACCTGTCCTCCCCATCCTCCTCAGAGATCCACTCCACGGTGTTGCGTGGACGCATGGGTCTGATTTCCAGCTGGCTCCCTGGCACATCTGCCTGGGGAACAGCAAAGATTCGGCCCTGTTCACTTATCAGCACCGTCATCAGGTGCTGCACCAGTGAGGTTCCTGTGGGGAGGAAACAAAGGCAAAAATTCCATGAGATGTGGTAGACCTGAGGCGCTCACTCCCTGTCTGTGAGATGCTGTGTGAACTCCTCGTGAGGCTGACACATGCAAGTGTGAGTTCAGCTCCTGAATGCAGCCAACTAATGTACTACAAGTGACCAGTAGCAATGATTAATAAACGGGTTTGTTTAAGGACACCCATAAGGAAAGCAGGAGAACGACGCCTGGAGAACAGGGCATGTCTGTACCACACCATGGCATGGGCTTCAGGCACAGCACCAATTTCAGCACATGGATCCACACAGGACAGCACAGCTCTGCAGAGATGCATGCTGGATCCTGAACGCACTGATGTGGTAGTTGGGATAGAGCACCTTTCTGTCCGGATTCCAAAACTAGCAGGTTTCCACTGATAGATACCCAAGGGGTATCTACATTGCACAGTCTACATTCACAGTCTAAATAGGCCCAGAGCTAGTGTTCACTAAAGCACCAGAAATTTCAGCCTAGGCCTTCTGCTGCACTCCTGCTGTATAGGGAAACCTGGAGAGAGAATGCGACCTGTATGGCACACGTAGCTGCACGCAAGGGGGAAAAGATATGTTTTGTACCATCACTATCTGCAGACTGGTGTTCACCTCCAATCCTAGTAAAGCATTCAGCAATTTGAAATGAAACCATACTTATGAGGAAACATCTTGAAATACAAGATGGAAGGAAATTAGACTTCAAGTATCCATTGAAGAGTGCCCTGTAAAGGCAGCTTCTCAGACATCTGCTGGGAAAGAACAGCAGAGCCCAGCAGGTTTATGGACCACTCTGATGACATCTTTACTGATATAGAAAATGAAAACAAGGAAAGAGGTTCTGCTAGGTTTCTAATCAATAAAGACCAAAAGGAAACATTAAATTTTAAGGTAGATGATAAATTTAGGTCACAGCCTAAAGCAACCAAGTGTAGATTCTTTAAGATAGGACAGCAAAACCAAAAATGTGTTGAGGAACATAGGTATGAGGAAACCTTGAAAACTGGAACATAAGGTGCCATAGGGAGCTAGTTGACTGGAACAAAGTTTCCTGAAAGAGGCATGGGTGCAGCTACCGCACTGCAGACAACAGCTAGCAGATTCTCAAGGTGACTGACTTGATTAAAAAAGGAGCTTCTCATTGTATTCAAACATTAAAAAAGTAGAAAGTTTACAGCAAGTGCAGAAAGAGTACTTGCAACTATATAAATCCACAGAAATGAGTTGTCACTGCTTTTCAGTACTGTAGGCCATTACAGACTAACAGAATATCTCTTACCAAACCTAATACAAAGTATTTTCTACTAAAGCGAAAAACCTTAAAGAGAGCAAATATATCATCATTCTATGTTTACTTATAATCTGAACTAAAGAATAAGACTAACATTCAGAGGTCTATAATAAGGGCATGAACACAATAATGAAATCTCAGCCTGGCAGCAAGAGGTATAAGCTCACCTACTGCTTGCATTTAATGTCTATGGATACGCAAGAGAATACACCTCTCTGGAGATAAGGTCATGCTTAACAATGTAGCTGTCAAACTTCAGATATTTCTATTTGAAATTCATGGTTTAAGTTTGGAGAGATGCAATTAAAGTGCTTTTTGTTAAGAACTTGCAGCAGTCTTTCTTTGTATTTATTATTCCTATTACTGTGAAGCTAAAGAAATTTTATTAGGTGTCTTTCCATTCCTCCATTATTCCTATTTAACCAATCTTCTACCCTCTGCTCACATTAAAGCAAAACATTCCCAGTGCTGTTACATTTGCTTTTACTGATTAAGTCTAAAAATCCAGCCACTGGATCCCAATTTGTCTACAATTCAGGTCTCTGTTAATACAGAATTAATTCTAGGTCAGGCCACCCCTACTGTCTTTATGAGGACTGGGAGAGGCCATGGGGCCACAGCATCTGTGACATCTGTGCACCTACAGACAGAACAAGCACCTTTGCTATCAGCTGAACCATATAATGAAATGCCTTGGGTGAGCTGCCAAGCCCTCCATCTGTACCAGCAGAACAGAAGAATGCTGCTGGCCAAGGCTCCAAGAGTCTTGCCCACCACCGGCCAACCGGTCACAAGGGGCAGTCACTGCATCATGCAGTGGAGGAGGGGTCCTGCTGTGCCCACCTTTATACCCCTGAATAGCCCAGCATCTGCTCCTGCACTACCGTTTTGTCTCCCTAACATTTTGCTAAGGCACTGCTGCTGCTGCACAGGCACGGTCATACTGGTGCTGTGAAGGATTTCCACCACACCGAACATGACAGGAGCTGCCCCCTACAGCTTGCAAGCAGTGCCAGGGCTGATTTGAGGCATGTGGGCACAGCATCCCCCATCTGTGCCTATTGCCAGATGAATCCATCAATTCTTTCTACAGGCTTGCAAGGATCCCACAGAACTTGCTGCAGAGGCCCTGCCAAAGCTCACAAGCTGTGCTCCACTGCACGTGGGAGAGGCTGTGCCCCAGCCCTAGTGTCACCCAGCCAGAGATCCTGCCCTGGGTATTTGCTGACCCCTATGGAGGTAGATAATTTTCAAACTTCAGATTTTTACATATTAATCAGAAGAAATGAGAATTCATACCTGCAACCAAGTCCTAATTGTCTGGTGCAGTGAGGTTCAGCAGAGTCTCAAGCTAGGGCAGTGCACAAATAACTACAGACTATGAGATTTTATTTTTTTTCAGTCATAATTTAAAAAAAAAAAAAAAAAAAAAAACAGTATTGTTTCATCCCATCATTTCACTTCCTCTTCCTCTAGAGCCCAGCTATTCCTGCAGTCTAGCACAAGAAAGATGCAATGACCAAGCAATTGCAGCAAAACCTGATGTCGACAGTCTGTTTTTCTACCTTATCTGAACCCTAAACAAATAAAAGCTGTCACCTCAAAAGAACAAACTTTACAGCAAATATACCCACAGCAACTCCGTAATTAGTCAGGGCCTAGTAACATACTTTTGTTCCAGGCTTGGTTTTCATTTTTTTCCTTTTAAACTCAGGAAATCAATATACATGCAAACATCTGAGATATGACTGGAGTATTTTGTATTTTCTAGCACAATGTAAAAACATCAGAATTTACCAGTGATTTTTCATTTATTCCTTGGGTTCTGTGAAGATCTGACCCATACACAGTCTGCTTGGAAGACGACACTTCTAAAACACCTACCTTTAGCCCCTGTAGCACAGTAAGAACTGCAGTACCTCCTTCATTGTGCACTGGGCGTCCCTTGCAGGGAGCTAAATGCACCAGAATGCACCAATGCTAAACAACATTAGTCTGGTACTTAACATGGTCCTTCTGAAGAATATTTGACCTTTCATTTTAGCAGTAGGTTCCACACAACAACTTGCAACAGGGCAGAGGCATCTCCATGTAGTGGAGAAGAGAGACACTCCCACACCAGTGGCAAGTGGGATAGCGGCAGCCACACTGGTACATCCACTCATGGGCACCAATAAAAGGGATCGCTTGACTTGTTGTTGACTGTGCAGCAGTCAACAAGTGACACAACTACCAACGGCTGTATGACTTTCAGCATATTCCTGCAGCCCCAAAACACAGATGCTGTGTTACCTCAACAACAGGAGTACCTACCTTCCATCATGGTCACAGGATCTTCCATTTTGGGTCGTAATATATTTGGTCCAAATACTGTAGCCAGGTTCTGGACACTCATCTTGTTAATGCTGGAGTGAGCCTGAACTTCATCAAGGAACCTTGAAAAGCCCCCCCAGAAAAATCATAGGAGGAGAGGAATATAAAGTAAGTCATTTCTCATACTTGTAGACATTCTGGGGCAGGAACAGTTTTGTCCCATGCTTACACAACCCGAGCATCTAAAATGCTCCTATGGACTAACTGCAGCTCAGATACTCAATAACAATCCCCAGGTTCCTTGTTCGAGTGAGGCAGGACAGGATGGCTTCTGCCAAAGGGACTTCTGGGTATGAAAATACAGGTGTTCATATTTTTATGGGAATTTTCCAGTTATACAGAGTGGTTTCTGTCAGCTTTTACCTACAGATGTAATAGAAGTAAAAAGATATTTTACTTCTCTCCTCATCCTAGAACTAAGCATCCTGTGGGAAGAGCTTTATTTCTTGAATCTGACAAAATACAGATAAAGAGCTTCCTGTGACTGCATCAGCTGGGCAAACATCAACACGTTAAACAGACTCTGTGCAAGCCAAAGATAGCACATGAAGAAATGCAGACAGACTGGCTATCCATATGTATAAGCTGGAAATCAGCAGAATGTTTCTAACAGTTAATTTTGTAATTTGGAACAGCCTCCCAATAGGAACTATAGCAGGCTGTAACAAACACCGAAATAGCCTGTAATTAGCCTAGTTTTGAAAAGGACCATAGGACATGGAACCGCATAAGAGCTGGAAACACATCTTGGTGGCCTCAGAGGTGAACACTTGTGCTTGACCTATACTCTGTCTTGCTCATTTTGGGGCGATTAGAGGGGTTTTGGTAGTCAAAATGTTTCCTCACTATTCTGTACTGCTCGGTTGGCAAATTTTTGAATGCTTCTGCTTGCAGTCTGACCTTTGTAGGAACTCCCATTTTTTATGTGGCTTCCACTGTGCTGAGGCCCAAGAACTCTCAGTTCTCTTCTGTAAGCCAGAAGCAAAATCTACTTGCCTTTCCTTTCCTCGGTTCTTCACTTAGAAACATATATGATTATATTCCCCTGTCTCAGACATTTGCTGTGCAGTGCTCAGATACTAACACAAATGACTGCGGAAGCACGTCACAAGGCACAATGAATTTTTCAAAGCATTCAAAAGCACATTTCAGAATCCATACCCTTAGGAAAGGCTTGGTATCTCCTGAATAAAGCATGGGCTTCATGTTTCATGTCAGTGTTTGTGTCTATTCCCTGCTGCAGATGTGTAAATCCCACTGATGATAAAAAAAGATTTTGAGTCTACTGCAGAGATCACAATACAACATGAAGTTCGTTACGTTGTATGTGGGCTAACAGTCCATTCCAGCTCCCCAACCATTCCATCCCACTTGGAACTGGCAGAGTCAGCAGAGAAACTAGGGGAGACAAGGCTGTGGAGTCCCTGTACTCCAAGCCACTCTCATCCCCACTTCCAAATCAGAGCTGAGGTCAGACTGGCGATACTATCTGCTACTCAGATTGTGTTATAAGTACTCCAAATGCGCAGTGCCTGGAACTACTGCCTGTCTTTATTGGTCTTTAAGTGCTTCTGAAACAGACAATACAACATGTTTGCATCATTGATGCCTGCTGCCCGGGTTGTGGGTGACAGCCACATGTTTTATAGGAGCTGTAAGTTATGTGTAAGTGATGTTTGAATATTCGAACTTTCAGAGTAAATTATTTATATCTGTGATTGAGCCTCACAAAACTTAGCGACTTTTCCAAGTGTTAATTCATTTCACTTACTTGCATATGTATTTCAGGAGGTTGTAGTTAGCTTGGGGCAAATTCTTCACCTGTTTAACCAGTTCCTGGGTACCCTGAGGGACAGGAAAAACAAGAAAGGAGACGTATTGATATAAATAATGCAAAGCAGATGTGACTCTTTCAGTGCTACAAAGTCCTCTTTCTAGAGTCAAAACCATGAGCATGATAGCACAATGAGGCTTTTGTTTTTGTTTTTTAAAGAAGGTATCATCCACTTTGTTGTTCCTTACCTCTCAGGTGGGAGCACAAGTCCCACTCCCAAGTTTAACGACCCCAGACACATAATGGCTGTGAGCACAAGAGACCTGGCTCAGTTTTGCTTCCTGCCAAGCTCCTGCTTGCCTTGATACAGGGGCAGTACTTGACCCTGCTTCAGAAAGTTGTCCCAGGTCTGGTGCAGAAGACTGATGCAGAAACTCTCTGACAGGATCAAAACCCTGTTACTTGCACTTCTAAAGCTTGCAAATACCAAATATGCCACAGAATTATTTGATGGCATTACAAAGGTCATTTGACCCAACTCCCCCACCCTCCCTATCTACTGTACGGCTGCACAACCTCCCCCAGCCTGAAAGAGGTACCAGTATGTCCCTTAGTTCAGAGATGGAAAACCAAGGCAAGGGATACATAAGGAATCCTTGCAAATGACAGATCCACCTGGAAGAGAACCAGAAGTCATCCAGACCGATTTCTCTGTCCTAGCATGCACAGGTGCTCTTGAACAAATAGCATTGCGAAGATTTATTGCCTTCCTGTAAGCAGAGGCTGAGGTGTGAGGAGAATGATTCATTGCTTTGATGGGATTAGAACCGGTGGTCCCAGCAAGAGAGATCCACTACATACAGTATCCAAACACTAGAGTGCCAAGACAGCTCTATATAGGAGACAGCTCTATATAGGAGTGCTGTTGGCACAAAAAGCAGCAGAAATTATCCCAGAGATACATTACTGCCAAGATCTTTTCCCAGCCTGAATGTTAGCTGGATTTTTTTCTTTAAAATTCCAGAAGACAGGGAAAAATAACTAAATAAATAAAGCAGCTGGGCTGTCTAGAACAAAAGGAAAACCACCCACTCTGCAATGCAAACCACTAAGTCAGCATGCTTATTCTCCAATTCCTCAAACACCAAAAAAAAAAAAAAAAAAAAAAAAAAAAAAACACTTTTGGGCAAAAGAAAAGGGCTGCAGAATTCTTGAAGTTGTATCACAGATTGAAACACTGAAGCCCCAACAGCCACGACTTGACTCAGTTCTCCAAATCAGTGCAAATCCTCTTAATCCTCTTGTCAGTTTAACAGTTAATGTAAAAACCTTCAGCTAGGGAAGACTGCTTATCTTCAAAGCCTGCTAACAGGTACTAGTATAAAGGTACTGGCAAATATGCCTTTTCTGTACCCTGCCTATCTGAAACTTTGAGGCACTGAGTATGCTATAAACAGATTGCAGTAATGCTGAACTGAGCGGAAGAGAAATTTTCGTTAAAAAGCTAACAACATTCCAATTCGACTACCTCCTTTTTAATTACTTACTTCTATTTGCAGTCATTCTGAGCTGTGACACACTTCCTCATAAACTTTCTGTCTTTCCGTTAAAATGTAAGATGAGAGATCTGCTTCAGAAATGACTTAGAACCCTGAAGCTACTTAAAGCATATAATGAAAATCTCTGACTCAGAAGGTATTGTCCTGCTGCAGTCCCACCATCATTTACTGGTTCCTTTCAATGCAGTTACCCTGGAGGCTTGCTTACTTTTTGAGACAGCTAAACTTTCTGTGTGAAGATCGATATCCAAACACATTTGTGAAGAGTGATAGCTATTAGCTAATGAGAGAAGACTGCTAAATAATGATGGAGAAATTTCAGAAGCAGTTGGTTCAAAGCCAGAGAAGTGTCGATGGGCCGCTTTCATTTCAAACCTTCCTCTATTTTTTTAGGGAATGTCAGGGAAGGGATTCTGTTGGCCTGAATATCCTTCAACTAATAAAAACTTGAAACTGAACAAAAAAAAAAAAAAAGACAAAAAAAATTCTTAGAAGTGGTAAGTCCTTTTAAATTCCTCAGGTTAAAAATCATGCCAGTTTAGCAGAGACAACAATGGAGACACTAATAAAAGACCGGTCACTTTTGAAAATCTCAAATCCCCTTTCTTAAACTTCTGAAAACATTTGAATAAAGGGAAGCTGCTATTGATGTGAAGGTTAAGGTCAGTTTTTCAGATCATCCAGCTTTCAAGTGAGGAGTTTGAACCAGATACAGTTGAGCTAACAAACCTCTCTCTTGACTTTTGCTCTGTAACCCAGTTTATTTCAAATACAGAAATCAGAATGACATTTGGCACTGTATTTCAAGTGCTCTGAATTAAAATATCGCAGCTTCTCTGGATGCAAGAGAGGACTTTGGAACCGAAACGTAGGCAGTTTTGAACAGCTGGAAACATGATCTAATGGTACAGGACCCTATCTGAAAGAAAAAAATAGTTCTAAAAATTTATCACCCATGCTCTGTCACAAGACATCACAACAATGGGATTACACAGAGAGGATCTTTAGATTCATCAAGGCACGAGCACTTTCCAGGTTCCAAAAAAAATAGAAAAGCTCCCTCTCCTGCTGCAGGCATCTCAGGAACTTAGCAGCACTGCCCCAGGCCTGTACGCACTAGCCTCCTGACCAACAGATGCCAAAGGCTGAGCACAGAAACACCACAGCACGAGTGTAAAGAAAAATGCAAGCTAAAAACTGCTGCAATGCTAACAACTAGCACAGCATGGGTCATGCTTTGGCTGCAGCTGAACAGACAACAGAGGCACTATTTTGACGCTCATCATTACGGCACTCTGCAATAATAGCTCTTACCTCCTTGAAAATGCTCCTCTACATCTAATTTACCACAGATGCATGCTTTCCAAGGAGCGGTCCTAAACCCAAGGATTTTGCAATGCATGATGTAACATTGCAAACTAACAGGGAGTTTCTAGTTGGGCTGAAAACTAACAACGCTTCTCATATTCCCCCACATTCAGTTCCCTCTTTAAAATCTCAAAGCTATGTGTTCAGCCCACTGAACTGCTGCGTGCATCTCTAGAGGATAGGCCACAGTGAAGGCTAAAATACTGCCATGTCAAGTCAGTCTGACTCAAATTTGAGTTTTTAAAGATTTGAAGATCCTTCATTCATTCTTAAGTCCTTCCTCAAAACCACCTGGGATCTGAATCAGATCTTTTTTAATGCTGCAGCCCTGCTGAGATACCTGGAGGCCTCAACACAACTCGAGCACTCTTAAATTTGTTTGCATTCTGGCACCAGAGATCGGTTGGGTGCAGAACAAAGACAAACAGCAGTCAATGAAAAATGGAAGCTTGGGACAATGCTGGAGTACTTTTTGATGCAGATGGAAATTAGGCCAATCAAAGATCATAGTAATTCCTATCTATGCTCACAATGTAGCAGCATAGCAGCACGAAGTACCAGCTGTTTTATCTGAATTGCTATTTTGCCCTAAGTAATTCCATTTTTATTTTGGGGGTGGAGGGGCTTCAACTATACAAAATATTTGAGTCAAAATGTCTCATTTAAAACCTCCATATGGAAAATTAAAACAAAATATTACTTCAAATTCAAACAATAGTTTGCATTTTGTTTTTGTTGTTGGTGGTGTTGTTTTCCCCAAAATGAAATATTTGATTCTGAAATTCTCTGAATTTCAATGAAACCACATTTTTCAGCAGGGGGACTTTCCAGGTGGGAGGCGATTCAAGCCCTACAGGCTGGGGATGACTGCTCCACGTGCTCCTGAGCACGTACAGCCTCTCCACCCTTGGTGTGTGCACTCTACCTTCCTTTCCAAAAAAAGTAAACAGCCCTTGTTGAGGTTCCAGATTTTCCTGACCAAACAAATGGTTGTTTACAACAGTAGTTTAACAAGGCAACTTGTGTTATCAGCAGTACTGTATTTTGCAAGCTTTCACTTCAGCTCTCTAGTGCTCCTCATCTCCTTTCTAATCCAAAGAGAATAATGCACTACAAGTCGTTTCAGTCTGGCCGTGCTCCCACAAAACCAACACAGATGCTGCTTCCCAAACTGCTGCAGCCTGTGCAGGCAGAATCAGGCAAACTACACAGCTAATAAGCTGAGCAGTGATATACAATTATGTTTGCCTAACTTGGCACTGTCTCTGCTCTTGTGCAATAGTGCTTAATGGATCCAAAACTTCCCAGTATGCACACTCTACGACCAAAATGAAACCAGCTCTGCTGCCTTGGAAATGCTGCTGTTTCTGGTGAGATCAGCCATTCAGCTGTCTGGAGCACAGCACGCTGCAGAGATGACTGAGGTGCCTGTTAACAAGGCAGAACACGAGCAAATCTTGGAGCTAGCAGACACACATCTGTATTTATTAAGAAACACCCCCAGTGCACTGACACTGAGGTGGGTGTGTCCAGGACACAAACATATGTCCATGTGTGGCACTGCACTGTGTCACGCACAGTTACTTGCTTTCTCGGAGGTGACTAGAGAACAGATTGTGCGAGTGCAGATAGTGGCAAACTCACCTTTTGCCCAAACAAAGCTGATGTTACCAGATATGATGTATTTGATGCATGCAAACAATCTTATGGGCATCACCAAGGACTGGATCGCCCTAGAGCCATCTGCCACTTCAACTAAAGGTAAACCCCAGGCTCCCAGGAAAGAGCACTTTTTACATTCTCCACCAGACAGAGATGTGAGCACGCTCTTGAGGCCACACACAGAAAGGGGACAGAACTGTGGGCTGTGACTTACAAGCCCTCAGGCCTTTGCTTCTTTAGGTGACATAAGTAATAAGGCTTACAACTTTAAACCCCTGTTTAGAAGATGGCACAGTTCCACCCACATTAGACCAGATCCAACGTGCCTCTGCAGTCAGCAAAGAGCTCAGGCATCACCACACAGGGAGCAATATGGACGGAACAGATCAATCAGTCATATTGTAAATTATCCTGCTCCTCCCAAGCGGTGAATCAAAATTTCCATGATTGCCACAGACCCGGAGGTTTTTGTCAGCCCCTTCCCTTGCCTGGAAACTAAACAGAGGAACATCACAGGAAAATTCTGGCAAAGTATTCACACAGCATGATTTCTGCTGCCGTGGAATAGTATCACATTCTGCCCTTTTATAGCGTCCGTCCTTTAAGAAATTCAAAGACTGTCATACTGATCAACATCTCATCCACCAACAACTTTGGGATGCAGAACATGCTGTTCCAATATATGGCACTGAAAACACAGAAGAAGGGAGTGACTTCATAAAGCTTGCTAATGAGTCAACAGCAAGGCTGGGAAAGGAACCCAGATCTCCTACCTCACATCTCTTACTAATTATGCTACAGAACAGCATTGTTCAGAAGAAAGAAACACCAGGCTACAAGACTGACTTCAAAACAACTCCCGCTTCAAGCAGGACACTGTGATATTAATGCCCAGTTCATAGCTTCAGGAAAATTCAAGCAAAGTTTTTCAGAACTTCATCAATTTTAAATTAGGAGTGAAGAGTGATGAGAAGGAAGCTGTACTACACTGTGTCTTGGGAATGACCTTCAAGGTAGGAGGCAGATTAGAAGGACCACTGACCTCTCCCTCATCTTTTGAGAGTAGCTGTCCACAAGAAAGAAAGTCTTCATATTTGGCAAAGGGGATGACAGGCTCTGGCAGCTCTCGGAGGTAAAGCTTCAGGAGGGACGCCACAGTGTGAACATCCGTGTTGCTGCAATAGAGAAGAAGGAAGGAAATTTAGAAACCCATGCTACCCCAAAGCCTGACACCTTTTGGGGGGATGGATCAAGGTCCTTCTTAGGGACAAACTAGGCACACAAAAGGGAGTCATTCTGCCACATATCTGTATGAAGCAGGAGGCTCTGCTTGGAAACTGGGAAAAAACCCTGTTCTGTCAAGATAAGAACGCATCTCAGGCCATACAAGGAGCGGAAGGGATACTCCTGCAGTATTGCTTGGGGTAGAGTGGTGCTATGGTTCCTCAGCTCATGAGGATCAGGAAGGTAAGCAATACAGTTCAGGCAAGCACACAGTGATCACACAACAAAGACAACAGAGTTCTGCATCCTCGTGCAATCAAACATCACCTCTGATCCTTTCACTGATCCCTCCTGCTTCATACTTTCGCCAGCTGGCACCCACCCATGCGATGGGCCAGGCTCACAAGTGACTGGCCAAGCCTTCAGAAAAAAACAGATGATGCTATATTTCCCCAGGCCCTCTACTGCCATTTGGTGTGGCTGCACAGCTTCTGGATCACATCTCCTCCCCCAGGCTGGGCTACCTGGTACTACATAGCCCACCTGTTATGTTGGGATATCAGCTTTTCTTTTCTCTCCCACTCGAGGAGCTTCTTTTTCCTCTTCTATCATTTGCTTTAAGTGGGGTTGACATATTAGATCCCATAGTGAAGATGCACCTGTTTTCCCTTTCCATTTCCTACGCAGCTTGCGGTTTATGACAATACCTCACCCGTCTGTACAGCTTTCTTAATCTTTGTAGATGACCTCCTCAAAAGGTTTTGGCCACTGGAAATCTAAATAGACCATGACACAGGCTCCCCACAACCTGCCACTGCCCTGACATTCTTTAAAGGAATCTGGGAAAAAAAACACATCAGTAAACAACAGAGCCTCAAATCCTCACCTCTATCTAAAGGCTCAGTATGTTTATAAACAGGTTTCTGAAATGTAATCAGCTCTGCCAAATACTTTCTCTTTTGCTACTGCAAAAGACAGGTAGCAGGGGCTCAGCAAGGCTCTGGGCCCCTTATGAAATACAAACTCTGCCTAGCAAGCAGGGCGGTAGTGAGGTTATCTGCATTCACTGTACGGAAAAGTAAATTGAGGAGACTCAATTTACATCCCTATGTACTGACTCTCAAACCTTCCTGGATAAAGCCCAAAAAATAAGATTAAGTTTCTTTTGCCTTGTTAACATGGAAGCCTAAACATCGCTGCTACCCAAAAATGACAGGAAGTGACAACACATTGTTAGGACCACCTAGATGTTGTGATGAACAACTAGCAGTTTCTCAGCATACATTTGGAGAAACTATCCATCCTGTGTGATATAATGCATTCACAGACATCTAAGTTTAACATACCTCATCTACAAGGCGACTGTTCAGATCCTAGCCCACCAGAAATATCACAGCCCTATTTTCCATGAATTTTTATCTTATCTCTGTCTCACTTCAGTTTCTAATTTATCTCAGACTCTAGCTGAAGTTGATTTTATGGTCAAGCGAGTTGTAAGGAGGTTTTTCACACATGGATTCCTAAGTCTAAGAACTTATCTCTCAGGGCAGCTCCTCCACAGACAAAGTACACAGAGATTCACACCTCTACTCAATTCTTATCAGACCTCTGGATTTAATTTTCTTGAGTGACTCCATTCTTGTTATTTTACTGAAGCTTGCCAGTAATTTTGAAGCTGTTAGGAAGGTAGAGAGAAAGACAGGCAAGCATACTGGTATTAGAAACACGGATAAAATAAAACAGGAAAAATTACCAGAGGGAGCTGCCAGTAGTTTAGTATGTACACATATTTGACCACTTGCTACTAATTTTGATGGCATTCCTATTCAACAACTCTATCATCTTTGAGAATACCAGAGTTTTACATAGTGGCTTTTACAAATGAGGTCAATTCCCTTATTCTTTTAGCATGAATTTTCAGGCATGGATGGTGAATATGACTATCCCTCATCAGCAGAGCCCAGACTACAGCCTCAGATCCACTGGCTGGAGCTTACTGTTTTACCACCAAGGTCATGTGAAATCTAGCCAAAATGTCAGTAACATGGATGTGCAGTAGGTGCTTCCAAAACAGCATCTTGACCTTTCATAAAAACCTGTATCTGCATCTAAAACTGGAAACCCAAGCCTTTTAAAATTAGTAATTTTAACTATCAGTCATCGCAGACAGCCACCGTGGGGCAGGCAGGCTCTAGCATTTGGAAGATGAAACAATGCTGAGCTCATTGCAGACACAAAAGACATCTAAAAGCACTGGCTGCAACTAGGAGAAAAAAAAAAAAAAAAAAAAAAAAAGGAAAAAAAGAAAAAAGAAGAAAAAAACAAAAGGATATTCCTTCACTGCTCCTGATTCAGATATAAGAATATAGATTTCATACCTGCAGAAAATATCTTCTGCCTATTTGTTCTAAGCCATAGATGGACAACTTCAGTTACACAGAAAATCATGCTTGCTAGGAGAAGCATTTCACTTGGCCAGGAACTGGCTCTCCCTTGTCCCTGTCTGTGAGCATGGATGTCAATGATCAGAGAGCTGGGCCTGCAAGTTGCAGTGGTCACAGAGGCTTCAAGAGGAAATTAGAGCAGAAATGCAGCAAGTGGGGGGACCCTCAACTGTCACACTGCTCAGGTGCCACCATGTCTGCTCTGATTCAGTGCTGAACCTTGAGTTATTGGATGTCAGATCAACTACCCAAAAGGCAGGCATCCCTTCATGGAGAACTTCACTGCTTCCATTAAAGGCAAAACCTATCACTGATCTATTTTACCAATTCATTGTCCAACGTTCTTTCAGCTTTAAAAATACTGGGGGGAGGCTCAGCTTACCTTCTTGACAATGATGTTAATATGGACTAGACTAAGGTAAGACATGAAAGCGAACTACTGTTTCTAATTGCTTCTATCCGTAGATGCTCCTGTTCCAGAATGTGTTCCAAAACAACTCAGTTCACTTCCACATGAATTAAGACAATTCTAATTCTGAACCAGAACATCCAGATATTTAGTTAAAAATCAAAGATTTTGTTTAAGAAAAGATGAAGTGAGACAATCTGGCAATTTCAAACTATTTTTTTCCGGAAAATATCTCTAAATATTTGACGCTTCCATTTAGGGAGCAAATATTAACTGTGGTTAAGAATCAAAGAAAGGAGGATGGGTGGCCTGGGAAGCTGAGGAAAGGGAAGAATTAGAAGAATGTTCACAATAAACTCAAAGGATATTCTTCCCAGGATGAGAGCAAACACATTGCTGCCCATGTGGGAGAGCGCTAGTTCTTCCTGCAGCAGTAGGTAGGGACAGTATGGGCAACATCAAGGCTGACTGCAGGTTCAGTGGGAAAATGATCCCCTGGGTTAACATGCTGGCAACGTACTAGAGGCTGTCACTGTCACCTGGGAAATCCATCCTAGAGAGGTTCGGCAAGAAATGAATCCTGGTCTCCAAGTAAAGATCCCAGATCTGATCCCACTCCTGGACCTGTAATAAGAGATTGGGCCATATCTGTGCAGTGGCCTTGGATCCCAATACCCCTGGAGTTCAAGGACTCTGACAGGGTTGAGTCCATTTCTCAAAGGACTGTTCAGGTCAGCACACTGCTGACTATCTCATGCTGGGTAGCATGAGGATATAAGAGAGGGAAGGAAATGTTAGTTACAGAGGATGGACAGGATTTGGCTGCAAGGCGCTGAGAGCATCCACCCTCCTGATAATATGACTACCTGGGCTCAGGGCCAAGGCAGAGATAGTGCAGCTGAGAGCTGCCCCCATTCCTTGCTAACCTTAGACAGAGCTGATGCTTCCCATGGGAGCCAACATTAAGCTGAACCTCTACTGTTTATCCTGTGTCTGAGCTACAGCTCCTGCTGCCTCTCACAGCCACGGCTGTGCCTGGCCACAGACCATGTAGATCTGGATGTGCACACTGACTCAAGGACAGATTTCCAAGCCTGACCTTGGACCTGCCTTGTCATTACAGACTTGCCTGCTGATTACCAGTGTTCCTGAGCCTGGTTACTGTCACTGGGTCTGTCTTTCTCACCTGGCTCATGTACAGTGGGACTGGGCTCTGGGTGCCAGAGCAGAGGCCATTGCCTCTGCCAGCCTTGTCACTGCACTTGGCTCCCTGCTCACCTTCCCTTGCAGAGCAGCTGGCTCTCACCACTCCCTGACACTGGCATGGCCAGTAGGACCAAAAGGCAGCTAGTATTTCTCTGTACCGCACAAGGAGTGATTACAGCAATGTATTTACAAGGGGAAGAAAAACGCAAAATTGCCATTTTTATTTCAGAAACATTTGGCTCAAGTTTTATTGAAAATTCAAAACAGAACACAAATGTCCCTAAGTTATATTCAGTTTTGAAATGTTGCTGAAATTGCTTGACCAAAAAAATTCATTTTGGTCAAGAATTCTTCTGGTGTCGGAAAATAGTTTGCTATGACTTGCTGACCAACTCTATACATCACACATAAAACAGCAAGGGAAGATATGTAAATGTTGGTGACTGTTCTGAAACCTGGTGACAAAGGAAAGGGAAGAGTTGAGATAGCACCCCCAGACAGATCCAGGGTGGGGCAAGAGAGAATGCAACATCTGAAAGCAGTAAGGCACCTGGTTCACCACTGTCCTATGTATTTTTTTGGTGGGATCCCCATGGCTGCTGACTAGTGTGCACCCAAATCCAGCAATGCATTTCAATATGTGCTTATGCTGAAACACTGGAGTAGCCCATCTTGACCGATGGGCTCAATTTATCCCCGTGCTGAACTGAAAGAAGGCCTCAACACACAACACCATGCTGGAGAAAGCCTCAGCAGCACTCTGAATGAAGAGAATGAAGGCACGGAAATAACATGTTCCTAGGATAGCCACTGCCAGGCTATTCCTGCCAAACAGCATGCCACAGGTAAACCAGCCTGAATTTGCTGATGTAAACTCACCTGTCAAAGAGGGGCTTCTCTCCACAGTCAAAAGAATCCTGCAGATCTTTGACAAGGTTGGCTTGGCCAGGCATCCGAAAGAGCCCCTCCTCTGTAAGACCTCGCTCCCGAATAAAATCCACACACTGTTCCACCAGCAGGGGGGCCAAGCGCTGGCCATACTTCCTCTCGTACTGTACGGTGTCCTCTAATCGCTGTCCAAAGATCCCTGCCAACAGAGAGCACGACAGACATTCAGGTGTTAGCTGAAGCTCTTTGTGAGCTATTGCTCAGGGCACACAATGAGGGAGACTGTTTCTTTCACGACTGCCCAGCCTCTGTAAGTGCCCTGTAAGCACCTTGAACAGTGCTGAGCACCACATACCAAGCAGTTTTGCTTTGCCCTGTCATGACAGCAGGGGTTACTTGATGTGATTACAAAGCAATCTGTCCAAAACTAGGAAGAAATTCCTTGTCCCAGAGTATAATTTCAGGGATACCCATCTCAGTGAAACTCACAAACAGATTAGAAACTAGAACTAGTAAAACCTTTACTTTGAAAGAAAACCCGTATTTACAGTAATAAAGATAAGTCACTCCTGTGCTTCAGGGCATGCTCTCCTGCCAGGAGAAGGAGGGAATTTCCTTTAAGACTCTTCATAGCCCTCCAGCTCTGATACTGTAATGCAGTTGTGTAGGCTGGAGTTTAAGAAAGGTTTCTCTGACTTCTGATATATAATAAACTGGCAGGGAATGGAAACTGTGCTTCGGGATCCTTCTTGCATGTTTCATTCCAGGAGATGAAACTGATGTCAGTGCAAGATTCATTTCACTGAGGATTCAGCAGGGTTGGACTGAATACAGAATGCAGGCATGGTTTGGTGTGACATCTGAATCCAGATCGTGGCTGAGAAAGCAAAATCTCCACGGCCTGTTCATCCTGGCCTCTCTGCAGAGGCTGCCCATGGGGAGACCCACCAGCAGCTCTCAGCACCGCGCATCACTGCACACACAGGAACAATCCAGGTAACAGGAGTTACCAGGTACTTTGCAGGCACCTCAGCTGTGAAAAACTGGGCAGGACCACACATCCTGCCTAACCTCCTTCATGATATTTTGTTGGTGATCTTTTCTCCCCCTTCCTCAGAACTGAATGTTTGATCCTGGGCCACAGCACAATTCAACCAAGGTCCTTCAGCTTTAGTTACAGCAAGCTTAGATATGCACCTTAGAGACAAAAAAAAAAAAAAAAAAAAAAAAGCCCATATCCTATTATCAAACTCTGAGCCAGGCTTCCACCCACCAAACCCATCTATTTTCTCAAAATAATATACGATATTCGCTCTCCAAGATGGATGACACATGGGTTTAGGGAAGTTAGGCTATGAATATTTCAGGACAATTAGAGGACAGCAGCCTTGTTTTCTCAAATCTCTCCTCCTTGTAGAATGACAGCCCTGAAACCCAAAGAGTCCACCTAGCGAAAGACAGGGAAAGAGGCAAATGCCCTGCACTCCCCCGGGTATAGAGCAGATCTCATGTTTTTCCAGAAGCCCACATTCTGGTGTCCTAACGTTGACCCAGAGCAAGGACAGAGGCAGTGTCAGACACACACAGATGTGAACTCATACCCAGAACAACTGCATGCATCATCTCTACTTGCAGTGTGAAGCTTTGTTTGCTTTTCCTTAGCCTTGACTGGCCCAGGGCCGGCAACAAGCCCTCACAGTTAGGTCAGTTTTTGCTGAGGTGAAGAAAAGACCCTTAAGCCACTGCCAGGATGAAAGACTTCTCCCAGCCCAGCTCTCTTGGCTGCCTCCCACCTTGGTTTGGCAGCCCCATTCCAGCCCAACTTCAATTGCAGATATATGTTTTCTCTTTCCCTTAACCCTGAACCATAATTTTCCAGAGAAGCACTAAAAAAGGTCCCCAGGCGTTACCCAGACAAAGTATTTCTCCCAAGCCAAGTCTGTTGGTAACTCCAACTTTCCCTTTGCAGCCCCTGTCACACAGTTCTCCTTTCTTCCCTGTCCTAACCCTAATATTTTTGCTAGGCCATAGACAAGGACCCCCAGCCACTGTGCAGAAAAAAGATTGCTCCCAGGCCACATGTCTTGGCAGAAAGAATATTAGGGTTACGGTTTAGAGAGAGAAAGCACAGAGCTGCAGTTAGAGCAGGACTGGAAAAGGGCAGCCAAAAGCAAGCAGGGATGCTGGAAGAGCTGCCCTTGGAAAAACCATGCAGTGTCTGCATAGCTTTGTCTGTGGCTTAGAAGAGGAAATTAGTGCTAGGGTTAGGGTTCAGAGAAGGAGCAAGCTAAGAGCTATCTTTGGAGTAAGGCTGGGAAGGGACTATCAAAGGCATGTTGGAGCCGCAAGTCCTGGACTTGCAGAAATGTTTCTTCCAGGCATCTGCTGCAAGGCTTGACAAAGTGACCCTTCAGGAAAATTACCATGAGGGCTCTCCCAGCCACGCAGGCAGGAGACACGCAGATTCACCTACTTCAGTCTCTCACAGCAAAATATGGCTGGCTGAGGAGGTGGCATCCTGCTAGCTCTATAAAGCTCATCTCATTTCAGCTACATTTCAGAAGGGTTTGTAAAACTGAGGAAGTTAAACATCTCTGAAACCACCAGACAAGATGGCATTGCTGGTCTGGACAGGGACTGTCCTGCTTTGCAACGAAAAGCTATGTGGAGCCAGTCGCACACAGCCTCATCTGCTGGCTCCTTGAGGCACAGGCCTGGTTTCAATCACAGGGCCTGTAGCTCAGGCTGAACTTGGCAGCGTTTCACTCCATTTGATGATCCTGCTGGAAGACATTAAAGTCTTTCTCTTCATTCAGAAGAAGGGGAGCCAGTGCCATCCGGTCACATGCCTGGACAGGGGTAGGCTGGAAATAAAGCCAAAAGCTCCTAGCAACCCAAGGGTTAATTTTCCTTGTTGCACTCTTATCTACAGCTAGGCCTGTTTGTTTGGTTTGAGAGCAGGAAAAAAGAAAAAAAAAAAAAAAAGAAGAAAAAAAAAGAGTGAGCCTGGGACCACATCCTGAATCTCAGAAAGATTCAAGAGATACTAAAAAAATTGGCTAGCAGAGCTCCAGGATTTCTTTCCTCTACTCCAACAAGCTGTCTCTGTTCTTTAAAGATTTAGGTGGCTCTTTGTGGAAAAAGCGAGCCAGGAATGATGTACTAAGACACAGACAGGCTTTCTGTCCTGGCCTGAATAGCTCACCCACCAGCTCCAGGCATACAAAGCCTATACATTCAACTATGCTGTCTGGACATGCTGTGGGCAGGAAAATATATGCTCCCAGCTTCATTTTTCCTCATCAGAGCTCTGATTTCAACCAAAATAAACTAAAGACAGAGATAATAAAGTCAGCACTTGAGTAGATTTTCTTTACAGAGAGGACTGAGGACACCATACGTGCTTAAAGAGGGAAAAGTCCAGACACACCTACATCAGCTGTATGTACAGGTTAGTACACACGTTAAAAGATGTGCAGGAAGATAATCAGCACACACCTGGATGCTGCTGTACAGCAGTATATACACCCGCGCGTGCATGCGGTGCCTCACAGACAGGCAGTTTATGGATGCAAAGGTTGTGTACGTGCTCACCTGCACAGGTAAGAGTCTGCTTTTACCTTCCCACATTCATGCTTAGGCTCCCATTTATCTGTCCCTCTCACACATGAAAGCAGTGAGAAAAAAGTCATGGGCAGACATGCAGAAACGCATATGCTTTCATAGCACCAAGCACACACAAACTTGCAGCTCTCTCTTCCCCTTCCCTGGCCCACCCAAGCACACCCCATGAATGACTGCAGCAGCACAGAGAATCAAGGTCCTGGCTAGGAGCTGTGGAAGCCCCCAAATGCAGTCCCTGACAACCAAACAGCCCAGCCAGACAAAGCACGCAAAAATGGGGGAAAGAAAAGGAAGCGACAGATAATCAGGAATCAACACAAATCTGAGTAACTAACTCACCCAAGGTCACACAAATGAATCTGTGGCAGAACCCGGTGTCTTCTAACCCCATTCCCCACAAAGATCAGCCTCCACATACTGGGGCATGACTGCTCTCGTCCACCTATGTATTTATTTAAATATTCTGTGTAAAAACAAGCACAAACACACTTCCCCCGAAACATCTTCAATGGTAGCTTGGCATTCAGTAGTATTTTTGGCCATAGGCTGGGTCCTTCCCACTCCTTCCCCTTTATAAAGACAGCTGCTTTATTTAGATGTGTAGCCTCTGTCTGAGGCTAAGCTCAAATATCTGCTTTTCTTCTAGGAAAAGAAAACCATAACAAATCTAAACTCTGGAAAATCATCTCATACCTCTCGTTCTTGTGCAGCACTCTGCTACATGACAGGCGCTGAGCTTCAAGCAGAAACCAGGCAGTGTCAGACAGCAGGAGCGGCAGAGAAAGAAAGTCCTGACTTCAGGCATCAGACACATTCTGAGTCCCAGCACTGGCAGCTTTCCATTCACCCAGCGCTACAGAGCGGAGAGCAGCCGATCTGCCCTGGGAGATAATCTCAGCAGCACATCTGGTCTTAGCTCCACAACTCGGCATTAATTATGACTTGTGCAGAAAGCATTTGAAATATCCAATGAGATGCAGAGCTCCCCGGCTCCCTCCGCAAGGGGAAGGAGAGAGGAGAAAGACAGGCAGGTAGGGTCTTGCCCACCCTCGAAGCTGCCGCCAATATAAACAGCACCTAAGTATGGGTCACAAGTTTTAACAAAGGCATCCCCCATCGGCTCTGTAATATATTCATGCTCTAATTGCTTGTCAGATCTATTCTAGATAGCTGGAAAAGCTGAGCAACAGTTGCTGTCTGCATGCCACTCTCTGGATCCCTTCCTGACACAGGCAGCATTAGCTGTGCTGCAGGCAACCCAGTGCCCTGGTCTGGCCTTTGAGCTGCTTGCAAAGCACCAGAAGCAGTCTTGTAGTGGAGGGGAACAGCCCCCCCTCAGCCTCAGCAGGCTCTGAGGATACCTCCCAGTTCCGGGACATACTGTGAAGTTTTACATAGCTTAGGACGAGCCACAATCTTTGACCTAGTGCCACTTTTTTTGTGCGTACAGCCTCTGCTTTAGCCCTTCACAGAGAAGTTGCCTGATGACAAACAGCTCAGCTGAGTAACTGGTAGGGGAAGGAACTTAAAGCTCTTTACATGTGAGCCACCCCCAGGACTTACCTGCAGGAAAATGCTCACCCCCTCAGGTCCTGCTCCGAGGTTAAGTGGCCTGCAGTTCAGAAAAATGCCTATCACACCGTGATAGTTGGAGTTACGCTGAGGTCAGCCCTCTATCCCATTTACAAAACACAATCCCGTGACTACAGGCACGCAGCAGTCACCGCCCAGAACCTTTGCACCTACCTTCTGGGAAGTTTCATGGAGTTTGGGTAGCTGCGTCTCCCTCTGCAGAAAATAAATAGGTGTATACACGCATGCATTGCTCTTTGCAGCTGCTCATGCACTTCTACTATTAAAATATCACATCTGTGGCTACTGTAGAGACCACACTCATCTGAACTTACTGGCTTACCACTTGCTTAACTACACTGTGACTGAGTTTAAACACACCACAGAGGGGATACCGAGCCGGTGGTCAAGCTCTGAGATTCCAGTCACTGGGACAGTGTTGTCTCACGACTTGGGAAACTTGCTATCAAACTCTCTCTCTAAATCCTCTACTTTGATCAAAAGCTCCTGAAAAAATGACTGTCTCACTTCAGGTAAAGGCAATACCACGATCAAAAGCCTCAGTTCTCGAATAGCAAGGTAGCTTGGTGTTCCTTAAGTATTCAAGGTATAACCTGAATAACAAGGTATTTCACAACTTGATACCAGAAACCCAGACAAAACACTAGACAATACCTATAACCCACTAAAGAACATCTGGTAAGCAATAGAGACCCTTAAATAAAAGGTAAAAATGAGATCCTGGGTATTCTTCACACTTTTATTGTCCTCTATTCCCCTGTGGTGAGCACAGCAGGCTGCAAGTTAGGGAGAACCTGCCTGCACTGCTAACCAGTGAGCAGGACCAATCCCCTGCTGAATGGCTGAGACACCATCAGGATTTTTGGCACTATTCCCTGGAATGATGCCTCAAAATGTGTCACGTCTGCTAATACCATTATGGAGCCTGGGACTCAAAGTTTGGGATGGAAGCCCAGGAGATAGCAAATGCAGGCTTTTATTCTTCCATTCACTTCTCCATTTCTGTTTTCCATCTCTCAAAACACAAGAACAAAGAGGGCATCCAATTAAATGGAAAGTCAGCTTGTTTAACATGGATACTGTTGTACCTGAAGTGTAATTAACCTATGAAATTCACAGCTTCTCTGCAGCCAAGGGCACAGCATGACTCAAAGCATGATTAGACATCAGCATGGCATATAAGAATACCCTGAGTTGCATGAGAGATGATAAAGATGATGTAAACTCTTCTCCAAAGAAAGAGCTTTGGTGAGGAAAAAAAGACCGAAGGAACACATGCTTGCTCATGTGAGCATCACTACCAAAACAGGAAAGGGCAGCTGCTTTGGTATGGTTCCCTGCAGATGGTCACTTGGCAGATATAGGTGTCCTGTGAGAAGGATGTAACATGGCACAATATAGCTACACACCACTGTTATCACTTTATCTCCTGATATCAAACAATTCTCAATCCCTTACAAAGCCCTACTTAGACTACAGAATATGATAAGACTGGAATAAAAATCACTCTCTCTTTCTCTCTACATATAAACAGATACATATAAACACATATATAATTTATCTTCAGTGTTTTGAATTTCTAGTTGACTTGGATCCTGCTTACTCTGTTACATTTCCTAAAAACGAAATCCAAGATTCTCACATAATCCCTGGATTGCAGGGGCCGCGTGCTGCAGAAGTATACCTGACTCTGCGAGAACAATAAAATCCAGAGAAATGGCCACACTGCATATAAGCTGCTAAACTGCCATCACAATTGCCACCTGGAGATCTCCACATACATATGTGCTAAGAAGAAATGGGGTTATGGGGACTGAACTCCTTCTTCTCCCCTTGGTATGAGGCTGTTTAACTGTAGGGAAGGTTACTGCTGGCCTGCTCTTACTTTCCAGAAGAAGAATTTGGGTTTGTAAGACTGCTTAGCAAGTAAATGTCACACAAACTTCCTGCTTGGGAGCTGTAGACATTTTCTTCCCTGGTGTCATTGTGTGGAGAAAGTGCTAGCAGTGCTCTCAAGAGCCAACACCACCACAGTCATTCTGTTGCAAGTACAGGATCAGAGAGCAAGTATCCTGCCTCTGCATGTCACTACAAGACTGGAGACTGGCTGGGAAGTTCACTACAGCTCAGACAACCTCTGAAATCTAGGCATATCTCAGGCTTGGCATCTAACTCAGGTCAAATTCAGTCTTGAATCTGGTTGCAACAGATGGGAATGGCGAACCTATATGAACTCAGAAAATATTTCTTCCCCCTTCTCTGGTTGTGAACAACCTTGCTGGCTTGCGCAGCTCTAGCAAGTGCCCATAGGCTGTGGGTATTTTTAAACACTGGCTTACATGTAGTATTAGCTAATAGACACATATACTCAAGCGGACCTGAGGGAGCTCAGATCTAGGAAATTGGTTTGCCCATTTGAACAGAAAGGACCAAGTAGCGAAGTTCAAATCAGAGCTGAAGTTCCTCGATTTTCAGGTAAGTTGTGCCTTACACAGACTTATTCCCTCACCCAGGCAAATACTGGCACGTGAGCACCTCCCTGTACCTGTTGAAAGCTGGCAGTGAAACAGCTACAGGTGATCAGTCACAGGGCTGAAGCCAGCAGGAAAGCCTCCAACAGTAAGAATGCCCCTTCTACAGAAAATTTCCCTTCCAGCTTTTTCCCTCTCCAAACACTTTAGACAGATCTTCCTGTGAATAAAACGACTCCTTCACATCCCTTCTCTCCCCTGCTCTGGGCAGGGGTCTCAACATTTACTGGTAAAATTAAATCTTTTGAAAATAAACAGGCCTCTGCTCACTGGCTGATGAAGCAGTTCATTCTGGGTTGAAAAGTTAGCAAACAGCAGTGTTCACCCGTCTCACAGCATATTCGATCTAACCTGTGCATGGTGTTCTTCCATCTCTCTAAAACATCAGGAAAGGAACCAACTGTGCAGCGCTGTAAATTACCCTGCAGTGGACTCTGCCCAGTTTATGCTCTAAACTGAGATTATAACTGTTTGCTCACAGAGAAAAGATGATAAACAGACCTATACATCACTTAACCACAGCATTCTGAATCCAGAGCCAAACCCTTGTGTTTATTGGTCTATTTCTCTCTAAACAAAGGCAAGAAGGATTTAGAGAACAAAACATCAAGAGCTAGAAACAATGCCTTTTAGCAAGCAGTGATCTGGGCAAACGTGCCCTGGAAAACTTCTTTCTCTCCACAACATAAGAACATCTTTTGCAGAGCTTTTTACTCACTGACTCTCGCACATGCCTGCCTATGTCTAACAGATAGCTTCCACAGACCTGAAGGAAACTGTCTGTAGGAAGCATCTGACTGGCAGAACTTCTCTTCCAAGTGCACTGCGTAGTGATTTCCCCACTGCACGGAAAAGTTTTACAAAAATTCTGAGTGTCAGTAAGTCCAAAATAGTTATGATATAGTGTAATTACTGCCACCAGAGTCTCATTGCTAGAGAAGGACTAAAACTCCTGATGTGGGTTTAAATGCAAGGATCCCCGAGCCTGCAACCTGCCACTGATCCTAGCCTCTGGTACAGAATGAAATGAGCCACCCAGACTTTTGACCATCTTGGAACCTGGCAGGGCCAGCGATCTCGGCTCACCACTGAAATTTAGAACACCAGCCCCTCTAATCCATTCAGCACACTGAGCGAGCTTATGTCCTCAGGCCTTTCCATATCCCAAGCCTGAAAAGCTGATATCCTAAACACAATCGGACGCTGAGACGATGACAGGATCAACACTGATCAACTAACCATGCTACATGGGCACAGTTACCCAAATCAGACTTCACCATAAATACCTCTGTCAGCCTGTAACCTGCAACTGTTAGTCTCGCTACCAGGTAAATCATATACGGAGTCACTTTGTTGCTTCCTCCAACTCAATCAATAATGAAATCTATTAGTTAATTCCCACACTGCATCTATCTAACTAAAATTCTCAGTTAATACAAAGCGTAAATTTTACCTTTATCACTCAAGCATAAGGTCATGGCCCAAGCTCTAGCCACAGCTGAACTTGATTGTGCTTGGGGAGGGGATGCCACTTAGCTCCAATTCCTAGAACATTTCACTAAACCTGCCAACTTTTCAGGAACACTTCAAGCAGAGATCAAGGGCTTAATGTTCTTCTGCCCGAGCTGCAACTCATAAGGTAGGAAGGGGAAATTGCAAGGCTGATTACCTAATGAAAGAGAAGAAGAACACTGTGGAGGGCAGAAGAGTAACCTTTAGAAAGGAAATGGGAGAAGATAGGGTGAATTTTTTTGTTCTTGGCTCCTAAATGGTTAAAACTGCAACTTGCAAGGAGCAGATTACCCTTCCCCTTCAGTAAGTACAGATTCTCATAACATTCATCAAAGGAATAATACAGAGAAATAAAAATACTTGCCTGCAAGCTGAGAAACACCACAGGAACATGTTTGTCCCATTAATCATACACTGCCAGGACGTGCAGCGAGAACCATCAGTGCTTTAAGCCTGTCAGCTTTCAAACACGAAGCACGAATCTGATGATTACAGGAACAACCTCACTGAGAAACCACCAGTGCAGCAGGAGGCACTGGCCAGACCAGGTGCTGCAAGCAGCAGCCACCATAACATAACAAACGCACAGCCACTATGATCTCTCCATGGCACTTACTAGTTGAAGGGGACAACGGTCAGCTACTGAAGAAGAAAGCACAGGCATCACCATATTTTGCCAAAAGCAGGATTGCTCTCAGCAATACAAGGTATGTGTGAAGTTAATGACTACATTCAGACATCTTGGTTTGATAGCCCAGGTGGACTTATCTCTTATGAACTCATCTAATGCTATTTTGAACACATTTATTATTTTTGTTTCCACAACATCTTGTAACAATGAGTTTCATAATTTGTGCCCTGCATGAAAAACATCTTTGCTTTGTTTAAACCTCATGACTGTGCCCTGTTCAAATTCTCCTTACATTTGTAATTTTATCTACTGTACCTACCTGAAATCATCTTTTCTCCGAGATCCTTTTCAAACTCTTTTCTTTTTTTTTTTTTTTTTTTTTTCCTGAGGGAAGGCCTTGAAGTGGAGGGATTTTACATCTTAATCAGTTACACAGCCTCCAGAGCATAAGAGCAATTCCAATCGAAAATTCTTCCCTGAGCAGAGGGGAAGGATCACCTCCCTCAGTCTGCTGGCAACACACATCCTAATGCAGCCCAAGAACCTGTTGGCTTTATCTGCCACAAGGGTGCATTGCTGGCTCATGTTCAACTTGTTGCCCATCAGCATCCCAGGTGCTTTTCTGCAAAGCTGCTTTCCAGCCAGTCAACCAGTGTGCTGGTGCCTGAGGTTATTCCTCACCGTCTCCTTTGAAAGATTATTGAGTGGCCTTACACATCAGCCAGTTCCCTCAGCACTCACGGATTCATCTGATCAGGTCCTACAGACTGGTATACACCAATTTTGTTTAAATGTTCCCTAACCCAAACATTCTCTACTGAGGAGAAAGCTTCCTTGTTCCAGACTGTCCCACTGGCCAGGAGCTGCTGATGGCAAATCTTACCAGTAAAGCCTGAGGTGAAAGTCTTAGCCTTTTTCATGTCCTTTGTCACCAGGTTTCCCATCTCTTTCAGTAATGGGGCCACATTTTAACTTGTCTTCATTTTGCTGCTGATATAACTGAAGAAACCTTTCTTATTGCCTGACACATTCCTCACCATGTGGGCTTTAGCTTTCCTAAGTCCATTCCTGCATGTTCAGATAGTTTCTCTATATTCCTTAGGTCACTTGTCCCTGTTCTTACTTATTCTATGCTTCTACGCTTCCCTTTTAAGTTTGAGCTTTGTTAGGAGCTTATTGTTCATACATGGAGGCATTGTACTACCTTTGCTTGATTTCCTGCACATCATTGTGGACTGTTCTTGAGCTTGAATGATATAGTCCTTGAAAATCAAACAGCTCTGCTGGACCCTTCTTTTCTCCAGAACCAAATCCCATGGGACTCTTCCAAGCATATCCCTAAAAAGGCAAAGAGTCTGCTCCCCTGAGGTCCAGGGCTGTGATTCTACTATCTGCCTTGCTGAATGATGCCTTCAGAGTGGCTCTTCTACAGACAGCGTGACCTCAGGCAAGTTATTTCATTGCTCAATACCTCAAATTCCTCCTTTACAAAAAATTAGGACAACAGCCATTCCCTACCTCAAGGCCGTGTCATGGTGATAGAATACATTGGGCATAAAGCAGCAATAAAAGCCCCAGATACACCTGATGAGGTAACTCAGAAAAAAAAATAACTTAATCAGATATCTGAAACAGATGTTAGAATCCAATTTTTAAAAACTCTGTTATGGGCAGTTCAGACAGCAAGACACACTCCCAACTCTGCTCTGTCTCAGTTTCTATATCCACAACAAGTGTAACCCCTGTCCGTAACACCTCTGCCTGGGGTAAAGCTAAACAGAACCTCCTCACAGATGATTCATGCATCCCCTCATCCAGACATCTGAACTTGTAACCCTCATCATCTTTCTCTTCCTCTCCCCTTGGTTGGGCCCATCTCCCAGCATGAGACAACACTGAAGAGCAAACACTGATAAGCTGCATCAGGCGCCAGCTGTCTCTGTGCAGAGATAACAGCACATATCAGGCACAACAAACACCTAGTGCCACTCCCCACACACCTGTGGGAGCCTGCACCCTGCCACCAAGTGAAGGGGCTCCTCAAAGCCCAGGCAGGAATCCATCTCAAGGCTGCCACTTTGGTGGAGCCCTCTAATGAGATAGGGAGCAGAAACTTGTTCTCAGTCTTAACACTGGGCAAACAACAGAACTCACCTCTGTGCTTTTCAATTCTTTGGTATCTTAGCATCTTAAATTCACTAATATAATTCTATGCTCATGGTGGTCTTACTGGAAAATCCCCATGGTGGAGACATTAAACCCCACATTCCCAAGACTTAGGGTAATATCCTAGCTCTGAAAGAGTCTAGCATCCTTGTGGACGTGCATCTAATAACATCTGACCCTTCAAAACAGTCATTTTGCTTTCATGCAGATGGTATCTGAAAGACATTTACTCATTTAAAACAGGATCCCTAATTAGGCCTATGTAGGGCTATCCCTCTATTACCTGTAATGACTTTGAGATGTGCATTAAATTACACCTCAGAGCCTCCTCCTCTGGATCTCAGCTCTCCCCTGGTACAAGATATGGTCTTCATGGGGCCCTGATTGCCAGCAAGAACATCCTCTGCACTACTTTTCTGGCAAAGAAGAAAGAAATTACATATCAGGCTTTACCTATCTGGAGGAGTGGACTGGAATTAATGACAGAGAGTCCCCAGTGGACACTTCTTCAGAGTCCTCCAGTTAAAAAGTTATTAATTCTCAGAATTATTCCTTCTCAGAAGAGAAACTGCACATGGAACTCCTTCAGAATAATTATGTTGTCACAGGTAAAGCTCTCCTTGTTTGCCTAAGGGAAGCACAGCCCTTCCAACTGCTTTACCTCTTCTCCATCACAAGGAACTGATGAAAGCTTGGGATAAGGAGGAGGAGGAATTAGGATAAAGGAATGGAGAAAGGGGCCGTGACATGCATTTCTGGCAGAGGCGCAAGGAACTGCTCATGGCAAGAAAGGATAAGTAAACAGAAGGAAACAAACACAAACACAGCACAAGATTAACACAAAATGATTCTGTCCCATGCCATGCTGGTCATGTGCTGAGCTACAGGAGAGAATGTTACACCTCACAGCTTTTAGTTCAGGCACCAAAAAACTCAGCTTTTGCACCCCATGGCCCAAAATTCAGTCCCAGACACATTATGATTTAAATCTTAATGCAAGACAAAAATGAAGAAGGCATCAAAGCTAAGAAGTAAATAGATGGCAAAGGACCTCCTTAAAGTAGCTGTTTTTCTTCAGGATAGAGGTACAGCCCCACTACAGATTTACAGAGCGAGGAAAGACCCTCTCTCCACCATACTACTCTCAGTATTTTCCACACATCCAATTTCAGAGGATGTTGGCAGGCTCACTCCCTCCCAAGCTTGCGGCCAGGAAGCAGTATGGCACTGCCACAAGGCTTCCACATCAGAAAACAGCCAGAGAACAACACGGCTGCCCAGAGGGAATGTCCAGATAAACTTTCAGTGGTATAAACTCAGAGCAAAATCTGTTCCTTGTGGAGGTAAGAAGGATCAGAGGAAACAGTTTTAAGCACCCTCTGTCCGAATGTGCTCAAAAATGCACTTCTTTCAAGCCTTTGTAACAAACCCTATTCCTAAAGACAAACTCAAACATACAGCTTACTGTCAGATCTCATTTTACAAAATCCTCAACTCTGAATGAGGTGGACTAGAGTCAAGAATTCAGAAGTCTGAAACTTAGGAAAACTGGCTCAAAATTATTTTCTCCATAAACAAGACAGCTCTTCTTCAAAAAAGTCAGGAACTCTAGGATTTTATTTGAAGGCCACATTTGAAGCGTATTTCAAAGCATGCATTCCATATGGCCTGAATGTGTCTCCTATAAATGATTTGGGATCCTCAGCAGCTTTGCAGTTTTCTGTTTTGTTTTAAAAAGCCTTTGCTATTCACCTTTAAACATAGTTCATGTGCCCGCATGAACACGTAAGAAGATACCCTCAACCTTTTTGATTTATAAGTTTCTTCAATACGTCAGCGAAGATTAAAGTGTGGCTAAGACTCCCCTTTTATCTTGGCATGATTTATTTTTACACCGTATCAACCCTCTCCAGGGCTGGATATTTACATATTAATAATGAAGCCTGCTTTATAATTCCTCACCCCCATTCCTTTAGCGTCATATATTAAAAAGTGTCGATAGATAAGACTTGGCTCTCAAATTAGCAGTGATAGCAATGCAGAGTTCAAATTATTCAATTAAAACAGAGACAGCTATGTTTACAGTCCTCCCACATTTGAGCTAAGCCGGGATTTCACTCTCAGAAGCTGCCCTGTTCTAGTCTGATAGAGGATGAATAGTTTTAATCACTTCCCCAAACTGACTAAATCCTTTTGGAAACAACAGTTTTGATGTTTTAACCATTTCCTTGTTATTGATATTCCTATAAATACTTTGTGAAGAGAGACTGAGGATGCAGTTCCATGGTTTGTTTAAGCCAATTTAAGTGTGGGCTGCAGCCAGAACGAACAAGCATGCCCTCCTCCACCCTACCACCTCTCCCCACTGCCCTCATTGTGCTGGAACTGCTGTTCCTGCCTGCAGCTGCCTACTTAGCTGGGCAAGGGAGCCAACCCACCCCAAAACTAATTCACCCCCACCTTTTTTCTCCCAGGTCATTTTCTTCTGCACAGCTGTATAACCACCAGTACTAGCAGAATGAAATGTGGTGGGAACACATGGCTGCAAGGTGGGAAAAGACCACTGCTGACAGCAGCTAGCACATACCTCAGAGGAGTGATGAAACCATAGGATAAGAATATGCTCATGCAGCACTGACTACAGAGCAGAGCAGACATAGCCAAGTTAGCTTTAGACTCGTGCATTTGAGTAGCAGGGCAGACAGCTTAGGCCAGGCCCACCGCACAGGAGGTACCCATGTTCTTGGGTAGGTTTGATCCACAGGTAGAGGAAATCCCTCAACACACAGCTGCAGTTCTTTCCAGCTGTGCTTCTCATCTACAGAGCAGCTTAAGCCAGCTCTCACCAACATCAGCAGCAGCCTTTACACTGACATCAATAGGAACCGGATCAAACCTGCAGCATCTGAAAACAGCACAAAACTGCTGCTGTATGCCTGTGTCACCCTGCTCCCCACACCCTCATGATTGCAACGTTCTACAGTTTTTGATATTTCATACAGTTGCTAAAGCTCTCCAGTTACTGGACTCAAGTGTAAGAGTATCTGCCCTCATTTAAAGGGAAATCAAAATTTTACACTTTACTGTTGAAGAGAAGCATACAGGTAGAGAAAAAGAGCAGATAACTGGGACAAAACTGTACCCATAAAGAATCAAAGAAGAAAAATAAACTAACCTCTGCTTTTATGCCATTCTCATGTGTTGTTTTTTGTTTGTTTTGTTTTTAAGATCTTAGAATTGCTAATTATTTATTATTTTAATACTTTAAATACAATGCTTGTTCTGGAACTGTTCCAAGAAGCTGACAAAACGCAAATGCTGACCAAAAAAAAAAGTGGGGGAAAGCAGAATTTGCATGGATACCAGCAGCACTGAAAACATCATGTCCTAAACCCTAAAGAAGGAGTCTGTGGAATGTATGTTATCTGCCATGACTTATTGTGTCCTCACAGCATTTGTTTGATGCACATGGAAATGCTATCAAATACATGCTATAAGGTCCACTATAAATGGCCACAGAAACACCAACTCGGATTATCAGACTGCAGAGATCTGCACTGAGCTCAGTGTGAAGACCCCTTGCTGTGGACTGGACTTTAGAAGAAAAGCGAAACAAGCTCAAACTCATGTTTGAGGAGAATTCAGGGTAAATCAGTTTCTGCTAATGAAAAGAGCTTGTTCTGCCCACGGCACAACAGAATTTCATGGGACCTCTCAGAATTAGGTATAAGCTGCCTTTTGTATATACACCCTTTCTGCTAAGGAGGGCCTAGGAAAAAATGACATCATCACTAGAGATTATATCTTTTCCAGACAAACTAAATGCTGCTTCTACACAGACAGTCAAAATCACAAGAGCCACTTAAAGGAGGAAAAAAAAAAAAAAAAAAAAAAAAAAGATAAAAGTTACTAACAAATACTGGGTGTTCTTAGTGACCTTGTGATGTTTCAGCCTCTCTCAATTGCACCAAGGTCACTTTTTTCCCCTAGATCCAGGAAAAACAGTAACTTCATTTTGGCAAAATAATTGTATAACCTAACACGTGTTCAGCACTTTTTATCTGTACCTCTCAAAAGAGGATGATATCACTATCTGCATGTGATATCGCCATCTGCATGAACTCCATCAATAGCACTGAAGCTTTTGGAGTATTCAGTACCAAGCCAGGAGTTGCTGCTACCAGCAGTGAACCCAACAGAAAAAAATTTGTGAACCCTTGGTCTGTCAGACTGCAAAAACATCTCCTATCTAATCCCCTGACTTAAGAATGTGACTCAAAATCTTGAAGATCATAGTACAGTATCAAAATGGGGAATCTGTTTTTTTTGTTCATTTTAAATACAAGGATTGTGAACAGCTGTACTCTTACAGGTGTTCTCTCAGCCTGACTATGTTGTTCTTCCTTAGGTTACATCTTCACTGAAGCCAGTGGAAGCTTTGCCTTCTCAGCCAGGCCCTACATTAACCAATTTAAAAGTTTTGCTGCCTCTGGCATTGTAGAGGTTTAATTTGGGCATCTGCCCTTGAAGTGGAAAGTTGAGATAACCAGACAAAATCCTTTACGGCCATAAGGATAAGAAAGATCCACAGAATACATAGTAAAAATCAGCTTTAAGAAACTTAGCACTGGCAATCGTGTTATGTTTGTTATTACCACCCACTTTTGACTGTGAGTCAGTTATACAGTTTGGATGTGACCTTCCCTTTCATTACCTTCCATCCCCTGGCAAAAAAAAAAAAAAAAAAAAAAAGGGGGCAAAAAAAAAAACAACCCAATCTCCATGCTGTAAAACACTTCACATAATCAAGAGCTTATCTAGGTATCTCAGCGATTTTACAGTGTTACACATATCCTAGTATCACAAGAATATGTTTTACCTTGAGGCAAATGTTTTAATTTATGTGCATGTGAGCTATTTGCAATACCTCCACCAAATGGAGCCCATATAACCCGTCGGATGGCTTTCACCCAATCTTCCATTTCATTCTGGGAATTAGCCATAAGCAGGAAAGCTTCATGATTGACAGGCATCTTTTCCCGGTCGCCTGCTCCACCTGAAAAACAAAACACAAATATCTTTTAGCATCTAGCTCAGAAGAGAACAAGTAATGTTTAAAACCACCAAGATTCTGGGTGAAAATGATTAATTTAATTGAGCAGTTTTACACACAATTCCTACACGTATGCTGCAGCACCCACAAAGCATGCTGATAAGACTTCAAAGCTGAAGTAAAAAATGGGCATTTCCAGTGTGGGAACTTGGAGATGTTGTGCCTGCTGTCCCAGCAGTAAGCAAAGGGAGATCACAGGCTGTTATACCCTGCAGGAGGAGCTCAAAATTAATTTCACGTATCTGTGCTGAGCCATTGAGAGGGACCAAGGGAATCATAGGACAAGTTAGGGTTTGAAACGCAGAAGCCGCAAGATCATCTGCTTTCCTCAAGTTCCTGGGAATTTATAGTCTTGATACAGAAAGAGACCTAGATTGATTTTGGATCCATCCCAGAAGCAGTGTTTTGGAACAGGAGTTAGGACTTGAGAATATGAATCTGACTCTCCCACTTGAAACAAGATCTTTAGGAGCCACTAACATTGCCGTGAACATCCCAGGCAGTACTGACCGGAACACCAGGCGCACTCAAGCTGTTCTATTACGTCTGTCATTTGAGGATACTCTAAGGCTTACAACACCTTCACCTTTCTATTCCCATTTTCTTTTTAGCTCTTTACTTACTTCAGGCAGTTTAAATGTTCCCCTCACCCCTCATTTTATGTCCCAGAGCTGGACACAACCTCATGAGGCCATACATACAGCTCTGTTGGAGCTGATCCTGTCCAACACAGCAGCTGCATCACCAGCAGCCTAAAGCTTTTCCATCTCCATGGACACTGCCTTTGGCTTTGCTGCAGAGACAACACCTCAGCTGTTGTGCCGGTGCTGTTTCCATGCTTGCAAGCCAGAGCAGCCGGGATTGCCTGTCCGTGCAAATCAGAGATAAGGGCAGGACAATGGCACGTGGTGGTTTCTGCAGAACTGATTTAAACACAGAACATGTGCCTTCTAAATCCTTGCTAATCTGGAGAAAGGAGCAAACTGGAAGCTGCCTGCAAGCCAAGGAAGTGGTTCTTGCTGTTAATTGTCTCCTGGCCTAGAAACACCCGTGGAGCACGCGCTGATTTGCAAAGCAAAAGGGCTTTTTGTGTGTGGTGTGAGATGTGCCACGAAGGGCTCTGTGGCAATTTGCAGAACAAAGGAAACTGAGGCAGCCTTTCAGCACAGAACAGCGATGACTGCCCACCTGGCACTAGGCATTCAGCTTAAAAAACAAAGGCCAGGATCTTTTCCCCCACGCATATCCAAATTCTGATTCTCTCCTCACAGCATCCTCCCGGACAGCCTCCCCTTTTGAATTTGCATTCCCTGAGATAAGGAAGCAGAACAGCTGCAAGAGGTAGGCACTAAACAACGAGCTGCGCTCCAGCTCTGCTGAGCACTGCAGACTGGGGAGCAGCAGGCAAACTGGACTGTGGGTTTGGGTTGGCCCTCGACCAGGACCTGCCAGGTTACCACGTCTTTGCATTGCTAAGCCCAAACACTCCAAAAACTCATTTATCCCAGCTCTCATTTCTCTACCTATAGAGACCGAAGTCCTGGGAAGCCTTTCTCCAGGCTGTTTCCTCACTCCTGCTCCCAAGAACCTCTTCTTACCCCACTTTCCAGTAGGCCTGGCCAAGTGACCCAATGTCAGTGATCTGAGTGCTGCAGTGAAATGAGCCATGCAGCTGAGCACCAGCCCTGAAGGACTCAACTCCCTCTGTAAGGGGCACCTCTTCATTTTATTTCACTCCCTAGCAGTATTACACTAGCTGCTCTAACCTCAGACAGGCAGACATGCATCCTTTTGGCTGACCTCCAGCCATCCCCTTGGCTTCTTTCTTAGCATTAAAGTCTTATTTATTCATTACCAACAATGAGTTTGGTTGCCCTCATCACAGCAACTACAAACCTTATAGTTGAGGCATTTCTAGCTGCCAGTTAATTCTGATATATTCTAGTCTTGCAAAATGGGCTGTTTAGCTCTATTTCAGGACACTAGAGCATCCGTAAGTTCATGTGCTGAACACCGCCAGAAAAAAAAAAAATGAACTTAGGCAAGGCAAAACATGCATCCTGTTCTTAAATTTAAAGGGACCCAGCTGAAGTCTTGCCCACACAAGCCATGAAGTATAAGAAGAGAGCAGAGTCCTAGTTCAGAATGAACTACTGACTGTAAATTTAGCAAGAACAGCTGAACTAAAGCAGGCAAAGAGAGATGTATGAAACATAAGCAGAGAAAGATGAAGCCTCCATCCAACTGAACTTCTGCAGAAGTGGTGTCTCAGCATCTTCCCCCTGAATTGCCATACCACAGGGACCTGACTACAACTCCCCTTCCCCTAAGATGTTACTTTGGACTAGCCAGCTGCCTTGTAAACCTTCTTAGGCATTTTTCATGCAAGCATTTAGGGAAAAATATTTATACTTCTATTGGAGTCTGCAAAAAGTAAAAACAGGATGGGAAAAAGATTCCTGCACATGCTGTAGAACCTAGGCTTGAGACTCTGCCAAAACCTATACATACAGCTCCTCTGTGGTTAGCTTTCTCCCACTGAAACTTTAAATAGGACCAAGGTCATGATCCTACAAGCTGCCTGTGGGAGAGTCAGTAGTGACTAGTCACAAGAGTACAAGCAGATAAATACAACTCCACGCAGAGACACTAGTGTAGAAACCAGAATACACTTCAGAAGGACTTCTTAGAGAAGTCCTCATGTGTTAGTATGAGATGAATAAGCAGTGGCAGAGCAAGCAGACCCAAATATAAACAATTTTTCTTTTATGACTTTTTGATCTTGTTCCTTTCCACATGCTGCTGGCTCCTTTCACTACATCACCAAAGCGATGATCAGAATTAAAGTTCCCAAAGGGTGGAGTTCAGATGCAGCTCTCTATGCTGTTGCAGCACCCAACAGACTTTGAGTCGTAGAAGTCAGAAGAATGAAAAACAGCTAAATCCAAATATTTAGATCTTAATAAAACGAACAAACAAACACACCTCCCTTCCACTACACCTTCTTTATAAATCCAGAATTGTACCAGAAACTCACAGCTGCTTTCTTTTCTGTGCCAAGCTACAAAAGAGGACCTTGTTCTGGGTTTCAGATTTGAGTTGGCAACCCAGACACTGTACAGATTCAAACGTATTGGCCTTTAGGATGCAGAAAACAATTTTAAACCTTTCTGCCTAGAAATGCTTGTATACAAAATTTTAGCTTTGCCCATCGAAGCAGTATGAAGCTTGCAGGCAGATACTGCACTGAAACCTCCCTCCTGCCCCAAGGGGAGCCGCAGCCCACCCTGAGCAGCTGGGAGACTCCAGCCCCAGGCACACAAGGGCTGCTGCACAAAGCTAATGGGCGCTGGCTCCTCTGCACCACAACAGGGAGGAACAGTCTGCTAATGATTTTAAACACAGACAAGGGCTTTCCATTCCTTTGAACAGAATTTCTCGCTCATCTTTAATCACGCTCCCATACAAATGAGACTGGCCCTCAGAGGCCTGCTCTCTTAGCTCAGGATTGCCAGGGACAGACATCCTGACCCTTCTGCTCAGAGACACTTTCAGCTCCAGACCAGAGGAAAAACCAAAACTGTCTGCAAACACAGCACCTCAATGCATGCAGTAGAAGCAGGGGCCTTAACTCAAGGTACTGTTGCAAAGTTGCTTTATAGATACCGGTAGGTATTTTTGCCTCAAGGGAACTGAATAGCTCAAGGCTGCTAGGTGCAGAGCGCTAGTGCTCTCTCTCCCAGCAAAGCTGACAGAATCGCTCCCAAAGTGCTCAGGTGGTTCATGTAACTGCATTTCACGTGGCTTCAGAGACATCTGCTAAGGGCATCGGCTGCAAGCATTGACCTTGGAGTAGCATGCCACCTCCTAGGCCTTAGTAAGTCATTCTGTCAGCTCTCTCCAGGGCCCAGAACATGGAAGATCAAACAGAAAGGTTGGAGCTAGGTAACTTGCCAAAGGTCTGACAGAGCACCACAGCAGCAGCGGGAATTGAAATCCATATTTCAAAGCCCTATTTACTGAAAATTCTTGCTTTTTTGACTGTTCTTAGTCTGGTATGCATTCATGGGGAAGCACAAAGCATAAGGCTGCCATTATGCCACATGTACCTGTCCTGCCCAGAGTTCCTGTTCAAAGAACCCAGAACAGCCCTCCAGCTGAAGCTCTCCCTTTATAACAGCTGTTTCCAATGAGGAAACCTTGGAAGCATTTTTTTTTTTGCCATGAATTTTATTCACATAAGCTTAACCTTCAGAAAAGCAACATCTGTGGAGCCAAGCCTTACAGCCCCTTTCTCTGTATGGAAACAGAAGCTCAGGAGAAGCAGGACTGGACTTCCAGTAAATGTTCCTGCCCCATTCCGTGTAAAAGGAGGAACATTTATGTCCTCAGATGAAGCTGCTGCCAGGTTCTGCTGAAGTTGGCAACTTGTTTTTTTCTTCAGACCATTTCTCTCCCTCCCCTGCCACATCTGGTTTGCCTTTCTCCTATTTCTTACATAGTTCTGCTTATTGATGTGCTTGGGTATTGTCATTATATCAACTCCACCAAAAATGTACACAACTACAAATGTTTGTGTATGTGTATATATTTACGTGCTTGCAATGCTTTGGTGTGGATAGCAGTGGTGTTTCCAGTGAGGGTGAAACTGAGCTGGCCACGCACATGCTGCTGCAGTGTGTGGGGAGGCAAACAGCAGCTCCAAGGGTGAGTTATGAAAGTGCTGGTGGATGGGTAAGTCAAGGCCCAAAGAACGCTTGCCTTCAGTACTAAAGCAAGCAGTGACTTGAAGCCTTTGATTGCAGACAGGCAGCAACGAAGATCTTGACAAATGGACAAAACCTGCACCCAGCAGCTGAGAACAATTGCAATGATTCACCTTCCCTGACTGACTCTTCATGATTGTCCTAAAGGTGAGGATCAGATTCAGGGCTCTAAGATCACCCCGATAATGAAAGAAGGTGAAAAATGAGGTGGATGAATTCTGTCAAGGTGAAGGGCAACTGTATTAGGGGGAATCTTTGCACAATGACAAAAAAATAGTCTTGATCTTTGGATTATGAAAAGAAACAAAAAATATTAGCAAATAAGTAAGAGGTCATTAAGTGCTTGAGTGCTTGGATCAGGAAAATTGACAGAATCTACAAGGGAAAGACAGAGGAATGGAGCAGTGTAGTAAATACTGATATGTGCTTGCCATGTTTTTTTTGTATTTGTATCTATAGATACAGGCACATATCCATGCACGTATGGGATATCCGAGTTGGAAGTTAACATGGAAGCTGAGAGCAAACTTGTGATCACCTTTTAAAAAGCTTATAAAGTTCATAAAAATAAAGTCTGGGGATTTAGTATTACACAGCATGCAAATAAAAGAAACAAGCTTTGGATCAAAACCCATTTATTCTGTTTCAGTTCATTTTTTCCTAAAGAAACATGCACCTTTGCAGGTGACACGTTTTATTTCCACATTTTGGAATCAGTCTGAGGGGATTTTAATGTTCAGCTTTCACTTGGTTTTGGTAACAAGGAAAACGAAATCTTAAATTGCTGTTATTGTGCAGTGTAAGGCCAGCTCATAAATTGACATGGTTTAAAGTTTCTTGGAGCGGAACTAACAAGAGTGCTCTAAACTCTCGTTGACTTTTCAGTCAAATGCCTAATTTCCTTAAATGCTTTTAAGTCCCCACAGGTTTAATGATAATTACAAGTAAAAGATGATCAAATTTTCAAAAGTTCTAGCAGAAGATTTTCATGAGTCACTAAATGATTTTTAGATCTCAGATCTTAGACCTTGTCCCAGAGAATAACACAAAGACAGATAAACTGCCTAACGTCAGTGCCATCTATAAACTAATTCAAGGGCCCTGGTACTAGGGGGAAAACAGATCCCTTCTGTGGTTTCAGATGAGTACTTCTGTGCATTTCAGATACCATTAAATTGCTTTAAAGAGGCACCAGCAAGGAGATTAGACCTCAGAATCGTGGTTTCTTATGCAAAAATTCTGACAAGACTTAACATGAACGGAAGCACTTCAGCTCTTCTGTACTGACACACAGACTACAGAAAACTCTTTAAAATCTAAGGCTAGGGTTCTGTTTCAGTTGTCAGGATCAGATGTATGATTAATAAAAGTACAGTAATAAATGAAGATTTGGTTTAATCTTTGACCTTTTAGACATAAAAAAATGTATCAGGTGAGTTTGACTTTTGTTTTGTTTTAATTTCAACTTCTGCCTGGAGATTCCTTTCTTGATATGTCATCTGTATTACCCTAGACTTATCTATTGAACTGAGGAACTGGTTAATGCTACCGATCACTTCAAATAAACCAAAACCTTGAAAGCAAACAAACCCATACTCCAGGTATACCCTATGCTGTTACTGATGTCAATGTCACACATGCAAAGTGTCCTGGCAAACAGAAGAAAGATGCAAGATAAAAGGAAGTGAGAAAGACAACTTTAGGTGCTTTTATAGGATGAGCAAGTAGCAGTGTACACAAATGCCACCTTAAACCCCTGCTTATAAAGCTTTCTCTTGCTCAGTGCTTTGTAATGTTTAAGTCTACTTAAGTTGATTTTTTTTTGATGTGCTTTATCTGCCTTAGGCTGAACTGTGAGGTCTCAGTTAAAAAAAAAAAAAAAAAGAAAAAGAAAAAAAAAAAAAGAAAGAAAGGCTCAGCCATTTTAAAGTTAACATCTAGTATTAAAAATACATGTATTGCAATCATACCCTAATGCTGTCATGCCCCCTTGTTTTCAAGAATCTGAAATTTCATGAGGAGACCACTGTGCCACCTGGGATGTGCTGCTCAAGGTGGCTGCAATGTCCAGTCCTAGCTTAGAGCTGAATTCACAGCTATGGGAAGGCCACCTCTACTGCAGCAGCCCAATATTTAGGGTTGAGGTGAGCCCAGGCATAATATGGAACTGCTCTAGGTACATTAATTTTCTCAAAGATGTAGCATCTCCCTTGCATCAACACAGCTCAGGCACCATTCCCTCCAGCTCCTGCTCACAATTACTTTGCTCCATAAGAGGAATTGCCATTAATCATGATCATGCTGGCTCCCTAGCCAGAGAGGTTTCAGGAGCCTGTGAAATGCCCCCACCTCTGTTCAGTATCCCTAAAAACACGAGGTGTTGTTATTGCTTTGAGATTTGTTTGTATCAGCTTCTGCTAGCTAGCAGCAAATGATGAAATGTCTCCAACATAGTCACAGCTCATTTAGGAAATCAGAAGAACCTTTCCAAATAGGAATAGATCAACAATAATTAACACGAGGAGCAACTACTAAACCACCAATTGCTTGCAGCAGCATGACACCACTTTGCCTCTGCTGCGACTTGTGTGTTTCATCCTGAGTGGGAATGCTAGAGCACCTGCACTCTAATTATCTCCAAGGATGCTTCAGGGGTTAGACTGTCAAATAAGTGACAGTATGCTCAAATCAATTAAACCCTTGTGACTTGACTCAAATAATATTTCCCAATAGGAAATTGCTGTGCAGACAGAACATGTTCACTTCCAAACCTGGATCACAGCAGAAGTAACAGCTTGTTAGCTGGACTTCTCAGCGCGCAGTGGCATGGTCACTGTCTTAAAACAATACCTGCTGAAAAGCAGACAAATTTAGGGTACAGCATGTTCTATGCTGATACTAACATTGTTTGCCTGCCAAGCAACAGGTATCAGGCACCTTGGCACCAGCCTCTCACTGGAAAATGAAAGTTTCTACTGCAAAAGGTGGTGATGGGAGCCCAGGCACATTTGGGGTTCAGCTCCTTCCACTCGCACAAACCCTTCCTTCAAAATCTGTCTGACATCACCAGCTCTTAAAGAACTGTTCATCTCCTGAAGTGTCTTTCTTAGAATGATAGAAAGACAACTTCTATCCCTCTGTAGAGATGTCCTAGGGGGAAAAAAAAAAAAAAAAGCAATTCCTTGCTGGAAAAAAAAAGCACCCCAGTCCTACTGCAAAATTAAGTCTGTGGTAGTGATGGCAACTGGGGATGACACGGAGGAGAAAGACCAGGTTCCAAAGCTTTTTTTTTTTTTTCCCCAGTATGTTATGTGGACTGCCTTGTACTAAGAGATATCTGCTTTCCTTTACCCTTCTTTCTCCCACTCCAGAAAACTGATCCTTGCAGCCTTTCCTCAATATATTCCAAATCCAGAAAGCTACAACAAGCTCAACCCTTAAAAGTGATGAACTGTGCAACTGCCCAGGCTATGGTAACCTCTTGATCATTTCAGTGGTCTCTGGCCTGAACTGAAGGGAAACGAATTCTTCTGAGGCCAGCAGAAACCACACACTCAGATGGAGATGCTCCATTCAGGGCAGCCCAATGGCAGAAGGCATGTGCCAGCCCCTGTAAGGCACATTGCAGGAGGACTATCTGAAATAAGACAGCTATGAATTTGAAGGTACTATATATATATTTTATATATATAATATATATATGCGTATATATATCACAAATGCATACACAGAAGACTCAGAAAATAGTTGCACATCTGTACAAAGCAGGTCGCATGGTTCAACATGGTTCTCCAAAGCAACAAGTGCTAGACACTTCTGAGGAATGTATCAAATTATATATTCCAACTGTGGTTATGTTTACACACTATTATAAGTGAGGAAATTCCTTCCTGACCAAAGATGATGATCCTTCATGCTTTGAAATATCTGAATGGAAATGACTGGATAATTTTTATGCATTACCATGCAACCACAAGCAATTTTCTAGCTCTCATAAATTTCTTCAAATCTTTAACACCGAAGACAAGAGTCAAGGGAAATTTTAAATCCTGATGAGCAGTGAGTTACCACAACATCAGAATAGCAAAATCTGATCTATTTTTCTTTGACATTTTCATTCTAGAAATGCAATACCCATCTGCTGCTAATACCCAATTTCCTTCAGGACTGTTGCGTTCACATTTTCCAGGTATGCTCACTGATAGGAGTGAAGTTGTTCCCATGCCTTCTAAGTAAGTCTCATTAAAACTATTTCCTCTTCCCCCTTGCACCTCATAAGCCTAATTTTTCTTTCTTCTACAACTAACTCCACTATGAAAGTTACAAATACAGCGAGGGAGTCTTCAAAGATGATATTGCTGCCATCTTAGTCAAAGCTATGGACTTTGAACAAAGGAGAACTGAGGTGAAACCATCAGCTGGTACGGCTTTGGCTGCAGACAGCAGTGCTCTTAGCTAAGCCTGCAAAGGCTCAGATTCTTTGCAGACTGAATACAGAGTTCTTCAGAAATCCAAGCCAACCAATTACAAACGTTATTTTCTTCAGTGAAGTGACTGAAGCTTTACAAGCACAGTTTTGGCAGCAGCAAATACACGGCCTATCATTAAGGACACAACACTTACAGACTTTGTTTTCACAAAAATGAAGCTATTTGTTGCATTAATGCAGAAAAGGAATTGAAATGCAAAAGAATATATACTGTAAGCCTTTTGTAAAATGTTGACAAATTTTGGGAAAAAAAAACCTTACCCAAATTAATGATGAGACAACGTAGATGATACCAGTACTGATCTAAGTCAGAATTTAAATGCTCTGGGATATCCTGGTCCAAGTCTTGCTATCGTTTGCACAGAATAGCAGTTTTATAGCAGTCTCCCTCTGTATCTTGCTAAGTGTTGGTTACCCAATGAATCTTCTAAACGTGACTGTTACACAGTACTCTTTACTGTGGCAATACTGGTGTTTGGCAAAAAGGACAATTTGTTCTTGTCACTTGGGCTAAGCACTGCAGCCACTCAGAACACAGCGGTGGATGGCTAATGGAATTGAGGTTATGCTGATGCACAAAGCAGGGGCCTCAAATCTTTGTGCTTTCAGACAGTTGTCAGTGAACTGCCAGCAGAACAATGCTTTAGAAAAATCAATTCTGCTTCTCTCTACCCAGTGGCAATGGACAAATTCATCCCAGTTAACAGCATTATCAAAAAGTCCATAAAAGTTCCTTTGAAGTTGTTAATCATTAGCAGATGTAACCTCACTTTTCAAAAAACACGCTGATTTAGATGTTTCAACAAGAAATGAAAAGAGCCTGGTATGTAAACAACAACTCATCCAAAGAAATGTCTTCAGCTGGTGGATTTGTTCCCAATGAAATTCAAGAGAGCATTGCACAGATCATTTTCTTTGAGACTCAGTGGGTTTCTCCATGGAAGCCCTGTCTGCAGCATTCACTGTCATTACAGCACACTGGGATATTACAGACATACCCTCCCACTGCATCCCATCTCAATGCTTCCAAGTCTTCCACAGGTTAGGCCAAAGGCATGTGCACAGGTATTGCCTCTTCTGCCAGCTCACATACCTTTGCTCACCTATTGTAGAGGCACAATAAAGCTCAGATGTGCCTTGGCACAGCTGAGGACAGCAGTTTGTAAAGGCACATTTATATTTTGGAACTATTCATGTTTCTCAACCCACATGGCAGAATTGCCTCAAGCATTGCCTTGCAAGCTTCCATTCCCACAGTGCAGAAAACTCATGGATACCAAAGCCCTCAGCCACTGACCTGTTATTGTCCAGCTCCTCCAGACAACAGCAACCTGCTTCTGGGCTTATATGATCTTCCCCAGCTGTAGTTCTGTACTTGTGGGCTGGGGCAATCTCCAGGAAAGTGACCTTCTTCATGCAGAAATCCTTGAACTTCTGATGGTCTTCCCATACCTGCATGCCACATTTGTCTGAGTGCTCTGTGCTGGGAAGTTTTCTCTGGAATGGTTAGGTGGCTGAATGGAAATCCTTATGTGTGAAAAACTTCTCCACTATGCCAGCACATACGTCTTAGCAAAGTGTGCTGACACCTAAGGGCTACAACTCACTGCCAGAAGGTCCTCCAAACTATCTTATACTCTTCCCTAATTTGTAGCAATATGTGCCACTTATCAGCCAAAACACTGACAGCAGGAGTGCCAACAGACAAGCAGGTCTTTGTCATGCTTCAAGCAAAGGCTGCTGACCAAAGCGACATCGTAGTCACAGTGGAAGCAGCTCTGTTTATTAACAAGGTGAACTAGAAGAATTTCCACAAAGGAACACAAAAAGGAGACACATGTCAAGGAAACATTAAAAGTCACGGGAATAAGCCCCACTTCAAGAAATGTTACCTTAAGAAAAGTCTCCATAGAGAACCCGGAAGCCATACAAGCCACAAGCTGAATTTTTCATAGACCAGGTAAAAGGATGGGGAGATTTACCCTGTGCTGTTACACATGCTAGTTTAGGACCCACACATTCTGGGGAAACCCCACCAGAATATTTTTTGTCTATTGTATAACATCCAGACACAGATGAAAACAAAGTTGTTACCTCAAGGAACTGTAAAGCCTTTCTCATTGCATATTGCACTACTCAGACTCTAGGGTTGCCAGTTTGGCTGCTTTTGCCAGTGACAATAACTATAAAAGTTAGATCTCATTACACAGATTTAGGCCACAGACATCTAGCACTTGGATGAGGCTGGTGGAATATCAGCGTCATTGCTTGGCATGCTCTCTATAGGCAATGTATTTGGATATTTTTATGCTTACAGTAGCAGAAAGTCCATTTTGACAATGTTGACATCAGTGGGCCTGCCCCACAGATGCACTTAGCCCAGCTGGCGCACTAAGAAGAATACAAGCAGGCAATAGGGTGCATCCGCCTCATAAGCCTCCTTCTCTTCACCCTGCTCCTTTCCTGAGAGCACTGAACCATATGCAGTCATCATGCTACAAGAATTTTTGCCTTTGCTGTCAAAGGCAGGATAACAGCCAGAAGACAGGGATCTGTTCAGCCAGTGACGTGGTATATTAAAAAGCCTTCCAGTTTCTGTATCAAAACAAAGAAATCTTGATAAGCCTGAAGCTAGCAGCTGCTGCCAGCAGCATGCTGCCTTCCTTACCTTGGGGACACCTGCTGAGCTGCTGCCTCTTTAATATTAGATTAAAACAGTGGCTTTCTATATAATGAATTATGTATCTGCAGTGAAGCTGTGGTACGCAGGGAGCCAGGGAAGAAAAAGTCTGGACACAGAAGAACCATTTGGTTTAATAGTCTGCAAGGCTGGAAAAAAAAAATTACTGATGGCTTTATATTTTGTCTGAGCCCCAGTCAGATAACAGAGGGAATCAGGGGAGTGTGGCAACTGCTTCTTCCTCCTCCCTTCCCCATTTGTTACTGAGAGCAAGCAGGTGAATCTGAAGTCCCTAAAAGGGCGTAAAAACTTAAAATAATGAGGGAAAAAATAACAGCTTTAAGCTTGCATGTCTTGTGACTGCAACCAGTTTTTAAAGACAGACAGTTGCTTTTAACCATTATTTTTATTTAAATGCTCCACAGTATGCAAGCAAGAACCCACAGATATTAGTAAAGTATTGCCTTGCCAGTCTGTTCCCTCCAGTTGTGTCTTTTTAAGAGACCTTCAACTATAACCTCTGAAGCCAATCTACAAGTGATTGCCAAACAGACACAGCCTTCCAGCGATGAAATTTAATAATTCTTCTCCCCTATTTAATATATCTTAGGTGACCTGGGCATGTAGGCATGAAAGCATTATAAAAAGTGATTCGGAAGAGTGTGCATATATGCAAATACATATAGTGAAACATCAGTAAGACTTAAATGCTCCTGTATTTGCAGGTGTTCTAGACCTGTCCATGTTAAAGACTAAATACAAGGGAAGTCTCGTTCTCAGAAGGAGATGGACAGTAAAGATAGCCATTCATACCACACACCTTATGTTACGATTCAGTTTCCTCCTAACTAGTTGTGTTACTTATCTGTCCCATTAAAAATATCCAACCCAGCTTAGACTGGAAGACAGAAGGAACAGTAAGTATCACAGTAGCTGCGAACAATCTTATAACAAGGACATACAAGTGAAAGGGATTTTGATGTTTGCTTTAGCTATTAATAAATAAATAAAAAGAAATCAAAGATGTTGCACTGCTGGAATATACTTGTCACAGAGCTAAATATTACTATTTTGGTTTTATGTAGGGGGAAAACAGGCACAGAGAGGTTAAAATTACTTCCCAAGGTCCTATTGTGTGTCAGTGGGAAAATGCCTTCTCTGTATTAAAACAGTTTTCAAATTCCACAGTGCAAAATTCCTACATACCAATATAGAACTGAGATACGGAGACACAAAATGACTTCCAGGGTGGTATTGGCTTGCGACTAGCAGAGTCAGGAATGAAAAACAGATATACCACCTCCAGGAGCCCTGAATTAATCAAATGTTGATTCTCACAAAGCAAGAAATACTGTCTGGAAGGTTTGTCATGTGCAACTGCAAAGGCAGTGCCAGTCCTAGAAAGCAGAAGGTGAAGAATGAGATGGAACAAGCTGAACAGCACGAAGACTGCTCCCCCAGCACAGGATGGAAAGCAGGCCACTTAACTCACCAAAGCCGTACTCTTGAAATAGGAAAGCCACATTAGAAATTAGGAGTATATTGTGTCTCGAAAAGCTGTTACTTCACTCAGCAGCCCAGTGGTTGCCTGGCACCTCCTCTATTTGGAGAGCTTCAACTCACGAGCTGAAGTCACCGCACTCTCAGCAGCGCTCGCATGGCTCATTGAGAGGCACAGCGGTGTGTTGGCCAACGCTGCCTCTCGAGCACTACGCGCCTTGGCAGTGCCGGCCTCTCTGGCTGCTGAATCCCAGAGCCCTGTGGAGAGAGTGGCCTGGCTCCCACAGCCTCCTAGATACCGCTTGGATAAAGCCCCAGTTCCACTCAGATTTTACTACTGATGAGGGAGGTTTGCACTGGAGCCACATGGCTCTGGAAGCCATTTGCTGCATTACAGACGTGTCTCTGTGGGGCCCTGCCAGCTCCTTTCATGTCCCCATGCCCTCGGAGCCCAGCACACCGCTTCCTGGAGCCTCTAGCTGCTCGGAGCAGCAAAGCCTCGGGGCCTGGCCTCCCCCCAGACTCCTTGCTTTGATCCCAGGCACCTCACCACAGTGTGCTTGCACCTCGTTGCATCCCAAAGGTATGGAATTAATTTGTTTGCAGGAGATTTAAGACCGATTCCTCACTGGGGAAATGTTCCTGGAAAATACTACTCTCCGGGGTTCAAGATGTAATGTAGTCACCCAGCCCTGTTTTCTGCCTCATTGCGAGACTTTTGGCTTGTTTTCTCCACTAGAGCAGCCAGCAGATACATGGAGAGCTCAGTAAACAGAAGGGGTCATGTCACACTGCCTGGGCATCAGAGTAGGAAGTAAAGCCACAACACCACAGTACCTATGTCCCCCTAATGATGGAGCTACCCAGGTGCTCTTCCCTCCTCACCAGTTAGACTGAACTGGTGATGCATGGTTGACTGGAGGAAGCATTAACATAAGAACAAAATCACAAGAGCCCCTTTTCAACACAACTGGCAGATGCAGAGCATCCTCACCTCCAGTCCTGGTCCCTGTTTCTCTCAAACCCCAAGGCTGTATGAAACAAACACTTCCTTTCACTGAGACAGCCTCTTCCTAACACATATAAAACCACCCACACTCTGATCCCATCAGAGGGGAAAGAAAAACACAGCAGAGAAAGAAGGGAGCAGGAGAGGCAACAGAGCTCAGGCACATAGCCGTGCTGGGGATGCACGAAGAGAAAAGCTCTGGGCGCGTCAGGAGCACACCAAGTCCTGCAGCTCGATAATATGCAAAAGAACCCAGCCAGCAGCCTCCAGGTACCCCAAGGCTGCTGGGTGCACGCTGCTCTGCTCAGGCAGCAGCCAGCCTCCCCCCCAGGAGCAGCAGCAGCCACACCACTGCTCTGCTGCACGGGACATCTCCCTGGTTGCTGAGCATAGAGCGAGCCCACAACATTAAAGAACACCCCCTTCCTTTGAAGCCGAGGCTGTTTGGCTTCCCTGGCTACAAACTAAAACTGTGCCTTAATCATCCAGCTTTGAAGTCCTGTAAATCTACAGCTGTGACAAAGCAAAGACTGCTTGGCAATAACACATGCATTAATTTTTTTGGTGTTTTGTTTTTTTTTCTTTTTCTCCACTAGAAATCAAGGGACAGGTGAAAACCAACGGTGACTTGCCAGATCAGAGGAAGTTCTGACTGTTTTACAGCGCAGTTTTGAGTAGTGTTGAGCCAGAGCTCAATGAACGGCCAACAGAAGACAAATTTTATTGTAGGAGAGCTGACGAGAGAACAGCTGGTTTTAACAACAGGCTGCTGAACATGGTAAATTTTTTTCACTCTTTTAATGACTTGTTTAATGTGGGTGGGGGGACACGACTGTTAGGAGTTTGATGTTGCTTAAAACTGGAGAGAGAGGAAGTAAGTGAGCTGCTACTTGTGTCTTTCCAGAACTTGTCATTGCTGTAGGTTTTACCAGGGGATCAGAGTAGGCTAAGGATACATCACCAGCTGAGACCTGCTGGAAATCTCCACAGATTTTTTTTTTAAGCACAACATGAGAGAACATTGTACTCTGTCTTACCTGTATTATTTCAGGGGTGTGCCAAGGCTCTCTCAACCCCTCCACCAAAACAAAACAAATAAACAAACAAACAAAAAACAAACAGTGCAGAAAATTAATCCAAAAAGCATCCTAGCCTGGCCCAGTGCACTTGTGAAGAGACAAAATGGAAAACTAACTTAAGGAGAAACTTGGAGCTAACATTGTCCAAAAAGCTAAGAGAAATCCCTGCACTGCCTGGGATTTCAGGCAATAAGATGTTGGAAAATCACATCCTAGTTCTCAGCTCTGCTGGCCACTTCCTGCATTGACCTGGGAAAGTTCCCTCATTAAGGCTGAATCAGGAGTGTTAATTTGGGACTTTTCTTTCCCATGTGACCAACATTTCTGGCCACAAACTTGTTCATAACTCAGCTCCTGTCCCTAGGCCGTTTGAATGTATGGGAAAGATCATGCACAGACATCTCTGCTCTTGCTGGTTTGCTCTTATGTTCACAGGCATTGGGAACAGCAAGCAAGGACAGACCCATTGGAGCCTGTGGCTACTACAGCTTTTATGCAACCACACTTTTGATACTATGCCTAGGGCACTCTGTAATCATTTAATGCCTTTTAACAACCGCATTTACTTACTGGGAAGAATTGAAATCTCCTTACTTAGATCACAGTAAAAACTGTACGAATGAAGTGCTTTCTGGAAGGGAGCTAGAAGGGATTGCCTCGAGTAACTGGATGGAAAGTGGTTCAAAAACTGGCAGGAGTCCAGCCTGTTCAAAGCAACGTTAGTGACAGATAGATGTTAAACAGCTCAGGGAGGCACCCAGCTACCTCAGCACTCCCTAACCAAATGCATTGACTCTGCCTTAATGTTTTGGCACTTCCCTTCCCAGGCTGTCCTGGAAGCAAGTGGAAAAAGGTTAACACAGAGCAGAAAGGGAATCAGAAGGGAGCAGGGTCCCCAGCCTGTCAGCATGCCTGGACCAAGAGATATTCAGACAGATAGATGGATTTCACACATCAAAAGGATTTGGCCGAAGTAGGCTCAGAGAAGTGACACACCCTACCCTCTTTGGTCCAGAAAGACGCTTTTAGAGAAAATCTATTTGGGGTACTCATTTAGCTGAAGATTTTCATGTTGGTAGTGACTCCCTAAAATAATGACTAGTTGCTTGCTGGTTTTGGCTAAGCCTGCCTCAGCAACCTTTCCAAGACTCAGATTCTACCCGTATTGATTCCATTTTAAAAATAATCACTTCTTAGCCCCCTGTTCCTTGCACAGGCTGGGTACCAAGCTGCTCTTCACTTTCTTCTTGAACGTGCAAGTCTTTCTCCCCAGGCTGAGCTCTAGGGCTAGTCAACTCACAGCCACCACACTGCAGCACTAGCAACAGCCCCCAGCAGATGCAGCAGCACTAAGGCAAGCCCCACAGCCACAGTTCGTGTCCTGCTGCTGCTTCTTAAGGCTTAGCCCCAAACACACCTGCAAGAAGTCTGCCCCCAAGGATGCCAAATGACGGTGGAGCAGCAGCAAGCAGCAGTTCACTGGGCAAAGGTTCCCCAGTTTCATCCTGTAGCCTTTGGAGAGCCGCACTGACTCACGCTGGATGCCTAATAGCGAGCCCCAAGCCTCCACACCCTGTTGTGTCTAACACATCGCAGCTCCTTACCACAGTGGGGAAGGGAACATCACCGACCAAATAGATGCACACACCCTGCTGCCTAAGAGACATCAGGGCTTGGTAATTTTATGTTCAGTTTGCACCTGCCAAAACAGCCTTACTTTTCCTGGCTGTACACCCAGCCCTTTCCTGCACACACAGGTAAGGCAGGCACCTTTCATAAGTGTCTGTCTTGAGAGGTATTTCTGCCGTGACACATGAGGTAAGGGAAAGCAGCACCCATCAGCCACCCATCCTCAGTAGGAGAGCAAAAAGGGGGAGCAAAAATTGTCCAACACCCCCTTCTAAACTGGTATATTTCAGAGGTTGGACTCGATGATCTTGAGGTCTCTTCCAACCTAGAAATTCTGTGATTCTGTGATATATACATGTATGCACATACAAAAAAAAAAAAAAAAAAAAAAAAAAAAAAAGCAAACAAAAAAAAATTAAAAGCAAATGAATTCAATTTTTTTTCTCATCCTTCTAATAAATGTCTTGTTGGTATAATTACATCCTTAGAAATTCATGAATGATGGCGCATATTTGTGTACACCTGCACACATTTTGCTCAACAGAATACTAGAGATTGGTGCTAGCAACTACGAGTAAGCTTTACTCACTTCTCGCATCACCACTGTTATCTCTTGCTGTGCAGTCCCATTTTAAATAGGAACCCATCAGGAAAAACAAAGGTAGGTTAAAGAAAGCAAATTTCATTTCTGCAAAACCTTTTCTTCAACTTTAAACCTGCAATTAAAACCTACACTTCCAGCTTCTAGCTATGCTGTAGAAATGATTCCTATTCAAAAAAGGGATTAGGAAAATGCATGCTATAAATGGTTAGCCAGGTAAGCAGGTCAGATCTCAATTGCTCCATGTCCCAGCTACAAGCAGTCATTGCTACTTTCCTTTATGCAGAACCCCTATCGGCACTGCTGGCTAGATAAATTTCACACTAAAGACACATGAAACAGAATGAGAAGAATACAAGGAATGTATTTCTCTATTAGGAGTTTATCACGTTAATTTTTATAGTGCTAGAAGCAAGCTGCTCCCAGTTTTGTATCCACCTGGAGCCCACACAGCCATTCAATAAGCAAACATCACAACAGCGAGCTAAAAATCTTTGTGGAATCATGCACTCAGGTCACCCTGCACAGAAAAGATGCTAGGAGGAAACAAGCATTTCCTTCACTTGGTGTTATTTAGCTTGTTATTTCAGCATAGAGGAAAAAAATCTTTTTGTCAACAGAAACAAAATACTGGAGCATTACCCAGCTGCCTACCTAACTTATCAGGAAAAACAAATACACACAGACATTCAGCTTCTGTTTTGTTCTGCGTTAGGGATTTCGTCCCCGTGCAAAACATATGCTCCATGTTTAAAGGGTTAAACATTCTCTCGCTTAGTCGGCTTTAGTGAATGTAAAATGCAAGATAATAACATACACTGTATCTTGAACCAAAAATGTGCACAGCATAACAAAACCCCTGTGCTAACCGACCGGCACTATGAATAGACCCATTCCCACTGCTTGTTAATTCAAAATAAATCCTTTACTGAGATTTAAAGCAAAACAGACAACACTAAACACACCAAAAATATCATGACTTACCCTTTCGGAGACACTTGTTTTTCTTAAGATATTTGGCAGTAAAAAACGGCATGGCTGCAACACTAAGGTTTCAGCCAAAGCTGACCTTTTATTACCAAGTGCTAAGAGCAGAATGACTGGACCAAAGAGAGAAAGCAAATTATTATACCAGATCTTTAAAATGCTCAATGATGAGCAAGGGGAATTCAGAGTGGGATAAAGTATGTCAAGTTGCACGGTGGGGATTGCAGATATCTTTCTGCTCATTAGCACTGCTGTTCGAGTTATTTAAAGTGTGCTCGGGGGAAATGAGGACAATTTCCATGACAATATGTACAGTATCATATAAGGAGGAAGCATTTTTTCAGGCAGAACTTCTGCATTACTCAGCTGCTACAGCAACCAACAATACGTTGAGAAGGAAAAAGACACCATCAGGTTTGAATAACATAAAAAAAGATTTTATTAACCAGTTCTTGTCTAGAGAGAGGTTTACAGTGATAACATTTTCCACATCACTTTACCAGGCTATTCCTGCATCTTGTTCCTATGCACTTCTGAAGAAAGGAAGCCTTGCTAAGCAGTTAAATAAATTATCAGGGGTTTCAATTCCAGTTAGTTACCCCAATACTCCTATGCCTCAGTTTCCCTGTCTTTCAGATGGGGTGACAATGCTACAATTTGCATTTGTAAAAACCTTTGAGGTACTTGGGAAGTGGGTCCTAGGAGAAGAACAAGTGCTTAACCCCACTGCTTCACACTCTGTGATTACAGCTGGTTATTTTCCCTCATGCTGCTATAATGCTTTGAGGACCAAAGACCACCAAAATCTCTCTTGTTTTTTTTTTTTTTTTTTTTTTTTTTTTTCCAGCCAGGATGATCCAATCTGGAAATTCTGTTTTATTCTTCTTGTTTCTGCTACCTCAACGGACAGCGTAAAGCAGTTTGGTGCTGACTTCATATTCCTTTCTAACTGCATAAAGTTAGGATAGGACATTTAATGGCAACTACATTTACCCACGCTAGTGCTCCTCCCAGTCATCTGCCACTGATTCACTCTACTGCCACGTATCGCCTGCCCAGGCACCCCTTCCACCCTCGCTCCTTGGAATAGGAAGGAACATGAAGGACAATTCCACAAATTGGGCCTTGTAGTCTTGGGCACACTCATTTCTCTATGCCTCAGGTCTTCTTATATGTAACGAACAGAAAATGGCACTTGCTTTTAAAAACTCAGGGACTTGTTATGGAAAATGTGTAAAAGCAAGCGATCTGTATTTCCAGGGGTGTTTCAGCTCTTGGCTTTTACTGCTTCCAGTCTTTGGGGTACTGCCAAGTCACCATTGCACGGAGATGCAAGTAAACCAGTTGGCTGCCAGGGAGAATGTTTATAACCTCTTGCATGACTGGATTTGAAGTCAGCTTTCTAGACTAGCAAAGCAAATGGTCTGAATGAAGCCAGTACTACTCTTACAAGAACAAATAACTCTATAATGAAAAGTATACAAGCTAGGGGTGCACGGCACCACGCATAGATCTAATAGCAGGGCTTTTTTTTTTTTTTTTTTTTTCCTTTTTTAATCACTTGTCAGCATACAAATATTTTATTTAGGAAAGCCAATTTGCCTGCATACCTGTGGAAAATCCATTCAGGTAGAAATATGAAAAACTTTACCATAGTTTAGCATTAATAAATCCTGTAATACTCAATACATACCATTGTTACTGCATCTGTACCACCACACCAACCCAAATTCTCTCATCACATCACTGCCAGGTAACTGCCACATGTCACCTGCTGCTGCAGGCTGGGGGTTGGACATGGAGATGAACCTGGAATGGATTTTGCGGGGGTCAAGCTAGTTACTGTCCTGCCCTCGGAGGCAGCCCGATACCTTCTGCTCCAGAAGCTGGAATAATCTTGCATGCATTAATATACATAGACCTCCTGCTTGAAAAGGGGGTTGGGGCAAAGGACTTCTAGAAGTCCCTCCAGCCATAACCACTGTGATTCTGCCTGCTCCATCCATGATCAGACAGCATTTAACTGAACATCTCTCCTCCAAAGACTGAAGGACACCACAATGTGCAAGTAGGGAAGGAATCGGTCAAAGTCTGTCTATGCTGTATTTAATCTGGAAACAATGCCTGATCCTAATCTCATGTCATCCAAGAAGAGGATCTGACACAATTTTCTCTCTTACTAATGCAATTACAGCCATTCAAATCTTTCCGCAGAATCTGAAGTCTGGAGGGTGGCGAGGCTTTCTGCCACTCTTCATTCCTTCAGAAGACCCAAACCAAAGATTTATGCTAGAATCTGGTTATTTTGAAGGAGAAACTCAGCAGTTTCCTCACAGAATTCATCCCTGAACCTCATGCTACTTCCTCTCACTGTCACTGTGCGGTATGTGGGAAAGAAGATCAAGCCCAAAGAGCCCTTGGAACATCCCCTTTCTCCTTCAGCTTCCTCTTTGCCAGACAACATGCTCCCCGGACAATGACAGGCTGGAGTTTCTGCTGAAGCAAGCGTGCCTTTTTCCTCACAGTAAATTTAAAATAAAAAAATACCCAGTAAAACCACAGCACCCCAAGGGAATTCCCTTCTCTGCCAGTTTAACACAGGGCAAATTTAGCCTAATGCAGTAATCCCTCCCAGCTGCCTATAAAACTGGCCCTTTTATGACCTCACACAAAACCCTACTGCTTTCAGCTCCAGTACCCTACACATTATGCCTCACTTCCAGCTCTGCCCTTGGAGCTAGCAGCAGAGGTTGCCCTCCTGCTAGACTCACCATTTCCAGAGAGAACCCTGGGCTTACACAAACATTTCTCTCTAACCCAGGGCACCGAAACACAGGCTGTCTTCCACAAACCACCTCCTGCTGCCGCAATCTCCTTTGGGGGACCCCAAGACCTTGCTTCTTCAAGACAGGGGAACTGTTTAGTCTTCATTCCCCCGGCATTACTCTGTTGCTCAGGCACAGCTTTCCTTAATCAGCTCTCCAAACAGAGATCATGACAATTTGTACCCTGACAAAAATCTGCAGATACTAGGAACAGACTGAATTGGATCCAAACCCTTAAATATCATTCACGCAGCTTTCAGTCTGCTTCCTATAGTAACACTTTCAGAAACGACTATATATAACTGGGACCGCATGAAATCTAAATATTTTTGTTATATACCAGCACTCCAAAAACACAGAGACCGACCGCAGAGCACATGGAACACGCGATCTCTGCTGTTAGCTGCAGGCTGCCCGCAGCAGAGAAAAGCACCTCAGACTCTTATCACTGCATTTTCTGTAACAAGTTTCAGTATCAGATTTCAAAATGCTTTACTAAGAAAGCCAGCATCATCCTCCCCATCTTACGTATGGGAACTGGAGAAAGGTATCATGACTTCTGCACAATGACCGCAAGACAGAAAAAAAGGGAGTAAGATGGAGGGAGATTTTTCTGAATGTGCAGAAGCGATCAGCATGTATGTTTTTAGGTTCCCTAACCCTGTAGCCCAAGAGGATTTCACCACCTTACAGGAACGGTGGAGTGACAGGCAACAGACATGAAAACTGCTGCTTTCTATTAAAGCAGTTAGTCATGGCCGCATGTTGGAATTTTCCTCCGAGTTACAGCCTTGGGGGACTTTCTGCTGTTATTTCCCACCTGGGCAAAGTCAGCATGAAACCCAAAGAGAAAAAGGCGACAGGACTCTACCTTCCTGCTAAAACACATGCTACAGCTTACGTGGTAAGAGCACATGGCTCCCATCACCCTTGAAGGAGAGGAATGGCAGTGACTGGTGGGGAAGGAGGTGCTGAGAGTGCAGCAGGTGCCCTCCAGCCCCCAGCATGATGGAGGAGCAGGGGCTCCCTCCCCACTCTCCAAAACCACGCTGGGGCTGGAAGGGGACCGAGCTTGGGGTCAGTGCACAGCCTGGCCTCACACTGGGCAAAAGCTGCCATGCTGTGTGAGCCCTGGCACAGAAAGGAGACCAGATGACTGCAACATGTCTCAGTCCAGCCTGCTGCCATACCACGGGTTTCTGCTTTATCAGATGGCAAGAGCACACACTCAGGGTGCCCATTTAAAAAGATTTCTCCTCGCCTCCCCAGCCACAAAGCGATCTGGGAGAAATTCCTGTCTGTTGCTGATCAGGCAGATAAAAGCTGCCTTTGCTCCTTTCAGCAGTTAAAAACAGCCTGCCCCAAAACAAGCAGGGTCATTTTAGTCTGTGGCCATATACATAAATTCTATCTACAGAACAAAGGAATCTCAGGTCAATTAAAAAGATCCTGTGGCTACAATATTCTTCTGGGAAGATGCCATCTCCATATGCTCATTACAGCCACATAAATCCCACCCCCTCGCTTGCCTCGAGCAAGTAATTGTCTTTAAAAGCAAGCAAAATAATTATTTTTCCAACAGAGTTGTCATCATTAATTATGGCCAGGATAGCCAAGTAGGAGCTCATGCCTGGGCTTTTAAATGCTTGTAGCTAGTTAGCGTGCCTGTAACTTTACAGCTTTTTTTTGCAGTCTTAACATTAACATACTATGGCTTCATTAAATCAAGGCACTCACTGATGAGCTAAGTGATTCATTTGCAGAACACCAAGACTCTTCATGCTTATCTGTCCCACAGCAAGAACGGGTTTTAAGGGCTGCACAGTTTATGCCTGCACTATGGGTACGTTCAGGCAGCTCTGGCTGTATTCCTAAAGTCATGTGTTTCGGTGAAGTAAGGATTTACAAACTGTGAAGGCTGCAATTTACAGCGATTTGCCAGAAGTCCACTGAGTTACAGGCATATCACTACTCTACTGCTCACCTTTGTAAAGCCCTGTGGCTACAGTTCATAAACATGTGATAGTAACTTCCTAAAGAGAAATAAAAATTAATGCAAACTTTTGGCTGGCTTCTGTACCTCTCACTGAACCAAGTCTCCCCCTGAAGTTGATGGGAATTTCCCTGCATAAAGACCACAGAATTTGTCCTACCTTCCTCTTCTAGTTTAACGGGTGAGGGGGAGAAGCAACAGACCCTGTTTCACTAGGACATCTCTGTTCTCCATTTTGCTTACCAGGGTGTGTTAAGCTGAAGGCAGTGATGCGTTGAAAGGCCACTTGATACACAAGATTACGATAGAGTGTGAAGTCCACTGAAAGTTTCCAGAAGGCATTCTTTATCTTAATTCATTTTTAAATGACACTTCTCTAAAATAACGGTGACTTTTGTTTGTCAACCAGCCTGCACAGATCTGGTTTCTGAATCACTGCCACCCCAGGCATTCACAAATCTCAGGTCAGCTGACCAAAATCATGAGACTGGCTTCTAACCAACGGGACTTTCTCATTATTATTTATCTTCTATTTTCTAAGCCTATACAGATCCTACTCAGCAGCTTTAAAATAAAGCCACAAGCTGTTAAAAATAAATAAATAAATAAAAATAAAAAACACCTTTCTATTAATGAAAGCAGCAAGTTTGACATAGTCATGGTATTCAGAATTAGGGTTTGTAAGGAAAGCACACACACAATAAGACACAGCATGTGAATTCAGGCTTAAGTATTTCTTCCACCTGAGCAAGCAGCCTGTCTTTATGACCTTCGTAAAGCCAAAGCTCAAAGTAGGTAGATCCAGATTTTCTGAACAGTCCAGACCCGTGATTTTGCTTCAGGATCCCTTGTAAATATGCTCAAGAATCTTTGCTCTTCCTCCTCAGGATCTCCACCTGCCTCAGTCCAGCCCAAGTCTAAGCCACAGCAATATACAGCCATCCTTCAGCTATGTCATCTCCACCTGCTGCTAGGATTTTTGAGGGCAAGTCTCATTTTCCTCTGAAGTGCAGTAACCTGTATCCCTACGTGATTGCTCCTATGGAATTTGAGAAAAATATGCTCGGGGGGTGGGGGGGATGCGGACAGACTAGCAGCTCTATAGTTTACGCTGTGTCCTTACAGCAAAGGTCCTTATATCACCTAATGTGGTTCCGACAACTGACGGCAGGTCAGCACACTGGGGAGAAGTGCCATATATTTGCAATAAAAATTTTGCATATAGATAGCAGGGCAATTTGAGATGACCTTGAATATCCTGCAGAAAGACACACTTTTGCATGGGGACATGATCTGAGCACCAGGGACATTTTGACTTTCTCTTAAAAGTCTGCTGCTGCTTTAACATGGACTTGAGAGGCCAGGGAGCCACTGCTCCCATGGGGAAAAAAGACTTTGCACCTTTGGGTCTTTGGGTCACAGTGCAGGCCCATGGAAAACCCCACAGACTTGTTACATTTTGCTTAGTTCACTTTGGAAGTGGAATACATGAAATTATGTAGGTGCCTAAAACAAAATGAGGACATAAATACATCTATGGCACTAGCAAAGAATGGCTCAAAATGGAACTGATTTAGTAACGTACTTTTAGTGGTGGAACTGAGTACAAAGCATAGTTTTAGTGACACACTAGGTAAAAGAGGACTGGATAATCACTGTAAACCTGTAAGCATTAAGAGAGCAGGGAAGAAGCCTTTGCTTACATCAGCACAGGAAATATGTGCAATCCCACTCCCAGTCCTCCTGTGTTTAGCACAGCCATCTCTACTCTCAGCCCCAAACAGGATAACGAAAATAAAAAGGACAGGGATATGGGAGCTGAACAAAAAGACTACACATGCAACATAAGCTAGCAGCACAGGTTCTGTGGGGATAGCTTCATCCTGCTGCTCCACAGCCACAAACCCCTGAGAATAACCTTCCAGTGCCGTGCAGCCTCACTGCATCCTCCAGCACTGCTGGTAAACGGGAGTCAGAACCTTTCCCCATGTGTGCAATCAAGAGGATGAAAGCCCCAGGCAGCAGTTAAGATAAAAGTTTTTTTTTTTTTTTTTTTTTTTCCCTCCTCTCCCTGAAGTGAGCTGTGATTTTCATCCCCATTGCACAATTGCCACTCCACAGTCCCTCAAGCATACATAATGCAACACAGTGATGCCAGCCTCACCATGCAAACCACCCCAGGCTTTTATAGGAGCAAGGGAAAAGACAGGAATAAATAGTAAAATGCAAATCAACCACATACTGAATTTCAAAGCTGCCTTTAATTACAATTTCTTCCTGTTTCCCCGGGTGTTGTAAGCACTGCTCTAAGCGAGCCACCCTGGTAAACAGAGTCGTGATCATCTTGTTAAGCTCATTCAAGTACTTTGTGTTTTCCTTGACAATTCAATGTCTTCAAAGCTGAAATCTAGGCTACAGCCAGACTGAAGCATCAAGGTACCAACAATGCCTTCAGTGTTTGTATTTTCCCATCCCTCCACCAGGCAGGAGACTGAGACTGAACTTCTCTCTTTCATGTAAAAGCATGAGGAAACCAAAGCGCAGGCTCCCCGCCTACCCAAGGATATGCCTTCCTTAAGGGCTACACCACTGCTCTCCTGTGACCTGCATCCCTCCAGCGCTGAGCCTAGGTCAGGACCCTTTCTGTTCAGATGATTCTTCCTCAGAGCAGCGACCTAACAGTCCCTTTCTCTCCACCAGAGCTGACAGCAGGATAACACTCTCTCTTTGGAGCAGACAATGACAATAGTAATTGTCCCAACTAGAATACAAACTCTTTTGGTCAAACAAAAGCTGCCTTTACTTCAAGGTGCAGCAGAGGAAATAAATACAGTCATGATACTGGGCCAGATTCTCAGCAAGTAGAAGTCAATCAGCTCTAATGAGGTCAGTAATACCTAATTTATCCTCAGCTGAGGATCTGGCCCCATTTCTTTCCTGTGCATAACCACAGCTGAGGGCATTAGGCCCATTAGCTGGAATCCAGGACTCCATTTCCACCAGGAGCATTCCCAGGAATGACGGAGGGTGTCAGCACAGACTGAAGAAGCACCCACTCTAATATGCCTACAGCTTAGATTCACAAAGCTGCAGACCTACCTCCACAACTTATCCCATAGTTCACACTAAGCAAAAATTTCCTGTGACACCAGATAACTGATACCTAACAGCAGGCAGTTTCTGTAAGACAGCTATATTGACCAGAGACCACCTCTGTTTTCACACTTGTCCAGTCCTTGTCCAGAGTACCGTAATGTAACAGCGAGCTTCAGACTGGTTCAAGCAGAGTAATTTAACCGGACTGCTTCCCATAGAAGCATCTCCACAACAGAACAGAGCCAGAAGAAATTATAGCTTTGTTACAGGAGGTGAAGGTATTTCAAGGAGGTTGGAACTGTTTCTCTATTTCTGTGCAGATGGGTTTGACAAAAAAAAAAATCTAAAATATTATATTTTGCATAAATTTGAACTTTATTTTTGCTGATATATGTTTCTCATCTAAAAGCTAGTGTACAGCAAAATAAAAGCTTAAACAAAAGTAGTAAGTATAAAGCTAAATGAAAAACATTTGGTTTACAAGTCAGCAAACTGTCTTGGGATGACCCAGAATGACTTTTTTTGTAGTTTATTTGCTGAAAAATAATATGAACTTCTCTAATTTTCCCTAGGAAGCCTAAACCAATATCTTTTCCCAAATTTCTTCCCCCAAGATTATTATTTTCCTAGAAGAAAAATTTAGAGAAGACAAAAAAATTAAGATTTTTTTTTTCCCTCAATGGTCTCTGGATCACACCTTAGGAGTTCCATTCTGTTCAGGAAAGACCCTGCAGCTGACAGTGCTAAAGGTGCTCTGACAGCTCCTTTCCCACTGGAGTATGAGATGGAGAGTAGGAGATATTTGGAGTCTGTGCTCTGAAATGCTTTGATCCATCAACACCTACCAGCCGAACCCTCCGCACTGCTAGCCACACTGATAAGGACTGTCAGCATCTTGGTCAGTCCTCTAGTGCAGACAGGTCCATAGGTGTGACAAGTCCAAGTTTGCTTTATTGTGCTTTATTCATTCATCCCTAGGCAGTGAAAGTCTTTTCACTTTTCATGTTGAATATGATAAATTAAAAGCTTGATTTACTACATGTGAATTCACCATCATTTTGCTTTAAACTGCATTCAACTCCTCCAACCTCTCTCTCCCATTGCATGGCAGAAAACCATACCCATATACCTGGAGCCAATGCACTCAGGATCGCTTGGGAAGCCAGGAATTGTGATGTTAACTCTGAAACCCACCAGTGCTGATATAAATATCCTCATCTAACAGATTAAGATGCTTTGTATGCAAGTGATTAGCAACAAACAGGTATCACGCTTAGCCACCCTATCACCCACAAGCACCAGTGGCAGCACGATAAATGTCAATCTCAGAGCAGGGACAACTATTCCCTACAGCTGCCAAAAATGATGATTTTCTACCCTCTTCATTTAGATTCTTTGCATTGCCATTTCTTCCCCATTTCTCCAGTATAAGTATATAGCAAGGTTTCAGAGTGCAGCGCTAGGATGTCTGCATCTTCAGTCCTGCCACTCATGGCCCTGAGCCATAGCTGGCTATTTTTAGGAGCTCTAAACATGCTGCTGTAGCCAAAGTGTGAGAACACTTTCTTGTCTCCTTAGATCTTTTTTGATATGCTAACTAGAATGACAATGAGTAGTACACTAGCTGAGAATGCTTCAGACTTCCTATTTTGATGCTGTAAAGCAGCTGACAGTGTAAAACACACACCGTGCTGCACCACCAATCCACTACATGTGGTCACAGAGCCATTATGGAAGCCACATCTGCTGTTCCTGAAACTGTCCACTGCACTGACAGGAGTGGGGAACGATGGCTCTGGATCAGAACATCAAACTTAAGCAACCAGGTAACACACTGAGAAAGAGAGCTGGGGTTAAAATTGACATTGCCCAACTTTTCTGTCTCCAACCCTGTTGCTTAAATGCAAGCATTTTGAGTTACTGTTGTGCTGGAAACACTGCTTCCTTGTGGCTGCCCTGCCTTAGCCACTGCAAGACTCCTTTCAGTTGCCCATAACTTTGCCAAAAACCTACCTGTGTGCAGAGGGCTGCCTACGTCTCCCAGCTGGCTGGCTAGCCCTGGGCAGGGAGGACTGCCTCAGGTGGGAAAGATCTAGGATCTGCCATTCCCACCCAGTCCTGATAGCTGCCCAAATTGTTCTGCCCTGGTGTGACGGAGTTAAGTGTGGAGAGCCTGGCTGGGTCTGCCAGGTAGCAGAGATGGAGAGAGCAGACCACCTCTGCAACCCATCCTTTGGAGATGGCAACCAGAGCAGGAAATCGAGCCTTCTCACCTGCCACTCCTCTCAACCAGCTCTCAGGTCTCTCCTGCTGTCTTCTAAAGCACCAACAACTTTTTCCTCAGCATTTTCCTCTACAGCTATTCCCACAAGTGAATTCTCAAGGCCTGTGGCCAACTCCCAGTCCGGGAAGGCTGAGAGATCTGCCTAGTGTATGGCCAACTCCAGGGCCCCACTAAATGCGGCTGAAAGTGCCGGTTGGGCCTTCCTGACCTAGCACAACGCTGGCACAGTAACTGGACTCCCCCATTTTGCCGTGATGACCCATGCACATAACACTATGTTTGTTGTATGGACCCTGCACTAACCCTGCTATAAAGGAGAATCTTTGGTTGGCAGTTCTTCTGAACACTGGGATCAAGCTTACATTTCCATTAAGTACAAGATCTCCAGCTAATTATAAAGCTTAACATCATCATCATCTGTATTTTTACAAGCAGGCACAAAAGGAAAGAGGAATAATCCATGCCATTACTGGCCTGAGACAGACCCTTGATCCAAGCAGAAATATAAATAGTAGGAAGAGGACTAATCACTACTCAACAGGAGATGGGAAACATTTCAGAGGCAGTGTTGGCTTACAAAGGGCAAAGCACTCCAGACAAAACAGACTGGTTTGCTACACGGAGACTGGAAAATAAGCAGAGGGGAAAAAAAACATAGCAGGAACAACATGCTTGGAGCTCACTTGAGTACCATATCCCACAGCTCCTAAATTCCTTATAGCAGTAACTCACAGCCTGCAAAACAAACTGTCACAGGGCTCCAAACTACCAGAAAGGCTCATTGAAAAGGTGCACTTGGCCCAGGACACTGCACTAGAGCAGCCCTGTGCAGAGCCAGCGGCAGAGCAAGAGGGGCTGACGGGCTGCCCAGCTCTGCACTCTGCTGGAACACAGCTTCGTTCCCTGCTGTAGCTCCCCACGTGCGAAATGGAGAAGATGACAACTTCCTATTTCTGTCTTGCTTAATATGGCAGAGGTTCCACATCAATTAATGCTGGCTCTGTAAGCTACAGAATCACTTAACAAGGCATGACTGAGCTAGATCAGGCATGGACACAATCACATTTCTGTCAAATTAGCGAGAGCAGAGTAGAGTTTACATCAGCTTTAAGCCAGCTGCAAGAGACAAGATGCCCAATCCAACATAAATTTGGAATGATATAAGCAGGCCATATTGGTGTTAAAATAAGGCTTGCAGGTTTAAAACCTTCAGGGACGGAGGGGGACAAAGGGGGGAGGGGGTGTTTTGGTGGTGTTGTTAGTATTTTTTTTTTATAAGTTTGAACCATCAGAACAGCGCCTGTATGATATGGCTACATCCTTGATACTAGCAGCTCTAAAATTATATTAAATTCTTGAAACAGCCTCAGACTCTCAGCTCTTTTGTACACATTAAGTCTCTCTTCACAATACATGCAGGAAGACGTTCTAGTACAGCTGTGCTTCTGGTGTCATACCTACATTTGTTTTTGCATTAAGGTCTACTCCATTTAGAATCATCCATCATTTCTCTCTCCCTAGAGAATACACCTTGTAATGTTTTATTTAGTGTTCAGGTAATATCTTTATAAAGATTGGTAAGTAGAAAAGCATTAAGAGCATGTGAAGATAGTCACAGTGCTGCAAGCTGCAGTGACAGAAGTAGAACAAAGAATGCTAGATTGGTTACAAAGACAGAAATAGCCACGGGAGATATGCACAGCCCATTAAAAACAACGTATTATGTGAAAACAATGCATACGTTATGGAAAAATGAATCCTGGCAACAATAAGAGATGACAGAGAATGGCTAATTAGGAAGGAATTTGTATGTGATAAAAGCAGTAAAGAAAGTACTATTTAGGCTGCAAAATAGTAGACCTCACAGCATCAACCCTCTCCCAACACGTTATACGTGAACCTGCATGCTGCCACACAGCTACACGCTGTATGCCCAGCTCAACACCTTCCCAGACTTATGGCCGGGACTCTTTCCTTGCCATTTGTGTCTGAAACAAATGATTTTTGTTATATTTCAAGAAGACTGATTTCTATGAAAAACAGATGTCTGTTGAAGTTTGTTTTCAACAGAATTATCAGCTGACTAGGACTGGAGATCCATGACCCTACCCCCTGCAGGGAGTATGGGCTGGACACAGAGCTACCAACAAAAGGAGAAGCTGTGATGTGCTGGGCAGAACAGGGACACAGCACTCCCCTGGCCTTAATCCCGTCCCCAAACTCAACACATCACCATCATACAGGCAGTGATTCAATGCCCCACCACTCAACCTCATTGCCTCAGCCCTGTTTCCTTATTTCCGACAAGGATTTCAAAAAAAAAGCATATAAGGAAAAGAAGGCAGGCTCTTACAGTGTTCTGATCATTACTAAAAGGAATTGCATCTTGCCCAGCTACTGGAACCTTCCCTAGGGCTCAGTAGTGGTTTTCTTGGTGTTTTGCAAGAAGGAAAAGAAAAAAAAAAAAAGACTGAAAATAGCAATAGCCAGTGCTCAACAGATGTGAAGCTTAAAGAAGAGTCATGCAGGAGCCTGGCTTGCTTTCACAACAGGAGCACAGATCATTTGAGTGGCGACACTGGTCACAACTCTACAGGTAATTGTGAGACCCATTCTGTGGTGAAAGTACAGGCTGAATCTTTGTTACAGATGGGAAAATGTAACATCTCATCTTTAAGCTTTGAGCCTTCTAGCTTCAACACTATAAATGTTCTGATAATTGGCTAAGTGAATCTAATTTTTTCTTCAAAAGATAATCAATACAGCTTGGTCCCTTAAGAAAAAACCTGTTTCCATACTTGTTTTCCTTTTGACAGATTTCCTATAACAAGCTCCACATAATCTTTTGAATGCCACCTACAAAAAAGCAATTTTACCATGAAAGCATTACTGGCTGTTCTGTTATTATGCAGCATATATGCAGGCTAACATAAAGCAGCTGGGTAAGGCTACCTTTAGTTCCTGCAAGATTTCTCCCATCACGAGCAACTGGGGTTGCATTTTGGGCTTACACAAAATGCAGCACCACAGGAAACCAACAGAACAGACCGATTATGATTCAATGTGGAATCCATCTTTTCCCCAGCTCTCCCTTCCCACTTTCAGATGCCTCCCCTACCTCCCATCTTCTCTCTGCCTGCTGGGAGCCCCTGCTGGAAGCCACAACAACAGTTTCTTGCCTCTATAGCCTCTCCAGTTGGATTGGTGTTATTAGCAGAGAGGCGCAGATACTTCCTAATCAACTTTATTAAAACAGTTCATTACAACATGTATACACCACTTGCATGTTTATGACAGAAAAGGAACCTCTAAGGCTCAATTCCTACAATATTAGCAAATTAACGTGGCTCAATAAACAAATCTGTTTGTCTTAGGAAAAGCAAGACTCTCTCTTGGGTCACCGTTAAAGAGACTGACTCACCTTCTTCCTGCTGGCTTAAGTCTACGTCTACTCCAGCCTCCTGTTCTATCAGCCTTACTACTACTTGCCTCATTGCTTGTGAGTAGATCCTGCTTTCATAATATCATTGTACAGTAGAGAACTCAGCATACATCACTACTGACATCTATGGCTTTGCTGGATAAGGATTTTTTCCTTCTATTTACCTCAAAACTTTATTTCATAGCATTTGTCCCAAACTGTCTTCGCAGCCATTATGTCTATCTCAGTGAAAATCCCTATAGTCAATTCCTTTCATCCCTCTCCCTTACGTGTTTATATTAGATATATTTGTCAATTTTTAACTCTATAAGGAAATACATCTCAGTTTTAAGAGCTGTGTTGATCGTTGTACTCCACTGAGCCAGGACGGAGCGCTCCTTCTAAGAGACACAACTTATCTGTTGGGAGGCCAGTGCGAAGCACGCTCTGCCTGCTGTCTGGATGGACAACAGTTCTGCCTTGTCACACCCATCTTCTTGCCATCACCATTGCAGAAACTAATGAGGCAGTTAACATTTCTGCCCAAATAGCTCTAAAACTGAATCCCTTCTTAAGTTACAAATAGCAGGAAGTCCCTGGATCTTCTCAAAAGCTATTTAAAATATATATGGATGAATGCTAATATTTGTTGAGAAGTAAATAGATTCTTTCATCCTAATGTCTCTTTCATACTCGGATACTTTCAGGGTAGCTGGCAAGCCTAACAAAACTTTCCATTCTCCTAGGTGTGGCTTTTCTTTGCCTGAATTGGCAAAGAAAATCTGCTTTATAACATGAGCAGCCAAGTACAGGAATTGTGGATAGCCAAGAAGCAACAAGGTTGCCTCTGCTAAATTGCATGGTCAGCTTTAGGAGCTGGCAATTCAGGGTGTCAAGACAGCCCTCAGCAGAAAGCATGAACACACAGCTCATTACAGAGGGTGCACAATGGATCCACAGGCTTCAGGCCCCTTCATCCTTCTCGAGTTCATCTTTTAATGTCATCTATACAGGTTTGCTAGCAGTACACAAAGCATAACAGGAACAGCCTCTGAATGATGTAGGCAACCACATCCATAGATGTCATTCACCTGTGTACTGTAGCCAGCAGTTTTCAAAGATCTGCAAGCATGCAGGGTCAAAGAAACAGATCCAAGGCATATCAAGAGATAGTTTTATTTTTTTTCCTCAGAACAATCCCCTCCAATCCCCAAAACCACTGTGGATCAGCAAAAATCCCTTTGCCTTAGTCTGAAATTTGTCCTTTACAGGTGAAAAAAATAAACCACCCATACAATTTCTGCCCACTCCAAGAGATACAGAAAACATTCCAAAATGAAATTGTCTCCCCGATCTTTTAACGCAAATTTTCCTAACTTGCAGCAATCCACTAAGTAATTTCAGTCTTTACAATTCCTTCCCATAACTTGAGTTTTTTATTTGCCAAAAATATGCACATCCAACTCTAATGATAGATGTTCTTTTTGATGACAAAAAGACATGTGAAGACATGGGTGCACAGCAAGAAATCTTAGCAATGGCACTTGGCTTGCCCAGCTCCCAACTCTCATACTCAAAGGGATACCTGCACTGAAAAGAACAGCAATTACTTGGGCAGAGCACTTCAAATTGAGACCCAAAAAAAACAACAGCTTGAGTCATCTTATTCACTAACCACCTCTGAAAACACTCTTGTTGCAAGCAAGTCCCTAAAAGCTCCTCAATAATGTGGGGCAGCATTGGGATTAAAACCTGGCAGGGAGCTTTCTCCTGGAGTCAGCAACCTAACCCTTCTATACACCCCAGCTTCCTTGCTTCCATCTCAGCTGTCTCATGATCCTCAAGCACTGGAAGCAGAGTGGGAATAGCTGAAAGAGAATGAAAAATAAACTAAGTGATCTCTATTAATAACAGCTGAGGGGAATGAATGAGACAGACCAGGTCAGGGCCAGGAGAGTGAGAAAGGGCAGGCTGGGCCTTGGCATGCCAACAAGGGCTTAACGTTCTGAGAAAGAAACTTGGAATTAAATACACTTTAAAAATAAACCCCAGTCATTTCTGAATTTCTCTCATGGCTGCAGTTGCAATGCTGAACCTCTGCCCACAGCAACGTATCTGGCTTTCAGCCAAAGGTTTGAAAGTCACTGATCTTTTTTTCCCCTCCTCCCTAGCTGTACATAATTTTTATGCATTCCCACAGCTGTGAAAGAAATGATAGCTAGGAGGAAGCAGTGCTTGGGCACCCAGGGACTGCTCTCTCACATCTGCTCACAGCTGGAATTCCTCATAGGTTTTGGCAGAATCCCTTGCTATTGCCGTGGCTGCCGGGCAGCCCTTTGAATGGGCACAGCTACCTGAACAGATTGGGATTATTTCTAATTAGGCAAATACTGGATTTTCCCATAAACTAACATGAAAACAGGCAGTTGTTTCCAAGTGAAAAAGAGTGGCAAGTCTATTTGGAGCTGAGGACTGTAACTCAAACAAATTAATAGTCTGTTACAGATTTCAGTTTAAAAAGCACAAACTGCACCTCAATGCCATTCTCCTTACTCACATGCCCCTTACCTCACAAAACTAACTCCATTGACAACTTCACTTTGGGGCAGTAGAGTTGCTGAGCACATCTGAACTGCTCTTGGAGAGACAAGGAAAGCAGCCAGCAGTCCCAGTGGTCTCTCACCCGCCCAGCTTTTTAGCATGGGAGCTACCTGAGCTTCACAGTCTGTAATGGCTCTCAGACCTCCTGCCTGATTTAACACTGAAACAGAAAACAACTCGGAGGTGCTCAACCACTCACTTGGGATGGGACAAATCACCTCTTCCAGAAGCCTTTAAACCTTGTAATCCCCTCAAACTTTCATCAGGTAGTTAGAGATCTATCCCATGCCAGGTGTGTGTCACTCAATGGTGACAGGTGACATCTTGTGATGGGATGTAGACATACAGATTCAGATGCAGGTATTCCATTATTCCATGCACATTCCAGCACATCACTAGATGTGCCCTCATCGCATGCACAGGAATCCATGTTAGAATTTCACTCACCTGAAAGACTTCCTTTTTTTTTTAAACATACTGGGAAAAATCTGCCTCTGGGTAAGAGCACAGCAGGGACAGGACTACCAGAGTAATTCATCCAGACCTCGACCCACTTCCTGCCCACATCTGAAGAACCACCAACAAATAGGGTGGTAGGGGAATGTTCTGGCCTGCGTGGTGTATGCCTGGCATCCCTGGATTAATCTTTTTGAAACCTCAGGCTGTCCTGACAGTTTTAAGAAGCTGTAAATACAGGATGAAATGCCCTAAATGAATATGCCTGTCTAAACTGCAAAGATTTTTACTTGACTAAAGAGATTTTTTTCCTCAGTCTTGAGGAAGTAACTGAATTTAATGTGCTCATTTACTTGCTGCTGCCACTGTGCAATTTACCCTTCAGATTATGCCTCAAACTTCGCTTCTCTCTGTTTAGTTTATGAACTCAATGCCAAGATGCACCAAGGAATGGTTAATAACAGCACTGAAAGAGCTGGCACTGATGCCACAGCTAAAGTTTCAGCCATAACACAACACCAACGTGCTGTATCACTCTAAAATACAGAGCTGTAGGGCGAATATAGTCACAATAGTGACTAAAGGTGTTCACCAAGGGCTAAGAGCTGTCTAAACACACAGCTGGCAGTCTCTACTGTCTACTAGATAGAGGTAACATCTGGTTGAGACAAACAACAACTAAAAATAGTCTATAGAGGGAGTGGTAGCTAATGAGGATGTGCATGGCATTATTAGACCACAAGAAGAGATGGTCCATGCCCTGCAGAGCTTATCATCACAACAGAGCAGAGAACAGGCAGGCAGGGAACTGCACGCACACAAAGGGAGCAGTGTGTTCACAGTCACACAACAGGCATCAGTAGAGCCAGGAGCAGGAACTCATATTGCTCCCTTCTCTGCATCATACACTATCCCCTACCCACAGCGTGACGCCCTGCCACACAAATACAGATTCCCAGCAGGTTTACTTGCTGCTTTATATTCCACCTACCTCAGATGAGCAGAGAAGCATGTGCAATTAACTTCTGCAAATGCCTTTTGTGGACTCTGTGAGTTAATCGCTATACAAGCAGGTTGGAAGTTGTTTGTTAAACTTATGTAGCAAAGGAGAAAAAGAAAAATAAATCCTGTGAGATGAAATGACTCCATGAGACATCTATCATAACAGCACCTCTGCAGCAAGAAGAAGTAAAACAAAGAGCAGCTTTAGGCTAGCTATTTTTTGATTTGGAAGTGCTAATTCTTACAGTGTTAACATTCAATCGGTTTTTTTTGTTTGTTTTTGTTTTGTAAAAAAAAGGAACCCAGAAAATGCTACCTCTGAAAGCCAGCTGAAAACCTGAACATGGGGTAAAAGCAGAACTGATAGGGGAAAGAGCTTACAATGCAAAATCCCATTACAAAACACTTAGAGCTTGTCAATATTCACTTCTACAGAGATTTAACTAAATTGGCATGAAAACCAATGCAGTTAAATAGATGTAGCCCTTCAGCATAACTAAAGTCAGAGTACATTAAAAGTATATCAGCATGACTTGCTTGGATAGTGAATTAACTAAAATCAATATCCATTTAGTTAAATGGGCTTAGTAATAGAGTGCCAGCCCCAACCAAATATAAACAATGCTGAGTTGTAACCATTGACAATATTTCTTCCCTGTGCTCCAAGCCCCCATCACAGCACTATGACAGACTCACTGAGTAAATTAGTTTGTGAGTTTGATTCACAAAATCTTAGTGACATACATCTGAAGCTGAGATATAATGACAACTCATGGAAGAACCACTAGGAAACATGCATCCGGCAAGGTTTGGCTAGACTTTTCCCATCTCTAGTACCCGTACTTCCTAATAAATAAAAGCATAGCAATAGGAGGAGCTCCAAAAATCTCCCTATCCCTTTGTGGGGTATAAAATGAAGATATAAGGTGGAACTGTCACAGTGCAGTTTCCTCTTTCTGGCATTTCTCATGTGCTCCCTCTTGTGGCAAAAACAGACTGACTTTTTTTTTCTTCAAAAAGCCCCTAAACTTCCAATATATTCTTTACTACCTCCTATTATATAAGAACTCAAAAATGTCACTCAAAGATCAAGCGTGTAGTCTTCATTTTTGCTGTTGATACTGTAGTACCCAGTCTGCATCTGGCAAAACACCAATGCCTAGTGCCATGACAGTGAGAAAGGACAATGTCTGCCTTGTATGAAACTGTTGCACAGCTGTATGTATGTCTGACACACAAAGGTTCACAACAGGAAAGGACAGGAAGGGAAAGGACAGGAAAGAACAGGAAAAAGAAATGAAACCCAGGAGACTGTAGGTTTCTGATTCAGACTCTACAGCTCCAGGAAAGTGTAGTATTTTCAGTTGTAATAGTGACACATGCACCAAACTGCTGATACAAGAACTCTGAGTTCCTACATTACCTTTTTTATAGCTGTGTTTTACACCACTTCCTTGGATACTCATTTTTGCCCCAGGATACTGCTCTGTAAACAGTATAAACTCATATAAATCTCATCCCCTTGTAAACTTTTCTATCTTTGGCAGGAATGAGATTTAATGATGTGTAAAAACAGCAGCAGCTGGCTAAAGATGGGAGGAAGGAGGGAAAGAGAGACCAAAGGCCACTCTCTGTGTGCAGTTGCAGAGAACAGACCAGAATACAAGAGTCCTTCTGTTGCCCTGCAATAGAGAAAGCAGAGGGTCCATAAACTGAATCCAACTTCAGCATCCATTGCATCTCCGAGAAGGGGATTTTAAAACCACGGCATGTCAACACCTGTAACAGGAATGGTCTTTCATGGCACACAAATCAAAAGAAGAATGACTCTGTCCTCACAAAGGTTACATTACGCCTGCTCTGTTTCTTCTATTTTGGATTAACTACATCCAACGTCAAGTCCCCTCAATTAGGCACATTCATTAGTCAAGCTAATCCAACATGCCCTTGAAAACTGGAATTCAGAAACAAGGGTATCGCAGCAGGGACAGACGCATCTTTAAACGACTGCAACTGCCAACAGCCTACAGATGGCTGAATCAAGCCAACAACTGAAAATAAAGTTCATCCTTTGGGTCCTAGATGCAGTTTAGTCTCTAAAAGATAATATTTTTATGCTCAAGAACAAATTAACACGTTATTTTTAATGATAATTTTCATCTACTGTCCACAGCTTGCAGTTTATAGGTTTCATGCTAGATGGGATTTTTTTCTTCTAAAAACCTAAATTATCCAATTTCCTTAAAATAATTTTGAAATGAGTATGAAAAAGAAAGAAAGGAATCCAGTGTAAATAGAGCAATGAGGGCCATTGGCAAGATAAAGAATTTTGACTTAACCATGGAGATTCACTGAAAGAATTAAACAAAGCAGGCAAGAACAACATATCGCAGGCATAACTGCTTCATGCTTTCCTTCCTTTATTTAAGGCATATGTTCTAAGTTTTCAAATTGTTGATCTAAAGGTCTCCTGTAAGACTGGAATGGCATTACAGGAGATGACCTTATATTCTCCACACATTGTGTAGGAAGGCTTCACTACAAGCAAACAGCATGAAACCCATATGAGCAATAAACACTTGCAAGTCCAGACAGTCATGAAACTTCTAATCCTAGATTGGCATCAGAGATCCTTAGGAAGATCTCTGTCCTACAGAAAGGTAAGGATTGTCCTTAAGGACAGCAGCAACCAACCCAGCACAATGCTCAGAAGAGCAGTACTGCTGCAGCTTTTGGCTCCCAGCATGGAGCAAGTCACACCAGAAAACCCATGTCCTGCCTAACAGGTGTGTAACTATGAGGCAACCAGTCTGTTAAAAGTAGTTGAAGTCTAACAATATTTTAAGCCAGTTGCAAGAAAGGACCCGAGTGCGAACGCAAATTTAACACCACAAGCACAGTACCTGAAGGCAGCACCCTTCTTTCACTGTCATATAAAGACTACCTAATTTCCCACTTTGAACTAACCTTTAGCATAGTTTTTGTATCCTCTCATTAGCTGAACCAGTTTGATCTCAAGAGTGCAAGCAATGACTTCAGCATCCAAAACTGACATGTACAGCGCACTTATCCCTTCCAGGCACCTTGTCTTCAACATTTCTTTTTGGCTTAACTTGGGCTAAAAGTCTTAACTTCTAGAGCAGAGTGTATAGTGTTGTACAGCCTGCAGAAATATTCCTCCATTTTCACCATTTTGCCAGAAATCAGCCCCTCAGCCCTCTGATCATGAAGCACTGCTGGGCCTGTTCAGTTCCCCACCGCAGCAGCTACTTGCATACAGGCAAACCAGCCAGTCCATTAGGATAACATCAATATAATGACAGCCAGCACTCACTTGGCACTTTAAATTACCCAGATGCAATAACTGATTAAGAAATTACAGGAACTATAAAGTAAGAGGAGGCCATACATTTTAAGTAGCCCAATGCTTAGCACTGAAAATGTGTTGGCCTTTCTTTTCCACAAATCCAACCATGAAAACAAAGGGAATGAGTATTTAGCAGCAGCAGCAGAAGGGAACACACCTCTTCCCTAATTGTGATAGTGTAAAATCCACCTCCATTAGCAGACTGTGAGCAGGCCCACACCACCGAGCACCACCTTGTAGCACCTGGCTGACTTTGTTAGCAGAGCTCTTTACAATACTGTCAGTACCACCAAGGGCTGAAAATGCTTCATGTAGAAAAAAAAAATAAAAATAAAACAGAGCTTCACTGAAGCTATTTCAACTATCCCCATCCTAGGACACTTTAGATTATCAGAATTTATGTACTGTCCTTAAATGGTGCCTCATTTCAGCAAGCAGCAGCTCTAGAGGAGCATCGTGGTTATTAACCTTGACTTTCCTGGAAACAAGCCACTAAAAGGATAAAAAACAGACTATCCCTAGCCAAAGAAATCCAAATAGGCTCCCTAGTTCAAAGTGACTTTAAAACAAGCCATAGTAATTAAGATGAACAGTACAGAGAGTGAGCCCATTCAAAATCAACATCTACTTTTTTTGAATGCCTCCTCCACATTTAGATGAGTCTGGAAAAATGTACCTGACTACCTCCTCCACACTGGGGCAATGTCTCTGTGCCCTCATATCACTGAGCAGTCACTATAATAAGTCTTGGCCTCAAAGAAACAGGCAACAACAGAGGTGGCTCTGGATGGTCCTACCATCAGGTCAGCACATTTCTGCAGTTACTTGCCCTGTTCTAGAGGTCTGTACAGTTAGGGGAGATGCATTAACATACCCTTACATGGCCTTCAGCTTACACATTTTACTTTTTATGCCCACCAGAGAGAGGCACATTCATAAGATATCATACCTCAGTAGTTTAAGATTCACCAAGTTGATAGCCAGTGATCACAAATCTTTCTTTGCTCTGAAGACAACCAGATCCAACTTTCTGCCAAGAGCAATGACCTGTGGGAGAGAGTTGTATTCTACCCTACCCCCAAAACCACCACCTTTCTTTACCACGCCGTTCTGTAGAGAAAACCCTCCAACGCATTCGGAGGAACATCAGAGACTTCATATGCTTTTATAAATTCTCTGTTTGTGCTTGCAGAGGCTATACAAGGAAGCTTCTCCCTTTGTTTTGGATAAAACAACGGATAGAAATAGAAGTGTGCTCAAATTTTAAGCATACCCATCAATTTGTAGAAAAAGAATGGCTGCTTTGATGCTGCCACACATCTACAGAAGGTATAGAAATGCCAGTACCAGTGACGGAAAAAGCCATTACCACAGCTCATTTGGGGTATAAGCTGGTTCTATGCCATTCTTGACATGCTGCAAAAAATTAACCAATGTTTGGCTTCCCCTGCATTTTCTGATGTTCATCCTCAACTAGTGATGCAGAAAACACAAGGCTTTTTTTTTTATTTTTTATTTTTTTAAAGCCATTTCTGAAAAACTCTCATGGCTGCTGAATTCTGCATGGCAACCAGTACTAGCTCAGCACATACCTCACAAAACATTAAGCCCACTCAAGTGCCAGTAATTATGAAACTCCCTGAGGAGAAGCCCTTGACGGACACCTCAGTTGAAAGCTATTACCTAGTTCACACAGATTACAATTAGCAACCAGGGTTTGGAACAGAACAACAGGGATGCCAGAATAGAAACTACTGGGACTATTCCTCAGAGAGCTGACTGGGCAGGGCACAACACGCTGACACTGGGCACAGATATCAGAACTCACCGATCCCTCCTCAGGAGAAAGCTATACAAGAAAATCACCCCTGCCCTATTACACTTTAAGGGAGATGCTCCTTCCTATGATTATTTTTAAATCAGATTACCAGCCCTCAGAACCCTGGCTTTGATGATGACAGAGACATTTATTCACATAAAGACTATTCGCTATAGAATCAGTATTGAACACTTGCCATAGCTAAAGGCACATGTCTTTTAGGAAACCACTAAAATATCAACCCCCCAGTGTGAATAACGCACTCACTGCTGAGACTGCCGCATCCTCCCAACCTGTCATCAGGCTTTGCTGTCTCATTGGGAGCCAGGCAGTAATAACTGGCAACTGCTGCCTTAACAATGGCTTTTGCTTAAGACTGACCACAGATAAATCCATCTACTGTGCTACTAAATGACACAGGTTTGGACCAGAAAGCTCTGCCCCCTGGGATGATGAATATAGCATCCCAAAGCTCCATGGCTCACACAGAAGGCTAAGAGCAGCAGAGGTTTTGTCGAGAAACTGCATGCACAGATCATTCTGTGCCCCACATGGCAGTACTGCTCAGTTCTAACACCGCACTGATGCAATTAGATTGCAAGTAGCAAAAAGAAAAGAGAGGAAGCAAAAACCACTGTGGTATAAGCCTCTGGATCTGTTTTCAACTATATTCTATGCCTTATCCAGCTCACCCAGTGGCATTGCCTTCATGGATTGCCACCTACCCTGGTGGTATTAAATTATTGCTCAGAGCCATGGTACACCTTAACCCAGAAAGGATTTTTTTTTTTTATGCACAGTATGAAGGAAATTAAAATCCGAACAAAAGCAAATTACTTCAGGAGTTTTTCACTTCAATGTGAAACTTTCTCAGCATTTCGGGACAAAAGAACACCAAGACCCCTGGAGCATTATTGCTATTTAAGAAGAAATGTTTCAGTATATTTAATTTAATCAAAACTTATCCCACATATTCACCCTATGAATGAACAGTCTGTGCACCTTTTGATTCTCGAAGACAGCAAAAAGACTTGTTTAGATTAGTCTACAGAAGTTTTCATTGACTTCTCTTTCCTTTGGGGGTTCTGCATTCCTTCTGCAACTGAGCAGACAGAAACAAACTTGCATTGTGATCCAGCAAAGCATAAGGTTAAGACATCTATCATCACTGCATTTAAGCACATTTTACTGGACAGACTGTGTAATGTTGATTTATTCTGGATGACAGGAGTCCCAAGTTTTCTCCCACACTTTGCTAAGGGCATGTCACCCAACTTCCAGTGAGTCACTTAGGTCTTGATTTTTCAGAGCTGCCATGCCCTCAATACCTCCCACTGACTTCAGAGGGCATTCTGAACTCATTTCTGAAGGTCAGACCCTTAATTTCTCAGCAACTTCATCTGTAAAACAGGGATAGACAAGACCTGCACTCCATCTGAATTATTTCTGACCATGGGCAAAAGACTGTAAAAACGTGCAGTATCATTTATTTTCTACCTTTACTGTGCTCTGAAAAAATGGAGCACTTGACAACTGCAGATTTACAGCTGCTGCAGGAGGCCTCTTCAAGCAAAGTAGCTCTGAAAATTTAAGTCATTGTTCGAGTTGCCCATGCCAGTAAATTCACCAGTAATTGTAAGGCAACCACTCAAGTTAAAGTTTGCTGTAAAACAGGTCCTGCTGGAACCTGAATATGAACTATACCAGGTGATGACATTTGGGTGGTGCTCAGTGCTAGTGAAGCTACTTAGACAAGTCTCAGACTTGGTGGTTCACACATCATCCAGTGCTCAGTATTTAGCTGCACTGCCATATTAAGGACTCAAAACCAGACTTCTCTTTGAAGAAGCATTATCCATTAATGAATCTGAGAAACCATTCTCCCTGGCTCAAATCCCAGCTGAACTCTCTCCTTTTACAGTTATGACCAGTGACCAAATTACATATTTGGTCTCTGCCTCGGTTTTCCATTCTGTAAAATACAGTCATTGCATTTGCAGAAGTTGAGCTATTTTTACTGTACTCCAGCTGACAGAAGGCAAGGAGTTGAAGTCTCCTATACTTCCACAAATGGCCACACTGCACTTAGGCAACGTCAGGTTAACACTGTTCAGCAGAGCCACCTCTCCTAGAGCAGTGGAGAGCAAGCAACACTTTTACCATCACTGCAGCTGCAGTAGCTTCAAGGACAAAAACCGATCTTTCGAAAAATAAAAAATAAAAATCTTATGAACTCCCTGAGGAGCTAGGGAGGGCAGTGGAGGAAGGAACACAGTTCAGTAAACAGGAGCACTTGTACCCCTTCTGCCAGCATGTGAAAAAAAGACTTTTGAGGCAAACTAAGAAAAAAGAATGAAGAAAGCACCAAAAAATTATAATTCAAAAGAACTGTAAATTCCTAGTACTAGCAAGACTATCCAGAATGATTTCACTATAACAACAGACATTTGGCAGAAATATTAAGCCATCTTTTCCAGAGATTAAGTTATCTCTAGCTATTAAAAAAAAAAAAAAAAAAAAGATAAAACCTAGTGTAGGGGTAGATTAGCTCCCACCTGCTGCTGCAGAGTCCATTTACTTCAGAGACGGTGCTAGCCGTCCCTGGACAGAACCCTTGCTAGAGAGCAAGGGTTCTGTCCAGGGAAACTGAACTGACAGGGAAAACAAGCCTTGATCGTGCTTTGTTTTACCCATTGTCAGAGAAAGGCTACTCCTGCAGAGATTTTTTTCAAGTATGATTTTCCTTCTGTTTCAGATAATTCAGAAAGTAGTGCTGAGAGCACAAGATGCAAAGGGGGGTAAAACTATTTCAAAATCATGCCCAGAAATCACAGCGCACTTTACTTTTGTTCAGCAGAAACCAAGAACTTCCAAAGGCTTACCTGTATTCCCACATTCACACGTTCATTGCTCCATCCTACAATCTAACCACTCACTCACCTACAGCATCATGGAAATGAAAGGCAACGGTTCTCAAGCTCTCCCTGGGCTAGCCAAGCCTGCCAGTAACAATGGCCCAGGTTTCCAAGGGGTTGAACAGCTCAGTATGGATAAATTATTGCGATGCTGTGCATGGAAACAACATTTCAATTAGACTATTAATTCACATGAGTGTCTTGATAGCATGCGTGGTCAGGAGGATATGGAGTTGGGGACTGGGCAATGCCAAGAGACTTGTAAGACTACTGTCCTATGAGACAGCAAAGCAGCTCTTAGGGCATATTCTATTGTATCAGAAAGTTCTGCAGATGTATAGTGCAAAACCAGGGTGCCAATTCCATCTGCCATGTTCAGATATATTACAATATTATGAAAGGGCAAACTTCTCAAAAACAATGTCATCAAAACAGGCACTGTCTGCTCCCACAGACAATACAAGGCATAAAGTGCTTGACTAAAACCCTGCTATATGCTTGCTCTACTTCATCGGGTATAAACACTACTGAATTGGTCCTTTGGACCAGGATGGCATTTATACTGCCAGGTAGCACACTCCAGTACAGTTATCAGGAACACTTCCAGCCCCTGCCCAAGAAGTCTGTCAGCTAGCCGAGCCCCCTTGCTTCAAGGGGAGAATTCAAGTCCCACCCCTGCTCAGTGCCTCTCTACTGAAGTCTGTCACCACATATATGCCAATACTGGATGTGCAGAATCAAAATTGAAGCAAATTACAATATAAAACAGAAAAATATAGCAAGGCTCTAAGTTAATGCTGCTACTAGCAGGAAAAACAAACAAACAAACAAAAAAACACAAAACAAACAACAACAACAACAAAAAACAGCCCAAGCACATCCCTGGCTCAGACTCATAAACCAGTGAGAGTAACATCTAAGGGCCCCCTTGGCCCCCTCACATCACTGCTGTTTTCAAGCAGATTCCCCTCATTTCCTTGGAATCTCATGCTCTTCCCTACAGCAGTGACGGTTAAACTATTTTTTGCCTCCCAAGGGAGCACTGGATGCCTGTCACTTGAATTGCTTACAGCCAGGCTGGACAAAGCACATGAGAATATGCCGAGGGGAACAATGCTGCATATGATTTCTCAGCATTCCTGAGAGCTGCAGACAGAAAGGGATTGATGGAGCCAAAGCCCTCCCTCCCACCGTCCTTCAGTCCGACTCGGTGCTGCTGAGGGTTGTCTGACCCAGTGGGCTAATCAGCACAGCGCACACGTTGGCACACACTGATTTTCCCACACAGAAAGCCAAAACACTGATTCTTTCAAAGCTTTACTTCAAGAGCTACACACAAAAGACCTACATGCTTTGGTCAATGGGAGTGAAGATGCTTATTCCACCTCTTTCAGGAGGTGCTTAAGTGGTTGAACCTCAAGAAGAGGTCCCATGTGCTGGAAGGAAAGCAGCCCTCATGGAGCAAGAGGCGGCAATGGTAAAGCGGGAAGGTTCAGCAAGGGCCTTCCTCAAGGGACTGACTGCTCTGTAATTCTTGTCCTTGCACTTCACACTGTGCCCAGATCAGCTCTAGGTGAAATCATCCCAGGCAGCAGAATGTGGCAGGGAGCAAACTGGGCATACCCCTGCTGCAAACTTAGTTTCCTGTTGGAGACCCAGAGTCTGGACTGAGCATCACGGGGGGCAGCCTGAGCACAGGACAGCAGCTGCAACAGGACAAGAAGGACTCCATCCCAAAAACAAATGCAGTTAGTGCTGACATGGATTCAAAACGACCACTGCTCTAATAAAGTCATGGGATAAGCACTATAGAGGCCAAGTGTTAAAAATAAATAAATAAATAAATACAGCTAGGAAGTGTGGGGACATATCATCACATTAAATAACCAGAGCTGAATTTAGCAGTATGGCATTAGGGGTTTCACCGATTACTCAGGCAGGGGGCTGGCCACTGTCTGCAGACTGCATACAATAGATTCAGAGAATCAGCAAAGGGAACTGGAACTATGAGCAGGAACTGAGAGAGAGATTCTTGAGCAATTAACACCCTAGAGCATTAGATCAGGGCAGAGAAGTGCCCTGCTGTTGTCCATTTTCACTATGTTTAAGGAAATGACTTCAGTAGTATTTTTTTAAAGCAAAAATTCAAGATAACTTAAAGAACGTGCCCAATTCACAGTCAAAACCACCTTCTGAAGTTTTGGATTTTGGCAGATCACTCAAAACTATGGGAGAAAACAGCATTGTTTTATTTTGTAAGCATCACATCATTTTTCCATAACTCGGGTATTTATGTACTTGTAATTTAGGTATTAAACGCGGGTCTTCCAAGCCAGTTCTCTAACCACTGACCTTCCTTCCCCTCTCTCTACTTCTAGTCTTTGTCCACAGCACCTCAATGGTGAAGAAGGCATGGTGACACACAGTCTTTCATTTCTCATTTAAACAGCAGTGGTTTGCTAAGCGGTCCCTGTACATCCCTGCAAGATGCTTGATGCAGGCGTTTCTCTCACATCCTCATATTACCAGTACAGGGCCCAATACGCTTCTGTCACAGTTGGTCCTGCTGCAGGGACGTATGGCCAAGATGATCCACACCTGGAATTACAGGGAAGTGCCGGCTGTACCGCATACTGCCGTGGACTGCCTGGACTCCATCACCAGTTCAGCGTCACAGGCTATCAATGAGCTGGCGCATATATCACACTTCCCAGCTGAATTGTAATGGCCTTTTTATAGATTTACTAGTTAATTTACAGGGCAATTTTGAAATAGCTCATCTCATTCATTTCTAAACTCCCCACCAGATTCACTTGCTCAGTTCATTAAACCTGAAGGTACAGCACGACCGAATATTCATTTTTACTGAGATGTCAGCACACACACAAAGAGCTTAGAGAACATTTTTGTTGCAAAGCCAAGTAGGGCAGGGAGCCTCTCCTGCAACCTCATCTGCCCCCACAGCGGTAGTGAAATTCATCAGCTTTGATCTTACAGGACCAGGCTAACTCAATCACAGCTACTGTCAAAACTTCTGCCAGAGCGAGCACGCCATGAACTCTTTCTACCACTAACTTCTTAAGCCAAGAAATTCCCATAAAAGCAAGACGACAGTCTTGTCTTCTCTATGGAGTCAAACTCCAGCAAACTCCAGTCCATTTTCTCACCCAAATTATAATAGAAAAATCACTGCTTCAAGTCTTACTCTATTCATATGCTGGAAAAGCCTGCCTTATGGAAATGGATTTTGGGGGAGGTGTGAGGGGGATTCCCCATTTTAAAGCAAAATTCTTTCTCATATGGAATTAATTGTGATGTAGTCATCTACATTACACCATAGGACAACTTTGTGAAAGTCAAAACAAGATGTTCAAATCCTTAGATTTGATATCATCATTCCGTAAAAATGTTGTTACCCTTTTTTGTTGTTGCTAAATTTATATTTGCTAGCAATGCTAACATTAGACTTCCTTAGAATAAATAAAAGTCAGCAAAATAGTGTTGTTTGTTATCCCAACAATAAATATTCAACAAACAGAGGGTTTGTTTTTGTTGTTAAATTAGTTACATCCCTAAACACTGGCAGCAACTCATTTGAAAGCCCCTTCAGCTCACAGCAGCTGCTCAGAGCAATGTGATAGTCTACAACAGATGCAAGGCATTCAGCGTCAACTTTTGAACAAAGTATGAAATATTAATTACAATAAAACCTCTTGATATCAACAAGCACAGCTGTTCTTAGTGTATGAAACTGATGCGTTAACTGCTACAGTCAGCAGCCAAGTCCAAGTTACAACAAGACAGCCATTCACTGAGACTGCAACACAAACAAGGCTGCTTTGTACAATCCCTTCTGTTGACCGATACCTGCAGGAGGTAGAAAACTGCAGCAAGCCTGGAGGCTGTTTCCCAGGATGTCTTGAGAGAAGCAACAGGAGAAGAAACCACCAACATACCCTCAGCAACATTTTGACTTGCACAGGTAAGATTCACCCTGCTTCCAGAGTAACCCATGGCTTGTTTGGGAAAGAAAGATCAAACCTTTCATTCCTCCTGTTTAGAAAGTTAGAAGCACAGGTTCCCTTACTTTCCAGATCTGTCAATAGCACCTGGTACACAAATTATGGGTTGCTTGTGCTTTTATTATTCATTAAAAAAAAAAAAAAAAAAGCCTGTCATGCCAGCTTCCAACCACCACATTTCTCTAAACACCCCCTCTTTGCTGAGCTCTTGCGTGCTGCTGTAGAGGGTTCTTCTCTGCTTCATAGACTGGTTAAAAGAACAGACACCTCCTTCATTTCATTTATATATGCTCAACAAGTTCTGCAGTACCCCAAACAGCAAAAGCTGATTATTTACCTGTAACTTGTTTTCAAAAATACCATTACATATCTGTATAGCATAAATGCTCCACGCCAACTGGCTATGTGGGCTGGAGAACTGATTAGACATGAAATATCCAGCCGGCTTTGATTCCCAATTGCTCAGTTCTTTATGAGTGTCTGCAGGGTGCTGAGCACCTCTGCAGTAGAGAAACCTGCACAACCGCAGTTAGCCACACAGCACGTGCCTCCACCCAACTTTTAAAAATCTCCCTTTAGGCCTCAAGAGCACTGCCTGGTGGATCTTTCTTCTAGGGAAAAAAAAAAAAAAAAAAAAAAAAAGCCACATATGCAGCATGACAAATAGTTTCTTAACTCTATTGTTCCACGAACATCTTCAGATCTAGGACAAAATTACAAGTGGCAAAACTAATTGAAAGATTGCTGAAAGGTAATATTTAGGTACCTTGTGTTAGTGGAGATTACTACAGGACACCTGAGAACTGAATTCATGATTGAAAATTAAATATATATAGTTTTTAAGTTTACAATAGGTTTTCTTTTAAAAAGAAAAAAATTAAATGCCTCTAATCTGAAGTAAAGTTTTTCCATGCAGATTAAATAGTTGATACCATCTCCCATAAAAACATGTACTTTTTGAGTCACTGGAAGTTTTACCACACTGTTATGTCAGGCTGATCCAAAAGAGCTTTTGTAGAATAGAGGAATGTAACAGAATAAACAACAAATTAGGCAACAAAACTTTCACCAGGAAACAAGAATTCATTTTCTCATTCTCCTGAGTATTTGCTAGGTAGCATTTGCCAAGTCTCTTTCCTTCCTTGTACCATAGAACTAAGATAATGGAAAAAAAAAAAAAAAAGTTTGCCTTGCTTAGCTTTTCTTTTTTAGTAGAGTGAACCACAAACAAAAACAAACCAGTAATGCAACTATTGCAGAAATGCAACTTATTCTGAAATTTATGAACAGTGCAAGGAGATTTTCTGCAGTCCTCTGTCCTGAGAAGGTTTCCCCTAGCATGGCAAGCTGGGCTGGCATGCCAGGCAGAGGTGTGGACAGAGACAGATCGGTGAGGATCAGTGGAGAAGGGTAAGAATGACAGATTTAGACTGCAATTCATAGAAAAGACATAAAACAGTGGGGCTGCTTAAACCAAAGAGGCGGAGGTGGGGATTTCTGCTAATCTCCTAGTATGATAACAGTTGTCACTGAAAAATAAACTTTGACAAAAGATTCATGGAAGCATTAAGAGAAAGTGTCTGCTAACAGCGCTGCCTGAAGAAGCTGAATAAAAATCTTACTTGCATCAGGGGACTTTTCATCAGCAGTGTAAGACCCAGCTGCATTTTATCTGAGACAGCCTACGTGCATATAATTCGGGCTGAGCACAGGACCTCTTGAAGCAATTCTTAAAGCTCCATATTTCCTTAACAGCATTTGGTCCTTTATTTATTTTGAATGTTCATATCAATCACTACATTTCACTTGGCCTCCAGCCTGCCCTGTTGCTTGTTGACACTACAGAAATACAAATTAAAAATGAGTGTAACACCACACAAAATGCAGCTAACTACTTTTAGAGCCAGTGCCCTAGAAATTTATTTCAAGCTTTTCAACCAGAAAGTCCAGTCAAGTATCTCCAAATTTAGCATGTTGTACACCTCTCTAGATACAACAACTTATCCCAAATTCAATACAAGAAAGCTCTTTATGGCAATCTTCACCTGCACAATGTGGGTGACAACTGCTTGCGTATACTTAAATACTCCTGAAGTTTTGTGATGTTTAGGTAAAGACAATGGTTAGGAAAAGAAGGCAGTACTGCATAAAACATTAGTTCCTGCCATACCTATGATGCTGTAAGCATAAGCTCTTGAAATTGGATGGCTCAGATTGTCAAACAAAACTCCAATTAACCTACAAGACTGCTTCTACACATGGAAACTAAGCAGTGGACATGATTAGCCAGAGTGGGATTTAAAGAACACAAACGCTTTCTACCAATGCTTCATACACTGAATTGCACCTCCAGGCCAAAGCTTCATGGAGAAGGTTGAGCAAAACAGTAAACAAACCTGCATCAGCCAGAGAACCTCTAACCTTAGCATGCTAACAGGCATTAAATAACAGAACAGGATCTAAAGAGCATCTGAGCAGTTGGTACTTCTGCAATAACCATGAACAGGATAGCCTGCAGAAACTATAATTGTCTGGCATCCTGAAACCTGCATGTACCAAGTCAATAGTTGGGTTCTTGAACAAATTACCTTATTCCTCTATGCCTCAGTTTGCCTTCTCTTTAAAAAAATAAAATAATTGTTTTGCAAAGCTGCACATGGAGATCTCTGTATCAGGTATTCTAGTTAAAAGCTAGATAGTCTAATAAAAGTGAGATTTTGTACCTTTGGACCTGCCAGCTGAGGTCAGAAAGGCCTATATAATGCTTGGTCAAGAACAGAGAGGTCCTAAGTATGATCTAGGTACAGAGGTATGCTCTCTGTAATGCCTTTTTATTTTTTTATTTTTTTTTACAAATCAAATTAACCCCTTGGAACAGAATTAGCTATGTCAGCATCAAGAAGCCTTTCCCGCAGCACATTTAATTAAATGACAGCTGGTTTGCACACTTCAAGTCCTGAGAATAATGAATACAAGTTCTACCTGGGGTAGGGTGACACACTGAAAGCCCTTATAGATGTAGGAACTCTGTATTTAGGTTAAAAAAAAAAAAAAAAAAAAAAGTTTTATATACTCTAAACAACAGATTACATACTAAACGAGCTGGAGGAGAGAGCAACCCATGTCATGCAGTCATGTCAACTCATGTCATGCAGGAAGCTTTCCCTGTTATAAGTGAGTGATGTGGCAACAGAGCAGAAGTGATGTCACTGCAGGGGTCCATGCTGCCTTTATGAGCTTTCCCACCGTGAGAGCCTGAAATTAGATCAACAAGTAACATGACTGTTGACAGTAAATAGGAGCCAGAGGTTGTGAATACAGCAGATGCTATCAATATCAAGCCTTCAGGTGTTAGCTTCAGCTGTATACAGATTAAGCACAGCAGGCAATTTAATCTATACGAGGCAGTTCATAGAAGGGGCACCCAGGCTGTTCAAAAGGGAAAGATGCTTAAGCATCACAACTAATCTAGCTGTTACAAGGTAAAAGCCTCTGCACAGCTACCCTCCACATAGCCATATTCCACAATTCACTGCTTTTATATACAGACAGCAGCCCATTCCTTTGTTGAATCTCAGCAGCTCTGTTTCTAGTTTTGGCCCCACGTTTCCTGCCCTGAAAGGCTGTATCCCACTCCAGTTAATACATCTTGTGTGCATTTTTGGAGGACACAGTGCAACAAAGCCCAAAGTGACATTTACTTCCTCAGGTTACAATGACGACTGGAGGTACTCTGCGCTCATCCAGGGTGCAAAGTATTAATTATAGGAGAAGAAATAAACTGTTTGTTTTTGTTTTTTTTTTGACTGAAATTTGTGTTTCCAAATTGCAGCAACCACAGGCTGCAGGAATACAACTTCTGATTAAAGTCTTTTAGTGAAATGTTCCAACAAAAGAACTGCACCAGGTTCTGCCTAGCAACCAGCCAGTGTCTTCCACAATCAGTCCAAACACCAGACTGCAAATCAGACATAAGACCAAATATATGATTAAGCCTCTGAAACCCTATCAGTTGATTTCTTCCCTCTTTGGAACATAACCTGTATGGTCGCTGCTACTTAACAGCACTTTTCCATCTCGTAACACATCAGCTCTGCTATGTTAGATCAAATGTTAGCATTGGCTTTCATTGACAGAAGCAGTCACAGAAAAAACAAACAAACAAACAAAACCATTAGACAAGTGTGATAACTGACCAGATAACTTCAAGATAATATTACTTTTTAAAACAAGTCCCTTAGACTTTAAATTACTACTTAGTTTTTGAATTTCAGCAAAAACAACCAAAGAGAAGTTGTGTCCCACCCCTGCCCTCTCAAGACATATGCTCCAAATGTCACCCTTATTAACTACAGGTACACTGAAAAAGGAGAGGCAAGCACAGTTGGGTCAGTCACAGAAGGGAACACCAGCTGCAGACCCATACCAGTGACATTCTCTGCTGTGCTCATCCACAGATCCCAGTCCTCTTTTACTTTTGTTCAATCTTGGGTTTTCAGAAAAGATGCAAAATGAGAGCTCGTAAGACTCCCAAGCCCTTTTGTTACTATGGTTATTGTGCACATTGATCACCTTGCTGAAACGAGGAACGAGTCCGTATACTAACCCAATGTGTGTTCTTACCCTAACATATGCTGTTCTCATGGCTGTTGGGTCCCACCACACAAAAGAAAGAACTGTTTCTTGTAGGGAGCAGAGTACACAAAGTACTAAGTACACAAGTTTATTTATTCACGTTTTCATCTGGGGTCTGCACAGCTCTAAAATACTGCAACTGTGCTATTGTGTGCTTCACACGACTGCGCAGCCTAACTAGCTGTCCATGGGAGAGCCAAGTGTATAATCTTATAGTATAAACCAACTCAATTGTCAACCCATGCTGGTCTTTTGTTAGAAGGTATAATTTTTAGTTGCTATGGAGGCTAAAATATAATCCACAAAAGTAAGTACATAGAAGAAACCATTTGAAATAACTAAACAGGAAAATTACTTTCTTAACTCTGAAGTAGTATTATGATTCCTAAAACTATCTTTCTAAGGTGTTTTAATATTGTAGACCGGAACACATTAAATATATTTTATACTCATCATGAATGATAAGTTTCTGAAGTATGGTCTCCTGTGAAAGCCCTGCCTTTTCGTTCAAGCAATGGAAGGTTATTAAGGTCACCCAAAAGACAACTACATTTTTCAAGAGTTCCCTTCATGCTCCTTTTTACACAAAGCTCAACCATCATCCAAAACAAACAACAACAACAACAAGCTAGCTTTTGTATCTCAGATAAGCCCCATTTTCCCAGTGTTCCCTTTTTTGCAAGCCCTACAGACTTTGCACCTTCCTAAGCACAAAATCATAACTGAAAGCACTCCTCAGCAGCTGGCATCTGATAAGATCAAAAGGGCAAATACTGCTTAGCTGAAAACTTGTTTCTCCTTCTTCCTTCACATCTGTCCCAGTTTGGAATTTGCTGGTCTTTTAGTCACATTTTAATGCAGGTCTCCCTGAGAGCTAAACTGAGCAGCCCAAACCAACCAACGGCCAGGTTAAAGAAAGTAAAGGAAATATTCACTTACAACCATGATTACACTGCATCACCAAAAAGTCACTTACCAGAAATCTTTGAATCTTTGTCATGCTTCACTGCAAAGGTGGTTTTTTTTGGAAACAAACTGCCAGACTATCAGACTATCAGCGTAAGAAATGCCAAGAAAAGTACAATCCCAGTGTCATAACCAAGCTCAGGAAACAGGTAAGTGTAGAGCAATCAGCAATAGGATGTGGCAAATACTCCGCCACCAGCTTCAGGTTCTAGTTTGGCCTAGGCTATTAAGAGCTGACAGTAGCAGTGGCTGAGATAGGAAGACTTTATTGCTAGTTCCATTCCAACCCCTGCCAGTAATCATCATCATCACCTAGGATGCACTGAATTTAAAGGGAAACGTAAAGGAGCAATTCAGTACTCCTGCCTGGGAGTCTGATACTTCCTAGCCAGCAGAACAATTCTGCTACAGAGACAGAAGTGAAACCATTCTTGCATTCTGTTGTCAGTTGTTCCCACCTCTGCTGTTTTGATGTTTCTACCCCAGTAACACAATTAAAGTAACTTCTTCAAGGTCTTCGGTTTCCCCTCTGACCTCAATGAAGAGTGGGGTGGAAGATGGAGGGGGGAGACTGACTTCATTCTGAGACTTCATCCTGAGCTTAAACAAAGCAAATAGCCCCCAACTCTCACCCCCTTAGTAAGCTTGCCTCTGAGAGCTGAAGACAGCATTCAGGGAGACCGACATGTCAACTTGGCAGTTCTTCTAAGGATCAGAATCTGCTCCATCTACTTTGACAGTTAGCCCTATCTGTGCCTGACGTGCTAAAAGCCTATCAAGACAAAGAGCTGATAGGGCAAATGCAGTAACCCAAAACATACTGTTATCAGTACTTTGGCCTCTAGCACCACCTCTCCTCCTGCATCTACCAAAAGGATACCCACAGGAGAGCAGGATTAATCAATGCTCATGGCTAGAAGTTCATTGCAAGACAAGCCCAAACCATCCTCTAAAGTCATGGACAAGTGCTTGCTGCATATTGCTGCCACAGGAGCAAGGGGGTGAAAAAGACTTCCACGGAAACCATGGAAATAAAGTTGTGTGAGAGCAGCATGAGAGACTGCAGTCAGCAGCTTCTGTACATTTTAAATATCTAAAGAGCATTTCAAAAGCACATGGAAAAAACTTACTGCCAAGTACAATGGAATATATGAGTTTCCGCAAAGTCCTACAAAGATATACTCGGTCCCAATTAGGAACAAAAATCACAGCTTTGCAGTTCAGGCCTTCCCCTATAGGGACTGACCAACATGGGCAACCTTTTTACCTCACTGATCGTACTAGCATAGTCACATTCACCTTGAGATTTACTAAGTTCCATATAACTGGAGGCCCAGGAACTTCATGAAACAAATGAGAACCTTCTGCACGGGTTAGAAGTAAAAAGCAGAGGAAAGATCTATACCATTTCAAAGGATTCGCTTAAAGATATAAATCCAAATTAAGACAAAAACATGGCAGGCACTGTTAATGGGCTAGACTTGTAAGAAGGCCTCAGGATGTATTGAGGTATTACAAATATTACACATTCAGATTTTGGGATGTTTAAGGCCAGGTGTTTCTGTAGACAAAGTACAGCTTATATACCTATATCTGTTCTCAGAAAATGGAGCAGCTTCACCAGTGTCAGCAAGTCTACCCAATAGTATAAAGCTGACACAAGCATACTTGATTTGAGCCTGAACGCAGTATGCCAGCTGAAATACCCACTGGTTATAGAAACAAGGTTCAGGGCCACATGTGAGAAAAGTACACTCAGATCCTCTTCTTGTTATTGGCAGGAAGAATCTGATCTCACACCACTCTAAATACAATAAATACCCTTCCTCAATGGGTTAAAGCCAGAAGCTCAGTATTTTCAAAACCTCAGTATTTTCAAAATTCAAGGGAATTTTACTCAAGGACTTTGTTCTGAGCCCGTCTCTAAAAAGGAAGAACAAGCTATCTTCATCAGATCCCACTTTGAATGGACTATCCTTAGATTCTCAATAAAAGACTAAAATACTAGATACACTTTAATCTGACCATCCCTACTTCTGATCTTCCTGATCTCTCTCCTGAAAGGCAAAATTCATTTCAGGATTACAGTATTCTTTATTGTATCTAGTATCAGGGACATTGCCTCTGCCCTGACTACCTCGCATGCTAGCCTCCTTGGAGCCCGACCCCTCACAAAGTGTTGAGGCCCTTCAGGACATAAAAGGGAATAGAGGAGGAAAGAGTCTGTTGGCTAAGAACCTTATAGAAACACAAACAATCTTTTAAAAATGAAAAGAGAGGAGCGTTTCTCCTTTTTAATGGAGAAAAAGAAGAACAAATGAATAGTTTTAAGTGCAAGATCACACCTGGAGATGGTACCAAGCCTATTTTATTTTATTAAGTGAGCCACAGGAGATAGCTGGGCATCTTTCAAAGGGACAGATGCTGCCTAAGCCTTAGTCAGAGGGAACAGGGCTCTCACACCCCACCACACCATGCCCGCTCAAGCAGCCACTGGTTCTGCATCCACTGCAGCTGGGCCCGCTCCTTACCTCGGCAGCAGCACAGCCCCATGGCCTGCAGCAGCACCCTCTCCGGGCCCCAGGCGGCGTTTGGCCAGGTCCACGTCCCTGTCCCCTGCTGCCCAGGGCTCTCCTCCCGTGCCTGAGGCAGGCGGCAGCTGTAAGCTCCCAGGGGGCTGGAGGGCAGCGGATTCCAAACGCAAGCTGTGGGTGTGCACGAGGAGCTGCGGGAAGGGCCATTTCACCTCTTGCAAAATTATGTCAGCACAGGAAGGGGTCCTATCATAAGCTCCCCCCTGAGCAAACACTCAGCACACATCGCCAGCAGTCTCTGCACCACGCTGCGGGGGCCTTGCGCTCTCACCGAGGTCAGCACTGCTCCAGCCATATGCCGAAGGCTTGTTTAAACACTCCTAATTGCATCAACCCAACTAAAGCACTAGCCTCAAAGACAAGATAAGAGCTTTGCTTTGGGATAAGGAAAGAACCGTATCACTAAAACAGATGTTTCCCAGGTCTCTGCCGACCCTGTGTTTGCTCTCGAGGCCCTGCAGCACCTCCCCGAGAGCTGTAGGGACCCTGTGACTGCAGGGCCACAGCCCTGAAGGCACCAAGGTCCCAGAGCGGTGTGACACAGGTGTGTGACTTTGCTTTAGGCAGCAGCTCACAGGCAAGCAGCATACAGAGCATGGGTCACACAGTAAGGTTTGAAGTCACAAGCAAGAGCCGGAATGACAAAGTCCCTTCCAGGCACTGTAAGAGGAGAATGCTCCAAGAACACTCTGCATGCAGTGCACCCAAATTGCAGTATGGACGGGAGAGAAGAGATACACTAAAAGAGAATTTGAGGGAGGGAGTAACAAGGAACTACCTTTAAGTATAGTTCAAACACAAGAACCTGAACCTGAGAACTGATGAGACTCTGCAGCTCCTACTCCTATACATGTTCCACTCGGTCTCGAGATCAAACCAATTCTTCTAGGCTAGAAGCTGAACAAAGGATCAATGTTTACTGGCTCTCCCATCATCCTTAAAAACAAGCCTATAATGTGTTTGCAGAGTCTCCCCTGCAGAATATTCATCTCTTACTGTGCATTTACAGCCTTCCCATATTATGACCATTTGTTACATAGCAGAAAAACAAAATTAAAAAAACAAAACAAAACAAAACACAAAAACACACAACATGCAGAGTGAAATTGGGCAGAAAAGTTTTACCATCACCACCAAACATGTTAGAGGAAACTCAATATAATCGCAAAGCCGAATTTGGTATTCTGGCTTTGCTGGTACCAGCTTGTTCCTGTTGGGCCTCTCAACTTATCAGTGTCAATAGCTGAAATTCATCTCTTGTGCAAAGTGTTAACTTCCCCTAGTAAAACAGCAGACACTTCTGCTCTCAGAGATGAGGTGCATGCAGCACCTGCCTGAGTGGCTGGGTGCTCTCCTGGCAACGCTCCTGCACCGCATACAAAGCGAACTCCAGAGAGCCCCTTGGCAGGGGTAAGATTTCCGAGTTTTTGAAAACTCACACAAAGCAGTTACTAATGATGCTGTTGAATCAGTGGTAGATAAAAGGTGCGGAGAGAGCTCTCCACTCCCCAGCTGTTCCAGCCTGGCAGCCAAGGCAGGCCCCTGGGGGCTCTTACTGGGTGCCATGCCTCAGAGCAACCCCCCCAACCACCTAAACCTTGTTGAAATATGAGCATTTCAGGAGTTTCAGGACTGCTGCATACCACATCACCGCTCACTGATGACTAGAGGCTGCTATGGGGTAAAACGACTAGAGGCTGCTGTGCCATTAAACACATTCTTTTAAACAAATGCATTCTTTTAAACAAACTGGCAGCTTCACTAAAGCATGTTACAAATATTTATATTTATAAAATGAAGCACTGCATTCTAAACTCACTTTATTTTCAAGGAAATTGAAAAACTGACAAGTTTGTCTACTCTTCTGATTATGCTATGTTACAAGAGGGAATTAACTGGTCCCAGACAAAAGCAGCTGAGATGAGCCACAAACATGAGCCAGCAACATGCTCTTGCTGAAAGCAAGCTAGTGGTATCCTGAGCTGCACTAGGCGAAGTATTGCCACAGATCAAGGGAGGTGATCCCTTCGCCTCCATCCTTCCCCTCTGCTGAGCACTGGCAGGGCCACATATGTGTCTACAGTATAGAATTTCAAGACACATTTTTGCTTAAGTGTAACCCTAAAAACTCTCTTCCTAGACCTCAAGGCATTGACAAACTCATCCGATAAAGGACGTGAATGCTCATCAAAGGACTGTCACAGAGATGGCCAAACCTGTCTAGATCACACAAATCAGGATTATGATTATGTAAAATGTATTTATATTTACACTCTGAGAATTCCAAAATATTGCCCTATTGCTGTAGTAAGTAGGGTGGGTATGTTCACACCTCTCCAGCAACAAAACCCACTTCACCTGTGGTAAAAAGCCAAGACTCATTTCTGTTAATGTACATAACATTCTGCACAGCAGCTGTTCATAATGGGATTTCAGTAATTCTCAGTAATTCGACCTTTTAGACGCATGGTTAATGGCGCATGTCTTTGCCTTTAACTGCACATACCAACTTTAGGCAAAGATTCACAAAAGCAGGAGCCCAGAGTTTTATACCTATCTTGAAACCAAGCACTAAGCAATTTAGCTGATCTTTCAAAACCACCAAGTACTTAACAAGTCCCTGTGAAATGAACTGGTACAGACCGAGTGCCCTAAATTTTTCTTAAAACAAAAAACAAAACAAAACAAAAAAAAGCCATTTACTTTGCACTTCATTCCAGCTACAGCTCTCCAGTTTTGCCATTTGAAGTTCTTGATTTAAAGTTTACACCCCCTCCCATTTTTTCAGAAATATGATAGCACATTGGCTTCTATGCTCAAAAGGAAAGCTGGCTGCTAAACAGTGCTGTGTATCTAATGAACTTTCCTATTTAAGGACCAAGCTGAAGATCTGGAAACCAGAAGTAAAGATTTAAGCCAACTACTTATATTGGGGGGGGAGGGGGGGAGAGAGACTAGGGTAATATGCTGTTCTATTTCAATGATTCATTCCAGATGTGATAGCTCACTGATGGCCGAAGGCATTTATTTTTCATTCTCTTACTAGGAAACAAATGGCTTTTGTGATTCCTAAATGACAGAAGTCAGAGTTGCATCTCTAGAACTGAGCAAAATCTGCTTTTCAAATGTTTAGACACAAGACAAGGATTACAAGATTTTCTCTCAAAACCCTGAAGGCACAAACTGGTCTGAAGAACAGAAATATTGGCAACACTTGGAATCACTAATAACAAACTAGGAGATCTGCACTTGATGTAGAACAGATCCCAGCCAGCCAGCACAAAGCAGATGCACCAGTGAAAAGCTGACCATTTATGCTAATATCTATATTCAAAATCCAGGAGAATGGGGTTAAAATTATTCAAGTTTTGCCAATAAAAGCTTCTATCATTTGAATGGCAAAGTTATTTATACTATGAATTTCTCCCTATCAAAGATCTCCAAGTCAAGGATTTGATAAACTATAGACTTCCTCTTCAAGCTCTCTTACATGGGGAGGTTCATTGTTTTTTTCTTGTGAGAAATCAAATTCAAACCAGTTTATTCCCTTACTTGATTACCCATACACATGGTGAAACTCAAGCAGAACCAGCTTGCCAGGTAACAGAACCCCACTGCTCTTCTTTATTGGATGCACAGGCTAGAGGAGTTAGAAAAGAGCTGTACAAGACTGAATGTCAGCAGCAACATATAGAGAGTGCTTTGGAAAGCTTTTTCCTTAAAATGAGTAAAAAGGAGTCAAGTTAGATGTTTTGCAACAAAGTAAACCTCTGCAGCACTGAAAGGTAAAAATCAAAAGCAGAAAATCCACTCTGAGTGTTAGGCAGACAACCTATGCTGCTGCCTTCAGTGATTCAGGAGAGCTCTGGCTGGATCTGCTCAGAGTAATGGAGAAAAACATTTCTCAACAGTTATCTGATCAGAGCATCAATGTCTATTTGATGAAAGCAACAATGCAGCTTACTTTGCCACGTGGATGTCTTTGCAGGCATTATAAACCCATCTCCAACCTACAGACAGGTTTTGCCTCGTGAGCAGTGGGCTCCTACCAGGGCAGCAAAAGACATCAGTTGCTTTGGAAAAGAGCAAAAACTGAGTAAAGCCAAGCCCCCTTTTGCTTCAGAAATCCCTTCTGTCATAGAACACTGGCATTTTCTCCAGAGAAACAACTACAACTACAGGAACTCAGGAAAAGAACCAGCATCACTGCACGTCTTAGGACACCCTCACTCTGGTGCCCCAACACACAGAACAGCTTTGGCAAATCTCACAAAACTCTGTCCTTCCAACTCCTGATCTATGGCTCTTTTCATTAGGCAACTGCCAAGTTCCCAGTTTTCCTCTGGAAATATCAAGATGGCATTTCAAGAAACTCAGGACAGCATTTCTTGTCCACTGCTGGCCTCTCTCCTTTTCCATTTGAGTAAGCTTTTTACACCAAACCAGTGCTCTACGGTGCTAACACTGTAGCAGAGCACTACTAAGTTGGCTAACTTAACAGTTGGTACGCATTTCAAGATGCCTTCAAAAAGGTTAATTTAAAAGCCATTCCAGAAGCTTACCGCTCCACCCAAGAATTTAAAAATATATCAAGCTAGTACAGAATTCCTACTACCCACTGGCTCAGGAAGAGTATTTTAGTAGTGTAATAGCACACGTAGAAGAGTATGTGAGTACATTAAAGTCAACCTTAGCTGATGTATATCCAAATATTAAAACTCACTTAAAGGAATACTTCATCTCTTATAAGTGCCTTATTTTATTTAGTAATAAGGTGAGATGCTACCTCCCCCAACACTTCTTTCCCCTGAGATGGCAGAAGTCTAAACCATCTTCCCCTTCCAGACCCCATCATCCTCCACCCCTAAAAGCCCAACCCTCTAAATACACACTTCTAAAGCCTTTAACATAAACTGTGAAAGAAATGTTTTTGCAAATTCCAGTTCTCCAGCTTGGTAACAGTCTGAAAAATAGCTTGCTGACAGAAGAATCAGGTCTTCATGGCTTACAGGAATTTCCAGTTAGTTTGCTCTTCCACAAAAGAACATGAGTTAGCACCAAACGTGTATCACTAGACAGTACGAGGTATTACTGCATTCTAGCTATGTTGTGATTTTGTGTTCACTCATTCCTTTTCCTAAGTGATACAACACATTCCCTTTAGACAAGCTAGGCTTATAATACAGCACACTTATGTTAAGAAAGGCATTATGGGCTTAAAGAAATAAGTATTTTAAAACACAAGATCAAAAGTCACCTGACTGGTGAGACACGATCAGCATTTCAGAACATATAACCTGGTCCTATTAAATGGTTTCTAGTCTAAAAAGTCACAAGATACTGAACTTATGAAAAATTATTCTGAGTTGACCATGTCTACTCCCTTCCTCTTCTCTGCAATCACTGTACCTCCAAGTGACCTTCAGCACCTGAAGTCATACCACCAGAGAGCAACAGCTGAATAATTTTCACTGACATTTTGGCATTTTTTCCCCATAGCATTGACCATTTTTAAGAGAGGTACCCAGGTGGCCGCCTCCTTTATTCCTTCCATTCAAGTAAAATCACTCTCCAACCTAAAATACTTGTTGAAATTAAAAGGAATCCTATGAAAAAGGAATGAATAGAGTGTGCAAATTCTAATGGACCATCTGGGTCCAAATTCAAAACAGAGAAATTTTAGGTGCAAGCAACATCAAGCAAAGAAAGCTTCATTGTAAATGTCTATACAGCTTTAGCCACATTGTGCTACAGAGTAAATCCTGTAACTCTAACCCTTCCTCTCTTTAGGGTCTTTGCCCCAGGGTCATCAGCAAGCTCTTAGGGTTCTGGCATTAAAGTGCTGTTGAAGCACAAAAAAAAAAAAAAAAAAAAAAAAAAAAAACATGTCAGCCATGTCCATGGACAAAATCTCCTTTATACGGAGTTTTTCACACCTGCATCTAGCAAAGCTGATGCCCTTACTGTTCCATTTTTTGTTAGTAGAAAGAATGGGTGCACTGATTAAAGGAGTATGCTAGGGCAGCACTTACTGCTGTGCTTTCATTTCTTTCAGTGGCAGGTAAGCACACTGCCTGACTTCAGCATCTCTCACCCTGCATCACAACCATTTCTCACCAGTGGCCCTGCACCCAGAGCTGCTCTTGCACAACTCGCCCCCACTGAGAGCCCATAGGGGAAGAACAGTTAAACACACAAAGTGGACTTATGGAGACCGGGGCAAAATCTGTGATGCTGTTAACATTACAACTGAAAGCAAAGTTTTTTCTCCGATTCATATTCAAACCACATGGTCTCAAAGCAGAGCCTTTGGGGCCTCTGGAGTGGGAGAATTCTCACACCAATGTAGCTAGAAATAAATATTAAATCCACAACACCAAATCCAAGGAAGCAGCACAGCTTGTACAATTAGCCTTCAATACAATGCATATACAGTCGGTTACAACACAGCCGTTCCTCATGGCCTCACAGAGGCTCCCCTTTTAACAGGCTATTCTTTTGATTTCATAGCTTTTTTCTTTATTATCTCACACACACCTTTTCTTTATTATCTCACACACACCTTTCCCAAAGTTTTCACGAGTCAGACACCTCATGATTAAACCCAGAACTAACAACAGTATTTCATGAGCTCAGCATGATATACAGCATCTTTGGTACCACGTGAGGGCATGGATATCAACATCTTAAGTGGACTTCAGTCAGATGAGCAATGGTTTATAGATGCAGAATGCGTTGCCTAATCCTGCAGTTACAAATACATCTGCCTCCATTGGCTGAGATTCAAAGCCAGACTTTGAAAGAATGTATATGCACTGGGCTGTGCACCTGCCAGAACAGAGGTGGGAGACAAACTCTGAGAAAGTAAACAGCCTGCTAACAGGAAGACTTCTATAATAAGTGACCTGAACTTTGTCTTCCTAATGGACAGTTAGGAAGTGTTTGACAGCAGGCCAGCTGCCACAGTTCAATTACAGTGCCTGAAGAAAATTAGGAAAATTATGCTTATCAGAGTGTGCTACACTAAACAGAACATAGTCCTGATCCCAGCTGCCTCACTGCTTTTGGTTTATAAAACAGTATCTTGAGCAGAACCCACTGTGATAGGTACTGGAGAGACGCTGTAAGGCTTCAGAAAGCCTCTAAATTCACTAAATAACCACTAAATTCAACACAAATTAACCACATGTCAGTATGTGTTCTCAGGGGTCACCACGTTGTGCTCCTTTTAAATTTTTACTGAAAGTAAGAGGAAAAAAGTCGGTTCAAAATACAGCTTTGGTGACAAGTAGTACTTTTCTTCTAAATCTGCAATTTTACACCTGTTTAGAAACATACTGCTAAAGTAATAAAGCCAAAGTCATTCCTAGTGTTGATAATACAAACACAAAGCTGACCAGTTCTGTACTGACATAACTCAGCTCTTTTAATGCAGTGCAGTGTAAAATGGCATGATGTCCTCTACATAACAGAGCATACATCTAGGCATACCTTAGAAATGACAAGCTCATGCATGACTTACAGAGAAGCTATACCTGGGTAACTAGCAGGAGTTAAAACTGTTTCCAGAACAAACCAATAGACAGGTAAAATACAGCCATGCTGGTTAGTAACTAGGTCTCAATAAAAATTATAATACCTCTCCTTCAAGCCAAAGATATTTAACTAGATCAACAGGCTCTGATAGTCACTCTAATTCAGTGGAACTAACTTCCACTATAGAGCATAAAGCTGTCAGAAAAGAAAGTACACCCAATGTCCTGCAATAACATCTAAACCCAATACTCAAGAATCTACAGGATTCTATCTGTTAGGAGAGCTTGCATCAACACACAACAAAAAAAGCAAAAGCAAAACCAACACCCACACATTCTGGACATGCCAGAGATTCCACATCCATCCCTTGCTGAATAAATTTCTCTGAACAACAGTAATTGACAGAAAGAGACTGATTCTACTAATTTATTGATTTGAAAACACATGGTTTTCTTTAGTTTTCCAACTCCATTTTCCAGGGACACCTTGTAGTAATAAAATCGCACACGTTTCATTTATACGCTATTAACGTCAGCATTTCTCCTGGCTGTCCCAGAGAAACTAAATTGTTTTGCTTATTTCACATTTTTATCATTTTTTGTGTTGCACTGGTCCTTCAGAAAGTACACAATCTGCACTACCAGCATTTCAGGTGTCAGATGAACTTGTTTCCCTGCAGTAATTTGTATCTTTTTAAGTTTTTGAAAAAGCCTTAAAAGCATTAAAAGGTCCAAGATGGACCTTTGTCATGACATGCTCTGACTTCCTGAATAACACAAGAGAATCTCATGAGCAAGATCCAGTGCAGAATATATTTTGTGGGCAGCTGTGTTAATAGGATCCTGCCCAAGTGTAAGGCTAAGTACAGGCATTAGTGTAGGATAAGTATATGAAAATCATTAATAAGAAGCACATAAGTCACTTTGACACCTGAATCTTCTCCCACTCATCATACCTAATCACTATTTGGAAATAACTAAAGTAGCATTCAAAGGCTAAAGAAAGCTTTTAGAACATAACATTAAGTTATTCTTACTTTATAGCATGGCAGCTTATTTAACAAAGCATAAATCTTCAATGTTATGCCCTAAGCAATACATCTTTGCAGTATTTCCTCCTCCTCTCTATGAAGTTTAGATAGCCTGGTGCAAGCTGGTTCTCACTGATAGCACACTGGTTATCCCTAAAGCATTTCAGACAAACAACACTTCAGGTTTTGCATGTGAATCCTCACAGCTGTTTGACAGCAGGCCAGCTGCCACTTCAAACTGGTATTAGTGCATCATTCACTAAGAAACAGTTCATAAACATACCAGATAGCAGTTTACCAATTAGAATTTCTTTTGGATGCTGGAGCAGCACACTATCAGCTTTCTGTTCCTTCCCCCACACTTTTGTGTGGGCCACGTGAAAGGGAAGTGTGTTTTCTTTTTCTTACCTTTGCACCCCAAATGACTTCCAGCTGGTATTTTCAAGTCAGCATATTATCCTGAGCAGTTAAGCTACCAGCACTAGCAGGTACCTTAGTCACATCAGCAGTGCTGCCTAACAGGTTTGTCAGTACATAGCGTGTTTTCACTCTCTATTCTTTAGATAAGGGTTGGCGTGCATGTCAGAATTCCCTTCTGGGGAACAAAGACTGTTTTCTTACTTACATGATGTCCAGAGTTGGTTTAAAGACCAGTCCTGCTTCTTGCCCTGTTTTCAAGGAATGTAATGTAACTGATACAGTTCCACAGTGTGTGGGGAGGAAGTTTGTATATTCTGCGTATCCTGAACCTGCTGCATACCACAGAAAATCAGATCCACAGCACCTCAAATCAGGTAGGAAACCAGCCTAAACCCACAGGTCATTAAATGCTACAGATGTTTCTGCAGTTCTGTGATGACAACAGCAGGAGTGAAACAGATACACAAGAAATTCAGTTTGTTCTTTGTCCACGAAATTTTACATTTAAGAAGAGATGTTTTCTTTATTCCTGCTATTATACCAAACACAAAAGCAGCGTGAATTCCACAAATAGATACACATGCATCTGCTGCCAGTTCAGGATACATAGAACATTTTTTAAAAAAGAAAAACCTCAAAGAATCATCATCCACCGCCCCAAAAATCAGCTATTTACTTCTAGTCTCAGAGCTAAAGAAAACACACTCAGCAGACATGCTGACCCTTAAAATGCTCAAGTGCAGAAAGTCGAGAGGAATGCAGCCACTGGAATAATCTATGTAAAAGGATGAGCAAACCTAAGTGCATCTCCAGCTAACACAACCAACAAAAGTCTACAAGTTAATGGCTCCTATGAACTACATTGCCATATATTATGCCTTATTTTACTTTACTTCATTATACTAATGTACTAGAGTATCTTTATCTGAGGCATCCCAAACATTGCATAAAATGTGCGGAGAACTCACCTGTCCTTCTTACAAATGGGAACACAGCTGCTTCTGGCACAGAACATAGCTTAACCTCCCAACAGCAGCATCAAAGCACACAAACTTCTAGACAGCATTGAAGACTTGATTTCTGACAAATTAGCAAGAAATATAGGGAAGGCACTATATAATTGATCCTGTTGACAGATTGATAATCATATCTTCATGGAACAAAGCTGTTCCTGCACAGAAATGCTAAAAAAAAAAAAAAAAAAAAAAAAAAAAAAAGTATCTCTGCTCACCACACATGCCTTAGGGCTTAATATATTATCCTTAAGGTAGAATATTCAGAGCTTACACTGGAACGTCTCAGAAGGAAGAATTCAAAATCTTAATTTGCACTAAAAAGGCCAACCTGATGAGATTAAATGACGACTTGTACATTCCAGCGACAACATGCCATCATCTCACTAAGCCACATTTGTATACCCAAAGGGCAGCCCACACAAAATTCTGTGCAGACATATTTGACTTTCATGAATACAATGGGTTAAGGAAAACTGCTCAAGAACAGTGAGATTGTGTCTTAATTATCTCCACTAGCAGAAAAAGTTATTCATGAAACTCCTTAAGCCTCATTCTCCTTCCCCAGTAGGCCATATGCTCTTGCAATTGAAGTTGTAAAAAGCAGCATCCTTGCTGAAAGGCAGCACTTTCATTCAAGATAGCTAGATGCTACTGATCAGAGATCAGACACAGAGTTTTTCTCTGGAGATGCAGATTCCAGGACAGCTCAACACATACTGCCACAGCGTGTTTCCGGGACCACTTTCAACTGCCCAGGGTCCCAGAGCACTGATGGATATAGATAGTATAACAGAGTAGATTAAACACTTCTAAGCAAACAAAGGAAGAATCTTGTTTATTCCATAAAGCAGCGTCTTTGCTTGCCAAATGCAAACATAGGCCTTGGGCATTACATATGGTGCAGGAAAAAAAAAAAAAAAAAAGGCAATTTACAGGCTGCAGGTGCCTCCCAGTGCCCTTCAAGATGTTTTAAGTTGATAAAATAAGGTAGGTCAAAACATTTGTAACTATCAGAGAGCATCATAGCCCTGAGGTGGAACAGAAGCCTCATAACGACTCTGTACAAAAGTCTGGATGCAGTCTGAAGACCTTAACTAGCAATGAGTCATTGCCTTAAGTAGGCAACAGTGTATTGGTCTAGTTACACAGATACACCACTGGACTTAATACAACATTTCTGAAATCAATAAGGTTATATGAATTCAGAGGACAAAACTTCACTTTTTTCAGGCTCTTTTCAGAAATATGCATCAGTGACATAGTGAGTCAAGCTTTCAGGGAATGTATGGATCAGGCTATCAGTAAGAAGAGATGCATTGCCTGTAGAAGATTTGAGTTGCTAGTGTCTAATGCCTACTTGAGTGAAGCCAGGGTATCCATTAACTTTCCCAAATAATAGTTGCTGAACTCAAATCAATTTGTAAAGCAAACTTAAAAATACTGGCAGCCCCTTGGTGCTTCTATTGATGTTATATTGTCAGTGTCTGAACAGGTCATGATTTTTTTTTTTTTTTTTCAGGCAGACAACGGAATTATAGTTGAATAGGAAAGAAGCTGCTCTGAAGAAGACAATAGTATCTTTCAGAAAAATCCCTTAGGTGCAATGCAGTGGGAGGTTTAATCAAACTCCTTCATGCCCACATTCAGGCCAAGGAGGCAAAATGCTGGTTCCTTGAAACTGTAAAAATCTGAAAGATATATATTTTGAAAAATATGTTTATCATGTCCAGAACGGTGGAGGAGAGGAAAATCCAAGAGAGATGCAACAAAATAACCAGTATGTCCCTGGTCAGGATGTTAACCTAATGGAGCCGAGGTTTAAGTGGCTTCCCCACGCAGCCATTCCTGTACAGAATGTGCTTTGCTCTTCTATATGCAGAAAATCAACCTAACATGCAACAGGCAAACAACATGAACTTGAGTATTTTCAAAGACTGTTGATTTTGGTGCCTGTGAGTGCACCTCTAAGCTTGCAGTGGTATTGTGTGGATCCAAGCAGAGTAAGTTGCTCATGGTGGGACAAATGTGCAGAAATGTATGTTGTTTTGTATTCTATCTACAGGGCACAGCATTAGCCTCACAGGTAATAGGATTGTTTGGGAACTCTTGCTTGTTGCTTTGCTTTTGAGGATACACCAAGGAACAATTAGGAGTGGCTGATTTCCTCTTAACAGGATGAACTCGAACGATTCAGGACAAAATGCCATAACCGTTTCCAACCACAAGGCAGAAAGTACCAGCACCATCTAGTGTTCAGGAGCAAAAGGAGCAAGCAGAACATATACCAAAGTATCAACAGTTTCTGCATTTTTTGTTAAGGGAGTACAGGTTGTACACTTCCAAGGAGACTCAGACTACACTCATCTGACATGTAAAAAGAGTCCCTGCAGCAAGTAAAAGCCAAGCAGATGCATCTGTCCTTATCTTAGTGCTCAGGCTATCATGAAGGACTTCACGCCTAGCTACAAGGAAAGTAGTAAAAAACAGTTTCCAGATTGTACAACAGGAAAAAAAAAAAAAAAAAAAAGACATGCAGTTTTATTGTGCTATGCATGCCTTTATAAAGACAGTTCAGAGAAGACATCTTAGGTTTCTCCCTCCTTAATAAAGTCAAACAGTGGCAATGGCAGCTCCCCTGCAAAACCAACACCAATCAACCTTCTTCTACAGGTCAATACAGTGCCACAGATGCACCCTGATGTCTGTAAACTCTCATTTGCTAAGTGTTTCCACAGTGCTCCATTGAAATAATAGTCTTCTTCTCTTCAGTAGGTCCCAGAACTACTTTCTTTGCCATTTCCCTAATCAATATTCTGAGTGCTGAAGCCTAAATAAAACCCTTTAATATCAACGTCACATATCCAGGTACGCTGTCAGTTGTCAGCCGTAGGCTTCAGTAGAAAAAAATAATTACCAGCAGCAAACTCAGTTTCCTGCTGTTAGTTAGAACTGCAGTTTGCACTGAATAATAGAGAATATAGAATGATCTTTAATGTCTGAATTTCTAATTACCCCTCCAGGTATTTTCATTGCACACCATGCCAATGGGAACTGAGATAAAAAGGCCACAAACAAACTTAATTGGTGTTGATCACCTGGGACACAGAAGTGTACTGCAGAGCAGAGTGCTTTGTAAGCACCGTTCACCCTACTGGAAAAAGACAAAGAAGGTGCCACTCCAACTGCTTGGTAAGATGCTACCAACAACCCTGGTGGACTCCCTGCACAACATGGAGGCAACGATAACTATCCCTGTAAGATTCCCATCTTCCAACTCTGCCTTTATTGAGCTCAGTCTTTAAAATTAATTGAAAATCATGCCACAACTCCGATTTCTAAAGCTTTGAAAATAACCTTCTAAATGTTAATCAAACATAGGCAGTCTTCTTTGCTCTCGGTAAATTCCGTAACGTGCCTGAGACAACAGGTCTGAAAACTGAATTGCCTCATCAATGAGAGGGCTGGCAGCATTACTCAAAGGGAGCACAAAAAGCAACCCCAAAGTGTATTTTTCATCAAGCTTGGATTGATTGACCAGAAGTCTGATTGGTCTGAGAACTGTTTTTTCAGTCATAACAGCTGAAGTGCGGGATGTGGTAGGATATGGAGAAGACAAGAGGAAAGGGGAAAAGCAAGATCTAGCCCTTGAGCAGTGGTTTCCAGTGAAATCAAATTACACTTACCACAACACTGCACAATACTCATTGTGCTCATTTTTACATACAGACCTAGCTAAGAGCTGTCACTATTAACCTCAGCAGACAGCACTGTGGCAAGAAACACAAGTAGCTGCTGTCAGGGACCAGGAGACACGGCGATGTGCACCATGATTTTTGGTCATGAATTTTTCAGCAAGATTGCTTTCAATCACAACATACCAGTTTGGAAAAAAAAAAAAAAAAAAACAACAAACAAACAAACAAACAAACAAAACAACAACAACAAAAAACAAACAAACAAACATAAAAGGACACATTTTCTTCATCAGGAGGAAGGACTGAAGGGCCCTAGAAGGATTTCAGAGACAAAAATGAAGCAAAACTACCCCTCCCATACAGACCAGTAATGAGGAAGAATACTTGTAGGTGACAGGTCCAGGCTTCTGGTTTAAATCTAGAGGAACAGAAACTTGGGTCTCCTACACTGCAAGAAAGACTGGTAGTCACAGAGGTAGCAGCTCATCCCTGGTAAGTTTCTTGTTCATGTTTCTATCTTTCCTTTCCCATTCTTCATGAAAAAATCGACTGAACCCATTTCTAGAACAAAATAGTAGTATCTTCTTAGGTCATCAAGTTTTCCATAAAGAAAAGCTATTCTCCATTCAGTTGGTAATAACCCCTGCCCTATCTATTGGAAAACAGCACTTTTCACCTCCTATATTCTGAACCTTTTTTTTTTTTTTTTTTAAACCACTCCCTTGACTCTGAAAACGTTATTTATATCAGAAAATACCTTATTCTGCAGAGGAACTAGAGCATCTCCTCTCATAATGCTGCAGAGATCAGAGAATTAAAACTAGGCAGACTATTTGACACAGAACATTAAAAGCATCAACTTCCTAGAAGATAAGACATTCGGAGCATTTAAGCCACCAGTACTTCCCTAAGACATTCTCAAAAATCAATCCCCGTGTGTTTTACACACCACATTTCATCACTCTGATTACTATGGGCTACAAAGCAACCATTAATTCACCTGGGGTTACTGTGCATTTCAGAGTCAGCTGCTGTTTCTGTTACCAGATCTGGACTCCTCACCCAGGCAACATACAATGGTTATTTTCTTCCTGAAATATCAGCTGCTATATGTGATGATCACCCCCAATTGATTTAAACTTTGCACCTCACCTCAGACCACCCCGATAATTTTATAGAAACATCCCACCCCCAACCTGAAAATGTGCCCTGGAACATGTAGGCAACCAGTGAAGTGTTCACAGTTTACCCTACCATTCTACTATGAATTCTACAAGTTGTGACGGAAAAAAGTATGAACAGCTTTAAAAGGATCTCAAAATGCACAGTTTCTCAAGAAAAGACAACGGAAAACATCTCTGCCAAAGGAGGTATTTCAGGAAGTCCTGCCACCAGATATAACACTGGTTTGACTGTAGAAATGTTTTGCAGTCTCTCGTGTCCCCACTTAACCCTTCTCCCAGCTGCACTATACAGCTTAGAAATGAACTCAATGAAACATGAATAATACACAATGCCCGTCATTAGTTCTTGTTACTCAGCAGAAAATCAATACAGGCTCTCTTACAGTGCAGGACATGCTGTTAATCTAGTCCCTGCACTCTGAGGAAGCAATTCCAATGGCAGCCTTTACACAACCTGCAGCAGAGAAAAGGCGGTAAGATCCAAGCAACAGTTCTGGCAATAAATATGCTGAAAGCCGTAGCTATCAAACACTAAACAGGTTTTGGAGATAATTGGTACTATAGGTCAAAGCTTGGGACGCTTTCTTGCCAGGAGATACGAGACAGATCTCAGTCTCACCTTGCCAGCTAAGTTGATAACAGGACACTACGGAAACATTGTCAGGCACACAGCACTGTTCTGAATTTTGTTAAAGCTCAGCAGCTCACAAGAAGAGTAAAGTCTCATACTTGTATTTACAGCTCTGGAATGTGCTTGCATTCAGAAGTTTCACAACTTAGTTTAAAAAGACTAAAAGATCCTGTCATCCTTACAGAAACTACGCAGTCCTAGTTTACACTGGGAGAACTGAGGCACAGTTAGGCAGCAATATGGTCATGGCTATACATACAACACAAGGGAAGATGGGAACTGATGGAAAATGTTACTGGTCCCACAAGATCATTTGTGCTCCCCTTCCTATCTGGCAATCAACCATGAGCTGTGCACTATGTGGGTGTTCTGCAGTCTGGCAACCACACAGAGCACAGTCATTTCAGAAGATGTGCAAAAAGGAAAAGGCATTTATGCCAAAACCAACCCAGAATAAATGTACTGTGAAGAGAATAGGAAACTCTTCAGGCCACATTCTCCAGTGACGTCTGTGCCGAGTCACATTGAGTATTGACTGGTTATTTATAGCATTTTTCAATACTTCCTATCCTTGTAGCAAATAAGCTCCCTACAGACATGAATAGATTTAGCTCCACAAGGTAGGGAAAACATCTGAATTTTGCAGGCAGGACAGTGGTTCACCAAGAGCAAGTAGTTTTTCTTAGGAACACAGAGAAAGGGCAATATCAAAAAGGCAAGCTGAACACAGATGTCCTGGGACTCACAACCATGCTGTGAAGCATTGCTTTTTTCCACCCCTTTGGATACCCTCTTTCAAGTAGCCACATGGCATTGTTTTTATCAGCTCCACTGAAGCAACAGCCACTTGTGGTTCAGGACAATTCTTTTGTAGTCTACAGAAACAAAACTTGATGGGCTGGGCAAGAAGTGAAGAATGCCAATTTATCTAACTAAAACCAAAGGGCAAAATGCAAGTCTGCAGGAAACTCAACTGAGACAGCCAGTGAGTCAGTTAACCATTTCTCTTTAGTGCCAGAGCACATGGGATCATTCACAACCACAAAAATCCAAGTGCTTTCACAGCCCAGGTCCACAGTACTGCTACAATAGTATACTGCACAATATTTGTGAAATGGTGCATAAGATCTGTCACTTTCAAGCAGTGAATGCTTGTCTAAGAGCCTTGTCTAATGCTTGTCTAAGAGCCCTTCCACATAATCAACACTGAGCCCAATGCCCACCGTTTGCGCAGCCCAGGCTATGAAGGCATGGAACAGTATACGAAAAAGGGAGCATTAACAGATAACGTTCAGCAAGAAGAAAGAGAGAAAAAAAAAATCTTCTCCCCAAGCAGCTTCTTGTGTGTCAAACAGAATGCTCTGACCGTTATTGCAAAACCCTGCCTGCTGGTGTAATTCAAAGCCTTTCAGTACCACCCATTCCATTGACTAATATTGTGTTAAAAAGAGTGTTTAACATGGGCATTTTAAGTCCAGCCTGATTAGGTGACAAGAAGAGAGACCCTAATGTGCAAGTAAATGTACACCTGCCTCCTCAACAGCAGCACTGAAATAAGGGGACAAGAGTCCCTGCACTGCTTATTCTGTTTGAAAGTAATTACATTAAACTGCCTTTTTTAATAAAAACAAAAATAAAAATCTGCTCCATCAACAGCATTCCAAGGGGAAACAGACAACATTAAGAAGCATGGAAGCTAGTCCATGCAAGAGAAAATGGCCATGAAGTGAAAGCATGACTGAATCAGTGCACTCAATTTTTAGCCTAGTCAACTCCATCTCCCATCTTGATTTCAGCAACTCAGTCTTCAGATATTGGTAGACAGCTGTGGAGAGACTCGCCTGGCTTGTCTTTGCCACTCCTCTTGTCTAACACTGCTAGCAGTGCAGCAGCTTTCTTCTCTGCAGATCTTACCACCTGAAGCTACCCCCCAAAATTTGTTGCCTTCAAGTCTATGTACAGGAACAATCCTCACCCAGACACAATCGGACCTGAATAAAGTGAGTACAATTGCTCCTAGGCTGCAACAAAGAACTCAGAATATACCCCAGAGCTAGGAAACATTTACACAGGAGACAAAATGATTTGAAAAGCTCTGTATACATTTTGTCCAAAAAAATGGTCTCTCTCAACACTCCTATTACCAATTTGAGAAAGAGCAGTAGAATACATAAAAAAGCAATTACATCTAAATACTGCATACCTCTTTTCCACAAGTTCTGTGCTGTGCATTAGCTCCTGCCACAAAATATAACAAGCAGAAAAACACAAAAAATTGAGAGCACACAACACTCCAGGCGAGGTGTGCCCCTGAAAAATCAAGGGCCACAATGCATCTCAGCTCCTGCTTTCATGAGGTATCACATCAGCAGTTGTACCCAAAACAAAGATTACCACAGTGAAGAAGTCTGTCAAGTCCTATTTCACAAATTGGTCTAGACAATTTCACTAGTGTGTCAGAATGCTTAGAATTCAAGTGAGCCACACAGCTCATTAATGTTACGTACGAAATAGAAAGAAATACTGGCCTACCTGGGGCAATTTCAAAAAGATGCTTTCCTGGTTCATCAGGATTAGGTGGCAGCTCGTTCACGTGACTGCCTTGCAGTAGAATGAGACCCTGTAAGGGACACAAACACCAGTGAAATGGGAAGATGCATGAAGAGGGTAAAGAAAAAATAAACATAATATTGCAAATTTAAGCCCCCCCCCTCTTTCACTAAGTCCTTCATTTTTCCAACCCCATCTCTTCCGAGCAAGAAAAATACTTGAGCTGGTCACGCACTTGCCTCACACTGGATACTTGTGGTCAAACGATCTTTCCTCTGTAGTAGCACTACTCTGAGCTTGCACAGGTGAATTCTACTTGATTTCCTTGATTAATTATCCCTTATGAAAATTTTCTCATATTACATCTATTCTTCCTTCACCTTTTAATTTCTCACTTAACTGAGTTTCAAAACTGAGTTTTAATTAACTCAGAGTGCAGCCTGCAAGCTATATTATCAGGCTGCATATATCGTATCACCTTGCATAACAGCATGCTCGCTAAACTTTGACTTTCATCTCAGCTTCCATGAGCTAGCTAAACAAAAGCCATAAACTGAGGTAAATTTCAGTCTAGTTTGTACCTCTGCCTCTCGCATACAAGAAACTCATTTGACTAGCTGGAATTTTTCTAAACCTTGAAGAGTTGGAATGTGAGCAAAACCTGCGCTCTAGCCCCATCTCTGGAAAGTACTTCCAGTTCATAAGTATATAACATACCAATGATCTTCAGATCAGCTTCACATTTCAGTGAATTATCGCTTACACTGTAACCATTTTTTAGGGGACAAGTTTCTCTAAAGGGTAACAGAGAACCGGCTTACAGTTGTCCAATGTCTGGCAATATAAGCACTCTCAATAACCAGGATGTAGAAGACAAAAAACAATTCATAGTTGCAGGAAGGGTGTATCAGTTCTTACAGCTGCTGTCACTGGTAGAAAGACATTACTAAATTTAAACACATAGATGTGTCATGTGTCCTTGCCCAGCAGTCCTCAGACAGCATTAATTTACTTCCCAAGCAAGATTGCTAATGGTGGATTAAATCAGTTTAATTCCCCAAAGTTTAATACCCCAAGGTATCCCTAACTTGATATATGCCAAAGCATGCCCCAGAAATAAACCTCAGTCATGACTAAGTTATTCCTCCCTCCCTGAGGCTTTGGTAGCCATCCCTGAGATGACTGGACAGCTCCAAGGATGGGCAAAAGGTTACATTGCTTCCAGTAAGCTGGAAGTTCAGATCCAGTTTTTGATAATAGCATTACCTTATACTCTTTTCTATAGGAAAAAAGTTTAAGGAGCTGGCATGCTTGAACTTCGTCAAGCATGGGTCTAGGGTCCAGAGAGAAAACGTATGAGGAGCAGCTGAGGGCCCTTGGTTTGTTCAGCCCCAAGCAGAGCAGGCTGAGGGGAGGCCTCATGGCGGCCTGCAGCTTCCTCACAAGGGGAGCGGAGGGGCAGGCGCTGAGCTCTGCTCTCTGAGGACAGCGACGGGACCTGAGGGAACGGCATGGAGCTGGGACAGGGGAGGGTCAGGCGGGTGGTTAGGGAAAGGTTCTGCACCCAGAGGGTGGTCGGGCACCGAGTCAGGCTCCCCAGGGCAGCAGTCACAGCATCAAAGCTGCTGGAGCTCAAGAAGCACTCGGACAATGCTTTCAGACACATGGTCTGAGTTTCGGGCGTTCCTGTGTGTCCTGGTTTCAGTTAGAACAGAATTAATTTTCTTCCTAGTAGCTGGTGGAATGCTGTGTTTTGGCTTAGGATGAGAAGAGTGCTGATAACACCCCGATGTTTTAATTGTTGCAGAGCAGTGCTTATACCAAGCCAAGGACATCTCAGCCTTTTGCTCTGTCCTGCCAACAGGCAGGCTGGGGGTGCAGTAAGAACTGGGAGGGGACAGACCCCGGACAGGTGACCCAAACTAGCCAAAGGGGTATTCCATACCATCTGACGTCATGCTAAACAATATATAGGGGTGGCTAGCCGGGGGGAGGGGGCTGGACTGCTCGGTTAGGCTGGGCATCGGTCAGCGGGTGGTGAGCAATTGCATTGTGCGTCACTTGTTTGTATATATTATTATTTTCCTATTATCACCATTGTATTATTATTATTGTTGTTGTTATTATTACTTTTGTTATTATTATTTTCCTGTCTTATTAAACTGTCTTTATCTCAACTCACAGGCTTCACTTTCCATTTCTCTCCCCCGTCCCAGAGAGGGAGGGGGAGGGTGAGCAAACGGCTGCGTGGTGTTTAGCTGCCGGCCGGGTTAAACCACAACACTGTGTGGAGCCAGGAGCTGGACTCCATGATCCTTATGGGTCCCTTCCAACTTGGGATATTCTATGATTCTAATTTCTTACGATTTAGGTTGTTTTTACTGAAGTTGTATGTGCATATCTGGTTTTAATAGCTCCTGTGGAAAGGGGAAGAAATGGGAGTACTGTCTGTTCTTTCTTTACATAGCTTCGCAGGCTGAAAGTGTTTTGAGTGACCAGCCCTTCTTGTCTTTGCTGTGCAATCAGCAAGAAAGGGCTGAAAAGTAAATTATGAATAGAAAGAGAAAATTAGTAACTACATTTCGCCTCTGTTCAAGCAGTGCCACTGATTGCTCAGTTGCTGGCCTTCTGAGGTAATTGTAAGCACTGCCTTTCATGAATATCCAAGAACACTATAAATAAAAGAGCAGTTTTCTGGAGCTGTGTAAGGTTCATACTGTTTCACAGACTTCAAGGGCAGAAGAGAGTAGTAGGGTGTCTAGCCTCAGCTATACCATTACACATACAAGTACAGCTTTGTTCCTTTGTCTTGCAAAATTCACCCTGGATTGGAAAGAGGAAACAGGCAGCAAGTAGGTGGCTTTTATTGACAAGAAGTGCTCAGAAGACTTGTGGATAATCTTAGAGGACAGATGTGCAAGAACATGCAGACACCTTGATGATAAGGAAGCATCAAAATACCCAGCTGCCAGGAGATGTTGGTGTTACTTAACAGCTAGTTAGTTCCTGTTACCAACCGCAGTAGCATTCCCCATTTTTTCAGTGAAATTAATAAAAATATTCACCAAGTTTTTGTTATAACCTCCCCATGTATTAAACATGCAGCTGCCCTGCTATTCTCACATCCCCTTTTGGGTGTCCCATTATCAGATCTTTTACAGGCAGATCACATGGTTATTATCTCTGTTCAGTGACTATGTGTGGCTCTAATGTTCTAGCAGAGCCTGCAAATACTGCTGCAGAATGGAGTGTCAGGGCTCAGTTCCTGCCCCCTACATTGCGTAAAGGTTAGACTGGAGAAGGGCACAGTGTTGGAAGGTACCCAAGTTCATACTGAGTAGTTTATTTAGAATAGCTGTTAGATAAAACGAAGAGAAAGCAACAAGTCAGCAGAACAATATTTCAGCAACTTCCTACCCAATCCTGTTGTCTTACATTTTTATTTTGAGGTTCACTTTAATTAGAAGATAGGATGAAGACTCTCCAAAAAGAACATGAAAACACTGAAAAGGCAACATGAGTAGAATGGTGGTGCATCACAAATTATTCCAAACTGGGGAAGGAAATGATCTTCAGCTTTGTAGCCCAGCAGCCAGAACATGCTGTAGAAAATTCAGCTGCTTTCTGGCATGCACAGTTCAGTCCCACTGCAGATATACTGAAGCTTTTTATCATACCAAATCAATTGTGGAAAAAGATAATTAATGCAAAGTAGCTTCCCCCCTCCCCAGGAAACTGGGGATGGGCACATGCCACCTCCTGCCCTTCAAGCAGAAGCAAACCTAGGGCTATTTTACACACCACACACTTTAGCAGAGTTATTAGGAACATCAGAAGCTCTTTGCAGGTCAGTCCTTCCTTCCTCCTTTACTGGGAGCACTTGAGAAAATATTCTAGAGTAGCAATAGCTGCAAGTTCACACTAGCTTTCAGCACAGAAGTCAGTCTGATGTAGTGGACTGTGCAGCTGCAACTATGTTTTACAGCACACAAGTGCACATAGTTTCAACAGTATGTGATGCACTAAAATTGCTAAGTAATTCCTCTTCACATCAGGAAGTCCATAGCATTCTCCTGACATCAAATCACAGCTCCATCTTTTTAGCATTGTTTTCAAGAGAAGTGTCTATAATTCCCCCTAAGGACCTGGAGGCACATGTTTTCATAAAAATAGGCAATACTACATCTGTAAACAAGATGACGTTGTTTAAGGTTTCTATCTTGAAGTGTTATAGCATAAATCTCATTTCACCTTGTCAGATAAGCAATAAGAATGTGACCTGCTTCCAGAGCGCATATAAATAATCAAGCAGGCAGAAGATCAATGGGAATTTCAGTTAAGATAGTTTTAGCTTTTGCACACAAGCTCAAAGGCCTGATTAATATTGATCAATTAAAACCTCCACATGGTCTGTAACGAAGTTTCCTCGGGGACACAATGTCTTCCTGAGTCATGTGGACATGCCTGCATCATTGTCCTTTCATTCCCCAGAAGCAGGTCAGATGCAAATCCTAATTTTACAACTGTTAAAGAGTTGTAAGGATATAGTCCAGTAGCATGCTATTCAAAATTGAATTCCAATAATAAGTGTGTGGTAACATTTACACTGGACAAAGAAGTCCTTATCACTAATAGTTTTCTCCCATATACATGGAGTTCACATCCGTGCAACCACTGATATGAACAGTTTGGTGCACTACAGCTAACAGATACCCAAAGCACTGTTTCTGCAGAACTTTCAGAGGATTAAAAAAGCTAACGATACCATATCTATTAAATAATAAAATGTGTTTTAGTAGCCACAACTTGCTCAATGTTACATAGAAACAGAACAGATTCTCCAGGACAGAGCTTAACTAGCAAACTACTACAAGTAGCAGCACAGCAATATCATGTTCTGCTAGTAGCCTATTAAAAAGGAAACTGAGAAGGTGGTCTGCCACTCAATAACAAGTAAAAGCCTGGAGCAGGGAACTTAAGGCTTCTATAGAATATTTCAGAGACACAATAAGTTCTTGGGCTTCAGCAAAGAGTTTAGCATCACATTCTCAAAAATAGCAGATGGGAATTCAGCTTTACATTCCCCCAAGCTTCTCCTTTCAAAGGGTTACTCCTCAAGGGAACCTTACAGAAGTTCCTGTCACCCAGGGTTAATGGCTTTTTAGCACCCTTGTTGACTGCAGGTAGCTCTATTCCCTCCTTCTAAAGCATCATAATATTGACACAATTTCTACTCCTGGGACAATGACAGTAACAAATTAAGGTTTCAGTGAGTCACGGGTTCTTCAGTTTTGTCCCCTCAAGAAATTCTAGTTCTGTCATCCAGGCAGGATTTACTTTAGCAGGAGAATCAGGCACCTGCTTCTTCTCAGTACCAGCACCGCAAAACCTACTCTGACAAGTCAGGGCAGCGCTGTCTTTTTCTGTCCGCAACATACCCGGCTCTGGTTCCCAAATCCCATCTGTTATCCATACAAACTCCAAGGACCACAGGGAAAAGTGGCAGATGCCAGATTCTATTATGAGGGCATTGGCTGCCTGTAAAACCCTGAAGTTTACAGTCTTGAGCAGTAGAACAAAGCAGAAACTGGTCCGCTGCAATAGCCCCGTGAAGAGCTGCAGATAATTTTCACATCTAAGTAAGTGAGGGACGGTGTGACGAGGCCAGAAGGCGTGTGGGGGGGTGGAGCAACCCTTAAGCAGACTAAGGGTCACAGTTTTACCAGGGCTGTTGAACTTTGGTCATCAAAATCAAATTACCTTGAAGGCAAGAAGTGAGGAATGCAGAAGCCTCCATTGCAGGTAAGTACCCAACTTGCAGTGTAGGAAGACTGCTAGTACTTACAGGGTCCTGAGCAACAGATTACATTAAGTTCAAGTCTCTCTAGCCTTTACATACAAGTCTATCCATAATGATGGATCAAATTACTGAGCAGGTAGATGCAAAAATGCAAGATGCTGCCAACATCCTCATCCATCTGCCATGGACGTTTCAGGCTCACAGGGGAAAAAAAAAACATTTCTGTGCTCAGTAACAATGAAATTTATGCATAACAGTTTAGCATGCAGCTGTAGCAAGTGGTTTAATAATAGGCTATAATGAGTGCGTGGATGGCAATGGTACTACACAGGCAGTCTGTCACTCTATAATGCCTGTACTGACTCATCAGGAGGCAGCAGTACAGGGACATTGTCTGGCTTATTCAATTACATTCCCTCTGTTCAATGACTCTGGTTAGAGGCCTGGCAGTCAAAACAATGACTACATGAAATATACTGCCTAATATACCACTTCAACTAGGAAAGCACTTCGCTCAAATGCTGCAAGGATCTTTTACAGACATACTGAAGAACTTGAATAAGAAGAAATTTATTTCAGTTGGAAGCTTTATCCATGCCTGTAGTGCAAAGTATGTACCCACTAGCTCTGTGGATATAGATAGGTAAGAAGCTGAAAATCATCCTGAGTAGTGCTTCCAGATTGACAACTAATCATCTTTAGCACTATGTTTAACCTAGGAGCATTCCCTCACTATTACAATTAAACGTGGTTCTCTAAAACAGAAAAAACTGGATGCTAGACCAGCAACACAAAAAAAAAAAGGCATATGAAGCGGCAAGGAGTTAGAGAAGTATTAACTAAAGGAATTCTTGAAGATAAATGCGCTCGGGCAATGCTCAGTGCATGGTAAGAGTATTCCCAATCAGTAAGTTGCAAACTAAACACGCTGTGTACACATGCAAATATTGCATGGTGACTACTACTCTATCGTCAAGTTACCCTACTGCTACTCAGCACAGAGTTAATTACAATTTAAATCTTATTTTGCAAGAATAAACACATTTTATTGCACATATCTGCTGTCCTATGGGCAAACTGATACAGCTGACCTAAACATTTTAAGTAGCCCTGCTATGGTTTGATTTATTCAATTATCATTTAATTGTTGTTATTAATTCTCTTAACAGCTAGGTGATCTCTTCTCTTTGAAAGCTCTTCAACATCATACTCCCTTCCTCTAGCTATCCTACTGCTTTCTTTTTTCTTTTGAAAGGACACTCATTTGTAGTTTGTAGTACACCCTCTACTCGTACCATCCAACTTAATACTGTAAAAGCAACCATTTTAAATGCATAATTAAGAATTTCTTTTATACTCTTACACTAATATTTATTAGTCTTATACCCACTGTATACCATCTTACACTACGTAACATCAAGAAGTTTAGTCTCCAGCGATGATACAGTGAGGTCCTGAAAGCTTTTCTTATTCCACGGTCAAAGGAGGCTTTCTTTCTTGCCTGAGATCGTTTCTTTCTTTGAGCTCTGAGCCAGTAACTTAGCCACAGATGGGAAATCCCTGGGACAACTCAAAAATCGTTCTGAAAAGCACAATATTCATTCAGGAAAACGAAACCGGTTGCACCAGCCAACACTTCAAATCAAGGCACCCTGAGCAGAGACCAGCAAGGCTTTTACATTGGTGCAGCGGCTGAAAGCCTCAGCCATAGTTCCTGTGTAATAGATACTGCACAAGCAACCAAAAAACAAAGCAGGATTTAGACCAAGACCAGCAAAGAAACCATACCCTCCCCTTCATATCAGCTCACGAAAGAGAAATTTAAGCATGCAGCCACTCTAATGTCTGCTTTATAAGAAGAAAAAAACCCAGTGATTTCAGCAAATAGTATCTCAACATGTTAGAGAAGTCCCTTCCCCTGCACTTAATGGGAGTACTGAGCACAAATATTTCTTGTGGAGATCTTTATAGCAGCTTCAAGTGTTAAATTCTTTAGCAATCTTCAACAACATTCACTGAAGTCTATGCAAATCTTATTGTAGATCAATAAAAGTAATACACTACCTCTGCTGCTATATCCTGGGCATCCTTACCCAACAAAATTCTTCACAGGGGCAACACATCTGTTCTACGTGATTTTTTTTTTTTGTCAGTTTCTTCTAATTCTCTGAGCTCCAGATAAAAGTAAATGCAACCCACCTCTAAAAAACATACTCCGCTTTCTTGTTGCACTACTAGTATATCAGAACAGCAATATCAACATGCTGCATCAACATTTAGGGAAAATGGTTGTCATTTCTTAAGTCAGAGTACCCAGTAGAACAAAATTCATTGCTTTCTGCATTCTACCATGGTGCAAGAACAAAATGACAGGTCTTCTTAGGTCCTTCTCAGCAAATATTCATTTCCCCTTCATGTATAACAGAGAAGTTAGTTTGGTATACCTGGTCTCAAACTCTGATGCTTGGGTAGACCTAGATACAGAACCAGTAACCATAACTATAAATGAGAGCCATTTTTTAAAATCAGTCATTTTGCAAAAAGAAGACTCCTTCAAGTAAAGATTCCCCATCAACTCCCTTGATGCTATCTTCCAAAGGAGCACAGAATAATTTCTAGGACATTTGACTAGCGATCAACTAACCTATTCCTCTTAAGGTATCTTCAGGATGTTTATTTGATACAAGAGGAGTCAAGCAAGGATCAATCATTGTCACACTGCTGTGCATGGTTTACTCTGCTTTGCAGGTGACAGTTAACATTCTCCTGCATTAGTCCAAGAGCTGCAGAGATTTGCGAGGGAGAAATACTGTGTTTTAAACTGCTGTGAACTGAACCAGGGAGAGCCCAAACCAATTTACATGCAGCTGTGATCTTAACCTGGGAGGGGCTCATCTTAGATGTTATTTAGGGCCTTCAGAAATATCAGAGACTTATGTAAACACATATGTACATACAACCACACCCACACTCCTGTGCTGGAGAAAATCAGTCCTGTGTTTTAGTAGAAACAGCATCACGTAGAAAAGCTTTAAACATGAGTGATTTGTTAGCAGCTGCTTGTCCAACATAAGGAGAGATTTTAAGTCATTTTAGGGTATAATAGTCATCTGTCAAGACTAAGGCTTTCACATATGCAGAAGTGTTAAAGACGACTAGAGACTGCTGTCAAGAGTTTCATGGGAGTTCAGAGATACGCCAGATGTGTCTGATATCTGTAGGAAGATAAGGATCCCTACAGAAATCTCCCAATCAGCAGGACATAGAATAAACTATACAAGACATCCACCATTTCTAGAATTGAAGTACAAAAACCATGCAGCACTAATGAACAGTTTTAGCAAGCTGGGGAGACTGGGCTTCGGAGCTCTGAGCCACACTCAAATATCTAAGGAGGTACAGGTCTTACTCTGCAAGAACTGCCTTATGCTTGCATACCCTTGCCTGTCAAATCATCAACCAACCAGGCTAAAAATCCAGGAGCAGCTGACAATGCTATGCAGACAAAGAGGAAAATGGTGCAAGAGTGAGCAAAACCAAGAGATCATGACAGGAGAGAGAAGGAAGAACATGACAAGCATGTGGCTACCAGACATACCACTGAGATATCCAATTGGCCCAGAACAGGAACAGTACAAGCTGTGTCATGATCCGGTGGAGGAACCAAAAAAGGGAGAGGACCAACACGAGCCTCTACGTATCTTCAGTCCTTGAGTTCTGCAGACAGTATGTCACAAGGTCACTGAATTGTGGTACTTGTGAGCCAGCAAAATTGGAGAAACAGAAGTCTGCCTCCCATGGCCTCCCTCCCCCTAGAAGAAGGTCAAATTGTTCCCCAGCTTGCTAAATTAATTTTTGCTGACAGATACACACTCCTCCTTCCAGACACAGACAGCACAAATACTTGCCTAAATTCCTTCCTCTCAAAATTTGCATAGAACAGCAATAACTCCCAGGTGTATATAAAACACACTAAAACACATTACAGCCCACTCTCAAGTCCTGCATGCTGGCATACAAAACCCACACACTCTACCCACACAGGCTAGCCCTAAGCAGCTGGCTCACATCGCTCTGCTTAACAATGGGAAATAATGAGGCCCAGCTGACTAAGCAAGGCTCTTCACTCTTGCCCCAGCAATCTGGAACACCATAGCTCTTGATGTCAAACTCCAGCCTCACAGATGACCATAGAAAGATTTGGAGGTCAGTCTAGGACAAAGAAAAACTGTTTTCACATCGGTGCTTTTTCAACAGAACTGGCTTAGGTGAATTGAAAGTAGAGAAGAGTGAACAGGTTAAATGGCTGCTCATTAAGTACACTTTTTTCCTCACACAGATTGTTGTGGTGCAGCATTTGCATTTATGGGCTTGCCAGAAGATACAATCCTAAAAAGTGGAATTTGAAACATTTGTGTTGAGAGGACTGTGGCAATGCAAATACTGTAGGTTAGTGAACATTGTGCCATTAAACTGGCCTACTTTGCAATTTTCTCAGTAAGTTTGCAAAGCACCTCATTCCAGCTCCTCTTTCCCTTGCAAGTCAACAACAACCTGAGAGGCAAGGAGGAAAGCAGACTGCACATTCCAGCTCAGAGGACTATGCAAAGCCTCCTGGAAAGGAACAGGTCAATAACATCACATGCAAAACCAAGAGTGCCACTGCCTTATAAAATAGAGAAATACAGCCCAGCTACCTAGAGAAAAATTGTCCAGGCTACTTCACTCCACCCTTCCGCTCTTGATACTGGTCAGGAATTCATGCTACGCTTCAAAAGTTGTAAGTCTGGTGACAGCTGAACCAAAGTGGTACTGGCTTCTAGATCATATTTTGACCAGTTTTGGGGGGAACATCGTGCACAGTGGGAGCGGAGAAAGAGACAGGGAAACTCTTAACCAATGGTGGACAGCCAGCCAGTGGAATACATGTATGTTGCTGTAGAAAGCAGCTGAGTATAAAAACAAAGATTTAGAGAGACACTATACATACAGATAACAAATTTATTGAATGATTACAGATGAAGTACTAGATACAGCCTTAAGAAAAGGGTGTTAGGGGGCTCAATGCTGTCCAGCAGATGAGTTAATATGACAAACCATTCCATATTTGCTACTGCAAAGCTGCCACAACTTCTAACTGCTAGATGCTCTCCTCACTTGGATGGAACATATAAGCTTCGATAGACCTCATATTGCAAAAATAACCATTACATATGATAAAATAATATTTAGCTCACTACTGAACTTTGTTCAGATCTTTCTCCAATAGCAGACAAGAACTGAAGGACTGCAATGGGTCAGGAAAGAAGTCTCAGGGAGCCAGAAAAAGCTTCAGCAGGAGAAGACGATAGCAGCTTCCAGCAATTGCTCATGGTCAAAGATAAGGGCTGCCCAAACTTGGCTACTTCAAGCCATTTACAGCACTATTCCACTAAATAAAGTAGGGTTATGGCAATCCTGTCTTTCGTCTTACTTACACACTCACCACTCTTGTCTTCAACCCTCTTCTCAATAGCACAACCTAGAAAAAGGTTATTCCTTCACTTCTGGGCTCCATCCACTTTACACCTTTCCGATTACACCTGACAGTGACAGCAATTTCTTTTGCATATTTACAGCTTACAATTCCTACCTTTCTCTCACATAACTATGCTCTTACTAAAGTAGCCTCCCTGAAATACTAACAGTGTACTGTGTAAGTGATGCCTTATACTTAACACCTTGCCTTGTATCTGGTGAGACGTATATAGTAATGAAAGTTTTGACTGGTTACATGGCAAATAGTTAACAACAGGTAGAGGTAATTTGTTTTGTTTTAGAGTTGCTCAGCATGCCACAGTAGGTAAATAAATAACTTCTGATGTTCTCCCAAACTCTGCAACTTATCCATGTGGTAACTAGGTCTCCTTGCAACATCTCTTGCTTTGAGCATTCTCAGTGCTAAGAACAACTGAACTGAGGTCTCAAACTAAAGTACTGACTGTGACCCACATAAAGTAACAGCCAATACACTGTACAGTTCTAAAAATAGTCTTACCTGAGGTTTAGTTTCTTCCTCATCCTTATAATAAAAGAGCTGGTCCCCACGCAGCACAAACCACCGCTGCTGCCAGTTCTTCATAATGCTCCTCTGTTTCTTCAGCCAGCCACACTTCAGCACACGTTCTTGAGGGTTAGGAGAGGAAGGTCTGGAGGGAGGCCCAATCTGTTCACCCATCACCAAACTCTTTGATCGGGCTGAAAAAGCAATTACAGAGAAAGTAAAATAATGAAATAAGGATGAGAACAAACCAAGAGAACAGACCACTACTTGCACTCTCCTTCTTTCAGCAGGAATTTGCTTTTAAGGGTGTACATTCAAGTTAGTGACAGCAAAACAAATCAAACATCAACCTTTTGGTACTGCTCGCTGCAACAATCTTATAGGCAGCACAGTACCTCCACTGCTCCTACTCCCTCTTCCTTCATGGCAAGTCATTACTTGCCCCCAGCTGTACATGGGAACAACAATATTGCTCTATCCAAAAGAAGAGGATGTGCAGATATTGTGAGGAGAGTACAGAAAAGAGAACAGGAGATACTAAAATGAAATATTCTTACTGCCACTGAGTTGGTTGGTCAGTGACACCAGCTGCCACAGGAGGAAACAAACACACACTGATAAAGTCAGAACTGAGAATGACTCAAAAAGGGAATAGGCACATAGAGGTAACATAGCTATACAGTATGATTCAAGTCACCTGAGCCTTTTGAGCTTTCCGACTTTGAAGCAGAAAAAACACAATGGAAATTTTTAAAAGGGACAAATCTACTAGTCTGGAGTAGCAGATAATCAGATATTGCAAGTAAAAAGTGAGCTCTCTAGCATAGAGAGGTTACATGATCTCATAGGTCTTCTCCATTTCTACTTCCTTTGAATTTATGAAGTTATGAAGTATCTTATAAAAAAAGTTATTTACTATCTGAGGTCATTTTCCTTCATTAGAGCAAGTCTGCTCACCTCTCCTGTAACCACCCCACAGGAGGTCAGCCTGTCCTCTGACAGCTTTCCAGTTTTATAGGAAGAGGGCATCACTTTATTTATTATTTTTAAGTGTAAAACTCAGTGGGAAACCTTGTCTGACATGCAGATTTTTTCCATTTCTTTAAGTTCCTAGGGTGAGTTCCACTACAATAAAGTTTGTCTCATGCCTCAATCAAGAAAGCTATAGGTTGAACCCTATTGCCTACTGTAAGAAGTTTGTTTTCAGCTGGACTCTAAAAATTAATTAAAATCTTGAAATGATGTAAGACATGCTGATAGAGAGTTACAGCTTTTTCTGAGTTATCTTTCCCTTATTTTTGGCTAAAATAATTTGCTGAATTTAAGCTGAACTCACATAAAGCATTAGTTCCACATTAGTGAGATCTACCAGCAAACTTTGTATTTGCTCAAGTAACCCAGTACTCCCCAAACACTTATTTTTACATATATATATATGTATGTATGTAAAATATATAGCTCTGACGTATCTGGGCTTATTCTTACTAAGTTTACTCACTATAGTCTTAGCTCTGACAGGACTTTTCATTCTAGCAAAGTATGTAAAGAATTGCTTGCCTTCCACGAAGCTAACTGAAATCTCCATGCCTTCATACATCCCTTTCTGGCAACACAGTGCCCTCTAGCAGATGATTATAGAAGTACCACATACAACTTTGCCTGCTACCCCCCATCACTCCCAAGAAAGAGAGGATCCCATTTCGTGCATGTGCAGTAAAAAGCAGACTTCATATTTAAATCTCTACTACACAGGTATATAAGGGCTTAGTTGAAGGAACAGCCTTTTCCTCATCCCAGGCCATGTTTTATAGCAAGGACCAAGCTGTTATCTGTAACAGTCCCAGGTTCCTTTCCACATCCATGTTTACAACATACCTTATTACAAATATCCCAAGAATTTGCTTTTCCAAATGGAACTATGTTTCTTGGACAATGCCTTAGAAATTAACCTATTTAGTCTAATAGCACCAAAATCTATACTTCAGGAAGCACCTCAGTCACCTCCACACTACAGCACCTCAGCACCTTCCAGATTGTGTCATTCCCAGTAGTTTCCAAATTCCCTGTCTGCATACAGTTATATAAACCCTCTCCTACCCAACGCAAATCAGATTTATTAGATTTAACTGGAAAAAAGCTACCTTTTTTATAGCATCTATATTGACAAAGACCTAACAGAAGACATCATTCAGCATTGTCATAACCCAAAGTGAGCCTTCCTTCACACATCCTTTGAGGTTACTTGCACAGCCCTGCCTAGTAACAATTTATTATAGGGAAGAGTTGAGGCTTTCATGATCAGACACTAGAGGATGTATATCCTCATACTTTTATTTTAAGCAGCACCACACGTTAGTCAACTGCTATGGCTGTTAATTCTTCATGCTGTCTTAGCTTTTCATTTCCTTAGAGCTTCTAGTCATGACTGTAATAGTTTATTTCATTATGGAGATAGTTAGCAACCTCATCTGTAAGTCAACAACACAGACCAGACAAATTTTTAGAAGAAGGAATTATTTATGGCTATTAACAGCATTGACGTTTATATTGCATGCTTCATGGAATAAAATAATTGCATAGAGAGGTCAGAAGAAAGTTTTCAGATGAGTACAGCCTGCCTTTAAAGGAGTTGGTATCTCACAGTGCTTGGATCAAATACCTACTTTGATAATCCGATCCAGTACATCAAGCCCCTTGTTCTTAATGGTAGATATATATATTCTTAGTACTCATCTATTTAACAGAATTATGGAATCAGCAAAGCATAAGGAAGAAAACAAATCAATAAATCAGGCATACAACAACTCAGCAAATAATTTACACACTCTAGAGTTCTAATCCAGTAATGCCTTTTCAATAACTCCAAACAGTTTGGTTTTGCTCTCCACATTTTCATGAATTGATTATTGACTCAGAAACACAGAAAAGCACTAAACAGAAATCAATGTAGAAAGGATTCAAGCTCCCCCTGGAAGAAAGGTTTAAGATTCACTTGCACAAAGCAACAGTACTGAAATGCCAGCTACAGGACATACCCACTCAGAAGCAGGAAAAATGACAATTACAACCCAGCAAGTTTATTACAGACCATATAGACCCACATCCTTGATGCCAACAACAGTGAGCCAAACCTCTTTTAGGAACCATTAGATGGCAGGAATCATTAAATGGCAAGAAGCAGAATTGCTTCCAGCTGCAGGAGTATTTGCAAGGTCTGCAATGTTCCATATGGATGTTGTCTTGGCTAGATGAAGGTGGGAGTAGGCACTGTGAACAAAGATGAGCAACAATGACTGCTGTACTAACTACCTGAGATACACCAAATAAGCTCTTCAAAACCCCCACACTTGACTGCCATGCCTTTGCTATTAAACTCAAAGATTATTCCAAGGAGTGGACAGACCAACTCAGATGGAGCCATGCTGCCATTCCTTACAGAAATGGGAATCCCTATCTAGACAGGGCCAAGCTGGGATGCAAAGTTACTCTTCAGTTCTCCCTCTTCGCCCTATTACCAGAATATCAGACATCTACAAGAGTCCGCTGCCACTCAGACCTGCCTCTGAGCAATACACATCACCACTTTCTCATCACTTTGATTGTCTATCTTAAGCATGCACATCAACACAGGTAAGTTCCTCTGCTACACTTCTTCCTTTCTCTACCCACACCATTCCCCTTTTCTGAGCACAGTACTGACTGAAAACATTTGACAGTTTCTTCTTTCCTTCCCCTGCTCAGACCACTACAGATTTGAACAGTCATTGAGAACCTAGCTAAATCAGGGACATTGAATTGCATTGACTTGATTAATTTCAATATCAATTAAACTTGTGGTCTTTTGAAATTTCATAAGCAATTAAACTAAATCAATAGTCATTAAACAGAGTCTGGCTGACAAATTGTCCTTCAGTGAAGGCACTTCGTTCTAATGTTCCTTCAACTAATGACATAGTGACACCAGCTATTATTTCTGATAGTATTTAAAACACTAGCCACAAAAGGAAGAGATCTTACGTACTATAAGCAATATTCTCAGTTTTTACTTAACTCAAACAGTGTCAAAAAAAGCCCCGACAACACAAGAGATACATTTCTTTTCACCAAGTTGTAGGAAAAAAATATTTGCTTCAGATTTGTTTTGTCTGTAGTACACATCTGTATTTGTGTTTGCATTTGATTGCTGAGATACCACTGCCAGCAAGCACAAATGAAACCAAGACACTTCCTCAACAACCTGAGAATTTATCATCTTGAAACACAGTAAAGACATTAAGGGAACAATGTTTGAAATCACAGAATTGTCTAGGTGATCAGTGATAAGATGTATTTAGACAACTAGAAGGATATAAGTTTAAAGAAACTGGCAATGGCTTTTTGTTCTCTGAAGCCAAATAGAGTAGCAGTCTGCACTGAATCTAGAGGTTGCTGCACAGCCAAGTGCTTGCTCACATTTTGTGACCTGGAAGACACATACTACATTTAGGAGTACTGCCATAACAGCAGGTTGTGCTCTATTAGTTTTAGTGAATGAAGCTACACCTCTCTATTCAGAACATTATACAGAATATTCCAGGATTATACAGACCAAGACAACGTGCTGCATTCTACCACCCTTCCTTGGTGCCTTGTGAAGCACTAATGCAAGCTCACACCAAAGTAAGACTTCAGAAAAGATGTACTAAAGCTGTACCAGGGTGCCTGGCAAACCAGCAGGTCCCTGAATAAAGCAAGTCCTGCCCAAGGGTACCAGCTGCAGAACAGAAAGACTGCAGACAGAGTCCAACAGGGGCCTGGCGAGCAGACCCAGCCACAAGGGCTCAGAGATCAACCAGAACAAGAGGCAGCCTGAAGAATGACTGCATATAAACCAGCACACTTGAGCTGGAGGATTTAGAACTGTATTGCAACTACTTGGGACTTCATCATCTCTCCAAACATGTCTGGGCAGGACCGGTGCATGGTTTTGCAACTGAAAAACTCAGATAAAATACAAAATTCTGGAGATGCTGCTTCCACAGCTGTACTGTGGAATATTTCACAGCCCAGACTTGGTTTGTTTTTTAAGCTATACCAGCTGTAAAGATACAATGAAGATACTCACTGCTGAGCAGCCTAGCCCCTTCACCGATAACATGTGCACATGCCAAAAAGTTCTGAAGCATTAGATTGCATACATTCTACATACCAGCATATTTTAAGGGTAAGCATGCTGACAATACCTGGCAAAACAGAAGGCAAGATCTCCTGCTAGCTAGCAGGTTAGTACACCCACACAACACTGCTGTTCTATACATACTCCTTCAGGTACTGAAAACTATTTAACACTGCCATGCCCTGAGCTCAGGCTTCTTCCAAGGTTTACTAGCCTAGGCAAAGCAGCACTCAAAGCTGCCTATAACCTTCCTAGAGTCAGAGCAGGCTTAGATCTTCGCATCCATCTTCAATAAGTATGCAGCATTTCCTTTTAGAACATGTGGAACAACTCTTCTCCCTATACTACAGTATTTACATAACACCATCAGAAACCAAGAAGGCAAGACACTGGTTTGAGGGCTGCTGCTTTCTGAGTGGCATAAAGGAATTAATCTTGGTCTTCTGTGTAGTTCAAGACAACAGCCATGGCTTTTCACCACTTTACAAATGGTACAGTCAGCTCTGTATAAGGCATGCTCTAAATCAGAAAAGTTATTTTATACTCCAGTGACCTGTGCAATATGACCAGGAGAATTGCTTATACTCATCAGTTACTTTGCACAAGTATGCAGTTAGTGCACCTAAACGAGGCATTGGGGCGATCAGGCTGAACAAAGGTAGCAATCAGTTTGAATCTTTGCTATCTTTTACAGTGACCCAAATGGTCGTGGCTTCAGTGAAATATGCTAACATTATTTTGGCTAGATCTAAGTAGAAAGTACAGCACACTGGGAGCAGACATGCATGGTGGAACAGATTGTGTCCCCCATGACCCACACAATACTTATGTCAGAGATTTTCTTTAAGTCCATTATTATTTTCTTTAAGTCCATTATTATTTTCTTTAAGTCCAACCAAAATAATTCTTTGATTCTACATTAGGGAGAAATAATCAGATCTGCTTCAAAAGCATGCTGTTAATCCAAACCAAAATGGATATTTACATATATATAAACATCCCTAACTACTCCAAATGAAGACACTAGACAGGATCTGCCTACTGACCCAGTAGGTTGGACTAAGGACAGAGACACATGCAGTAGAACAATAGATAGTGAAACTTTTGGACATTATAGTAACAGACTATTAATATAATGGCTCTTCACTGAAGGCTTACTTTAAGCCTTAACTGTTGCACCCATCCATTCTCATCTTAGTTCTACTGCTCACAGTGTATCTGAAGTAACAGCACAGCCCTGTCTGTACAAGGCAAATGAAAATGTGTATCCAACAGGTAAGCGAAGCCCCTGCAAAAAAAAAAAAAAAAAAAAAGCCTGTGAAAGGACAAGGAATAAAGACAACATTCACTTAGCACCCTAACTACTGGCCTTTTAACCCTCAACACAAGATACAACGTGGGGTCTGTAATGGTTGTTTTATTTTCAGTACCAGCTAGTTTGCTACTGATCATGCAGCAGCAGCATGTGTTAGCTTCTCTGTAAGAAAATGCACAAAATACATCACAGCCCAACCATTCAATTTTGCCTTTCATCACTCTTACAACCTTTTCTTCACTAACACTGGCCTCCTATCCCAATAGGATGAAGTAGTTTTGCATAGCTTGCTGCACATCATATTTTAAGCAAGCCATTCAGCATTGCCTTGTGTGTATGTTCCTCGGCTTGGAGAAGGCTAGGTAATACTCTGTTCTTCAGACAAGGCTAGAGAGCTACAAGCTCCTGCCATTAATTGAACAGTAGTCACTTGAGTAATGCTCATATGCTTTATTTATTTGTTAAGCATTGAAAGGGACACAAAGAAGATGGATAGCCAGTCCATTATAATTTCATGCTATTCTATCCCAGTAGACAGCAGGTTCAGCTTAGTTTCATTATCAAGAGAGATTCAATGTTGGTTTTCTGTTTGTTTTCAGAAAAGAAAAAAAAAAACAGAAGAGAAAGATATGATTAGCAAGAAGACACAAAGATAGGTAAATGCCATAAGCAGTAGCTCAGAATCCTAAATTCAACATATTATGTCCTTTGTTATTGTAAAAATCTGTTACAGACCATACCATTGGACAGCCCAAGTACAGAAACCAGTTTACTGCAAAGGTCTGCATTTTCAGGTCTGCACCATGCACTGACAGTTCCCAACTGGAACCACTGCAGCAGACTGTTCAGAGGACAAAGCAGCACTTCGTTCGTATCCATTTGCCACTTAGTTCATATCCATTTGCTGAGTCAGTTTAAAGCATGCCTTCACCACCAAAGCACGCACGATGGGCTACAGAACCATAGCAAAGCCAAGCACCACTCTCCGCTCCCACTGAACCTTGGCAGCATCTCTTGAAAACTGTCCATCATCTCCATCTGGTTAGTTAGAACTGCCTACCTGACAAGCACTGCTCAACTCACACCCTGCTGCTGGCAAAGCTCTGCAATTCCTTGGGCAACCACGCTGAGCTACAGCTCACCGCTGCCAGAAGAGGGAAGTCTTACTCCCTTCTCCCTACACCCACACCACTCTTTCCTTCTGATCCACCCAGCCTTATGTTCCCACACTTCACTGACAAGCTCAGACCTTTTTATAAGAATAGTTACTCTCTGGAATGCCAGGAAGTCATCTCAGATTTCTTTTCCCCTGCTATTTTAGCGAGTCAAGTCAGGTCACAGAAAGACGACTGAATAAATAGCTTGTGCCCCCTCCACAATCAGTAAAAACCTCTTGTAATCTTCCCAGTGGGTATGGATTTAAGACTTCATTTTAAATAGTGTTCCTAGCCATGGTGGACTGAGGGACAGACAAAACACACTGGCCACAATCACATTCATGTTGGAGCAGGGACTGTACTAAACTTGTACAGCACCAAACACTGTGGGATCCTGGTCAAGGCTGCAGCTCTTCAGCACTACAGATACAGCACATAGGTCTGCTGCATCATAATAATTCAAGTTAGTCATATACCCTGCATTCACCAATGCATTTATAACAAATATTAATACCCATGACATGCCAAGTACTTGGTCCATATTCTTCAGATGCTGCAGTGGATGCCAACGTCACTGGTATCTTATACTAACCGGAGACATTTGTCTGCCACACTCCCTAGAATACCACTTCCCCAAATTATTGTGAACTGAAAATGGTAACCAGGAGTAGAGAAAACTTCGTCAAGGCCTTTTGTCAGTAACACTGAAGTGATAATGTCAGCCAGCTGCTTTCAGGAATAAAACCTACCCATATTCAGCAATACCTCATTTCTCTTATACAAAGATCACCACAGGTATTCATTCCTACACTACTCTTAGGGCATTACACCAACAGCTCCATGTTGATTTCAACACTTGTTATGTCTGTTTTCCATGTGCAAACAGCACCTGTCCCCTTCTCTGTAAAACAGGTCCCTCAGTGACTTGCCTTAGTGACAGTGTTATTTATTTGGGAGACAGAGCTAGAAAAAAATCCAGGAATTCTTACTCCTACATGTCTCATAATCTGAACACAAGTACACAAATTATTTGGCTGTTTGTATAAGATGTCATGGGCTAATACCATAGGGAGGGGTTCTCCTAACTTGGAGGTCTACACAAGGTTAAGCATTAGACTGTGAAACTCCCTGCTGACAGTCCTCCCAGAGATCATGATTGATCCAATCCTTTCTCCTGCAGCGTAACCACTTCACCTTAGAACAAGTGTATACAGCTTCCTCATCACTTCATAGAATATCCCAAGTTGGAAGGGACCCAGAAGGATCATCGAGTCCAATTTAACACCACACACCATAGTTTTGGGTGTAGTTTTTGTTTGTTAACTTCAAGGAGTTCACAAAAAAATGTGAACTTAAAAGCATAATGTGCTTTTAATTACATGCGTTAAGAGGAAAGATACTCCAAGCAACTTTTTTAAACTCCAGAGAACACCTAGTATCTCCCCTATTAAGCTATTCATAAAGACAAATTTACTCTCTTTTGGGCATGAGACACGCACAGAGAAGCTCTGTTGAAGGCAAACACGCTAGAAGGACTGTCAGCAGCAGCCTCCCTCCCCCATGCTAGTTTCAAATACCTTGAACACATACAGGCCTGGGCATGGATCCTTTCCTTTTCCAGCTCACCAGATGGCTCACACTGCACCCTCATCAAGGGGTTCCCCCCCTGCCATCATGGTGTGGGAGGGCCTTCATCATTGCCTCAAACTACCTCTGCCTATTATGCAGGGAGCTGGAGAAAACACATCAAGCTGTTTATACTGCTGTGCTTGCCTATTAACTACCAGCAATGTGAAAGGAAACCAACAAGGAAAAATAACGTAATTCTGGTAGTAGCCTTGCAATGAAAAGGAATACATTTATACAGGCTCCAGAAGGAGCAGGTGACTGACCTCCCAGGAGCGAGGTGCCAGCATTTGTAGTGCTACCACTGTGCTCTTTGCCAGCCTGTGCTTGCTCAGCAGGTGTTTTACAGCTAAATTAGAAAGCCTATGGCTTTTTCACTTTTAAATATTTAATTTCCCCCCACACACAGTTTATCTCCCTGGCAGCCCAGCCACCCTTCAAGCGGTGTTACTGCTCCTTCCTAAGGCCTCAACCATTGCCCAGGAGGCGAGGCTGTGGCTCGTTATTTCAAATCCAAATGGCGTGCGCCCAGTAATGGCCGCTTGCCTGCAAAGTTTTGGGGCTTGCTCTACAGAAGGTGATCTCCTGCCTGAGCCTTCAGGCCGGGCCAGAACACTGCTATTGCCAAAAGCTTCACCTAGCTCAGCATACACCACAAAACCCATGTGGAAAGGAAAAGGCATCTCCACAGGGATAGAGAGGCTCACCCCTCTGAACAGCCCAGGTCCTTCTGTCATGGATCATACCACCGAGTAGCAGCAGGAGCTGAACCTCTCTCTCTGGAGTTATGCCCCAGTTATCAGTTTCTAAGACCTTCCCCTACATACACACAGCCACTGAACCAGACAGAGACAGAGCATAAAGCTGGTAATACAGCTCACTGCGCTGCACATCCCTTACCAAAATAGCAAAGTGCTAGGAGTCTGACCACTACCAACAGGACAGGAATAATCCCCTACCTCTTTCACCTCCCTAGTGCCAGACACAGCACGCAGGGACACCCACGCTCTTATTCATCCACCCCAAGCTTCCCCATCCGGTTTGGGGCTATTCTTTCCTCCTGCCTTCAGGGCACCTATAAGCAACTAGCCCAGCAGCACACCAGGCTCCAACCCCAATGCCTCCCTCAACAGCCCACAGCATTTTCTTAGGATTTTAAGCTCAACTCAGCAGCTTTACCTCACGTTTCTCCAAAGCAAGGAGGTGAGACTGAGACTCACACCACAAACAGGGCTTGCCCCACAGTGCCTCAGAGGCTCCTCACACAAGTTCACAAACCACAAGCCATAAACTAAATTGGTTTTACTAGCATTTCACTCTAGCCTTTTACCCACATACCTTTCTAGAACACAGCTCCTGAAATTGCCTCTTCTGTCTCAAAGAAACCCTATTTCTAGGAAGGGATATAGTGAGCCTCCTCCTTGCAGCTGGGCTTCCCCAGTGTAATGTTGACCCTGCCATGCCAGCTGCAGCTAGTGACTCTGATTGCTCCACACCATGGGGGCTGGTGTGCTCCCACCTGTGTTGGTGGGCTCTCAGGGGCTCGAAATTTCTGGAGGAGTTCACAGCTCCAGGGCTACTGACTTTGGTTGCAAGAGTACAAGGCTGGGTGTTATTGTTTGCCTGGTAAGATGGAGGTGCCAAGGTGCAGGCCACCCACATGCTTTGGAATAGCTGTGTGCAACATCAGCCCCTCAAACCAGAGCTGCATCATCGGGGCTGCAGAGCCCTCAGAGTTCCTCTCCACAGAGCTAAGAGGCTGCAGGTGCAAAGCTGTGGTTTGTGAAGGGGACCAGGTGTCTGTGAGAGTTCCCCTTTTCTGCCTCACACTAGCCAGAGAAACAAGCTTTTCATGCAGCATGATTTTGAAGAGGGTACAGCCTGAGGAGCCTGCACTGGGCAGTCCTTGAGATCTAGGGCCTGCCCCAGCAGTGTGGTGCTGGTCCCTGCTAAGAGAAGTCACTGATAGGCAGGAGTTGAGAGCAAAGATGCCCCCAGTTTGCCCTGTATGCCCGAGGAAAATAGCAATGTGACAATTAACTGCTGTGCACAGGGCAGCAGGAATGCCTTCTGTAGAGGACTCAGAAAAAAGCCAGAGGGTTGATCCCTCAGTAACCAGAGAAGCCAGATTGCACTTTAGACTGTTTGGCTGCCTCTGGGATATTATGAACTCCATTTACTTCACAGTTCCTAATGTCTTCTCTCTTCCATATCCCCCTTTTTTTCCCCCCATAAACTAATTTTCACACTTTTTCTTCTCCTTTGTGTTGAAATCTCATTTAATCGCTATTTTTTGTTCCCTTGTTAGGCCTCATCTCAGCTTTTCCTGTTGCAGACAGTCTTGCTATCGGCACCTGCTACTGGGCCTGTGTGGTTGCTTCTTAGATGCGGCCCAGCCCCTGGGACCTGAACAATGTCAATGGTACTGAAAAATTAACTAGCTTAGCCAAATATGACTCTGAATAAGCAGCATCTTCTAACAGAGTCAGAGGTCACCTTCACTGGTATAAAAATGCCCTATTCGTTTTCCAGAGATGTTGCACATCAACGTTCATTCCTAAGCCTGGCAAACTCAGGCTAGGTGAGACCTTCTGAAAGCCATGACTGGTTGATAGCTTTCTGCTGTTGTTGAGGCTTCTTGAAGAAGTGATTAATAGCAATTTCATTTAGACAGGAAATCTTTAAAGGGATGACCCCAATCGCTCCATATTTCTGGTACAGAAATAAGTTACTACTAGCAAACCCCACAATTTCATACCAGTACATTCATCCTATTGTCCTCCACCTGCTCAAGAACTAAGGTTGCAGGGTTGCATTCAGATATCTAAGCCCTTAGCTGGTGAGTTCTTACAGTCAGATGTGTTCTGGTGACACAGAATGGCCAGTTAAAAGCTGCTGAACAAGGAGGAAGGATAATTCAGTATTCTTTCACACTACACTAAACTTCAGGAAACTTGTTTCAAGTCCTAGCTTTGCCTTGGAGCTTTCCCTAATCCACAGAATGTAAATGTTAACTGTGAAACGTAGCATATGCAAAGGCAAATCCATTATGAATTGTGAAGTTCTATGAAATGGTAGTGAAGTGTTGGCCTCAAGTAATGGATTGAAATAAAATTATCAGTTCTGAATAGGCGTGTTGTGACTGACAATTTTGGAGATGTCTACATTAGCAAATAGTGCAGATCCTTAGGAGTGCATTTGTTGGACAGTTAATGACATGTAACTAATATCCTTACTACATATGAATTTTAAGGGGCTCTGTTTTGCACCAGTACTATTTTGGTCCTATACAGGATCATCCCCAACAACACATTACATTCCTATATCCCTTAACTTTCTGGCTAACTTGAACATGTGTGTGCATTTACAAGATCATCAATGTGTCTTTTGCATAGTCATTTGGGCATTTTCTTTCAGAACATATATTTCTGTTGAGTATTATATGAGAGTTTTCTCTGGATACACAGATATGGTTATCTTTCCTCTATCCTGCCTCCAATTTTCTTTGAGCTTATAGGAGTCAACTGTATTTTGACTTGTCTTTTCTCCTTTCAAGTCTGTCTGGATTTAGCCAACCAGATCACAAATTGTTAGGATGGAGACTGAACAATCATGTATCCTTAGTGCCGTAAGAAATCAGTTTAAGTATAGTGTATCTGTGCTCCAGAAATCAAAGAAACAGCACTTTCATTAAAAATACAATGACACCATTGCAAAAGCACTGAATATTAAAGCATAGCTGTCCTCACTGCAAGCACATGAAGCTTACATTGTACATGTGCACACTCCCAGAGGGGTATAATAATACTTTACCCTCTAAAGTTCCTCCTGCCAAGATTACTATACATCATTCTTAGAAATGTTTTAAGTATGCTAAAGCCCACTTTTCATTAAAATTGAATTATGATGAGTTTCAGAAAAGAAAGAAAAAAAAAAAAAAAACAAGAAAGAGGGGAATAATGCAATTTTATGACAGGCATGTTGAAGGATACGTGAGGAAAAAACAGCCTGCCTGCAGCAGGCTAGCTAGCTAAAATGTTTCCCATCATCTTTTCCAGTCTCTAAGTTTTAATTAAACAGTAAAAAAAAAAAAAAAAGTAATTCTTATGACTGTGAATAAAATTTTCAACATACTGTAACATATGCGTGAATGTGCAGCCAAACAGAAATAATAGATCAGAGAAGTGCAGACAATTCCTTAATGTCAGACACCCACTAGTACAAAGTCCTAGTAAGAAGAGAAGGTTACATGTAGTTCTTCATGCCTATATAACTGAGACAGACTGTGCTGAAGACAGGAATACGGTAAAGAATCTATCATGTCAGCAGTTCTTTTGCGATAGAGAGCAATACCTTCATAACACTTATTAAAAAACAAATGTGCAAACTTGTAGCCAGTCCAGCTTCTATTGCCAAGCACATTTAAAAGCAACTGGTCAGATACAGTCTAAGAATTTCTCAGAAAAGCAGCAAATGTTTTGCTTCATTTTTTCATACCTTAAGGGCAATGAAACAAAAATGCATTCCTTGAGACTGAAGGATGGAGTCTGAAAACTGCTTTCCCTGCTCTCCATACTTAAAGTTCTCTTGCCTCCACTTTGGAAGACAGCATTTTTATGCCCCATCACAGTAAGTGACAGGAAAGAATGTGAGAATAGGAGATGTTTTCCATTGCAGTCACTTATTTCAGAATTCTGGAGTCCGCCAACTGCTGTACATAAAACATTGTAGATGAAAAAATAATGTAAAATCCATTCAGGCCTAACCAGGATGAATGATTTTCCAGAAGGCCCATTTAGGCACATTAAGATTTCCAGTCTGTGAGATTTTACACCTTACTAGGCATTATGAAAACAATGTACCTCTTAAATGAATGTGTCTGAGTTACAGATGCGAGCTTGCTGATGAAATGGCAAGGACTACATTACACTGACAGTTACCTCTCGTAAGGCCAGTTATCTTTGTTCTCTACCATACCTATCACGGATATTGAGAGCTACACCTCAGATGTCAGACTCAACACTCTGAAAAGCCTTAATATCTTTAAACCCAGGACCTATGTGAACAGATGCAGGGAGCCTGAAGCAAAGAGCAGCACATACAGACAAGGTAGCTTGAGTAATTCAACTACAATAAATCTACAGTAAATACAAGAACATCTCTGGGTTCCACTTTATTACTGCCTCCCATCACACTCCAGTGAACCCAGAGTCTGTAGCCAGAGCATTCTTTTTGATCCCTTCTCATCTGCTCAGAGAAGTCATGCTGCCAACAACTATGTCCTCAGTAGCAGAGCTAACAGCCTGCCCTGAAGTCAACAAAGCTCATGCAGCAGCTTGTGGATTTCCAGACCTTGTTGATGCTCACCATCAGCTAAAGATTTGTGCAGCCCTTCTCAATACGTTGCTTGCTCACCTTTTACTATCTGAACCTTCATTAACAACCCCAGCAGAGAGGTCAGGGAGCAAGAACAACCATTTTATATTCACTTCAGTCTTGCAAGGTGGGACGCTTACCTTCAAAGAAACATTCAGCCATCTTCAGCACTGCCTGTTTGCAGCTCCTATGAATGACAGCTATAGAAGAGCCTTGCAGGATTAGGCCCAGCCTGGTAACTAATATTTTGCCAAGGCATTACAAAAGTAGGAAAATTCCTTACGTTTCAAAAGGCATCAAGACAGCTCTTTCCATGAGCTCTAAATTCACTCAGAAATAAACCTACCACTGCACAGTTAACAAATCAAACTCAGATCAAACACTGAGAGAATGACATATATTGCTATAAATTGAAATTGAATCACAGAAGTACACTGCAGTTTGTCTTCTGAGCATCAGTAACCCACAGGGATCTAGGATATGCCTCATAACTAGACTTCAATATATATTTATATTCTCTTATAGATGAAAAAAGTGGTAGTACAGCATATAGTTGTGAAAGCCTGTTTCCTTCCTCTGCCACAGATTTCCTGTACCACTTTAGTCACATCAATTAGCTTGTGTCTCATCAGAGCTACAATAACCCACAGGAATGCTAGATAATAAATGTATTAAAACACTTAAATAAGATCAGGCACCCCTTAGAAGGGGAATGGCAAAGAGGCAGCATCTACAAAAGATGTGCTGAACTTCTACAAAATTGTGCAAGTAAAATACAAGTACCTATGAATTAGTGTGGATGAGATTGCATATATACAACCCAAATAGCAGAAAGCTTCTTCTTTTTTTTTTTTTTTTTTTCTTTTTCCTAAGATACTGCTACTTAATGGACTGTTGGTATTTTAAGGACTGTTCAGAGCAAAACATTGCTTTTAGATAGATATGTATGACCCAAAGTGACATGTATCTGGTATTATCTGTCTCAGAATCACAGCAGTTAGAACCAGTGACGCTTTTCTATTTTATAACGCTGGCATGGCAGAGGAAAAACCTAATCTTTACATACACTTCTGTGTCTGCTTTTGCTCCTAAGTGACATTAATCTGTTTCTGTTTCTGATGGGCGGGAAGATATCCTCCCGAGACTGCCATTAGGCTGTGAATGGCAATGATGCTCAACAAATGCCATGTCAAGAGAGGAGCTGGAGCAGCAGCAGGAGATCACCCAACGCAGCCCCTGCCACAGCATCTCCTCCAGGCGAGCCGTGCCCAGCCCTTGCCGATCGCTTTACGAGCAGGGCTGCAGGACTGCTCTAAGCAGCTGTTGCAGACCCAGAGCAGGTTTTCCTCCCTTCCTTCCTTTGTCCTCGCCAGCAGCTCCCACCAAGTGACTTTCCCCAGCGCCTGCATCCCGGCCCGGAGGGGCAGCGCGCTCCAGCAGCCCGCTGCTGCGAGGTGCCGCAGGTGAGCCTGCCACACCTGCCGCCAGCCGCCAGCAGGAATTTCGGCATGACAAGCGCAGCATTAGCAACCCCCACAGGGGTGCAGAGACTCCACCGAGTCCCAGGTCGGAATCCAGCGCTTCAATCCCCCCCGGCACCGCAGACCACCGCGGGGCCAGCCCCCTCCCTCCCACCCACCGCTTATTGCCCGGAGCCTCTGCCGCCGCCGCTCCCTCCCCTCGCCCTCCCGGGGAAGTTTCCCGGTGTGGCCCGGCGCCCCCCGAGGACTCACCTCGCCGGGCCTGCCGGATCCGGGGGCTCAGCATGCTCCTTCCCTGCCGGCAGCCTCGCCTCGCCTCGCCTCAGCGGGCGGCCCCGGGCCCGGCCGCCGCCCTCCGCCACCTCGCTCAGCTCCCAGCTCTGGCTCGGGGGCGACGCTTCACGTGGGGCTAAATAAACCGTCATGCATTATTTATCCGGCCTCGAATTAATTCCCGTCCGATCTCAGCGCTGAGTGCCTAAGTAATTACTGCCGATAAATCACTAGCACGCAGACACGAGGGCTGGACCCGGCTCCTTCTGCTAATTGGCCGTGCATCGGTGTTATTAATATGCCTCTTCCAGGGAGCAGCGTGGATCCCGCATCCCCCCTCAGCATCTTCCTCCTGTCGCGTTCGACAGACGCTTCAACTCGCCAAGGACGGAGAGCTGAATCTCTCCCAGCTCGAGCTGGGGGGAAAAAAGGGCACAAAACACACGCCGAGGAGCTTGTGCATGTGCTAAGGTTGTGCACTGAAGGAAACACAAAGTGTGCTGGGCCACAGGGCAGTGGCATGCAGGGAGCACCCAGGGGCTGCAGCCCTTCTGGGAAGGGAATCCAGCGAGCACCAGGGAGATGGGAGAAATGACAACGGTTACTGCAGCGCAGAACAACAGCTCTTCTCTGCACTGACAGTCTGGTGGGATGAGCACAGGGGAATGCCAGCACTCCATCCTAGCACCAGTCGTTTCTATTTGCACTCCTTGCTAAGCTCTCCTTCGCCCCATCCTGGGAAGGAGCAAGTCAGCAGTGGGGAGAGTAAAGGACAGTTGACAAAATAGTTAGATACTAGCAATTAGTATCTATAAACTACAAATAGTTGGATGAAAATCAAATCCAATTGACACATTCTGCCCCTGCTTGTAGGGCTCAAGGGCTGCTCGTAGCATGAGCTCACCATCCCTATCTCTTGCCTAGCAGGTCCTTTTGCAACACAGTAAAGTGGGTAAACATCTCCCTGGCAAAGTGCATGCTCTGCAACATCACCCTGCAGGTTTACATTGCTGAGTTGCATTGACAACAAGCACCTGAGACTGGCAGCTTCTTTCTTTGCCAAGAAGATGCATCATATTTTGGATCTTGAACACTGGCCATGAAGTTGTATCTCCAGCAGTGGAAGAGGCTCTCTGGCCCTCCACAGAAATTATACTTAGTGTGCAAGGCTGGAACAATGGCAAAGATGCTTTGGACCTTTACTTGCTTTAGCTGCCAGTAGAACCAGCTGCTTAGAAGTGATCATAAATCTGTTGAGCTCACAATGGCTGCCTCAGATTTACGCACCTGTAAATGAGGCTGAAAGTGGGATCTGTTTTGAATATGCAGGCTCCTGCAGTTATCTCCCCACTAATTATCTATATTAGCTGGGCTTCAGCATGGTGAGAAGCAGCTAACTGGTGATCCTTTGGCCAACATGCTTAGCAAATACCCTGACACCAGCAGGGGTAACCAGCAATAGCAAGAGCTGAGGGAAGTTAGGCTTCCGACTTCCTATCCAGTGCCTGGATTAAAAAGTCATTCTTCCTAACAGTCCAGGAGACCTCTTTCTTTCTTGATATTTTCAGCTTTTCTTGTCCAATTTGATGTTGTTTAGATTGCATCATTTTGCACTTTGAGCAGGAAATCAAAAGGTGTGTACAGTAACACATAACAAGAAATAAAGTTAACTGAACTTCTTACCTCACGGGAAACTGGTGACACTTCTTCCTGCTAAGTCACTTATCATGAGAGCTTGATTTCATCTCTGGGGAAGGATATTATATATAAATAATTGATTATCATGTTCATGGGTGAAATGGAAACACTCAAATAAATAACAGCCATGTTCAGCCCTAGATACTAGCTTTGAAGTCTTTTTGGTTAATTGAAAACAAAGTACTTAGTGTAAACAGAAGCATTCCATTTGATCCTGTTTGAAATGTTTTGCTTTGACATCAAGATTATCAGCCCTTCTTAAAGCAATTTTCAAATCAAACAATTTAAATCTTTTTTTAGAAGTCAAAAAATTCCTATTTTTTTCCACAGATCAATCATAAGAAATTCATATCTGAGTCTCCCAGATGTACTTTTATGGGAAAATAAACTGTCAGGGGAAAACAACAACAACAACAACAACAAAAACTATTAAAAATTGCCAGCTAGGAGAGAAAAAAAATCATCTCAGCACTGAAGGCTGCAGTGCTTTTGGTCTGACAATTTAAAGTACTTCCTGAAAGAAAAACTGAGAATAAGTCCAACAGAAAGGTAACCTAGCAAGTGTCATGGGTGAACCAGAGCCTATGGCAATGTTTAACCATTGAAGACTGTATACCAACCTACCTACACTGAGCAGGATAGCTGAGGCAAGAGATCTCAATGGTTTGTACCTTAAGTCGCTCACAAGTTTCAGAGCCTCTTTCCATCCTACAGGCAGTTTCTTGGGATGCGCGTCCCTAGGCTGCACCACCTCCACTGAACCACACCTCAAAGGACCCCTGCCCTTGAAGTATGGCTGGGGATGTCCTGGCTCTGCCTCAAGTGCTGCTTCATCTGCAACCCAGGTCACCTCTTCACCTGTGCCTGCCCCACACCACGGCCAGATGCTCCTTCCACATATATACCTGACAATATGACTTCTTAACAAATATACATACACCCTTCTATATAAAAAGCAACTCTGTAGAAGGCCATGCAGTAGGGGGAAAAATAAACTTCAGTAACAGCTGATTTGGCTTATTCTCTCTGTATTAAGCTGTTTCATTGCTAAATGGAAACTGAGAAAAATGGAAATACAGCTTTATGACATAAGCTCTCCCCTCCTATTTGGTGTGGGTATCTTTGAATAGAGTTTAAGAATATCCTGATCAGAGAATTTGAACAGAGATACCAGAAAATGCAGCTGTGTGGTCTCCCCAGCTTAAGGATACCTAAAGTCACATGCCGAACCTCAGTGTAAATCTTTGTACTAGTAATTCTAAACAACATACATCTGTTGCTTCAGAAAGTCCCTAGCAGTCTGGGGCTTATCCTGTTCTAGAGCTAGGTCAAAGATGAACCAGTTCCCCAGGCTTCTTGAAAAGACCAGTGAAGCTATGTGGTTGTAGACAATAAGACCACTGTGACTGATCTGAGGCAAGAGGGTCCTTCCTGATGGCTTGAGATAACAACATTTATGTGTGTACCTATTACTGGAAATCACTGGTCTAGATACAGATTGTGTGTCACAGAGCAGTAACCATCTACAGGGTGAGAAAATAGGAATTGGCTGACTAACCAAGGACTAGAGAACTGTTATTATCTGCTTCTTGTGTGAATCTAAAAATAAATGTGTTCCTTAATTATCTGTCACCTCTTTGGAATGTGGAAAAAACATTCTGTATGTCACAAGTGTTTACCATTGATTGTTAAGCACATAATGATATCAAATGGTATGGCCTAGGGGTTAGAAAACTTGAGTAGAGTGTGGAGGTGAAGCCTACAGACTTAATGCTGACTCATTTCCCTTGGTCACACGAAAGACACTGAGCCCCAGGCCCTATCCACCTCCATGCAGTGTTTTGAGACCTGGGATTGGCAAACATTATCTAAATCCAGTGGATGATAATGTTAGTAAGTTATTGCAGTGGGGACACTCATAGAAGATATGATTCATCTGCTGGCGCCAGGGCTGATGGCTAGAGGCTATGAAACATGTCGGGTACTTGCGACGGAAGAGTGCGTGGGCCAGTGAAGTTGCTGAATCTGTGTGGGGGGCATTGAATGGATCTCTATTTCCCCAGGCTGCATGTGCAGCATGCTGTCACCCACCAATTACTGCATGGCATATCCTTCTTTCCTCCTCCTCATCTTCTGCTACCATATGCAGGCCAAGGACTTGTTGTAACTAGCTGATTGATACATTCTCTTTACTCATCAGCAAGATGGGTCTGGATCAAAGCCCAAGATCTAATCACCCTGGACTTTGGCACCATTGAAAACCAGATCCAGTTTGTTTAGATTGCAACTTCATTTGGTTAGAATTTGTTCTCTTACTGTATAAAATGAAGTTGATGGAAAAGGATCCAAAGAAGAAAGGACTTTGGTATGCATTTTCAGATCAATAATTGCAGCAGCATTGCCTTTGCAAGACAAGCTGGAATAAATATGTGTATAGGAACTGTGGAAATTCTCTTGCTAAAAAAGATTGAGCAGTAAATAGATATCGTTTGAAGTATCTAATGACCAGAAGAAATTTCAATTTGATATGACCTTTGCTTCCAGGCTAAGTGATCAAAACCTCTTGAGGATGCTGCCATCTGGTTTTACAGGTGAAAAGCATTGCCAGTCTTTCAGCTGTCAGTAATCAGCATTTTTATTGGCACTCTTAGAAGACACAGCAAGAAATATGTGGACCTTTAAAAATGACCTCTAGTACTAGGTAAGCGGATAATGCATGATGGAGGATGCTGTGTTGATGCTCTAGATCTGCTCTGGAAACAACTGAAAGCTTGAAGGGTGTTTTTGTGGTGGGGGGGGAAAAAGTCAACAGTTCAGAAAAAACTTCAGGGATTATCTGTAACTAAAACATAAATGGAGCAATTTCTTTAGGTTTGGGTTATTTTATTTACTTATTTATTTATTTTAAGTAAGCCTAATGGCATCTTGGGTCTCCCAGAGGTAATATTTTTCAGATGAGGCAATGAACGTGCCAAACACTTCTAGGCTACTAAGAGAGGGCAGAATTATGATCTTACAGAAATACAATCAGAAACGTGGGACAAAGTGGAAACTATAAACAAGAATAACTTTAAATGTTTTGCAGAGTGAAGCTAGGCAATTTTTGGGTATCTTTAACAATCTTTTGCAGTCAGTGTTCCTTCCTATCTAGTCTCATTCTACAAGTAGGTCAAGAACATTCATCTTTCATTTCAGGCTGTACGAGCTTCTCCAGAGAGCAGCAGCTACTGCCTGAGAGAAGGCTGTAATACAGCTGTCATAAACCTGAGTATGGGAAGAAACTAAACAAGCAGCCATAATGCTGATGGCCAAAGATGGCTTCAATTTTTCCTCTTTCTGCGGTGATGAACATGCTGAATGCTTATATCCCTACAAGACCTCTTCTGCTACTGTAGCAAATACCTGAAAACCAGTTGACTTAATTTGAAAGTGTGCCCCTCAGGTAGGAGTATTAGGTATTTTGCTTAAGTGACATGCAAACACAGTTAGAGAATTGTGTTATTCTTCATGGTAGATAAAGAAAACCTGAATTTGTATTTTCTTTCCCTCTTTTTTGTTTACTGCTGACAAACACCAAAGATGTTGATGTGCCCTTTTTCTGGTCTTGCTATAAGCATAATGGTCTCTGACCATATTGAGGGGGTGTAATATACTAAGGAGAAGGAAAATCTTTAACAGAAATTTCTGACTTCCGATAAGTCATTATATAACAAAAGAAAGTCTAGACAGTTCTGAATTATGTGAAAAAGATTTCCAACTCTGTTTTGTGATGTACCTTCATATGTTGGAGGCAGACAAGACAGATTATTAATATAAAAGCAATATATAAAGTCAATACAATAATATAAACAACAATAATATAAACAACACAAATACAGTAAAAACTTCTGAGCAAGTGCTACTCAGATTGTTGGAGAGCCAGGGTACGCTACCTACAAGGAAGAAAATGTTGAAGCTTGCTTAATCTGGCAGAGAGACTAATGGGGGATCTAGTATCAGTCCACAACAAGTTAAATGTTTTTTTCAAAGACCATGTAACTCAAAGCTTCTTGGTAGTGGCAGATAATAAAATGGAAAGCAATGTCTGCCTGGTTTTATCTTAGGAATTCAGTTTGGAGACTAAGAAAACTTTTTCACCAGGACAATGGTGAAATACTGGGATGGATACAAAGAAAGCAGGTATTCAGAGGCTTTTAAGGTGGCTAGGCTAGTTTTGGTAGTAGGCCTGTTCCAACCAGAAGGCTGGCCTAGATAACCTCCAGAGCTTCCTTTTCTCCCCCATTTTTGCGAGCCTGTCTGAAAGATGGTTTTTGCTGCTATACCTGTTGGTCTAGCAAAATGCTACTTCTCTCTCTAACCCTTGCTTCACTGACACCCTCATATCATCACAGGTCTAGCAGACCTGCTACTGCAATCACATCTGTCAGATCAGGTAAATAGCAGCTGAGGTTCTTCCCCACATCATTACCTCTTTCAAATAGATGAGTCTTTTCTTGGAATTTCTCTATGAAATTAATTCTGAATTTCCCTAAACTTAAGTGTTTTGCTATACTGGAATCAGGAAATTAAGTTTAGCATGAAGTATGGGATTAGCGTAACTGAAACCATAAGAGACTACTCACTTGTCCTACATCAAAATACATGCTTAACTGACCTGCTGGATCAGAAATTATTGGAGTAAATCATATTGTTTGGATTTTGTATTATGTAAGCAAAGCATAGAGCCTCAAACTTCATAGTGAAAGGAAGCTGTATGTCTAAGTCCTAGGTAGCTCTGCTGTCTAGCCCAGGTCTCTAATTCTAATTGTATTGTCTATACAGCCAGGCCTCCAGTTGTATCTTGACATCAGCCTGCTCTCACTCAAATCTAAGAAAATTTGTTGGAATTGCTCTGACAGTCCCAGACATGTCTGGAGAGGTTACTGTATTTTTTTTTCTCACTCACCTGTTCCTCTACGTGTCGAGATTTTCCCTGCACACTTGAGATCAGTGACAGGAATACACTCGTTAGTCAGGAGCTGCAGAACCTCATGAATCAGCTGCATTAAAAAGCAGAAACATGGGTAGTCACTTATATTTGTAGGCCTAAGAGAAATGAGGTCCTTTATTCAGAGAGGAAATACAGAAATGCATTATTTAAATGTTAAATGCTATTGTTGCAGAATGGATTATTTCTTTTAGTGGCAAGAGCCAAAGAGCAGTGCATGCATATTTTAGACACTGGGGACTGAGGCTGGCATCTTCAGAAATATGTCTCTTCCTGCTGTCTCAGGAAAAACTGTACTCACTTAGTCTGATCTGATGCAAAATGAAACTAGGGTTAAAACTGGAGGTTAGGTGAAAAATGATGGGAGTTAAAAATTTCAGAAGTGATGTTATTTTAACACTGACAATTTTTTTCTATTTCAAAAAAAAAAAAAAAAAAGCAGAAGGAGAGAAAATAACTAAATCAAAATTGAATTGTAAATATTAATGACTTCTGGACTTGGGTCTCGGAGGCCAGATAGTTTCTTTGGCTCTGTCACTGGGTGGCAACCTGGCCCTGGTTATGTCACTTCAGTTATTAATGTCTCTGTTTTCCAGCCTGTAAAATAGAGATTATAATAATGACCACTCAGATGATAATTTTGTAGAGATGTATGGAAATAAAATGCACTATAAAATAGATTTAAAACAAGTAGTTTTACTTACTAAGCAAAACTGTGACCTGATTTTTTTTTTCCTGTAAATTCGTTTGGATCAAAATGTAACTGGAAAACGTGAAACACATTTTTGTTTTTTAAATAATAATACCAGCATTTCCATGGGGGAACAATCATTTAGTGGTCATGTTCTTATAAAATCAGCATTCAGTTTAAAGCAGATACAATCCTAATAAAAGTGCTCTTAATTTTGATAATCAACACCAGCTTTTCAATGATTCCCGTTTCCTGGAAGATGACATTTACATCCTTCCTTTCTCTTCCCCAATATCAATATATGGAACATGCCTATTTGAACTACCCAGCTGTGTATTTACACAAATACCTTCTCAAATATGATCTCATGTGCAGGTTGTCCATGTTTACAGACTCTCAGCAGCTGCAGTGTACTGAGTCTGCAGAGAGATACCACAATTGAATATCAGAAATATTGCAGCACCAAAAAAAAAAAAAAAGGTTCTAAATCCTTATGAAGACAGTTCCTAAGCTAGTGTTACTGCAGGGAATTTACAGCTTGGAAAGTAATAACGCTGAAAAAAAAAATATTATTGGATTTATAGAAATAGAACTGTGTGAATAGGATTTTTTTTCTTTAAGAACAACAAAATAACCTCCCAAAAGTGTGACTATGATTTAACACCCCCCAAATGACATTTGTCTCTGGATATTCTTTTTGTTTGTTTGTTTTGTTTGTGATGCTTTAATCAGCATCTTTCTTACATTTAATCACCTTACTTACATTTTTGTTCAACGTTTAAATGCAAGTTGCCTTTTCAAAACAATGTCGACTAGGTTTGCTCCAAAAGTATTGGGGAAAAAATAAAAATAAATAATAATAATAGGAAAAAAAATCTTCCTTTACATGTCCCTGATATATTTTTTTTTTGAAACTATTTGCCAAGTTGACCAAACAAGTTGACCAAGTTTACAAGCAATTTCCTACCCACATCAAGCTCCATTCTTTGTTCATAATCCTTTATCTGCTCTGCTGCATGCTGACAGCTTCTGTGCCCCTAGAATGGGAGGGTCAAAACAGACCACTGTGTTCCAAGTGGCTTCTCTGCTGGGTGCCCAACCAAAATATGTCCATTCCAGAAGCTCGAAATGTAATTCTATAAAAGTTTAAATTGCTGAAAGTATATACAGGAACGAAAGTCATAATATTTTGTTCTATGATGTACTCTCCTATCTCCTTATTTAAGACGGACTGAGGAAAACCTATGGGAGCTACAATTATAACATGAGAACGAACTGCCTACTTGCAGCTTTGCATGATTTCTAGGCTTTCTGTGGCATCAGACCTCGAGAGCCCTTCTGCTGTGCTGCCACCTGGTGACACTTGGAGGCGAAGGTGCCAACACATGAAATGCTCTGAATGCAGGCTGCTGATGCTACCTCTGAGACACAGCAAACAGGTAATGTCTGGAGCTGGGGTGGGGGCTAAAAGGCTGCAAGGTATAGTTTCATATTTGTGGTCTGCATGGATAGAATAGCTGCGTGGTAAAGGAAGAGCTCTGAATATCTCTTAGAGGCATGCTTGTATGGGGGAAAGACAGGGTGAATTTTTCATCTTTATTCTTTTCTCACTTAAGCAACAATTAAGAAATAAAAGAAATATAAAAGTTCAATGGAAATGATTTCAAATAGAAAGAAAAATTACCACTAGAGCCTGGCCTGACCACATGAAATATTTAATCATACGCTTGTTATCTGTGCATTCAGGAAGGCTCTTCAGATGAGTTCCACCTCTGAGCTACATCTCCAACCGTGGAGAATGAAACACAAGCCGTGGGACTGACTTTTTTTTTTTTTTTTTTTTTTTGTAAAGATGCTGGTAACTCTCTCACTGCTCTGAGCATAGGCTCTGGTACTAGTTTGTTGCTATGTAATTGACATGATGGAGACATAAACCTTGTAGATTACACTCTGAATGCATGTTTATCCCACACTCTCATGAGGTAGACCAAAGAACTTTCTGCTTCCTTCATAAGGCAACTACGCTTCCCTTTAAGCTTGTTGTAGTGATTGACTGAGCTACAAAACAATGGTTTCAGTTTCACTTCAAGACTGGTCTCTTTTTGTGCAGCTTAAAAACCCTAAATACTGAGTAAGTCTTCTTAGACCTCCATGTGAGCATCCATTCACATCCATCTGCTCACAAAGAGGCAATAACTTCAAGCAGAGGCATCGCAAGACCCAGTGTCTGGACTGGCATCCTAACACACAGACATCCAGAAATAATTTTATGGGTTGTCAGTTCTGAGCCACTGCTCTCCAGCCCTGGGATAGCAGTGCAGCAAAAGGGATTCCTATCTAACAAGCAGCTGCTGAGGAGCCTGATGCACTTCCTTTTTGTGGTGAGCCTCTCTGCAAGGTAACTGATTTTACCAGTTCCTCCTCTACCACATGTGGTAGCAGCCTCTGCTGCAAATTTGTAAGCTGTACTTTCAAGGTCTGAATACACTAAGCTGACAAGTGATTGTGCAGCTAATGATGAGTTTTTTATTGTTCAACTTTTCTCTTTAACAAAGTATTTTGATATGTTCAGCATGAGGGTTTAATTTCAGTTCTATTTTTTTTTTTTTTTTTTTTTCCTGAGCAGCAGCAGCAATTTTATGTATTCTTATAGGTTAAGCTACTAGCAGAAAAGAAACTATTAATGTGTCTGGCTGTAAGATAAACAGAGTTTTTTTGTTTGTTTGTTTGTTTGTTTTCCCCTATTATTTACTAGCCTAGAACAATCATCTGAACACCCTAAAAGCAGTCCTTTCCTAGGAAAAGATGAAAACAGTTCCCAAGGACCTACTCAGTTTCAAGAATTGTTTTTAGCAAAGGAATATCAGATAGCAAACCTACTGCTTGTATCAGTTTGTCCTCATTGTTTCTGCCCAAAATTTTTTATGACAGTGAAATCTAGCAATTGGGTACAATTGCAGTGTTCTGCAAATACTAATACTAACACTAAGTAAAAAGTGGAGAAGGTACATGAGTCTAGTTCAGAGAGCTAGAAGAATGTAGAAAAGCCAGGTTTGCCCATGAATAGGGTCTGAGGGCTTGTTAAGCATGCTTATTAGTTATTTGAAGGTACCTGAGTAGTTACTGCTGTGGGATAGCTGCCTTCCTGGACATATGCAGAGTCCCTCTGGGAGTGCAGCTTACAGGAGAGCAAGGTCAGGAGCAGGAGTTTATAAATAGAACTGGGAGCTAAAAAGAAAAAAAAGGTTGTTAGTAGGGGATACATCAGAGATGTAAAATGTCTGCTTTCACATATGCTTTGCACGGATTTTGTTTAATTGGTTTAGCCTGAACTGCAGGCTCCCTATTTCTTCTGACAATAAAGAGTTACTGCAGGCTGTGCAAGCTAAAAATCCTTGCTTGAGAGCAAATGGGGGTATTAAAAAGGAAGAAAATATTTCTAAGACTTTGAGAAAATGGTGTTCGCTAGAGGTTTTGGTGCTGATTCTCCAAATAAGTAAATCTTCCTGGAAAGCAGCTCTTGGTCAATATGTTTATGTAATTATATCTTGTGCTTTTGTCTGAGAGTGTTGTTTTCTGATGAGTGCTTTGTGTTCAAGTCTACCTTTATATTTTGTAGATGTTTTACTGCAGAATGTCTGCATCATGATCCATTAATTCAAATACTCCTGAAAACAATGAATTCCTTTGTATCATGTAGTAGAATGTTGATCTGAGGTACAGGAAGGGGGGAAATGGTATGCCGTTATACGTTCATTAGGCTTTCAACTTCCTCAATCTCCGTAGATGAATATGCACGCCTTCCAGTGTGAATATCATGTGTTTAGCCAAGCCACCTTAAAAGTTTTCATGCACAATGTATTTCTGGTCAGTAGGTGGCATTTAGTGTAAATAGCAACTTCCAGAGGAACTTTCAGATTTGATCCTTTTTTCTTCTGGAAAAAAAAAAAAAAAAAAGGTTTTAACTTTTTGTTACAAAATATTTTCTAAATGTGGCTGGGTTTACTTTTCTTTTTTTTTTTTTTTTTTTTTTTTTTTCTTTAGAAGTTGCTATTGTTTTACTAACTAGAATAGCTGGAATAATTTTGGTGGTATATAGTTAAGGACAGGAATAAAATATTAGAGTTTCAATTTGTATTGTATTTCTGTGCTTATAGTCCACTGATATTTCCTTCCTGACCATTCCTGACTCCTTTTAAAGAAGACACAAAAAATAACTAAGAAAAGGGGGAAATTAAAAGCAGCAGCCTTGAACTTTTTCTGTAAAGGTTCATAGGAAACTACTTCAGAATTTCACAACTTGAAAAAGACTGAAAACCACTACTCTAGTCTGACATATAAGACCCAGCCTATTGGATTTACTTTGGTTCATTCTTGTTGAAACAAAAACATATAAACATCACAGTTTGATTTAAGGACTCTTGTTGATGGAGGGAATTTTGTACCAATTACCAGTGAAACCCTTTGAAACAACAGAATTTCATATATTTCATATCCATGTTGTGGATATTATCCATGTCACAACACCACCACTCCAAATCTTATTGCTGCCAAGATCCAGCCTGTGTGGTGGGAGGCCCAGAGGGTGGCTCATGGAGCCCCTAGATGTCTAGGGAAGAAAATGGACACTTTTTGTGAGAGGAGTCTGGAGCATTACTTCAGCAAGTTGCTGCTTCTGATCATCATGGTGTCAGTGTAGTTAGTGGTGTAGCGGCACCTCCGAACTCAAAGCAAGTGTGCTCAGCTCAGAGGGGTGCAGGGTGGCCACATGCAGAGGACAGCTGCCTGGCAGCAACACGTTGCTACCGCCTTTATGGCTTCATCAGCATTAGCTCCATTTACCTTAATCCTGAACTTCAGCTACCCGTGCAGGCACACAAATATGCAAACTACTGTCTGTGTAGCATGGCCCTGCTGATTTCCTCAGGGCTGGTAGCGCTGCTTGCAGCCACAGGTCCCCTCAGGCCCGACCGTGTGCTGCAGTGGGCAAGCCTGAGGGGCAGCCTCCTTCTCCACGGCCCCGGTTGTCTCCTGCTGCATGGCAGCTACCACCCAAGGCCTCCCAGGCTTTTGGTTGTCTCTTGGTTTGCTTTTTTTGTGTGTTACCTTTCTCTGTGGTCTCACTGACATCTTCTGCCACTGAAGAGAGGAGAGGAAAATGAAATGGAGCAATGTCTTAGCAGGAAAGGCAAAGGGTGAAAAAACCTGCAGCTGACCCAACTTTTGGACACTTCAGTGTTGAAAGGCATGAGTCTAACCCACACTTTTTCTTGATTGAAGGTTGTGAATGCGAAGCAGAAAATGTTGCATGTACTGCACAGGCATGGAACAGGGTTTTTCCTCTTGTGTTTGGAGGCAGGAATAGTGAAGAAAAGTTTCATGTGAATTGGTGTAAGGGATGTTACTTGGTGCTGTAAGACAGGTGGGTCTGGTAGTTATCCACAGACCTTTGCCTCAGATCACCCAGTGCTGCTTAGTGTTACTGCGAAGGTATATGATAGGAAGGAGCTAGCAGTGTTAGGATGACAGCCAGGGGAGATTCCTTTTGTAAAGAAAAGCTTTTTGGGGGGGTCTGTTTTAATACAGCTAACTGTTCCTTTTTGTAGAACTGAGAGGCCTGCTTTCTGGCATGCTGAATGGGCTCAGGAAATGTTCAGAGAGAATTTGGTCTTGTGAGGCCATCCCGGATTATACAGACTTCGGTGCTTGTACGTGTGTGCGGAAGCTGTTATCTAGGTGACTTTCTTGACAGTGCTGGGTGTGAAGTGCAGAACTTCTTGAAAAAGAATGTCCTTATATCTACCTGTCTTTCTCCCAAAGCGTACTAATTCTGGATCAGATCAACTGGACAGAGGGAAGGCTTAAGAAAGGTAGTTCCTCTTCTTCCTTGTGGGTGAAGGCATGGTGCAAGGGGGTATAAATGTAAATGGTCCAAACTGACAAGGGAAGTTGTGGTGCCGTGACCTACTACATTAGCTATTAGCTTGTCTTTATTTCTTGAGTTATTTTTACTACAGATAATTTGGTTACAGCTGTTCTGCTCCAGTGAAGCAGAGATGGAACAGGAGGGCGTGTTGTAACTCTCCACTTTCAGCCCCATCAGCAGATAGTGCAAAATAAAAAAGAAATGATGATTCCTATGCTGCGTGAGATAGAAATCTACCTAATGACTATGTGGCTGCTTGTGTCCTGAGAGCATCCATGGAGAGGGCACCACTAGATAGGAGAAGGCTCCTGGGAAATAAAGCTCTGTGATCAAACAGCATGGAGGCACTGCTGCAAATGATCTCATTTCACGATTGTAAACTGACAATGAAAGGGGAAATGGAGTAGCAGTGGTAACATTTAGGCTTCTTCTAAACTAGAAAGGGGAAAACAATGTTCTCTCTTGGATGGTATTAATATTCTCTTCAGTGTCTCTGTGCTTGTCATTCATCACCACTGGTTTGGGCTAGATTGCAACTGGGAAAGTATTGGCTAATATGTGAACAGCCTAAAGGCAGGAAAACAGTGGATACGTTGGCACAGCCAATGCAGGCTGCGTGGGCTTGTGCTCTGCATGTACTCAGAGCTGCCTGGAAGCCTGTGTGTGCAGCTCTCAGCTTAGCTTTCCAGTAGCCCAATGTCACATTCACTGGAGACACCCCTGTGTGCAGGTGGCTCCAAGGGCAACCTTGTGTCACACAAGGAGATTGAGAACAATCTACTGGGACTGTTGTGTGCTAGAAACATCACTGCATTAATGGAGGTCCCCATGTTATACAGGCAATCACTTTCCTGTTGTTCTCATAACCTAACCCTGTCCAACAGTGAAATCAGACCTTTCAGGACCTGGTGCTTCTACCATTGGAACCAGCAGCCTGGGTGCTGCTGTAGTTTAGCTGGAAGAGAAAATTGTTCTTCCTCCTGAATAATTTTTCAGGCATTTGAGAGAAGTAGACACTAACAGAATACTGGTGACTTTAACAATATAGAGGAAAATCCCCTTAGATTTCAGTTTCTGTAATGCCACAATCCCACTAATGCTCAAGGTCACAGTAAAATTTTCTGGGAGAAACAGTTTAAAACATTCTTATTTTTCCTCTATAAAAAATGTTTACATCCCCTCCTCTTAAAAAACAATTATAAAGCCTTTGAGGTATGTCACTGGGAAGAACAAAAAAAGCAAAAAGACAACTGAGAAGTAGTCTTATCCCACCCCATGGCTAATCAAGACTTCTTTGTTGTCAGTGCAGTTTACAGTGCTCATTTGCCTCTTTGACTAGCTGCCTTAGCCATTTTAGTAGAGAAGTCAAGGGCTTGAATATTTACCTCAGTGTTCAAGTATATTTATTTTAAGGGTACTGCATTTGAGGAAGGACTCCAGTTGTTGACAGTACTTTTTGCATATGTTGCACAGAGTGTGAGCTTTGTGATGCTGTATTCCTGTAGTGGTTTGGTAAAACCTTAAACTTAGAAACAAAATTAAGACCACCCCCATTCAGACACACTCTTCATTGTGAATATGGTATTGGGGGAGGGGGGGGGGAGGGGGAGGAGGGGGAATAACTGGTTACTCTTTATCCAGACAGAGGAATGCAATGCCTGCCAGGTTTGTGCATCAACTGAATTGTGTTGCTTTGGGAGCTTGGTGGGTCCTGAACACGTGGTTCATTTGCTCTTTTCCACTTCTGCTTTCTTCAGGAAATAAGTGCAGCAGCTAATCAAGTGATTCACAGTGGAAAGTTTAAAGAGCAGAGTGGGAGCTGCTGCATGCACCAAGATGCATAATAAGACAGAAGCAACAAAGCTCAGTTCTCTGGATGTAGTTGTTGACTGCAGGAGGAGCTGCTGAATCCAGGAGCCCAGGTATGTCAAGAGATTTTTCTGTGAAAGGGGAAGAAACAGTTTTAGCTGTTGAAGGGATCTGCAGCATGATCTGCAATTGGTTTGTTGTGGTAGGATCATTTTCAAACAGCAAAAGCTTCAGTCAAAGCTCACCCTGAACGGCAGCACAAGGAGGAAAAAGGAGCAGAGCTGTCTGCTTGTATCTTTTATTCTAGGAATGACAATAGGGTTTATCTATTGCTGCTGCTAGTGGAAACTCATTAGAGTCGGTCCTTATCAATGAGCTGCCATTTTGAGATAATTACCCTGGTCTTATTCTTTTGAGTTTGTACAACTATTTTGTCTGTGACTAACCGGGAATATTCTGTTTACTCTTGGGCTGGGGAGCATTTGCTTCCCTGCCAGGAAGACAATACCTTAAAAGTAATCTTTTTGGTATCTGGGCTTTTATTTTGACTTCATTAGTGGCATATGCAAGTCAGAGAAGAAAATACTTCCAACTAGATATTCAGAAGCTACTTTTTTTAAAGGAGAAAAAATGAAGAGTGGGTACATGAGAGAGGGCTTAAGTCAGTTTTGTATCCACTTTTGAACTGCATGGAAGTGCTCTTCAAACAAAAGTAAAGATAAATGCTGTTACGTGTTTGAGACCCAAATAAAGATTTTGAGAGGTTGTACTGCACAGAAAGGCCTTTTACAACTTAATATACTCAAAACTAAAAATAAGCTTAAGCAAATTACATTCTAGCATAAATTAAGGAAATTCCTTTGGCAGCAATAGTGTCATACCTTCTTGAAACAAGCTGAAATGATACCTATTGCTGAAAAAGTAAGGACTGTGTGCTACTGAAATACAGCTTGTTCTTTGAACAGCTTTCAACTTTCTCTAAGCTGACAAGTATTTTAAAACCCGTTTGTATATTACTTTTTGACAGTGCTTGGTTCAAGTCATCAATCAGATTAGGCCCCCCATTGTATGAAATGCTGTGCCAAAATTTATGAAGAGTGAATTACTTCCCAAAGAAGGAGATAAAATTACAATTAAAAGGACCTGGCAATGATGGATAGGAAAATGGTAGATTGAGGGACAGAGGTAAAATAGTAGATAGACAGTCTGGCACAGTGTTCTGTTTCTGAGGAACTGTTGTTGGTGCCTGTAAGGACAGAATAGTGTGAGCCACAAAAAAGGAGGTTGCGGCTGAATTCAGGGTCAACTAGAATTTGTGGGATAAACCAGTTCATACAAGAAAGGAGATGCCTTCCACTGCTTGGATCATATAACATCAGAGAGCCTTCTGATGTTACTTTACCTGGGAGGTACAGAAATCCTTGTTTTAAGCATTTCAAATATTTGACTGGCATGACTGTTTAATGAACAGGCATATCTTGGCTGCCAAGGAGGAGATGGTGATATTGAGAGTCATCACCCAGTGGATTTTTGGGACGCTGTGAGCTGTGCATTTCTGACTGTTACCAGGGTCCAGGGTTTTAAATTACCATTTATTTATTTATTTATTTATTTTCAGACACTTACTATAAAAAGTGGACCAAACTCTGAAATTTGGTATCAGGTCTCACTGTGTTTTGCTTAACTGTCCTAGTGTGAGACCCTTCTCAGATAACAAATATTTTTTAATGTTTAAAGATACTTCTTGATTTGGTGCAATTTGGGATTTTTGTAGCACTATGGGATTATTCTTTAGATTTCTGGCAGAGACAAAACCCAAGGTAAATATAAGTAATGCTGAAGTAAAAATGAGTCTTTACAAAAATCATGCTTGTTCAGCCATTAAGCTTTTAATATCAACATTATCTCTCTACCAGCTTTGGTCAAGCCTTTCTTCCCTTTTATCCTATCAGTCTGAAAAGGCATAACCACAGTGTAGTGTGATTTCATACAATATTCATTTAGACCAAAAGGGAAAATACATGAGTAAGTTCAACTTCCTCTCTGTTACCTGACACCACTTTCTGAATGATAGCATTATGTTTCTTTTATATATTTTCACTTTTGGGTCTTTTTTTTGTTACTCATTAGTATGTAAACTTCACTTTTTCTATTATTGTGGTATTTATAACATAACCAAAACTGAAATAGGCAATTTTAAGATTTAAGATGAGGATCAGTAGAAATGGTTGGATGTAGCAGAGAGTCAACAGATTAGACCTTCTCAAAATATCTAAGTTATTCTTAGTACCACAGATATGTGAATCCCAAGTCCTGTGATATGTTGATGGGTCCAGAAGAACAATTTTCCTCCAAGAGGAATAGAAAACACAAAGGATTTAGAAGACCAAATGAAACTGTAGATCCAAGCAAACGCTATTAGGAGGCAGGACATGCAAAGTAGAAAGTGCAAGTGGAGAAAACAGACTAACACTAGGGGTCTGATGTTTAGTTTAATGTGCCTCTTGTAGTCTGAACAGTTGGAGTAAATAAGGAGGCAAATTGTGACCCTCATTTTGCCATTACATAGCTTTATAGTCTGAAAATGTTTTGAATGACCAGCCCTGCTTGTCTTTGCTGTGAAATCAGCAAGAAAGCCTGCAAAGTAAATTATGCATAGAAAGAGAAAATTGGTAACTACTTTTGCCTCTGTTCAAGCTGTGCCACTGATTGCTCAGTTGATGGCCTTCTGAGGTCACTGTAGGCACTGCATTTCACTTCTGTGCCTCAGTTTCACCATCTGTAAAATGTCTGCCTCTGTCATGGATTTTGAGCTTATACAAATGATCAAGGTAAATCTAGACAGTAGGAGTGTGGGTAATTTGTTCCTTAGCATTGTTTCAGGTTTAGCACAGTAGTTTCCACAGCAAGATACTTCCCTTAGGAAAGAGGATGGTGTCATTGGGGATGTGAGAGCAGCCTCCTTGAAAAAGTGACTGAACTATGCTATCACTGACTCCTAGAACAGCACCTAGGCTTTTTCAGTAAATGGTACAGCTTTGCGATGACTGAAGTGGGCTGAAATCCTATACAAAGGCAAAGGATAACATATGACAAATGTCTCTCCCACACAGTCATGAGGAACAGTGTCTTCCTGTTTACTCAGTGCCGGCACAGTCATCATACTTTTTCTGCTTGCAGAACTGTGTTGTATGGACACAGACAATTAAGAAAAACAGCAGCAGTAAAACAAACTGTTCTTGAGGTTGGAAGCTCCAGATTAATACCCTTGGAGACTGATTAAAATCTCGTAGACCCTCCATCTCCTAGTGAAGGATGGTGTATGGGCTATGGTAGTTACCCTTCTCTGTACTGTGAAGGATCAGCATTTGGATCCAAGCATAGGTGTCTTCTGGGACCATCACCCTGCTGCAGGTGCTGTGCTGCCCAGTGACAAGATAGTGTCACCTTCTTCATCTCTGCAGCTCAGAGCTGCTGCATGTGTGTGGAAGTGAAACAGGTTCATCTGGCTTGGAGTGGGCAGAGTGCAAGCAGCAAGCAAGCTGTGTAGCTGATTGATGGCTAAGGAAGAGAATCCCAAATATACTATCACTGTTGGCTCATAATTTCTAAACAAGGCTAATAAGAGTCTATTTTTATTTCAAGGGGTGTATAAATGGACAATGCAGGAGAACTGTTTTTGAATTACATTGCTTTTGTCATTTTTTATTGACAATCTACAGTGGTAAGCAAAAAGCCACTATACATAGAGAACCTATCTCCTAGGAAAAGGTGTATGCTGTTTTTCTTTGAGAGAGTGTTAATGATTGGTTAAAGATTCTTCTAGGCTCTTAAAAGATAATCAATTTGTCAAGTAAAGCAATGGAGCCTGTTCCTCTTGCTGACAGCTGCCTAGCTGCCTCCTCATGCTGTAATAGTTTGTGTCATATCCCTCAATTTTGAGCAGTCAATGTCCTAAACACCACACAGTATATGGCTGATTTTGATTGAAGCTGGAGAAGCCTAACTTCCCCTCACACAAACATAAAAGGTTGTGACAGCTCTGGGTAGCGGGGTGAGCTCACAGAAAGCTCTGACAAAGGTGTAGAGTTGCTGTGGGTTCAAGGCTGAATCAGTGACCTCCCAAAAGACTATGGGTAAAAACAGAACTGGAAGATAGATGAGAGGACTTGGGGTTGAGATAAGGTTATTAGAGGGATTCCTTTACCTACAGCACAAGATGGACCAATTGTAGGTCAAATTTAATGAACAACCAGTGTTCCCAGCTGGTGTTTCATCCCTGCTGTAGGTGGGGGATGCATCAGACACACAGCTTAGTTTAGCATTCACACTTAATGAAATATATAACCTGGATCTTGAATAGTATTCGTCTGTTGTAAATCTGATGATGGTAATAGTTATGATTTTTCTTTTATAGTTGAGGCAACAGAAGATACGAGAAAATCTGACTCTGTTAAAGCTGGGGCTAGAATCCAGATTTCCTGCCTGGTTTATCATTTTGTCCTTCCAAAGCCCAGATGAGTTGTGTAGAAAATCAAAGAGCTCTCTCTTATGAAACATGCATGCATATGTTTGCAAGGTAGGAATACTGTTTTCCAGGAGCAGAGCGCTTAGCCATTAGAAGTGGAAAAGAATCAGTGGCAGCAAGCCTATAAGCTTCCCAACTCCAATAGCTAAGACTGTCAATGTTTGGTTTGACAGGACAATGGGGTGGTATGGGTTGATGACAGCTGTAAATAACACAGTATCTTTAACTTAATTTCTGATTTCAGCATGGACAAAGCAACTGAACACATGGGGCAGCTGGAGGATTCACCTGGAAAAGCAGAACAGCAGGAGCAAAGCCCTGGTGATATAGACAAAGCAGAAGCACTGGGACAGCCTGTGCACAGCAAGGACGAGCTGCCCCAGAGTCATACGCTCCAGTGGGAGACTCTAGGCAGACAGTTTGTAGAATATGAGCAGGCGGCTCCATTTCTCATCCCAGAGGAGCAACAGAGAAGGCTGCTGGACTTTCTTCCTCTCTTCCTAAAGGTTTGTTCTCTGTATTGCCTTTGGTGCAGATGACAAGGTCTTGCATTTGATTTTTCTGTTGATCTGTGTTAAGTGGTCACCCTAACTGCCAGTGGAGTTGATTAGTACATGATCTCTTTGGCTAGGAGGTGGGCACTTTTATTCCCCTGGAAGCCTAGGAAAACAGTTTCTTGTCCACCTCTCCTCTAACTAACCTGCAATCTTAGCACAAGAAAAGAATATAGGGGAACACTGGTTTATTTATGTGAATGGCTAAATTCTACCCATTGTGTCAAGGAATATGCTGGTGATACGAGCATGTTTCAAAGTGAGTACCTGTGAAGAGGTTACTTCATGTCACCCTACACTATTTTATTTACTTAGTTGAGACTGGGCGCAGTTTCAGTTTGGGGAAAATGTGGTTGTGACATGCTGCTAGCTAGGGTAAATGCAGGGGTATGGTGTGGAAGATTAAATTTTGGGGTTAATGACAGTGCAGATGCCTAATTCCAGTCCTTCAGAAAGGAGGGTTGGTGTTCCAGGTGGGTGTACTGGGTCTGGGGAAACTGCAGCACGTGAGGAGAGGAAGGTCACACTGTGGATGAGATAGTTCAGGAGTAGAATGCTAGTTAACAGGCTGCCCTGCTGCATTCCCTACAGCTCCTATCAGACAATGATTTCTGAGATGGCCGTATTGAAAGGTGAACCTGGAAGAGTCCTGTGATGAATGGGAGTCTTGAGGGTTGATTTTGTTTGAGTGCATGAAAAATATAGGGAGCTGTTTGAGTGGATCGTACAGTGGCAGAATGGCAGAGCATAATCCTGAGAGATGGAGAAAATCTGGCCTATACTTAAATGTTTTCTCACCATGTAGTACAGTTGGATTGCCTTTTTCCTGAATTATCTAGGGTATTTCTGGGTATAGAAACTGAGTTTTTACACACCCGTTATGTAAATCTTTCAGAAAGATTAATTTTTTATTTTTTTATTTATTTATATATATATATTTTGTGAAACCATGTTTTAATTATGGCATATTTTATCTGTCTGTACTTGTGAGTTTTTGGGTCATGGGTGACCAAACTCAGACCCATCAATTCCCTACCTATCTGAGCCAGTTTTCTAAAAAGGTAGTAAGTAGGTGAGAAAAAAATATTGTTGGACATGGTCGCTCTACGTGGAAGCATTATGGGACACAAAAAGGGACCCTGTAGTACAAGGAATGTATTGAAATGTGTGAGCGAGGAACTCACTGCACTCAGTTCTGTGAAATCTTTGGTGTCCATAATAGTAAAGAAATAACTTCCAGACAGTCAAAGCATTTCACTCAGCATGATGAAGTGTGAACCTGTGAAGCTTAAACAGAACTTTCCCCGCAGAACACAGGGTTTCAAAACTGCTGTAGATGCTGGTGCCAGTTAACAGTACTGAAGCAGGTAACCCTTTGGTGTCAGCGTGATGCAAACAAATCAAGTGCAGTTCAAGTTGCAGGTAGGGTCTGGCAAGACCTATGGCAAAGACCTTGCTATATCTGAGTGCAAGCTTGCCCTGGTCCAAGGCACAATACACTTCTGACAATTGAGAAATAAACTTCAGTACCTGTGAGTCAGGACAGCAATTCCTCAGGAGGCAGGCTAAATGTTGCCAAGGCACTGGCAATTTTGTGCATACAAAAACCCATCTGTGCTTCCCTTCTGCAGGGCTGAACTTCACATGTTTTAGGGTTGTAAGAAATGATTTCTTGAAATGCAGTAATGATTTTGAATTCCTAAAGGATATCATGGCTACAGAATATATTCAAAACAGATGTGCAGATTTCTCATAAGCTTAATGCTTGCTTTTGTGCTCTGTGAGAGGGATTTTTGCCTTCCCTTTTCTCATTTTTTTTAACAGCAGAGCTTTGTGCTGTTTTGTAGTCTTTTAAGTTCAGATGCTTGGCTAGAGCATTTTGCCCTTGCATCACTGATTTAGGAGTACATTGTTGAAAGTCTGGTCCATTAGCTTCGAGTCATCATGTCTTTCCCCATACAACTTTACTACCTTCACGCAAGAGCTTCCTGCTTTGTGTGAAGTCCCTGGTGTGGCCTGGGCAAGCACATCTTTGTTCAAGCTGTATTTGCTATAAAGTTCTTAGCTGCATCAACTACCCTGCTTCCTTGTATTTAACAGGGGATTGTGCAAGTCCTCTTTCTCCCTTGAGGATTTTCATTTGTCTTTCTTTCCTTGTTGGATCATGCAGGTGCCAATGCATCTCTGTCTCCATCTGAGAGCTTTGGCTCTTGCTGGGCTGGCTGGAAAGAGGGCCCTAGTCAGGAGCCAGTTGAGATGCGGGGGCTCATTGCTCCCTGACACTCCTTGATGCAGAAGGAAAAGGTGTAGGAGGAAAATGTTAGCTATCTGTTTGTGATCTAGGCATAGGCTGGGAGTGATTTTAATGTGACATCTGGTGCCTCTTGGTGCCTCAGAAGGCATCAGAATGTTCTATTCGATAGATGGCTTTTGAGCTAGCATCTCTCCATGAAGCATTGCTCAAACCTCAGAGGGAAGTGTCATCCCCCTTAACACTGAAGCAGTCTGTTACTCAGCATAGGCAATTCTAACGTAGTGCTCTGTGTAAAACAGTTGGGAGTTTCAGTGTGTTGCTGCCTGTTCCCCCTGCCCCTGAGTAGGAAGGACAGATGGTAACAGCAGACAAGGAACTTGTGGCAGAATCTTAAACATCTAGAAACAGCCAAGCTTAAGAGGAAGAACAGATTAGATTGACACCGCATTATTTGAGATTCCCCAGAAGGCAGGCATTCTGGGATGGAGTCAGGTTGAGCTTCTTCCAGATACACATCTTTATAGACTCAAAGACCAATATGGAACTGATTGGGCCTGTTTCTAGAGGAGAGCATTTTCTAGATTTTATTGTCTGACCCCCACAGGATGATCACCCAGGAAATTAAATTGGAACATGAGTGGCCTTCTCTGTAATGACACAAGCTTACTGAGCTTTTGCACAATGACAGTAGCATTGCGCTGACCCTTTGATTAATTAATATTGTTGGTTGATTTAAAATGAATGTATTTTTAAATGAATAGGATATATTTGAGAAAAGGAAAGTTTGTCAGACTTGGAGCAGGGAACTATCACGTCTTGCTACTGTTCTTGTTGTCAGTTTTGCATTGAATTGTTCTTCTGTACTTGAACAAGTAATTTATAAACTAGTTTATAAATTTGCTTCTCTTGGCTAGCTAAATGTTTAGGGCAATACCTGGCTGCTTAGGAGAGCTTTATTATGGTGTAGGGTGGGGATTATTTAGAAATCCTGGGCTGGTAAATGTTTACTGTCAAAATCTTCAACATTTCAGAAGAGCATCTTTTCCTATAACAGTATTGAACTATACTCATGATGTAACTGGCTTGTGAAGTTGCAAGGTCATAGCCATAGAACTGTAAGGCAGAAACTTAGAAACTTTATACATGCACTAAAAAAGCAAAACATAAAAGAAGTGATGGATTTTACTTTTGTTGTTGTTGTTGTTCTGTGATTTTTCTAAATTTTTTTACCTTAAAGAAACAGTTCAGTTTCAGGTGAATCTTGCCAGTATACTGCTGCCTGCATGCAGTAGTTGCTTATTATCATGGTTTCTGTGTGACAGATCTGTTGCAGTGCTCCATGAGAGCTGCAGTTCCAACCCCATTTCAGTTTCTAAGTAGCTGAGACTGTGCAATGACTTACTGAACAGAGAAAATGCAGTTTTTATTTTATTTCTGAAAAATATTTTATCTTTTTGCTTATGACTGTCTTTAGTTTTGGGAAAACAATTTTTGGAGAAAGATATTCTTTTACTTGAATTTTTGGGCAACTCTAACACTAATCTCTTTAAGGTACAGACTGCTGTATTATTTTAAAATGGGCTAGCATGCATTTTGTTACAAATAAATATTGGCACAGAGGCAGTGACAGACATCTAAGCTGTTTTGATTATATCCATTGGAGAAAATAATGTAAATGCTGTCTGGCCAGGTGCATTATGTGAGTCAAATGTTGCCTCTTCCAGGTTGACTTGTGCATCTGTAGGGTCGGACTTCTGCTAGTCCATTAAACAGCATTTGCCAGACAACACTGTCTGGGGAGGGAATTTTGAAGGGAAATGTTAACTTTAGGTTTATGTATATTTATTACTACTTCTCAATCCACCAAACACATGCTGTATCAGAAACTTTTAAACAGTTTTTCACCCTTGGATTTCAGGCCTGGGAACAGTCTGCTGGAGTAATTGTATTCCCCAACATTCAGCTGTTAGCCAGTGAAGTTTCCAAGCTTCTGACCAAGGAGATTAAGAAGAATCTCAATGGCAAGCCTGCAGGTAACGATCCCATAGCATTTCTACTGGGCATTTGCTGTTATTCATCTGTCCTCTATGCTATGTTACACACTTTGTATGAGGGAAATAAAGAGAATAGAAAATGCTGAGCATACATGTAGCATGCCAAATCTTCTACCAGTGCTAGCCCACACCTATTAGGTGCAACTGTGCTGAAGATCTGGACTTGTATGCCACACCAAACTTTATTTTGGAGCTTGTAGGTAGAAATGTATAGCACTGCAGCTATGCAGTAAAATAGTAGGCTACACTTAACATTCTGAAGAGCTTTATTTAATGGGAAATGTAGGCCAGTCCCATTTGGCTTTCCTGGTGCCTTTTGTACACTCTTTGCACTAGTCAGTTGGCAAACTTCATGAACTGAGACGATATTCCCAGTGCAGCTTGTCAGTTTATGGAAAGTAGTTTACGTGAACTGGCCTGAGCCTGTTGTTGGATCAAAATCCTTTCATGTTTTTCCATTCACCTCTGAGGTTTTGCTAGTGTAATTTTGTAAAATGTGTCAGATCTGTTAAGAAAGGATCAATGCAGTGTTTTCACCTTTCATTAAGGAATTGAAGTTTAATGTTTTGTGGTAACAGAGGAAGCTCGGCTGGCTTTGGAGCAATTGCTGCAACAGAAAGGGGAAGCAGAAGATGGCTATTTGCTCCTGAAATCAGTGTATCTACTCTCACAGACTGATGTGGTAAGAGAAATAATTACGAAGGGTTTATTTTGTTTTGTTTTAATTTTATTTTTATTTTTATTTTTATTTTTTAGTTCTGAGAGACTTGGTAACCACCCCAACAGTGGAACATCTAGGACTTAAAATGTTTGTTTTGTACCCAGCGCTTTATGCATCAGCATGTCCAGGGTATAGTCAGAGAGAGAACATGCTAGCAGGTTTACAGTCCAGGCTTTTCTAAAATAGGGAAGTAAGTGTTCTGTGCTTTCAGATACCCTTTTGTTTTGGTAATCAGACAGCTGTTTTTTCTAGTATTTGTCTGATTTTTCTCCATTGTCTATTGCGGCTCTTCAGCCTTTCTTTGTCACTCCAGCTTACATATCAAGGAGATGACTGGTAAGGATCTGTCTGCTGATACTGCAGTGGTTGCATTCTCATTTTGCAGCACTTCAAAGCATTTCAGAGTCTATCTGTATGCCCATCCTCAATGCAGACTGGCACCAGCAGTACAGCCTGCTGGTGATGTGTGAGGGTGCATTTATCCCTGGCATTGAACTGAGCAGTTTGTCTCCTTATTTAGATAAATGAAAACAAAATCTTACTGTTTGCTGCTGGTAGGCATGATCTGTGTCACAGAAAGGAGGTGTATAAAATTATATATAGTTAGTCACAGTGTGAAGTTTCTTGTTGAGGTTTGTGCTTTTCAGAAATGTTTCTATTTTTTCTAGTACAGACTCACAAAAAAACCTTTGTATCACAAACCCCACTCTTCTTTTTAGTTTGCTAATTTTGAACTTGATTATTGCATGCCAAATGGGCACCCTGGGATGCCACTTCTTTAAGTTGCAAAGAGCCATTAGCAGATAGAAGGAAACTAAGTGCTGAGAAACATTGTGAAGAAGCAGTGTGTCTATTTATAAAAGCTATAATTATAAGTGTTTGTGCACTTACTGAATGAGTTGTAAAAGAAAAGGAATTATAGCTAAGTTGCTGCTATGCTAGGGTCAAGGATGGAATGGAGAACTTACGCTTTTAACATACCAGGCTTCTGTGTTGTCCTGTGAATTAATGATAAAAGAGGTACTGTCTGCCCCTGGATTTACTACTATTGTAGCTGCTAGTTAGTTTGCAGGTTATATGCTTTATCAGCTGTAGGTCTGCTTATGTAGGACACGGTAAGCATCTGTCAAAGCTTTATTTGATCTGGGGTGGGAATTCCTAGGAACAGCTGTGACAATGCACGGTCAGTGTGTTTGCTTCTCCCAAGAGGGTCTCTAGAGCCATGATCTGATTGCCATGCTAGTGTGCCCTTGAGCACTTCTAAGAATAAAATACTTAGGTAACTGGTTCACCTGTTAAGACTATGCTTGGTGTTTAGAAACATATGGAAAGTGCAGTCAGCTTCTGGAGGGTCTGATTTTGTTTTTTCTTACTTAGAGAACTTTGAGGAACATCATTGGATCTGGCCTTCCAGCTGCTCTGATGCAGTGCCTGTACCTTTTCTTTACTTTTCCTCTGAAGAAAACCAGTGATGATGGAGAGACAAGTGAGAATGAGACTCAAACTCAGGAGATGCTTGTTAAGGTGAGTTGCCCCTCTGGCAGTTTCTTTGCCCTGAGTGCTCACATTCATTCAGGCTTCAGAATGGAACTGGTGGTGATTCAAATGTCCAAATAAAGGAATAAATTAGGACTGAAAAATCACTGAACAAGTATCAGAAGCCTTATAAAACAATCTAGATGATGCAATTATCTCTTATTTTGTTAAGTGAAACAGCATAACTTATATTCAAAACCCAAAAATTTAAAAAAATATCCTAGTGGAAGTTATGCTTGTTAATTTCACTGCATGTTATCTTCTGGCATCAGTAGCTAAACTGATTTTTTTTCTCCCCCATTTAACTGCTCAAAAATTGATGATGGATAGAACAACCACTGATTTAGATTTGTTTATTTTTTTCAGTTTGACCTGGCTCACTGTATCCAGTTTTCATTTCTTAATTCCTGTGTTTACAAGTTTAGGAGGGCTTTGATACTACAATACTGTGGTCCCGCTATAAGCTCTGCAGTGACCCCACACAGAGTTTTGTGCTGCTTTGGTTTTCAGTGGATGAGTACAGCTGTGGTCATGTTGGGTTAATGCTGGCCTTTGTCTCCCAGGTATTTGTTGAGTTGTTTACTGTAGCTGATGTTTGTTTTCTTTTCAGATAATGCTTAACATGTATAGAGAGGAACAAGGTGTAGAGGAACTTCTGGCAGCTGATAAGCTTCAGTCATTAATTATAGCAACTGCTTCCCTCTGGGACCAGTGTAACCATTCGTGGAAAGTACCCACAGGCTGTGTGCTGCGAACAATTTCAAAAGCTCAGACCAGAAACAGCATCCTATACCTACAAGGTTTGGTTTAGTAATTTGGCTTCTCTTTTCCTTGTGGCTGTCCTGCGAATTAATTGTCAAGAAAATTTTCTCTGGGATAGGTTTTTATCTCTACAGTAGCTGATACTCAGTCAACTGAAAACAATGGGCTCTTAACTGTCCAGACAGGAGCTTTATTTAGTGATGATAGACATCTAGAAACTGAGGATTTCTCCACACACACAAAAAATTACTGGCAAGGGTCCATCCCACCTGATCACACTCTTGTAGACAAGCATAAAACTTTTTTTCAGTAATGTGAGGCTCGTCAACATTCGCAATAGAAGGTTGATGGCACTGCCAGAGGAGCAGTATCTTTTTTTGGATGATATCATGATTGGTTGTGAGTTATATTCTCATTTCTTTCTAGACTATTTGTCTAATGTTAAAAACTTGTTCCATTTTTGTCAGTAACTTCAAACTTGTTTGACTCTCAGTTCTTAAATACCTGTGGTTTTTGTTTGTTTTGTTTTGTTTTGTTTTCCCTACAGCTGTGGACTGCATTAAAATAGCTATTCAGAATCTCTTTAAACTGGCTGATACACTACCTGCTTGTGATGTGTGTGAAGCTGTTAGTATCATGTTGTGCTTTGTGAAAGATTCCTATCCCATATCATCAGTTTTATTAACAGAGTTTGAAAATAATGATGGCTACCAACTCCTGCTAAAAGTTCTTCTCAGGTAAGTGTAGAAGTTTTTTGTTTATTTCTAGAGGATGGTAAAACTTCATTTTCACAAGGTGTGTTGATCTGCTTTAAAATGTTGGTCATATAAGTAATACTGTGTGGATGCAAAGCCAGTAATAGTCTCTGACATTGAGTCTCTCATTGCTATTTTGGGAGGGGAAGCAGTTCATAACTTCTTCTACTGAAACCATAACAGAAATTAACTGTAGGAGAAGTTAGTTTACAGGTTGGGTAGGGACTTACCGAACAGAAAGCAAGGGTTTTTCATCAGTTATTAGGATTAGAAGGGATCTGGGAGGCTGAGAATCTTAGAACCATTCTGGTTGGAAAAGACCCCTAAGATCATCTAGTCCAACCTTGTTTTAGGTAAAGAGGTGAACTCTTAATCCAGAAATACACTCAGCTAGGGAGTGAAAGCAGATCTCCTTGCAGTGCAGAAGACAAAAATTCACACAATTTTATATTTTAAAAAGTTAAGTTCTTCTGAACTGAGATGAATTTGAAAATATCAGATTAAATTCAAACTAGTCATCCTAATCAAAAGTACAGAGCAGAATCTTTTAGTCTTCTTGTTATTCTCACTGCCTAAACAAGCTGTGAGTTTGCTACGTCAGAACAGAATGTTATACCGTTTCCCCAGAAGTGCTTAGCTTTTTTTCCTTTTTTTTCTTTAATACTGTATGAAGAGAGCACTTCCAGATCTTCTCAATACATTGTTTTTTCCATTATGGCTTTGCCTAATCTTGTACGTTTTCTCCAACACTCGAAAGAACTTTGGTCCCTGACCAGAACATCAGGCTTAGGATGTATTTGTAATTTGAATGTAGGGTGTTCATGGATCCAAACTAGGTGGACATTATTTCTGATGTTTTCTTGCAGGGCAAAAAATTACTGACCTACAGTTGGAAGAAGCTTTGTCTCTTTTTATCTGGCAGTGTTTTCTTTAGTTACCATGGAGTGTCTAGCTTTCTCTTCTAAATAAGTTGTGTTGAAAGATGGCTATTTCTGAAGAAAATCTATCCACATAAGGGAAGAAACATATGATCTATATCAGCAAGGGCTATGACTGTCTCACTCTTTTTTAACTGATAAAACCAGTCTGGGGAGACAGAAATAGTCTCAGGGCTTCATTTTTTTGTCTCTTCCCAGCAAATACTGGCAGCAAAGGGTAGGCAGAGAACTTTCACTGAACTTTTTATTTGCCAGATTTCTTATTTTATGATGCATGGAATTTGTTCTTCAGATAAAGAAAATTCTGTTTACAGAATATTCTTCCCCACCAGGTTACATTCTTCCCTGCTAAAATCGAACACTAGCATTTTCCCTCACCATTCTTCTTGCTTATAAAACATTGTTTTCTTTCTGAGAGACTTTCCTAACTTCTCATATCTATTGCTCTGCCACTAACCCATGCCCAGATACTGCCGTTTTCATTAAGATTTAATCCTCTCTATGCAGTATAGAATAGAATGGCATGACAAGCAGATGTTTCTGCCCTTTGACAGTTGCTGTCTTAGGTCTAAACTATTACACATCTGGGGTGACAGCTCAAACTATTTCATTACCTAGGACAGACATGGTATGTTCATGTTTGATTCAGTACGTGCTGCTGTGTCCAAAAAGTTTACATTACTAAGGCATGAACACATGACTGTCCCAACTTTTGTTGCTAGATGTGAGGGGTTGCAGCAAAATGAAGGAGACCCCTATCTGAATGAGATTCTGGACATGCTGACTTGCCTTACAACCTGTGGAAAAACTGAACTGAAAGTTTCTGGCAATATTGTACACCCGCAATTACCGCACTTTGATTTTGAACGGACACGGTCTTCTGGTACAGTATATACGTGTCGATATGTAGGTGGATCATAAAAAAAAAGAAAAGGGGGGGGGGGGGGGAGGATCTGTTCAGCATGCCTCTTAAGAGGGAGGAAATGCTTAAAATTGTATAAACCTGAGTGTTACCTACATCAAAATGAACTGACCATATCAGTTGTATGGTCTGGTTGTAGGTTGTGAATGTGGCTCCCAGACACATTCTTTGTATCTGTGATTCCTGTTTCTGGTCTCAGATGTGACTGAATATTAATAGTTAAAGTTCTTGCAGATAAAATCATCATATTAATCATAATGATATAAATCATCATTTAATCATATTTATGATTTAAAAGGAGAAAAAAACAAAGGGCTATCTCACCTGTTTTTCTTGCAGGAATGACAGTGAAAAATCTCCAAGCTTTTCAGGTGTTGCAGTCTATTTTTCAGAAAAGTAATGATCAGCACCTTTGTGGAAGAATCTTAGGAGCAATTGGTACCATATGGGCCTGGAACATGGTGAACTTCTTTCTTCTGGAATGGACACTACAACCTATCAACAAGTTTACTGACATAATCCATTTCAAACCACAACCAGTCCAGGTCCAATTTTTCAGACTGGTGGAGTCAATAGTGCTAGACCTGTCCTACATCCCCCATGAAATTTTGAAGAAGGTTCAGTATTTGATAAAGGAAAATGTAGTGCCAATCTGCACTTTAACAGCTCTCCAGTGTCTTCTCAGCATGACCAAGAAGGATCCACTATTTAGCGACATATTCCGGGACTCAGGGTTGTTAGGCCTACTGTTGGCACTTTTGAGGAAGCAAGCCAAGATCCTGAGGAAGTCAGGTACAACTGTCATTTGTGATGACTCTGAGGCAGGCATATCGATAGGAAAGAATACATCTCTTTCTACAATCAATTAAAAAATATACTGAGTAGCTAGATTTCTGTCTGGAAGCCAGCTGGCCTAACTTTAAATTTGAGATGTTTCTGTCATACTAAGCCAGGTCCTCTCTGAATTCTTAGTGAACAGAATGAAACTATAACTATCCTAAACAGCTCATGTAATGTCTTCACTGATGTACAGTCAATTACTCTGGAAGGGTACCATTCATCCCATATTTCTAAACTGGTCTTGATTTGGGATTCTCTGAGATGACAGCTTGATAGTAGAGGAAGAAAGCTTCCCACAGAACTTAGTTCGTATGAAAACAGCACTTAGTCCTGAGGACTCATTATGGAAGGAGGTTTCTCAAATTTTGGATGTACAATACTCACAATTACTACTATCCATTCTAGTGATATAGGAGATATCTATATCAGGTACTTATATAGTTATTTGACAGGAAGGTTCATGTGTAGTAACTGTAGGGTACAGCTGACTTACAGTAAAGGCTAACATATTTAAAAGCTTTTTTTAAACTATTTTAAATCATTATAAAAATGCCTGTGCTGTATGAATTAGGAAATGCCTTTAAATTTCATAATAATAGTCATCTAACTGAGAAGGGACCCAAAGTACTAGGTATAACTTCTGGAGTAGCATACACAATTGAATAATTTATATATGTTTATTCCAAGCAACAAACAGAATATGAATTGCAACAGAAGTTCCAGTGTGTGGATGCCCATTACCTGCAAGGAAACTCAGCTTTGAGTCCTTGATATCAGAGAGTTCGAATTTTGTATGACAGTATTTAAAGAGTGTCAAGATAAGTTGCCAAGAATGGTTGTATGTATCTTCCATTTATCAGCTAGCTGGTGTATTTTACTGCCTTAGATCACTTAGTGATGAAAATTGTACAGAATGAGTGACTGAATAGCTAGATAATTTGTAACTTCAGATGAAAAGATGAAGAGGGGCAAGTGGGAACACACTGTGCAGGGATCAATGATTCCCTCTCTTGGTTTCTAGAAATGATCTGCAAACTTCAGGGCCTTTAGAGCTTAAAACAAAACCAACCCGCTATCTTACACTGTCTGATTCTGGAAAAGTTTGCCTTTAAACATGCAGACATTTTCTGCTTTGTACTTTTAGTTGTAGATAGTGCTTTGTACTATCTGTTGGTCTATTTTTCCACTTCACAGCTCAGAAGCTGTAATGTTCTTTTACTTGTGTGTGCTCCTGCTAGGTATTACTGAACAGGTCACTTTACGTCAGCTATGTAAGTGGGAAGTAGAAACATAGCTATTACTAGTATTGTCCATAGTTATGCAAGAGTTTGGGATGCAGAGCCTAGAGTCAAATCTGTGTTTCCCAATTCCAGACTAAACCCTGATTGCTAGACAGTGCCCTGGATGTCTTTTGCTGCTCACTTTAGAGCTCAAGTAGTCTGCAAATAATATTTAATTGAACTACAATTTGCTGGAGAATTGGTTTTATTTTTTTAGTTTAAGATAATCTAACTACAGTTAACCACATCTTGTATAAATTTTATTACTACTTCTAATACACTGACAGCTGGAACCCATCTGCCTGCTCCAGAAGAAGGCACTGAGAAGGAATTAAATGCTGTCATGCTGAAGATGGTGGCTGCACTTACTCTGGGGTCTGTAAGGAACACTGGTAAGAAATGACATGACTGCATTGCTTTGGTGATAAATGGCCATGATGCCTCTTCAGGTGCACCAGTGAACTTTCTGGCTTTTGTGCTTCAGTGAGAAGTGTAGGGATGACAGTGTTACACCAGAAATATGGTAAAGATATCCACATTCTCTACAATGAGACTTACCCTGGTAGTTGTGCTACTTCCCTCATCCACGTGGATGACCCTAAAACATTTAGACAGAAGATGTAAACTTTACTTACTGAAAACAAAATTGTGTGTAAGAGTTTTATGTATTGTTTGTTCATCCATGTTTTCTTCCATGGTGTCTGTTATGTGAAATCTTGACGTGATCAGACACATGATGGGTCACACTCATACATTCAGTATTGGCACAATTAAGAGAGAGGTTTGTGTGGGGAGTCTTGTGGAACAGTAAAACATAGAAGATCCTTTTTACTCCTGTATTACTGAGTACTGCAATCTGCTCATTTAATTCAGTCTTGAATTCTAGAGTCATCATTTGCAGCATCTTACATAATGCAAATGTATCATCACAAACTGCCCCAAACAAGTCTCCTTCATAAACTAAAGGAATGTTTAAGATGAAAACTAATTAGGCACCTTTTCATGCATTATCGAATTGGGAAACTATCATCTCTGATGGTTAGAGACTGTGATCATCCTGTGATTTTATCCCCTCTCGTCCTCTTCAGTTTGTGTCCATTAGCTTAACAATCTTTTCTTTCTTGCCTCTCACGCTGTATTTGTAGAAATTTGGCACTACACACCAACACTGAAAACCTGCTTCTAAAAACTACAAACAAAGGATACTTTAAGTAACAAATGATACTGTATTTTTCCCCAGTTGTTTTAAAGGACTATGGAATGGTGCCATACATAAAGATATTTTTGGATGATGAGTGCTACAGGAGTGCTACTCTTAGCATCTTGGAGCAGCTATCAGTCATCAACTATGAAGAATATATGAGCATTGTTATTGGAGCCCTCTGTTCTTCTACTCAAGGGGAACTAAATCTGAAACTAGATCTGCTGAAGGTAATTAACATGGATTCCAAGTTGGTTGTTGTTTTCTTGGAAACTGTTTGGCTTGTGGCAAATTGCTCTAGATCTTTTCCCAGCACTGTGTTTTTCCAGGAAGGTAAGTACTGAAGAGGAAGGAGCTACGGACCAGTTTTTGATTCTGGTAGATCAAGTGCTTTGACTTTTAGTGGGGGCCATCTGTGTGGTCAGCACCTTCCTTCAGTATCAGACTGAAATACCATGAACTTAAGTAGTAACACATGACAGAGAAATGGAGGTGGCAAATATTAGGGCACGGTTGTATGTGTAGTTATATGTAATGTGACAGAGAAAGGGCAAACAAATGTGAATAAAAATGGAGATGTGGAGGGAGGATGTGGGAAGAGGTAAAAGAGTAAGATTGGAGGGGGGGCAGGGTAGGCATGAGATGGAATAGCTTGATTCTGATATGTTCCCGAGGTTGTAGCTTTGCTGTCCTTAATTTGGTAATCTCTTACATACACCAGTGTTAGGGGAAAAACAGAGGTGAGTTCATGGTAAGGGGGATTCTTATGGATGTTTATGGAGAGTCTGATCCATAGGCAACTGAAGCAGGGGAAAGAATCAGTGTGCTTTATTCTGGTTTAGGTCATAAGCATCAAACTGAAAAGCAGCAGTGTTGTAAGAATTAATTTAAAGTTTCATTCTGCCTTCTCTACCAGGTGTGAACAGAATTCATCTTTTAGCACAATATAGCAGCTCTTTTTGTGATAAAATAACCATGTTACTTTAAATTTTGTCACTTTTCATAGCTTTGATTTGAAACAGTAAAGTTTAACAATGTTTGTAGAGAAGTTGAGTGCAGTGTCCAAACTAATATGAAAATAAATGCAGCTTTGGTGTCTAATTCTGACAAATGATAACTGTATTAAAACATAATGTAAGCAAATGAATTTATTATCTGCATCCATTGGGACTGTGATTGTGTTATACACAAATTCAGATTGATTTGCTAATATATATTTAGCTGTTAAAGCCTGAGCCCAAATGTAATTAGCACTGCCGTATTCCAGGGTGGCACGTGGACAATTATGAGGAATAACAAATAATGGAATGTGAAATAAATTCTGTTAACGTTAACTGAGTTAGGGGGTTTCCAGCAGACATCAGTTTTATAGATTCAAGACAGAGGAATACTAACTCATAGGCGATTAAATTCTAACTGAGTTAGCGCTGGAGGAAATGTGGTTACTGTTGACCTTCCCTGAAATGTGTTAAAGCCATCCTGATAACTTCAACTCTTGAGTTATTAAATTTACTCCCTGTTCAGAAGTCTCTGCCTGGTTTGATGCATTATCATACAAAATTGAATGGCAGTAAAGGCGTTTCTCTTCCCCCTCTAGTTCTGGCAACCTTTTCTCACGGTCCTAGATCCTGTTACTGGGAGATTCACTTGTTAGAGCTGTTCCTCTTCAGCAGTGTGGAAAGATACAGATTCCAATTTGGAAGGCCACCAGTGCCTGAAAGAGCATCATCTTTACAAAACAGATTGTTGATCATCCCCTAAACCTGGGATGGATTGCATTCAAATACACTAGACTGCTTCCTTGCTTCCTCACAACCTTTTTTTTTTTTTTTTTTTCCCAACTGACTTTACTTCCACTGCTATAATTCTTAACATCTTTGCTAGATTTGTTTTGCAATGGCAAGCCCGTACTATTTCAAATTTACAAGTGGAATAGGTTAGGTTTTATACCCGTGTAATATTATCAAGTGGCATTCACTTACAGCCTGCTTTAAGCCCACGTAAGTCAGAGAAACCTAAGAACATTGTTGTCTTTGGATTTGACTCTTCATGGTTGTTTTTATTCTAAAGTGTTGTGCAAACTATAAAAATAACCCTACTGAGAATGGGAATTGTTGCTTTTCTTAAAGAGGAGAGCCTACTACTTGCTGTATTCTTTGGGCTATACTTGGTCACTTTTTTTTTTTTTTCATCTTAAGCTTTCTTGAAAGTGTCTGAGAAGAGATTAGCCAAAGGTCTGAAACAGTATCTCTGACCAAACTAGCTAAGCTATGTAATGCAGGATTTTTTTCTTTACTTTATTCCTGTTAACACCACTTCTCACCTGTCAGACTGACTGTGGGTTTTCTCCTGAGGGTGTGTATGAATCTAGGATGTTTGACTCTGTGGGTACATGGGAGAAGGAGGGTGGAGAAAAGATGTGCTGTGGTGACCTTACCTTTGACCAACTTTTTTTTTTTCTATTCTGAGTGAAATTTCAGTGAAAGAATTTTGCAAAACATTTGCAATTTTAAAATATTCTTATTTTTTGCCCTTTCTTTTAAGTGTTTCTTTTGTTTCCTTTCTTCACAATGTTTATAGTCACTCCTGAGAATATTGGAGAGTCCCAAAAGTCATTCAGCTTTCAGAACTTGCAGCGGATTCAATGGACTCCTGTCTCTTCTCTCAGACATGGAAGGTGCCTTGCAGGACCCTCCATCTGGGCTATGGGCAGCAGTTGGACAGAATCGCATAATGGAGCTTGTTTTCTACACTCTTCAGGGGATAACAGCAGCCCTGCATCTGGACCCTGTTAACAGTGACTTCTTTCAGAGGAACAGCCTCTTTGAAAAGATGGCAGAGGATCTTGGGTCACTTGGTTGTTTCTGGACGCAAAGAGAATGGCAAATCCCTCTGAGCCTTGAGAAGAAAAGGACGTTTGCAGAATTCTTGGATGCAGCTTTCTGCTCCTCAGAACCTTTCCCAGCATGGCTGAAGAACTGCATATGGATTTTGAATTTTCTTGATCATATGGTTAAAGGAACTCTCCATCTGGAGAGCTACTTTAAGGAGATAAAGCCAGAGATGGGTGAGCCATCGAGAGATGATCAGGAGGGATCTGAAGCTCAAGAAGAACATCCTGTTACTTTCAAAAGATTAGTCAACAAATTACCTGCCTCAGCATACAGGTTATGGGAAAATCCTGAGGAGAAGTAAGTCCTGATTTTACTACAGGAAATATAGTAGTAAGACTGGTATCTGCATTTTATATGGTAGTAAACTGAGGCAGGGTGTGGCAAAATTTCCCTAGACCAAACAAATCAGTCATACAGTCCCAAATGCCAGGCCTTCAGATAGCAGAAGTCATGTCATTTTGAAAGGTAAATGGTGGTAAACATTAGGGCATGTATATTTAGTGGAGCAGTGGGACACAGAAGCCTGAGAGTTGCACAGTTAGAGCTGAAGGTTCTGGCATGTGCAATGTGTGAGCAGCATTGGGTTCTAAGGAGGGTTGTTGGGGCTTGCAACTAATAATTAGTGTCTACTTGAACATTCTCCAATCAATTTTGACTTTTTTTAAACAGTGTGGGAAGCTTTTTCCAGTCACCTGATACATGAAAAATAAAAGCTTTTAAATTATTTTAGATGCTCCTGGATGTGTGTGCGCCCACACGTGCACTCGCTGGCTCATCTAGTTGTACAGCTTAAATAGAGAAAGCTGGGAAAGGAACAGTCATGCTGCATGCCAGATATAGTGGAGTATGGCAGGAAGAAAAGACTACACCAGAGATCAATGTAGCTGTCATCTGTGAATCAGTGCTAAGTTATTTACATTTCATAATTTGTGAGATCTGCCCCTTCCTGTGTCTGCAGCTTTATCTTGGATCTCGCAGTCTTTTTCTCAAAAATGTTTCTCGTTGAAGTTACAGCTAAAAACGTTGAGTGCAGTGCTTACGACTGGGAGATTTCTTCAGCCCTTGCTTTAGACTATTCCTCAGTCATCAGTGTATGCAAACAGCAGAATATATTCTAGCAAGCTGTCAATTTTCATGACATACAATCTGTATCCTTTTCCAGTAGTAAATTTTCTGAAAATAAAACTAAGAAATCAAGTTCCCAGCATTCCTTCAAGCCTGTGGTTCCCCTTATGCAGCTTCCTCCTAGCTCTACTCCACACTCTCACTTCCTCCTGAAAAAGGCTTCAGCATGGAGCTACGCATTTTGAAAGGAGGAACTTGAGTGCAGCCAGTGTAGGTGGCCTGTGATTCTTTGTCCTGTGACATGGATTTAACATCCCCTGAAGAGGGAGAAAGGAGGTGATCTGGTAGTTCTAGGAGCCTGTGACTCAGACACGGAAATATCAACATTTTAACTGAGTAATATTCTAGCCTCTTACACTGTCCTGTGGTGAATGATGCTGAAAGCTGCTGGGTAACAGGGGAATTTACCCTTTAATTCCTGTCTGAAAAATGGCCTTCTGTGTTCCTGCTCTTGTGTTACTGTTTGAACCACCTCCTGTTTTTCCTTTTGCTGCTGGGGATTTGAGATGGCTTGCTGCAAGCTGTGTTAGTGAGGGTGCTCTCTCTTTGGGAGGAAAGCCCCTCTTTGTGCCCACCCCAGCAGAATGGCTGCTGCAGCTGCCATTGCACAGATTATGCTAATAGATCTTCAGGTTCTTTGTGGCATCTCATTTTGTCCCCATGCCCTCTTTCTTGTCTTGCTGTTAAGTAACAGTCAGTGCAGAGTGCATTTGGGATCCACACAGTGATAGTGATGGGGTAAGGGGAGTGGTATCACGGGGCTGACTGGATAGCCCTGAAGCTGGGATATTTGCAAGGGTGAGGAGGTGGTGTATGGAGGCAACTTTTCTGCGAAGACAAGCCAGAAAACGAAGGCCTCTTGAAAAAACAGAGAGAGGGATAGAGATAAGACTGATAGGATATATTTATCTGGTATTCTTGAAGGCAGTGAGAGTCTGGTGCTGACAGGGGAGCAGTGTGATGCTGGTCAGGGACACTGGAGTCACTATTTTCTTAGGTATTTATACCAGATCTGATTTCGATCGATTACACAGAAAATGCAGCAAATGAGCAACTGCTTTGAAAGCGTTGTTTAGCATATTCCTTGAGGGTGCAGTAAGAATTATTTGTCACTGTGTGGCAGTGTGCTACACATTACTTGCTGCTCTGGTGTGTTAGATAAGCCTTTTTTGGTCATGGCTAACAAGTGTTAATTACAGCATTTTATCCTTCTTCAAGTCCCTTGTACATTTTTTTTTTATGCTCCCTCTTTTACTTACACCCTTCGATTTATATAGATTGTGAAGCATATTTTGCTTTATTTTTTTTTTTTTTTTTCTGTCTAACTATGGATGTTAGATGTTGCTTGGGCTTTCTTCATGAAGTATTTTTGGGATAGATGTGCACTGTCAGAAACATCACAGCTCCGGTTCAGAGGTGCACCCAGAAATGCTGATGATTCTGTGAACATGCTGATGAACATGCAGTGCCTGGAGTAGAGTTACTGCTATGAAGTGCCTTTGTCTTAGAGGTACATCTGACCTCTAGCCTGCATCATGGCATAAGCAACTTTTCTCTGTGGTAAATTTGATGCCCCAGTTCTTTCCTGTGCCTGAGTGTGCAAAGATGATGCATGGTGAAAATGAAAACTGGTTGGGAAGCACAGATACATAACTTTCTTTTACTTGTTTAAGTAGATTCTGTTGTTAGAAGGAAAGGGTGGCATGCTGATTGCATCAAGGCTGTCTCATCTTCTCATCTTGCTGTTTTGGTTTGAAAGCCCTAAAGTTACTGTCTGACCAAAGTTACAAACTGCTTGGAAATAAAAAATACATGGTACCTTTGGGCTGATGCCTCAGGGAGACCTCTGGTTGTCTGTTCTCTGTACTTCAGGTACCTTCAAAGGTAAAGTTTATTTAAAGAGGCTGCTGCACATCTTTCAACCTGCAGGTTCCTTTCAACCTGCAGGATGAGATCATGATCAGGTTATATCCCATTGTTGTTACTCCCAGGAGGCTCCCATCTGCTCCAGGTCATCTGTATTTTTTGCGGAGACATTTTCCAGTTTTCTCCATTTTCAAATGCCAAGCCTGGTTACAGCTAGGCAGGTTTAATACTGTACTCTGCTGGAACATTAGTTATAACCTCCTTGCTGCTATCAACAATAATTATAAGCCTTATACATCTTTTTTCCTGCAGGTGGGAAATGAGAGACACTGTTATTGTACATCCAGGTGCTGTCTGTGTTATGGTGAGGCTGCTGCCAAAGCTGTACAAAGAGGGACACTCTCAGGTGAGTCTGAGAGGGGGTCCTTGTGAATTTGTTTCAAAACAATCAGTGTTTCCTACCTGTGTCTTGTGTGTGTGGCTTTTGTTTGCAAACTTGGATGAGTTGGGCTTTGATTTCTGTTATAAATTCAGATAAATAATGACAAAGAATGAACAGAACTAGTTTTGAAAATTGTTAAAATATTGCTAATTGATCTAGCAACCAGAACAATCTGGCTCTTTAGGTCTAGCAGTCCATAAGCTTACAATTAATTTAGACTCTGTTTTGCTTTGTCTGGCCTCCAGTACGCACACCCCCTCTGAACAAGTAAACTGCCTACATTGCATCTGCTATCTTGTCTTAAATACTCAAATATGGTTAAAGTACATACAGAGGGATTGAAATAAAACCAGATTGTTCATCCAGAGCTATGGAAGATGGGAATGCAACTGCCAGTATATCCCAACTCAAGGCAGCAATTATTGAAATTTTGATAATTACAGTAATTAATTCCTGATAAACAAGTAGAATAGTTAATTGGATGAGAGAGAGTGCCCTCAAGAATGTGAATCTGAGTTGGCTCATGGCTGAGCTGGCTGAGAGTCTGTCAGATCCTCAGTAGATGGCAGTGTTCTTAAAAATTTGAAGGACTGGAGCACAAATTTTAGACACTTTAGTCGTGCATTTAATTGCATTCATCTTTTTCCTTCATTTCTTACTTATTTTTTCTTAGCCAACAAGAAATTATTGTTGATATTGTGTGTTTAGTATTGATGTTCTGAATAGGATTGCATTGGGTACGTTGGGACTACTGTTACTTTGGGTCCTTAGACTTGGAGTAGGAATTAACACGTCCTGAAGATTTTTTTCACCAAATAAGCCACAAAAAGGATGGAGGAAATGAGATTTTCATGGTAATCCTGTTTAAAGGCAGGTGAGAGAATGATTGGAACTTTGTGTCTCATAGTTTGGGCAGCTCATTCATGCTACCAGGTAGTGACACAAAAGGCTGGACTGACTTACTACCTTTCCTTGTAATGTGTGCCACTGCACAAACCCTTGTGAAACAAATTCCTTGACAAATTCCTTGGAAAATGCAAGTCAGGCAAGAACTGATGCAACAGGTGGAACTAAGTGACTTAGTAAAAGAAGGAAATACCCTTTGAATTTCCCTCTATACCAAACAGTGCTATTTTTTATTTTAGTGCTGCAATGTGACAGTTAAGAGAGATGAAGTAATTTCTTTCTGGATAGAGCTTTCTTGCTGAAGATTTTCATTCAATTTTAAATTAAAAATCCAAAGGAGTTTCTTGCTCTGAGGTTAGGACTGAGTCAAATAGCATATTTCTTTCTTAGGAGCAATGGTGATGAACAGTTAGTAGCTCATCTCTTTCAACTTGTTTTAGAGCTATAATTGATCTTTAGGCTCGTATATTTGGAATTCATCTGGAAAAAAATCCTCAGAATGTGCAAATCACGTGCAAATCTTTTGCTTTCACAGAAATGGCAATGAGAAAGCACAGCCTTTAGAGAAACGTTAATGGAACTCAATAAAATTAATGTACTTTTACTCTGACCCTCAGAAATAATATCCATTTCCTGCCAAAGTTGCTGCTGCTTGGTGACCTTTGTCAGACCTAAACAGTAATGGGCTGAAGCAACGCTGAGCATGTAGGTATAGAAAAAACAGTAGTAGACAGCAAAACAGATGGTCTTGTAGTTCAACCATTTTTTCTGACTGTCCAGAGTGACAAGTATGAGTTGAGAACAGATTTGTGGTTGCATATTGCTGACTTTCCTAGATATGTTCAAAAATGATTTGAATGTCATATAGGTATGAACACTTGCTTAAAAGCCTTAAAACCCCCAAGAGACAGTCTTTGAGTCAGTAGTCAGTGTTTAGAGGTTATTGCTCATGTTCATGGATAGGGTGAGTACATCTAAGGCAGTTCCCATCTAACTACGTACAGTTTAACAATATATACAAGGCAGATTTTCCTTTTTATGTTTCCTGTTCACTGGTCAATGATAGCATTATCACAGGTTTTGAAAACTAAGTACAAGCCAGTCAGGTTAACATCTACTTTAACTCTGTGGCTCAGGACACTCATAGTTTATTCTACCTTAAAAGTTCCCCTTGGACTCATTGTCCAGCATTTTGGAAACATGACTTTAAGATTTCCAAGTGCTATGCCAGATATTTTCTGTTTCTAGTGTCAGATAAGGAGAGCTCCTAGATCTCACAAGGCTGGGAGGAGAAAGGCAAGAACTTTGTACAAGAGAATCAAAGCATGATTCAGTTCTGCATCATCTTTCTGGCTTGTTTCTTGGGTATTCTTGTGAATGCAGACCAAAAAAAAAAAAAAACAACAAAAAAAAATAAAACTATCACATCATTCACTATGCAAATTATTTATACACTACATACACTCTTCCTAAATAATATTCTTTCTGCCACAGCTGGATTTGTCCTCTATTTATCCACATCTCTTCTATGATGAACTGTTGTCATATTCACTGTTGTAAATCTGAAACATTTCAATAAGGACTTAGCAACTTTATTAGAAAGAAGTCTTTTTTCCCTTTCTCCATGTCTTAAAGTTAACCAAAGCAAGTTGTTTTTATTGCAGATGTTAAGAACATCTTAACACTTTCCAAATATTTACGCTTCCTAAAAATGTAATTCATTCTAACCCTAACAGGTCTCTGACACTGTTAGATATGGCCTGTAGAAGCCTGTGTGACACTTGAGATTTGTCAACCTTTAGACACCTATTAATGGTACTACTGCTAATGTTAATACCATTAACATACCAGTGTGGTTAATACCACACTGAACTACTGCAGTGAGTTAGCTGCACAGGGAAGTTGCTCAAGTTTTTGGCTAGAACTTCATTCCCTTTTGGGTTTCATTGCCAAGGATTTGAGAGAAAGGGAGAACTGACCAGAACCCTGGTAGGAGGAGGGGAACACAAACACCCTGGCAGCAGGTTCTCTAGCCAGGGTTGGCAGCTGAAGGTCAGCTCTTTCCCCTGAGCACTTTTCCACAAGCATTGCTTCGGTCTTGTCCCCTTGAGGATTCTTTTCTTTTATTAGCCTATTCTGATTACAGCACAGCTTTCTTTTTTATTATTATTATTTTTTAAATGTATAGCCTGTCTACATGTTCTTTTTCAAGGTTATTTTTGGTCTTTCAGTAAGAAGTTTGCTTGTTCCTTGACAGAACAGCTTCTGAAGCTTGGTAACTGAGCAATTTTCCTACTGTGCTTCCAGTCCTACAGCCTGCCATTTTATTTGTACCATTTCTCTTGCTATGCACTTTCTCCTTAAAAAGCAGTCAGTGTCTCTGAAGTTATCCTAAAATCTTGGTATCATACCTTTGATTGAAGACATACAAACTCAACCCAGATTCCTGACTTACTGTACTGAAGATCATTTTAACTATGGTGAATTTTGGAATGATTTATTTTTGATAACATTTTAAAGGGAAAAACACACAACTGATTTTTGGAAGTAGACCCAATCTCTTTATTGCCAATGGGTTTTAAACTCATGGGTGTCTACCTTTTAATTTTAAAAGCATAATTTGAAGCCCTGAGACACTTTGAACTTCTTGAAAAATCTACTTTTGATGCCTAGTAAAATTAGAACTGTATTGTTAGAACTTAATTCTAATTTTCTTTGAAAGGCTGATAGCTTTTCAAGTGAAAGGTGCTCCAAGGTTGAAAAGTCGTCTTTTTCCAATTGTGCACTCAATTATTGATGTATCATTCTTAATTCTAAGAAAATTGAAAATCCTTTTGAAGCTAACCCCCCCCCCCCCCGCCCCACTGAAGGTTCAAAGTTCTTAGTCATCTTGCACACCACATGATCACTTTGAAGAGGAGTAACAATGAATTGAATTCAACTACCAAGTTTTCCAACTATGGGCTCTTAGGAGCAAGAATCTGGGAACTACTTAAGCAGACTAGGCAAATTGCTAGGTGACATTTTGCCCTTTAGACTCAAATCTGAGGCAGAGCTGTGAGCCTAACTGCATTCTGATTGCACCTTCAATATCCTGATTCACATGGTGCAAGTGGTATGTGTTAGGAAAATCAATCCATGCACCTAGAAATACATAGCCTGGTTTCCTGGCCACCATTAGTAGCTCCACTGATATCTCATTTTACTGGAACTAAGATCCATGAAAACAGCGCATTTTATTCAAAACAAGGCAATAGTGGTATTGACAAAGCTGCTAAGCTAATGAAAACAATCAATTTTTTTGTATGCCATTATGGTTTTATTGGATTTATTTTGGAGTAAACCAGTACTTTCACTTAATCAAGACTTGTACTATTCTTTTTTTTTTTCTTTTTTATTTTCTCATGGCTTTATATATGCAGACACTTTCCTTCATCCAGTTAAAAATATTGTAAATAATAGTTTGAAGTTCCAAAAAGTTACTGAGCTTTGATACACAGTAGAAATAAGTTCCTCCCCTTAGAAGAAGAATGATGTTGGTTTAGTCTGGTGGAGGATATCTGCATGTAATTAGATGCACATTGAAACTTATGTCACTGGAAATGAACAGTCTGAGACAGGAGAAAAGACTATCTGAAGAACTCTCTCCTCAGGTATCAAAACCAGTAGTTGTGTTTACAAAACCAATACATCTTACACATGATGCGCTACTATCGTTGTCCAAGTGTTGCACTTGACGCTTTAGGTTGTTGAGCACTTTTTAAAAGAAATTCAAAGCTGAAAAGCTTTGAATTTGTCCTGTACTGGTTTTGAGCTCTCCAAAATTTTGGTCTACATGCAAAAGAGCTGAATTGCTCTTTACACTTAATAAACTAGCGTGTGCAGAATCCAGTGAAGTAGCTTCTCTTTTGTGTCATAAAATTGAATCCAAATGTCACAATCTGTGTCTGCCACCACCTGTTTTTCTTTAAAAATGTGTATAGATATTTCCTTGAAGAGTGTGAGAAAGCCAAAGAGCTCTTGAGGATGGGGAATAATGAAAAGATTTGTTTAAATAAGTTGCATAGTTACTTTTGAGAGCAACCTAGTCTTGTCTGCGGAGTAGGCTTTTTTCATAAGTGGAAACAAATTGTTCTAAAGATAGTGAGAATTCAGAAATTCTTAAAGGTTTCTTTAAAATCTTAAAAAAAAAAAAAAAAAAAACAAACAAACAAACAACAACAACAAAAAAAAAAACTTAGAAATCTTAAAGATTTCTTTAAAAATTATTTAAGTTCATAAGACCATTAAGAAGCAATAGTGAAGTAAAACATCAATTCAGCAAAACATGTAGACAAAGTGTTTGTGTTTCAGGACTTTGCTACATGCTGTTTTGTTTAAACAACAGTGCTTTTACAACAGTGCAGAAGAGCAGAATATGTCAGCATGAGTCCCCATGTTAAATACATTCTGAGTAACTGTGTTGGTCTTGAAAATTATGCCTAACAACCTGCCCTTGGAGGTGTTTCCCTCTTTTGCATGACATCCCTCACTACCATAGTGGTGTTTCCAGAAAGCTCAGCTGTGGGTAGCTGAGCAGTTACTCACCTGTGGATATACCCAGACCATTCAGGTGCACAGTTTTATAGAACAGCCATACAGTTGCACTTGAGCCTTTTGCCTTAGAGGCATCTTTTTGGGCCAGATTTTTGTACCCAGAGACTCAGCGACTGCAAAAACAAATGCAATCACAATGTACAGTTTTAGTTCCAGGTCACTAACCTCAGTTCCTTGTCTTTCAGCTTTCTCAGGAAATCCAGTGTGCTGTGGCTGGTCATATCCAGTCCCTGGTGAAGTCAGAGAAGAGTCGCCAGGTGATGTGTGGTTCTGGCTTGCTGAGCACTATCATAGCTTCCTGTCAGGATGCCTTCCGCAATGAGAGCCATCCACTGCATCTGCCCCTCACGAGAGTTTTTGAGAAGCTTGCCTCACAATCTATTGAGCCAGATGTGTTAAGGTATCAGATTAGATTTAATGGAATGAATTTCTCTTAGTGGTGCAAATTTCTGTAAAGTCTGTGTTTAAATGGACACTTCATGTAGTGCCCTTATTCAGCAAGACTTTTAGTTTCAAGATTCATTTAGTATTTCTGATTTGTTAGTCACAGATTATATGTTTAAATAAATTACTGAAAATGGTATAAGTCTGTAGTCTCCTGAATCATCTCTGCAAGGGTTGTAAAACCATTTATGAATGGTAACTAAGTAACTGCAAAACACTAGGGTGATTCAGGATTATTCTCCCCTGGAGAAATATATATTCATATACCCATATATTCGTATGGAGAAACTGTTTCCTGAAGAGCTGAAGTTACTGTCTCTTAGCTCAGATCAATAATGACAGATACAGAAATAAAGTATGGTCTTGTTTCTACTTTGAAGATGTGCTTTCTCCTTTAATGCTCAGAGATGCTCGGCATGAAGTGTACCTAGTAAAGATAAAAGTGCAGATTAAGTTTGAATATGCAGTGGATTTATCTTAACAAAAAATGGAACAAATTCATTTTTTAAAGAATCCATAGGTTTTTTTTGTTTTGTTTTTTCCCCTGGAAGAATGGTAGTAATACAAAAGTATTGATGAAAAAATAAAACTTTTTTTTTTTAAATTTTCTATAAGAAGCCTTGAAATGGGAAGGTATTAAAGCAAGATGTCTATTTGTGATGATGTAATGGAAAGCATTCATTCTGCTTTATTTCAGATGTCTTTAAAATTTGGTTTCCAATAATAAAGTTCATCTTCCAGGGTCTGAATTGTATTTGCATGGTTGCTATGACTCCTTAGTATCTGTATTTATTATATTTTATTTTTTACTGCTTTGCTTTTCCAGGCAATTTCTTTGGTTGGGAGGGCCTTCATCAATACCTTCCAGGCCCAGCACAAACAGGACTGAAGTACTTCAACGTGAGGAGAGTAATTCATGTAAAGCAGCTTTGAATGAAGGTAAGCACTCAGTGAACAGCCTGTTACTGGTACTGTGGTCGGATTACAGATCTCTGTAATGGCAGGAAATTGCTGGTTGAAGCAAGTTGCTCCAAGCCAGTCATAGCTGGAAATAGTTAAAAATGTGAAAAAAAACAACTGCTTTTTGTAATCCATAGGATATCCTAGCATTCTGCTTGCTATAGGCCATTTTCCATCTCAGTCCATTCTCTGTTCTAACATATTTTGCAGGTGAAAGGCTACTGTAGTAGTATTTTGCACCTACAGCATTCTCATGCTTGGGACACCTGATACAGCATGGTGCAGATTTGGGCCTTGAATTATTTTCAGTCATTCTTCAGATCTCCTCCCGTGTGTTGGTAGTAGCCATTACTTTATTGCACTATGGAATAGTCTGTGTATGAGAAAAACAAAACCAGGGACTTAAGAACCTCTTTTACTAGAAGTGAAGTTTGGAGCTGCCTGAAGAGGTGTGGAGAGAAAATATGGCTCTCTCTTCTGTAAACTCTTCTTTCTTGCTAGCCTAACATTCTGAGATTCCTTCAGTGCAATACTTTTGTGTGTTTCTGAGGATTTCTGCAGGTTACTGAGGGTGTATTAGTTGAAGAGCCAATGCCTCATGCAACACTAGATCTTAGCAGTGATGAATTGAATAAGGGTGAAGCCTGTGATTTTTTTTTTTTTTTTTTTAAAGTAGTGCAGACACTGATCTGTTTTTGCACTATGTTGATCTTGAAGGTTCAGAGGGTATCACAGTGGACAATAAAACTGCTCTTCAGACAGTTGTGCCTGTCAGTACCTCTCCTTGGCTGTCTAAGGGGTCTGCATTGGCACTCCAGACTGCAATGAGTCTCATCTCCATGACATCACCACGAAACTTCCAGCTCTGCAGCACTTCTTTGGCTCCATCGTTTGTGGAATTTGACATGTCCATGGAAGGATATGGGTACTACTACTATTGCTTTCTTCCTCAGTTGCTCTGCAGTCTTCTCAAGACCTTGTTCTGGACATAGCTCTCATCTTAGTCCTTCTTAGTGTCATATAGCTGCCTTCCTTGAAGTAATGTTGCCAGCTTCTCTGGCCTAGAGTCATTGCCTTATTGCTGATAGCAGAGACTCTTCCTTGCTACCTTGACTCTGCAGTATTAAGTCACTGGTGACATTCAGGGATGAATTTAAGTTTATGATGAATGGGTACTTCCTTGCTTTTGTAGGTGTTTGTACATCCCTACTTTGGCCACTGTCATGGGCCCAGGAGCAGAGCAATCTATTTCAGGTGGAATTGGCATGGGTAAGAACTTTCTGACTAACATACAGCTTTCTGAATGTACTGTTTGTGTTTTTTTTTGTTTTTTTTTTTCAGGCCAGTTAAAGGCATTTGTTTGTAAGAAATGACAGCAACTAAACTGTGTGTGCTTCAATATGCTTCTGTCTGTGTCCCAGTCCAGCTCTCTGAGCTTTACAAATCATTTCACCAAAATGCAGCATCAGGTGCCATTTAATCATGTGATACATTAACATTAGCAACACAAAGCACTAAGAAAACAGTCTTAACAAGTAAGAACCACCAGATTTTAGGGTAGTCTCCCACGGAAGGAATAGAAACTGTGTCACTTAATGTTAAATGGGATTCTCCTATAGATGAAAATCCTCTATTTGGTGTACTGGAAAATGGTTATTCATACTGTACCTCTTGCTTCCTGAATTTTGTGGATTCCATAAAACTTGTTTCAAGCTCACTGCTACCCAAGTGATGAGCTCTGTGAAACAGAGATCTAGCAATCATTTCTCACCAGTCAATTGCAGGTCACTTATGTGTGCACATGCAGTCTCTATAACATTGAAGATAAGCAGTAAAATCTAGAAAAACAATGAGAAATTAAACCTCAGATTCTAATGTTGGTTCTTACATGATTTGGGCTACAAATGAAGCAGCAAGCATTTTGTTAATATCTGCATAGAGAAACCACTTTGCTAATTGCCTTTTGTCTCCCGTCTACAGGCACTAGAATGTTCCCTCCCTCCAGTGGTCTGACTTTCTCCTGCTGGTTTCTGGTTAGCAAGTTTGGTGTAGTACACAACAGCCACCCAGTCCGTTTCCTCACTGTCGTAAGGCACATGGCAAGAACAGAGCAAGAATTTGTTTGTTTTTCAATAAGCTTCTCTCCTCAGGACCATTCCTTGGTCATTTCCACAGAGGAAGTGGAATTCCAGCCACTCGGTGAGGCTTTTCTCAATCAAGCTGCAGTTTTGTGTCCTGTGATTATCTGGATTTTTTTTCATTAACAAGTTTTATCTTTTTATAAATACCTCGAACATTAATGAGCTTTCTGTCTCTTTGGTTTTCTTTTGAACTCCTTTTGCATTTGTTATTCATGGTCATATTTCAGTTTAACTTTGCTGTAGGCATTGAGAATTATCTTGTAGTCTGCGATATACGATAAAACTCATAGACATTCTAGGAAAACTTTTGAACATCAGTTATATGGTTGTGCAAAGCTGTGGGGACTGGACTTGAGGAATCAGCTAGTTCCTGCCTGTTCTGTGTGGCAGTAAGTACTGTTGACTGTCCCCTGTTTTTGTTGTTACAGATATCATGGAACCTGAGGGTGAGGTCCTAAATCCTTCCCTGTTTCCAGGGGAAGTCCAGTTTGGCTGTGGCAAGCTGCTGGTCACTGGCCAGTGGCATCACCTCACAGTGACAGTTGCTAAGGAAGCAAAGAAGAGCTGCATTGTGTCAGCGTATATAAACAGTCAGACACTTGGCTCCGCAAAGGTAAGGGCTCTTTGCATAGAACATGTGTCTGAAAGCTGAGCGTTTGTCTGTCAGTGCTTTACACTTTGGAATCCCTGTACACATACCATGTCTTCTCAGTGTAATCACAATAGACTCAAAGCATGGTGATTTGCTTCCTAAAGAAGTATCACTCTGCAGTGTGCTGGAGTGGAAGCAGAAACACAAACAAATGATGAATAGTTGTGCTCAGAAGTGTATCAGTGTATACTGATGCTTTGAATTATTTTTTTCTTTGTTCTTTCTCACCCACCAATAAGCAGATAACCACTCAAAATTGCCCAGTTACACTCAGTTTGAGAGTGGTGTTTACCTAGTTTACGGGTGACTAAGGGTTATGTTAATGAAATGCAGTTGTACCTTTCTTGCTATCTTCTCTCTACATAGAAGTAGAATCACAGTTATCACATAGAAAACTGAAGATTTTTCTGGTTGCACAAGACATCATGGTATATATACAAATACAATATACAATACAAAATACACCTGAAGGGTTTAGAATCTAAAGGACAAATGAGAAGAACCTTTAGTTTATGTTGTCATCATGCTTCTGGTTTTGAAGCTAATCTCAAATAATTACTGAGATTTGATTTATGGATTTTGAATGCTGGAGCCTGGCAGTGTTATAAATGTAGCCTGTTTTTTTTTCGCAGCTCTAGTTGGTGTGGGTTGTTTTTTTGTTTTGTTTTTAAATAGATACCTTTTATTAATTGTAGCTTGTAACCTTGGTCTCTTCCTTCCAGTTCCCATATTTCAAGTCATTCTCGACATATGCAAAGCTCACTTGTGTGTTTTATACTTCCCTTGTAAAAGCAACCTGTTTAATTCCAAATATTCTCTTTCCCATACTTGAGAAAAATGATCTGTCTTCTAAATGTCTTTTGGGACCTATATCCATTTCAAGAATGAAAATTTAATTTAATTTGCCTTCCTTCAAATGAGACTGAAAGTCATCAATAAAACTAGGCTTCAGCATTGCAATTGATTAAAGAATTCACAGCAAATGTGTTTAACATAAAGAGAAACAAACAGCTCATAATAAATTTAAAAAAATGCATTTAGTAAATAGAAGATGGTCCCTGTTCTGGGGTCTCTGACATGATTCACACCTTAACATCTACAGCAAAGAAAAGATTGTATAAGAAATCAGAATTACACAAAGGTTGTTAAAAATATCAAAAGCTACTTGAGTTGAAGAGGCTAGGGAGTGGGTGAGTATACTATGTTGTACCAGAGCTAATGTTTTTTCACTCCAGTATCAAGTCCTGCCTCCTGACACTGACCAGCCCTGTCTCCTACATCTCAGCTGTGAGAGAGTGGCAAATACTAGCAGTCTCTCATCCTAACAGCAAGTTGTTAAAGACTGGGCTAAACACTGAATTTCTATATAGTTCCTTTTCAAAATAAAATAAAATAAAATAAATCTAGCTACTTCCTACAACTGCTGTTTGCATTAAACAAAATAATAGACTCAGTTGAGGAGACTGAATCTTATTTTGATACAAATAATAAATGGTCCTACTTCCTAGACTACTTAACTTTCACTGAAGCAAATTGAAACTCTTGGACACTACACTCTTCACAAACTGTTTATTCTCAGAGTGGCTAATTTTCCTGTGTTGAAAGTCAGTCTGAGTCACTAAGTTAAGAACAGGAAAAATAGGTCTGGGGTCAAGATAAAGTTTTTTGTTGACAACACTGGAAATGATTTTGACTCTGTTCTTTAATCAAAAGACGTAGCTTTTACCTTTCCAAAATGCTTATGTTTGTTATACTTCTGAAAGTCCAAATTCTAAACAGTAGATGGTGATAATCATGTTACACAGCTAACTGTGTGACATGAACAAGCTTCTTGGAAGGAAGAGGAGGCAGGCAGTACCTTCTAGGGAAAAAGACTTAAGGAAGTCTGAGTGTATTGAATTCTCTTGGTGAATTCTTCCTCTGCTGCAGATGCGGTATCTCCAGCCCTTACCAGGTAGTTATATTTCCATGGAACCCTCCTCTTTTATTGATGTCTATGGGTACATAGCTACTCCTCGAGTTTGGAAACAGAAGTCCTCCTTGACCTGGCGCCTCGGCCCCTCATACTTGTTTGAAGAAGCCATTTCCGTGGAAACCATGGAGGTGATTAATAAGCTTGGCCCACGATATTGCAGCAATTTCCAAGCAGTACAGCTTCAAGGTATGCAATAATTCTTTTCCGGCATTTTTTTTTTTTCATGGCAATGTCCTTTGGATTTTTTGTAGCCTGTCATTAGAATTACGGCTATGCCTGAAGCTCTCTCTAAAAGTCCAGAACTCTGTGTTAATAGGTGTTGTACAAGATTGTAGGAAGATACCATAAGGGTCTTGTAACATACCGTAAATAGGGCAGGAAAAGAAAGAGGAAGAATCAAGAACCATTTTAACCCTGATTTTTAAAGCTGGAAAATAAAAAGGGATAACGTCTTGAAATGCAAGATTGCAGTTTCTGTTGGACCAATATTAAAAGGACAGCTTTGTAACTGAGACATTACGAGACAGGACAGAAAAAGAAGCATCTGCTTTCATTGCAAATGCCTGCAGAGTAAAGGAGGGGAGAGAGAGAGGAATAAGTTACATTCTGTTTAATGAAGAGGCTTTTTAACTAAAGCATATTGTTATCTTCAATTATTAAACAGGCAGACAAAACATTTCACTTATTGATTACTGTTCAACAAGTAGCGTATTCACCTGTAGACTAGAAATCAGGGGTGAAATGGGATGGTCTCTTGTTTGACAAGAACAGAATAATCTCACCTGGTGAAGCTCTAGCCTAAAACAAAGTGAAAAGACTGTCTGAGAGTCCTCCTTCAGGATGACATCTGTACAATAAAAAATAAATAAATAAATAGTGTCCAAGTCAGTTATCTGGGGGGGTGGGGTTGAAAGAAAAATTACATGACAAATATATCCCTAAAATAATAAAAATACTGATAGAAGTCAGATGGGTTTGATTTTTGAAGTGTTGAGTCTTCATAAAGTGCGTGGTACTTGTTCTCTGCACACTGGTCTTCCTGGATGACTTCAGTACTAAACATGGATTGTGGCCATCTGATTGCAGCAATGCCCTGGAAGTCACAAGTCACTATATAAGGTATAATCGGATCTTTGTGAAATGAGGAGAGTGCAGTGAGCCTCTTTGTGAGGGAGAGAGGTAGGAATGAGGCAGTGTCTAGTGTCTCTCTATTCCGTCAAAACACCTGAATAAACTTTTCAAATGGAAATTTCGAGTTAAAAGAGTTTTGGCACAAAACCTCCAAATACCATGATAATTGTTTGCCTTTAAGGGCTGTCTCAAGCATTAGTAAATGGTTTCAGAGATCAACCGTTTTTCCATTTTATGAAATTATCAAATACAAGATTTGTATTTGTGTACAAGGCACAAGTTATTTTTCAAAGTGCAAGCAGGAATAAAAATTTCTTTAAAGAAAAACGTGATAATTTCATACAATTGTTAAGCTGCTAAACTTAGTACATTTTAGAAACTTCCCACATGTTACCAGTTAGCAGGTCTGAACTTTTTCCTCTCTCCTTTTTTCTTTGACATGAAGCCTAGCTCCTAGTAACACTGAGAAAGTTCACAGTAACATGGAAGGCCTCTGAAATGTTTTCTCTGTCCAGACTGTTTGTATTTTCCGGACAGAGAAAGTTTTATTCTGGACTTCTGAGCTTCAAGAGATACTGGGAGAACATGTAGGATCTACACAAAGCAGACACGAGAAGAGACAAGCCAAGCACATCTTCTGGTGCTTGTGCTGGCAGGCTGCCACGGGCTGTGTTGCAGAGTCAGGGATTTTTCTGATTCTAGTTAAGTCCTCCAGTTATTTTTCAGCTGCTTTTCTTCTGTCTTACATGCTGAGTTTGCAAAGTTGCTTCAGAGGTTTATAGTCTCTTGTTTTAGGTGAGGACCAGTACAGTGAGCATAATCCTATACTGCTGGTGACAGAAGAGAAGATTTGTTTTGGAATCAATGCTATGTGCTCATCTTTCACTACAATTCAAGATATAAAGAGCTCCTACAATGAAGTGGATGGCCGGCTGGTTGCCAAAGAGGTCACACATGCTCCTTATTTGTCTTTAACATAATTTCTCTTGTTTCTCATTGGTTTCCCTCAGCACAGTTTGTGACTTTTTCTTATTTTCATACCTTCGGTGATATTTTTTGAGTTTCTCTTCCCATTCCTTAAGTCTACTCTAGTCATGGTTTTAGTTTTCATTTGCAGAGAGTAATAGATTGGATAGCATGAACACAATGCTGAAAGCCTTTTTTGAAACAGCAACAGATGTCGTAGTTTTGAGGTCTAAGGATAACTGATTTCCTTAAAGCCTTCACAGTGACCTTTCAGGTGTTATCATTGCTTTCTTGCCAGTGCCAGGCCTGCTTTTGACATGACAAAATGATGAATTGGGATATTTTAGGTGGGTCAATGTTTGCCTGAACAACCAACTTGGAAGAAAAATATTGGTTTTCATATGCAGAGCTCTTTTTTCATATTCTAAAATTTTCATATTCTAGAAGTAAAAAAGAATTAGAGCTTCTGCTCATTACTTTTTGTCTTCACAGTACTTCCACTGTTTTTCCTAGAATGTCTCTGATCTGTTTTAGATTGGGATTAATTCTCGGGACAGTTCAACTCCAATATTCCTGGCTAAAAATATTGCTGGACACCTCTCAGGTTCCTCACGGACTATTGGATCAGTTGCTGTGGGCCAACATGGTAAATGCACAATGCTTTAATGTTTCATGTATTATTTTATTTTAAGAGTTGGGCCTATCTCTGTGTTATAATAGATGTAGTCTGTATAACTTCTTGACAGAATAATATTGCAATTTCCTAGGGGTAAGAGTGTTCAAGTCCTCTCCAGCAGCTACTAGCCTGAACTTCATTGGAGGCCCTTCCATTCTCCTGGGTCTCATTGCCATGGCCCGTGATGATCACACAATGTATGCAGCTGTAAAAGTCCTGAACTCCATCCTGAACAGTAGCCCAATGAGTGAAAAATTGATGAGGCATATGGGTGGATACCAGGTAGGTACCCTTTTTGTTCATTTTGGGTATCGTCTTTCCTTTAGGGGGACCTTATCCTAAAACCTGTTAATGGCAACGAACCAAGAATATCCTGGCTATCAGCCCCTATGATTGGAACTTTGTAAGTTATGGGATTGATGAGAGGGAAATATGGAACAGTGTTCTAAATCCTGTGCTTACAATTTCTGGAAACCTCTATAACAATGTGTCTGCTGATGGGAAGGTGAGGACAGATGTATCTTCATCAGATGTGATCTAATAATGGAAGGTGTCATGCTCCTAATGCTATTGTTGGTAAAGTCAGTGCAGCAAATCTGTGAGTTCAGCTTTTGCCACCACACTTTATCCCTCCCACAAGAGACCACTTCTCAGGCAGGTCTGCTTCTTCCCTTTGGCTCATCCAACCTAGGATTTTACAGGCTTTACAGACTGCATAGTGTAGGTCTGACAGTGAATTCCTATGGCTCAATCTTCACTGTGTATTAGGAATTGTGCTGAGATAAATAAGTGCTGTCTGCATTTCAAACGAGATTGATTAGGTCTGTCCTAAATTCATCTTTCAAACCTGAAAGCTGTGCAGACTAAAGACTTTGGTTGTCTCGGGGCTTTGATAGAACCAGGGCAAGTTAAAGCACTGTATGCATAATGCTGGCTGGGTTAAGGTTGAAGTGTGAAGTTTCAGTTCAATATCATTTACTTTATGCTGTGTCGGCTAAGCAGAGTCATATGGAACAGAGAGAGTTTCAAGCAAGAGACTGTTAACATTAGAGCTTCATTAATGATTAATTCTAAAGTTTCCATGTTCCCAATTTGTGAATTGCTTATAATTGTTCATAGATTGATCCTGATTCCTATGAATATATTTATCTTAAGTACTACTTGCCCAAATACTGACTGAGCCTCCTCTTCTCCAGACTAAACAATCCCAGTTCCCTCAGCTGCTCCTCATAAGACTTGTGTTCCAGGCCCTTCACCAGCTTTGTAGCCCTTCTCTGGACACATTTAAAAACAGTACTACAGATTTATACTCAGCAAATACTTGTCTATTTTTTTTTTTTCAGTTGCTAGCATACCTATTGAAGAGGAAAACACAGCTGTTAAACAACAGGATTTTACAGTTAATGTTCTCCCTAGTGGGCACAGCTGAACTTGGTTTTGAGTCTTCAGTCATCAAGAATTATAGTGCATTCCAGTATATTCTCTGCAACTTCGAGGTAAAACTGTGTGTTTGACTGTATTAAAGATGTTTTTATAGTATGGGGTTTGTTCCTAGCACCTCCTGATTCCAATATTTGGGATGGGGTTGTGTGTGATATTCTGCTGCATGGCTCACTCACATGGTGAGGTGCAGGGTCCTGGAATGGCTGCTGCTCTGGCACTGTGGCTCTGTGTGCCCTGGTCCAGGTTCTGAAGTGTTTCTACAGAGCCTGAGGGCCTGCTCCTCACAGGGTTAGCTCAGGAGCAGAAATTCTTCACACAGGCAGGGATTTCCCAGTGCCTGACTGGAGATAGCTTGCCTTGGTGAGAAATAGTCTGTGGCTCTGAGCTTCTCCTTACCTGTTGTATCCCTGCAGTGGGATCAGACACTGTTCCCCTCCACCTTTCTTTTTTCTCCCTCCAAGCAATATCTATATGGCACAAAATGGCTGGGATTTTTTGGGTCTGGAATAAAATCTCCCTTACTTGGGGGTATGTGAGAACTTTCTTCAAATGTGGCCTGGTTTTAGCTCTATATCCTGTGATACTCCTGCTTTCCTATAAACGAATTGTGAGCCCTGCAAGTGGATGTACTTAGGCATCTTTTCCTTCTTTCTTTGCCTCCAAAAATGTACTTGCTGCTCTGTTGTGTTCCCCTTTCCAAAACTGCAGAAACCATCAATACAATATTGTGAATATTATTTGTAGTTTTCTTTACAGTGCACTCTTGCAGTATAATTTAATTCTTTTGTATTTACAAAAAAACTAGAATTCTGTAGATTGTCATTCAGATGTGACTATGATAGTTTATGATGTTATCCCATCTGAACTATTTGTTACTTGTTCTCTGCCACAGGTTACTGTACCCTCAGCTCACCAGAGCAGTAAAATTTCTGCTTTCCTTTGTCTTTCAGCTTTGGATGAAAGCACCAGAGAACCTTGACCTTGTTCTTTTTTCACATCTTGCGGAGATCTTGCAGTCCTCCAGGTACGCAGCTATCATCTAAATCAGAAGCATGTGGCTGTGACTGTGAGGTGTATGTGGAGGGCACAATCCTAGTTGTAATCAGTGGACCAAAGGAGTGAATGATTCTTCTGTACTACTCTTAAATTTCAAGGCTGGAGTTAGTGATTTGATCAGCCTCTGAAATTACTGTGGGACCAGACTAGGAAAAGCTATTTGGTGACCTGGTTCATATGGAACCTCTGATGTACAAAGAAAGTTAAAATATATGCGGGGGAGATAAAGCTGAATGTTTGAATAGAGCATGGAATTAACTTCCTCTGTTTGTTTGTTTAAAGCCAGAATACAACCAGGAGTTGTTTTATTTTTTTTTTTTTTTTTTTTTTTTAGAATAGCATACTGGTTCTACTGGAGTTAAATGCATCTGAAGAGATGTAGCAAGGCATAGGGGCTGAATAGAACAGGTTGCTAAATTCCTTCATTTTGGCACCAGAAAGATCTCTGCAGAGCTGTCTGATGTCCCTTGCTGTGTTTTACAAGAATAGTGTTTATTACTACCAACTCACTCCTTGAAAAGTCAATAATGTTGTTTTCTTTGAACTCACTGAAATGCAGTGGTTTCCGGGGCAGAGGGCAGTTGCAAAGGGTGGAAAACACACAAAGAAGTCTTCAGATCTCCATCACTGACACATATTCAATTTGCGTGACAGCATTTGATCAGTTCCCAAAGCAACATCAGAAGCCAAAGGTGCAAAGTATCAGTGCAACTTGAGAAACCTTTTAGCTGAAACCTAGCAAGTTTTGTACTTTCCAGTAAAAGCTTTTAAAAGTCTCTGTTCTTTTAACAGAGATGGGTGTCACAATGCTGAAGTTGCCTACCAGGTGCAAATGGTGCCCAAGCTCATTTTCCTCTTCAATGATCCTGAAATCAGCAACTCCAGGATCACTGTGGCCTGCGCTATTCTCTCCCACCAGTTGCAAGGACACTTTAACACAAGGGATGTTCTCAGGTAACATTCAAGTCTGTAGCTTTTTCTCAGTTTGCAGATGAGCTTCTCCTGTTCTCCTGAGCTTCTCTCACCTTATCTTCGATAGGAGCCCCAAATCTCTATCAACTCCAAAGTCCCCGGTAATTAATGACTTTCATGCCTTCAAAATAGAGTTCACTCCTAGCTTATATTTGTGTGTGAGGATCCTCACAGATTGGGTGACAACCCTTACAGTGATGGCACAAATAGCCCCAATGCTATAACTGGGACTGCACAATCTGTACATAATATTTGTTCTTGCTGAAGTCTGTCCCTGAAGTATTGCAGCATGGCCCTAGATGACTATGTACCTAATCTCATTGTCTTGGCCTATATCCCAGTAACTTTATTTTTTGTTTTTGGATTTGTATCAGTTAAACATGCAATAGTCAGGATTTCATCGAGTGTTTTAATACTTGTTTACTTTCCACAGAATGTAAACAATGCTCCAGTTTATATCCCCAGTCCAGCTGCATCAGCCCATAGCCTATGAACTGAGGAAGGTCCACACAGTGTTCCACAGCCACTCAGCTCAAAGTAAATGCACTGCCCAGATGACAGCTGCTTTATAGCTCTGTCTTTGGTCAAATGAAATGTAGAGACAAGCATCTCCAGTAGCTACTGTGGAGTAAAGTAACATGAACTGACTGCTAGCCAGCTTCTTTGTGAAACTGTATGCATATTCCTACCCTCAGCTGTATGAGTTAGCCTTTTCTTTTTTTCAGAGGTATGAGTAATGGATTTAGTATATCAAACTGGTCTTGTGGTAAGGAGTGTACATGAGCATTTTTCTTAAAATCTCATGAATGGTTATTCCTTGGTAATTTTGGTTGGTTGTCAGGCCCAATGGTGCTGAGTAAGTGAATAGAGATGTGTCACCATCCTCCAAGCTCCTGGAGAACACAGAATAATAGAATCATCAAGGTTGGAAAAGACCTTCAAGATCAACTGGTCCAACCTCCACCCTACTACCAATGTCACCCACTAAACCATGACAGACTATAGCAGGCCCTCACCAGCACTGAAAGGTGCTGGGGTTTCTATTGGTCCCAGATTTTGGACACATCTATTGGAGATTGCTGTGTGGACCAGTCCTACAGAACAAGTGGTATTCTGTTCCTTAAGAAATGCCCTTCTTGTGGGCAGGAGGCTAAGTATGCACTTGCGCTAAGTGTGTATCTCACATTTACCTGTAGAACCAAGTAATGTGTTAAAGCAAATTAGAGGTGAAAAGTATTTGCCAGTCCTCCTCCCTGAGTAGCTGCTGAGGTTTCTCTACTTTCCACTGTGTGCTTGGAAACCAAGTGATGATGATGGTGATATCTAAATGCTACAAATTCAGAATCTGTTCCCGCCCCCAGCTTTGTCTAAATAGTACTTTACTCAGTTTTGCTGTCTACAGGGTAAAAGACATTTAAAATTAGAAGACAGATAAACAGAAAAACTCTTCCATAGTAGAATAGATGTTACTTACATTTATAGGTATCTTTTTCTTCTTTGTTTTATATCCTCTTTATAGTTTATAATCTTTTTCATTCCTATTTCAAGCCTATTTCTGCAGCCACTAGAATTTCAAGCAGTCATCATTAATAGACATTGTTACTTACTGTTGAGATATATAGGTAACCTCAAATTAATTAAGTGAATGTCTTTCATTCTGTTGACCAAAACTGGTTCCTTCTCTCTGGAAGGGTTGCTTTGTTCCTTGTATACACTTTGAAACCCTCTTCTGTGGATGAAAATCAGCTCTGCCCGGAAAGTGTGGCTGAGATGCCCAATGAAGGTGAGGAACTGCCTTTGGTGTGTGTATTCTCATGGATGGCTAGGTGCATCTCCTCTTCCCCAGGGCACAGTGAACCCTAAATGAAATATAGTTCTTCCGCCTTTAGTGGTGGGAAGAGACACAATTCAAATGACTGTTTGGCCAGGGATAAGCTGCATTGAGGCAACCTGAAATTGTGAGGAATACTTAAATTGCTACAAAGTCCTGATGTGAAGAATACTGGAGTGGTAGTTGCTATCTATAATCAGGAAGGCCTGGTCTACAGCACAATCTTCCTCCTGCTAAGGGAGTTCTGCTTTTGTCCTCTCTGCTTAGCCAGCAGTGTTTCAACTACTGTGTCTAGAACCTACGCACAATGTTGGATTTCACAAATACACACTGAGATGAAGGCCAATTAAATTGAAATCGCCTCCAAAACCAGTACACCATGATGTTAGGAGGAATACATTTTCATTTGGCATCCTGGATTTTCTAAGAATGCTTTGCTGCACCTTGTAGTTGTAGCAAACAATTACGTGGAGCTCTGGACCTTCTAAAAAAAATCCATCCCTTATGTCTGTTTTAAGTGTGTGGAGGGGAAGAGCTTCCAGTCAGCTGGCTCTTTCATTCTCTGTGATCATTCAGTTTAGACTGTATTGGTTATTGTACCTCCAAACAATATATTAAGGAGACACTAATAACTGTGGTTTGTACCTATAAACATCACAACTAGGAAATGCATGTCATTGCCTATTTGCATTTCCCTCTCTAGTTAACCTTAGTTAACCTGAGATTGCTTGATGTGGATTATTATTCAACATGAAGTCTGGTTGAGTTTTGAGAAGCTCTAAAGACAGGACTTTTACAATTTAAGCACTGATTGTTTCTGATTTTGTAGGAATTCTTAAGACTAAAAGCTGATGTTTGCATCCTTTTACTCTGCATAACACTGCTATAAGTACTTCCATTGGGCTAATCTGGTATAAACAAGGTTGTTCTTCAAAGCAATGGAACATGTGTTTTGTCTCTTCATTGCTCTTTATTACTTTCTGATATTTGTAGCCTTAAGCCAAACATCTGGGAAGACAATCTGGCTTCGAAACCAGTTACTGAAGATGCTGTTAGATGTAATCTGCTCAGACAAAACTCATCTGTCCTCTGAGTAAGTAGAAACAATTTAGGAAGGCAGGAGTAAGTGACTCATTCTTCTAGGCTTTCTCTTTCATGGTGTGTGATAATGAATAAACACAACGATAATATCTGCATGTCAATAAAATGGTAAGTAAGAGCAGACTAGATTCAGAATTATGTCTTGGCAGTGATTTATCTGGGATTCAGTGATCTCCACTTTGAAAAATGTTGAGTGTTTTCAGAAAATGATCTCAAAGAAGGAACTTGGAGATACTGTTTCTTCTTCAATTGCAAGGGTTGAAAAATCACAGCTGTTAGTGAATATAACTTGGTATTACTTGTGTCCCTGTATCACAGTCATAAGCACACAGTTATAGTTCTACCTTGTGTAACTAAAAGGCAGAGTTCATGTTGCTGGATGCTGTAACTACACTTCTATCTGTTAAAGTATCTTTGACTTCAAAATTTAAACTTGAATTCTGAATGTTCTAGGTTGAAAGACCTACTCTGTGATGTATTGTTTACCAGTTACTGACACGCACTCTCAGAGGGAACCTCATGTTAATGAGCTTTTTTTATAATGTAAGGTTGGATATAGTGGGAATGAAGTGGCTTGAGCTGTGTATGTCATTAAATCTTCATGATTCTGTGTCATGGTAAAACCTTAATCAGAATTTTTCCAGAGAAGCTTGAGCTTCTGAATCACCTAGAGATAATTTTAAATAAAATCTCCTCACTGACTTTTCCTATGTTTCCTTTCATATTCTTTTATTTCCCTCTCTTTTCCAGGGCACAACAAGAGACATTTTTGGCGCTGGGGTCAGACTGGTTTCTGCTGTTCACACAGAGCTACCTGCACTCTAGCACAGTTGTGCTAGGGATGAAACTACTTCTGTGCTTCCTCCATAATCGTTCACTGCTAAACAAATTCAAGGAAGGGATTGTGGCTGGGCGCTGGCTGGAAAACAGCTCTACAGGGTTGAATATTCTAATGGGTATGTGTTGGTTTAATGCTCCTGATACAATCCCTTAATCAAGCTCAGTGGATGAATTTCCACTAATCTCAATAGACCAAGTTTTAGTATTGCTTTCTAGGGCAAGCTTGTCTTGGTACTTAAGGTTTTCTGTGCTGAAAGGTAGAAAGCACTGCTGCTTCATTAAACTGTAGTTGGCATCTCTGGTTAGAAGTTGCAGGGAGGTGGACCTTCCTCCCTGCTAGTTCATAAGCATATGAGAAGTTTAGATGTCAGCTTGTACAGTGAGCGCTTCTTTTTCTTTAAGACTTGGTCAGTTTGCATTTTGATAACTAGACCTGTGGTTATGAGAGAGGGAAGAGAAGAGAGGAAAATTCTGGGAGAATCTCCTGTTTGAAGTTTTGTGAAGTGTTAATATTGCAGTCTAGAAGAATCCTGAGTGGCCTGGTACCACAGATAAAGGAGGATGAAATTGGGTCAGTAGTCCTTCTTCCAATATGACGTTCATTTTTAGAGACTTTCTCAGAATGTTTTCATTTTATTTTCTTTTACAGATAATTTAAAAACTCATCCTCCAGTAACTGACAATGGCCCCTTCTTGATTTTTGGATTTTCTGTGTTGCAAAAATGTCTGACTGATCATGTCCACATCCCTGAGATCTACTTGCTAGTGGCAAGGCTCTTTCTGGCAACTCCACACAGTGAACCACCTGAAACAGCCAAGGTAAGAAAAACAGTGGACAAGCATGAAGCTGCAATTACTTTATTAATTTGTTATTTTCTGGTATTTTCTATAGGAGGATTCCCAGGCAATCTAACTGTACTTAGTTTTTGGGATAGATAAAATTAGCCATCCACACTTAAAAGATGAAAATTTGTGTTCTGAGCAAATTTGTTCATATAGGTCTTTAGTACCATTTAACTATTGCATGTTAGAATCTAATTACAATTAGTTTTTCTGTCTGTTTTTATGTTGTCAGGACTCATTAAAATCTCAGAATTAGTGGATTTGTGTATTTTTCCATGGTGCCATGAGAAGCCATAAGGCTTTTTTTCCCTCAGGAGTAACAAAGATATCTTTCTGAAGAGGACAATCCATTAATGTTATTCTGGATAAACACATTTAATAGGAGAGGGAGGAGCAGGTGGAGGTGAAAATGTTGTGGTGTTTTTTTTTTGTTTGTTTGTTTGTTTTTTTCCTAATGTGGAAGAGCAAGCATTGTTCTTGATGTAGCATAAATAATTACAATCTCTTCTTGAAATGTATCTTCCTGTTGTAGGGAGATCTTGACTCTATGTTGCAGTGGCTCTTGCAACACCACATTACAGAGAATGTCCTCAAAACTGGATTGTGTGCAGAGGCAGCTGCTTTACTGTTGGAAATGGTTAGAGTCACTGTGGACAAGGTAAGCATTTTATATCAAGGACAGTGCAACGTGAGTGGCACTACCTGATGGACATGGCAATCTTCACCTGTAAGCTCTAGTTTTCATCTGCCCTCACAGGCAGTATTGAGGCGGAAAGTGAGAAGGGATTTCAAAGCATCAGCATAGCTCTTGGCCTGGGTGTTATGTAGCAGATGATGTGATAGGCTCGTGTTTAAGAACTCTGAACACAGAGATGGGTCTCACCCACAGCATCACCTGTTCTGCTCGTTCTTGGTGATAAGGATATGTAACCTTTCTGTAATACGGTCTGCAAGCTGGGAGTTAGCTATTGTGCCTTTTCTGACTTCTCTGTGGCCATGCAGTGTTTGCTAAGCTGCTTAGGGAACATCTGGAAAGGACCTTATCTGAATGTGGGATGCAGCCTTGACTAGATGCACATTTGTCTGTGTTCAGCCCATTGCAGATGCAGAAGCCTCCTGGGAGATTAACTATCCAGGGAATGTTATCCAGTTCCTGTGCTTGATCTATCATAGTTACACTCAAGATCCAGTGTGGCACTGTCCTGAGTTCTTGAAAACTTTAGCGATGGTTGCCTTCCATTCTGGAGCACCCAAGGTATGTGTGTGTGAGTCAGCACAAGCCCTTCAAATCTGTTGCCAGGAGGAAAAATCAACTTAAAGGAGGTTATAAATTAAAATCCTTTGCTTGTCTGTCTCTATCTACAGGGAGGTTCTGAAGGTCTTTTATCCCCTGAAGGTCCAGCTGTTGCTGAAGGGAAAGGCTGTGTTGATTCTTCCTCTCTCCCACTCCTGCCACACCCTGCCAAGAAACAAGTGTGGGATTTCATAGGCATCCTCCTGATGGACAGTCTTCTCAACATCCCAGCAAACAAACAAGGACATCCACTTGAACTGCTTCTTGAGGTTTCTGTTGTAGTCCTCAGGCTTTGCTGCTCTGCTTTGCTCTGGGGGTGGAAGGACAGGAGATATCCTGCTAGTAGCCTAGCAAAGGGCTAACAGTGATGAAGAATTGTATTCAGTAAGCATTTCCAGCAGTCCAGGATAAGGCTGGATCACAGCTCTTAGCATGCATTATTTCCTGGCAGATCTGGACAACATACATAATAGAATGGAATTCCTCCTACCTGTTCTTGCAAGGAAGCAACTTCTTTTTTTTTGCCTGCTCTGCATTCATGCTACACCTAGACTCCAACAAAGGCATTTTTCAGGCAACATCTAATAGTAAAGTAAGGCATGAAAATTTTCCCTAGTAATGCCTGCATGTCATTAGAGCAGCCCTTGAATTCTAGAGAGAACAGAATATTTCAGAGCATTCCTGTGTACTGTTTTTTGAGACAATAATTTCTTTTCAGTGAACAAATAAACCAAAACCAACCATCTCTTTCCTCCTTTTTTAGGACAGATTTATAAAATCTGTAACAACTGAACCTAGATTATGAATTCCAACCACTCAAAGCACTGGAAAGAGTCAATCAACAAATTGTCAATAGTTCAGGTGTTCCAGATATAATCATAGAATTGCTTGGGTTAGAAGGGACCTTAAAGATCAGCTAGTTCTAACCCCCCTGCCATGGGCAGGGATACCCCCACTAGATCAGGTTGCTCAGGGCCACATCTAACCTGGTCTTGAACACGTCCAGGGATAGGGCATCCACAAGCTCTCTGGTCAACCTGGTCCAGTGCCTCACCACCCTCTGAGTGAAGAATTTCTCCCTAACCTCCAATCTAAATCTCCCCTCTTAGTTTAAAACTGTTCCCCCTTGTCCTGTCATTATTTGTTTGAGCAAAGGGTAGCTCAGACTTAGCTTAGTAAGACAAATAGTAACAAACACAAGAATCTTTATTGCAATTGTCATTTTATGAGTTAAATCCCATTGTGGAGCAGCAGTTCCCTAAAGGCTTACATGATAACTTCCCAAGGCTTAATCATGATACAATTGAAAATAGAGTGGCTCCTATGACTACCTGCATCCTTCCTATGAGAGTTACTGATTTGCCTTTGCACAGAGAAGTACAGCAGTTTTCTGCATTTGTGTTACTGTGGGTTAGCTGCTGAAGATAACTGTTAACCTCACATCAACTTTTCATATGCCCATAACAAAGGCTGAAGTGTGGAAGTGAGATGGAGTTCTTGTCCTCTTTCTTCTTGTGCTGTGTTCCCCCATCTCTTCCTAAAGCAATGCCTAGGGGGGCTAAAGGAAATGTTAGGCATTTTGAACTATCTCAGGTTGCACTGAATTTCTTTTGGAATCTCTGCTTGTTACCTTGAGCAAAACTTTTACCAAATCCCAATCTTTGATAGGTATAAACTGCCAAAGATCCAGTGAAATCAAAAGCCTTTGAATAGAGGCTGTGTGTGACTTTCAGAATCTGATTTCTGGCTGTTTTATTGCTTTAGTAATGTTTGTATGGTGACTGTACAGGCTTCTCCAGAGGATGCCACCAGTGAACAGAAGAGAAATTTTCAGACAAGAGTCTTGCTCTCTGCTATGGATGTCTTCCATGTTATCAGCCAAAGTGAAGGGAAAACAAGGCCAAGAGGTGAGTGGTGAGATTCAGATCATTAGGTAGCTGGTATTTGCCATTTAGCTGTCCTTGTTAGACAAGCCTGTAAAGAATAGGTAGAACTCAGCTCATCAGGCTGGCCTGTCCATTTACTCCTGTTGTAAATTCACATACAGAAATTACTGCAGTTTTACTCTGTTTCTAGAGATTTTTTGAGAACAGATTCTAAACTTTAAAAGGAAGTATTTAACAAGAAAGAAACCTAAGCTTATCTTTTAAGTGCTTCTGAAAACAACCCTGGTACCTTTGTTGTTGTTGCTTTACTTTCTGAGTCATTGGTTGGACTAGTCCCTGAAGGACAGTGTTTTAGTGGGATTGGTTCTGTCCCTAGGATGAAGCAGTCATACCCAATCTAATTAACACATTTCTGCTAGACCTAGAGTTTTCTTAGACATGTCCCACCTCTGATACATTGAAATGTTTTTGTTCTTTCTCAACTCTGGCGTTCTCAGATCTTACATTATATTTTACTGCATTTCAAGTTGTTGTGGGATAATCAACTCTCCTGTATTATCTCCAGGGAACAGTGATCCTCGTGGCACTTCAGAATCAACTGCATCTGTATCCATGATGAACGTTGCTTATTTTGCTCAGAAGCTGATTGAGAAGCTGAGCAGCAGAATGTTTGCTGCTGACCCCAAGCAAATCCTGCTCTTTACTGCCAAACAGATTATGGGGGTGAGTCACATGAAAGATTTTTTCAAACTGTTATCAACATTTTATCTGTTTCACACTGAGATGGTGATTCGACAAATCTCAAGAAGTTGTCTGAAATCTAATCATTCTGATTATTTCTGTTCTCTTGCATGAGCTGATAATGGCTGTAAATGACAATCAGCTAGATTTTGCTGAATAAAGAAGGGAGAGTTAGCTCTTTCCCATGTACCACTGTCTGCTGCCTATGTATGTATTGCTGAATGAGAATAAATTTAATATTTTCTACAATCTTAGCAGAACTACAGAAAATTGAATTGGTACCTAACAGGTAGTTAGGGGGAATATTGCCGAAGTAAGTTTACAACAGCTTAAATGAAGTGAGAGGAGTGAATCCTTGGGAAAGACAGTTCTTTGAACATGCCAAATACACTGCTGCTTTATATTTTCACAGGTCTTAGAAGGCACAGTTCCTCAAAAGGAAGTTTTCCTCAGTACCCTGTACAGCTGTCTAAACAGAGCCATCCTCTACTGCCTGTCCAGACCACAACAGTCACTGCCTGAAAAGTTTAATGTCCTGAACACTCTCAATGTTCTGCAGGAACAGTGGGACATTATTTTTGCAACTTACAACTCAAGTAATAATTTTGTTGTCTGCCTAATGCACTGTCTTTGCCAACTGAATTCGTGCAGGTACAAATGTTTGTCTAATGACGTCTGCTTAACTCTCTGTACTATAATCTATGGCAGTGGGTGCAGAAGGGGAGATCTTGCATGTTTATTTATGTATTTTTTTCTTCACAAGATTTAAGTAATCTCCAATTTGGAGAGTCCCTAGATGCTGAGATTGAGGTGGATACACCTAGACTAAGGATTTTGGATGTACTGTATCCTAGCAAGACTTTGGCCTATTGGTTCTCAGTGCTCTGGGGATTTAAAGCACCATTTTGCAGTTGCCTGCTTTGGCCAGAGCTTCTTGTCTGAGTTGGTGTCTGTTGAAGTTACAGAGTAAAGTTCCGTGGGGAAAGATGGTTGTTTTCCCTTGTACATTTTACAGTAATAATAATAATAATAATTTAATTTCAGGGGAAAATTTATTCATGTGCTCACTGTTTTGGAGACAAATTATTGTTTTTTAGCAAGAAAGTGGAAGAGATACTGTTCTTCAATCAGAAAACTGTTTTCTCCTTGAAACACTAGTGAGCAGAAAATTTCCTACCACCTCTGTGGTTTATAGGCAGATTAGTATGCATGTTTGTGCATACTATTTGTGCATAAATTTGTGCAAGCAAGGCACAGTAGATGGTAATAACACTCAATTCCATTTCTTTAATTTTGGAAAAGTTGTTTCATTTCAGAGGCACTCAGGCAAGCTTGCAGGTTTGTCTAAGAAGAGCCCTTGAATTTGCACCAAGGTTTAATTGCTGCTTCGTATTAAGATATTAGTGTATCTTTTTTACGCATTCAGCCTTTCTAGCAGCTCACTCTGTTTGGAGTAAACTGCAGTTAACAAGTCTCAACTGATTTCAATGGAGTTAGCTCATGAGCACACCAGTAAAATGAGAATCTGGAAATTTTGGGATATAAAATCCTTCCACAAGCATGCAGGTGGCCATTTTCTGAGATATCTGCACTGGGGTAGTTTAGGGAGATGGTTGTTCTGATTCATGAGTCATTCTTACGTGGGTATACTTAAAACATACAGAAAGCAGTGCATGGATCTTCTGAATCTTACTGTTTTGGTTATTGTTACTTGGATATGAATTACAAAGTCCTGGTTCTGCTGAAATTGTTGGGAGTTTTGCCCTTGACTAAATAGGACTAGAACATTCATAGGTATTCTGTTTGCTGTTCTTATAGGTTTTGTGTCAAAGGTACTTTTTTTTTCTTTTTTTTTTTTTAATGTAAACTGAGGAAGATTGGCTTTTGTTGTTTTTTTGTTTGTTTGTTTGTTTTTGGACACTTCTTTTTCTTTAAAAGAAGCAAATAATGGCCAGGGCTTTATTCACTTTGATGTTTGCTGTTTCAGTGGAAACCTTCTGTGCTGCTTAGGTGTGCTGAATTGAATGCAGTGATACGGTATCATAACAGAAATGAGCCACAATTAATTCCTGAGGTTTTCTATTGCTACATGATTATTCTTACTCCAGTCTGATGATACTTTCTAGACAAAAACTGTGGAGATGGGGTAAGGATTGCTTGTATATAAGCAAGAGTATAAATATTAACAACAATAAAAATTACAGAAGTTTGATATTATCCAAAAGCCAAACATAGCAAGTCCTGTGAATCAGAATTGTTGCATTTTAAAGAAAACCACAAATAAAACAGGCAGCTTTGCATACCCCAGAGGCTTTAGTCTCCCTTGTAGTGGTGCCTATTTATTCTTGAAATAATCTAGTGTGTTATGAGTGTCTGTAGTGGGTCAGACAAAGATCTAGGTGGCTCTGACTCCTACACTGGCTAATACTGGTGCTTAGGGAAGAGTGAAAATAGGGCAAACACTAGGTGCTAAAGTATGTGGCCTTGTTATGCTGAGTGCTTTATAAACTGTATGAGACTAAGTGAACAGATCATCTGTAGGATATGGCAACACAGTGTTTCCCAAACAATGGGAGATAAATCTAGTGAAGAAATTTGGAGCAAAGAGACTGCATAAAGCTTTCTTGTACCACCCCTGAGCATCCTGTATTCAATCTGGATACCTCAGTACAACCCTGTGCTCGAGCTAACTGAGGTAAATGGTAGGTAAAGTGCACCAAGGATTGCAGGGATAAGGCTTGTAGAACACAGTGATTCATAGGATCTTGATGAATGCTCCTTGACTTTGGAAATCAGACTGACAGGGATTTAATTCCCATTTCCTGTAAACTCTGCAATGTCATGTGATTGATGTAGGCCTTTGAGCCTTCGAACGTAGCCTGCTACATGAATAAAGTAGGAGTGGATGAGTAGAAATAACTAGCTTTTTCATTGTCCTTGGTTTGTTCTACATCTGCTCTCCTTTCCTTTTGTCACAGCTATCCAGAAGGTTTTGGGATGGATGTCAAACCAAGACTGGCTTCTCATCACCAAATTTTCCTTGCACCCAGTGAAGAGGAGAAAGGCAGCCTACCTACTCCAGATGATGGTAATTTATTGCATGTTGGCTTCAGCTTAAAGGGTACAAAAGTGCCTGGTCTAAACAGCTATCCAAGCAACTTGTGCAAGTGATGCTGAATTCCTTCTTCAGAGTGTTTAGGCACTGCAAGCACAGCACAGAGAGGTCTTTCCACGGTATGTTTTTATTCCAAACTCATATCCCACATCCTCAGGAGTAATGGATATGTTTGGATATTTTCCCCAAGTTGTGGCCACTGTCAGTGCCCAACTACATGCTGTTTGTAGTTCTGTTTCTGTTTTCAAGGCCTGTGTAGCTTGGTGGCTGTTCTACACAGAAAGAAACACATGGTTCTTTTTAGAAAAAACAATGAAAAAAACACTTGGGCTGGATTCGGTGTGTGGGCTATCAGCTGAATCTTACTGCAGAGATGTGTGGGGTTTTTTGTGTTTGTTTGGTTTAATGTATTAGTTTGGGTATGAAGCAGTCAGATCAGTCTGATTTGCAGGGAAAGAGAGCAAAACAGCTCAGCACTTCCTTGTACAGCCCATTGCAACGTCAGATTTTTTCATGACTTGATTACCTTCCTCCTACTGTTTCTGATGACATTTGACAATATAAAGGAATGGCGTTTATGTGCTTTAGAACTCTGTGTGATAATAAGCTCATCAAACTTCTGATGAGGTGTTTTTTCAAGGCAGGAACCAGGTAGAATCATCTGTCACTCCTACTCATTTCATTCAGGGATTTGAAATATAATAAAAGAAATGTCCTACTCTTTTCTATAATAGACTAAATGGTCTGGCTTAAGATGTGTATAGACACTGGACAGAATGGAGCAACTCTATGCACTCCAGCAGTTATTCTGGACCAGAGCTGTTCAAAATTAGGTGATTTTGATTTATTTGCTGCTTGACTTGTTATGCAAAAAATACTCATTTGTAGTTTCTTTTGCTTCTTAGTTCATCAGGAGATTCTGAGAACTGTAGAAATCATCTGGAAGCAACTCATCTCTCAGAGGCGGCAAGCTCTGGAGGACATTTACAAGATGGACCTCTCTGTAAAAGGAAGTGACAGAGAGAGGGACATGAAGATAACTGAGATCACTCCTTTATGGGAAGAAATGATGGCAAAAGCTTGGCAAAACTTCCTAGGTCTCTGCTCTTTTATTTAACACTTCTTGTAGTAGCCATAGATATTGCAGTGCTTAATGGAGAGCTGCTAATTCCTTGGTTGTACTCTTCTTCTGCATGTCACCTGCTAGATGAAACAGGTTCTCATTTTCTGTAATCCAGTACTGTGACTGTTTTCTGTGTCATGCCCCAGCCCTTCTGTAATCATCTGGTGATGGGTTTGGGCTGGCGTTGTACCGTAAGAAAGAGAGGTGTACTTTGATAAATGTGTCCCACAGGAGAATTTAATAAGAGGGAAAATATTTGGGTGAAAAAGGTCATCCCAGTGACACTGGTATATGGCAGACCTCAGGCTTTTAAATAAAGGCTTTTTAAAAGCACGTTTATTCAGCTCTCTTGTAAAGAAAAGGACAAGCCAGCTGAAGTGAAGTGCTACCACATTGTATCTTGTGTAAGACTGATACACATTACACAAGACCTCCTCACAAGCTCCACTTCAAGTCTTACAAGCTCTTTTTCTTTTTTTTTTTTTTTTTTTCTTTTCATTTTTGGCTCACAGCATCAGAAAAGAGAATTCTCCAGAATAAGGGGGGGCCCAGCTCATCCCAGAGCAAGCACAATTCCTGGAGTGAAAGTCTTTCTTCAGCTATTAGGCTGATGCCTGGCCGGAATACAAAGGAAATGACATACAAATCTGAGGTAACATCTCCTTGCTGTCTTTTCTGTCTCTGTCACCTTCTCTGCCTTTGATATGGTTCTGGCAGCTTGTCTCGACTTATGAGGCTTCTGTGTATGTCAGTTGGTGTGTTCCTTCGGAAATTAGACACCCATGGCTGTTGAGGTTCCTTTCCCAGACTTTAAGACTAGAGAGACAATTATGAATAATTTTATTTTGTCTCCTGGATGGAAGGAGCCAGAAAGCTTTACTTGGCACTTGCCTAAAAGTGGAGATATCAGTGAGTGGGGTAAGACCTTTACTTAATAAGCTGTGCTGGACTCTTCAAGGGCAGGTCATGTGTTTTTTTCTTCTGTACTGGGGAGCATTCATGAGCACTGGACAGAGGTACCTACATGACCCTGACTGGTCAGCTAGGATGTATTAGGTTAGCTTCAGAATATCACCACTGAAGGTGACATGGTGTGAAATAGCTTTAGACCAATGGATGGTCTGCCCATGTATGGAGTGATTGTGTAGCTCGCATGGAATGGGAAAACATTTTTTTCTAGAAGCAATTTGTCCTTCTGTGTGTGAGAATAGGTATTTCTGCTGGACAAACGGCATTCATGTTGTGTTTTTTAGGAATCCAGGACTGTGTAGAAATGCAAGCTGAATAGTTGTGCCTTCAGTTTTACTCACTGGATTTATTAGTAGTCTGTCAGGTCATCTGTATAATATTCATATCCCTATTGTACCTCAAATTTAGTGACTTAAATCCTGCTTGTCAACATTGTCTTTTATAAACAACTTTTAACAAACAACTTGTTTTAAACAACTAAGGCCCCAGCATGGCAAGGTGCATGATAATATCCATAACTTTAAATCTGACTAACTTTGATGTTCAAAACCTCCATCAGCTTTCTAAATGTTTAAAATCAAGTTTAAAAAGTAAGTCACAAAAGAGAAATGGGGTGATATATCTTTGTGGTGGCAGAGTGGGGAACAGAATAGCCAGAGAGCAAACTGAAGGTTTGGAAGCCACTGAGATCTCCTTTCATGAGTTACTTGTGTGGGCAATATTCATGAGAATGGTTAAGCATATAAATTTGCGTTGCTCATCTGTGTGGAAACAATGTTTGTGTTTCCAGGCTGTGGCTCTAATGACAAAATTGGTAGTGCCTGTCTTGAGACACATTTTCTCTTAGTTTATTTGCAGTAGTGTTTGTATGACATTGGGTAGTTTTATGAGTCTTGGTGAATCCTACACTGCTAGCTATAAAATGGAGTACTGTAAGAATACGTGTTTTACTGAGTGTGATATCTCAAAATTTTTAGTATCAAGGCTATATTATTATTTGTAATGCTATAGTAAGCCATGGTCATGATCACAGTAGAAGTGCAGAATAAAGAAATAGTCATTGATATAAAGAACTTAGGTTGACAGCCTTAACAATTTCTATGTTTTTGCTTCTCATTTGTCTAGAATACAAACGACACACTAGTTAGTTGTGTACATTGGGGCTAGAGTAGCTATAGGGTAGAGCAGCACTCAATTGACAGAATATTGAGAGCTTTGAACTGCTTCAGTGGGGCACTTCAGAACTGGGCATAAACATCTTATTGCAATGCTGAATGTATCAAGGTCTTTTTTTCCTCCTTTTGAAGAGACAGTCTGTTACAGCATCACTTCAGGGAGTTTTAACCCTCTAGCTTAAGCTGCAGCAGGTTGAAGCTTTATCCCCAGTGAATTGATTCAGTTCTAGGTGTGTTGATTGGTAAGGCTATGATACCTAAGTAATGTGTCTGATAGTGCCTTACTGAGCAGCAGTTTTTCTCTCACTGTGCCACAGCATCCTTTTTCATTCCTTAAAATCACGTTGCTACTTAGAGTGAGCAAGTTCTTCCCAGGTACATATGTAGACTGTGATGTCATACTGCAAGAGCATCTAGTATTTGCCCTGGGGTCTGTTTAATTATTTTTTAAAATTAATTTTGATTATTACAGCTGATTACACCTCAGTGAGCAATGTAATTGATATTTGTAAATGTATCCCAAGGAACATTTTGTACAACATGCTTTTTGCTGTTGAAGGTTAAAGACTCCGTTATTGGTTTTTCCCTAAATATGCCCACATCATTAGTTCCTCCAGTGAAAAGGTTGCCATCTGGAAAAGGCAGCACGGAGACATTATTCAGGCACAAGTGCATGAAATTGGTGTTTCTGCATCTTCTGTCTCTCTTCTGCAAGGAAGGGGCTTGTAATTAAAGGAGTTGGGTTTGAAGGAAACATTACTCATTTGGTGTTATTCCTTATCATGTCAAAGACTGACAGCTCTGTAGCTCTGATAAATTGTTCCTTTCAATGAGATGCAAAACTCCAGTTCCAAATACTCTTCTCCACTTTCCCTCTCCCTGCTTTTCCCTCCAGCCTATATTTGAAAGGACTTGCTGTAATTTTCAGAGATAAAAATTGAGGGGGAAGAAAATGAATTCCTTTGCACTTCCACTGTCCTTTCTTCACTTTCTTCATACACTTCACAACAGAGATAAAAGGTGGGATTCTCAGTATCAAAGGAAGCTGTGAGCACAAAAATTGAAAGTAATTGGATTCCTGTCTAATGCAACATAAAGCTTCTGTAAATTTCATATAGAAGACTATTTTAGCTGAGGTAGTGTGTTGGTTTTTTTTTGATTTTAAGAATGTCTCTACACTGAATAGGATTAGGCTTTTGGTGTGATTGTTGCTGTACCAATATAGAAATAACCTAATTATGGATTACAACTAGGGTTTGGCAAATGAAAATAGTCACTTATTAATAGTGTTGAAATGTCTGTAATGGAAAGCACACAGATAATGTCAAACAATGCTTGGAATTTGATTCAGTATTATATTTTGGCCTCTCATCTTAAATGCATACGTTGAAGGAAAAGATGACAGGATTGCAGAATGGTTGAGGTTGAAGGGGTTCCTGGAGGTCATGTTCTTCAAACCTGTTGCTCAAGCAGGGTCACTAAGAGCAAGTTACCAGGGACCATGTCCAGATGGCTTCTGAGTGTTTCCAAGGATTTAGATTCCACGAGTTCTCTGGGCAACCTCAGTGCTCAGTCACCTTCACAGTAACAAAGTGTTTCTTGATGCTAAGGCAGAACATAAGTGAAGGTGATTCCCTGCTTTTTGATGGCAAATGTCAGAACAAGCAACCAAATACAGCTGTTTTTTCTACATATTCCTGAATCTGTTCTGCTGTCTCATGGTCTGCTCAGGTCTCTGTCTGGAACACATGAGCATTCAGAAAGAAGAGTTTGATCACATTTCTAGGAGTGGAAGTGCAATTTTTTCTGGTATTTGCTACCTTGTGCTTTCTTGGAAGTCTGAATAGCCATGCAGGGGCAAGAGGAGCACTATACAAAGTCAGGTGCTCCTTTAGCACTTAGAGGTGACAGAGTTGGGCAAGCTCACCAGCAGGACGGTCTATAAAACTCTTGAATACAGTACTAGAGGTTTCAAAATCATTGACTTTCCTGTTTCAGAACAAGTCTTCTGATCTCTTATTCTTCTGCCTTCCCTGTTCCCTACACTTCTTCCCTCATTTTGCTGTTGGAATCTTAGGCTATATAATTAGTTTTTAGGTTAGCAATGACCAGTTATTTCTGTTGTTTTCAACAAGCTGCAAGAGCAGCAAGAGACTGTTGTAGCCAACCATTTATGATTTCAGTAAATTGCAAATCCATTATCAGCTTCTACCATGCTGAGTGTCTTAAGGTTCTTCCTGAGGATGAATGCCTGAGCAAGGTTACAAGCAGAATACTTCTAACAATTGTAAGACATGCTGCCTCGGGGCTGTAGATATAGTTGTTATGCTTTTCAGGAAATGCACAGCCTCCTGAGTGGTACAGCAGGCCTGATCATGCCTGTCCTCTCTCATTTGGGTTCATTAATTGCATTCCTTTGCCAAAGGGTGATAGAGTTCTTGGACTTCATTCACTCCTGGCTGTCAATCTTGCTTCTCATTTTTTGCAGCCATATATACTGGTGTTTTGCATTAAGTGTGAAGGAACACTGAGAAATGACCTGCTTGAAACTAATATTCTTAAATCATATTTGCAAACTATTGGGTCAGACATTTGTGTGCAAAAGTCTGTATTTTAGAGGGTAGTTTTAAACAAGACTTTTCAAGCAGAAGTGTTTCATTTGAACTGAAGACTGATGGTGCACCTGCAGACCCTTGTAGGGGTGTAGAATACTTGGCCCCAGCACATAGTATCAGCATTAGCTCAAAATGCTGTCAGTGGGTTTTTGAGTTTGGTAAGAAAGAAGCTTTATGTCAACTTGATGGACATGAATTTAGAGAGTTTGCCATGATCACACAAGATGGTTAGTGGTAGAACTAATACTGGATCAGCACTTTCAAACACTAATTGCTTATTTCCTGTATAGTTACAGCATCTTTCAATAACCAACTGTAAAATCAAGAAAGATGTTGACCAGCTTGGGTTTTCAAACAATACTGGGGCAATTAGATCAGAGAATGTTTAAGGGGTGGAAGTATGTGGGTTTCATCCAACACCAATAGGTGTTGGATGAAACGATCTTGTTATTTTAGATATAATCTGGTAATGAATTACATTAGAAAGCATCCTTATCTATGATGCAGGATGGACAAGCTCATCTTAACAGTCCATGGTAGGTGAAATGAAGTTTAAAAAATGTATATCTGAAACATAATCACAATTCTTATTTAAACAAATATTTTTCTTACTAATTACTCTATTGGTCTTTTACCTGCTTTTGGGGTTAACTAAGTTAAAATAAGCAAACATAAAATGGTATTTATTTGAAAAGTGCATTATTTGTGTAACATCTTTATCTTCAGATAGAAGGATAATTAACATCACTAATTATCTAATTAAGTTCATTAACCATCCACCAACAGTGCACTGTGAAGTTGACATTATGTTCTACTGTCAACAAATGCTTTGATTTCTTAGGAAGTAATTAAAATGTAAATTAGCATGTCATTAAATGCACAAGGGAAGATTAGAATCAAATATTCATTTCAAAACTGCTCATAGCACACATTTTTACTTCAATGAAAGCAGGCACTTTGCTATTAATGATGTATATTAAACAATTTCCATTATAATATTATTGTCTTGTTTAATAACTGGCTCAAAGCTAAATTACAGTATGCTGCAGCAAGCTGGAAAAAGTTTCTTTAACTTTGAACAAAGAATTTTTTTGTCCTCTTAAGTAGTTATCTGATGCACTGTTCATTTTCAGATTGCTTAGAAGATCATAATGAAATAATCCAATAGGTCACTAGGTTAGATAAGAACTGCATGAAAACATACAATGCAGAGCTACCCGATTTTATGTAATACAAATTACTGAAATTTTTGAAATACTTGTGATACTTTCCACATTCATTGAAGATAACTGTTTAAAAGTGAAAATGGAGTATAAAGGTTGCATAATGATGAATACAAATTATTAGGCTAACTCAGATCCAATAGCTATTCACCCCATTGTCCTCCCCTAAAAAGCCAATACCAATGGCTAAAGGAGATGGTGTGTTACAGCACAATGCACAGTAGAGAATCTATCCTACCAAAGTTGTTCCTTTCTTGATTTGTATCAGTTATAATTCATCTAAAGCCTATAACACAAGATCCAATATCCCTTCCAAAACTTTTTATAGGTAACTATTCAAATGGCTTTTTTTTTCTGTTATCCTGTGCCAATGAAGTTCCTCTATTTAATTACATACTGTGTGAAAAGAAGTTTTCATTTCCTGCTTTTTTTTTTTTTTTTTTTGGAAAATGTGGTGCTGTTTTGTTTTTCTTTCAAGTTAGAGACTGTCTGATTCAAGCTTAAGCTTGCATATAGGATTTCAGCCAGTGGAGTTTAAGGCTTAAAGCTGTTAGCATTGTAGTTTCAACTTTCAGCTGCTGGTTGGAGAGTTTTATTTTCACATAACAGAGATCATGCCAAATGAATTGAATAGTATTAATGTGGATGGAAGCAGAGCTTTATTTGGATGCAGAGAAACCTTAGAAACAAGTGGTAGCCAGTGAAACAGAATTACTTTTTCTGTGCTGAATATATAGAAAGAGAAATCACTTTTCATACTTCTTGTTTTAGAGATGTCCATTTGCTTCAGGAGTTTTGATGCAACATTTATAATAATTTCAGGAGAATTATTTGAAGTCAATTGCTTCATGACTTATGCTATTTTTTAGTAGAAATCTTTATAAGAAGAAGAGTTATGACCAACTTCACTTATCAACAAGTTATGAAATTATATGTGGCATATTATCTCATTCAAGGAGCAGTATAAAATGTACACAGGAGTTCAGGTGCCCAGAAAATTAAGTGTGCGTTTCCACCAGAGAACAGGGATTTAAAATAGCAGAGTGTAATTTGATGATGACGCATACAAGTAAAGAATAGGAAATCAGGGGAAGTTCTAGAAATCTCCGCAGGATGAATTTAAAGGTTCCTCTTAAACAAGGACATAGGTTACCTGCCTGTGCCCTCATCTCATGTTATCGTCCTTGCTAGACAGATTAAAGCTTGGTTGTGCTTGACTGTGTTCCATTCATACTTTCTGTTGCTATGGAATAATCATGTCACCTTTAAATGCATGTCATTTTAAGAAAACTGTTAATTTTGTGGACTATGGAGAGATGCTTCTTTGTATTCTGGACTCTGAGCTCTAAGCATATACTAATATTTACAAATTTCTTTCTTCAGCTAAAGGATTAGAAATGCACATTTTTCTTAAACAAAAGGCATAATTCAAATATAATCAGAAAATTCCAGTGTGAAGTTTTCAGATAAATGTACTATGACACTATGTAGTAATAAAGCCCTAAGTTACCACAACTGTGGCACTTGTTAGAAAAATCACTATTTTCAACAGAAATAAGAAAATGGTCAGAAAGAACAAATGAAGGAAAGAGAGACCTTATTCCCAATATCGCTGAGGTCTGACTTTCAGCACTCGCTAGAAGAGGTAACACCTCTTCTGTAACTGGAGGGAAACTGAGTGCTCAGGAGGTTGAGTGAATTATCTCAAAGTCACATAAGTCATTCTCAGAGACAGGAATAAAGGACAGATCTCAACTTACATTGAACTTTTTAACTATTAGGAGGTAACTTTCCTGTTCTCACAAGAATTATCTCTTCAGTAGTATCAGCTGTTGAAAAGGTATGTGTGTATGCATATATACACAATTTATAAATATATAGTTGATGTAGAAGTAGGGAAGTTTCTGTGCTGCTCAAGTTTAGCTGACAATACTGTGTTGACTCATCACATGTACACTGTACTTTGAGTTTATCCCCTTGAAACTCACCCTTGTGTTTGGGTACATTTATGGTGTATTGAAATATGGAGGTTTTTCTCATTAAGCTTGCTATTCCCCAACCAACTGGAGATGCCAGGAATCCATCCATGATCCTTAGGAGCAGTTGGCAGTGTGCATTAGCCTCCTAGCGGGTTGAGGCACGAAGCTTACATGCAACACTTAACTGCTGGAACTGCAGTCTGTTGAAAAACTAAATGAATTTTGGCAAAGTAACAATAAAATCCACATGGCAATAACAATTTTGTGATTCAAAAGAGCCTGAAAACAGCTCTTAATGTGGAGAGTATATGCTAAGAACTAGGACAGACTGCTCTTTGATGTTAAAAAAAAAAAAACAAAACATTATCTGCCATAGCTTAATGTTTATTACCTGGTGACTAGTGAAACTTTTTTTTTTTTTTCCCTTATGAAATGAACCTACTTGCTTCCTGGTTCACAGCCAATTACTTGAAAAGTAGTCTGGTTATGAAATAGTTGTCTTATTGTTTGTTTGCACAGGGCAGTAGCATACCTGGCCTCTGATTCACCATGTTAGATTTAGGAGCAGGGGTAGACTTGTGTCATTGGAAATGGTAGCCCGTTTTTCTTCTGTAGCTAAGTACAACAGGACTGATGAATTGGAGACTTCAGCCAGCTTTAGTAATTTACTGTGACACTCAGATTCCTCTATGTAAAATGGCAATGCTACCTGTAATCCTATCCTCTGCTTGTGAGGCTGATTTATTCTCCATGTTCAAGCAGGAACAGACCACAAGTATTGGGCTTCAATTGTGTATTTGTGGGGAGGGGAGAGAAATTCTGGTTAGATTTGGGGAAACAGGATGAGTATGAGAACTGAAGTAAATACTACAAGATAGAGTTAATGCTTTGGAAGAGTTTAGCCTCAAAACTTAACTGTTGCCAATCTAGCTCTGTAGCTATGTAAATAATTGTTTCAGGAATTTTTCCATTCAAACAATTCTTTGCTTTAGATGGTGACTGCAAAAACTGATACATTTTGTAGAAAATGTCTCCTGCCCAACTAAATCATATGGTCAGTGACAAGAGATCCACACTGGTTAGGGCACATAGTCCAGGGAACAGAGCTGGGATGTGGAGCTGTTGAGAGAGGAGCAGTGCTGCACCACAGGCAGGCACCATTTAATGTTGAACTACTGAGAAACATACCTGAGTAAAACGGAACAATTTTCCCCTTGTAAAATGACATTTTCTTATAGTTCTGTGTCATTAAAAATGCAAATTCTGTTTGATTCAAGATGAAAAGTGGCTGAAATATAAATCTTACATTAATAGCATGTTTGTCATTTCAATGATGCTCATTTTCTGTTTACTGCTTTTTCAGTTGTCACCCACAGAGGTTTTAATCGCACTTAACTGTCACTTTTATGATGTCCAAGTGCTGTTCATTTATTAAATGTATGCTTATATCTTAATGCTTGGATTAAAGTCAAATCTGAACCCCATCTTAGTAGCAAAAAAACCATCTGTAAAAGTTGTAATAGAAATGGTAATTGATATTGAAGAAAAAGTAAATCTGTTAATACGCGGTCTGTTCTTCAGATCTGACAGTATCACTGAAGAGATTTTTTACCTGCAGACCTCTATTACTTCAGATATTTCACCCACAAGTAATAAGTTTGGGGTAGTTTTACCTCCAGTGTCTTGTTTTTCATAAATGTGGTTGTTAAAACACATTTAGTCAAGCCTAGTTACAAATAACTGTGATTTTGACATCTTTGTATTTTTTATAAACTGGAACTAGGTTTTGTATTTGCTGGTATGTTCACAAGCAATAATCAGTAAGAAATGTTGCATTGTTTAAATATAAGTGTATGCCTTAAAATTCTTTGTTTCAGCGGGTGTTATGAATGAGCTATCAAATCTGATTCTGCTGTACACAACCTCGTTGCTAGTTACATACGCTAATTACAGGTACTTACATGTACTTTTTTCTGTCTGTCAGAGCACCTTATGTGCTCTTCCATTTGTCTGGTGTGCCCACAGAACACTTTCAGAAAACCTAGCAATTGCTCAAATAGCTGTAATTAAAAAAAAAAAAAAAAAAAAAAAAACAAAAAAAACGAACTCCCAAATAGAATTCTGAAAGGCAGTTTAGAGGAATTAGGGATATGGACTCCTTTCTGTAATATAAGTACTAATTTCTGGCAAATCAGCTATATTAGAAAGTGTGCTGGCACTAGGAACAACTTAAGAGCAGCAGAAGGGATTTCCAAATTGGTTTAAGTTGTTCGCCCTGCTACTGCAAATTATCGCCACATTCATCTTTGTGAGATTACCAAGCTGTTTCAAAGTAATTCAGGTTGGTTATGTCCCATCACCAGCTCCCATTCATAGTGGCGGGATGTTCCAGAGACTCACTTGTCTTAGTTTCTCCAACTGTAAGGTAGAAATAAAGGCACTTACCTCCTTCATAAATACCTCTGATAGGTACTTTCCTATCAGAGAGAGTAGAGTACCTATGAGGAGTGGTTGAGAGAGCTGAGACTGTTCAGCTTGAAGAGCAGGAGGCTCAGGGAAGATCTTACTGATGTGTACAAATACCTGAAGGGAGGATGCAATGATGACAGAGCCACACTCTTTTCTGTAGTGCTCAGTGCCAGGACAAGAGGCAATGAGCAGAAACTAAAACACAAGAGGTTCCATCTAAACACCAGGAAACCCTTATTTTCTGTGTGGGTGATGGAGCACCAGAACAGGTTGTCCAGAGAGGTTGTGGAGTCTTCCTCCTTGGAGATCTTCAAAAGCCATCTGGACACCGCCCTGCTTGAGCAGAGGGGTTGGACCAGGTGACTTCCAGAGGTCACTTCCAACATAAACCATTCTATGATACTGATGAAAATCACTGTGCAAGAGTAGATGTTTTTATTTAATGCATCTAACATAGCTGCAATGCTATACAAGTGTTCTTTGTGTACATATATATTTATCATACTTATTTAGCTTAGAAAGAAGTAGATTAACATCACTAGTTCTAGTCCTCACCAACAGATGCTGAAAACACATGCTTCAAATTAAGTATTTGGTTATTTTCACTGTCATCTGTCTGACTACTGACTTTGTTGGATTGGACCTGTACACTTGCCATTGTGAGAGATCTGGATACGTGGGCTGTCCTTTTGGATCTTCATCTTGAAGCTTATTTATTAAGAGCTTTGGTGTACATGTGTTCTGTAATACAACATGCAGCCTGTAATTCCCCAAAAAAAGCCCCAAAGCGCAGAGCTCCAATGACATAATGTTTCTTTAGGAAAGATCTGTGGCATTTGTGGAGTCTGTATCATGCAATGTGAGTTTATTATGGCAAGCCTGGGTATTTATGGACTGCAGGAGTGTTAAGTGATATATATACACACACGCACATATAACACATACATATAAAAAATAGACATAAAAACATTCCAGAGCTCAATAGGGAATTGTTAACTTAAAAGTTACACCTCAATCTTTTTTTTTTTTCTTTCTCTAACCATTTTTTATTACAAACAGTCCTTCTATTGCTTTTGTTGAAAGAAATTACAGAAAATCCACTCTCTGGGTTTTTTGGCATGCCATTTTTCTCTGCTTGCCAGCATTTTTCTTCTTGCTGGTTTTACTATTCCTCAATGCTAATCATTTTCACTTTTATTTGCATGAGGTCTCCATGCAGCAAGAGGAAAAATGGATTTGGATTCTGTGTGTTGTACCCCCTTCTCCCCTGCCATCCCCCTGCTTCCAGTAGAGAAATAGCTTGTAAATTCCATCACCTTTTGAAGCTCTAAATATTGTCTGGGGAATGTGGGCTAGCAAAATGACCCGAGTCTACTTCCAATGCAAGTGCCTAAGGCTGCAAGGTGGAGAAGTCTGTATAAGGAAGACTTAAAGTATGTTACTGTGCTCCGTTTTAGGCCAGGATGGATTAATATGGCCTTTTAGTCTGATCTTCCTTAGAATACACATTACACTTTCTGCATTCAGAGTTGCTTTTCTGTATATTGAAACACAACCCATACATAATGTCACACGATTCTAATAATTATCAAAGCCGATATATCCTTTTTGTTCAAGATAAATATTTAACCCTAACACTGTTGTGTTCAACCTACAGCATGGAGTTGCCATTTTAAAGGATAACCCCCTACAATATATGATTTCAGGATGTGTCTTTCTAATGGAATCTGCTTATTTATTAGCAGGTCACAGCAAATGTCACACTAGTTGTTCATTAAGCTTTACTGTATGGTCTTAATTGTTCAGACCAAACAATGGATAGATGATAGCCTGGTCTATACTCTTTTCAGTGTGTTTGTGTGTGTGTGTATATATGTATATATTTGCAGTCACAGTGATCTCCAGTTTTGTTAACTGTTCATTTTATTTTTACAGCCAGATGGATTTCTTGTGGGGGTGGTCACTGGGGACATGCTCATCTGGTTAAAGCTGACTAGCTAGAGCTCATTTGGAAGCCAAAGTGGTTAGTCTTCATTCCACCAGATGTGGCTAGCAGAATTTTTCCTTCAGAGAACCCTCCGTGTGTTTGGAAGGCTCGGAGCTGTGTCAGGAAATGCGGTGAGAACCTTTTCAACATGGGCTTTGAGCTCAGGGATCTGATCAGTGACCATGTCTGAAACACAGAGTGTGCGGAACTGAAACAGCTGCCAGCAGGGCACTGGCTCTGCGGGTATCTGAAATGGTTGCTAATACATGGAGGGATTGGTTGTCTACTCTGAATGGCTTTTACCCTATGTCTACGAAAAGCTGGGATCTCAGCTCTCCTCCTGTACTGAGCCTGGCTCAACAGCATGGAGATTCTGTTGCTTTCTAGGTCAGCCTTTATGGGAGTTTTGCATGAATTATAGAATACTTTTGTGAGGCCGCAACTGTGATTACAGGTTTAATGATGCTTTAAACAAACAAAAATGTAATGACTTTCATCAGTGTAAAACAGGAGCTTCCTGCAGGGAAACAACAATAAATGTGACTTCACGGCAGGGGTGCAGACCTGGCTGACAGCCAGCAGTAATCGGCACACCACATAGACCTTGTGTGTTAACTTAATTAGAGCACAGTGCAAGCAGCAGCTAGACAGTTTGCTGTGAGGAATCACTGTCAGCGTGGCACAGAGTCCATGCATTTAAAAGTTACCCATCTGATCCATGGCTGTAGGTAGCGAGAGTCTGGGACTTTCACAGCCAGTTTAGACTTGGACTGTGACTCAGAGCAATCTGACTTTCTGATCATTGTTAGAAACCCTTCAGGGACACTGGTGGGCACAAGAGCTTTTGCGTGGCACTGAGAGCACTCTAAGCTGTCCTAAGTCATCTCTGAACAGCTTCTGCCTTCTCTGCCACTACTAATCCTCAGGACCTTATTAAAGGAACAGAAACTTCTGCTACTCTCTGTAATGCAGTTAATAAACAGCCACCCTGATTCATTTTCTCTTCATCTTATTGTTTTGGTGTACCTCTTCCACATTTGGCTGGCGATTGGAGTAGATATTTATGGTTTAGATGGTATTGTGGCTTGTGTGTATCTGTGTAATTCAGCAGTGTTTAGGAACATCATCGTGAGTCCCATAGTGACCCATTTGCAAAGTGGGGAATGCAGCAAATAATCTCCTGACAGCAGTTTATCAGTCTCGTGCTTGCACAGACCCTTCCTTAGCTTAAGTTCATTCATATACAATAACAAATGCAGTGACTATTGATGCAGGTTCACTGTTCTCTGAGTCTAGAACATCCTGGAAGGGAAGGTGCCCAGGAAGTTGTGTCAGACTGCTTTGGGGGACACATATTTCCAGAAGCACCTGAGTAATGCTGGGTTTAAGGCGTATCCATGCTGCATAGTGAAGCAGAGGCAGTTACTGTGGTTGTCATCTTGCACTAGCACAGCTCTACAATCTTCCAGTTCTAAAACTAGCTCAGAGATCTCTGCATCATATTCCCATTAAATAGCATATATATACTGAAAGTCATTTGTTGCTGGTAGATCTAGGCTCCTAAATATCAAAAATATTTTTAGGAGCAGTTGTTTTCCTGTGTGCAGAATGGGGACATGGACCAGCCCTTTGTCTGTGCTTTCTGTTTATACAGCAAGGTGTATAGTTAGAAATCCCAGATCCTTACCTCAGTTGGAGTCTTGACAACAGCAAATTGTTTTTTGTTTGTTTGTTTGTTTTTGCTACTTGTAGTACTAAATATCTTAGTTCTGAAAGGAAAAGCCTTGCAGTTTTGTTTTCTTTCTCCTTCTTGAGTAATTCCACTAATGACCCTTGTTAAGATCATGGATATGTTCATCTCCCTTGTGTGAGTGTGCAGCTTGCTCTCAGATGATTGCCTCATCACTGTGCTGTCTGGAGAGCTGTCAAGCTCACAGACACAGGCTGTATTCCCTAATTATTTTTCAGAAGACAGAGAAACTAATGGCTGCTTTTGTCCTTTGGGGCTTACACTTGCAGCACCTTGTATGGGTGTAATGTGTTCTGATGTTTCTTCTAGGGATTTGTGTCATGTATGGAACAGTACCGAAGAACTGGGCAGGAGCTGTATGCCTCTTTGTACAAGGATCATGTACAGGTAAAGAACAGGAATGTTGTGCGACACCTTTCTGATTTTGAAAGGTTGCTCTTGGACTACCTTGAGAATCAGGCATTTCAGAGGTGAGATAAGTAGTGTGCCTGTAACAGGCAGTGAGCTCCATTGCTGACCTCATCACTAACACATGATACAATATCCATCACTCACCAAATAGTTTGCAGATCCTCACTTTATCTTTAGGAGCCTTTTATTGTTGTTTGTTTAATTGAATTATTCCACTCATACGTTGGCAGAAATGAAAGTGAGGGCTTTGACCTTTTTTCTTGGCAGCCAGTAAAACTTTTCAAGAGAATTCACTCATAGTCAGTAAAATCTCACAGGTATGTTTCTTTTTCAGGATTGACCTTCAGGGACCAACAAGCTTTTAATTCTTTGAAATTTGAAATTCACCTCTCCTTTAGATTAATGTTTTAGTGTGTTCCTTCTCACCTCCTCCCCAAGTAGAAATATTTAAATTTATGCCATGTTTGGAGGGAGTATAATATTTTCCTGAAACTTTCAGACTCTGTTTTCATTGAGCATGGTTGTTGCCATTAAACATGAGTTTTGGCCAGAAAAATTGGAGTTGAATAAATCCTCTGTGAAGCTGCTCTCTTGGCTCACTGCTTTTGAGCTAAATATCTAAATGAAAGCAGCTGTTCTCAAGGAGGGTGAAGCGTGCTACATTCTTATGTTTGTTGCTTTTATCTGATTAGTAGCATCTCCCAGAGCACTCTTTTGGTAGTCAGTCAGACCTGTGCTGGGTCTGCAACAGTTGCTCTGCTGTGGTCCCACATGGCAGATCCCTCTAAATTGCTGGGGTGGCAGGAGGGAAGTGTGGAGGAGTAACGAAGTGGTTCTGTCCCACAGATGCTGCAGTGTGGTTACAGCAAAGCAGCCAAGGACTGGATGGTACTTGAAGAGCAGCTTTTCTACAGGAGGGGCCCATGGGGAATTGCCTCACAGTCCTTAGAGCAGCGATGGATTCTTGACTGTTTTGAAGGGCCTTCACGTATGAGGAGGAGGATTCAACATGGGAACACCCGAGCAACAATGATACGAATGAAGAGTGAGGTAGAAAATATTTACAGGAGGTGCACAAATTCTGTTGCAGTTGCCGGTGTCTTTATAATCCTCTCTTTCTACCGCTTCTTCATCACCTGATTTACCCATATGCTCTGCCATGCGTATGGAATCCATTGAATCAGTCTTGGTTTGAGAGAGAGATTAACAGCAACTGCAATGAATTTGGCAGCCACGGAATGATTTTCCATCTCTTCTGATACAAAATCTAAAATAATTGAGAATATAACCCAGACATATTTTTCTGCTTGTAATATCTCATGGGTATTGTATTTTGCAGTGTATCCAGCAGAGTCTGGTTAGAAAGCTGCACCATCCTGTTAGCCTTACGTATATTAGGGCTGCTAGAACTAGTGAATGATCAAGAACGGGAATTAGAGTGGTTTGAACTAAGCATTGACCTGTGTATATGGGGAATTTAGTACTGTCTGTCTCCATAGATTCTAAGTGCCAAATCCTATCAGTCAGAAGCTGAAGCAATTAATATGTCAAGAGGTTTCCATCTTTAGGACATTTTCAGCTTTTATACGAAGTTTGAATTCTGACAATTTTCTGCAGTCTGGGTTATATGATTTTATCCTATAACAGGCCTCATAGAGGTTCATCTTTGAAAAGACAATAGACCTTTTGCTTAATTGTTGACACTTATTATTCTTACATCTTGTTCTTTTTTTGGGTCCTTTCAAATGCGTTTATTTGATTTTCCAAGGCACTTACCTGCAACATAGTTCCAAATATGTGCTTTGCTCTGCAGCAGGGTTTTGTTTATGTTTACCTGACAGCATATTCTTCTGTAGTCATACCTAGTCTCTTTTCAGGTTCTCCTACCAAACAGAAATGAAACAACCCCCACTGCTGAAGTGGATTCAGGTAATGGTTTAGGGCTAAATTACATTGTGGTAGTGGGTAAATACAAACAGCCAAAGAGAGCTGTGTACAAGGCTCCAGGTCAGAATTTGGTCTAGGTAAAAAGCTTAGTGTCAGCATTCTGGGCTAAAAAATAAATAAAATAAATAAATTTGAACATCTATTAAAAGATTGGCACAGTTATTATAGGCGGTATAAATACCTGGTGATAAATGGCTCAGGGAAGTGATTATAGGAAATGTGAGTTTCCAAGAATGTGGACAGAATAATGGAGAATATGAGGAAATCTCCAAGAAAATTAACATGTCAGATTTGTTTTTCAGTGTTCAAAATGGGACCAGGTTTTTCAAATATGGTAATTGTCAACATTTTTCATTTCCCAAGGCCAGGATTTCTGTTACATGAGACATTAAAAGAATGAAAACAACAGACTAGTGAAATATGGTACAGAGGTTGGTAGGTTTTCAGAGGGAGGAAAAAATTAAGAAGTTCGAGTTCAAAAATGTCAGCCAAGTCTAAGGCTGTGGATTTCGGCCATTTGTATGGCTGCTCCAAGTCCAGCTTTTAGTGTACATTGTTGGATATAGGCAGTATATTGTTGTATGCTTCTTCATGTGCTAGGGCCCAGGAATCGAGGGAGAATGGAGCCTATTGTTTAGGCTCAGAACAAGACTGAAGTACTATGTAGTTTCTATGTGGAAGTGATTGCAGTCTACTTCGGTAAGAAGGATTAAGAGAAGGCTGATCACTCCTTCCCTAACTGTATGTACAGTACAAATTCCCCAAACTTAGGGCAAGATAAGAGTTTGGGCAAGATACGGAGTGGGCTATCTCTCCTTGTGTTCTTTTATGGTCCTGCTCATTGCATGTTCATGGGAGACTGCCATTTTCAGTTCTTCCTAATTTAATCTGAGTATGTAAACAGAGTCTTTTTAAAATTATTTGGTTATCATATGATCAGCCCAACACAGTGCAAAAATGTGAATAAATATGTTTATTCAGTATGTTTGAATCTTCAGTGATGATAGGGATTTGATTTGGTTTTAGTTGAACTAAGCACCCTTCTTTAGCAGTCACAGATTTTACTTCTCATGCCTATTTTTTTTGCTGATCTGCAAAATCTGATAATGTTGTTTCCCAAAGTAGAACAGGTTGGGTGAAAGTCTAAAGTGCAGATTATTTTGTTGTCATCTGGCTGCCACTAAAACTGCCATCCCTTTCGTACTCATATAGGAGAGCTGACGTTAAGTGGAGCAGAGAGGGACATGGATGAGAAAGGATCTGACTGTAACCAGCTAACGTTCTTCCCTGCTCTACATGAAAGTTTCCATTCAGAAGACTTCTTGGAGCTATGTGTGGAGAGACAAATTATACTGCAGGAGTTTGCAGAGAGTGAAAAGGTAGCAAAGATGAACTAGAAAATTTTCTCAGGGGAAATGGCTTTTAGAGGGTGAACTGGATGTGGAGGCTTACCTGTTCCTCTCAGTTTTTGGTTCAGATGGATTCAGTCCAGTAGATATCAATATCTGTTTAAGAGCACTTGCAATTTTCCAGCCTCTGTACAAATGCCTATATAGGGTTACTTTTGAAGAGCATTTAACACTAACTCTCTGAAGTAACAGCAAAAATTTTGGGTATGTGACCAAGGTATTCTGGTACATGTGAGACAATATTGTCTCATTTTGCCTGAGACATGGCAAATTATACAGACCTGAAATTCCAACTTCCCTACCTTTATCCATGCCCAGAGCAGTGTCTAGATCCAACTTATTACCCATGGAAGGTTGTGCTAGATTTGTAAAAATGCTAGTTCAGTGATGTTCAAAATCTCTTCCTGATGAATACCAGTAAATATTTTTGTTGTCCCTTCGTGTGCCCTTTTTTTTTTCTCCACCTCTCCTTGAATGCTGGACAGATTCTTCCCCCTGAGGCCACAGAGACCTTCTCTGCTTCATATTTGTCTGATGCTTCTGTTGTCTGATCTATTCAAAACTGTGCTGTTGCTTCTTGGATGTTGTGCTGGACTGGTGACCCTTCTCTCTTATATCTTCACAGTGTCTTCTGTGTCTAAGAAAGAGGCAGGTTCAGGAATGCTGTGAGGACAGGACCTGGGGAGTAAATAAGAGTGACTCTGTCAGCAGGACAGTAACTTCACCCTGGTGTTCTCAGTTTAATCCCTTTGCTCAAAAGCTGGCAACCTGCCCTTCACTTTTGACATACTCCCTGCAATGGTGTCTTTGGGTCAAATCCTTCATGTTGGATATGCTCTGCACATAGCTATTTCTCCCAGGATTATGAGATTTTTGTCACAAAGAGTAGACCTAGCCTCATTCTGTGATCTTCTACACTGTACATTTTATTTGAAGTGGCATTGTTCCCCCTGTTGGCCCAGGAGTTAGCATCCCATAGTGGAACCTAAGGGTTAGACTCAAGCATTTAGACTCTGCTGTTACAGTGCTGTGTGATGGTTGTACTTAGGTATAGAAATGCTTATTTTATTTTTGTCTCAGTATCTTAGCTGAATTTTCTTGGCATTTTGCCAGGAGTCACATTTGTGTTCTCCAACATGATGGCTTCCTTAAGCTATTAAAGCTGTTGGTACATTGTCTATACAACATACTTCATTCCCCTGCTTCTCCTCTTCCCTGCCCCCACATACCTCTCCACAGCAGAAGAGTCAAGCATGAATATGTGAGGCATGTTTTCTGTGTGCTGATCTCATTTTTAGCCTTTAGGCTGTCTGTCTCTTCTCCATGTAACTCCACGGGAAGCCGTCAGAAACGCCAGGCATGCTTTTTCCAGCAGCAGTCACTGTGCTGCCGAGCTGACAGAAGTATTAAAAAAAGCAGTAGGGGGTGACATTAGCTGTCCTGTGCTCACTTAGTGCGCTGCAGTCCTGCCTTGTAAATGGCTGCCTCATGAGCTGTTTGCACTTGAACCAGGCAACTGGAACCATCTTACCTACTGCACTGCACAGAGAAGTCATTGTGATGCCTTGGCAGCTTCTAGATAGATTTCTGGAACACAGGAATAGCTCTATTCTGTAAAGTGGTCCTTGTTTCATATTGTCACCCTCTGCTATTTTTTTCTTGTATCACCATTAAACAAGCACCTTTGTACGTATTCAGATGTGCAACAGCTTTTTGCAGAAGTAGCAGATCAAATGCTGTTTGATCAAATGCTCAGTCTGTTTACAGCAAGTTAAATAAGGAAAATATTGGTGTGGGTGAGGTATTCTCCTGCTAATATAATCTAGTCTTTTGTTTTTTCCTGCTTGTAAAATAAACTAAAACATTTCTAGGCATTCCTGTGAAATCATTTTAAGTATGCATTTTAAGTATGGTAGGCCAAGGAAGGAAGCTTCTGAGTATTGTGAAGGTTAGTCCCTGAGTGGAGACAAATCATAAGTGGGAGCAGTCATGCTCTGTTTGAACAGAACCCAAACCATGAAAAGTTCAGCCTTTAGACGTTCTTTTTGTTGCCTTTTTTTTATGCATTAAACTAACCATAGAGGAACATATTTCCCAGATTTCAAAGTCAAACCTTCTGGATTTAGGAACTTACAGAGATCAAGAAATTAATACCTGATTTGTGCAACTGTAGCCTTTAATGACATAATCATTTACTAGTTTGTTCCCTTCTGTGCTACCAGTGCATAGAATGGGTAGGTATGTGTGTATGTACAAATCCATACCTTCAAAGCACCATTTGGTTATACTGATCATGTTTTTTCTCCTCCAGCCATGGTCCTTGTAATACATACTGCTTACCTTCATCATTCTGCAGCTAGTAGGGATGCTATAGGCCCCAGTCATCTTCCTTACACAGTGGTAACCTACCAGTAGAATTGCCGGATGTATGAGGCTGGCTGTACATTTCTTTATGTACTCTGCACCATTTTCCCCTAGACCCCACCAACTTTCAGTGATCTAGATCCAAAAGGCAAAAGCCTTATATGTGACACTGGTGAAAAGCAAGATGCAGAGGGTGTTGTGTTTGGCTCTGTGGTGGTACAAAAAGAAGGAAGTGGCTGTTAAAAGGAATTGTACGTGCCCACAGCTTGCCCCCTCAAAGAGAGGCTGGGCATAAGGAATGGAGGTTCAAGGCAGATTTTTGGCAGGCTCTAGGAGAATGGTGGGTGGGTAGCTGAGACATTTTGTTGCTTTGCCTCCTCCTTTGCATATAGCCCCAGCCTGGACCACTTGTGGAAGCTAGGTAAAAGGACTGCTCTTAGTGGGCTCAGGCGAACTGTAACAAAGCAGTGCGTATACAGCCTAAGACTGTATTTTTCATGGCCTCAGTATTCTGAGATCATGTATGCTGTAGGCATGGAAGGAGAGGTAATGTGCATTGTGGGTAATGTTATGCACAGTTCTACAGCTGTGCAAAACTGCAAAATTGCACAAGAGAAATGCGAATAGGAACCTGTTTGATCTAATCTATCAGCTTGCCTACCAAAAGCCAGGGCCAGCCCTTTAAATAACCCTGGTTTACCAGCAGATACAAGAAGATTGGATTTGTGTATCTGCAACCTGAGCCCCCAACTGTGAGATTGCGTCCCTGATCTTTACAAGCCTGAAGCAGTCCTGCCAGGTTGTTAACGTGCAGTTAACATGTAATAGATGAAGAAAGTGTAGAAGGCTTGGGAAATGATTTTTGCATAGAAACTCTGAATTTTGGAGAAAAATAAAGCTTTGTTTGCCAGCAAGTCATTTGAGACAGTAAGAAATCCAAGCAGCTGGGGTAATGAATCTGAAGTTAACAAGAGGGCATGGCCTAGCAGAAATCTGGGCACAATGCCTTTCCTTAAAGGAGGGGCTAGGAGAGAGCACAGGAGATGCCAAGGACAATAATAGAAGTGGCTAGCATAAAACATTTAAAGAGGGATAGAGATCCATTGGCTGGGAGAAAGGAGCTGATTAAAGAATAAGTTCAGTTGAAGGAGGGAGCAGTTGTGAAGTTCAGCATCTGGGACAGGCAGAAGTGTGCAGCAGCTCTGCATGCACTTAGTGGAGCCAGTGGTTTTAGAGGCATTGCACAAGCTTCACAGCTATATAAGGCACCAAGACAGTTTGTTTTCATGGGAGCACTGTTACAGTTCATCCTAGTTCAAGGATGCAGAAAAGAACTTCACATGTGCTGATGTGCAGCACAAACAGGCACTAGCTGTTGGGATCGAAGCAGGAGAATGGGAAGCCAGGTCTTGGCACAAGTCATTTTCCCTTTCTATGCCTCAGTTTCTCCTCTTTCCTTCCTGCTGCATGAGTGGAGGCTGTAATGGCTGCCCCACTGCAGGAAGCAGTTCTGAGCATTAATAAAGGTTTTTGATGTGAAACTCTTCCTGTGTTCAGACAGGACTGCCTGAAGAAGGACAAGGCTTTACAGGTGATTACTCCTCTGTCTTGTCCTGTCTGGGTTTCTGCTGCAGTGGAGAGACAGCTGGGAGCCCCTTCCCAGCCCATGCTCGTGTCGTGGTTCCACTCGAGTGGGCAGCCGAGCTCCACCACAGCCGCTCTCTCACTCCCCCTCCTCAAAGAGGAATGGGGAGAAAATATGTGAAAAGGGCTCAAAGGTTGAGATAAGGACAAGAAAATCACGCAATAATTATTGTAACAGGCAAAACAGACTCAGCATAAGGAGATAGTAAGATTTATTGCTCATTACCAACTAGCTAGAGAAGTGAGAAACAAAGGAAAGAAACCAAAAGCACCCTCCCCCCCCATGCACCCTCTTCCACCTCCTCCCCCCAAGCGGCACAGGGGAACAGGGAAATGGGGGTTATGGTCAGTCTACAGCACTTCTTCTCTGCCGCTCCTTCTTGGTCACTCTCGTCCCCTGTGCTGTGGGGTCCTACCCATGGGATACAGTCCTTGATGAACTGATCCGGCGTGGGCTTCCCACAGGCAGCAGCTCTTCCAGAACTGCTCCAGATACGGGTCCGTACCACGGGGTCCATCCCTCAGGAGAAAACTGCTCCAACCTGGCTCCCCTACGGGCAGCAGCTCCTGCCAGGTCACCTGCTCCTGTGTGGGCTCCTCTCCACGGGCTACAGGTCCGGCCCGGAATCTGCTCCGGCAGGGGTCTTCCACAGGTGGCAGCCTCCGTTGGTGCAGGGTCACCTGCTCCACCGTGGTCTCCTCCATGGGCTGCAGTGTGAAACCCTGCTCCACCGTGGTACTCCATGGGCTGCAGGGGGACATCCTGCTTCACCATGGTCCTCACCACAGGCTGCAGGGGATTTCTGCTCCGGCGCCTGGAGCACCTCTCCCCCTCCTTCTTCACTGACCTTGGCGCCTGCAAGGCTGTTTTTCTCACTCCCTTCACTCTCCCAGCTGCTGTGTGGCGCAGCGTTTTTTTTCCCTTTCTTAAATATGCTCTCACAGAGGCGCAAAACAACATCACTTATTGGCTCGGCTCTGGAAAACAATGGGGCCCTTACCAAACATGGGGCAGCTTCTAGATCCTTCTCACAGAAACCACCCCTATGGCCCCCTGCTACCAAAACCTTGCCACGTAAACCCACTACAGCTCGTGCATTCCCACCAGATCTCAGTCAACAACTGTGCTACTAGGTGTAAAGGGCAGGGTCCAACTCATGCTGTGTCACAAAAAAACAGAGCATCTTCAGCCAGATCTGTGCTTTTCTGGATGTGCACCTGCACCATGACATTTTGTACTCCTTGTACTTGTGTCCCTCTTCATATCTGCTTCTGTGTTTTTTTGGTTGTTTTGAAAAACGTCTTTCAGTTGTGAAGCTGTAGCTGCTCCCTGGATCTCTGCAGAGCTCCAGAGAAACACCAGGGCCCTGACTGCCACCTCAGGTTAGCACAGCTGATGATGCCTTAACAGTTGCTTTCTGTAGTGTAGAGTGATGTAGCAGGGTGTGGTGTAGGCAAACTTTGCTGTGGTTACTCCCAAGAGTCATGGGGAAGGGCATGAACTTGAGTGAACTGACCTAAGGGAAAATTAAAGGGCTCATATTATTTTTTGGCAGCATTTTCTGTTTGAGTGGAGCCTGGAGTGAGACAGAGATGTCTGAGTGTGCAAGAGGTATGAGCACAATCCTATTAGAGCTGGCTTCCAGATGCTATCATCAGCTAAGGGATGCCAGCCTCTCAGGCTGGCGACGGGCCGGGACAGATGGCAGCTTTCAGCACAGAAAGCAAGGACAAAGAGCAACCCCAGTGCCCATGACCATGTACAGACAGAAACCTTCTTCCACGCCTTTTCTCCTGAATACCTGATATTCTTTTCCTGCAGCATTTGGGAAGTTGATAAAACCTGATAAGTGCACACTGAAGGAAAGCCTCCTGTGCATAAGGTTTTTACTCCAGCAGATTATGGGAGAGAGAGAGAAAGGGTGGATAGAGGCTACCGGCAAAAAAGTGTATGTGTTGTCGGTCTTCCAAAGCAAAATTGTCACCACAAGGTTTGTTGCTATCTTTCTAGCATTAGAATAGTTTCACTCAAACCCAAGCAGAAGGAATTTGAGCCAATGTTTTTAACAGTTCAGATGGGATCAAACTTGAGCCTGGAGTCCCTACCACAAAAGACTAGGCCAAGTGGATTTAGTTACCTTTGGTCATTTAGCAGCTGGGGAGAATGAAGCAACCTGTCACTTATTCTTAAGTTGTGATTAATGAGGTGCGTGTGTGACAGTTTCAAAGTAAGACGAGTCTTCAACAGCAAGCAAACTAACAAACATTGCAGGAAAGGTCTTGTGAGTGGCATTAAAAGATGGACCTATATGCCTGTCACCATGAAAGCATGCATCTGTTTTCCTAGCAAAAATTGTGAAAGCAACATGTTCTGTTTCATATATTTCTAGTCATTTTAAACTCTGCGGCACTGACCCTACTTTACTGACAGATCTGTTGTAGCTAATACATCCTGATACACAACAGAAAGGACAGAAATAGTATATAACCACAGGTTTCATCTCTGAGCAAATAATTAGAGATGGCTGTGAGTGTTTATAGGGGAATACAAGATGTGGCAGTAAAAAGGAAGGAGGGGCTTCAGAATGTCCCTAAGCCATTGGTTGTTTAGAAGATACATAAAGATCAAGAAAGATGCCATATCTAGCATGTTTCTTATACTCTTTCCTTAAGCTTCTGATACTAATAATCAGGATAGTTATTCAGACTGATCTACGGACTGACTCAAGAGTAGCCGTTCTTTTGTCCTCACGCCGTAAAAATGTTGCGCTCAGTAGGGTGTGTGACATGGGTAAGCATGTTCCATTGACATGTTTTTGTGACTTTAATTTCCTTGTGTTGTATTTTTCCCTGGAAGGGCAATACTAACACTGACAGGGTCTCTAGGAATAGATCTAACCTCCTCTGGTGTTTTTGTAAACCCTGTAAAGACTGCTTGCATCTTCAGGAATGTAATTCCTTTGGAAATCTGGCTCCTGAACTCCAGAGCAGGTGTGGTTTTATTGCTGTTTGCTTAAATGCAACTGTAAGCCTTTACAAACAGCTCTTCTGAAAAACAGGAGAAAGGGAGAGAAGACACATGTGCACACATAAACTAAATACGCCTTTAGCTTTAATTCCTTTGTATATACAAATGAACAGAGCAATCAAGAGATGCAGAGCTTCAGGCAATACCTTAGAAGGTAATTATTCAATTATTTTATGTCACCTTTGCATCATTGATTAATGATTCTAGTAGCTGGTGAACTGGATTCTGTTCTGTTTTGACAGAAAATGAAAGTTTTTATTTAATCTGTGGTAATTTCAAGCTGCCTGGTATTTCAATGCAAGACTTTTAGGTACAAGACTGTCCTGGTGGGGGTTCTCTAGTACACCTCTTTGTCAGATCTTTATTACTCACCTGGAAGAAAAATGAACCCTGTTCTCCAAATGAGAAGAACTGACTCAGCCCAAGGGCTCTACTATTTCTAATAGTGCAAATATATTTAATTCTGTTGGGGGTGTTAACACGAAATGAAGAAATGGATTTGGCACCAGCGACTGTTAGTGGTTTGACAGTGCAGAAGGGCAGGAACGTACTTGGGCTTAGAGTTTAATAGGCCTTAAAGGAGAAGTATATGCTCTTTCCCTCTCAAGGCCTGCTAATGTGTCCCAATCCTGCCTTAGGTGGAGTACCATAGTGGTTATTTGTGCCAGACCATGTTAGTGATTGTGTGCGGGCCCCCTTCACAGTCCATGTGCCTCCCAAACACACACACATGATGTCTGTTATCTCTAGTTTGAATTTTTCACTCTGGCAATGTTTTCAGTACAGCTCTGAGACTGTGATTTTGTGGTGCTCCTGCTGTGCTGGAAACACTTTCTGAGGCTGACCTACAGACCTTCCTCTTGCACATTGTGCAGTCTTCATCTAGGATAAAGTTCCAGGAATTGTATGTAGAGTTTGATCACTGTCACCTGCTGCAACTTATCTAGGCTGTCAGCTGCAGACAACCTTTTCTAAGGTTTTCAACCTATCTCATGGCTCTGCCTAGGTCTTCCCTATGAACTGTTCTTGACTCGTCTCTGCTGTTTTCCAGCAGCAGCTTTGCCTCCTGCCCTGTGCTAGTCAGCATGTGGTTTTATGCCATGCATGCAGCCAAAGGGCTCTCACTGGAGCGGTTTACCTGACTGCTCTATGTGGCTAAGAGTCAACCTGCTGTGCCTTGTGTCTTACACTGGTATTCAGATTAGTATAAACTGTAAACAGGAGAGCTGGATTGACATGAGTGCTTTAGCTTTATTGGCATGTTAGTCCTACTCCAAACAGCACAATTTTGGCACTTACCCAGCTGCTTCCTGAGCTTTACCCTACATGCTTTTCAGTTCCATATTTCTGGTTTGAATTGTCCCATATCCCTATTCCTGTAGGCTCTTTTCTCTTCCCTATTAATATTCCACATTAAGACGGTTAAAGACATAAGTTATACTTGCCTTTGTTTTTCTTTGCTGTTTTTCTTACTACTTATCTTTTCCTGCTCCCTTTTTGCTCTGCCTTTTTTTTCCCCTGCCCATTCCCCTTTACCCACGCTTACCTGCCTAGATCTACTTGAGAATCTCCTTTCTTATTACAATGCTTCCATCTGTCCCCGCTTTCTGCTGTCTGCTGGGAGTCCCATGATAGCCATATATGCAACCGAACAAAATAAATAAAATTTAAAAAACTGCAGAGTTAGAGTGAAATTGCTCAAATGGCTCTTTGATGTGGATCAGAGTGCTGGACTTGCTGAGGCAGATTTCTTAGAAGACTGGATTTCAACTTTGTGTCCATTTAGCTATTTTATGCAACTGCCTGATGTTTCATTATTCAGTTACCTTCCATTTGGGAAGAAGCAATCTTTCTGCTATTTAATTACTTCAGGAAGCCCTGTGGTTCACTAATGTGAGCAGAATTCCCCAGCACTCTCAGTGCAAGCATACATGCCTCTAACCACGTAATGGCCTGCACACACGTGGGTACTGCAGCTCAGAGAGCTCTGTGGTGGCATAATCCTGTGGAGACAGGCATTCCTGTGGGATCTGTGGGAGAGGTGACTGGAAATGCTAGATTCCTCTTAAAATTAATTTGGAGTGGGAAGAGGAAGAAAGTGAAGCGATTTTCATTAAAAATTGCTCACGGTAATCTTCCAATGTTGTTGTTTTTACTCCAGAATGTCACCAACCTTCTGTTCCCATCCAAGTGATTTTAAAATGACTCCATTTTGTTGGTGAAAAGAATTGCTTTTCAGTAAATAAAATAAAATGTCAAAGCAAGATTTTATTTGAATTATTAATGAATTTATTTATTATTTATGTCAATTTTAAATATTGATCAAAATAGTAATCACCCTTTTGAATTCTTGCATCTTTCTATTTCATACAGTTTTAATTCTGTACTGAATTTTAAAACAAAAAACTTCTAATAGTTTTACCAAGTTATGCTGGCATCTGAGACTGAAAGCTTATATAGCTGTGCAGGTCTGTTTCACCTGACCTGAGTCAGCCTATTCTGGGATGGAGGCAAGGAAGAGGGTAGGTTTGCTTCCAGCAATAGAGTACAATAGGAACAAAGGCAGAAAGCCAAGCTGAAATGTGCAGATTCTAGAGAAGCACACCTGCTCTATATATTTTTATTATAGTGATATTGAGATTTCATATGATTTTCTAGAACCAATGCTATTTCTGGGCCATTTCTGCATGTACAAAAATTAATACAGGACCTCAGTTCTAGTGAAGTTTGGTAGAGGTAAGATTATTGAGATTGTAAGAATAAACTGCTTTGTGCTACTTCCCATGCTTGTCAATCTGTTCTCACAAGAACATTGCAATAGATTTCTGAGCCAGCAAAATTCTTGTTATGTAAATACTTCTCAGATCTAATCCTTTTTTAGTATGTAAGGCAGTATTAGGATTTTAAAGTTCGGAGAATTTTACAGTCTTGTAGTATTATGAAGGGATTTTCAAGGGTGTTTCACCTGTGAGTAGGCTAATAGGATGGTGATTTGCTTCTGCATCCTTTCTTGGAAATGTAGAAAGTGCCAGCTCAAAGTTCTTGTGCAAACCAGGCATAGCAGTGAGTTGGCCTTAATCCTCCCAGTTAACTATGCTAGTCAGTAGACTGTTTGCTCTTCTTAAGCTGAGTATATGTAGAAGATTGACTCAACACACAAGAAAAACAAGGAGTGTCTTGCCTCTAAATGTTAGGAAAATTCCTTTCAATTAAGTACTGCTTGATTTAAAATCTGAACTTGTTCTTAAGTTTCTCACAACCCGCACAATTTTTCAAATCATTAGGCTCTTCTAGTCTATCTGTTGGTCTGTTGTGTGTGTGGTTTTTTTTCTTTTTTTACTGCACCATCTCAGCCATAAAAGTTGTTCCAGATGAAAGTCTTTTTTTTCTCCATCAAAATTTGTCAAATCCCAGGAAAACTTTCTATGAGCTGGCGTATATACTGAAGAACTATTTTATTGAAAAATTCCCAACACATCTAAACTGTGGGTTAGAAATTCCTCCATTTTAATGCCCAAGTTAGCTTGCTCAGGAGTAAGAAAAAGGAGGTGAATTTTAGGGATGCCAAGGAAGGTGTGTTTTTTGTTTGTTTGTTTTGTTCTTACTATTCCAGAATGTCTAACTAAATCTTTATTTTAAAGCAGCTAGAATCATAGACTCATATATTTTGACTGGTATCCTGTATAATATAGGAAGGAAAAATGCTAATGCAAGGAGTTTTGTTACTCAGATTTGGAGAGATAAATACCAAGAATATTAGATCCTTTCCTTGCTTATTGTTCCTTGGAATCAATTTGAAGGATTTTTGCAAGTGTAGATTTCATTTTTACAAGTATTTGTCTTTTCTCTGTATTGTAAATGTACATATATTTGTTATATGACACTGTTCTTATGCATGGTGCTGTGTAAGTCACTCTTTCCCCAGTGCTTCAACTCCCTGTCTTTGTAGAGTCACTGTTGCTGACAAGGCTTTGCAGTGCTGACTTCTGCAACGTTTGTAAGGTCCTTGTGTTCTATAGTGATGTTGCTAAATACAGCCCCAGGTAGATGGGGAAGGGGCAGAGTTACATGGGAGGGGGTGGGGAAGGACATCAGACTTTCCCACTACTAGTGCCAGGGAGGCATGCACTGTCAATCACATGATGATTTTGTGGCTGCATCCCTATAGACTTGCCAATCAAGAGGCCAGCTGTTTTGGTACAAATACATATCCTTCTATATCATTGGGTTTTGCTCCCTGCTGTCCCTGTCTCTTGTGTTACCCACTCCTGGCTTTGTTATGCTTACTTCCATACTAGGTTACTTTCAAGTGCTCTGTGGCAGTTGTGCAGGGACATACAGCATTGGAAGGAGTGCTGCTCTTTGGAAAAGAGCACTTCTACATCTGTGAGTGCTTTGTATTATCCCCTCTAGAAGAGGTCTACTGTACACGACACTGCTTGTCCAGGTGAGTCATTCTTTCCTCTCAGAGATCTGCTTGGTTAACTACAGAAGTGACACATGCAGCCCTAGATTTCTCATAGACTTTGGGGGATTCCAAAAACAATATTAGCACAGCAAGAAGTTTGCTATCGTTTCCATATTTGCAGAATTGTTTAACCTAATTTACTGTAGATGCTTGTCCATAGGCTTTGGAGGTGCATTAAGGACTCCCAACTCCAACAGGTGGAGATGGTGAGCAGTCTAACACGTTTCTTTTATTATTTTTTTTTAATTCTTTTAAAGTGTTGTTAATGTTCCTTTCTGGCTGCCTCCCATCTTTTATTCATATGGAATAGTCATTACAAGAGCCTTTCACTTCATTGTCTAATAAGTTTTTGTTTGTTTCTCCAAGACAGAATCATAATTAATATTTGGCACACTGCTATCATCTTTGACTCATGATTTATTGATACTGATCAATATTGAAAATGAGTCTGTTAGACTTATCTCTTTGCTCATACTGTGTGTTCATGTGCAAAGCCCAGTGGGACAGTGAGTAACTCAGTGCTTTTATTCCATGACTGTCTGTCTGCTCTGCATCCGATTCTTACTAAATCCAATACCAGTCAATCTGATCAGGTGACTTACATATTGATTGGACTGAATCTGACTTGGTTTGATTTTTTTATGGGACTTGCTGTGGGATAGATTGTAGATATCAGCTGCAGTACATGTACATACCTAAAGTAATAATGAATTAAATGCTTAATTATTAGTTCCAATTAATAGCTGTTTAATAGCAGCAGCATGTCCACATGATGCTTGCCTTTGACCCACCCAACTCCTTCCATTGCTACTTCTTAGACTTCAGTGTATGTAAAACATTGTTGTCTGCCTATTTGCATACATTAAAATAATTCCAAATCTACCCTCAGCCTCCACAAGTTGTTTTTTATTAAGTACTAGCACAGAATCTGCTTTCAGTATTTGCCTTTATCTTCATCTATACCCCAATTGATCATGCTATCTCTTAGTATTTTTATTCTTCCTAGAAAGAGGACTTGCCATGTTCACAAAGTTTTTCTGATCTTTTCTTTGTTTGAAATTCGTTTTTCTTATTTTTCCTTTTTTTTTTTTTTCCCACAGCATCAGTGATCCATTCATTTTCAATTTATGTCATAAAGATCATGCTGTGGGAGACCAGGTGTGTTCCCGTTACTTGTATCATGATATAAAAGAGATTCGTCTGATGCGCTTCCTTCTGCAGGTAGGAACTAACGTGCATGGTCACTTGAATGAAAGCTGCAGCAGCAGTAATGGCATGTGACTGAAAACTACTTCTACTGAGATTTCTTTCAGAAAAAAAAATACACCACCCTCACTGGAGTTGTTAGCCCGTTAATTATTAGGCTGATAATGTTCTTTACAGTTCATCTCAGTATTTTTGAAAATAAGTCTTGAAGTCCTGTTTTGATTGAAGATCACAGTAAATGTCTAATTTTTCAGTAATAGTTCCCATATACCAGTGGATGTGGACATAAGTGGGCTACAAGTATGCATCACTTACTTACCCTGAGCCTCTTGGAGTAACTTGTGCATATGAGTTAGTATCTGAATCATAACGCAGCTTTTAGCTGTGTTACCCATAAGTTGTTCATTAGAAGTGGCTTGGTACCCTTTTAGCTTTGTCTGGTTTAGGTAAGTTTATGACAAGAATCACAGAAGAAGTGCAGCTAGAGCTCCTTGAAACACCAGAGCCTGTATTTTGCTTTAGAGCATCTTGGTACAGCCTAAAGAGTAATTCACAAGTTTTGTTTGACAGAAATGCAGTGTTTTGAAACAGCCATAAACAGGTATCTGTTTGTTTAATCCATTTTTGGAAGGTAGTTCAACAGAAAAGTAAGAAATCATTCAGAAAATTTGAAAACTGAGAGAATGGTGCTGATGAATGTCTTAAGTCATGCAGTATGGCACTCATCCCCATTTTATTTTATATTTAATTATGTATGCAAAATGGAAAATTCTAGTAGATCAGACCCGATTAAGGGTATGTTATATCTCAGTGGTTAGGTCACTCTCCAAGCATGTACAGGAATGTTAAGTCTTGCTCTGAGTAACTGCACAAAGGTTTTCTTACATCACTGATGAGCAACCAGAGTAACAGAACTGTCACCTCTTTTGTGAATGAATTCAAAGTTGTCAGTGGAATCTTGCTTTCTTCTCATGTATTTGTATGCCTTTGGACTTTTTAAAACATGTGAAATGGAAATGTTTTGTGGGACTCAGAGTGGAAAAAATGGAGATGAGTAAAAATAGTCATTGATTGAGCCTTGGACAAAAAAAGGGGTGGTGGGAGGGGGACGATATAGGTGGTTCTACGTGTTGTGTTGTTTTTTTTTTTTGTTTTTTTTTTTTTCAGTTGTGTTTTGTGTGTAGTTTTATTATTATTTATTTATATTAATGACCTGAAAATTCAGATATCTGTAGCATTCTAAAATTCTGGCACCAGGACCCAATGCCAAAAATTGCTCTAAAAAAATAGTATGGAAAAAAGAAGAAAGCTAATATTTGTGCTTTCCCTAGAGGGCAGGTGGATCAGTTGTTTAGGCAGCAGCAAAGCAGCAGAGAGCTGATGTCCTATTCGTGCACGTAGGCAAGCAAAGAGCAACACAATGTGAAACTACACAGCCTGATGCTGGAATGGCCACACTTTGAGCAGAGTTGGTTTGGAAAACCAAGCTTCAGACCCAATGCTTCAACCTGTTTATAGTCATAGCAGCTCTCACATTGCCTTTCTGCTTTATACTTAATTTATGAAACATGTATGGACTGTTGCCATTTAGTTATCTTCTCAGGTTTGTATTACACCCGCCACATTTGGCCTGAAACTCACGTGTGGGTTCCCAGACACTACGCATCATTTGTAGTTATACTTGACTGTGGTGGGGCGGAAAAGGGACAGATCACTGAGTAAATTACAGGTTTATATGCAAATGCTCAGCAAACTGTGTGAGAGGATGTGGTGGAAAAAGAGGCTGAAGGTTTCAGTTTTGATTATTTAAAGCTTCAGTAAGAAATGTCAAACTTCCTTTACTCTTCCATTTCTGAACTAAAATTGTTTGGTTACTTCCATCAAGATCACTATTCATTGAGGAAGTAGTACATGTGCTGTTTGAAAGGGGCTCTTATTTAACATCTCCCCTTCATGTGATTGTCTTTCTCAACTGGTTAGAAGTTAATGCTACTAGTGTCTTGTTAATCACACTAAAATTTCAAGACAAAAATGCTTCAGAAGTGGCAGGAGGTCGTGGGTGATAAAAACCAATATCTGGAGGTTGGTTTTGCTTCGCAGGAGCATTTGCACTTTCAGTCGTCCCAGTATGACCACTCCTACAGTTGGAGAAATTGGGGATATTAGACCTATTTTGCTATGCTTCACACTTAATACCAAGTCAAAAACAAAAACAAAAACAAAAGCCCTTAAGAATTGGGCAGGCCATAGTGGACTCCTTGCAGTACTAGGACTAGCTCTGCAATTCTTCAAACTGTGACTGATTTTACCTTTCCAGGAGATCGCCTTAGAAATATTCTTCAAAAATGGCTACTCCAGATTTCTTGTATTCCATGACAATGACCGAAATAAGATATTTAAGAGGTAATCACTACTTCATAATATCACATGAACATCCAGGTTATAGTCTTTGTCTGTTGCCCCTGTTTATCCCAGCTTCAGATATCTGCCTTTGTGCTGCCCCAGGGGCTCTTTCTTCAGTTTCAGCTCTTGATCTTTAATGGATTAGACGTAAAGCTATGAAATTTTCCTTTTGCTGACTTGTGAATTCTTTGGAGCATTATATAGCCATTGATTTATCAAGGGGACTAATGCATTTGTAGAGCTCTTCTAGCACCCAATGGTGTGTTGTGGAATATGTCCCTGCATCCCAGGGAATTGCAATCTCACTGAGAGCAGAAATCTGCCTCTGCCTCACTTTACGGTACTGTGGGAAAGTACCGTAAACTTTCTTCCAACACACAAAGTACCATTAGATGCTTTAAGAATAAACTGATAAACTGATTTTGTATCAGTATTTTGTAGTCTGACTCTGATTTTGTATCCTTAGTGTGGTGTTAAATTTTAACAATCGAATTTTTTATAGGAAAGACTTTTTTTTTTCCTTACGTGCTTTTTTTTTGATGGGCAATTACATTAGATTCACTTACTGTTCTTTATGAAGGAAAAATACCTCAATATGTAGTATTTCCTTTGGTAAATTCTGCAGCCTGGACTGAGGACTGTTACTGTTAGTTTCCAAGCAATCATAGAATTTCCTTGTGCTCCTGAAATCACTGAACAGTTTCTAATGGAGCATTGCTTAAAAAGCCAATGCAGATTTATCCACTTTTCCTTTCTAAACTGGCTGCATAGTGTGGCTACTTGGAATTACCAGATCCTGCTCCAGAGCCAGCTGCTTTGTTGAGTGCTTATCTTTGCTGTCTCTTGGCTCTGAGGTTGTCTTGCTGAGGCAGTTCAGGATAATGTTTTCATCCTCAGCTGACTGTCTTGCCCCTTGGCTGCAGGTACCAAACCTATGTATCTCAGGGGTTTTATGTCTGATATAATAAGCCCTCAGTGAAGGTAAACATGAATGACTGAGACATGCGTTGGTATTCCTTTCTGTCTTTTTTGCCAAGAGGCTGGTAAATGTCTGAGAGGGTTCTCTCTCTCTGGGTTTAATTAATACCATCTTAAACAACCTGATCATAAGGTATAGCCCTGTATATCAATTCAAGGCCCTATCTGGGAGACAAACTTTTTATCCAGCCTATAGACACTTTCTTAACATTACATGTATGCTTTTCCTGTATTGTCTCACAGCTGGGTAGGTGAAATACTGTGACATCCTTTAGGAGGAAAGTTGCTGTTAAAATATGGCATTATTTAATAGATTATATACATATATAATTTTATGTACATATGTAATGTGTAAAGGTAACTGTTTAAATGATTGTAATGTTATCTTTTGTATCTCTGTAGATTTTGCTCTTTCCAACCTGCTTTGAAGTCAAAGGGGGTAACAGAAGACTCCTTGAATATAAGGTAAATACAGGGAACACTGGATAACAGTAGATAACAAATGCAACTGTGTGAATAAGTCATACCTTAAAAAAATGCATCTAGAAACTTAGCTGTTTGTGCCCCCTATTTTAAAGATTCAAATGTGTCCCCTGAATTCTGAAAAGCATTCCAGTGTACAGCATCCATAATATGAAGGCAAGAGGAATGTGCTAAGTAGCTGACTGGGCATATTTAATAATTATTACCTCCTTAATATGACTTTATTGGTAAAGTCTACACAGATGGTTACTGTGGGAAAGAGAGTCAGTGTGGTGAGGTTAGAGAGGTAATCCATAATGTTTCTGCATAATGGCCTCTTTATTGCACGTTTAGAGCAGACAGTGACTGATGTGCACACGGACGTTTTAGCATGTTACAGTAATTGTGCAGTGGAGATTCCAATTTGATGTCCCCCTGTTTTACCACTGCAGGAAAAGAAAGCTTTCTTCCAGTGGGAGGTGACAGAGCATGTTCTGTGCTGACCTTCAGTTACTTAGTTTTAGAGACTATTAGGATCTGCTTCTAAAGCTGGGTATCTTTAAATGAAGAGAACTGCAAAAAAAGGGAGGTGGACAGCTTTTTTATTAGTTTTCACCGCATTGTATGGGATGTGGCCTGTGGAGTGCTTGGTAGATTTCAGGGATCTTCACCTTTTAATCTCCAATGCTCTTGGTTATCCTTCGCAGTGGAATTGGGAGTAAGGAGTAAAGGGAAGCTAAGCTTCTTTGAGGGGCTGGGTATTATGTTCTTTAACTTGTTCATCTTGTCTTTCTCACCCTGACATGTCTTCAGGCAGGAACAGCACAGGTCTTTCTCTTGTACTAAGTAAAGCGTTTCTATGCGTTTGATGGGGTCGACAAACTCTTCTTTTTTTATTGAATCAGGGAAAGGGTTTCTTTCTGCATTCAGTTTATTGAGCTTGGGGAGCTTTTTCACACTGTTTGGGATGGTGGTCAATAAGTTGTCAAAGAGACCTAATTCCTTAAGTTCCTTCAGGGCCCCAAGGTTGCTGGGGATGCATTCAAGACAGTTCAAGCCAAGGTTGAGAAAACGCAGGTTCTTGAGAAGGTGCAACTCCTCTGGCAGACTTTTAGTTGTCAGCTTGTTATTGCAAATATTCAGGTAGAAAAGGTTCTGTAGTGTACCTATTGTCTTGGGCAGCTCTTCGAGCTGATTACTGTGCAGGTCCAGCCAGCGCAGTTTCTGGAACTTCTCAATGCTGTTTGGGATCTTTTTAAGCATGTTTCTGCTCAAATCAAGTTCATCCACATCAGCCAGTTTCAGAATGCATTTGGGAAAGGTGGTGATACCCATCTTGCTTAAGTCAAGACGGCGCCCTCCGTCATAAGAGATTCTGATAGAATTTTTAGCAATTTTCAAGGTAATTTTTTTCCCTTTTGGTCCCTTTGCTTTCCCCTTGGCCATATCTCTTCAGAGAGAGGAGAAACACATCAGAATCTGGATGAAGTGTGGGAATCCCAGCAAAGCCTTTGAAAGCAGTGGCAGTTACTTCCTAATTAAAAACAAAATAATGAGTTAGTCATGAATTAGCATGTGACCAGAAGTCTCTTCAGAAGTTGTTTTTTTTTCTTTGTTTGTTTTTATTAAGGGTCAGGACTTTTCAGTCCCAGGGCTGCAGCTCTGAAAGGTTTTCCTGAAAGAAGTATATTGAGTAGATAAAATTCTAATTATTAAAAATGTTATCTTACTGCATCATAACACTTGCATTGCACTATACAGCAATATAAGTATTACAAGATGAAATTGGAAATATAAGTGGGAGAAACTTGCTGTCTTTCATCCCTAGGTACAGGTTTGAGCCCAATATGTAATGAAACTGAACAAAATGTGTTGTTACCCATTCACTGTTTGAGGACCTGGCTGAAATGTATGGGTCTCAATTCAGTCCTTGAGGACTGCATTAAAAGAAGCCATCCAAAATAGTGCTTAGTCTACCAGACCAATGGGTTGCCTTCTTTTCAGGCCTGGCATCTGAGGATAGGTTTGCTAAATGTCCTGTTTAGTGGACCTGAGACTTGAAAAATGAAATGTTTAAAGTGAATGATTAAAAGCAGTTTGTTTTTCGTTTGTTTGTTTGTTTTATTTTTTATGCAACTAGGATCTCGGAAACCTAGTGGGCTCCCAGGTTTTGCTTGCAGTTCATACATTTTCTAAAGGGCAGACTGAACAGGGAGGGGGCAGTCAGTGTTTGTGCTGCTTAATGATATGTTAAACCAGACCTCAGTCAGTGTCTCTGTGCTCCTAAGGACAGACTGTGGATATTCTAACCTTGTCTTTCCACACATGCAGTGGGATAGATGGACTCACATGGTGAGGGTGCCCTGCCCTTAAAAAATATATGTAGGTGTTCTGGTCAGAATTCTGGTTATTACTGATGCTAAGCACATGCTATGTGCTTTGAATTGAGGCCTGCATGAGTAGTAGTCCACTGTAGTCTTATGGTTGGTGACCTGTCTGTATACTTGAAGGTCATCAAATATAGCCAATAGTTAGAGCTAGTGACAGAAGATTCCCTAGAAATGGATGACAATGTCCCTATCAGCCAGAGAGCTGAGAGGAGCATGGGTTAAACTGGCTAATCACAGGGATGGTCTTGGTGCTCTGACATTTAGTTGTGAAGAGACAAATCACAGCTTTGATGAATGATTGCAACAAAATATGGATTTGTCTACAGTACATTTCCATTTTAGAAAGACTTCATTACAAACCCTTCAGGCTTTTTGGCTACTCATTAATCATGTGCAAATACATGATGGGGAAGCTGAGGCTACAACTATGGCATTCAGCTCCTTTCAATTACATGCCATAGCCAAAAATGATGCAAAAACAAGTGAGATCTCTGCCAGTTACTATCTGTCCTCCTGGGAGCTCTGTAATGAGGCAAGTGCTTCTAGAAGCAGCACAGTGGGGTCAGTCTTGCCTTGAGAGTATATTCCAAAATTTAATCTTTCTGTTATTTATTTATAAAAGGACTTAAACACAGTTAAATCTTTCACACCCACGTTTCTGTCTCTCACCAGTAATTACGGGGTTATATTACTGTTATATCTCAAGGCCTCTCACCTTTTGCTATATTTAATCTTACTCGGCTATATTTAAGCTTACTGGGCTCCAAGGGCAGTGTCTATGCTATTTCTTCCATTGAAGACTGGGAACTGAGGCACAGAAATACTCTACTATGGAAAATTATGCACTTCTCCATCTTTGTGGATGTTAGCTTAAATAATTTGACCAGGATTGTGCAGGAAGTTCTGGAGACCAAAACAATAGGTTGTTTTAATCACAATTCTCATATTTTAAGGAGTTGATGGAAAAAGATCTTCAGGTCAACTGCATTACGCTTTGGCAGGAAATACTTTTTTTTTTTCTAAATTCAATATAATAATCTTTTAAAATGCTTTTTAAAACATCTTTAAAACTCTCAGAAAACATTTTGTTCAGTTTCTAGTGATTTTTTTTCTGTAACTTTTCATTGAAAATCCAGAGGAAGGGGATGGGAGGAGTGCTCTGCTTTGATCCTAAACAGTTTCATTTACATAGATAAATAAAATCAGCCTTTTGCGCAGCTCTCTTAATGCTGGTTCCCAGTCCTGATATTACTCTGTGCTGTGTGTACCTGTGAACACTAGAGGGAGCCTGGTGCAGAAGGTTGAATGCTGAAGGTAGGAGGCTGGTAAGAAGTAGCAGTACAATTTAACCTTTTGGGTACTTCTCTATCAATGACCCTTTGCTGACTTGTTATAAAATTTGAACCTAGGCCCTTCAGACTCTTAGAAGTCCAGAGAGGTTATTAATTTTCCTGAAGACAGATCACTTAATATGATGCATAGCATAATGCCCCAGACTTTAAAATGATTTAACTACTTGGGTCGTGCCTCTTTGAGTTGGATTTTTAAAAATCCTACCTTGGACCTCTAAGATGCACTGACCAGGAAAACATGTGTCCCTTCACTGTGCTGACACTTTCCAAAGGCTATTTTCTTTGGGTTAAAAGTAGTATTCAGGTTTCAAATGTATTAAAAAAAAAAAAAAAAAATCAGTCTTGGAGACAGGGATTAGCATTAGAGTTCTGCAGAAACACTGCACAGCACCAGACAGCTTGAAGGGTATGAATAGCTCTCTTGTCTCTGCATGCTTGTAAACTAATTATCAGTGTTTCGCAGGGCTGTCGCTGGAGATAATGGAGCTTACTTAGCCGTGTCTCATTTTCTTTAGCTCTGCATAAGAAGGCTCCAGTTCTGTAGCCACTGGTATTAAAAATTCAGGAATTGCAGGAGCCCTCCTTGCTGTAAATTTTAATTATGCCTGTTCAATTTCATGCTCACAGTGCGTCTCCGGTGCTAGCAGAGGGAAAGGTACACGTGTGACCCACTGCCTAAGAAATGGTGGTGCCAAGAGGAAACTCTATGTGTAGTTTTCTCTAGACACTGACACTCTGAGCTGCTGGCAGGCCTTTGCCCAAGGATGAGGGTGCTGCGTTTCTAGGTTGATAAGGTCTTGGTAAAGAAGATCTTGACTGGGAAACTCTTTCCCTTTATATCCATACCTGGCAAAGTCTTTAGTCTGGACTGGACTTTTAAAAGGCTAGAGCTTTAGGAATGTTTCACAGGTCCAGAGCTTTGAGGCTGACCTGATAGAGAAACTACGAGAAAGTCCATGTCTATTGTATCACACTGCCTGTGGTGCTTTGTGTTGCTGGGAACAGACCTTGAGCATCAGGAATAGGGCTGTGAGGCAAGAAAGGTTTGCACAGGGCTCTGCCATGACCCACTGTAGCTTAGGCCTGCCATAAGAAGGAGATACAATGCTGGAAAAATACAGATTAGGACCCTAGTGCACAATCTTCCGCCTGAACCTTTCTCTTTCCTTTCTCAGCCTAGTGCTGGCAGGAAGAGACAGGCCTTCTATCAGTGACACTGGGTGTTTCAAGATCTCCTCTGTGGTTCTCCCTGTTCTTTTCCTCCCCTAGGTTGCTGCTTCCTACTTCACTGCTCCCAAAGCTGTACAGAACCATCCTGATCCCTTCTTAAACCAGCCTGTGAAGAAAGTTTTCTCTCTCTCCCTCTCTCCCCTCACTCTGGAAGAGTGGGCTTGCCTGGTCCAGTGGCACCACTCTGTGATCAGGAGGTCAGCAAGGTGACATGTTCCAGCTCTATGGAGATACTTTCGTGTATAGCTTAAAACCCACATTCATGCAGTGAATGATTTTGCATGAAGCCAAGCGGTTCCAACCAGGGGAAGATTTTATTTCCTTGCTTACAAGCTTGTTACCACTTTGTTGTTGGATACGACCTGTTGTGGAAGAGAGATTAATTCACTGACTATCTTAGATGTAGTCTCTTGCTAACAGGCTGTTTTAGACTAAATCCTACCACGAACAAATAGATACTTTCTTTAATTTTATTACTTTTCTAGATGACTTCAGAGCCACTGTGCTATCACACAGTGCAAGGTCACTTATAAAACCAGTGCCCACCAAGGATAAACAAAAATATTCTTATCTCAGCAATTCTGTCAGGCTGCCCCCCTGCACAAGGTCTTACCGGCTAGCAGCTAGAAGGACTTTAAAAGCCAGGGTACAGATGTCACAAGCTGATAGGTTTTTTCAGTAGTGTGGGATGAGCCTTCATGGTCTGTTACCGTGTAGTTGTCCTCTGGTCTGCTCTTCCTTGAGTAATGAGTTAGTCTTTCATCTCGTAAAACAGGAGAGTGCAGGACAATTTCCTTTTCAGAGGCCTGTAAATACTGAATCGTACTTCCTTGAAGGAAAATGGCAGCCCTTCAAGGAACTGTTGTGTATGTGAGTGTTGAGGGGAAAAGGGTGGTAAAACGGACTTCCCCAGCTACAGTGCCTCTATTCAGTTCTCTGTCCACAGCCTGTGAAACTTTTGTTCCTAAGCAACAGCAGTGCCAGGTCCTTGGAGATCATTAGCATAATGTTTGGTTCCAGCACGCAAGTTCAAGCTGGAGGGAAAAGAGCTGAACTGCATGTAGTGCCTGGAAATGTTAGATTTCAAATTATGCAGAAACAAAAAGCATCTGGACCTGGTTAGAGGCTGTTCATCAGCTTTGTTGCCTTATCTGTCCATTTTAGTCATTTGGCTATTTCATTTTACTTGGCTGTAGCACAGTGTGAAATGCCTGCACGTTTATGTTTGAACTCACCATGTTTGTGATACCATCCTTAGGACATGCCAGACTGGATAGATACAAACTAGGAGGAGGTTAGTTCAGCAGTGCAGCAGAGAGGCTATGAGCTGCAGTTTACGTTCGTCTATCTGTGACCCTTCAAAAGTGCAGCTGTTGCAACAATTTCCTCTTATGCCATGTGAATTTACTAGATTTTGTCTCTGTAGCTGCAGCTACCAAGCTCTTGCTTTTAGTAACTGGTTGCAATACTTCCAAAATATCTAGAGAAAAAGAATTATTGAAGGGAAATGGGCTTGTGTACCACCTATTGCCAAGAAGTACACAGAAATGATTTATTTACTCAGTGTCCTACAGAAATGCCTATTGTTTTCAACTGTAGAGAAGAAATTGTGTGGTCCTACTGTAATATTTCTGTTTTTAAAGCACAGAGCAAGAATACTCAGAAGGTAAACTGGTACAATCAGATAAAGAGGACCCCGCACCTTTGATCAAAAGTAAACTAACCCAACACTGAGATTTGAGAGACTGGATTGCTTCACAGGGAAAGATGGTGTTAGAATAGAATAGTTTTGTTGGAAGCGACCTACAGAGATCATCAGTCCAACTGCCAGGCCACTAAAGGGCTAGCTAAAAGTTAATGATGTTAGTAAGAGCACTATCCAAATGCCTCTCAAACACTGACAGGCATGGGGCATCAACCACCTTGCTTGGAAGCCTATTCCAGTGTTTGCCAACCCTCCCAGTAAAGAAATATTTCTTAATATCTAGTCCCCGTTAACCTCTTTGTAATTAACTTTGTTTAATAATAAGGCTTGTACCTAAAATGTGGTTTACCATGAAGGAGATTTTCTCATAATATTTTTCCTAATTGCAGACATTCTTTAAGGAAGGTGGGTTTTAGGAGAGCCTGGGCACTGGGCACTGTTTTGTAGACTTCAGAAGTCCGGAGGATGGAAGACAAAAAGAAAATGAAAGTAGCATTGGGAAATCTAAGAACCCAATGAAGTTTATTGGAATTTTAGTTTTAATTTCTGTGGGGACAAAATCTTATCCTTTGAGATTATTTTATCCTTTGAGATTGTCTCCTCTGCGGTGAATCTCCAAATGGGTTGAGGTTCACCTGTTTCTAGCAAATGGAGGGCGCTTGCTATCACAAGAGTGAGATCATAGCCTGATGTTAATGGAAAAAAGGGATTAATAAATCACTTATGCATACTGTAACCAATGGTTGTCATTAGTACATATGCTTATATTGTGCTATGGCTAGTAACCTACAAATACCTTATAGATTTACATATGAGGGTACTCCTGTTAGATATGCAGGTACTTCTGTTGGTTCACATAACTTCACTTTCTCTTGAAGTTTAGTTATTTACATTTAGGAAGCACTTTTCCTATTTCTTTTTCAAACCAGACTTCTGTTTATTTATTTCTAAATGCACTTACCATGATTGGATAGCTGTTGTGGTTGGATAGCTGTTGATCTACTTTGTGCTTTTGCTGAGCTTCACCTAATGCAATTAATGGATGGGACCACTGGGAGTTGACAAAGGAGATCTTGGGACTTGGAGCGGGGAGCATCTTGTCTGGACCCCTGAGACCCAGAAGGGTGCCTCTTTCAGGGAGGATGACTACACTTAGCCTTGTGTGTTTTCATGAGGTGTTGAACACATCAGCCTCTCTGTTATATAGAAGCTTCCACTGAGAGTGTTTTGTTTTGACTCTTACGGAATCCTTATTATTGGGTTAGGGCGTGTGACAAACTAAAATAATGGTTCAGGAGGGGTTGTTTACAAGCACTTAACTACTGCACATTCAATAAAACTGTAATGATCATAGACCATGATGCTGTTTTATTTAGGTCTTTGAGGCTGCTTTAAGACTAGCTTTGTAAACTTCTAGTGTGATCCAGTACAGAGCACAAGAATGCAAAATAACAGCTAGTTATTCCTGTAGCAGTTTTATAATCTATGGCTAAACTGATTCCTTTAAGCTTCAGGAAGTTAGTAACTTCATCTGTGAACTGACACCTCAGGGTTAGTGTAGAGCTATATACTCAAAGGGAAAAGCAACTTCTACCACCAGTTATGTTGCGTCATATCATTAACCCTATTTACTTTGGCAGGTCAAAAGTTTCTTTAATCCAGAAGCTGTTAGTTGACTCAGTTTGGTCTCTTACAGTAGACGTGAGCAAATTCATGGTCTTCAGATACTGACATACCTGGTTTAGCGTAGTTGAAATGTTACTTCTGTTTACACAGAACTTTGACTCTTTCACCTTTTCAAGTGAATTTCTCTGTTTAGTATCTCCTTTTGGCTGGTTTGTTTTTATTTAAAGTTTCAGTAAAAGTTACTCTGTATTTTGAGAACAAATAAAGTGCAGGAAAAAAAAAGCTATTTACTCCTGTTTTGTTTTGAATTTTAAAAATAAAAGACTCCACCCTACTTTATCAGAACTACATTTGTTTAAAAGTGCTTTATGCACAAAGAATATCTTTCATATGGAGACTGAGACACCTTTGTTTTCAAGCCAGTGTTTTCAAAAAGCATCAGAAAAATAAGAACTTTCAAGAATAAGTCTTCAGAATATAGACAGTCTTAATGGTACCTGTCACTAATATGCTAGCTCTGCAGTAGGATGTGAATGAGAGCACTGAGCATTTAGCGGAATGGCTTGTCTCAGAACAGCTGTGAAGGTTACTGTCCTCCACTGTCCCTCTGCCTCTGCTACAGGGTTGCCTTCTCTCCCTTTTAGTCAGCTTGTAAATTTTTTTAGCTTACTATGTGGCATCACTGCCACCATTTGCAGTGATATCTTAAGGCAAACAAAATTCATCTTCCACACCACCACCCTAATTTCTCATTTTTTTTTTCTATTAAATATCATACTTCAGGTGGTGCTTCATTCAGGAGCAGGCTGGCAAGTAGCTTAGCCCTCCTTGTATAGGTAGGGAGGGGGACTGCCAGTGACAATCTCATCAGTCATCTGAAGCTGGCCAGCCATGTTCTGGCCAGACATAATCTTGCCACCTACTGAAAGCAGTAATGAAACTTTGATCCTGCAGCACTAACCTATTGACACTCTCTGATTTTGGAATGATTTGGTCAATGCTGAAACCTCAACATTCCGTAGTGTTGGTGTCCTCTTGTTTCTGTGGGATGACAGCAGGGGCTCAGGGAGCACAAGCATTAATGTATTGATTTTCCCTTATTGTTCTGAAGCAATTATTTCAATCAATGTCTGTTCCATACAGGAAACACTCAGGAGGGGAAAAGACAATGCTCCAAAAGTGGCAGGTAAACTAAATCTTGGCTCCATGTGGTTAAGCAAAGAATTTCATCACCTGTGTCCACCCACAATTATATATATGTCTGTGTGTGCATGCATGCCTGCACTTCCAGGCATAAGCTGCTCACTGCTGGAGGTGAGGTTATTGGCAAGAGGAGCAGAGAATTTACATCTGGTTATTGCAGAGATTTTGTTCCTACTGTGAAACATACAGTGTGACTGGCAGATTAAGTGTGATTTTACACACATTTTAAAACAGAAACCAAAGAGAGCTACCTAGTCAAATGATTATTCACAGATCTGTACATCTAAATCAATGCACCTCTCTTGATTTCATAGATTTTATACTGAGCTGAGAGATGCATTCGCTCTCCTCTACCCCTGATCTTGGTGGCCCAAGACACGCTGAAGAAATCTATACCCTCTTGTTTGTATGTAGCACTTTGTGCAGCCTTTCTGTACAGGCAGTTGTCCAGGATTTGCCAATGTACAGATTGCATGCATTTGGCTCTTTTAAATTGGGAAAAAGTTCTCTGTTATGCAAATACAGCATAAAAGCACTGGGTGATTATAGATGAATGCAAATGGCCTGTCTGAAGAAGAGCCAAAAAGAAGACTCAGATTCTGTTGAATGGACTGTTGTATAAGAGCTGTTGTGCTGATCTGAATGGCAGTGGGTGATTGATTACACTATTTATAATTTTTGTCCTGGTGGAGAAAGGAACCACAGAGCTCTGAGGCTGCTTTTGAGGCACGTTTTTCATGGCTGGAGTTAGGAGATTTTAATGTCTGTTTCCTTTCCCTGGCAGAAGAGGGAGATCAGCAACTTTGATTATCTCATGTACCTGAACACACTTGCTGGCCGCAGCTACAACGATTACATGCAGTATCCTGTGTTTCCATGGGTCCTTGCTGACTATCACTCCCAGGTCAGTGCATGCCGCTTAACAGCATCCTGTACTTTCTGTGATAGCAACCATGTAAAGGTTTGTTTTGTGATGCCACTGAAGCAGAAGGGCCTAAACCAAGGGTTCAAAATTTGAGACAGTTACGTTGAACTGTATTGATTCTTTTGTTGAATTGTATTAATTCTTTATAGATTAGTGTTCTCTTCAAGTCGGCATGCTGAGGTGAGGTTCTGCCTTGGTAAGGTGAATAAGCATCTGTCAAATGCATACCTAAGAAATAAGGAAAGATTGCACTGGCTTAGCAGGTAGGCAGGGCCAGGCCTGTAACCTCTTGGCAAGGAGATTTGGACAGAAAAGTCCTTGAGAACAATCCTTGCAGTCATTGAAAGCAGTCCTTGAGACCTTCCGGGTCCTTTATTCAGGATCTACCATGTCCTTTACTTATTAAGCACCTTGTACATGCTGTCCTTTCAGAGGCACATGTTGCCATTCTGTTTCCAAGTCCCTTCCCAGTTCTGACAATGACTATTTCTGTACTGAATCTGTGGCAGCCTTGTATATGTGAAGCTTTGAACACAACTTTACCACTGACCAATGACACAGAGTTGGTCCTAATGCCTGAGTCTGCATTCTAAAAATTCCTATCTTTGCTGTTTTTTCTTTTCAGACTCTGAACCTTAGTAATCCTCATACATTTCGGGACCTGTCAAAGCCCATGGGAGCACAGACTACAGAGAGGAAACAAAAGTTCATCCAGCGCTACAACGAGGTGGAGAAGAGTGAAGGTGAAGGTTTTAGGAACCTAGCAGGCAGTATAGGCTTTAAGTCTCCTCAGGCCTTTTGGAATACTGTTGAATCCCTTGGAAAAGACACACAAAGTCTTTCCACAGCTGTAGCTAAGGGAAGCACAATGCCAGGAAGATCCTCTTGCTTTCAGTTTCAAAGTGGTTGAGGATTGAAAGAGAAATGACTCTCTTGCATGCATTTCCTCCTTCTGTGCCTTCTACTGCTGTGTTCTCTCCTCTTCACTTGGGCAGGAAGAGATGCAACAGCAAAAAGCAATGTTCCTCAGAAAAGGCTGTTCTTGTAGGTAAGCTGCATGCAGCTGTCTTTGTTAGCCAAACTGTGGGTAGAAGACTGCTGCATGCAGTTTGGCTAGAAGCTACATTAAGAAAAGGAAACAGCATTGAGCTGTTTGACCTCTAGATATCAAGACGTTTTTATTACTAATGGGCAAGAGGATGGTCTGGCAAGATAAAGGTTTTCTTCCCTTCCACATTAATTTTCTGAAAAATAAAAAAGAATATACAGATGTGGTAGTAACTGCACATTCAATGCAGATATGAAAGGTGTGTTTTTGCACGTCTTTGAACATGTCTGCCTTAAAGACTTATTGTGCTGTGCTAACTAGATGTTATGAAATTGAGATGGTGGAATTTAGCACTGAAATCTGATTTGTGTCAAATTTCCAGGAGACCTGTCAGCTCAGTGTCATTACTGTACGCACTATTCATCAGCAATTATAGTGGCATCTTACCTGGTACGACTGGAGCCATTTACACAGACCTTCTGTTCTCTGCAGGTAAGGGGACAAGATTACTTCCCTCCTACACCTCGTTATGGAGCCCACTGCATTGGCTGTGCAGTGAAGAGGGATTCATTCTCTTGACATTTTTTGTATGCTCTCTGTGGACTTTGGGCTAACTGAAGGCTCTATGTTGTGTCTGTTGATTTCAGCAGAAAGTTTTAATAGGAGTGGAACTGATGTCTGATTTTCCCTTTCCCTTTCCCTTTCCCTTTCCCTTTCCCTTTCCCTTTTCCTTTTTTCCCTGAGGAAGAGGGACTATTTAGTTTTGGTTCTCTGGTGCGTTTTGTGAGAGCTGAGCATGTGAACACCAAGATAATGTTTTACTGCCACTCTGAGTGTTAGCTTCTGACTTTGGGGCAGATGCGCTTAGAATATCTGCTATTGAAATCTCAAGAGCTCATGCAGTAATGTGCCTATTGGCAAGCTCTTGGAGATGACTGTGCTAACGTGAAGAGCATCCCTAGGCTGGATGGGGACCTGCAGGTTCTGGTGCTTTGGGAACATGATGACTCTGAGGCACAACAGGAGGCATGGGCTTGGCTCTCCAAGGGTGGGGCGAGACTAAAGTATTTTGATTTTGCTTGTTCTGAACTTGGCATCATTTTGTTGGTGCTGAAAGGACTCTCCATGGAATTTAATTTCACAGGAACTGAGCCTTGTGTTTACCTTTCCTAGCCAATCAGCATAGAGGACACTAAATTTCCTGTCTGCCCATTTCAAGCAGTTGGCGACATACAAGCAATGCTCTGTGGTTGTGCTGGTCTCTTTCTTTATTATTTTTTTTATGGGCTAGTATAAATAAAGCACTGTGATAATTAAGTAATGAGCCCTATGATATCAGCTGTTACCAGCAGTAGATGATGGGTTAGTGAACTACCTGAGGCAATACTTGCCATTGCATTCTGTGAGCCATATGTTAGCTGCAGTCACAAATGCCTGTGGAGCAGCTATTTCTTCCAGTAAATGATAATGGCTGCTGTGTCTCACTGGCACACTTCTATGCATAACGTGCTCCTAGACTGAGTACCTGCTTTGTGTTTGTCTGTGTGATTAGCAGGTATTTCATGTGGATGTAAATATTCAAACACTGCTGAGATCTGAAGAACTTGAAATTTTGTCTGGATGTGGATCCACTAAACTGCTGAACTTCCATTCTCATTCCTTTGCTCTCTTGTTGCTGCATATTCAGCTTAGCTTGTTGCTGTCATTTCTCCTGCCTGACTGGTCCTACTGTGGTTTAGGAGTTGCAAAGTGTGAAATGCAGTCAGGCAAAAAGCAGATATGCAACTGATACTCAGTCAAGAACAGATTGGAGGAGAAATCCCAAACCTAATACTTTGGAAAGGTGCTGACTTGGGAACCACGAAAGATTCTCGGCATCTTAAAAAGTGGAAAAGCCATGCTTATAACCCTAAACTGCCTGTCTGAATGCACATGACAAAAAAAAAAAAAAAAAAAAAAAAAAAAGTTGCATAACATCCTGTTTCTCACATCAGATATGTGATTTACACCTGGCCAAAGAAGGCAGTGAGGAAGCAATACCCCTCTACTAAGGCAACCATACAGGAATTTACAAAGCCTTATTATTTCACATTTTATTTAAATGTATTGAGATCTGATCCTGGAGGAAGGCATGTATGTGCTTTGCATATTGTACTGGAATGGATCAAAGATTGTCTCATCAGATGGGTATTTGGATGATATCTCCTATTTCACTGGATTCTTTCACCAACCCTTAGGTACCTCACAGAAATCCTTTCAGGAATAGGTTTCTGTGCTTAGTATCTCTGTTGGAAAGGCATTCTAGTACTTAATACTCCTAATGATTTGTACCACTTGCTTGTGATTCACCTTGTATTTTATTCCCTTTTGTTCTTATCCCACTGTTGCATTTCAGCAAGCAGGCTATTCTTTCTTCCTGGTGTTTGCCTCTCTGAGGTACTTGCAGAGTACAGGGTTCTTACTCTTCGTTGTGTCATTGACTCTGGAGCTGTCATTTAAGCACTGTCTAAGTGTAATTGCTTCTCAGCATCTCTGAGGGTATGGTAAGTCTTTGCACTTCATAATCATCTTTTAGAAACACTTTCTTTTTGGGTTTAAAACACAACCAAGACTCAGTGCTGATTAGTTCTATAAACATGGGGAGTTCTAACTCCCACCTAGAGGCCACTTTGACCAGCTGTCTTTTATATATCCTGATGAACCATAGTTTTAAAATGCATGTTTTTTACCAGTATTCCTGATCCGTAGTAGAAGGCCTCTACTGAAAGGAAAGAAACAGACTTACTGTATCTAGCTATACAAAAGCTGTAAGAGTTTGTTGAATTGGAATCTAAAGGCATAAAGCAATTCTTGATTCTGTTTTTTTCCTTTCAGTGTGGTGTTTGCATTCATAGAGAGAGAAAACTCATTAATTCTGATATAAATATATGCAAATAAATTTATTAATATAGGAAATGGGAAAATCAGTTATTGCTTCCTTTATAAATAATACAGGCTTAAGTTTTAAAGATATTACTTTTCCCTAAAATGAATTAGACAGCCAGGGAAAAAATCACATTTTTTCGTGGTGGTAATATCTTTAACCAGATTTGTCGCGCTAACAGCATTTCCTATGTATATATTATTTTTATTTAATACAGGTAATCTTTTTATTACAAATCATATTGTTTCTCAAGAGATTACCATCAGCTCTCATAAAAGCTGCAAAAAAAGATGAAAAAGCATCAATCACCACCAGACACAGTGCGCTGTGTGCAGATTAAATATACAAAGCCCTTTAATATGCTTCAATGAGATACTTGTTAACTGTTGATTTATTTATAGTGCTTCTTCTACTCTGTTTTAATTTCAATTTGAATTTGACTCCAAGGGTCCCTCTCTAATAATGATCAAGAGCAAGATGACCTTGTGCATCAAATTAACTCCAGCTAGGCTTACTCATGTGATTTGAGCCACTTTTTCACTCAGTCCCTTGAGTGGGTTTGGGAAGGCTTCACAGTTGTCAGTGGGATAAGGAAGAAGGACATAAAATGCAACAAGGTGTACCAGAATTATGCTGTCATTTAGAGATGAAGCAGGACCAAAAGTCCTGTCAGAGTTCATCTCAGGGGAAACAGAGATGAAGTCTCTACATCTGGACTGTGCTAGCTTTTGGTTGGAGTCTATCTCAAAAGACAAGCAAGGAGATGCGGCTTCAGAACTTACGATTTCTGTTTTGTTTGCTTATCTGTGAGGGTAGTTTCTTCTTAACAAAGAGTAAGGCAAAAGTTACTTCTTGACCTTCAGTTGCCAGACTTAACAGAGATCGCAGACCTTAGTTTTATAATTTTACATCATTTAAAAAGTCAGCTTTCTTCTGAATCAACTTGTTCATTCTGAACAGCTCATTCAGATGATCTCCAAAAACTGTCTGTTTTTGTTACTGTAGGACTTCTTTGTTAAAATAAATTCTTTTCTCAGTGCAGGGATCCCTATGTAAATGTGCACCTGATATTTTCACCAATCCATACTGTATCTGAAATCCATTTTAAAAATACTGCAGGAAATACAGTTTCAATATAAGACATGCACCCTTCATTCAGTGAGTGATTTATCTAAAGGCCATGGTTCAGAATGATATTTAGGACTAAGAAGGCTGCTATTTTCTAGTGCTTTACTATCATTAAACTAAACATATTCAAATGCTCTCAGGATTTGAGGCATTTTGTTTCTCCTTCTTCATATACCAATTCAGTGCTGGGCTCAAACATTCTTCCCTTCTCCCCATCTTTATGCTGTGCCTTCTTCCCTGCTGTCCCCTGGCCAGTGGGTCTTTCATGTTTGCCCAGATCTGATTACAGTTATTTCAGTGGTACCACCTTTCCCCAGGGGTTTTTCTCCAGAAGATTGCACGCAAGATTTTGCACAACTATTTGATTCACAGGTGTAAATGCCAAAGCTGTGTCTACGGCTTGCAAGTCACTTTGGGATGTTAAACGAATGAGTTACACTGAGAAGCATTACTGCTGAGTATGCTGATATTCTTAAGCTATCTTTGATAATTTTTGCATGCTACTGTGTTATTTCAAGCTACACAAAATCTCCAAGCTGTATGATATTGTTAACCTACATATCTAAAGTTCAGGACTGAGACAGTAAATAGAGCTGGGACAGATTTTGAGATACCAGCTAATCAGATGTGTGATGATTATTGCAGAATTGGCTAAGATTCTGCATCTGTTTCTTATTTAACAGAATATTCACAATGCAGTCTTTTTGTCCATTTAACAGGGTGGGAGTTTTGATGTTGCAGACAGGATGTTTCACAGTGTCAAGAGCACGTGGGAATCAGCATCAAGGGACAATATGAGTGATGTCAGGGAGCTCATCCCCGAATTCTTCTACCTTCCAGAGTTCCTCACCAATGCCAATCATTTTGAACTTGGTAAGTGACAGAAGGGACTTCACTGCTCCCCTCCTGCTCCCCAGCATCACACCAAGAGAGAAGTCCTAGATCTCATGTTGGTATGTGGTCACTGGACTATGCTGACTGATGAGGCTCTCCAATCAAGTGAGACAATTTTTTATTAAAAGAAAGCTTCAAGAGTATAATCTTTTTATATTCACATGACACATTCAGTAAACCATGTTTCTAGCTCAGAAGGGGTTCTTGTTCCTGTTTCTGTGTAAAGAAATTGTACATTTTGTCAAACAAAGGCAGATTTTGATATCAACAGGCTAAATGTCTGATTTTGAAAAACTGGTCTCTATCATCACGTGTATGTGTCTATCAACCATATATTAATTTGACTTTTGGAGATGGATCAGTTGCTAAGTGGTACTTACTACATTTTTGGTTTTTTAATCTGCTGTTTCCGGTGCTTAATATTGCCAAATGTGATCTCACTATCATCTTGAATGTCTCAGTGCCAGTTATATGAAGCAAATGCATCATCCCTGGAATCCAGCAATATCACAGTCCCCTCTGAATGTACAGTGTCTCCAAACCTTTCTCCATCAGTGGTGGAGGGTCAGAGAGAACCCTCAAAAAAAAAAAGTTTTCAGAAATAGGTATGACAGTGTTCCAGTCATGATCTGTTTCACTTTACAGGCAGCTGACATAATTTGCGATACTAAGCTTCTTTTTCTAATGGATGCTGGTTAGTTAACAATGAAGGCAGAGGAGACTCCTTAAGGCGCATCCTAAATTGATAATAGCAAAGGCACCTAACTAGTGATTTTGAAATCTAGTCATAAACTGTACCTAAGATCTCAGTGAAATGAGACATACTATGAAAAGGGCACTGTAGGAAAAAGATGTTAAAAGATTGGTAAAAGATAGTAAAGAATTAGGCTAATTTAATCTTTGAGAGGAGACGAAATAGCAGAGCCTGCCTGAAATCAGCATTCAGAAATTGAACTGAACACAGTCAAGTGGAGGGATCTAAAAAAGGCACCAGAATCTCACTGATAAAGAACAAATATACAGAAAGATTTTACAGTAGGTAAATCCAATAACCTGAATCTGTTCACTGCTACACTGTGAGGAAGTTTGTAGTCCCAAACCTGAGCCTTAACTTAGATCATCCGGTTGTGTAACACTGCCCCAATTTGAAAACATATGCTTACCTTCTGAAAGGAATCAGATAGCAAAGAACTTGACAGTGAAATCCTTCCCAGAGGTTGCTGTAGCAGAAATATCAGATAGTGCAATGGGATTATGTATGAGAAGAAAGTTATGCCAACAAGTTTGTGTTGTCTGAGTTTGCATTCAGGGCTAAAATGATTGTAGTAAGCACGTGTGATTTTACTGCATTAATGACAGTTTGTAGAACATCCCACTGCTTTATTAACATCAGAAATCCAAGGAGAAATAAATTCTGCAGTGTTTTATGACACTATATTCCATGTAGAACCTGAAATTGCATGTGTGAAAATCACTTGAATTTCCCTTGACTTCACAGTTTTGGAAAAGCTGTTCCTATTTGCAATGTGTGCGCTTCTTGTTTTTATTTTTTCCTTTAATTCCTGCAGGTTGCATGCAGGATGGAACAGTGCTGGGAGATGTGCAGCTTCCGCCTTGGGCAGATGGGGACCCCCATAAATTCATTCTCCTGCATAGACAGGTTAGTGAATATCACGTTTTGGGACTAAAGGCCAGAGTCACAAACTAAAATATTTATGACTGGGTGTTGTCAGTAATTTAGGTGTCGTCCCATGTTTGGCAATACCATTTTTATCCATCTTAGAGAAAATATCCTTTGCGAGCTGGTTTACGGGCTGTTATTCCATCCTGAAGTAAGTTTTCTTGTATGAAACCAGGTTTAAGAGAACGGGCTTCTAATAACATGCATCATCTGTATTTCTTGCAAAGAATAAATTGTTGCTAAAAATATATGTATATTCCAAAGAAGTCAATGCTTTATAGTATCTGCATTGCACACCATCTCCCTGATTCCTGATGCTGTGAACACTTTGACTTGTGAATAGTTCCAAATGTGAGTGTGAGCCTGTTGAAATTCATGGTTTCATTCACATGTGCTCAGGTTACTCCTGTGAGTATGAGTACAATCTAACCCTGTGCTTGCCTACTTTTTTTTTTTTTCTTCTCATTGTTCTTGCCATAGTTTCTGGTTTAGGACTGTTGAGGATTGTTAACGAGGTATTTCATTTTTAGTTTAATAGGCTCCCTTTAGTCTCTGGTGTGAAGTCATGACCTGACCAATTCACTTAAAATCAGTGTCAGAACAGTAAGTGCCCAAAACTACTTTGAAAAAGCAAAATTTCTATCTTGCTACTTTTAATTATCTTGAAATGGTTAACTATTGTATAGGCTTCAAAAAAAAAAAAGTTTTCAATCATTTTCAATCATTTTAAAAATATGATTGGAAATAGTCATTTATCACTGTTTTCCCCAGAGATCATCTTTGATACAAAAAGGCTTGTAAATTAATGATATTCCAAGTTATGTGGTGGGTGAAAATAGCTACTTGCTATTATTAGTAAGTCTCAAGCGTGCCTCCATGCTTAATAGCTAGACTCCATGGTGTGTTGCCACACATCTTAGTAACCTAAACCAGTATGTTGAATTTACAGCATATTCAGACATTCATCAGTACCATTACAGAAGCTATGTTAATCTTCTTCTTTGTTTTACTTTGTATTTCTGTAGCAGTTAAATGTGTAACTCCCATCAAAGCCCAGTGTTACTGGGTTGACAAGCACACAGTGAGTGGAACTGTCTGGGAAAGAGATGTATGGAACAGCTTTTCACCAGAAAACAAGTCTGGTTGAATGAGTGTGTCGGTAGTAACAAGGAAATCTCAATAAATCATTTCAACTTTCCGTCTGTTTTCAAAATGCTTCAGGAATGATCTTTTCATTGCAACATTTATATTATATTACAGGCTGAACTAAAAATGTTTTATTTTCATGATGTAGTTGTTACAGCTAATATTGTATGGTGTATAGCTTCATTAATAGTAAAATAACATGATGGTATTTTTCCAAATTTAAAATTTGGGGAGGGGGAGATTTTAATACATGAGAAAATTTGATAGGGGTTTTGTTCTGATTTGGAAAGAAAATGCTATCCAGTATCTGCACATCTTCAATTTTTGGTCAGACTCTGTCCCCTCTCTGTTTACAACTTTGTAACATGAGATAGATGAAGAAAGGAGGTGACATTTTTGTCAAAACAAATGACTGAGATGAGAGAGATTGAGACACTTCAGACTGCTTAAACTCCAGTATGTACACAATAACAGTTATTACTAAGTTAGGCATCACTGAAGGTGCTTAGAGTGATTTAAAGGCTTAGTGCTGCAGATACGCTGAAAGGCAGTGGAAGGGACAAAGAGACCTGAGTTTTGATCAGTGCTCATCAGCACATGACGATACGTTTACTGTGAGGAGGGAGATTCTTGTTGTGTTGTGTGTTTTGCAGGCTCGCTGGTTGAAGTAAGGTCCTTTCCAAAGTGAAGAGTTGAGCCTAGGGACTGTCCAGTCACGTTCCTTGCAGGGAAGCAACTTGGTGTTACCCACTGCACGTAGGTTTTGGCCACCTCAGTCAAACATGTAACTGTTCCCTGTTGTTCTCCCAGGACTCCAAAGAAGGCATGTAGGCTTTGGAGCTTTTTGGTTTCTTCCTGAGCTCTGCCTCATGCTCCCTCTGTAACCTTCCCAGTTGCTTAGCCTCTGTCCTCCAGTTTGCTAAACATGGGAATGACAACACTTCTCTAACAGAGGTGCTGCAGACAGAAATCCACAGACACATGAGAGCTGCTGCAGTTTTATACTGATGTTCTTTAAATAAAAGTGTAGGGAGATGTGCTTTCTCTTACATTCTGTCTTGTTTAAATGTAAAGTACTGGGCTTTGCTCCTTGCTGCTTGTTAATGCCGGGCACTCTGAGGGCACTTAAATTCAATGGGAACATCTGCTTTAGTCCTGTAGTTTGGAGTAAGGGTTTAGTTTTGAAATGATTTATCAATCATCCCTGCATAGCATGGTTTTGTTCTCACTGCAAAGTGATCTCAGATTGTTATATAGATTAGTTTTGAACGAAATGAAACCAAAAGCTGCACTCCAGTTGTGCACCTAAGCTATGCTCCTACCACTGACAGCATTCAGCCTGGGGAAGCAGACTAGACGTAGTTTGAAGTAAAGCCCCCACAGTGCATATAATGTGGATACTGGGCCCTCTCTACCAGCTGTTGTGTTCAGCAGACCTGCTTCCACTGAGCTGCACTATTTGATAGCATTGGCACAGCTGATTAAATCATGCAACTTGTACAAATGAATTGAAGTCTCAAATAGGAGCAGTTTAGCAAAAGGAAAATCATGTTTATAGTCATGTTCTTAATGATTTGCTAGGCCTGAGCAGACCTCGAGCACAGTCAGTCCAATATTTTATCTCCAACCACTAGTAGCACCAGGTATTACACAGGAAGGTGCAAGAAATCTTGCCATGGGAAGTTAGTTGATTAGTGTGCCTGGGAAAGTTTCATCTAATCCTGAAGAGGTAGAGATCTTGAACGCTGGAATGCGAAGAATTCTCTTTCCTCTGAAATCACCTGCAAGGTTAGATGTATTTGTTACTGGTATCATGGTGTTTGCTAAAACTGTCAGTAACTCTCTACTTCACGTATAATAAGCTAAGAATCTTGTCTACATAAAGTAATTTCTTTTCTCTCTTCTTAGACCTCAATGCTCCCTGCCTTCCTGGGCATGTCACAGTGCTCAGTGAAATACTGAGTGGCTGCACAGTCTCATCTCGGTTGGTTGCTTTGTTTTGCTCTGGTGGCGATGCCAGGCAAAATTTACAGTTTGTAATTCATGCACTAACTACTTTATTAATAAGAATGAATTCTGAGTCTATTCATAAGTGTTTTCTTGTTGTTTGCAGGGGACAAATTGTATACTGTGGTTGTTCTCTGCCCTGCAATCATTTTAGCTGTGGGCAGGGTCATTTAAACCAGTATCGGGCTCACTGTCTGCTCTGTGAAATGAGCCATTGTTCTGGATCCCATTAGCATGTTTATTTCTGCTGTGCTTTGGGTAGGATTGTCTACTTGGGAGACCTTTAACTGAGCATCAGGGAGTATTACACAGTCAAATGATTTGGAGATAGGAAAGTAGTTTTAATAATGCTTAACACTGATGCTTGAATCATTGAGCAAGGCAATTGTGGAATGCACAAAGATTTGGTGATGCAGGCAATGGCAGAGGCAATAGTGTTTTGCAAAGCTTCATACATAAGGCTGACTAATCTGGAGGTGGGTGAAGCTTTGACTCAAACTTTTGTCTACTGCCCTTGAACTTGTTTTATGGGTCTTCCAAGCACAAGATTTCTGCTATCACGTTGAGCCTTTTAGGGAGCCCACATTAGGATGGATGTGCACTACCTTGTAGCATCTCTTATGGTCTTCTCCAGTAGTAATTGTTTCTTCTGGTTATGTTAATCCACATGCCCGTGACTGCAGCTGGCAGATCTAGTCAGACAGAGAGAGCCATTTCTTTTTTTTGGGGGGAAAAGTTGAGGCCTTGAGCTTTTCCAGGATGAGGGAGTCTGGTGCTGCATCTGTCTCTGCTTGAACCTTTTGAAGGTTGTAAAATGTGTGTGTTGATGAAACCCAGGCAGTCATGAAGCTTCTTCATACAGCTGTTCTGCTGCACTGCAACTCTGCTACTGCAAAGCCCTTCATGCTCTGCCTGTCTTGCCTTGTGACACCCCTTGCCATATCACTACAAGCTCTGCATTTCCAGAGCTGGTTCATGGCATGTACCCTCTCCTACCATAACCTTCTGACCCAACTTAAAGCTTCTCTGCTAGTTTCTTCCTTTCCAATATATACTCACATGTATCTTCTCAAATGTAGTCTCTGCTACTTGGTATAATTCATAACTAAGGCCTGTTTCTACAAAGAGAGTAGTACCTTAAATCACCTGTGGATTGTCTACAGAGCCAAAAGATGGTACTAAATGCTAAATAAATAAATATTTTATTCATTTAAACCATCTCGTGTCAGTAACATTATTGATGAAGAAATCGTAGCACAGGCGTTTAGTGTATGCTTGGAAACCGGAGGATGTGCCAAAACCTGTGGAATGCTTGTGCTTTGCTTAGTAGAACCTGCCTGTGTTTTCCCTGAAGATACTGTAACTGGTGTCTGCTATGTCAAGCATGCCTCACTCTGTCCTTCCTTTTCCTGTGAGGATCCACCCTACACCTCTTTGGTCTCATTTTGTAAGGACGTGCTGTGAAAGATTGTACTGGAAGAACTGGAAGTGTGAAGATTTGCTTTCAGAGAGTACTGTGGAGAATTTGTCTCCAGCAGGGAACAGGGAGTAGTAACGCATCTGCAATAGATGCACTCCAGTGAATTAATTTTCTTTGGTTTCAGGCACTGGAAAGTGACTATGTCAGTGCACACCTCCATCGCTGGATAGACCTGATTTTTGGCCACAAGCAACATGGCTCAGCTGCTGTGGAGGCCGTTAACACCTACCACCCTTACTTCTATGGAGACAAGATGGACCTCAACAACATCAAAGATCCTCTGATTAAGAGCACCATCCTGGGTTTTATCAGCAACTTCGGACAGATACCAAAGCAGGTATCACTTCATCATGAGAGTATAAGGAAAAACAGAGCATAATTAATTTTGATCTTGTAGTATTTCAACTGGAAATCGGGAGAAGAAACTTAAATTACAGGCAGTCACTGATTTAAATCTGCTAGAAGATGGGCTATAGAGTTCTCCAGGTTGTGTGACTCCACTCTCTAATTATGCTGTTCTTGTCATATACCATACACCTGTGGTATCAAATCTGGGTTCTGCTGCTTCAGTACTTACATGAGTAACCACTAGTCTGGGGCTGAATACAGGCAGATGAAGGCAGTTTAAATTCTCACCTATAGTTTTCTCTCTTCTCCTGTATCACTGGGAGTAGCTTCCTATCCCTGTAAGGGATGTAGTCTGATGAAAATGTAATGATAAGGATAAGATGGTCTCATTTTAATGAAAAGGTTTTTGTATGACAGTTCTGGAGTCTATGATTAATCTTTTAAATAGATGTGTCTCCTGCATGACCTGGCTGATAGAGATGTGTTTTTCAATGCCATTCCTTTGTTCTAGCTCTTCACTAAGCCACACCCATCCAGGAATGCCCAGGGTAAAAGTTCATCAGGAAGAGAATCAGTGCTGTCTTTTCAGTCAAGTGGAATTCTTCCTCCGTTCATCAGCAGTCTGCAAAACCTGAAGCTCTCACCAGTTACAGTAAAAGGTGCAGCAGGGGCTGTGCTCCATTTTCTGAGCTACTAAGTGTAGGATTCTTGGATGGGGATGAATCTGTACTTTTGAGAGCATAAATATAGTCATATAGCTTTGTGTGAGTTGACATGAGTTGGTACCACCAAGATCCCTTCAGACAATTATTATTTGCATATGTGTGTATTGTGAGGGGACATTGAAAGTACTTAGACACTAAGGAGAAATCTTGGAACTTAATTTGTTCTGAACTCTACAAAATTATTTACGACACTTAAATCGTTTCTGTCTTCTACATTCTGAATATATCAAGTTAAAGCATAAAGCTTGCTCTTTTCCATTTTCATTCTCTGTTTATATTCATCAGCAAAGTAAATTCTTTCCTTCTGCACCTCTTGGTCTTCAAATCTATTTATTTTCTTCATCTTTTTCTTAGTCTATTTTTCTTAATGCTGACAAGTCTGGAAAATTTCAGTGTATCTACTTCTTTTCATCCCATGATGCTGGTATGCACATTGCACATTTTTGTGTGGCCAGCAGACTCCTGTAGCTGTACTACAGAGGCTGTTGTTGCCATGCTGTGCATCCTATAGTTCATGGCAGAAGGCAGTCTGCCAGCAAGAAGGAGGTTAATGACACTGCTGTCCCCTTCTTTGGAGCCAGTCTCCACTTCTGCATGGATTTATGTGGTCTGTTGGAAAGGGGAGTATCCACCATTGTCTTGAAATCTCAGTGGCAGAGTGGATTTCTGTCTGTGGACCTGGTCCCAGCACACTGATCCCAGTTGTGGGGCATGCCAGCCCCACCACAAAGCCATGTAAGGCAGTAAGTTAATGTTAGTGTTTTAAAGACAACAGAATTAAATATGTTCTCTGTCTTGTCAGACTATCCCAAGGGAGCTATTGGACACATTGTTCATACTGAGAAGGGCATTCTGGCTGTTGAAAAAAATAAAGTGTTGATTCCTCCTCTTTGGAACAAAACGTTCTGCTGGGGATCTGAAGACTTCACCTGCTGCTTTGGCAACTATGGGTCTGAAAAGGTAAATAGAAAAAGCCTAAGCATTTCAGAAATGGATGTTATGTTGTGGTCTGTCTTGTTTGGGTACCCAGTTGAGAGGCCGTAGGGGAGCTGATTTTGGAGAGTGCTCTGCGTGACTTTTTGCAGTCAAGTTTTCTGAGGATTCTCAAGTTGGATATTCCAGTGGAGTACAAAATTATTTCACTGTTGAAAAATGTGACTTTTTCCCTCTAAATGATCTTGAGTTTTCCTTCAAGTGACTTTGTTGTCTGTCACAATGAAGGAGAAACCTCATTTCATAGGTTGTAAGGACAGTACAAGGTCTTCTGGCCCCCAATTAGAAATTTCATTGTGCAGAACTTTCTGCTGGAATTGAGATAGGACCATCTGTCAATTCCCCTCTGGCTCCCAAGCTCAGCCCAGTGCATTCATTCAACATCATAATGTCCCCTAATCTAGACAGTTAATACTCTTACTTCTTTGCTGTTAAAAATCAAGGGTCTGTGTCACCACACTGCTGGCTAGGGCACTGGACAGATACAGTTCTCTACCACAAACACACTGATATTGCACGTGTTTGGGACAACGTTATGATGTGCAAAGACATCCAAGTTAGCTTGGGTATCAAAATAGCAGAATTAGTCATTCATCAAAATACTAGCTTGGGTATCAGAGCATACCATATCGTTATATTTTTACAGATATATCCACAGACACTGGACATGAGGAAAAACATGAGATTTATTTTTACTTTCTGATTTCTGTAAAATCAATGATTTTTTTCCCACTGATTTTCAATATAGCAAATTAAAATTGGTGCTCAGTAACTTATAGTGCTGCTGTAGGTGTAAACTTCTTGCTTAATGTCTTCTGGTTGACTCAGAAGAAAGGAAGTTACAGAATCATGGTGGTTGTTCTTGGTTTTTTTCCTCCAAAGATCAAGGTACCATTAAATGTTCTGGTACTGCTCAAAAGTCAGGGTGTCACTGAGCCTCTTGCAGTGATTATACAGTTACTATAAGAAGTAGTTGAGGGATCAGCTTGAATCTCTATTGGGACAACAGTGCCTCTGTTGAAAATATATTGAAGATATACTAGAAATATATTGTTGCCTTCATTGAAGTAGTAAAGGTTTGTTTTGTCCATGGTACGATTTTTGTAACTGTGGCATCCAGGTTCAGCAGAATCATTAGCACTGTGCTGTCATCCCCATTGAGTGTGAGAGAACTAATGCAGAACATGAGTGGAAGAATGTTTGTGCTGTAATTGCAGCAGTGTAGAGTTGGTTTAGGCCAGCTTGGTACTGCTAGCAGAGCAGTTGGCCAGAATGGAATTTAGTGCTTTGGCTATTCAATCCAAGTATGACAAAGATGTAGCTGAGCCTGGCACTAACTCTGTTAGCGGTGGCAGTCGTAACCTGCGCTTTGTTATTAATCTACATTGAATGTTTGCATACTGTTGCTATATGGTGGCAGAACAAATTTGCCTGAAGCTATGTAGGAAGTCTGTAGCACAAGAGGGGCTGAAACTCTGTTGTCCTAAGACACTGACCTTTATCCACCCTTCCTGTTTGGTCCCAAGAGTCTTGCACAGCTGCATGCAGCCACAGTGTGTGCATATACATAATACATACATAATACATGTATACAGCTGTGCTGTCAAAATAGAGACTTGGGATAAGATGAGCTTTTCTTTCCTGGGTTAAAAGAGGCTCAGTTCTGAAAATTAAATCTGCCATTTGGTATTAATAAATGCATGGTATCACCAGATGAGTTTTTGGCTGAAAGTTGTTTTCTCATACAGAACATGACTACGTTTGAGTGCATGGCAGACTGGGATAAATGCCTCTGCGCTGTGTGTCCTTCAGCAACTACCATAATCACATCTGGAACAAGCTCAGTTGTGTGTGTCTGGGAACTTTCTTTGGTCAAGGACAAAGTAAAACATCTGAACTTGAGACAGGTGAGTACCGTGACTCTTGGTACAGAAATTTAATAAAAAGCAAAGAGCAAATTTCTTTCTGTCAGAAAATTGGAAGAGAAAACATGCTACCGTGAATCAAAAAGGCATAAAAAGGTGATAACGTAAAATAATAATAATAATAATAATAATAATAATAGGTATAATGCTAAAACTTGTTGTCAGGTCAGGAGCTGATTATATGCCTTATACCCATACCTTATATATTATGCTTGGTGGGTTTTGTTTGTTTGTTTGTTTGTTTTGCCTTGGTAGCATTACCTAAATTTACAGTGATAGAAGAAACAGTGACAATAAGGCATGTCCTCCAGCCAACCTTTGGATTATTTTCAAAAGCCAGTATTACCTGGAGATGGTTCTAGTTCTTTTTCGGCTGCTAGAGCAGTGGGCAGGATCTCCAAAACACCCTGTCAACTTAGCTGATGGGGATGAAGGCTCGGCTAGGTAAAGCCCTTGATACTTCTCCCTCAAACAGAATTCAGAACTTCAAAGGTTTGTCTATCACTCCACGAGGTAGGGAAAGATCCCTACAGTTATATTGTTTGTGACCTTGCTGTCCATGGTCCTTTAGTGTTTGTTGATTTGGAGCTCATCTGTAGTCACCCAGCAGCTGTATTAAATGCTATTTCATTTGCAAAAGTGAACAGTGAGTTCCCAGCTTTACAAGAAAATCTGGAGTACTATCATATCTGAAAGGCATTGTGTGACCTCTCTTCCTTAAGAATTAAAGAGACACAAAACTCTCTGCTACTCTTAGGCAAACTAATAATGGGTTCATTGATCAGCAAGGAGGTCTCCAAATTCTTGTTCTAGAGTTTTGTTCTGTTTATCTGCTCTGGAGATACTCAGGAGCTATCTCAGTGCTTTCCGGACCTGGAGCGAAAAATATTTTATTTGTCATTAAATAATGTGAAAACATCTATGTCTGCTGGGAGGCCAGAGAAGTTCCTAGACCTACACTTATCTGATGTTTTTGGATGTTGAAATTAGGAAGAAAACTGTTTAGAGCAGCTTCTCTTCTGAGTTCTGTGTTTCTTTCTTGAGAAGTCAAAACTAGGAGGCAAAATCTTGAGTGACGACCTTTTAATCTCTCTGCTTAGTATTCCAAGCAGAGGTGGACATAGAAACGGAAGAAATAGCAGCAGAGAAAATCTAAGCAGTAATCTTCATAAACATCAAAATGATACTATTCTGGCGATCTGTTCGAGTTTCAGGCATCTAACTGAAGAGGCTCTTCCATCTTCAGTATAATACCCTTCCCTTTAACAATATAAAATCAGCTTCGCTGATGTGTTCAGCTGTGATTAATCTGATATTACCCAAGGTCCTCAAAATGGCATGAGGTCATACAGTGACAAATGCTGTATTTTCTTCCTTCTCTTTGCTTGCAGAGACCTTTTTTTTTTATAATGACTGGTGTAGATATAAATTCGAATTATGGTTCTAAATGTCTTCCAGTGAATTACATGCTGCTTTCATGTAATTCACTGTTTCGTGGTGGCCGTTTTTTTTTTGTTTGGTTGTTTTTTTTTTGTTTTGTTTTTTGTTTTTTTTTTTCTGAACAACAACAAAAAAATTGTATCATCTTTCCTGAGAGAGTGAACTTTGCTTAAGTAAAGCTGATGTGCTATAAAGTGGATGCTATTCACTTATCAGCTGTCTCATGGGACCGACACATTCTGGTTTGGAATGTAGTAAAGTGCAGAAACTATATTTCAGCATAAAAAGTCACTTTTCCCTCTCTAGCAGGGACTGTTTCCACAGTTTTGTGGAACACTAAAGATTGAGCATAATAGCCTCGGTATTGATCTGTGCAATTTACCAGTTCCCTCAGTATTCATGAACACAGCAACCCATGTGATCCACCCCCCAGAATTTCTGGGCCGAATGAAACACCAGGCTGGGAGAAGCATCCGGGCAAGCTGTGGTTTGTGTGCTGTGCTGACTTGTCAGGAAGGTACTGAACATAGCTGTGAAGTATCTGTGCCCATGCCAGCCAGTTACATTGGATGGCCAGAACTTGGTTTTGTTTTGTTTTGTTTTTATTTGTGAATTTACTGTGGAGACAGGCCTCACAGTTCTTTTCCCCATTAAGGGAAAACCTTCATGAAGAAAAACAAGAAGACGTTACAGATCTACCAGCACTTGCACTTGACTGTTTTTGCATTAATACATATCAAAATACTGGTAGATCAAAGCTGAAATTTTAACTGAGCTCTGATCTATCCTTCTCTTCCATGTTCAGCTTGCATTTAAAGTACTTCACCACCAAGTCTTTCTGAGTTAAAAAAAGGAGAAAGGGGTTGATGAAAATTTGTGTAGGACCTTAGCTTGTCTTGGCAGTGAGAAGGTTGTCACAGAGGGTACATTTCCTTTCCTTTCCTTTCATTCTTTGGAGGAATGAGAAGGAATTTGGAGCTCTTGAACCTGCTTTGTCACAGCCTAGTTCTGGAGCACAGGCATTAGGCTATGCCCAGCCCTTTGTAAAAAGACTTCCACTGTGAGTTGTAAGCTACTGCTGAGTTGGGAGTGCTTCTGACCTCTGAGGACTGCTGATGGAGACGCCATTTTGTGCCAGTATTTTTAGCTGATGATTCTCTTCAATGGAATACATTGCAAGCTGGAATTCATCCCTTGCAGTTGCAGGTCACCTTCAGTAGGTCATAGCTGCAGCTCAGCTTCTTCTTCAGTGGATTCATGTTTGAATACTGTTATCCTAATAACTTTGGCGAGTGGCAGCACATGTTAGCTAGCAAGAGTTCAGTCTGATATTCACAGACCGGAAAAGAGTATGAGATGTGTTCACAAAAATCATTCGGGACATGTGGCTGTCCTGCTCTGTGACTGTCTCTGAACTGAGACAAACCCTGAAAATGTGTTAATTAAGTCATGTAGAGAAAGCCAGCAGGGAATATGCATTTACTGTTAAAACCAACATTAAAACTGTTGGATCGGACTTTTCACAGTAAGGCAGTTAATAATTGAGCCCTGAAAGGCTTTTCAGGAAATCTGTGAAGGACTCTATCTCTGTTGCCCTACAGGCTTTAATGTCATTGGTGGTTATGCAGCAGAAATGTATGCTGCTGTCACTTGAGAGTGCTGCATTACACAATTGTCATCAGTCTATTCCTGTTCACGACTTCTCTGACATTAAATTGCCTAAAATATAGTCTTTTTTAATGAAACTGTTTAAAGCTAAATTAAACTGGGTATTCTGTGTATCTCTGGAACCTAGAAAACAGAGGAAGGATGTTGGATAATGATGAATGAGAGAAGAATTTTTAAAGCAAAAATAAAAACAAATGCTGTTTTTATTCTGATTTAAAATTGGAAAAATGTTAGTACTTGTTCAGAAAAACAGAAAGAAAAGTCTGGGAAGGTCACTGAAATATATCTTAAGTTTTATTTCAAAATGATTTAAAAATTTTGAGAAATAATTCTCAAGTCCAAATTTTACTTGCTTAAGACTGCCTTAACTGAATTTATTGATGATTTGCATACAAACTACTGTGGTAGAATCTGAAACATATGCCAAAGGCCAGAGTTGAGTTGTTTTACCTGATTTACCATGCAACCTGGGGCAAGTCATGTAATCTCTTGGATACTCAACTTTCCTCAACCATGAGTTGAGGAAAAGGATGGTTCTAAAAGAATCTTTGTGGTTTCTACTTCATGCGCTATTTGGCTCTCCAAAGTGTGACTTGTTTGCTTATTCTTGCTAAGTAAATGGCCATAGAACTGCAGTTCCCTAGTAAATCAGTCACACACTGTTGTGTTTTGTCACTTTTTTCCCCACCAGGCTCTGTATGGGCACTCTCAGGCAGTGACCTGCCTTGCTGCGTCTGTGACCTACAGCATAATCGTGAGTGGATCTGATGACAGAACCTGCATCATTTGGGACCTGAACCAGCTGACGTACATAACCCAGCTTCCTGCCCATGGGGCAAGTCTCTGTTCTGTTGCCATCAACAATTCAACAGTAAGATCTTCATTTATCATCTTTCTTTTGATGCATCCATGAACATTTCATGATAATTTAATGGGTGCTCTTCACAACATAAAAACATCCTGAGTCTGATACATTGATTTTTTTTTTCTTTCTATAGAGATTGCTAATAGTGTTCTTAATGATAAGAGGGGAGCACTAAAAGCAACGTTTTAGACTGAGTAGCTAAGCAGAAGCATCTTAGGTGGATAGCAGGATTAAAACTCTTTTAGTTTGCAGAACATGAAGTATTACCTTAGTAGCTTCTGGATCTGGCTAACCCATAATCTTATTGCTTTCATTATGCCATTACTTTCTCCTGACGTTCATGCAGCAGACCCATGTCAGTTGAGGAGTTCTGGATCTCAGTCTCCCACCTCAGCTGACAACTTTCTTACACCCTCACAGTGATAGTGTTTGTGTTTTTTTTGTTTATGTGTTTTGTTTTGCTTTTCTTTCCCTCCTGCTGTCAGCTGAGGGGTGTGCTCTTGATAGCAGTGGCTAGGTTTTTGTTTACCAGCAGTGGAAATAATCCTGTTGTGGTCTGGGCCTGGCTGCAATCACATGCATGCTGATAGGAAAATATTTTCTATTGGAGTTAACTGTAAGCACTCTGAATATTATTTTTTTTTCCAACCTTCTACCTCCCAAGAATATTGCTTGTATATTTATATTTTCTGTGCTAATATACCATAGCAAGGTTCCAGGTGCTCAGACAATTTGCGGGTACTGGAGTTTGTACCAAGAGAGGCAAAACTGAATTCATAGCAGTGAGAAAACAACCATACAACTTCACTAACCATACAGTCTGATGACTAGTGATTGAGGGCAGGAATTAAGTAGTCCGTTCAGTGCCACGTCAGCACCCAGCACCAAGGGTCCTGGTTAGTAGTAATATGTGGCCAGGAGCTTCAGCTGGCCACCTCACAGTACTTGGTGACCCCTTGGGAAGGCAGTTGAAACAGTGCCAAGCATTCAGAAATGAGTGGGTGGGATAACATGGGCTTCATACCTCAAAAGCATAGTCTCCTCTTCGTCTTACATACCAACCTACCATTAATGGTAGCCATTTCAGTTGGGAGCTCTTCTCCTAAACTGTCCAAAAATTAAAATAGTTAAACTGATTGGACAATTGTCTGCAGAAAGGTTCATTTAAAGGAAAGAAGCCTTAAGAAAGTATGTTTGATTTATTTATTTCATAATCTGATATTATTTATTATAACATGAAGGTAGAACCAATGCTTCCATTGTGCTAAATTAAATATTTTTTTATACAAAGTGACATTTTTGGTAATGATTTTTTTCCCGGAAAATTCAGAATGTTTTAAAGCAAAGATTTGAAGGAAACAAATTTCCGAATCACTTTTCTGTGAAGTAAGAGCCCTTTACACCTGTTTGTGACATGATTGGTTTTATATTTGCTTTAGCATCTGGAAGCTCCATTTATAGATCCAAACTTCATGGTGTTTGTATCACTTAGGCACAAAGCAAAACAAAGTTTATAAGCTAAGCAGGATTGTAAAAGCTTGCTGTAACTAATGATTTCAGTTTTAAATCTCTGGTCTAGACCTGAAAAATGCTGTAGATAATTACCAAATGAACAGACATGTAGATGAGGTAGCTGACATTTAATCTCTTTAATTATTGGCAACTGTGTTTCAATGTTTCAAACCAAATCTGTTTTATCTTCAAAATCCTGCCCTCCAATGTGAAGAGCCCTTTCCCCAAATCAGGGGTGATGTACAGTGTTAGTTGATTTAAACCAGATGAGCACTGCTAATTTAAGGGCACACCGGTCTTTGCCAGAATCAGATGACTTGGCTGATGCTGTTCTGTTTAACTGGCTCTTAGTACACATCAAGTGTGAAAAATTTGGGTGAAATTTCAGTTAGTATCTCAATCAAAGGGCACTTTTGATAAGATTATTTAAGACTGCAGCATCAGCTTTTGATTCTGTGTGTTCCTTGCCCTGAAGATACCTGTGTATTTGCTCCTTATATGCAGTCCCTGGTAAGACTATCCACCTGCGCTGAAGGAATAGGATTAGATTCAGTTGCAAAGGATGTTTTCTGCATTGGAAGTGCTGCTTGCTCGTTGAATGCTGAGCTGGTCATTGGTCGAATGCAAAACAGTCTAAAAATGCGATGACATTAAGCTCCCTGCGAGGGGCAGAGGAGGATTGTGAAATCACCAAAGGTTTCACAGCTAAGGAGGTAAACTTCATGTCCTTATTTAAGAGAGTGTTTATTTGTAGATCAGTAACATTTAAAAGCACTAGTCCTGGCCCAGAACTTGTGTCAGGCACTGACTGCACAGCCCCTGTCCCTGGTGGAGGCTGAGGTTCAGTCTGTGCTCTGCTGGGCTATGCACTGACTAAAAGCTAAGGGCAGAGCACAGCAGTCAGCCTTCTGTCCTCTTTTCTGTTTTTGTTTGTTTGTTTGTTTGTTTGGTTTGTTTTTGTTTTTTGATTCCTTTGCCATGCTTAAAAAATTGGTAAGTTTGGTGGGCAAGGAGGAGGATTGTTTTGACTGCCTAACCCCAAACTAACAGACAGACTGTTACCTCAAGGTGCAGCCCAACATGTTGTGGCCTGGTCTGTCTGCAAGCTTCCTGTCTGCAGCAGGTGCCCTGGACTGCAGAACAACACTGAGAAGCTCTTTGGTCTCCCCCTGCTCAGTTACAGGAAATGGATGTCAAGGCTGCATTTCTGGTTCATGTGAATCCAGATGTTTCCTTACCCATTTTTTGACAATGCAGCAGGCTAACTGTATCTGTTCTGTCTCCACATTCTTTTGCACCAGTGAATCAAGGTAGTTTTGGCAGAACACAACTAGAACACAACTGAAAAACAAGTGTTGAGGCGTGCCTGTTTCCAAGGAGGTGTGAAGAGGTGCTGGGACACTTACAACAAAATATGTTAAGTAATTAAACGATTTAGAACAAGACAGACTACAGGAGGGGGCAGGTGGACATGAAGGCATGATGTTCTGCTGATCTTTGTAGCCTTGAGGTATTTTGCAATGGGAAGTGTCATTTAAAATAACATCAATTTCTTTTACTTTATGAATGGTATCTGTTTTTCTAGTGCAATTCAGTAAATACTTTCTGCAGAATACATGAATGCCTCCACAGTTTGAACCAGAAGTTTACTGCTGATTTGGCTCCATCTACATCCATTATCTCTGCCCTCCTGAGAGGAGGATGAGTGTGCAGGATCTTGAAACATTGCCTCTTGCTTTGTTACAGGGTGATATTGCCTCTTGTGCTGGATCCTACCTATATTTGTGGACAGTCAATGGCCAGCCTCTTGTAAGCATTAACACCACCTGCAGCCCTGAAAGCCGTGTTACTTGTTGCTGTTTTGCTGAAGTGATGGATTGGGACACACGCAGCATCGTCATCACAGGAAGCACAGATGGAGTAGTGAGGGTAGGTGGACAGGGAAGAGAAAAGAAACATCCTAATTTAGTGTAGACCGGAGGCAGAATTTTGCATCCTGAATGGTGGGGCAGAGCTGCTAAAAGCCTGTGTTTGGGAGTTCCCGGGAGAAACAGTTCCTTGGGGAGAACTTAGTACCTGGCTCTTCTGCAGCACTTGTTAGTGGATGGCAGCACATTGCTTAAAGAATTTGTTATGTGTTGCCTTTGTTTTATAAATGGAGACACTGAGGTGGTGAGGAAATACCTTAGGTTCACTTTTACATGGATCAATACCACAGACCTCTGCAGGATCCATAGCTTCTGAGAGTTGGTTCACAGCTTAGTTCATTAAATCATACCTTCTCAAGAGCAGAAGTTTGCTGCTGGTTCCACCTCCTGTCTGGTGGAAGAGCTCCCTGGGTAACTGGGATCCTGGCTAGCACATCAGACCTGCACCCTTGCTAGCTACATGCATACGTTTCTTCAGTGTGACACCCTGCAGCATAGTGGCAGAGGGAGAGAGAACACTGCCAAGCCCTGCTCTGATGATCAAAATCCAATTTTCAGCCCTTGCTGGGAAGCAGACATCCACATCTCATGTCATTGTGTTGTTATAATCCATGTTATTCTCCTTTTTCCCTCACTGACACAGCTGTGGAAGACTGAATACACTGACAGCCCAGGCCAAGCTGATGGACTGAGCTCACAGAGAGGCGCCATGGAAGAGGCAAACAGCACAGGTATGACTCCAGGGTGGACTGTGAACTGAATTGGGACTGTTGCAGACCTGGTTCTGTTGTGAGGAGGAAAAGGATGTGGGAGCACAGTGGTGTGAATGGGAGATGGTTTGGGAACTGGTGTGGTGGTACTGTAACCAGCAGTGGTAGTGGGTAGCCACTGTCCTATGTTAGGGAGACAGAACAGTGCTCAGCCACCAGTCTTTTGGGTAAATCCTGTCTGGATGAAGCTGGAAGGTTCTTTATACGTTTTGTCAAGCTTGACAGCTTGATAGGGGCTTTGAGCAACCTGGTCTGAAGGTGTCCTTGCCCACAGCAGGTGTGTTGGAATTAGATGATCTTTAATGTCCCTTCCAATCCAAACCATTTGTGATTCTATAACCACATTTCTACATATGAAACTAAGGAACTCCAGAAAGCGCATTCCTTTCACACATCTACTGATGGCCTGTACTAAAGTGTCCTTGGATGTCAGAGTGGGCAGTGCCACGTTCTGTCCTGGGATGAAACAGGGAAGTTTGTTCTCTTTGTTGTCTTAAACGAGGTTGGAGGTTCTCCAGACTTGTGGGAGTCCAGCAGTAGGCCTTATTGCATGGTGCTATATTTCCAAGGCTATGCCAAGCTGAAGCTGATGCCCTGGAGTTCTTGCAGAGCAGCCAGGATTAACAAGACGATGGGGCTACAGTGCTGACTGGTATTAAAAACAACTCAAGCTCACTACTGTTCTAACAAATACAGGAGCTGAAACCTGCCAGGGAGCTTTAAAGGCATGTTCTAATAGCACAGCTTGCTTCTGTTCACAGCACGTTTTATAAAAGGAAGGAATTGTGTTGTTAGTATGTATAATTTACACCACTTATTTGCTGTGATCCTCATTAGGCATTCTCTATTGCTTCAATTTTAGGCACACAATTTGCATAAAGATAGAGTTGTAGATGTAACATCTGCATAAAAAGATATTATACGGTAATTGGGCATTACCACTGAGATCTTCAGAAGTGCTCTTCATGGAACTTGGCAACTTGGCATCTACGTTACTTAGATTGCTATGTGAAAATATTTATATGTACAAAGTCATATTGGAAATGCCAAACCACATGCCCATCCTACCTTTTGTCATGTTTCTGAGAGTAGCTAGAGCCAGATGCTTCTTGGGAAGGGAGCAAGAACACCAGAGATGCTAGATGTGAGGCAGTCTGGCTCGGTAGCTGTATATTTGGTTTCATTGTGGTCTCTAACCAGAGATTGCTGCAAGTCAAAACATGAGATTTAACATTCCTTCCAGAATATTTGTAGCACTCAGTAGTCACTTTGCAGATTCTTCTTACATTTAGAAGTATCTGGTTCATTTTAAGAATTTCATAGAATTTGGTCCTTAACTTCCTGTGGCAGATACTTCCATGTCTCTTTTACTCAGGTACAATTGCACAGCAATTGTCTTTGAGCAGACTGAGACCTTGGCTATTTTTAAAAAATCAGACCTTCTTAAACAGTATTCCAAACAAGGACTTAAAAGCTGCCCATGGGAACAGAGCAGAATACTCCAGTTTGTGCCTTTTTAAGAGACATGCATTGACATCTGTTGATGGGTACAATGTACTTGTTCTCATACAAGTGTAAGAAAGCCTGTTCTCAGATGCATACAGCAACAGTGTTCTTTAGTAAAGAGTTGAGGAGTGTGATCAGAGCAGTGATATGCTCCCTCAAAGTGTTCAGATGATTTCAGAATTACTTTAAATGGCCAAATATTCCCACATGCCATTCTATATGTTAAAGAAAATAAAATTAATACAAAACACAAGTCATTAAGAAGACCAAAGTAACTATGATCGAATTATTTTGTTAGGTGTGTGTGAGTGTGTATGTATGTGTGTATGTGAAATGTTCTCAGCATTTAATTATTGGTTCTGTTATGAGCAGATTTAGATAAGTTGATAATACCAGGGCTTTATGTAATTTCTTTTTACTAGGCAATTATGGGCTGTATTATATCCTGGCAGCAAGGTATTGTGGGGCATCTTATTAAGCACAGAGCCAGTGAAAACTGATGAACAATTTTGCTGAACTAGGCATGCAATTTAGAAAGCAATAATACACAAATCCAATTTAGCACACAATTGATACAGCTGCACGTCAGCACATGTAACTATCATAGCCACAAATTAAATTGGGATGGGCCTATTTTGCAACAGCACAGGCTGAGATTAAATATATTTGTTCTCAACTTAACAACTTGCTGACCGTAAATAATAACAATCCCTTCCATGCTGCCCCCCAGACACATTCTAAATATTTATTTTTAAACCACACAACAGGTAACAAGAGTGGAAAACATCTTGTTCTCTGTCGGGAACTGAATTCCAGCCTTGCCTTGACTGGAAAACCAAGTAAGAACAGCCCAGCAGTGACAGCACTTGCCATGTCCAGGTACGGTCCTGTCCTTTGCATTGTAGCATATGCCCGGCAGAGGGCACCGCAAGAGCCTCAGTGTCTCCACTGATCTGTCCTAAATCCTCAGGTTATTTTAAAGTTTGTATTTCTGCTGGTTTTTGTCTGTTTGTGTGTTTTTTGTGTGTGTGCATGTGTGTTGTTTGTTTGTTTGTTTAATCTTGGTCAAATGCAGTCATTCTGGGAGCTGGCCTGGCTGATGGTATTAAGTGAAGGGTGTTGGGATACTCAGTGGTCTGAGAAGAAACAGCCCTGAAGAAATCGCAGCTTTCGGGTGGAATAGCTGTATAGATCAATAGCTGCTGCACTGTCTTTGCATCATAGAAGAAACAGTGTCCTAGGAGTTTCTGGGGATGCTATGTCCTTAATGAAATATAAACTGGAAGTTTTTGGCTAATGGACAACTTTGTTGAACTGAACTCAGTTTGCACAGCCAGCAGTATTTTAGTTTACTCAATCCCCCTCCCACAGTGTCATCTGGCTGTAATATTTGTTGCTATCTTCTATCCCACGATGTTGCAATGTACTGTAAAACAGCTGCTGCCTTTCTCTCTAGAAGTGCTGGCATTTTGATAGTTGCTAAAATGATTCCTATACTGTCTGTGCTGAGATTTAGAGCACTCAGTGTGATACTTATATGCATGGAAAGTGGATAAGTTTTGGGGGAGGGTGGAGGGGGGGGGTGGTTAGTTTGATCAGTGTTGATGACACCATGTGCAGCAGAGATTTCAATGGCTGAAGCCATTAGATTATGTGCTGACAAGCCTGAATTCTGATGCTGGCCACCAAATTTATTAACATTCACAGATTTTCAGGATCAGAGGAGGGTAAAAGTTCCTGATTTGGCAAGATTATCCGCAGCTAACCCCTTGAAATACAGGACAGTTTGGATCTGTTTCTAAGTTCAGTCTTTTGTATAGTCTAGACCATTGTTCTTCAAACTTAATGTTAGAGGTTAATCTGCTCCCTTGAATGTTGCATCCTCCTAATTGCTGCATATACAGGAGAAAGTCTTGATCCTATTTGCATCTCATTCTTAAATATTTTTCTTTCTCAAGAAATTCCTCCAAGCTCCTAGTTGGCGATGACTGGGGAAGAATCTGCTGTTGGTCTGTGGATGGGTAGGAAGAAATAGTCAGGACTCATGTTTTCAGCCTTTTGGATGGAGAGAAAAGTGCCCATCAGAGCATGAAAAAGTTGAAGTCAGAAGATAATTACTGGGGACTGAATCTCAATGGAATTGTTGGAATGACCACACAGTCAGCTCTGATTGAAATCAAAGACTGGACTCCAAAAGTGTAGGAAAGACACTGACAGACATACACATAGACAATGAGAATTCACAGTATTTGACGTGGTAAAACTTCTGTATTTTAAATGTTATTTTAAATACTGTATTTTGCATAATTCTTTGTATCTCACAAATAATTGCTATCAAATAAAGCAGTCTAGATTTCTGTGAAAGAGCAATGTAGCTTAATAAAATGAATATATACTAATTTTAATACTATGAGGTCAAAACACACTGAGGCTTCAAACTGATGTTAACTGTGTTCATAGCAGAATCTTTGTTCTTACCAACACACAAGTATGTTAGTATCTCTGTTCCTGCTATTCCTCATTCCCTGAAAAATGTATGCATCCATTCAGAAAACCTGTTTTTTTGCAAAGTGAAGGTAAGAACTCCTAGATGCCACATTGATAGCAGTGCCTTCATCCAGCTCAGCTGTAAGCATGTTACAGCATAGTCTTTAGTTTCCTAATCTGATTTACTGTGTTTTTTGTTTGTTTGTTTGTTTGTTTCCCCACAGTGATCTGACACAGCTGTTCAATGTATTCTTTCTTTCACTTCCATTTCTACCTTCTTTCCTGTCATGATGCCATCTGGAATATCAGCAACATACATCAGGATTTACCTTCATAATGACTCTGCATAATAGAAGTGGGTATTTGTAGTATAAGAAGGTTGAGGCCATAATCTAATACATTTAAATGCCATTTATGTCTCTAGCTGAAATGAAGAAAGTGTGAAAAATCAAGGTCTCTCTCATTTTTTGAGAATTTGAAGGAGCTATATTGGTGATAACTGCCCCTCTCCTCCCACCTTATGAGGAACTGCTGCATGCCAAAATCCTGGTGCTTAGAAACTTGTCAGTATTATTATGAGGAATCAGGAGTAAAAAAGATGAGTTTTTTACTAGTCTCCTCTAACTATAACAACTTTCTTCTTCCTGTAGGGTACTGCTTTGTTCACATCTTGTCTTCAAATTATGTTGCTGAATGAGCAAGGCTTCCTCTGGCAAACAGCTGCTTTCCTAACAGAGTGCTGAGACAGCCCCCCCACCCCCTATGCTCTGTCTAACCTCCATCAAGAGTGAGGTAATTGCCTGTGGAAAATGTAGTAATTAGAAGTTAGCTCATGATGCAGACACAAGGAAGGCTGCATTATGTCTACACCGATGACCTGGCTGGTTATCTTTCCTAACCTCCAAGTACCTGACTTGATGATTCAAATACCATCCTCGGTATTGGTGCTTGGCAAAACAGACCCTGAAACTAGGCCTAAACACATCTTTTTTTTTTTTTTTTTTTTTTTTTTTGCAATCAAAATAACCCTATGTTGCAAAGGTTGTTTGTGCCCGTCTTTCCTGAGAACTGGGGAAAGCTCAATTGCCATAGAATTCAACAAAATTAAGTACACTCCTTCTTTCCTCTTCCATCTCTCCATATTCCTTAAAAATAAGCTGTGATTTGGCTACATAGCAGGATATGTACTCCTGTCAACTATGTATACTGCTTTGCTGAAACATCATCAAGATGATTAAGAGCCATGGAAAAAGCTCACTACCAATGCTTTCATTTTACCTAGTAGGCATCTTGATAGCTGGCTAATTACATGTTCCTTTAGCATTTTCATGCAGCCTCTTTTTGCCAATAGTTGATATCCACTTTTTTAGACCTGGCATTGGCATCTACTTTGCTGCCTGGGTAGCAGCATTAATGGTTCCAGAGCTCTGGATACCAGTTTTTCTTTGTCAGGTATGAGAAGAGACCACTCGAAGCTGTGGGTTAACTGTGCATGGATTTGACAGGCTTATCTCCTTGTGCTTTACATCAGTTCTCTTGTGCTTCTGAGAGAAGGACAAAGTGCATTAGCTGTTATTTTGGATTGCAGAACAAATCCAGAATGTGCATGTGAATGTCAGTCAGCAGGTTACAAATGAAAGTCTTCATGAGTTAAGGTTGTTTAGCAACAAACAAGTCCTTTAAGAAGTAGTATATTTGAGACTTGCATCTATCTAGCACCTGGGCAAGTTCTTCTCTGCTGCTGCACTCTTCAGAAATTTAGTCTGCTGAAAAAAACTCTGAATTTTGGAGTATAGGTTCTGGGCCATCATCTCATGAGGCTGTTGGTATCTTCCAATTTATTGAGAAATTCTTTGTTTTTCCTCTATCTCCAGAGGACTTTTTCCAGTCATAAGTCATGGAAAGAAATGCATGCTGCGGGTACCAAAAACACCACTCCTTGCTTGGCAGAGCTGAGGCACACATACCACAGTCATTTCCTAGCTTTGATGTAGCCAGCGTCTGTGTGACAGTGGTACAATGTCACCTGATCATTTTCCTGCAGGCATATGACATGAAGTAATAGTTAGAAATTTCTAATATACAGTTGAACGATTGTCTGAAACCTATCCTTCTGCAAACACCTTCTTTTATATTTGTGCTGGGCTCCTGTGTATTTGGTAGATGATGAATGTACATTAAAGTCTGTCAGCCCTGCGTGTGGAGATAGCTTTCAATGACATGCAGACAAGGCCTGCTTTCTGTCTTATGATATGATACTTATTCTCTAATGGCTGCATGAGATATAGGGGAGGCAGATCTAGAATATGCTTGAAAATTTAGCAGGTAGAGCAATTTCACAGCAAATGCTTTCAGCGTAACTCCATCACTACCATAAGTGGCACAATGCAAGCATCACCAGAGTGTTGTAATTATCTCGGAAGCAGCTTTTGCAGGGGGTAAGTAGTTCAGGGTGAGAATTACCCTTGAAAGAAATCCAATGCCATTAGGATAAGAAGTACAGAATTAAGGCATTAATTAAGGCAGAGTTTTAACTCTGCCCCATAGGGAAGCCAAGAAGAGAAATACGGAACAGCACAACTTTTATGTGACTTTAAAAAACAATTTAATTGGGGACAATAAACCCTAAAATGCCTTAATCACACTTATTGCACAGACCATGAGGTTTCCTTGTTTTGCAACAGAAGTCTTACAAATGCTACAGTGAGCATTAAATACTGTCTGATTTCTGTTGCTTTCTATTGACTAATAAACACTAGTGAAGCAATATTTGCAGAGCTGCCTACGCACTGCAAGGCCTTTGTCTGCTCATATAAAAAGAAATTGCTCAAACCTTTTTTTGAAAAATCCATGCAAACTAATCTGTAACTACAACAGAAAGTTCCCCATGACTGTCACCACGTGCTAGTGCTTCCAGGTCCTTTTCATGCATGGATCTCAGAGCTTGTTACAAGGGGAAACTGGTAAGCAGATCATCTTACTCAGGATCTCATATTGCTGTCACAAGGGAAGTATCTGAGAGCCTTACGAGCTAAAATCATTACCAGCAATATGCTAATGTCTTATGGGAACCTATTATCCAGAACCAAGTAGGCTTCAGGAGTACATCAGGATCTTGGTAACCATTGGTAGTATTTGCTGCAATGAATACTGAGCAAATTGTGAGCATTTACACAGCCATCTCTGGATGAATGCAACAGGAATGTTGGAAGTTAACCTTGTTTCATGTCAGAAATTGTCTCCTTGTTCCGTTTGGACAGAAGGCTTTAAGGACTGTGTTTCTTCCTCCTACATCTGTTGCCTGGCCAGGTGGGACATGGAGGAATTATGCTTCCCTAGCCACTCCAGTTTTTGTGGGATGGGAGTGAGCACAGGGATTAAACTGTTGGAATGAGCAGTGAGAGTGCTCTGTAGACACTTGTGTGTTCAGTCCATTCCCTGTGGTCTCCTGACTGTGGAGGCCTCCAGTGGAAAAATAGTAGTAAGTTAAATTTCTGCCAGTGTCTGTGTTGAGACAGACACACTTAATTTACTTGCACTATAGGACTAACCAAAGTAAAATACAAAATGTAGTAATTTACGGTGACATCTTTGGATGTCACAGTTGCAGAGCACCAGATCTGGTAAGCAAGCAAAAGTGCTATCTATTGCAACAGTGGAACCATGCATGTTTTAAACAAGGGATGCCAGTAGTGTTGTTGAAATAACTAGAGCTGCTGCCACCCTACAAGTTAATTTGTTTGGAAGGTTAAATCCTTATTTGCTCCAAAGGCTTTGTTTACCTAGCAAACTGCCCTCTGCCTGTAACCCAGTTTTTGTTGACTTTGGTTCTGTAAGGACTCAATTGCTGCCTTACGGGATTTACTATCATGTGTTTTTCATGGTGGGTGTGAGACTCTGGGCAGCTTTTGACTCTTCAGAGTCTGATTATGAGCTGAATATGTACTGTGTGTTTGGGCTGTATATTTACAGGCCCTTCCCTGTGGCAATGCTGGGACTATGATAAGTGGGAGGAGGCCCACTAGAAATCTACTCAAGCAGGTCTAATTGTACCAAATAGAACGGCTCAGTAGAGTGGAAAATAGTCCTCATATATCTACTCGAAGAAGATAATGACCTTTTAAATAACAGAAGCAATTTTATTTCAATACCCCAATTACTCCGAACTCTCAAATGTCAAAGTGCTGGGCACTTTCAAAATAACTTAATTTAGACATTTATAGCACTTAGACACTGCTAGTTTCTTATATAACCTAATTATGGGTTGTACAGGAAATTGCAAAGCATCCCAATTAATGTTATTTTTTATAGTGATACATAGAAGTGGCCTTTGCCATTTGCTGTTGTCATGTGCACAGTGATTTACTCATTTTGGCTTTTCAGCTAGTTTCCTGGCACGACACAGCTCTTCTATTCTCTGCTCTTTGAGAACAAGCAAGGAGGAAGCAGAGGTAGAAATGTGTGTAGCTATGTTTTTCCCTGGGGGACTTGAAGGGCACATGTTCCAGAGACAGTGGAGTGCCATTGCAAGGCAGGACTATTTAAGGAATAGAGTTGCCTTATAGAATAATAACAGCTGGCTAGCAACTTTGTTGATCCTCTCTGCTCTGAGTACTTAGGCCAGGATTCTCCATTTGCCTCTCTACCATGGGACTAGTACAGTGGAACAATGATTGTAAAGCTGCTTAACTGACTGCCTGAAAAACCTCTTCACAGACAGTGCTGTCCAATTTCCCTTCTAGTTCCTACACACAGAGAGCAGAATTGCAGGTGGAGGAAGTGTTATAGTACCTCTGAGCAGTGTTCACCATTTCCTACTGCTTGTCTGCTTTTTATGGTAGGGGGAGGACGCATGGCCCGTTACCATGTTTGAAACTGATATCTGTTGCCCATTCCATTTTTTTTTTTTCTTTTCCCACCCCCTGTGGTGTCCTGGTTCTTGTGCTGTGCTTCCCTCCAGTGTCAAAAGAAACCAGTTAGCAGCCAGAGAATTTCCTGGAGGCCTTATTTTTCCTGAGGATAATCCAAAAGTATCAATGTTTAATTTCTCAAGGAAAAATTTGGAGCTATGTACTGCATCTGCTGTCAACTGTGCCCAAATGCCATTCAGAGGAAGGCAAAAGCCCCCAAAGGTGGTCTTCTCATGGGGGATTCTCAATGTACAGAGCCATGATGTGCTGTTGTGTTCTCATTCACTTCTTTATTGCGAAATATTACTGTTTGATTTTAACTTAACAACTCAAACAAAATCCAAGAAGGAAACTTTGAGTTGAACTCAACAGCTTGTGTTCAAGAGGGCCACACAGAGCAGGCATGCAGGGAGGTGAGAAGTGCCTTTCCCCAGGGTTTTTCTCTAAACAGGCCCAGAACCCAGCTGAGCATGCACATGACCTCCAACTTCCCTGGTGGTAGGTGCAGGAGAGTCCCAGGCTCTGCGCAACAGGGAGAAATGTGACTGCAGTGACTATTTGCTAGCTACTGAAATGAAAACCCGAGCAGATACCAGCTGGAGGCTTTACAAGGGCTTCATTTCTGACTGGGGCAGTCAAAGACTGAAAAGCCTCTGAGGATTTTGCAAACTTCCCTGCAATGCTGGTAAGGAACGGCAGAGTTAACATAAAATGGCGGCAGGACTCTTGGCCTACCTACTGTTACTCAGTCAGAGCATGTTGCTTCAAAATTTAGCCTCTTAGCAGAAATACTGGAGTATGCAATAACTACCAAATTCACTGAAAGGAGATGAGGTAGCAAGAGAGAAGGGTTGTTTTGGAGCTATGGCATGTTTTGTGCAGGTGTTTCAGCAGGCTTTTTCCTTTGTGGCTTATGCTCCAAATGGGATTTAGAAGCAAGCTCAGAACCTGACCTACCCATTGCCTGAATTTCCAGCATTTCCTCTGGAATAATTTGGTTACTCATTTCAAGAAAAGTAGTGTCAGGAATCGTTTGTTCTTTATATGAAGAAAGCCAAACTCGGTGTCTTCAGTTCTTCAACTGACATGCAGTCTTTCTATCTGCTTTACCTCACAACCAAGGTAAATAAAATTGAGACATACTAAGTGTTGAACAAAGCATGCCAAATAAGAATATTTCAGATGTGCAAGAAAGTCCAAAGAGCAATTGTTATCTGCTAGAATTTAGGATTTCTTATGTTTTCACCCTGACAAGTTAGACTGAAGCCCCAAATGATCTTTGCAATCTAGTATTGCTCACCAGAGGTGTTTTGGAGAAGTCCTAAAACAAACAAACACACACACACACACAAAAAAAAAACAAAAAACAAAAAACAAACAAACAAAAAAAAAACTTGTTCTACATATCAAATAAGAAATAAGACCTCAGCCGGTTTAGTCCTGCTATGGCCAAACCCTAGCTAAGGACACAAGTTGATTGAACTTCTTAATGAAGAGAACCCCACAATTAAGTTACAGTTATTCTAAACGAAATAATTTGCTTGTAATTACAGATATAGCATTCCTGCCACACCTACCAATTAGAAAGTTGTAATAAAGAGTGATAAAACACCCCTTCCCTGGGCTGCAGAATCAACCCCCACACAGCCTGCGACACTAATATGATTTACTCCTATTTGCTGATGGAGGATTCTGGCAATAAAATTTAATGTGGAGGAACAAGGTGCATTTAACCAAAGCTGTAAACATCTCTAATTCTGTTTAAAGCTATAGGGTGCAGTACATTAACATTTAACAGTCTGACACTAAGTCGGTGTGAAGCTAATAGAGCTGTATTTGTTAAAATTTCAGCACTGGGCCATGTTTTACCAATGACAACAGAAGGAGTAACCAAAATTTTGTGACTCAGCAGACTCCAGTTGTTACTAAATATAGTATTAAGAGTCTTCATGGGAGCTCCTATCGTAAAAGAGCAGTGGACCACATATAGCTCTGCTGCTGTTCTGCTATAGCCAGAGGGAGGTGGGCCAGAGTGAATTCTGTCTTGTGTTTCCTGCTAAAAGGAGCTAAACCCAACTCATTCTACGTTTCTCCCATTAAAGCCTGTTACACTTGGTGAAACTTTCTTCTCCGTATTCTTTCAAGTGAGTTGCTTTTAAACTTAAAGTTGTACAATTAATTTCAAGGGACAGGATGATGTTTTACTTTCTCCAACAATATGACCCTCCTTTCACTCGGATGGTCTGTTGCCTTTCAGGATTCTGTTGTCATCTGAAGTCAGTCACAAATGGAAAACTTTTTAAAATCTTGGGATTTTCTGCAGAATGAAAAAGTCAATTACCATCTCCTTGGATTGTCTTTATGTCAAGTATGAGATGAAAACATGTCTTCATATCATTCTCTAGCAAGCAATAAATCCTATAAAGACTGAGAGAACTTATCTCAGCAAAAAAGGTAATTTATTTACATCAATTAACTATTATTATGGGGAATTAGATATGAAGCATAAACAAGAACATATAAAATATTAATACAAAAAGAATGGTATTAATTAAAATAATGGCTATAAACATACAGTAGTGGACTTTTCTGAACAATGGGCATAATGGCCAGTTGTATGTAAAAGCAGAACTAAAAAAAACATAAAACCCTGGAAAATGTTCCCAAACTATAAATATTATTCCTCAAATTGATATGGTTTAACTAGGAATGTTTCCATTGGATTATTTTGAAGTGTTTGATTTTAAGCACTGAAGTAGGGCTTCACTAAAGGTAATGTAAGATGCAATGTCATTCAGAAAGAAAATATAGAAACCATACTTTTTTTTTTTTTTTTTTTTTTTTGGGGGGGGGAGGGTAGAAGGCAGAAAATGTAATTCTAGCTTTCCTTTTACTGTGGAAAAACAAGTGTTAGATTTACTGAATTATTATTTTTTGATGGGATAAACAGCAGCAGTTGGTTGAATTTCCTGGTGAATGGTCCTCATCTTGAGAAGCAGGCTAATGTGCATGGATCCTGCCACTAGTATTTCCGCGGCTTGCTCAGATGTCCATGTTTGCAGCTGGACTTGTTGCATTAGTGTCAAAGAAAGAATAATGATTAGCATTGAAAATGACCCAGGTGGAACTTAGTATCCTTTTAGTTGGGGAAGGGGAGGGGCAAACACTACAGGGGTGGGGTGTCTCTGGATGTCACTTGTAGACCAGCTGCTTTTTCTATGATTGCTTTCAACTACATTTTGTATAAAAGACTCATAGAATTATAGAAGCACATGAACAGCAATAAAAAAATATGGACATTTGTATGATCTTTATAAATAAACAGCACAGCAAGAATTAAATAGAACACAGACAAAGGACATTTATACAGGCATGAACTGCTACAGCTTGTTCTCCTCAAACAGTATCTGTGCGTAGACTGTTGTACTGGGAATGCCTTTGGCTTCCTGAATTGGCTTCATAAGTTCAAGTTCAGCGTATGTTAAATTCTCCTCTGCAATTTTTGGCTAGGAAACAAACAACAAATTACAGTTATAATGTCATTATCGTTAAATGTAAAAGTCACTTCAAATATTCTATAGAATGGGGTGTGTTTCTTCTCTCACAAATGCTAGTTCTACTCTGCTGTTAATAAGCTTACTCTGCGCCAGTTAGTTCAGATATGATGAAATAAAAATAATTTTTTAAAAGGAAACATTTTTTAAGGAAATAGGAGATAGGATTTTTAGCTTCACATCCAATTTCTCCTTGTTTCTTAAACATAGATCGCTTTAATTTGACAGTTCAAATAGTGCACATTTGAAATATGTATATTAGCAACATGCTTGGTCACTTTTATCTTATATTTCCCAATTTAATTTTAGCTATTCACAAATTCCACAATTTGAAATATATGTGCCAGATTTGCTTCCCAGTTACATCTTTAATCACTGACAGTCACAGTACCTCTCACTATGTTTCTTAACAGAAAAAGTGTGTTAATGTTCTGCATAAGGTGGCAAAAAAGTTGTTTGAGTTGTTACTGTCATTCCAGTAGGATTTCTCCACTTTTGTAAATTGCTGTGGCTCTGTTGTCCTCAAGTTTAAGACTAAAATGGACTATTTAAAAATATATATTTTGGCTGATACAAAAATACCAGCCATGCAGTCTGTTGCAGTCACAAATTTCTACCTTATAGAAAAGTTTGCATTTCTAAGACCAAGAAAGGTTTTCTCAGTTGTAAATTGAAAACTAACTCAAAGTTTATAAACCAGGGTTTCCATATGGTATTTAAGCATTATAGTGGGAAAAAAAAAAAAAAAAAAAAGAAAAAAAAAAAAAAGAAAAAAAAAGTATTTTCCAGTGGCAAGTTTCCTTAGGTTTTATTTACTGCTATTTATTCCTTTCTGATTTAACATAAATGATTCCTGTTTCCTTGAAATCTGCTTGAATAATTATTGTATTGTCTTCTGGCTAAAAAGATAAACATCTAATATCCTCTGAAATCAGTCCCTGTGCTCCCCTGCTTCCTGTCTTTTGCACTTTTCTGGAATCCTTTCATTTTGCTTTGACAGTTGCTCGCTCTCTACATTTCAGATTGTTTCCCTCTGGGTGGATCATCTTACAGTTTTCCAGCATGAATTTAATCTTATTTCTTCTCTGTAGATCTGATCCTGAAATACTTTGTGCAGCTGCTCCTGCAAGGAGTATCGCTGAAGTCAGCTGATTGTACATGTGAGTAAAGACCATCTGCAGGGCTCTGTGTCTGCAGGACTGTAATCTATGCATTGAATTCTTCACATTGTCTTCCCCACCTTGCATGGGTAGTCCTATTTGATCTCAGCTTCTGGTCCTCATTCACTACTAAATGCTCCACTGTTAACCACACAAAACTTCCTGTTTTTGTGGATTTTTCTGCTGTTATGATGTAAAAAGACTTCCTGTAGACTGCTACCTGATCTCATACACAACACAGAAAGAAAGTCACATTTCTTTGTTCACATAATGGGAGTGAACTAAATCACATTTAGAAAGACATCCATACTATCCTGGCTTTGAGTTAAAAAAAAAAAAAAAAAAGTTAGAGAAAATCTGTCAGCTGCTCTGATTAATTATTTTTTAACATCTCTCTTCTTTATAGCCTGAAAGTATCTAGGCATTTGTTTTTGCCTTTTTTTGATATGTTAAAGATTACTTTTAAGACTTCAAAGCTATATCTACCTGTTTTTCCAGTATGCCAGCTAAATGCAGAAACTAAGTTGATGCTGGATATTGCAATAAAACCAGCAAATACTGAAGATTTTATTCTCAGTGTGGGATAGCAGATCTAGCCTCTATTTGAAGGTAATAGGAGTTTTGCTACTGACTTTAGTGGGAGTCATCTCAGCCCCTGAACATAATGATATGATGCACAAAAAAAGCATCTTAAAAACATATCTGATAAAACTTTCCAAACAAGCTATTGATTACTGCCAAAGTAAAACTCCACATCTTCTAGGACTGACCCAGTACACCTTTTGAAGTAGAACTATTTTCATTGTTCCGTAGAAATCAGTTGCTCAGGGCATGCTAAATCTGTATATGCTTTCCTCTTTGCTGTTTAATTGCATTTCATATTATGCTTCCATTTAGAAAATGTCACATGTCCTAAAATAGCCACCTCAACGCCCAGCTCATGTAAATTTTAGAACTAAGATTTATGAAATCATATTGGCCAGGTGTTTTATTGTGTTAACTCAAAATTGCATTGTTTTCCAGTGTAGATTATCTCTTTATTCTTACTTTATTCTATTTATGTTTGGATATGAAAAATAACACTAGATTCCCCAAAACAGGTCATTGGGCAGTAGTGGCTGATGTGTTGTTTTCATACATTTTTATGATGTTCCTATAGTAAACATAATTTAATAAAACCAAAACACACTAAATAAATAATTGCATCTAGAAAAGCAATAAAACCAAATAAAATTAGTACTTTCATAAGTGGAAAAGGTACTTCAATTACTGCTACAAGCAACAGCACACCATAAAATGTGTAGAATAATTTCCCTTATGCATATTTCTAGTATGTAATAATTTGATTGAAAATATGAGGAAACACACAGGAGGTTCAAAATTGTGAAGGGTATACAGTTTTCAGCGAAGGATGTGTAATAACAGTGCATGGAAGCCAACAGTACTATAAAGTACGTATGGTAGCCAGGCTTGTTTTTTCATGCACTTTTCTGTACTTCATTTATCAACCATATGTTTAATTTAATTTTGATAGTTTGTTTGTCCAAAACCAATTTTTTTTGAACAGGCAGGGAAAGAAAACTAATTCTATGATTTCATCTCTCATTTGGATTGGATACCATTTTGGCAATGTCAGCCTGGAATCCTGCCACCACCTCCTTTTTAGAACAACAGGGTGACTTTAATAACTGATCTTACAGGTGGGACTGATACTAGGACAGAAGAGGAAGAGACAGCAAATGACTGGCTGTTCGCCTCTTTCTTTCCATCCCGGCTCTTCATCTAGGGGGTCATTGGGATTTCTATGTCCTTTCAGTGTCCTTTCCTGAAAAATTACATCATTGTTCTTAAATTATATTGAAATGATTTCTTCAAATAGAGTTATTTTCCAAAGTGACATTTCTAGATGTAGACTTTTATCATGTGCATCTGTTTTCATCTTGTCTTGGGATCATACCCTTTGAAGAAATACAAATTAGAAAGAGTCATCATTTTCCAGTGTATCTTCTGGCAAATGCAAAATGATTCTTCTTCCAGATCTCTTCCAGTTTAATTTTAGTTTATTCCAGTCACAGGGCTTCCCTTGGGCAACTATGTGAAATAATTCAGTTATAGGAACATTTTCTCAAAAACAATCTGCAAAGTCTATCACGTGAATATCTAAAAGAAACTTAAGTGTGTGTATACTCAGTTTTGTTTTTATTGGGCTTGTCCAGTGTATAAATGTGTTAGAAAAGACCTGGAAGGGTTGGGATTTTAATGAAAATTACTCTGATTTTTATGTCATAATTACCAGGAATGTCAATTTTGCTCTTTCTTGGCTTTGCTGGGTTGTTTCTTGGCAGCATCAAGGATGTTTACTGTGAGAACTGTCAGACTGAAAGTTTTGAAGTTTTAACTAAAACCACTTTTATCCAAATTTGTAAATAGCTATAGATAAAACAAGCAAATAATAACCTCATAATTTTAACTTGTCTGGAAAAACAACTGCTGCCAGCTTTCACTCATGGATTGGTGTAGTCTTGCTCTTCCATGACCTCAACAGTTATTGTGAAAATGACAAAATGAATGTGAGTTTCTAATTTAAAAAAATAAATAATAATCCCCTGATTCTAGCTTACCATCAAAATTAAGCAGACAAGGGCTCGCTTGCCTATTCACTTCAGTCTTAAATACTTAATTGACTACTGCTGCAGATATTTGCCTTGGAATTCAGTGTCTATATGATTGTATGTGATGGAGGTGTTTGGGATATGATGCAGAATGACTTTAATTATGGATGAGAGTAAGAAAATTACGCTTATAGACCAAATTGACTTGTCACTTTTAAATTTTCGGGGTTTAACAGGCATGTTTCAAGAAAGTTCCAGTCAAGAGTTTAACAATTCAGTAACTCAGAATTCCTGCAGAAACATGAAAAATGAAACCCTACCCTCACTGCCAGGTCCTGTGCTTGTGGGTGAATGGATTAGATCAAACTTTGCCAATTAGGCATGTTTGCTGCTCTGAGTGCCAGTACAGGGGAAATTGTCACCTATGGGCTAGCCACACTGCTGTTGGGTGCATGCTGGAAAGGTATGGATTCAAGAGGTGGTAGTGAGGTTTGTTTGATGAAGTCTCCAGCACAATTGCTTTTCTTCAGGTTACACCACAGCCCTGTGCAGTGACACAACATAGGTCTCTCTTAGCAACAGCTTGCTGCAACTACCATTTTTCCTCTCCCTTTCTTTTGCATAATCCCAAATCAGAGTTTGGACCTTTTCCGTTTCATATTTGAGAGACTCTGTGTTTTGCATTCATGCTGTGTATAGAGCTCCCCAGGGAAAGCACTGATACTGTCCCTATGGCACAGCTCAGGAGCACCCTGTGTCACTGCCTGAGCACAGAGAATCAGACCGTGCCCAGGCAGCACTCTGCAGGCCCAAGGGGGTGGGCTCAGGCATGGGGGAGGCCATTGATGCTCTCTGTGTGAATGTCCAGATGGGAGAGAACTGTGTGCTGCCTAAGGAACAGGGGCTAGCTTTGGAAGAGAGGGACTTCAAAATGACTTCTGCAGACTTTTGCAAAAAAACAAAGCTAGATCTGCAAAATGAATTATTCCTCAGAAATGCAACTGCTGGCTAGTAAGAGCTCTGGAATATCAAGAGAGCCATTGTGCTCTCTGTGCCAAGGCTGAGAAATATGACATTGGAAAATCGTGGAGTATGAAGTATGATTTTTGGTGGCACTATCAGTTAAAAAAAAAAAAAAAGGACATTTTCTTTCCACTGAGATGTCTGGTTTTTAATACCCAGAAGAGGCTTCACCACTGGAAACAATGTCTATGTCAATTTGTGAACCCTCTTTCAGCACTGCATCTAAATTTTGCTTCTAAATCCCACAGAAGTTACGATAACAACGTTGGGGACAAAGACAAAGGTGATTCACTAAGTCCCATTGAATCATTTTATTTTAAAGAAACAGAATCCCATAAATGGCTGGTAGTGTTTATACGGAGTTAGTCAGTCCGTCTTTCTTCATTAACAGAATTAAATGTACCTGGCAGAAGTTTGTCCAGCCTGTTTTAACAGCTTCTGCAGAATAGTCCCTTTGCTAATGCTTTATTCCTTTTACAGCTGCAGAATTACTACTAGATTCTGAACCAAACCAACATTGCTGGAAATCAGGATTATTTCTCTTTATCCTTCAGAAGGGTTCAAGGACTTTAGTTTTCTAGTGAGACACATTTTTTACTCCAAAGGTGTTATTGCACAAAAATCATCTGCTGTGGGACTTTGTAAATACACAATTCTTGGCACAATTCAAGCAAGAGCTTTTCTGTATTTACACAAAATGTTCCTTCTTGGGGCTGAAGATAGAAATGCAGGATCTGAATGTGAAAGCAGGCATAACTCAGAAGTTTTGAATATATTGTATTCTAAGTTTCAACTTGAATGTGTAAATGATATTCATGAAGAAACGTTCCTATGGACTTCTCACATCCTAATGAAAGACTGATAAAAAATGATTATTTATCTGACAGAGAAAAGAATTATGTGGACTGGATGAAAATATTCAAGAATCATAGGGAGTCGAGAAAAAAAAAGTTCAGTTCTTCCTTGCATATCATATGTACAATGTTATTTGAAGTCTGTGGAGATCAATAATGCCTTGAGAAATTGAGAACTTAAATCACAGATTGTTACATATTGTGGAGAGAACAACTCTTCTAACAGAGGGTGGCATAGCTTTTAATTTAAAATCATGCAGGCGAAAAGGAGACCTGATTGTTCTCAGAAGTGAAATATATGAGGTTACTGAATAGTATTTCACTTTCTTTGTTTTTCTTAAGGAAAGGGCCAATGGTACCTGCATGTTAAGACTATTCAGGAATTCTACTAGTCATGCAAAAAGCTGATTAGAAAACCTTTCCTAGCGAGCTTGGTGAATAGGTATAAGACTGGCTTGAATGATGTAGTACTTAATTGTAAGATGAAAAAGAGATCATTCGCTTGCACATCCAGACCCTTCCTCAAAGGGTCTCCAAGTCACTGGTTCTGATACACAGTGGGTCTGATTGCTTATTTGTACTCCTGAAACCTAAAAGTCAAAATGATTTTTCAGATGAAGGAAACTTCAGCTTCTGGGCAGCTCTAGGAGCACCTTTCTTCATTGCTTGATTTGGGAGTATACACTGATGTAGAACAATGAGCTAAATGTGAACTAAGCTTAATTTTGCTGAATTCATGCAGAAGAGACCAAATCATATCTTTCTTAGTTCCAAAAGTGTTAAACACCCATCAAGTTCCTGCTAAAAACAACACCCTTCTGCCTCAAAGACACAGCAGAAGCAGGACAGCTGTGCTTTGGTTGAATGCTTGCAGATCCCAGGCTTTCACACACTTTTCTGCTGAGTAAGCACTTCCAGTGCAGGGACTGTCCTGACATGCACTGGCTGGCACTCAGCACATTGTCAGCACTTAGCCTATAATGACAAATAAGGATGGGATTTTTCGAAGCTGGGGTGGGTGGGGAAGAGAGAAAGAGAGAGAGAAAAGAAAAAGTCAGAGTGTTCCATTTCTGATACATCTGTAAAAACTGGGAATCCAGATCTTTGAGCTGTCACCAAAATGACTTCTAGAAGTTTCCCTCAATCTTAGATAACCATAAGCCCTTCCTGCTTCTCAAGTAGCTTTTACATAATCATCATCAAAAGAAAATCTCAGCAATCATGTCTCCAGTGATCCAATCCATGCTGAAACAAACAATGCTGTCTGTGCTGCATTATCTGTGGGTAGTGGGATGCTTCTCAGAATTAGCTCCAATATGGTCTCTGGAAAAGAGACCACTGCTCCAGAAGTCATACAGGACCAATGCATATTCTGTGCTGCGTAATAGGAGAAGCCAGATACACTCTGGTAAAGAGATTTGTCAATGCAAGAGCTGCAGAAGGCAAATCCAACATACTGTGTCCCTTACGTTTACAACACATTCAAAGAACTAGACCCAAGGGTATCATTTATAATATGGGATGCATTTATCTGATTTCAAAGTGGAATGATTATCTGACTTGGCAGAGACTGCATAAGTCAGTGGCAGAATCAAGAAGATTCCCTGTATCCTGCCTTATCTTTGCAGGTAGTCTTTCCCTTAAAGTTTAATGTGAAGATGATGAAGTCAACAAAAATTTTGCATACGTAAAGATTGCAGAATTTGGTCTAACTTGGAATCAAATTCTTTCCACTAGCTCCACGCAAGGTCTTCTAAAAGTTTGGTGATGCAAACCTTCATGAAGACACTGAAACCTATTCATTTAGATGTTCTGCACCTGAAACTCTTGGACTATGACAACGAATCTCTAGGAGGCAATGAAAGGCTTACCAGAAAATTCGTTTGAGGAAGTATAAGATTTGTCTCTACCAATTCAAAGGGCTAAGTACTTAAGGCTGTAGTGGAACAGCCCTTAGAGAGACAGATTTGTGGGCCCCTAGAATTTTCGTCTTCCTAATGACTCTCTGTGCTTCTTACATGCTATAAAAACCATCCCTTTTTGCATTTCAGCATCTCTATTTCCTTTGATCTGTACACATTTCTCATTGATGCTAATAGAGAATGACACTGATGGGGAATATTTTTGCAACAAGGGGAGCATAGAATTCTTGTTCTGGCTAAAGCAAAAGCAATATGACATAAGCAGAGTTTTTAAAAGACTTTACTCAAGGCTGTGCAATTGAACATGATATTAGGCTTTCACTTTTTTTTTTTTTTAATTTTCATTGAGATTATGTCCATATTTTACCCAGGTTATTGTATTCTTGTAAAATTATACTGCAATCCACTCTAGCATGTTAACAACAAAAGAAATTCTCTAGCTTATTATAAACATCTTTCAAGAAACCAGAAGCACATGTCCTCTGGAAATAATTTTGCTGGTATTTAGGTTATTACAAAAATTTTCCCCAAACACTGGAATTATTTTGTAATGTTCCCTTATACTCAAGCTTGTTTGCTTAGGCTTTCTAGAATATTCTCCTAGTGTGGTATCTTCTTTTGATTGCAATGGGAAGCTGCAGAAGAAGTCCAGATACTCAGCAATTTGAGTCTGGCTTTCCAAGGGCTATTACCTAGCAACTATGTGCCATCTGTGAAAACAAAAACTAGTGCAGACAACAACTCTAAAATAATTGCAGTTGAAAGGAAAAAATCTCTTACCCTGCAGAAATTTGGCAGGGTGGCGATAACATTTTTTCTTGCCCCAAAGCAGATTGAAAATTTTAAATCTGAGAATTTTTTGTGAATTAAGAAAATCAGGAGACGTGTGCTGAAACCAACAAAATGTTCCATTTTGATGAATATGAATTCTGTAATTATTACCATTTCATATCTTTGTTGAAACTTTTTTTTTAACTTCAGTTAGTTTAGGTTTCTCACTAAAAGAGAATTTAAAAAGAGAAAAGATTTTTTTTTTTCCCTGAGAATAGTAAAACATGACGGTTTAAACAAATGGGTTGTAGAGAGAGGCAAGAGGAACACAAATGGGAAACAGCTCTGGGGAGTGTCCTGCTCAGCTTCTGAATATGCCTTATGGACTGCCTTGGGTTTAGTTTTCTGCCTTTTAAGTACCACTAGGTGAGTTTGGGTCTTGAAAATCCCTTGGACAATATTTGCTGGATTATTTTTCAGCTAAAAGCTAACTCTCATCCATAGATTGTGTGTTTTCTGCAGGCTGCGATATCTTTTCATCAGCACTCTGAGGTAACATGTAAAAGGGAAAAGAGCCACACATGGAAGCAGCTGCCAGCCTCGAGTCCGACAGCAAGGCACTAACACTGAGTCTGCTGGCAGCACACAGGTGCTCAGTCACACTAGGGAAAACAAAGCAGATTTCAGGGTTTGAGAAGGGTTTATTGCTGCTCTGCTCCAAAGACCTTGAACTTTGTCTGGGGTCCCATGGTGGGAAGGCAAGAGTAAATAGCTATTTGTGGCCCCCATCCCTGGATTTATTCCAGAAAGAAAAAGCATCTGGAAACAGATTTACCTCAAGTTCAGTGTGTGTTGATGTGCTTTATTGACCTGCAGGCAGAGTCTGAGTGCTTTAACTGATGAGAGCTTTTCCTAGGAGGGCTGAAGGTTAGCGGATCTCTGGAATAGCCACGTGTTGGGACACAGTGGCTAACACAGGTTTTGTTTTCATGGGCTTTTAAAACTCTACCTCTTCCTTTACTGATGCCTTACCAGTACAAGGAGGCTGACCAAGGCACAACCCTTTTGTGACCGGGGGAAGAGGTGGGCAGTGTGCCTGAGAAGCAGCGTCACGCAAGATTTAAGCTGAGCAGGAGCCACCTGGCACTGCTCCCAGGTACCCTGGGCTCTACCATGTTAAAAGAGCAGAGAACATTTGCCAACAATTGGTGGGAAGGTTCCCAATTCCAGTCCTCATCTGAAAGTGAAGCCATCACAGAGGCATTTGTGTTATTCACACCACCTAACTTTAGAGAGCTGCCTTTCACTCAGGTGCTGAAGTTAGGGGGGTTAGTCACCCTGGGCTCTGCATTGCCAGCAAACGGAGAGCAGATCCCCCCAAAAGGCAACAAGGAGCATCTGGTCAGGCTCCTCTCTGACTCACCTCTGCTTATTGACTGCACAGGGAGCCGTGCAAGCCAGCCTCGTTATAGTGCAGCTGAGGTTAGTTGGTATAAAACAGTCTCTGTTACCCCAGATGTCTTGGCCAGGTACTGCTTTGTTACTAAAGCAGAGAAACATCTGCCCATCTATCTGATCTGTCTGGCAAATACCCACAGGCTTGGAGTTTTGGTTTGTTTTTTAACAAAAACTCGTATCCAACAGAAACTGCATCCAAGTTTTTCTTTTCTTTTCTTTTCTTTCATACAAGCTCTATGCATATATTCATTCCTGCAACTTCAGCTGTTGCTGACTTACACCACTGTGGGGCAGAATCAGGGCCCTGTTTTTGACTTGAAATGTCTCAAAAGCAGTGTGACGGTGTGGTTGTGATTCTGCCAGTAACGGATGTTTTTTTTCCAAAGCACCAGCTCCCAGCAGCATGTGAGAATCAATAGCAGGTTTCGTTTAAGAGCAGGCTAAATTTGTAGACACAGTGACTGCAAGAAAGCTGGAAAACATAATCCACTGTAACCTAATGCTCTAAATGAAAAGGGCCAAGACAACTTACCACTTTAAGAAGTATTACTTTATAAAAAAAAAAAAAAAAACAGAAAAAAAAAAAAGTTGTGTAATTTTTATGCCAATTTATAGCTACTGAACCCGGAGTTCTGGCAACATTACGGCAATTATATTGAGAAAGAAGAATATGAAGAAAATGTCATTGAAAATTACTTACCAGGATCAATTTTCTTTGAGGTTTCAAGAGCTTGGGCTTAGGAAAATTATTGGCTATTGGAGCTGTGGAAATAAATATTAAGGAGTCATTTCATATTATTATAATTCACTGTCATTTTTAGCATGTGCATTAGTAGTAAATAAATACATGTAGTTACACTTTTATAAAAGCTTAACTGTATTTCAGATAACTTGCTTTACAATGAAGCATAGGGCTTATGAATCGGAAAAAATCGTAAGATTAAAGAATCTGATATACAAATCACGCTGTTTTGTGCAGAAGCCAGAGACCAAAGACACCTCTTGAGGACTGGTCACTTGTGATCTAATGCATGGAAAACTTTCAGCTCCTTTCCTTCCCCTCTGCCATTGGGTTAGCACTGGTGGCAGTGCTCAGAAAGCACACCCAAGTCTTTGTGTGACCGACCCCAGAGGTAACCCCAAACCCTCTTTGAAAATGAGATCCCCAAAGGGTTGATCTTTATCTGCTTGTCTTGCTTGATCTATGAAGTGCACCCCCATTTTTTAAGAGTGTGATGTGCTGGCTTCCCTCATCAGTTTATCCCCAAAGTGAGAGTTCATCTTGCCTAACTCTGATCCTCAATATGAGTGTGAATGTTGTGGCAGAGGTCCTGCCTTCCTCTCTGTTACAGGGAGCTGAGGCCTCTGTTTTAGATGTGATACCTAAGGCTGTGGGGATGCAGGCCTGGTCCCAGCAGCAGGCACTGGCCATGTTTTCCCCCACAGATGCATTGCCCACAAGCGGGGTGGGTGCAGAGTGCCAAAGCCTGATATCCCATGCACTGCTTTCCCTCCATGGCTGTGCCTGGGGTTTGAAATACTCCTGCCTCTCTGTTTTCATACCTTTTGCTGGGATGGCAGGCGGCTGCTCCACTTTCTCTTTCTTCTTCTTTACCTTCTTGGGCTGCAGAGGGGACATGCTTGTCACGCTGGTTACGGTCTCCCCTGAGCTGCAACGCAGAGACCCATGTGTGAGGGACAGGTGAGGGCAATGCAGGGAAAGATGCTTTGTCCCAGTGAGTTCATGCAAGCAGACACATCACCTTCCACTTGTGAGAGCCGCTGCCCAACAACTTGGATTTTGACCTGGGGCTATGCTAAAAAACCTGTTACAGGGGGCTGAAAATGCTCAGGGTCCTGCATTTCTTCAATCACGCAGCCTAGCTGAGAAACTCAGGAGCCTGATCTTTCCTGACACAGAAAAAGTGAAGTGACCTTAAAGCCGGGTTTACACAGGACTCATTTCATTGCAGCTATTTCTTAAAAACATGCATGATCCTGCTGCTGTCCCCAGTCTGTGCTTGTACCTTTTTGTTGGCTAGGACCAGGGCCATGGGTGGGCTGGAAAAAGATCACACAGGCAGCCCATGGCAAAACAAAATCTTAGGGGCTAATCCTGGCTGAGTGGTCAGCAGGACAGGAGAGTGTGCAGCATGCCTTGAGGTAGCTGGTCCTTCAGATGGCTGACAAAGCTATATCTGAAAAAGGCAGCTTTTTACAGGGGGTGCAGTGTGTAACATGTGCTACAATCTCATAACTCCAGCAATTTGCATGTTCCAGTACATCCATGCTGAGAAAGCAGTGGTAGATGTGAGGGAAGAGTACAACAGTTTATTATAAACAGGGTCCTAAAAGAGGGCTTCTGTATCTGGACTTATTATAGCTCATCATCCTGTAGCAACTGTTTTGTTATGCTTTGATTCATTTTGTTTTACCCTTAGCATGTCCCAAGTCTGAAGCAGTATAACCTGCCCTGAACATTTAGGGGCTCGGATATGCAGTCAGGTTGCAGAGACTTGATCTTGTCATCAAGTCAGCTATGCTGACTGTGCAGGTGCTCCTTGCTTGCAACTAACGTGAAGTAAAAATATATTGGCTTAACTGGGAGCAAAAGGAATCTTATCTTACAGCTGAGGTGGGAGGAGAGCATATAGGGGTCAGTTAAATGATGTGGGGGGAGTAGCAAGCAGTAGTTGTTGGGTGCACCTGACATGGGCTGGCCCTGAGAAGGGCTCAGAGTGGCTGTGGGGATCATTTTGGGGAGCTGCACCATGTAGTGGGACCCAGCTGGGGGCTCTGTGGTAATAACACTGGTGACATTGAATTCTCTGAATTTTAAATCATTTGTCCCAAGGTGCTGTTCCTCTCTAGGTTCTTTTGTATAAAGAAGCATTCTCTTTTTATTAATAGAATTAAATATTCAAATTGAGCCAAAGTCTCAATGAAAGTTAAGATGTCTCAGCTATTGCCTACACAAGAATTGCAAAATAGGAGCCATTATCATTTTACACAGCTGTAAATCCAAACAAATGCCACTAGCATTGGTGAAATCACTCTGAATTTACACTTGAGTAGATTAAAAAAAACCTCTGTTTTGCTGATTATGCTAAATTCTGTTCCTTGTATTCAGCTGAAGACATGGGTTTGCAGCCAAACTTTTAAAAAAGTGTTTAAGAGGTAAAATATTTTCATGATTTATAAATAAATCACATCAATTATGTAAACTGAGGGTTGCATTAAAGTGATTTTAAAGTGTGCCTGCACAATTGTGAAACTCTCCCACAACAACCATTTGTTTCTATATTAAAATCATAATGTTAAATCATTTAAAACTACCAGGAAATGAAACTGTCCTGTCTAGCTCCATCACTCAAACACAGCAAACTGCAAAGGACAGAGAAAAGGGAAGGGAGGTGATTTTTTTTTAATGTTTTTGGTCATTAAGACAGATATGTAGCTTAAAGATATTATTGTTCTGATATTGTTACTTAGGTACAAAATATGAAAAGGCTTAGTGTTAGTTCATTGAATTTTTTTTTTTGTACTGCTTTGCCACTGAAAAAGTGAAGCTACAGAACACTGTATTTGTGGCTTATGCTTTTCTTTCAAGTGCCAGACCCATACAGGGTTAACTGATTCTGGGAGATAAAATAACTGTACTTGCTGTCTCTGAACTGAGCTCCTCAAACCAAACAAGGAGGCTCAGAAATGACTCCTTGGCTCTGAAACACTGTCTCTTTGTGAGCTTGTCTTGTTCTGGGTTGAGGAAGAAAGTTACGTTTTTATCTGCAGCTCCTCCTCCAGCCTCCTGGCTCCTATTCTAACAGTGTCACGTTGTGCCTTTCTTGAACGATCTGATGAGTTTTGAGAGAGCGAGAAAAAGACAAGAGTTTGGGGAAAAGGAAGCCTGTGTAAGGTGTCTGTCAACCAAGGCAATTTTCCCTGGAGGTAGTGGCTGCTCTTTCAGGAGCATACAGTCCCAAGAGCGGGCAAAGTGCTACAATTTGGGCATTACTATCCTTACCAGAGTCAATGATGTGGGACTCTTCCTGTGGTTGTCTAGGTCAGCTATTCCCTCTTGTCAAGGATCTGTGGGTTGAGGTGACAAAAGTGCAAGTCGCTTGGGAGCTGTGTTGGTATTTTCCAAATGGGGTGCTGTGTAAGAAGGTACCTGGGGTGAGCTGGATGCCTGGTTCTGGTTCAGTCTGGCAGAACTTGTTCCTACACCATTAGAGTGGTGGTGTGGGACCAAGGCATTGGGACAGGCAGCTTTGTGAAGTGAGTGCTTTTTTCACCTCAAATTATTTGTCTCCAGAAAAGCAGTCACCAAAGGACTGGAGTGTTCAGGCCAAAACAAACAAATAAAAGACAGGAAAAAGAAAAAAAAAGTCCTGTTTTCAAAGCTACATCTCCCGTGGGTTTCTGGATCTGAAAACTGACAAAACGATCTAATAATAAGGCAGATAATAAAAAAGAAGATATTTAAAGGAAAGAAACCCACAGAAAAGAAAATTAAGTGGTTTGGAAAACCCATAATGGCTGTACTTTTTATTTAGTTATTTATTTTTAGAAACAGGTTTTGGTTAACTCATTTTCCCCTTTATTTGTTGTTGGTCAAGCAGTGAACCAAAACCCAAACATTTGTTTCATGTTGTTTTACTCAGGCATTTTCTTTTCTACCAAGGCCATTTTGTGAGACCCGGGGCAAATCACTTAGTAATTTGTGCTTCAGTTTCCAATTAAGTAAAAACATCATTATGATGTCAAGACATGAAATATTTTAAGATGCTTAGGTATTACTGCAGTGGGACTGCTGACGGTTCCCAGACACCAGACTATTAACGTAATTTGGAAACTTGATTCTGCTCTGTTTGAAATGTCACTGAGGGAGTTGGAGCTGAGCAAGGCTGAGCCATTTTGACTGGCAAGAATCTCATGCAAATTTGTTCATCACATTGACCTAATGGGCATTTAGGCACCGGGTTTGGGGCCTGAACATTTTGAATTAAGTTCCAAGACAAGCTAACAAATACTTGTTAGGGGCAGGTAAAGGAAGATAGTTTGAAATGCAGCCTTTGTGCCAAGTGCACAAATGAGATCTGGTCCAGCCTTTTAGATTCTGGTTTGATCTGGCAACACTGATGGGGTTTCTTGGGTTTTGCAGTGTAGGTGGATGAAGCTGTCACATACCTCTCATATCCTCTAATACTTCAAATTGTCTCCAAGCTTCTAAATTCTGTCATTGTGTGACCATAGCACTGCTGCCACACTGCTGGCATTCAGCTAGAAGTGACCAGTGCCCGGTGCCAGCTTATGCAATTGCATCTTCTGCCTTTCAGTGGGTTTACCTATTAACAGTAGCACATCTGGATAATCCAGAATACAAGATTTACTTGCCATTCAGATTTTGTGATGCCTTGAAGCACAAGAATGGAAACAAATGGTTTGCATCAGATGTGGATCATAGCATGTTTAATATCAATTCTGCTTAACTTCAAGTATAGAGATAGTCCTAATGAGTTCAAAGGAATTAATAGTTTGTGTTTTGAGTAGAGGGTAGAAAATAAAAGGTAGTAATTGTGAAACACAGCAGAAAGCATAATACTGGTAACATATTCATAGGTACTTATTTTAAAGCCTTGAAGTCAGTGCACTTCGGACATGCATTTGTAGGATCAGGGTTTTCACTAGCATACCTTACCAGACTAAAATACATTAAGCCACAATTTTTATCCATATAGAGTCATGCACTTCTTTCACTTCCTAAGATTCCATTTTAAAGTGAAGAAATCATGTTGGCTTGTTTCCTCCCTGATATTCAGCTCCCAAGTTTAGCATTTTCAGTGGTATCACTACCATATCACGTATGCCCAGACAGGCATATTCTGTATAGTATAATGAGTCTTTTTATCTGACTGCCATGTTCAATTTTCTCACCAGTTTTGACTCTCATCTTTTCAATGTCTCATTTTTCCCCTATCTTTGTGTTCTCTAACAATCTTGATTTCCTTTGATTTCCTCCCCCACTTTTTTTTTTTCCTTAGTTCTAAGTTTGTCCTAGTAGCTAATAAAGAAGGAAAAAGAAAAAACATTCAGGGAAAAATGAAAACTGCTGAGCTGTCTCTGTAAATTTTTGTTGTGGTGCAATGGCTGGTCAGGGTCACAAAACAAAGATCTTTCAAGAATAACATGAAAGTTTCAGTTTGTACTGACCTCGCCTGAACTCTCTGTAGCTTTATTTTGACTTCGCTTATATCCGAGTGTGGGTTAGAATGAATACAGTGATTATCCCATGAAAATGCACCAAAAAATACACTAGTTTAGGATATTCAGTGCTATATTCAGTGCCAATTCAGTGCTATACTTGGCACTGAATTGGTGCTAAAAAGATACTATGAGAAATAGTATCTGTGATACCAAGCGATACTGGATTTAAACTACAAGGCCAGAAACATGTTTTATGTCACTGAAAACTGGGAAACAGATGTTCTTTTGCATTATGAGGCATCCCTCTTTAATCTTTTTTGTTTGTAAAGTACTTTTGTCATCTTTCCTTTACTGCCATTCCAGCACAGTTTGTATCTCAAAAAGCTCATACACTGGAAATCAGCTTTATACTACCACACAATCAAAAACTTCTGGCAGTCAGTGGTATGTAAAGGGACAGTGATTAATGACTGCAGCAGAAGTAGCGTTTTTCCCATCACTCGGAGTCTTCAGCTAGGATTAGACTGTGGGCCAAAAAAACATGCTTCTGAGCCTCACTCCTGGTTCTGGGTGCAGGAATTATTGGGTAACATTGTGTGCTTTATGTAGTTGGATGGCTTATGTCATTACCAGCTGTAACAGGTGTTGGGAAACCCAACAGGATTCTCCAGAAAGCAATTCAGAGCCTCAAGAAAAGGCTTGTCACTGAAGCAGGACCTACAGCGAGAGAGCACAGGTGGATCTCCCCTGTCATGCATGGCAGATGTTGGCTTTCAAGCACATCCATGAGTCACAGACCTGGGACTCTTTATCTTCATGCAGGCATTTTGGAAAACATTACTCATCTTCAGCATACACAGCAAAACCAAAACAGAACTGGTGCCTTGGGTTATAGTAAAGAGAATTGTAATCTCCTACCTGTTCTGGGGGCATTTCACCAGGTAATGCTTCACTGTTAAAGAAAAGAAAGAAAGAAAATGTGGCTTCACACTGGTACAGTTTATGGATTACAAATGGACACTGCAGGTAGACCTACGCTCCTGGGACTGTGGAGGAGCCAGGTTGTCACACTGGGAGAGCAGCTAATGATCACCATATTTTGTGAATTAAAATGTAGTCAGGTTCAAAGACAGCTACACTTGGGAGAGGGAAATGCATCAAACAGCAAAAATCTGCTGTGGAAGTGCTGGGCAGTTCACATTCCAGTGGTCAGCCCTGGTCAGCCCAGACAAGACATCTTGCTAAGGAGAGGCACAGCAGGCCAGTAATTTTACTTTGAGGACTTTTATTTCCCTTGTGGTGCCTCTGTTTATTTCCAGAATCCTGAAATAAACCATGCAGCTACAGGAGCTGCTGCTGTTCCTAATGTAGGCTAGCCTGAAGCCTCAGGCATTTAGGGGTTGCCTCCTGGGATCAGACTGGAAGTCCAGTCTGGCCAGTGCCATCTCTGACTGCACAAGTGCGAGCTGTGTAAGTCCTCCCGCTTCATAATGCTGTGAATCAGTAGCCTGAGCAAGGGCAGCTTCCCTCCTGCAGCCTTTCAGGAGCCAGGGTTATTAAGATGCTCTTCTGTGGCTTGGCTCTGCCCAAGCTGTGCCACATGGAGAGATGCAGGCAGGAGGAGAGGCTTTGGCTCTTCTAGTTAAACTAGAGCCAATTTATTTCTCTAAAAGAAAAGAGGGAGCAGCCCCGGGTTGTGGTGTGAAGTGTAATGTAACATAGGTAACCCCCTGCATCTTAATTTTCTCCATTCTTTAAAAGGCTTTGAAAACCAGACAATGGGGCACTTACAGAATTATGCCCCTCTGTGCAGGAAAACTTTCACATTTGATCTTACCTAAAGTATCCATTATAAGAAAGCTGAATAGCTCCTCACAGGCTGTATTTTGGACTTAAATACATAAGGTGTTAGGGCTGAGGAAGCTGGAGAGGGGATGGTGGGAGAGTGGACAGAGCTGTTGGTGTCTCCATGATTTTCTTCAGGTGTGTTCATGAAGAACCCATGGGTGGGGTGACTAGAAATGGTAATTTTTCTAATGGAGATTTACCCAGTGGGTGAGGTATGGAGATGGTTTTGGTTCTCTTGGGCCCTGAGGGGAACAGGAGAGTCAGGTATCTCTCGGAGGGCCTCTGAGGAAGACGATGTGGCAATCACCACACTGAAGGTGGCAGAAGGCTGTGCCTGGAGCTGGCCTGAAGGCTCGGGGTGAAGCTCTTGGAGATTGCCGTGTTGTGCCCTGCTTCCTTCCTCAATGACTGGCTTCAGGATTTTGCTGAAGGTTCCTTTCATCTGAACACTAGGATCTGCCCACTCCAGCCCAGGATGGAGGTACAGAGTACCACAGATGGAAAGAAGGTAAGATAACACTTTTTGAGGAGAAGTGCTTTATTCTAACAGTCTGAAGGAGAGAGCACTGCTGCTTTAATTCCCTGCTGCTTAACTGAATGCTGAGCTGATTAATGTTGCTTTGGGAGAATGCTCTGACCAGGTGGCCCTGGGCAAAAGGCCTATAGATAGATAAAATCTGTTGAATACCGAGTGCCATCTATTAAGCTTTATTCTGTTATATTTCCATTGAAACCATAAGTTTAATGCTGCCAGTGTTTACTGGATAATGTACAAAATCTAAATAAAAAATTGTTTAAGACTTCAATTATTCAGATATTAGAGTAGTGAAGAAAGGGTTTAGCTCAGAATAAATTATTTTTATCTGTTGTATATGCTTATTCTATATTCTTTTTATAATTATCTTGTGTTGGCTTGATGTGAAGAGAGCTCTAACCTGGTCATTCACTTGTGCTACTGTAAATAAACACAAACAGAAGCAAAATCTAGCCCAATGTCTTTTAGAGAAAAAACAGGATAAATCAGTGTGTCTAGTGTTTGTGGCTTCAGGGTGACTCACCATGACCAACACACTTAAGTGTGGGTACTTCCTTGGCACAAAGCATTTGTCATCACTTACCAGGGTAGGAAGAATAACATTGATCCTATTTCTTCCTCTTGGCAAGCACAGTTCTTGGGTTCAGATAGACCTGGAGTTTACTCTACTGAGGGCACTACCAGGAAAACAGAGCCACAGCTTGAAATACTGTTGTGGTCAGACAAGGACTTCTGTACACATCTATGTTTTGGCTTACGTGTCTTCTTCCTTGTGTATCTGAGTCATGCATTCCTTTGTGGTATGTGTGTAGTGCTGAAGAGGCAACAAGTCACGATTCTCTCCTGTCATTCACAGGACGAATCACTAACCAAACTCTTTTTCAGCTTCTGTTCAGAGATGGTCTTTACACTCTCCTCTAGCATGGTGGCTGCTAAACATGCTGGTATTTTAATTCTCACAGTGTGAGGTCTCCAAAAAATACCATTCTTAAACTGAAATGAAAGCAGAGCCTGCACTGGTTACTCCACAGATCTGAAATAGCACTTCTGGTTATAACAGGGCTGCTTTCATGCAGGTTTAGCCTCTTTGAAAAACCCTCTCTGAGGAAGAGAAAGAGAAGGATGAAATGGTAATCCTTGGTCTTGAAAGACTATAGTGAAAATACACATCTGAATGATAAAATGATGCTTTAGGTTCTATGATGCTACAAATGAGAGAGTGCTAATAACACCCACACTTTCCCAAGAATGTAGACAGCTTAGTCAGGAACGGATAAGAAAATGGAACACAAGAAAATTGCTTTGAAGCCCCTTTAAACATGTCTGCAGAAATGTCACTCCTGCAAAATGCTGGCTAGATCTGATCAGAATGCAATTTAATGATGTAGAACTTGGTGGTCTTTGAAGAAAGTCCCAACAACCTGCAATTTATGTTTAAGAAAAGTTGAAGGGTTCTGAAAAAGTACAATGCAAATGTAAAGTGAAATAGCTATTCAAGGGGAACAAAAGGCCTTTATTCTAGTTACTCTGTGGAAGAAAATTCCATTTTTTTCTGGCAGAAATAAAGCAGTCTTTCCTATTTTACTTTATTTTTTAATTTAAAATAAAAACAAGGAAATACTTTTATTTCCTGCATTTTCTCCATTGTCCTTTCCCGCTCTCCCTCTTTGGTAAGGATCTTGCAGCCAGCAAGAATGACATTTCACTCACCTGTGGATCTCCTCTTGTTCAGAAGTGACTGACAGAGAATGACAAGCGTGAAAAGGAGGACACTGATGATTCCTACTGAGCACACAAATACTGCATACACGTACAGATCTGAAAGGCAAGCACAGGTGATGCTCAATGTTGCTGCTGTACGTTTCATGCTTACAAGATAGAAAAATGTTATTTCAACAAGACCTAAATAGAGCGTGACCCAAAAGAATTAGGTAACAGTTCAGAAATAATTAACATTCTTGAAATTTTCATACAATATCCTGCTCAGTTTAAAATTTGGGTAAAGTCTCTATAAGCACTAATAGGTGTATTTATGAGGGCTTGCTTTTGGGAGGGAGGAGAAGGCTGGTTTGTTTTTTTTTGCTTGTTGTTGTTGTAGTGGTGGTTTTTTTGTTTGTTTGTTTGGGTTTGCTTGTGTGTGTTTTTGGTGTGGCTAACAAAACCAAAAGAACTTCAGTTGGATTATTTCCCAGTTCAAACAGCTGTACTAGTTTAAAAATAAAGACATGAAAACAAATTTTAAAAGTGGCAGTAGGGAGAGATGGGGGAGTGCTGAGTGGCTGAGGAAGAAGGAAGGAAGTCTGTGATTGCTGTTTATTTTTTTATTTTATTATATATTTTTTTTGGTGGCAGCATTGGCTTGAATTTTTTATCCATACATTTTCTTTATTTTTCAAACTACAGCCTCAGTCTCCCCTTATAGCTGTCAGTCAAGTCCCATAACACATTCCCACTGGAGGGGCCAGCACTTCTACCACAGGAGATCAAGACAGAGTATTTTGTTCACAAGGAGAAGTCTTTGATGACTTATTTCTGCTTTTACTAGAACTCTAAAAAGAGCACTTCAGGGATGCTCTACCCATTAATGTCTTGAAATGTCCTTAGGGATGTATATTGGCTTCTTTCCCACTTTACAGAGAGGAAACCAAGCCTCAGAGGTCAAGTGTTCTTGTAGAAAATAGCGTTGCTGGAACCAGACCCCTGACCTACAGTTCTGTGCTTCGTTTACATCTTCCCGTACACAGTACAACAATATAGTGTGTAAATTGTGGTTTGAGCAGCAAGGCTCTCTGCAGAATTGAGCAAGCAGTGCTGCCTGTCAGGCAGTGCAGCACAGTGGCTGCAAATGTCGGGCTGGTGCTTCACTGGTGGCCTGGGTTGGAGTGGGAGCAGGTGGAGGAAATCCCAGCTGCATGCAGGTTCTGGATTTCAGTCTCTTGGAATAGATGTTCCCTAATAAACAGAAAATACTGCTTGCCTTGAAACTCCTGAGAGCTTTAAGCTGCTCCCTCAGTGCAGAGCATGGTTTGTGAGCAGTTTCGAAGGCTGGTGGGAGTGCACAGTGCTTGGTATCTCATGCTCAGCACCCTTCTGGATGATGATTTGCATTTGCATTGCATGACAAGCCAGGTGCAGGCCACTCTCCCATTGACCATAACAAACATGTAAGAAAGTAGAGCTGAAGACTTCCATTCTCTTTTTGCCAGCACTCGTTGAAGTCTGTGGGATGTCTTCTGAGGCAAGGCCTGAGTTTGTACAGGAACATGCAAAACTGGGCCTGTTGGGGGGCGCTTGAGTTGTACTGTAGAGTTTGGCCAAACTAGCATCTTGTATGCAACCAGTAGCAGTTAGATGTGTCTTACCTTCAAAAAACTTCCAAGCTTCATGGTTTTTCTTGAAAGTGGGATCATCAGAAGTTTTTGATGAAATCACTGGTAAAAAAAAAAAAAGAGGACAACAAGAATTGAAAACACACAGCAGAACGTGTTGGGATCACTCAGAGTAAATGTAGTTCTGCCTTACACATTGCATCAAGGTCTTACTTGATCTCACAGGACAGTTATCCTTCAACGAAACACTGCAGTTATAAAATGGCATTACTAAAAATGTCTTCCATCAAATCTCATCTGCTGTGTCATAACAACTGTACAACCTGGTACTAGAATCCAAATGCTCTGACTGCTGGATCACCCGCTGTTTAAAACCCTCTCTGCTCTCCCAGCCAGATTGTTTAAGCATGCTGACATATTTTGATGACATCAGATTAGATGATCTCACTCATGTTAATCCATGATTTCTTATGCTAGCTATCATTACAATGGAAAAGAAGTCTGGTGATGTCCTCCTAGTTGCCTCCAAGAGAGGGTCGTGTGGCAAATCATTACAGAAAAGTATCCCACTAGAAAGGAAATTAATTAAGGCCTGTCCTGTAGGGATGTGATGTGTGGGGATAACTCAGTGGATATGGAAATGCTTTCAGGAATAATGAAATCTCCTGTTTAGTTGTGATGGGAAGCTTATCCTGAACATTTTTTTCACAGGTCTACTGATTTGTTGGATGAAAGTATCACACGAGTAGATTTTTGGCAAGTATTTTAGAATACATTCCCTGAAAAAAAAGGGCTTTTTTTTTTTTTTATTTTTCTGAGGGAAAAAAATATTGCATTTCTTTATCTTGCAACGTTTTACTGTTAGGAAACGGCACAGGCTACTAATACTTAATAGAATTCAGAATCTTTTCTACAGGAAACTCTGATACACAAACTTCTCAACAAGATGTTGTGATCATCTCTCACTTGTTATCCATGCCAGTAGGATTTCAGTTGGACTGGCTGGTTTTCTCTGTTTGTCCTCCTACATATAATCTCTTCTCTTGGATCATAAACCATTTAGAACATGTACTGCTCTTCCTAAACCATGTGCAGTACCTGGAATGGAGGGATTATCCAACCATAAATGATGGAGGTGCTGCATATTGTTTGTAGAAGACTACTCACTTTTTTGAGTTTTCTGATAGGAAGGCAGTAGGAGAACCATCTTTACAATGTCTTTTTCTTTTTTTTTTTTTTCTCTCAAAATGTTTTCTGGTGTGTTCAGCACTATAATGAAGACGATTAACTTGTTTTTAGGCTAATATTGACCAGACAAACCCATGAAAAGACAATATACTTTTCATGAGAAGATGCAGGGAGGGGAAAAAGATCCACCTTAGCTTAGAGTGAGTATATCGAATGGCTGAAGTAGGAGACACTTTTTGACAACATGAGGACATGGATTTACCAGGATTTAACAATATCCTTTCTGTGAATTCTGTTTGCTGTCTTGTATTCATTACACCTAAAGGGGCAAACGGCAGCATTTCAAATTTCAGCTGGGCTTTCTAAAAGACCACAAAGTTGCTGTAGTTGACAAGTGAATTCACAAATGTAGGACTCTCCATCCCCATCAGATGAGGCTCTGATTCTGAAAAATTTATTCAGCCCCTAGAGGAGAAGCTAGATGTATAGCTGATCTTTTAACTGCCATTATTAAACATTAAGGAACTGTAACTGTAACTCTTTTTCTTTTTTTTTTTTTTTTTTTTTTGATTTTCCACATCTCCAATATGTCTACCTGTAAAAAATGGTGTTGCAAAAAAATGCATTTGCAGCCTCTTTATGGCCTACACAAATTCACACTAGCAAACTTGCTAGCAAATAAAAAAATATTAAAAAAAAAAAAAAAAAGTGTTAGATACTACAAACCCAGGCTTAATCTATCAAGTTCTTTTACTTGAAATAGTGCTATGCTTTGTGGCTGACAAAGGCTACATACTGAACTGCCTCTGTTTTTTTTTTCTGCTTGCAGTGCCAGTTAGATTTTGAAGGTGCAGGATGACTCTTCCTTCCGCATTTCCCCTGCAATTTTCTGTCTTACGCAGTGACCTCCTCTTCCTGTGCTAACAAAAAAATTCCTATTTCTGCATCCACCTAATGTGCAAGCTTGTAAGAAATTTATCTGGTGCTTCAGCATAAAGAGACCACTTTGAATTTGTGCATAATTGCAGACACATTAACTGGAACAAAATGTTAGAAAAGACAGCAACTGTGATGCATTTGAGCACTGCTACCTTACTTGATAAAGCACAAACAGTACGGTTTAAGCATCCATGTGCTTCAGGCAATTTGTATTGCTCCTTTTCTTTTTTCCAGGATCTAACTGCAATAAAACCAAATCCCTTTGCAATAAAAAGTGTAACTGATCATAATATAAAATACAAAATGTGTTTGGAAGAAAATTTCCTTGAAAAGCCCAAGTGTTACCACTGGGGAAACTGAAGACTTTATCACCACTGAAAATTGTTGCCTTCCCTCCCATGTGTAGCAAGGCCTGTCCAATCACAGTGTTTTATCTGGTGCTAGCTAAGGCAATTATTTCCCAGTAAAGGGGCTTTTAGCACTAAAACAGTGGCTATGACATTTAAAGATATGTGACTTTTCAAGTGTCTCCTTAGTATCTTAGCCCCTGCCCTTAGAAGGGGGGTTGGAACCAGATGATCTTTAAGGTCCATTCCAACCCAAGCTGTTCTTTCTATGGTTCTGTGATTCCACGATCTTTTAACCTGGATTTGGAATTAGAATAGATATTCCTTCTGGGGGTGTCTGCCTGAGATCCCCATGGAGTGTTGTCAGTGTGTGTACTCTACAGGTGGCCTTCCCTCCTTCCTTATCTCAAGTTTTCTGCCTTGCTTTGGGTTACACTGGAAGCAGAGAAAAGCAGTACAGATGGCCAGACAGTTTGAGAAGGATGAATTCATGAGCTGCAAATCCTCACCGTGATTATGTATTTATAAGTAGTACTAAAAATCAGAAAAATAAGAGCTAATTTAGAATTTAAGGAACAGACTGATAATTTCCCATTTTTCTTCTTTGCAATAACTAAATTAATCTGAACCCCAGATTTTGGCTAGGAAGAGCAATGAGGCATTTCTGTGTTATAGTTATCAATAACCTGTGCAACAATGAAACATGCAGAGTGACGTTTGTGAGAAGGTTTTTGACAGGTGGTCCATCAATATTTTATATTGCTTTTTCTTCTGTTGCCATTTATCTGCAATATGTTGTTCCCCTAACATACAAACACTCCAGATAAATCCATATGTTTTCAGTACAGGCATTTAGGAAATTCTATCCTTCACTGAATGTGGTAACACTCTAAACTACTGACTTATGAAATTACACTATCATGGGAAAATCCTAAAAATGATCCTGCATCTGATTTTCCTCTCTTTTTTTCCTTCCTTTTCCTGAAGTACTTGTTCTGCACTTCTTGTGTTTATGTTCTGGTTTATTTTGCAAGTTCTTTGTGCAAGAAATGCACTAGTTGTTATCCTTCAGTGTGCCACTCTTGAAGATAGCTACTGGTCTGCTGTGGATGATCTTAGGCAATGGGGCAGCATAGTTCCCTCAGCTGAAACGATATTCTTCTCCTTCACTTCTCTCTGCATCAGACCTGGTTCTCTCTAGCTTTCCTCCCTCGAGTAATCCTCAGTATTTTTTCCCCAAAGCACTGGAAAACATGAAGAGAGGATGTCAGTGTTTGACGCAGGTTTGAAGGAGTCTCTGAAGCTCTCTGATGTGAGGGACAGCCTGGGATGGGGATGAAGGTGTAGCCTAAGACTCTGGGATTGTGTGCTGACCTCCTCGCTCTACCTGTAGGTCTGCAAGCTCTGCCCATCCCTTTCAAGCACCAGAGGAAGCCTCCCTGTTGTTACACTCAGCCTCTCCTCCTCTTCCCCTTCAGCACAGCATATGAACCACCATGTTTTTGTAGGCTGAGACTCAAGCCCTGGCTTCTGTCCCCTGCATCATTCGCCAGCTTTGCCCCTTCCCAGAGGTGGCTGAGGCAGCTGGGGTGATCAGGCCTCCTTCTTCCAAGTTCCTTTTAGCCAAATCTGGAGGGGTGAAGGAGGAAGAGAGAGGGAGAGGAGGAGGAGTCCCAGTTCCTAGCCAAGAGCAGGAACAACAGGGAAGAATAACTGCTGAGCGTGAAGCAAGCTAGTGCCTGAAGCCTGCAGGGCTAAATCACGCATACCATAAAGTTTCATTTCAGCACAGATCCCTGTGTGGTTGTGCGACTAACCACTGTGCCTTGGCTCCAGCCACCCAACATGGGGTCAGTGCTTGTAAAATTTAATGATCTCCAGAGATGCAAGATGGCTGAGTTCAAGGCATGTTGGGCCCCGGTAATTTTACTCCTCCCCATTTAAAAGCAACAGAGTGAAAGCAACAACAAAAAACAAACATGCAACTGTTCTTTGAACTGTGAAGCTAATGAATTCTGTGTCCTGTATCCTAATGTGTTCTCTCTCGACAATAACCTTAGTGCTGGCCACCTCCTCCTGTGGCATATCCAGGAGCCCCAGTCATTGACTGTGATGTGGAAGGTCACTGGGCACAGGGCAGAGCAAGAACAAGAGTTACCAGCTTTGAGCTTGGAGCTTTTCTTCAGAGAGGGACAAATTTTACATAACCAGTAAGACCAAAGATTTTCTTATGGTTGTTTGAAATTGACCCCATGGCCTTTGTTACCAAAACAACCAGAGATTCAGCTTTGGATTGTTAGTGTCTTTCATCATTGCTAGTAATAATCAGCTAATTGTATTATATTAATGCCATAATTTCTCAAGGCAGATTTAAACATTGCTGGTCAAAGTGAAATTGCTGTTTATCTCATTATATTGTTTTTCCACCTTTGCTCTTGTAGTGACACCTGAGAGCTTTCCAGAGGAGATCATGCACTCAAAGATTATTTTTTACTGTTACATTTGTCCCCCGGTGTGTGTATAATCCAAAAGTGATACAGAAACCTGAGTGATGCTAATGAAGATGGCACTAAGGGAATGTGCTTTGAATTAAGTCTACAGAAACATGTTTGAACCTATCTGGAAAAAGCTTGTAGTCAGTGGAGTCCTCTTAGTGCAAAATTGGTTTTAGAAAAGAGCTAGGGACATTTTCCCCAAAACAAAAATTAGATAAATGGGATTGGGATTTCCCAGCTACGGGAATAACCTTTGCAATCTAAACACAACAGTAAATTTAGCATCAACAGCAATGGCAGAAACTTCATGAAGTACAATTTCCTCTTGCAAGTTTTTATGTGATTGCTAGATAAACCTCTTGAATTTCCAGACCTATGGACCAAGCAGTCCCCCTTGATTTTTGGCATTGTCTTCAGAGTTGGCTCTGTGGGAAATCAACTTTTCTGTATGTAAAACCACATGCGGGGGGCTTGTTTGTCAGCTAGCCCTGACAGCACAAATGCTGAGCTCAGCCAGCTCTTCAAAGGAGTCTGTTCTCTAAGTCCAGTTTCACCATGCTTTGGGTGTGGTGGTGTTAGGTTTGAGCTGAGCCACCCCAAAGAGAAGGCCTGTTTTCCAGTTGAGATGTTCAAAACCTCACTTGTTGCTGGTCATTTCTTTATCTAAAAGGCTGGTTGCTGCTTTTCTAGCTCTGCTTTCTGGCTACAAATTATATAAACAAAAGTGCAGGAGTGATACTAGAAATGCAGCTTGTAAACTGCTTCTGGGTTAGAACTAAAATAAATGAAAACACCAAGAGAGAGGCAAAACACAGATCTAAAATATCTTCTATTTCTGGCTAACCCACTTCATATTCTTTAGAAAATAAGTTAATTTCTCTCTCTTTATGTCTCTTTGTATTTAAATAATAATGACATTTCTTTGTTCCCACTAGCAAAGTTGTAGAGACCCATAGCTGAATGTAACAGAACCTTAATTGCTGTTATTCTGGTGAAAGGCGAAGGAAATAGACCATCTTCTACAAATATACTAATCTTGCTTGTTTACATTTTATTATGGGCTGAATAATGTTTAAATTGTAATGTGTAAGTAAAGAAGCAGGGTATCAGATTTTCTTCTCATACCCACAGATAACACTTAAAAAAATAACCTAACTTCAAATGTCTTATGGATGAACTTGACAGAAAGATCATAGGACAAGAAAAATGATAGAACTGAAATCAGTGATTTCTCACCTCGAATTTCAGTAGCTGCTGTACCATTTGACCATGCTGTCCACTTATTCCTGTGTTTGCCAATTTCCTGCACTTTGCATATATAGTGTCCTTGGTCTGTTTGCTGGAGGCTTAGGATAAGGAATTTGTACAGAGTTCCATGTTTCTCCTTAAGAAGACGAAGTCTTTGCTTGTGGAAATTATGAGTATAATTTCCGTAATACTGGACAGACCCAAACTTAGTCATTTTGATCATCAGATACTCCTGGGTAGGTGATGCAGCAAAGACCCACCGCACAGCCAGCAAATTGTCTGTCTTTCTCTTTTGAGAAATGTGGCAGTAAAGGGTAGCATTGTCTCCCTCGGAGTATCTCACTGTTGGTCCTGGAGAGACTGTCACGTTTAAAGCCTCACAAATATCTGCAAAGGAAAGAAAAGATGGTGAGAATCCTCCCTGCCAGCACAACAGCACCATAATCTGTCCCAGCATACAGATCCACAGCAGGTAAACCAACAGCGTGAGTTCTGTGTGCAGCAACTCAGTGAGCTTCTTGAACCTGACATATTCTGTCCCTCCATGAAAGTTAAGGATGGCATTCAGTCAATCTGCTCCAGTATTCTTGTGTTCTCTAATACATAAGATAGGACTGAGGTAGACACTTTTCTGTCACAGACCCAACATCACATAATCGTTCATCACCCTGAACAAGCTTTGTCTAGAACTGGCTTGGAGTAAGAGCCCAGAATATCTTTTGGAAAGCTATTCCATGACCAGCTGACTTGCATCTTCCAGTGACTCGCATCCGTCTTACAACTTCCAAGCTAACTTTTTTCAATAACCAGCTTATGCCCATTTGCTCCTGTGCCAACTTTACCCTTTAAATTTAAATGGCATTTACTTCCTGACTCCACATAGAAAGCAATTATCTGGCCTCTCAAATCAGCACTTTGTTGAACTAAAGAAGCCAAGCTTTGTTAGTTTCCACTGGTAAAGTAGTATTTCCACTTCCCTATTCACTTTGGTAATCCTTCTGTGCATTGCTTCCTCCTTACATTTTTGTTTTGATTGTAATGCTGTTGTTATTTTTATTATGGGTGCCTGGAATTATAGACACGCTCTGAGAAGCAGCTCTCCAATGTCCTGTGAAATAGTCAATGTATGTTCCAGGTTTGATTAGAAATACTTTGTGTATCCAGAATTCCATTGTCCTTTTTCATCACACTTTCATATGGGATTATATATCAGTTTATATTTAGATACACTTGAGTGTTTTCCCTCCTTTGTCATTTGTGGTTCAGTTCCTAGTTCATCAGAGAAATTCTTACTAATCCCCAAGTGCATGACTTAGCTTTACTAAGTTCTGCTCCACTTTTGTTACTTGGTCCTCAGTTTTTCCACATGCTACCACAATCGTATGCTGACTTGATAAAGTCACATAATGTCAAAGTGTATGCTTCTGTTTCTTTCTTTTGGACATAATCTGTGCAAACCTTACGTGCTACTGTTCCCTAGATGAGTCACTAAAGGGCTACTGACCTCCCTACATGCCTGTAACTCCTCAGATAAGAGTAACTCCTCACTTTACCATTCCCTGTGTCCTCTGTTTTAAGTAATATTCTCCTTGTCATAATCAAATGATCATCTGGATTAAATCTGTCAGATCAGTCCTCCTGACTACAAATTCAATTTAATATGACATTACTTGCATGACAAAGTGTGATATGCGGTTATATTGGGGCAAATGGTTATTTCTTTTTTCCATTCATTTCTGACTCTTTTTTTTCCTGTTCTTCATCATGAACCTAGTTTAGACTAGTTGTCTCTCTGCTTTATTTCTAACAATAGTCAGTGTAGGTGAAGGTTGAAAGAAGTCCGTAACTGTTCATTAGCGCAAGATTTTTCTTTCCTGACCTTGCTGATTTATGCTTAACAGATTTTCTGAGGCACGGGAATCAACACCCATTTTATTTCCTTTCCAACGTATATTATGTCCTTAGTAGTCATATCACAGACTGATTTATTTTTGACCTGATCTATTTTTTGGTATATTGTGGCAACGTGTTTCCTAAGTTACTTGTAGTGTGTAATCTACTGGTCTGATGGCATCCACTAGAGACAAGAAGCATATTTTAACAGTGAGAAAGCACTCCCTGCAAAATGCTGTGCAAAGCATGAAATGTCCTCTAAAATGTGAATATTGAGCTTCCTGTTATGTGAGTATACTGTACTCAGATACTAATGAGAATTACAACTCTGGGAGAAGGATTTTTTTCATTTCTGGACACTTTTCTAGCACATCAGCTAGGAACATTTTAACAAAAGGGATGAGCATTTTGGCAGACTCTTGTCTGACATCAGCTCCTGAAACACAAACATATATTTATCTCAAAATAAGCAAGTAAAGTATTTCCATCTATTTCTGAGGGAGTACGGAAGGCAGAGATGCTGCTTCTGTGGACTCATTGAAACTGTGAAATGGAGTGATGAAATGTATCACCTTACTTAAAGTAAATCCCATTGAATTTAAAAAGTTACATAGCAATAGTCTGAGAGAAGAACCCTCTGAAAATAAATAGCATAATTATTTTGTGTTATTTTAATAGAAAGCTTTACTGATTGGTATGATTTTTTCCAAGTATACACCATGAAGTAGACATTTTGTACAAGTAGACACTTTGTGAAGGAAAAAAAGTAGTGTGATGAAAAGATTTATTCATGAAAACACAGTTAAGAATGGTCTAGGCTATCGATACAATTATCTGTGCATTATGTTTGTGTGAATGTGCACTTCATGTGAGTGCCAAAGCAAGAGATTATTTTGGATCATAGAAAGCACACAAGTAGAAAAGGATGTTGAAATTTAAAACTAAGTCTGAATACCACCAAAGATTTCCAGGCATGAAACTTCATTTACTACATGCTGGAGTTACAGGGCCTCAGTGCTTTACAGGCAGACGTGAAGGCAAAGTGGCTGCCTCTGCCATCAAAAGGAGATTAAAATTTTGAACGCTCAGAAAATAAGAAATAAATTTAGGAATTTCAGCACTTTTGGGAGTTCTCATAATTATTTATGCTACAAAACTTTTAAGAAATTGATTATAAAAATGTGGTTTGGGTAAATGAGAAACATGAGCTTTCTCTACCGATATTATGAACATATCATGAAAAGCTGTAAAGAAAAACAATTATGTCATTTTCCTGACATGTGAACTTCTTGTTTGAAAAAGCTGGCTAGGATTAATTGTGGAATACTATCCCAAAACAAAAAGCAAAAGAATCATTGCTTAATTTGAAACTAGGCAGAACACATTGCCAAAAAGTACCCAAGAGAAAATACTGAGGAATTCAGATATGGTGCTGATGGAAGCCTCTGCGAGAAGATAAAGAGACATTGTATGTGGAGTCTCCGGTTCCCTTCTAGCTGCTTACACTCATACAAAAATCAGTATTTTATACCTAGGGCTTCTACTTTTCCCTGGGGGATGTGTCTTTTTGTAAGGAAATATCAAATTTTGCATCCTTTGTGTAAGAAAGCTCGTTTACTTCAGCGGGCCAGTTGCCTGAAGGTTTGTCTGAGCAGTGGAAATGTCTTGCCTTCTGTACCTTGAACCAGGGCAGTTGTACAAGTGCATCAGATGGAAAAGCTTTGGAAATTTTCTGGTGACCGTGATCTCACCTCATCTTATGTTGGGCAGGGTGAGGTGATGCTTTACATGAAACAGGAAAATGGTGTCCATTTGACTTTATCCTCCCACTGCCACTGGAGCAGGAGCAGTGGTGGATGGCTGGAGGAGAGGTCATCTACCTCCCATGTGGGAAGGACGAGCCTCAGTCAGGGCCCCCACATGCTAGTGGAAATGCTTCTCTGGTCTTTAGCGGCCGCTGGACCAGCCTCAACACGAGGTTTATCCTTGTAGTGGGCTCTGTGCCAAGACAGGAGACTCCTCCACAACTTGAGATCAGGCTTATGTGCGATTACAGCACTGAGTTTCTAGGCTTCGGATTGCTGCTCCAAGTGAAGAATCACGTTTTATTTTCCTGACTTCCCAGTATAGCACCATGTTGCTGCTCAGGTGGAGCTCACCACAAGAATTTAGTCCTGTTTCTGCTTGAAAAGGGAAACTATTTATAGAAAAAGGGAGGAGAGTGAGTCAAAGGCTTGAGGATTCCTTTGGAGTATGCTTAATCATCACACGTGTCTCTCTCTCCCATCTGCAACCAGCTGATTTAGTTGCCCTCATCCCTGGCCTTTAGCTGCTTGTTTCTTTGGTCCCTTCCAGCCGCATGTCTCACTGGGCTGTTGGGAGTCACAGAAGGGTAGTGCTAAAACTGCACCCCAATTTGAAAAATCCTATTCCAAAAATAGTCCACATGTGCCTACACACAGGAGTTTAGTCCCAAGCGTTAGCTATGTTTGGACCTTTTGTCTGCCATATTACATAGCAAAATGCTTTTATGGCACTGTCAGGAGTAAGGAACTACAGTTTCAGCAGGCAGAAACCTACCCATGCCAGGGCTGGCCCCACTGTCTGTGCTGGAGAAGCAGCAAAAGACCAGCAGTTGCTGCTGGGTCCTTAGGTCTGGGGGGCAGCTCCAGCAGGGCTGTGTTCTTGTGAAGAGCCCCAGCTGCTGCGGTGGAGATCCCATGCCAGTAGGGTTGCTCCTGTAACTGTTGCTCACATCTGGGTTTAGCCATATTTATAGGTCCCTCTCCCTGCTTCCATGGAGACTGAGGAACAGAGTCTACAAGCCACTTTTCAGGGCTGGGAGAACTTTTTCCCCAGCCCTTGCTGATAGCCAAGGGACTGAAGAGGCACGCCAAGAGCAGTTGCCATTTCAGTAGTTGCCATCTCATCTTGGATTTGTGGGACCAGAAGTGGATGGGGTGGCTTCTATCCGTGTTGTAGTTTGTTCTGTGAAACAATGTTACTGTCAAAGCCTGCTTTATTTTGATTTCTCTTCAATTAAGAAGTAAGAAGAGCAGATGAGCCAGGAAGAAGCAAAGCTCTTTGTTTAAATGAAAATAAATAGGAGCTGGCTAGAAAGATCACCAAAAGCAACCAGCTGCTTTTGCTTGAACGGACGTCTGCAACTTTCAGAAGTCAGAGGCTACTTCCCTTGGAAAGCTCCTGCAGTGACTGAAGATGAACCTACACCCAACCTCTGCCACCTCCTGCCCTGCTGAGGCAGAGGTGCAAATCCAACTCCCGTTACCCTCTAAGGAGCCGGGCTTCCCCACCCTCCCAACCCTCCCCGCGCCTTGAAGTTCAGAGTCAGACTCGTCCTCTGCTGCGGCACACGGCACAGCGCTGCCCGATGCGCTTTTCATTTCGGAAGAGAAGCAGGCAGGACCAGGGGCTGCTCTTAGCACCAAGCGACCGGGGGTCCCCGTGCCCACTGGCTGCCTAGGGGATCCAGGCACCTGTGGGACCAAAACTCCCTCTGCCTGCAGTGGCACGGGGCACAGAAGGCGGCGGAGGGAACACTTCCAGCGGGGTTTTCTCCCGCACCCACGGCCCCGGGGGCGGCGCAGCGGGACGGGGACCCCCGAACGGGGGCGGCGCCCCCCCCCCCCCCGCCGCCGCACAGATCCCCGTGCCCGGGCTCCTGCCTGCCGAGCCCCCCTCTCCCGGCTCCCTACCATCGCTCCCCGGCCCCGGGTGCCTTCGGTGCCGCTTACCTGGGGCCGGGGCCGAGGCCAGCAGGGCGGCCAGAGCCGCGGCCAGCAGCCGCATGGCCCGCGGGGCGCCGGGGCCGTCCCGTCCCGTCCTGTCCCGTCCCTCCGTGCCGAGCAGACTGCCTCCTCCCCGCCCCGTCCTCCCTTCTCCCCTCGCCTTTCATCTCCTCCCCTTTCTCCTCCTTTTTTTTTCCGCTTTCTCCCTTCCCTCCCCATTTTTCTGCGCTTCCCACCGTCCTGCCCCCGCTTCGACTCCCCTCCTCTTTTTCTCGCCTTCATTTCTTTTCTCCTAGTGGCACTAGGGCTAGGTAGGGACGGGGGCCGCTCCATCTGCCATCACTACAGCCCCCTGTGTGCACACACACCCTGCCCAAAAGACAGGGATCTGAGCAGAGGCGGAGCAGGGATCTCCCCTTTCCAAGCACAGAAAGCCTTTCCAGCATGACAGCCCAGCAACTCAGGGTGGCTGGGCAGGGTGGCGAGACTGGGCAGACTGTTATGCACACTCTCTGCTCTCCTGGAAGTGTTTGATATTTTGCAGGTCTTCACACCTGTTGCCCACAGCCCACTCTTCAGCTGGAGCAGGAGCAGGATTTCCAGGCGATTCCAGGTAACAGCCATCTCCCTTCCGTGGGCTCTGCTGGTGGCACCCTGGGGGTGAGGAGGTCTGGCAGGCAGGAGTGGCCCTCGGGCAGGCATGGGGATGGATGCCTTAGGCTGTGTGGGTGCCTGTGCTGGAACATCACACAGTGCTTTGATAGTGGGAGGGTTTTGCTCTCTGCTGTAGCAGCACAACTACCAACCCTGGACACTCACCTGCTGCCTTAAAAAGTCCTGAATTAATAGATAGACCAGCTTAAGGTGCATCACTCCAAGGATACCATTCTTATTTTGCCTTGACCTGTTTGTGGAGTACTCCAAGGGCACTGACCAAATACACCACTGGGCTCTTTTACACTGCTCTTTTACACATCATCCCCTCCAGTTGTTGGGTGTCTCTGTGCCAGGCAATGTGGCAGTAGTGGTGGAAAGTGATGTGTCCCTGCCTCAGCCTCTTCTGTGTGCAGTCTGATAAGCCAGCCTTAGCTTCAGTGAGCATGGCAGTCACAGTGGATGAGGCTTTGGGAATGCCTTAGGCTGGTAAAAATCTAGAAACAGTGAGAACAGTGTTTGCTGAAGGTTGCTGATCACCACCTTGACTGGTATCAGAGGGCAGGAGTTAACCAAACTGGTTTTGTTGTGAAGGTCTGTCTAGAATCTGCCCCTTGAGAAGGCAGAAGATGAGGTACCACAGTGCCGCATCCCTTCCATGTCTATTAAAGGCAGGTTTCAGCCTCATAAGATGGACTATAATCATCACTTCTTTAATTATCTTAATCCAGCACCTTCATCTTGTGATGGCTTCTGCATTCAATCTCCGTGGCATAAGGTCTTTTGGGGAACATAGTACTCAGCAGTCTACCTCTGCCCTTCCCCTTAGCTTCTTTTGATGATATTTATCATTTTAAAGCCCACAAATCTCCAGAGAGGGGGACTTAATCCTTCTACCAGCAGGTATGATGGATTATGCCCGATTTCAGTATTCATTTTATGTGAAGTGTGTATGATGCAAACACATTGGCATTCCTGCTTTCATGGATAGTGCAATTAGTACCAATATAGCTGCTCCACCCCTCTCCTAGTAATCCCTGAGGCAGGATAATACATGTCTGCTTTTATGCATCACAGAAAAATTAGCATGTGCTTCATCTGATCCTTATGAGGCCGAAGCCTGCCTTTAATAGATGTGGATGGAAGCAGAAGGTGCAGGAACATGACTTGATGGCTGCATGGCTTGTTCAGACCATTGGGCAATTCTTTTACCTTGGGGACAGGCTTTTGTGTCTGTTCAGTAAACACTCCTCCCAAGAGAATGCCAGGTCTGCGTTATGCACAGATCAGCAGACCTGAGGAAACAGACAGAGTTGTTAAAAGATGTACTGCCTGGGGAGCTAATTAAGATCTGTAGATTCAAATCTACTCCTTTAACTCAGGAAAAGAACATCCTATCTAAGAGAGAAGCTAATTCATAAAGAAGCAGACAAATTCTCACACACAAACAAAAAGGTGCACCAGCAATTATTTAATTTGATGGTCCTGATTGAAGCTCTAGCTCAGGAAATCCTGGGGCTGCTGATTGAAAGGTGAAACAGGGATGACTGATTCTGCGTATTCTTTTCCAAAGCATTTGCTGCATGCCATGTCTCGCATAGATTCCTTCAGTCTACTAATCTTTTAAGGGTGCATTCAAAATACCAATGTAAAGCCATCAATAAGGACTGCCTAAGTTCTCATGTGAGTGCCTGGGCCCTGTATAGCTTAACAGTGCACTATGAGAATCAGTATCAATGTTTGTGTCTTTGCAACCACTTCAGTTACTGGTGGCACTAACAGTTCCTTCAATTGCATCAGGAACCCTAATGAGCTCTGGGGCAGAGCTGGATCAATCAGCTGGGGAGAAGGCTTCCTAAGAGGTATTTGCCCATGACAGAAAATAGAAGATGTCAGAGGCCCACCTGGGCTTCTCCAGCCTTGTGTGCCTGCCAGCTTACTGCCACATGTTTCTGTTCTGCAGCTTGTGATCTCTGTGCCTTTGACATTTCCCTGTGTTGTGGGTTTGCTGTTTTGCATAGAATCGTTTAGGTAGTTTCTCCCCCACTGAAATACCTTTGGTAATGTAAGAGCATGAGAAGTGCTCTTTATTCTTACAGGAATGTTTCTTTTAAATTTCTGAAAGTACTTTTAGAAGTGGTTTAGGCTGAAATTCTTTTGTACTTGTCGTGACATAAATGAGCTCAGGTGATGCTGACCTTGTGTGTTCTTTACCAAGGGAGAGCTCTCTGTTGCACAGCTAGGAACAGGGCCCATGAGCTCCTGTGTTTGGGCCTCTCTCCTGCTACTAAGCTGTATCTCCAGCCGCATTTGCTAGGCAATGCAGCATGTAACCTACCTTTACCAGTGTTTTGGGATATACTCATGGGCCAGACAGCACTAGTCAGGCTAGTGAGCAATGGAGAAACACAAACCATTGCCCTTCATCTTCTCAGATGTACTGCTGGCTTCTTGGATGATTTTATGCAAATGGGTCCCAACTCCTGGGCTGCACCTAGCTGACCTGTAGACTCATTTGGCCTGGATTGGGAAAGGAGCTACTGGCAGGACTGGAAATACTTTGGCAACCTGGATGAAAGGTTGCAATGATATGGTTTGCATTCTTTCACTCCTAAAACCTTTTACCCCTTCAACCCATTTGTAACAGCTGAGATGCTCCTGCTTTTGTAAAATGTTTATTCCAGTTTGTTCATGCCTTCCACCTGCTAGAGTCACAGTTAGTCCTCGCACCACAAATCCCAGAGGCCGATGAGCGTGCAGGACGATTGCCTTTCTCTCTCTTGCCCGCAGGGCTGTGAGCCGGTGCACCTCCCCTTGCTCCGCTGGACGTGTGCTGACGCAGGCGAGCTGAGCCTCTGCCCCGCAGGATATGGCTTCCTCAGCTTTGGCAGCACCTACGTGTCCTGGTTTCCTGTCAGAACGGGTCTGCTCAGAGCTGGAAAGTGCCTGCTCAGCACTTCGGTGCAGCTGACACAGCTCAGCTGCGTTTTCCCACAGAGCCTGGAGCCCCTGCTCCCTGGGGCTGTGTTCGAGGAATCACACACCTCAGGGGACCAGACCAGCTGTTTGTGTGTACTTCAGTGCATACAGGGATGTAGTAACATCGGCCACGACCTGGGGTTGTTTCAGCTGTGCTGTAGCACTGGGAGAAATGTCAGTGCAGGTGGACTGGGGTGGGCTGACTGCTGGCTTTCATATGTGATTGCTAAGGGGAGTTATGCTTCTGCTGAGCGATGGATGAAGTTTGCTAGCAATAAACTGCCTCTCTGAACTTCTCCTCTGTACCTGGACTGATCGGGGCAGCTGCAGCCTCTAACCCTCCCACGCCTCCTGCAAGGATGCTGCCTGCCTGCCTGAACCTTACAGCCGAGATAACTATAGCCAGGTCTGCTAAGGATCCAGCAGCAGGTAGCTCCCATGGCCCATGGAATCTTAATTATAAATGTTCGGTGATTAGAGATGGGTAAAATCCAGACTGATTTGGTGTTGCCAAGCATGGATGGAGTTTGGATCTGTATCCAGACTTTCCCATCCCTTTAATGGGCAAAATTAGCTTTGAATTGTAATAGTCCAGAGCTGCTGAATAACATGGTTTGGGATTAAAAATTCTGCTCCTGTATTTTCCCCTGGCTACTTTGTGGACTGCCATATGGGAAGTACAGTTTTGTGGCTCCAGCTCTGCATCAACAGGACAAGAACTACTGTAAGAGCACCTGTGTCTTTTCCTTTTTCTTTTCTTTTCTTTTTTTTTTTTTCTTTTCTTATTCTTTTTTTTTTTTTTTTTCCAGAGTTATGAATGATACTGATGTACCTGGGTAGGATCTGATTTTTTGGGGGAGGGATGTTTCCTGGAGAGGTGAAATCCTATCCTTAAAATTTGATGCTGCAACAAGCATTTTTTTCCATTTTTTTTCCATTCAAATGAGACCACATTATTTAGTCTCCAGGGAACTTCCTTTTGTTACTACTTTTATGATTATGTTTGGGACTGCACAAGAGGAAGGGGGATTTGTTATGTTTTTCTTAGCTCTTGCTTCAAGTTTGGTCATTCCAATTTGCAAGGCACTACTAATCCCCCCCAAACATGAGACTTTGGGATATTTCGCAAGTGTTAAGAGCTTCTGTCATGTGAGACATCCCCTGTATTTTCTGCTTCCTTAGATGTGTGCAAGATGTTGAAATCTGATTAAGTCTTATTGTGTCTTACTGTGCATCATCATGCACAAAGGCACAGCCTCAGCTTCATATAACTGTAGATAAGAGCACCATTTAAGGCTCGTTAAAAAGTCTATTACATTTCCATCTCTGCTCTCCAAATATATTAAAATGCTAGCTTTTAGCTGTCCTTATTTCTGGCAGTAGGTGAGCAAATGTCACGCTAAGATGGATTTCGAAGCCTTTCCAGTACAGTAATATCTTCTGGCTCCATATTCTCATTAGGCGCATGTCCCAGCTAAAACATTCCTGACCGTTTGCCCTGAGCTGCTCACTGGGAGCCTGCTCATCCCAGTCTGCCCAGCGTTGAGAGGGTACAGAGCCCAGCACCACATGACCAGTGAGAGCTACCCTGTCACTTCACTGTACTGGCCCATTTCTGCTGATCTGCCTCCCCAGTAAGTGTTGTGACCAAGCCTAGGGCAGCACAACCCCCTCCTGAAGCCTGCAGCGACGTGGCTTATCTGTGAGGTCTCCTGCCTCATGGGATCTGGGGTGTGCTTTCTGCACGGCCCATGTTGGCAGTGTATTTAAAGCTTTGTGTTCATAACTTGTCTCTGGATTGTCACTCTGAGACACATCCTGTGACCTCTTTGTCATGTGGAAGACTGTCAGAATTGCTCTCTTGGGACAGCACAGTGATCCTTCCATCTCGGTGCCCTCTTTCTGGCTGTGGCTATTAGCAAATGCTTAGAGTAGAGCAGTATGAGCAGGGCAAGCAAACAATACTGTGTTCCCAGGGGACTTTTCCAGCTTCATATGATTTACAGCACTTGCTTTCTTGGCAAGATGTTGTGCTAACATCAAGCAAGACAAAGTTTGCCAGTGTACCTCTCCTCCCCACTCAGGGTGATACTGGCTGTGGCCCTGACAGGAATAAAGCATTGTGGAGGAAAAGCTTATTGAGGTGAAGCAGATCATGAAGGAGTCACTGAACCCACATGGGGATTCTCAAACAGACGCTGCTGTCAACTGGTGCTATATGGCTCGAACAAAAATCACACTGACAAAAGCAGCGAGCTCATACCAGAAGGTACAACGTACATGTCTACCGTTTGTTTGGTTATGTTTGGATTTATTGTCTTAAACTTTCAAACTTCTGTGCAACGTATTTCCCAAATTAGCAAATTTATCCTGGGTTAGTCTTAAGAAGAAAGGCCTCCACATTAATTCCTTCACCTGCCTGCTTCTACTCTGGCCAGAAGTGTCACAAGAAATGCTCCCCTTGCCTGTGCCTGGTGTTTCTGGTCTGGCACCAGAAACACCATAGCCCACCACATTGAGGAGGTAGTGTCCAGAAGGGCAATGAATGGTTGTGGAATGCAGGTTTTGGATGAAGGGAAATTAAGGTGAAGAATAGTTGTGATATGAACCAAAACTTCTCAAGTATTGCTTCTAACTGATACTATTTTTTATTTTATTTTATTATTTTTTTTTTTTTTTGGAAAATTGTCTGTGAAGCTTTTACTAACTGTTATCTAGCAAGTGGGACCGAACTACTATTGGCACTTCAGAAATTGCTAACTCACCTTGGAAAAACCTGAAGGTCACAGTTGGAAAACAACTACAAACTGGAAAAAAACATATGCGTCAACTGGAGAGCTTGACAAGGAAGGTCACAGCTCTAGCAAACATGGCCTGTGAGGAAACATTGCAAAGCTGGGATAGCTGAGGATTAGGAGGTGTAATAAATCTTCAAGTATTTTGGGGCTCTTGCATAAAGAGGGAATAAACAACTATCCATGTCCACTGACAGTAGAATGAGAAACTACAGATCTAAATTGCAGAAAGCAAAATAAGATAACAAAAAATGCTTTCTAACCACAAGGTTAATCAAGGGCTGGAACAGCTTAGGGGCCCTCCTTATGGGAGATTTTAGGTATAGATTACACAAATACCTGTCATAAGTTGTTTAAGAATAGCCAACCAGCTTTTCAGGGGGACGTTGGACTAAATGAGATCTGAGGAGCTCTCCTAGCCTTTTCTTTGTTATTGTTTTGTGCTCTCTGTATTTTTGTCCCATAGTAGAAATACTAAATCCTTGAACACGCCATAGAAAAGTTATTTAAGCTCTTCACATTCCAAAGAATAACAAAGCTTCTGACCTACTTTGCCCTATTCAGACATAGATACCATCTTGCTCTCTTATCTTCATCCTCTACCATGTTCCCCAAGACTTTTTTGTGTTTCTGCTTTTATTAAGTTTGTATAATAAATCCTGCATCTTTCTGTTTTGCATTTTTAAAAATATTCCAGGCTGGAAACAAAGTACCCACACACGTACCCACAGCACAGAGCTTGTTGTCAGAAAAGCAGGGAATCTTTCCCTAACCTCAGGAATGTCCCTGGAAGATGTGCTCTCCTTTTGCTCTGTTGTCAGGAATGGTGTTGCTACACTTTGGCAGCCGCTAACTTTAGAACTGATTCCCTACACTTTTAAACAGAAGTAAAAACCTACTGTTTCTTAAAGAAATCTCCCTGTAAAGAGTTTTACCAGAGATAGTTCAAGCCACACGTTCCAGCCAAATTTTGCATGGGTTGAATAGTGGTTGTACATGGACCTCTGAGCTTCAGGAGGTGTTATAGATGAGACAAGATGTTATGTATCCTGCTGAACAGAGAAATAATGAACAAATATCCATCCAAATATCCAGCAGGTCTATGAACTGCTCAAGTAGTTACCTCACTTGTGTTTCTAGGATGATCTCTCTGATGAATTTTTGGCACAGATTTGAATAAACAAAATAATGGACTTTCAAGTCCTTCAAGTATTGAATATTTTAAGATATAGTCTCTTGCGTGTTGTAGATAGGGATGATTACTGCCTGCCTTGAAGAGAAACAAAACTTGATCCTGTAGCATGTTAAAGGCATCTTCTTCACATAGTTGTCTGTTGCTGAATGTTGTGTGCTCTTCACCCTCTTTTCCTTAAACGTAAAAATAAGCAGCAAAAGAATTGCTTTATATGTTCTTTTTCAAAGTACAGAAGTTCAGGTGCAATTTGTTAAATGATTCTTTGCAGAGAATATGAGAGAAGCCACATCTTGCATACCGTACATACCGTATGCTTGGATACATCCCTTAACCAAACATAGACATTTTTCTTAGCAGCGTTGGAGCCACATGGATAAGATGCAGGGTTGCCATATCACTAAACTAGCTTGTATTTCTGCTGTCTTAAAAGAACCTAATCCTTTTTTTTGCACTATTCTCCATATATGACAAAGCAATAGGCAAAAGTTCCTTGCATACCTTCTGAAGCAGGGAGAGGACAACTGCCTCAGCAGTCAGCCTTAGACAGGCACCACATTACCTGCACCATTTGGTGGAAGAGGGGAGATCCTGACCCAGTCGATGTAGTGATTTTGATGTGGTGAAGCAACAGCCAGCTCACTTTTGGCTGTGTCATGCCTGGACTGTGGGCTCCATGGCTACATGGAACAATAGGCTGTGCAGGGCGGCAGGAACGTGGGCAGAATTACAAGTGAGCATCCGCGAAATTCCTCTGAGCAAGTACAAAAAGGGGCTTCCCTCTGCACTTTCTAAATGACATAAAGCCTATATGAATGATTCTCTATGACTTGGTTAAGAAAGCTCTGAACTCAAGATTGTTCCCTGGAAATGACTTTTTCCACCTATGATTTCACAAATGATTTTTTTTCCACCTATGAAGATTAGAAGTTTATTGTGCTGATTTAAAGTCAGCTGTTGGCAAAGCTCCCCGTTTTTCAAACAGATGACTAATATTTGCTCAGTTCTTTTTAAAGAAGAAGAAAAAAAAACTCTTGGTGGAGAGCCCATGCATAGAACATTTTTGCTCTGATGGTTAAAGTCTGTTTAAAGTTATTAATAGTAGGAGTTGAGGGTTTTGATGGAGATTGCTGATGGAAAGTACCATAAGCAATGGCTGAGTGCAGTGACAGAGGCGATGCAACTTTAAAATGTGAAATTACAAAAAGTTCAGAAATGAAAAACTTTGGGAAATTGCCAGGAAAGGTTACAACAGCAGTGCTGAGAGCAGCAGCAGAGCTGACATGAGCCAGCTTATCCTGTTAGGCCAGTTATCCATGGCTTCGCATCTCTGCTCCCTGTTAGGGGTTGCATCAGGATGATGGCTTTTCTTCATGCTTTGGGAGTTTCAGGACAGCAACTGGGGCATACGGGTGCCATTTACTGATGTGCCACCACAGTGCTTTACTACATCCTTGAGAAGATGGTCCATGACAATATTCCATCCACTTTTTATTTTGGAGATCTGGCAGGAGAAAATGGAAACAGAAGGCTGTCAGAGGGTGAAACTGGTGCTGCCCAAGTTCAACATATCACTTCCAGGTGAACCACTTCAGCCTCTCCAAATTAATATTCCCTTGGTCAGGGGAAGGATTACTTGGTGAACACAGACAGTACCTCTCAGTAGCATTCAAAGGGTCTGTGGGATTATATTTCAAAATCAATGCTTTTACTTGGAGCAGCAATTTTATCAGAATGCATGTTGTCTGCAACAGACTTTGAGCAAAGGCCTTCCAGCTGGGAGGGTTATTGCTGGAGGGGGTAAGCTGGATGTCCCGTGCTTGGGGTTGACTTCACGGAGATAATGGAGGGGCTCAAAAATGTGTGTGTGCCTGTGTGGCCATGCAGACACAAATGGAAACAGGCAGGACTTGGCACCTTTGCAGGGTTTCACAACAGACATCATGCTGGTCTTTTATGGAGGTCAGTATCTGGACCTAAGGAACCTCAAATATTAAAGAGGAAATGTGGGTGAAGGTACCTAAATTCTGCCTGGGTGGTACATGTAGGTTATTAGTAGCTGTTGAATGTCTGCCAGTGATTCTGCTCTTGAAGTCCTTTTAATTGTTTTCTTTTATTTTGTTTTATTTTGTTTTGTTTTATTTTGTCTTGCTTTATTTTGTTTTGTTTTATTTTGTTTTGTTTTATTTTTTATATAGGCTTCTCTCTGACTGTCTGTGCAAAGGCAGCCAACAATTTGAGTGAAAGGAAAAGCTAACCTGACTGTAAAATGACCACCAGTAAATAACCATAATGTGGGCCATGGCATATGCAAGTAATTTTCAAAAAGGAGTATATTTGAACATTGCTCTAAAGAAAGAGATTGTAGGGAGAAAAAAAAAGGGAAGTGGGATACTATCTTTTAAAAGTCACAGCACACAATGAAGGCTCCAAAATGTTCCATAATTGTATGTGGTATAGCCCCAGGGTAAGGAAATATTATCATTAAGAAGTAATTTTAGTGAAGCTGGAGATCATAACATTACACTTACCAGTTGCAAATGTGTACCATCAAAACACAGGTTTCCAATAATACACAGAGTCTTTCTCTGGTTTGTTGGTTTTTTTTGATCAGTTAGCATGTAACAACTATACTTTCCTTCTCCAACATTGAGCTTAGGAAAGTAAATGAAATTAAAACCATACTTAAAGCACTGAGTCACTGAAAACATTCTATATAAAAGGCATATGTTCTATTAGTCATTATAATTAAAATAATACCCATATGTTTTAAGATGAAATGTGAGTAATGTGCCACTAATTACTAACATCTGTAGTTCTTTCTAGCTATGATATTTCCATTTTTAAATGCTGCACATTCTGTGGATTAATAAAATGTGCAAAAGCACGTTTAAAATTTAAATGTAAAAATGATAATACCCTGAGCCATACTGTGATTTCTGTTATATCAGCATGTGTTGTCAGGGGCTTTCTGGCTTTCCAGGAGTTGTGTGTGTGTTTTCCCCTCTGCAGCAACCAGACAGATGTTCAGCAACTGGGCTGGCCCTTCTGCCCTGTGTTCCCAGAGAAGCTGGAAGTAGCTTTCCTGGGGGCCTGTGTCTTGAAGCAATTGTGTTCTTTCAGCTCTGCTCAGCACATAAAGTCTTCCTTAGTTGTTTTGATTACTTCTTTTCTAATGAATGTTCTGTCTTGATCACACTTTCCAGGTTAAGATCACCAATAAAATTTTCCTTCTTCACCAAGCATCAGAAAAATCATTGTTCCTAGCTTGTTAACTGTCCATACATCTAATTCATATGGTTCTTTACTGGGGCCTTGCCTTTGACTTATGTTATTGTTACTGTAGTGAAAATACAACCATTTCTTGTGCATCAGAGACAAAATTAGTAAGCATCCTACAGTTGGCAGACAAGTCGCAGTTTGTAGCTGTGCTGTCCAGACTTCCACAGAAGTAGCGGTGTTGGTGTTACTGAACTTACCAGACTTTGCTTGCAAACTCATCAAGAATGACGGCTTTTGCATCTTTTCTAGCTTTGAACATGGTTATGGCTTGTGTGCTGAGTCACGTACTGATGTGTTGGACTCAGAGCTCTGTGGATGGACCCTGTTCATTTCTTTACTTATGGTGTTTTTAATGTCCTGTCATGGTCACTGTATCAGAGCAGTCTGCACTCTGTAAACTTCAGTCGAGTCTGGGTGACTTCCTTTGCTTGGCAGATTCCAGACGTTTTGCCAGAATTTATTTTTGGGTCTTTCGTTAGTCTCTCTGACTATGTGTCTGTGTGTCTTACATGCTGATGGAGAACTGCTCTCTTATCAGGGACTTGGTTGGTCAACTCCCTTCCTCCCCACTCCAGGAAAAAACGTCCAACTTTCAAGTCTTAGACCAGTTGCAAACACTTTTTGCATTTTATCCATGTTGTTCCCCTGCATTAAAAAATCTTGGTTGTATGTTCCATGGACTGCAGTACTCTGTAAGTTTCTGCAGTCCATTTCTGTTGTGAGCATCTTGGCTATCTTAATCAAAAACTATTAAAAACCTCAAGCTGAGATCCAATTTTATCAGAAATAAATTGATGTTCTGCCCAGTATCCTTCCGATAGCACGCATTGTTTATAGCTGTAGAGACTGTGAAGGTCTTCTCCAAGGTTGTTTGTTTCACTGGAAGGGAGTTTACTCACTCCTTTATGCATTTCTGCAGAATAGTTTTCTAGTTTGATTCTTCCCCAATACTGTACTTTGTCCTGAGATAGTGCCAAGTCTGGCAGTCTGACAGATTGTAAACGTGATGTCCAAACTTGTCAGCACTGCTCTGCATGATCCTCTGTAAAGCCAAACATTTCCTTCTGCACATCTCATACCAGCACAGCTCCACATGTGCTATGAACACTCCTTTTTCCCCACGGCATTTACCTTTCTACCCCTCTTTTCCATGTCCTACAATGGCACTGATGAGGAGACATGTTAAGGGGACTTAATGCACCCTGCAGGCCAGGGTCCTGCATTCCTCCAGCTGCTTGCAGAGTGTTAATGGACGCTGCCCAGGCCAAAATGGGGCAGAGGGAATCTGTCCCAAGGGTTTTAAAGCTTCACCCCTGCTGCTAACAAGAGTTAATGAAATACTTTTCAGATACAGGTCTGGGTTCTGCTAATGCTCATGAGTGTGAGCATATCAGTAGTATTGCATGCTCCAATGGGAAGTTTATTCAGGCAAAATTCCCACTGAGGTCAACTGGGCTTTCTCCAGAGCAATCATTATCTAATAGATCCCTTAGCGGTAATAATTATTGAGTTTGGGGTTGTAGTTAAATACAGGAATTCTTTAAATTAAAAAAATCATGGGCTGTGCTCTCTTTCTGTCCACACTGCTTTTTTCCTGCAGTAATTCCATCAAGTTGCTCCCAGTTTTTGTTAGTATAGCTGAGTGCAGAATCATGCCTCCTATTACCACTTGAAATAACACATGAAAAAGCCTCGGTTTTACACAATTTATTTCAAATACAAATTTATGGCTTTAAACTAGTGAACAGCATGACATCTAATAACTCCTGGAGTCTCCTAACCATAAAATAAAATTAAGGAAATTTTTTATTTTCCCTAAATAATGCTGTGATGGCAGAGTGGTTACAACATCTGGCTCTTTGCCAGAGGTGTACATTCCCTTATGCTAGTGATGAGTGTTTTCCAGACAGGTAGAGAATCAGATCATGCTGCTCTGAGGCTTTTCTTGGTCACCTCAGTTGTAAATGAGTACCAGTCATCCAGCTGGGGATTCAAAAAGGCAGCTGCCTGCGATAAAAAATCTCTTCTTATATGTGGTTTACCACAGAATTGGCATGCATTGGCTAGGCCAGCCTGACAGGCTGAACTGCCTTGTCTTAAATTGTGGCCATTTTCCTACTGTATGTGCTGGGAGATGTGTATGTCAAGTGTATGCAGGGCAGCAGAACCAATGGCTCTGGTTCCCAACAGATTTGTTTATGTGCTTCATTGATGTTTTAGCTAAATAAAGCTATATCTTTTCTTAGGTGTTGAGTAATTTGTAAAGAGTGATCTAAAGAACACACCTGCCTTGGAAAAAGCTTCAAACAGGGTTTTATGTCATCTTAGACACAAGATCCACTCTGGATAGAGGACTAAGAAGAGCTTTTTGTCTCCCTGCTTGACTTCGTGGAAGTTACAGGAATGTTTTGCTAGGAACTGGCCAATCTACTCAAAAGTTGGTGGGAGGAGGCTGCTTTGGCTGGAACTCCATAATTCTCTGAAAGAACAGTATCTAGAAATCCCAGCTTTTCATAGTGGGACCTCGCTTTCAAACATGAAGTCTGGAAGGATCTACCATGGGCAAATTAACAGTGGGCGTACCGGGAAATACCCTGAGTTCAGCTGCTTCAGTGCCCAGTGATGGTGCTCCCAATCCACACCAGAGTCAGGCTGCAGCCAGCAATGTGTAAAATGCATCTGCCTCAGCTAAGTCTTCACTTTAAGTTTGCAAAGTCTATATGACCATGCTGTGATAAAGTAATTAACATGGCTTTAACACTGGGTCTGCTTCTGTTACGCCTTTTAACATCCATGCAACTCAATTGCTTTGATTTGCTAATGATTTTCCCCAGCATGAGTGGAGCCAGGAGTTGGACTCAATGATCCCTGTGGGTCCCTGCCAACTTGGGATATTCTGTGATTCTATGAAAGAGTCTGGTTTTTACCTTCACTATGAAGTAGCATCAATTTCTTTAATGCCATGACATTAGTATCAACTGGCAGTGTCCAAAAGAACTCACCAGCATAACCCCTTTTTAGGTTTTCTTCCAAACTGAAATGGAAAACCCATTCTCAGCTGACAGGCCACTATCAGCTACTACGACTAGATACTAGGATTTTCCTAGGGAACTGCACTATGGGAAATAGGAACTGTGAGGGGAGGTAAATCCATGTATAAGGTGAAGTTCTGTAGTATGTAGAAGCTTTGCAAACAAATATGCAAATTTTTCTCTTTCTGACTGAGTTTTTACCCAGTTTTTTTTCTAGCCAGAGAAAACATCATGTTCTCCAGAGTCCTTAAGCATGTGCTCAACTCACGGAAGAGGGGATTTTAAGGAGAATTTCTGTAGAGCCCTGTGTACTTCCTATCAGCTGCTTCCATGTGGGAATAAGGCCATTTATGTATACAGTTCCTGACTCTGGGGCAATTAAAATCTCAGCCATAATGTTATATTAACACAGAATTTGGTGTGCCTAATGACATATTAAATCTTCCTAAATTATAGTTAAATTACAAAAAGGACTAATTTACCAAAACCAGTTAATAAATGTTTAGAAAAGGAAGCTAATTGAATTATCCCTTGTTTGTCAGAGACAGATAATCTCCTTGTGAGAAATCTCATTTTTTCTGAAGCATGATTAATTGGCCTGACGAGTCAGAGATTATGACAAATTACGCAGGAGGAGATAATAAATAAGTCAGTAGGAAGGCTTGGGAGCAGAGAACTAGCAGCTGCTGCTTGGTCTGAGCCTGGTACCGCTTCTGGCTTCTCCCTGACCCATGGGTGGTTTCCTGGGGACAAACCATGCAGCAGCAGCAGCCACCCTTTGTTCCTCTCTGTGCCAGATCCATAGCATCACTTCCCCATGAAAGATGCATGAAAAGCCACATTCCTCCAGGCCAATGACCTTTTTTTACTTCATGAATAATCAAGGCCATGAGATGAGGTTTTTATTTTTCCTTAGTCATGGTGGGAGGTCATTTATGGCTCACACAGAAGGTCTGGTCATCTTGCTCTCAACAAACACTTGAAAAGTTTAAACCAGCTGTAGCTGTGACGAGATCTGAAAGCAAAGCATGTCTAAACCCTTCAGCAAAACCTGCCTAAGGGACTGCTGGTGACTGCACTATATGAATCTACACTCCTATGGCAGAAGGCTTCACCACTGTTCTGAGACTGTTCAGCCTTTGTGCATGTTGCTGGGCCCTGGAGCTGTTGTAGCTCAGGCTCCAACACTGAGCAGAGAGGAGCCAAGGTAGGATGCGCACTGGTGCACTGAGCTGCAGGCTCTCAGGTTGTCCTGTCTGGGCAGACATTTGGATACTGAAGTCATGAAGTGAGTTCTTCACAAGTATTTTTGTGGTAGGAACAAAGTGCTTCTATCCCAGAGGGGATGCATGTTTATTTATGATCCTATAAGCAGATGTTTTTTTAGTGCAAAAAGTTACATTCCTCATTTAGACCTGGATTTAAGGCCTTTCTCCAAAGTTAATGAGTATCTGTAATCTGACAGTCTTTCAGTCTCATTCATGAACAGCATAGGGCAAGAGTGTCAAATGTTGATCTTAATGTTTGATCTCTTTGTACAATGTTGTCTTCTTTTATCATCCTTGAAAAGCCTGGTAAGTGCTAGAACTGAATTAAGGGTTTATTCATTTTGTCAGCATTACATCAAACAGGCTACCATTTGCATCATCTTGCATGTGTAGATCATGCTATTTACCAGGAACTAGATTTGACTTACTGGCTCATTAACATTACTTGGAAAATGTTACAAATTACTAGTTAGATATAAATTATTTAATATGCTGCTTTCATATATGAATGATAATATTTGGGGAAAATGACTATGGGACTCATTTCTGTGTGGTGGATGCAGGACTGAGGCAGTGATCTTGTTGTGTAAGTTTAAGAGAGGTCTCAACAGAGTGAGAGGAGAGAGAATGGAGCTGGGAAAACTCATTACTGTTGGGACTGCCTCATAGATGGACATACAGGTAACATTTACATTTAAACACAAATGTATACATTTCATTTACTGTACACCTCTAATTCCCAGCACTATGCACTGGGCTTTTCTTTCACCTCATCTTGGGGTAATTTTGAGAGGCAAAGCAGGGGTAGGCTTTTGCCCTTTGTAAGACAGTAACTACTTAGGCTTGGTGTGTGTCACTGGAAAGGGATTGCCTCTCTGATAGCAAGCAGGTGTGGGCCTGCTGCTTACTGAGCTTGTATTTGTAACCCTGAGAATTCAAAAGTTCATAAGCAGGCCCAATATAATCTTGACATTTTTGAAGTTTTGTGTTTTCTTTTGTTTGTTTGTTTTCTTTTATTATTATTATTACTATTGATCTCCTGGTTTCTCTGCATATATGATGCAGCAGTGATCAGAGCTTCCAGCTACTCTCTACAGCCTCAAAAGCAAGGTATATTTTAAGTTAAAATGGGGGTTGCCACAGCCACATGCTTTGAAGACCTAGTGTCTCAAGTAAAATATCAGCCAGTGCAAAACTTTGAGTCAAAAAATGACTGTTGGCAGCACTCCCTGTTGTTCCTGAATCTGTTAAAGCATTGTCTTGAGGTGATTGTAAGTTCACGTATCCTGTCTGTTCCTGTGCAGTCACTTTTTCCCCCTTCCCAGCATTAGTCTGGTCTCTTTTCTATTTATTTCTCCTTTCTGTCACCAGTTTGTTTACCAAAATACTCAATTCCCCTGGTATCCCCAGGCCAAGCCCCTTGGCTGTTGTGCCAACCTGCTCCTATCCCCAGGACAAAGACACCAGCAGTCTCCCACATCTTTGTCCCTAGGTAGGGACTGCGACGTCCCAGAGGCAGTGAGCTGCTGGAGATGGCTGGTGTATGGGGTACGGATTCACCAACCAACCTGCCCAGCCTTCACATTGCTTTGCCCATTGCTGGTAGAACTGCTTGTCCTGTGAACAAGCATAAGTCTTTTCTTCTTAGTAGCTGCTTTGTGTTTTATATTCATTTCAATATGAAGGCGCCTCTTTTGGAGGGGTCCCTGCAGGAGTCCTTGTGTACTCTCCCCAGGTTTCGCTTCGTTCCCTTGTGCTGCTCTAACGACTTTAAACGTGAGGCAGCTTAAAACATACAGAGGGTCCCCCAGAGGGGTAAATAGTCACTGTTTTATAGCCATTGGCACATCTCAGCCAGTTTTAATCACAACAGAATATCTTTGCATCTGGTCCCAGTCCTGCGAGTCTTCCCTTGGTACTGTGGAGTAATTGAAGAATATGATTAAAGGTAATTATTTTAATTGCCTATTGACTCAGAAAGATTTCTGTTAGCAATGAGTGGAATCTGATCTATAAAGTGAAACGCCTTAAGGATTCCCTGCCTGAGGACAGTCTGCCGTTAGCAGCAGTGAAAGGGATGCAAATGAAACATCGCTGGCCTCAAGGGAGCACTGCACAGCTTATAGGAGGGACCGTATTTTCACTATTTTTTTTTAACTGAATGCAGAAGACGGGTCCTGTGCACTGCTCCAGTTTGCCTGTGAAGCATTCGGGCTTGTTTTTGTTCCACAGTGTTCAGCCCCACTGCAATGTCACTGACTTTGCTGTCTGTAATTGATAGAGCTGTGAGTGAAAGCACAGCAAACTTCTAGGGCCTAAAGCCTGAAATATGAGAATCCAGACCATATATATTCAATAAGGTGAAATACTTAACACCTTACCATTCCAAAAGCAGCATTTTTGTTGGAGGCAGCAGGAAAGAAGAATGATGGTCTCATAATAATAATTAGGTCACCCACGTTGGACTTGGAAAAAGTTGTCTGTATGCTCTGTTCTGCTGAGGCTGCATTGGCCTTTGGCACAGCACTTTGGCTCCTCCATGTCTCATTTCCCCTCTCTATGAAGTGTGATCATTTCTTCTTATAAGTATGGGAATTGCTTTCATACTCTGGGAATAGGGACCATGCAAATTTATCGATGTAGTGACAGGGAGGGCACTGTGTGTTGTTTGTTTTTTTTTAGTGTATAAATGTACAGTATCTCCAGAATGCACTACTTCTGTCTATGGAAGGAAAGTACATCATCAGACAGGAAAGTACATCATCAGACATTTGCTACTAGCCACCGTGGCAAATAGGCTGTTGGAGAAGACAAACTTTTAGGTTGCCTGTCCTAATATTCCTTATGTGTACAGAGTATGATTTTCAAATCTCTGGAGCCTCTATAGGTCCTTTTTGTTTCTTCTGTTTTAACAGACACTTGGTATTTCAGTCCTGGTCTATGCCATCATAGAGTGTTATACTTTGCCCTTTCTTTAATTCACATTTCATCTCTATTTCTCTTTGTATGTAGGTATAAACACCTTTTTTTTTTTTTTTTTTAATCAAGTTTGTTAGGTAGGTACTTTCCTTTGCTTCTGTTTGCTTCTGCTTTTTTTTGTATGTGTTTATTTGGTTGGTTGGTTACTCAAGGCATTTTTAATTATCTTATTCTTTTGTATTTGATTAGGTGAAGTTAAAACAAACTGGAAAAATAATACTCAATGAAAATCATCTGATTTTTCACTTACAGGAATGAGAGAGACCAAGCAAGACTCAGGTTGCAGCTTTTGACTGTTATGAAATTTGCCTTCCCTTCTGTTTGGGAGGACTGAATCAGGCTCTTCTCTTACATTGCCCAGAGCAGATTTATGTGAGGACTCCTCCCATAGGCACATCTTTTCTTCTACTCATGTAGCTCTACGGAGCTCAGTGGAGTTTTCCCTGATTTATTACCATGTGAGTGAGCTGCACCAAACTGTGCGACTCCTGCATTTCATCCCCATTTGCACTGAGGCAGTTGACAGCAGGACTTGACCTGGATGATCCCTCTTGCTGTGGCACATGCATTGTAACTAAAGCCAGCACTGCATGGCTGTCTCTCTAGAAATGCATGCTGTGTATGTACCTCTTAGCTCACTTCTTGTGTCTATGACCATCTCCTTTTCTGAATAACTCAATTCAAAAGCATCATTATTCTGCTGCGCATCTGCCATGAGGAGACCACAGGCCCAGCATGACATAACTGGGACGTGTGTCCAAACCCTTCCCCTGAAGACCTTCCTGTTGTCACCCATTCAGGAGATGCCAGTGAGCTGTGGGAGAGCTCTGGGTGCTCAGCAGCGGCAGGAGGAGCCTGTGCTGGACAGGCAAGCAGGTGAGAGCAGAGATCCCATGGATGCTGGTTGTGCAGTGCCTGGGCTGTACCCTTGATCAAGCATTAGTGGAGCTAACAATGTCTTTTGTCTTTTGACTGGATGCCTCAAAAATGCTCCCCTTTTATCTGGTTTACCTTCACTGATTATTTCCAAACATGGGAGTGGCAACGTGGGGTGGCAAAATGGTCATGGCAGCGTGATCTGTCTGTGCAGAACCTGGCTGCTGGAGCTGTGAGGTGGGACAGTCAGGCGTCATGGGGCGCTGATGGCTGTGGCTACTGCAGCCCCTTGCAGCAGGGACAGCTGCTAGAGGCAGCAGCGCTGGGACTCCTTGCTCCAGCTTTTGTCTCTGTGTTGCCCATCCTTTTCCTGTACCCAAGGAGCCAAGCACACCCCAAAAGGTTTTAGAAACTCTTATTTTCCAGCCCGAATCCCTTTGCCTGATCAAGATTATTAATCATAATTCTCCAGGCCTTTCTCCCATACTGCTTGCAACTTGCTCTTTCTTTTTGTTGTTGTTGTTGTTGTTTGTTGTTTTTTGTTGTTGCTGTTTTGTTTATTTTCCTCGTTATTTCCTGTAGTGCACTGAAATGATGCAAAAGAAACATTTATTCACACAAATAAGGGAAGGTAATAGCTTCCCTCCCTGACCACATGCTCTCTTCTGTTCCAAGTCTTAATTAAAATGGTACTAAAGGAAGCAAATCAATTAACAGATACCTTACAAGATGGTTTATTCACTTACATATATACACATACACAATTACTTCCAAGTATCACATTACTGCTTTAGTTTATCTGTTTGCAAATGCTGCTAATGAACTGAAGTGTTACAGAACTGGGTAACAGACACCTAGGGAATCCAGGGAAATTATTCCAATATATCACTTTTCTTTGAAATAAGCCTTACATTTTGTTGTTCAAAATGTGCAAAAAAATTACAATCCAAATAAATAACAAGATTTCCTTTGCACATTTGGGAAATTACCTGGCTTGCTAAGGTCAGAACCAAATTATATTCAAATCCTTTTAGTTACAGTTAGAATTTAGCACAGTAGCTCATTCTTCATAAAAACATAATTCTGATATTTCTGCTCTGACAGTGTGACTCAACCTCTGACTCAGGGCATCAGCTCTAACTTCAAAATGTGAGGCTAATTGTAGCTGTTCTCAGTCTGAAAGTTGATTAATGGAAGGGGGACACTGGTATCCAGGAATCTTTCAAGTCACATTTGTTAATAAGACACAGACTTTCCAGGTTGGACTTGGGATATGAGTCTAATATTTGCCTTTCTTTTTCTTTCTCTTTTTCTCCTTTCTTTTTCTTCCTCTTTTTCTCTCTCTCTCTTTTTTTTTTTTTTTTCTTACTTTCCCCCCTGCCCCTCTGCCAAGTTGAATAGCTTCTGCTGTATTACAGTACTGAAAAACTGGAAAGAATTCCATTTATTCTGATCAGAGACTGGCATGGCTGAGAGCAGAAACTGGCTTAAAAGTTTAACTGGCTTAAAAGCTAGCAGAGACTGGCTTCAGGAATAGATGTTAGATGAGAGTTTAACAAATCCATATGTCTACAGACTTAGGCCTCATATAAAAGTTTTGCAAGATCCACTTTATTTATTTTGTGGTCTGGTTAGTAATTATTTGTAAGCTGCAATAAAATCAAGTAACATCCTGTTTGAAGTCATCCTGTAATGCTGCGGTGTAACAGCTATGCCAGTGAAATCCCATCACATTACTTAATGCCATGTGTGCCATCTACCTGAGTCTCCCAAGTCTTTAATTCCTGCTGGGTTTCCTGAGAGGAGAGGATGCTCAGCATAGAGTCACTGCCAGCCAAGTGTTTGCAGAGCCCCCATAGCTGACATCTGCTGCCTGTCTTTACAAGCTGAAAGTAAAGCCTGATTTGAAATACAAATATCTGCCTGCTTTTTGTGCATTTTGCAATGACAATATCTGTTATAATAAAGTATTCTTGCTTTAAAACAAGCAGAATATAAACCAGAGCATTATTTTCTTAACTGAGACAACAGGCTCACAGCTTCTGCAAAATTTGGGATGTTTTTACAAAATAATTTGGGTTTAAACCATTTATAATTATTTAATTTCTTCAAAAAACATTCTGAGACAAAACTAATTTTTCTTCTTGTCACTTGCACTGTAAGAAGCTTGTAACTGGAACTAGGCAAAGCATTTTTGGTGACTACAAATTCAACAGAATATTCAAGACTAGAACAAGAATGGAGGGATAGGAGACTGAAATTATTCACAGACTCTGATTGAGCTTAGTGCATTGCTTTACACTGAAAAAACAGGGTTGAGTGGATTTTGGAAATTACAAATTAGCTTGTAGCAAATTAATATTTAATTTCAGGTGTCCAGAAACTTTTTGTTTTGGGTGTACAACACTGTTTTCATTTCAGCGTTCTAAAAATAAAACATGGAAAACAGTAGTTCATAACCGACCACAATTCATTTGAGATGGCTGAAATTAACATTACCACCTAAAGTTAAATTAAAGTTATTGATCCTAAAGCTAAAAAAGATTTACCTTTAATGAATGAAATGTTTTCACATTAACACAAAACATGCTTTTCCTGAAAAACTTGAGAAGCCTTGTTGGCTTTAACCTCAAATTAATAATTTTTAAGTTACTTCAACCATTATTTACGTAACTTGAATTATGAGTGTGACTATGAATCCTGCTGCTGAAATGTATTGTTAGATTTTTGAATACCCTGTATTTAATTTATTTTAAAAATCAATCATGTATTTATAACCAACTAAACAAGATCTATTAATGAGCAGAGTTCATCTTTTTTATTTCCTCATGCATTTCCTTCATGCATGCATGCTGTTAGAGACTACAGGAATTTTGGTACAGGTGGTGGAAGCCAGCATGCATTATAAGCTCTTCCTGTAATCAATCAATCAATCAGTCTTTCAATTAAAGAGCAAAGAAAGGAATTGTTACTGGTGTGAGATTCCTGCTCATCCACAAGAGACTTCTATTGAGCCTCAGACCATGCAGCTGTCAATTGCAAAAGGATTATTGATTATTTGTACTTGGTTTTCCTAGTACATTGATGTCATCTCTGAAAAGAAAAGAAAACATTGCAGGTTAACAACAATTTTCTGGCATTTCTTTTATCTAAATAGATCCATAGCATTGTTGTAAAAGCTGAGCTGGGTGCTATACGGATAAGAATTACAGGCTTCTTGCAAAATTGTTATTGGAGGGACTGTAGTTACATTCATGAAGTTCCTCACATTTAGTTTTTCTTTCCTAGATGTTTGTCTCTTTGGAGGTACCCATTTTTCTTCAGTGAGCTAACAGGATGAATGTATGATTCGGGCTGTGGTGGTAACCAGATGTCCCCTTTGCTGCCAGTTCAGATTCCCCCAGCAGGCAGCAATGAGCTGTAGGGCAGCATCTTGCTAAGAGAATTTCTCACTGCATTACAAGCTCTGGGTCATTGTTATTTGGGCTTCTTCCTGGGACCGCCTTCTCACACAGGGAGCAGCTCCTGGACCCCGATAGTGGCTGCAGCTCTAAGAGCTTACTGCTTGGAGGAGCTGCTCGTGCAGGGCAGCTGCATTGCAGCACAGTCACACTGTCACAGCTGGGATGCAGGAGGATGAGGCAGCTAAAAGACTTGCCATAGGCTGTACAGGGTGGAACAAGGTGGTTGGGGATAGGAAGATGGGGATTCCCCAGACCCATGTGTACCCAGCAATGTACCTGTTCTGACTGGATCCCATATTTGACCTGCAAAGTATAGAGAAAGAGTTATTAATGGTGATTTTCAGTGCATTAATCAAAATAATCATGCAAAGCATCACCACATTAGGAGCTGGTGAAACACGGGAACTTTTCCTTCCTTCTCTTTCCTTCACTACTCTTAATCTGTTATTCAGCTTTACTCCATCTAGCGTCAGTTCTTGGAAATAAGATGTCATCTTGCCTTGCAGCCCGCAGCTATTTATATTCTTGGATCTCGTGACTCAACTGGGAAATGGTATTCAGGTCCCCCACCTTCAATACTACTTAAGCATTTTCTGATGACTTTGCTAAAGAAAGACCTCACAGGAGATTTGTCAGCCAGGGACAGGCTTCTTGTAATTTGTCTCAGTCTTCCTTCTCTGAGAGAAAATTTTTTGCACGTGTTTTTTGGAAAGCTGTGCTGAAATTTTCTGCTAACATGAAATTCACTGCGCTAACAGTTCATGTCCATAAGAAATAGTTAAGATCTGATTTGTATCTTTCTAGCTTGAACTGGGCATAAAGTCCACTGGAGAGCATGTGGTGGGCATATATAGGCTAAAATCAGAGGAAAATCTGTGTTTTCCTGCTTTGCTCTTTCTTTCCTTGTTTATTTCTCCAGTTTGGGGCTGGGGTGCATCAGCACCATCCTGTAGTGCTTCCATGGCTGAACTCCCTCCTTGCTCCCTGCTTTACCCAGCCCTGGGGGAGCTTCCAGGGCATCCAGAGAAGAGGTCTGCTGGGACACAAGGAGAGGAGCCCACAGGCCATATCAGAGGCTGCTAGTGGCTGTCTCAGCCCTCTTTTGCCTCCGCCAGGCTGGCACTTCACAGACAAAGTAATTACATGTAGTGACACCGCTCCTTTGGGTCCAGCAGCAGTATTTTTCAGCTTGCTCCTAACAGTTTGTATCAGCTCTTCCCAGAGAGATGAGGGAATTGAAAACAGAATCAAAAGACCCAATGTGTGCAGTACTTTTGAACTTGTCAACATTTCTTCACACACACAAAAAGAACTCACAGGTTTAAGCATGTGAACGAAGTGACGCAAATTTCTGCCTGTCTGGAACTGTAGTCATTTAAACAAACAAACAAACAAAAATAACAATTTCCCCCTCTTGTTCTGACTATGACAACAGATCAATAATAGATTAATGCAGAATGAGGCCAATGCAGAGTGATCTGAGCTAACTGGAGTAAATCAGCAATTGGTTAGGTCTGGGGACGCTCACCTGATCCCCTCCCCTGCCTGTGTTTGGGAAAGAAAGCAGCAGGGAGCTGCTGGGACAGGCCTTGTCTTCCAGCACCATTCCGAAGAGACTGCCTGCCTCAGCCTAAGTAACTAATTCACCACGCACAAAAGGAGCAGAGAATAGACTGCCTGGAAGGCTGATGCTCCTGTTCGTGTAGCCCAGTATAGTTGGTAAGTCACTTAAAAAGAATGGCTTTCTTGCTGATGCTCCCAGGCTGCCTTCCCACAATCGACAATGCCAGCTGCTGCACAGAAGGATGGTCCAGCCTTCTTCAGCACCTTGGCTATAAAATTCCACCATTTCCCTTCCACTGGATGTCCTTGAACAGGCAGATCTCTCTGAAAATTATTTTTGTTATGCCATGCAGGTTTTCAGCCAGGCCTGTTCTGTGAAAGGCAATATGTGGCTGCCTGACCAGAACATGCAGCCATACTGGGAGCAAATGGGGAGCAGAGCAGGACTGACCCTGGGAATAGGACTGTCCTTTGGGAACAGCTCATGCTTTCCTCTCCTCCAGGGAGCAGTGAAAGCTCACTTAAAGAAACCAGCTCACAAAGACTTGAAAAGCAGTATTGCCACCTAAAGTGTAGCTGTTCCCAGCTCCCACCCTGCTCCTCCACCTCTCCTGTGTCAGTACAAGCAATGCAATGCCTGTGTAGTAAATCAACAAAAATCAACCTGTGGGTCAGGTGTTGTTTTTAATGCACCAAAAATGACCTTATTACTTTTCAGCCAGTGGTTTTCTGTCTTTTTCTATTTATAAACCCATACAAATTTTCAGTTGAAGCTGTGGTCCTCTGTGAAATGTATTTAAGCTCAGTTTAAACCTGTATGAAAAGTCTTTAGGTCCTTAAACTTCTGTGAACCCCTCAGAAACAGTCCATGGATCCCCAAGCATGTGTAGCCTGCAAGGCAGAGGTCAGCATTGTATTTTGTGATATTGCTCACTTCTTTCAGCTCTCTGACACCAGGCTGTAAAGTTTTGGTACCTAGCCAGACCCGGTACAGAAATGCACATGGAGAATGAAGGTGGGTGGTTATAAGCAGCAATCAGAAGAAAGACAGATTTAGCTTTGCTGATACCTGGTACTGGTTCTTCAGGGCAGAACTTTATGAGATTAAGAGATCAGGGAATGGAAATAAACTGACCTGACACACTATATACATGATCTTAAAAAAGGACTTATAAATAATATTATTTTTTCATAAGTCACCGAGAAAAGGGTTGTAGGAATCCATCTTAAATTAGAGAGTCCTCTTTTGATGTTCAGTGTGAATTTATCCAGAAATTCAATAGGATACAGTGCCTTCTGTGAGTCAGAATATGCAGGAGCTCTGATTGATGCTGTTCTTTTCTGGTTGAGACCTCTGGCATGCTAAGCCTCCCGCTTCAGAGGTCTTGATTTGGTTTGTTTTTAAATCTCTGTCTAAGCTATGACAGCAGCTTTCATTGCTAGATAATCCCATGTTGTCACCTCTCTGCCTTGCCCTAGTCAGCACAAAGCTGCTTTCTCTGGGTGGTGGATGGGCTCTCCCTGGGAGCAGGAGCCCTCTGCCCTGTGGTGTCCAGGGTCTGAGTTACCCCAGGTACATGTTGGCAGCAGCCAAGAGACTGGTCTTCCAGAAACACTTCTGAACTTTTATCCAGATTTGCAGCAGCTCCAGGCAAAGGCAGAGTACTCAGTTATTGCTGGAGTCAGTGACACCAGCAAGTTTGACAGCAGAGACCACGATGGCTGTGGAAGGAATTGCCTCTGACAGGTGTCTGAATATTACCAGGAAAGCATTCTCCTGACTCAGCAGGTTTGGGACCAACTCTTACAATCAAATGACTTAGAGCTATTCAAGACTAGCCTCAAACAGTTGTGCAGAGGAGGAGGAAGGAATAAGGATTCCTCCCCATTTGGCCGCTGTGAAAAGGTCAACTGCAAATGCAGCCCCCAGATCTGATGAGAGCTCAAGCGTCCTGGGGCAGATGCTCTCCCAGAGAATGTGGAAAGTGGCCAGGAAGGAGCGAAAAATAGCCAGAAGTGTGGCTCTGCCCATCAGGCTCATAGCTGGCATCAGTGCAGTATCCTGGAAAGGGGCTTAATGAATTAATCTCACCCGAACAGTCTGGGCTATATGTATGTGTATATATAACACTGCCTCTCTGTGTATGTGTCTGTATATGAAGTAGTCCTGCCATTCAAAAATGGTGCTGAAAGGAATTGAGCGCCTGAAGAGTACCTATAGAATAGCTTAGCACTGCTTTTTAAAGTCTGGTGTTCTCAGCACAGTGTAAAGCTTAGTGTCCTTGCTTTTGAAGTGTGCAATAATAAAGATTAATTTCATTTTATGGAAAGGGTAACCTGAGCCAAAGTAACTTGCCCAAGGTTGTTCAGAAGAACAAGTCCTGTTAGACAAGACAGTGACAGAATCAGGTAGAAAAGCCAATTTATTATGCTGTTTATTGGTGACCATTGCCTTGACACAGAACAGGTATTTATGGTTTGTTTCTGGAAATATATATTTGCAAGAAAGTTGAGACAGCCATTTTTGCTGAGATCACTTTTTGTGTCTTTGTTGGCTCTGTTTTTCCTTATTTGTAAACCTCTAATTATTTATGAAAACCATATATTGACCTGATGATTGGGTTCTTTGGAGAATGTAAAAATGGTACAATGAAAGGCTTCTGGAGGAAAAAAAATGAGTGGTAAGGGAAACAACAGTTCAGGGTATATATTGCTGAGTGATGAGAGAAAACATTCAAACCGGTGACCCCAGAGGTGTCAAAGATTCTACTGAATGACTGATTTTCTCCAGAAAAAGACACTGGGTATCAGAGTTTAAAAGGAATATTCCTGGCAGAGGAAAAGAGAAGCTTGTTTTAGGAAAATTATGATAGATGCAGGCACCTCAGGGACTCTAGGGAAGTTAGGCCTGCCTGGACTACTGACAATTCAGAGAGAATGGGTGGATGAAGGTTATGGCTAATTCTTTTCCCTCTGGTGCCTCACTACTGTTGTTACCAGATGTTTACAAACATGCATGAGAAAGCTACTTTGAAGTGGTCTCAGCTTCTGTAGAGAGGAACTGCAGCACTGATTGGTAACATCTACAAAGATTTCTGAATAAATCCTGTAATAACTTCTTAGTGGGAGCCTTAGCATGAAGGCCACAGCTTGAAAGAAATGCTGCAAATGAGCTAGCCTTGTACCAGGTATTTCTAAGCTGAAAAGTGAAATACCTCATGACTGGGAAACGTCTCCAAATGTCAGATCAGTGCAAAGAAAATGTCTACTTCCAAGCTGACATATTTCTGCAGGAGAAAATTACTTCACTGAAAAGTAATTAAAATTCACTAAAGTTGCTGTAGTGTGGCTTAAAACAACCAATGCCCATCCCTGTTTCATCTTCTCTTTGTAAAAAAATCTTCTCTGGAGAAGACATCGTAGTTACTCTGATTAGTAACTGTATAAAAGAGAGTTGCTTTGCAGATATATTTTTAGCATCTTGCTATTTCATGTACTTTTTCCCATGAACTTGCCTATAGTACAGCAGCGGTATGCGTTTGCATCTTAAGCAGATACAATTTCAACGGATAGTAGAGCGACCGAGACAGTATCCCTCCCTGGCTGCAGAGCGAATGTATAGTGTTACATGTGAATAGCTGATGCAGTATCTGAGTTGCTGCGATGCATTTCAGCGCCCGGCATCTTGTGTAGTCTCTGTTCTAGGTCTTAATCCTTTTTCCTTGAGCATTGCTCTTTCAGTGACACATTTGGACAAGGGCAAGGTCTCTTCTAAAATGTGTATTTACTTAACAATTTTGATTTGTGAACTTTGACCCCATTTTCCAAAGGTCTCCTCCTTGTGGCTTTTTCACAGAGGCTTTCTATACCCTAACATCAGAGCGAGGTCTCCAGCTAGCTTTGTGAGCTCAGACTCCAGTGATTAGTGTATCTTTGATTTGCAGCTAATAGTATCTGTGGTATGACTCATGTCTACTTGATTGGCTTCCTGTCTGGCAAATGATGCATTCCGCAGTTCACAGCATTATAGGCCAATCTGGACTATTTAGATCAAAAGGAAACTAAGAACTGCTCTCCGCTCCTAATAGCAGACTTTTTGTTCTGACTCTCAGCCTGCTTGAAAGCTCTGAAATGGTTAGATCAGCTCTGTTATGTTTGCAGTTTCTGCCTGTCTGTGCAGCTGGGTATAGGTGCAAACATGACAAAATGATAGGAAAAAGGATCTTAACTCAAACATATTGGTGTTAATGGTTCTGCAATCTATACATTTTCTGTAAGAAACTGCACCTCAACATTCACACTTGCACTTAATTGTCCAAACCTAGTTTTTGTCATGCCATCCATCTCTGATATTTATATTTTCCAAGTGGATGGTTTCACCTCCTGTTAATCCATAGCAGTATTTTTAGAGTTGACGTTGTGGAGACCAGAGGCTTTCAAGATGAGATGACTGTTTCTCCTTAGTTTCAGAGAGGGAGTTTAAATGGAAGCAATGAACCATGACTTTGAACTCTGTATCATCAGCCTCAAAGGTTATAATTTCACAGGGGCTTCAAGAGTTACCTCAGCTGAAGGCCCTTTGCAGATTGCCAGCACCCTGGAGAGTCACACACAGTTTGTATGAAACACTTGTTGCACTCTTCAATTGTTGTTCTCTTGTTAAACAGGAATGTCCAGTGAAGAATGGCAGGCCCGTCACTGTAGGCTCCACTCATTGAACTGAAACTGAGGTTGCTAAAACTAAATATGATGTTCTGTACATTTTCTTCTATAGCACACCTTTGGGCTGGAGATGCAAGTGGTTGTGGGCTGCACACCAGCATCCTGGATTTCCATGGGAACTGTGGATAAACCTCATGCACATGAGGAATACACTGTCATGTGCCATTACAAAATCTACTACTGGTGAAAAAACATCCTGTTTCATGAAGATGTGGGAAGAAAGGAGAATTTTCTTTCATGAACCTGGTTTTAATTATTGTCTTTAAGTATATTACCATCCAGATCTTGCTCACTGCATGACTCTCAGTTACAAAAATCTGACATAACCAGAAAGGTGCATTGCTTGTGCCTGGAGTGCACAGATATGTCAGGATAAGGAAAGAAGAGGGCTTTCCCTTTCAGTAGGCATGGCCTGCTACAACCCATTGGGAGAGCTCCACTAGCTGAGGATAATGCAAGGGCTATAACACTCAGCTGAGTTTTTTCATTCAAAAAGAGCCTAAGAGATGAACCTAGTTTAATTCCAAGCCCTCTGCCATTTGCTCTGACTTGCAAGATTACCTTGTGTTTCACAGGGCAAGTCCAGCAAAGAAAAGTCAGTCACTTCGAAGAAATCCAGTGGTAAAACTCAAGAGAACATCTAGATATCGCTTCAGATATCAAAAGAAAATCAGCACTATACTTGGCACTGGGCCTGTGCAGCTCCCAAGCTCCTTCTGTCCTCTCACGTATCAGTACAGTTTGTGCGTTGCCTTTAAAACCTGATCTTATGCTGAGTGACTTCCATGGGGGCCTGCAGAACCCAGAGAATTGCATGAGGAGTTTTGGTATGTGTTGTTCCCCAGGTTGTATTGAGGCAACAGATTAGTTTTTGCTACTACAGCTAGCTTAAAATGCATGCCTTTTCCTTTTTAATATACATTCTCTGTCTCTCCATCCTTCTCCTTGTCTCTGCATGCCTCTTTCTTTGTCTCCTTCTGTCAAAATAAATCTGGCTGCCATACACTGTAGTTAACTCAAAATATTGCCAGCATTAAATGTGCCCAGACATTTTTATTAATACATTAAACTTGCATGAAATTTTAGGCATTATAATTTACCAAGCTTACACCAAGATGGCATTTGAAACTGACATGAGCTATTAATTAAAAAAAAAGGACATTAAATAATAGTCAGTTGACATCTAAATTACTATTTTGTTAGCTGACAGCAGCTTGCCTCAAGGCTCTCTCTCAAGTGTTAGTAAATATCCCATTGACTTTAAGGGCATCCCATTATGAATTGATTGTTTAAATCACAATGTTATATACCTGGATAGAGTGGTGAATGTTAATTATTTCACAATGAGCTGACAGTATGATTTGGGTCTAGAAACACTTCTGTTTTAAGGATTTGGGAAAGTGTCAAGGGGGACATATAAGAATGTTTATTTCAGTGGAAAACGTGATCTTGCAATGTGTTGGCTAGGTTCAGTTTCAGCTAATAGGGGCTTTAGCATAAATGGAGATTTGTGTATGTGGCTGTGATACTCCCACTCAGAGTATATCCCAGTTAGAGGGAGAAATTGAATGACTTGAGGCACTTGTGGCAATAACAGTGTGAAAATTAAAACAAAATTTGGCTTATTATGAATTCGGCAAGTGCTCTATCAGGTGGATTAAAGTGGTGAAGTTTGTTTTGTTTTTCCCTGAACAAACACTAATAATCATCAGTGGTGAAGTAGAAAATTAAATTGATTGTGGATGATATGCCAGTTTTCCTTTTCAGTCCTACAGGGGTGATATCCTGATTATCATTGAGGGATTCAGGTTGCCTGTGTAGCTGAGGGATTCAGGATGGTTTTATGATTGATTGGAATAAATCTAGGACTAAGTAATTTCTGATAGAGGACTTTGCGTTATCAAAAGGGTTTCCGGGATGAACCACTGTCCTAAAAATGCTATGAATTAGAATCTCCAGGGTAGTGAAGCAAGTAGTGAAAATTAGGTTAGATCTAATTATCACATCTCTCCACTGACCTGAATAAATGGGAAGCTATCCCTTTGACCTATGGGGAAAAATAAATCAGATAAAAATGAACATATAGCTTGGATATTCTTGAGGAAACTCCTTAGTATTTGTGACACTGTAGCACTTAATCATGATGAGTACTTACCAGGTAATATATCAATGCTGTTTTCAGGAAATCGATGTTCAGGTTGGAAAATCAGGTTGGAGGGTTACTTTTGCTTGCTTGTTTGTTTTTGTTAAGAACATCTACCTCCCATACATCTCCTTGCAGAGATATACAAGCAACCTCAATCATTTAAATGATGAATGTTGGAAACTGAAACGTGTCATTTCCCACTGTTCTGTGGTTAAAGTTTTGTCCTACAAAGAAGAGATGCCAACATGGATGAGAGTCCTATGGAAAGGTCTTCCTCTAGAGGTTAGGAGGAAAGATGAAATAGGACATTGGATCTTGTATACTGAATTTCCCTTTGATTTCTGCGAGTAGTTTGCTTGGATTTAAAAATGATAATGCAAAGAACAAATAGGTTGAGTTTGCATCATCTGAGATGTGGAAGAGCATATATTTGTTTATAAAACAAGCCACCATATGAACTTCCTTTCTAAAACTTGATGCTATTACAAGGATATCTGATTTTCATAGGTAATATTGTTAACTTTCTCATCTATAATCTCTCTGTAAGTTCTTTAGAGCCTAAATTATGTGTTTGTATTATTTGCAGCATTGTTGTATCAGTCATACTACTCCATCCTTACAGTAGGTAAACAATAATTAATTATGTTTTTGTTAGTTACTGAGGATCACATTAGGTATTAACTATTTTATATTACAAACCAATAGTTTCATTAAGACCAGTAAATGACTATTTTGCTTCCTCAGATTAGCATCTGTATTATAGAATCCCTTAAAAATCCACTAAGCGGTAATACATAGATGCCTTGAAGTGAACAAGAACAAAGACTTGTTAATAAACTACTAAATACCACAGTACTGTTGAAAAGTAAAATGGACTAAGAAGAAATGGTGGATTTCTAGTTGTTTTCCACTACACAGGAAAAAAAGTCATCATTAGGATACCTAGTTTTGTCCCCAGATACTGTGGTATTACAGCTTTTCTCTAAGTTGGTGTCAGTGTTTCTAAGGCAGAATGTGCAGTGTGTACTGTGTCACACTTCCAGCCTTAAGACCCCAAGTTTAACATGCAACTAGGAACCTCACAGATAGTGCCATCTGTATTTGATCCAGGCAGTACATCTACTGCCTTTCGTGTCTCTCCTTGTCTTTGTCCCCTTCCTTCCATTCTCCTGAGTCTGGTCTCTGAGATTTCTGTTTTCTTTCTCCCTCCCCATTTGTTGCTGTGTCTGTACTGTCCTTAACACACCAGAAACACCTTACTGGGTGCTCTATGCTCTGTCTTTTGGTTCTGCAGCAGTCCTAATTTACTTTAAGGCTGATACACAGAAAGCGTGAATGAGTGTCTTGTAAGAGAAGAGACTGAACACAGTGTGTGATGAGAAAGGAAACGGGGTTTGTGACAGTTAGCTGTGTTAGGCTGTGGAAGCGTCCCCTTGGGCAAACAACAGATGCTCCGTGCTGGGGCCTTTCTCTGTTAGGCAAAACATTACAATACTTTCTGCAAAGACTGTCCTTGCCTTGATGTTAAACTGAGTGTTTGCATATGTTGTGTTGCCTCTGTGAGGAATGACTGATGAGGACGTGCCTATTAGCACTTCTATCCACCTCTCTGAGAGAGGCCAAAAGGCTTTTCTTAGGTCACTGAGAACAGCTGTTGCCTTCAGTCCATGAGAATGCTGATTAATTCATGTAATTTCATTTTTTTTACACACATAAAATATCTTAGGGAGAAACAAAACATTGTCTGCCCCCACTCTACATCTCCACCCTATTGAATGACTTCAGATGAGGAACAGCCATCCCCTAAGCAGTCTGACACTACCTCTTGTGCCTGTGAGTCCATAAGGTGCTCACAACCTAAAATGGCCTTACTGGTTCTGGGTAGCGGGAGCGAAAGTGGAGGGTAAAAATACATCCCTCACAATGGGAATGGTCACCACATGACCTTGATTTGAAAGACCTTTGGGTGAAGGGAGTTCTTGGAACTGAGGCCCAGTCACAGTGACTGGGAAACTTTTGATGAAGCCATTTGCTGTGGTTTATATCTTTCTGGCTTTTTATTTTTTCCTCTTGGATCCTCTTTTTTTTTTTTTTTTTTTTTCCATCTCTCTATTCCTTTCTGGAAATCTAAAGGGCTTGTGAAAATATATCAGTATAGTAAAAGCTCTGCTGCAGAGAAAACATGGAAAAATTCTACCAATGTCAAAGAGAATCTAAGTTCAGCACCTCTGAAATGAGACCTTTGGCTTTCATCCAAATCTAAGGCTTTTTAAAAAATTATTTGTATTTTTTTGAGCTTGCTATTAAATATAGTGCAAAATAAAAGGGCAGAATCAAAAGCTTTTGAAGTATTTTCTTTTGAAAATGAATCTCAGTCTGCTGGGATTTCTTTCCTAGTTCTTAAATGTCAAACCCCTGTTATGTGGAATTTCCTTTTCCATGCAGCTCCACTAGATGTACTGGGTGTCATGGTCCTCTAGACCGTAAATAAATTTATATTATATTATCATTCAAATCACAGTTGTGGGGAAGTATCATACATAAAGAAAGAGAAATTTATCATTACAGTTTGCATATCATGCTGCCCCTCAGAAAACCCTGGGAGCAATGATTCTTACCTTCTATCCATTTTGCCATCTGACTCTAAAGAGAGAACAGGAAAATGCAGTTAGTTTAGAAACCAGGAAAAGAGTGGTGAAAGGCCTGTTCACATGCTGTGAGAATGCAACAAGGAGAACATAGGTAGAGCTGCTGGAGGAGGTAAAGGTCCAGCCATCCTTTCTGAGGCAAAACTCTTTAATATTAGTAGTGCCATGCAGCCTTCCTAAAGCCCTTCTTAATTCTTCCAGCTAGAATATCTCACAACAACTTTCTCAAAACTATTTTTGCTAACGTTTTGGGTATTTTGAGATATTGTGGTGTTTTTGTTTTGTTTTCTTTTGTTTTGTTTTGGTAGTGCATATCCAGAGTGTAATGAGAAACAACTTCAGGGGTAGATGCTTGATGAGAATTAGGAGGAAGCAATTTCCCCTTAGGGAATGTAGTGCCAATAAAGAAAGCATCAGCTCTTTGTCTTTCAGGAAGTAGCATTACGCCATCATTTGTATCCTCACAGGGTACCTGGGGAGTCTGTTTGCAAAACTATCCTTTAAGAGACAAGCATTTACTGTAAACAGCATGAAACACAAGGAGATCTCAATCTTTGGATAAGAAATCGGGAGTATTTTCGCTTACCTCCAAATACATTGTCAAGCATTTGTTTTTTGATCATGCAAATTATGACTGCTATAAAACCAATTGCTAGAAAGGCTCCCAGAGTAACTCCTATAATAAGATATGTGAAATCTGCAAAAATTGAAAACAAGACAGTGAATATACACCAATAAGTAATAAATACAGCTGTTTGTTTCAGATGTGGTAACACAAATCTGCCAAAGTTAAAATACATCTTTTTTTAAAGTCACTTTATTCTTCAGAAGTGGCTGATGATGCTGAGCCAGACCAGGTAGGTGATGATATTCACACACCAGACTACCCCTGCACAGCATGAAACCATATGAAACTGTGGCTAAGGGGCTCGATGCAGTTATATGATAATGAACAAGTTTCACTCTTTGTGTGTACAGGTCTCAGCTGAGTTTTACAGCTAGGACTCTAACTTTTTTGCCAGATTCTACTACCCCCACTCCCTCTCCGCTCTTTATCCTACCAATCTCCCATTCCTGCTTCCCCTACCTGCATGTGCACAGCTTCATCTCCTCCCCCCAACCCCATCATCCTGCTCTGCCTGACTACTCTGCCTGTAACTCTTTTCAGGGAGGAAGCAGGAGAATTTTAAGTGTAAACTATGAAGCATATTATTATTTTGCATCACTATGTGTACATAGGGTCCACCTTCATCTGTCATGCTGGAGACTACAGGATCTGTGATACTCCTGGCTCTGTTCTCCCTATGCTCATTATATTTAGTTAAAATTCATTTTAAGTCTCCAATCACATGGTAGAACTCTGCTGTGCTAGGCAAAGTTGAAGCACACAACCAGATAATAATTTTCTACACATAAAAAGTTTTTAAATTCTTCTATGTGTATTCAGTCCCAGAACCTCCCCCCCTCCCCCCCGGACTTTCTGCCTGGAAGTGAAAATCTCCCCATAAACTGACCTATTTCATCCTCTGAGTTTTCAGAAGCATAGACCTTTGCTCTCCAAAAATCTGAAAAGGAAATATTTTTGTCTGTTAAGACATTAGGAAGAATGTGCTATATGTACCTGAGCTAAAGCTAAGAATGTGTATCAGGCTATTCCCAAAGGAAAGGAACATCCAGGTAAAGGTTAAGAAAGGACCTGAGGCTTCCTGCAGTAGCAAAGTGTTAGCAAAGTTATATGAAATTAGTAAAGTTCATGAGGAAATCTTAGACATTTGGAACAAATCACTGAATGGTAATTTTTGGACAGAATGGAAAATATAGTTTTAAAAACTTTTGTTATAGTACTGTTTCCTTTCTAAGATTTCCTCACTGCAAGCCCATGAGCTGTGTGCAAGAGTTGAAACAGAAGTTGCTATAAATCACAGAAAGGACTACAGATACAGTAAAGCTAGTAAGACATGCTAGCAAAAGAGGACACAACAAAACCCCAGCCCTACATGTGCTGTAGCCCCAGCCTTCAAAAAGAAATTTAGAGAAGAGTCTTTTTCTCTTGTGGGCAAGAAAACCTTGTGAGCTGGAAGCAACCTTTCCAGAGATTCCTGTGCCAAGCTGCCTGTTCATCAAAAGGCCCTGCTCCTGGCCCTGCTCTCTTCCATAAAGCCACTGAGCTGGGCTGCCTGATGCTTGGATTGTGCAGGGTCCCTCAAGATAGAGTGGGTTTGAAGAAAACAATTCTTGCCCATGTAGTTTTTGAAGGAGATGGACTCAAAACTTTCCAACAATAAGAAGTAGTTTGTTTGTTTGTTTGTTTGTTTGTTTAAAAAAAAAAAAAAAAAAAAAAGTCATATTTGATGTTGCTTGCTCATTGTAGGAAATTGCTGAAAATGTACAACTGAATGTTTCCCAGTGATGGGCATGCAAGGGTGTTCCCACCAAAATCTTTTCAAGCAACACCAAATAACCTAACTGTTGCACAGCTGCATGAGTTGCTTGGAGCATGAGAAGGCTTTAAAGGCAGATGTATCCCCTGTGTTTTAAAACAATGTGCTATTAAATTTCTGTCTCTGGTAAATTCCTCAGGTGGAACTCAAAGTCCTCTCCAGCTATTGCTGGGCAGACAACAGACATTATTTGGCTGACAACAGACATTATTATTTCCAGAACCAAACCTGTGTTGTGGTTGGCAATGGACTGATGCAGATGGAATTAGTACCTCTGCACCAGAGTACTTATCCTGTAAAACATCAAGGCCTACATTAAGCGTTTACAGCATGTGAGATTACTAAACCTACCCTGGAAGACACAGGATGATCTGCTCCTCTGTTGCTTTGCTGGACCTGCATCCCTGAGGGTACCCTCCTTGGCAATCCGCTGCCTGTGTTATGGTACTTCTGGTTGGTCATAAGGGACTTGGTAGGAAGACAGCTGTTCTGCACCCCACGTTGTCTTTTCATAGGCATTCCACACTTTAATGGGGATTTCTGACTGAAACTCAAATGGGATTTCAAGGTCTTAAATGCATCCAGCTTTCCTTTGGCTAAAATGCCCACGTGGTAAAACCCAGATTGCCTCTCACCATGGAGAAATAATCCTGCCTTTTTGAGGTTTTGGGGGCTGTGCTTTCATTTCTTTCCCACTAAAATGAATACTTAAAAATGAGCTTGTTTTTAAATTTCAAGCGTAATCCTCTCATTCTCCAAAGCCACCAAACCAGCCATTTCTGTCCCTTTAGAGACATCAGTGTTGAGTCTGCTTTTCGGATTGCTGAAAATCTCTTTAGCTGAGTCTGGGCTCTGGGGCTTCTGCCATTACATCAGAAAAATCTGATACATTGGGTGACTCTGAACAGATTTGTTTTTGTTTCCTGGCCTTAGTCACATTTCTAATCCCAAATTTTCATAAATTACAAACCATGCTTCAAAATCCTGGAGACAAGCTTAAAAAAGTCTTGAGTTTTAAACCATATGTATTTAGTGAGCTGTAATACTGAGCGGAAAGTCCTTTTTTCCCCAATTTTTTCTTCGTAATCAAAAAATATCAGGAAACTTCTTTTATACAGGCAGAAATGTTTTCTTTCAAAAAATCCCATGACACTCAGAGATGGGATTTGGAAGGGGTAGGGAATCCAGTGGCACATATGATCACAAAAGCTGACTTCTCTACATGACCAAAATCAATGTAAAAAAATAAATAAAAAATAAAACAAAAAACAATAATCACAAAAGTCTAAGAATACATAGGTATAGAAAGCAATGTTTCTGATTTTCCAGATTAAAAACCAGTCTCTTTGCTCCTGCCTGTGAATTTATTTCATTATAAATTAAAAAAAAAAACTTTCTTCCATCCACTTAATTATTCTTTGTGCTCATATGAAGAATGTTTTAAATTCAAACATAATAAAAGTTATATTGTATTACTTTTATTATCCTAATGGTCATAATACATAGACCTTAATGTATGCTTTCTAATGGAATTAAACCAGTGACAGATTATGTGTTTTATGGCAGAAATAATATTTTACATGGAATATTTTATGTAGGTCACTTTAATATATTGAGATTTAATTTTTAGTTTCTTTTTAAAAAGGGAGGGAGGGAAATCTCTGAAAACCCACAGGACTGGAGAGAATGTTTTCAATTCATAGTTTCAATATGGTTTTAATTAACGTTTAATATCATTTACTGGATGCTGCTTAAATACCGCTTGCTTTTGAGGACTGTGTGTTTGGTAGCTAGCTTCTGTTTGTTTTCATTTCTCCTTAGGTGGAAGGAAGGGGATCAACACAGTTAAACACATTTTGCTGTTTGATCTAGGTTCCATCATCAGTTCAGATCTCCTGGGGATATACACAGTCCTCCCAGGACAGGGTGATAGAAATGATTCCTAATGCTCTGCAGCTCCCTAGTCCCAGTTCTAGCTTTCTGTCTGGCCCACATCTCTGCAGACTGGGCTCAGACTAACTCCCTTTCTTGAATAAACCCTCTGAACTTGGACAGCATTTTCTTCTGGGTCATAGAGCCTTGCAGATGAATTTAATATCTATACCAGAGTGACTTGTGATCGTTTTCGAAGGGTCTTGACATAACTGATGGTGTTTTCCCAGCCTTTATGCAAGCCTGACTCATGCATTTGCACTGTGATGCAGACAGATTGTGTCGCATTGATCATCTATGTTGTGGTTAAATCAGGAGATGTGATTTACCTCTACCAAGGCAGAGCAGCCAGGCAGGCAATGAGCCCATATGAACACACCACGCTCTGAGGGGACCAGAAGCCTCTGTGTGCATGATCTCTGTGAACCCTAGGCATGATTAGCCCTCCAGCCATGGGCAGAATTGGGTGAAGCTGAACACAGCTCCTGAGGCCAGCAGCCCATGCTGGGAGCTGCCCCACCAAGGAATGTCCTGTTCTCCATCTGCTACCCATGGGTGCTCAGACAGTGCCTTGCCAATGGGTCAACACAGGGAGAAAAGTGGTGCAGAATGCACTGTTAATATATATATATATGTAGATATTTAGTGTAGCAAAATTGTCAGTTACATCTGAATTTTGTAAGATAAGCACTGCTGGCATGCAGGCAAATGGGTCATTCCTCAGTCCTTTTCTGTAGTAATAGAGGAGGACAGGAGTCACTCCCACAAGGAGACAGGAATTTGGTGAGCTCTAGCCCTTGTCAGGCTCCTCTCCATCTAGGTCCCATGGATGTGGCATTGCCTGCACCTTTCTCTGTGCCACTTGGAGCCATGTTAATGTATTTTCCTTGTATCTATTGCAAGGTTACCTTTTGCACCTCTTTGCTCCAGGGAAATGCTATTGGATTAATGGGACTTGTGCCATTTGCTTGCTGAGCAATAGCTAGTCAGTAACTAGAGAGCAATGGTTGCACTTTCTCTTTAGACCTGTAAAAACAGCTGCTATCCATGCCTTACGTGGCAGACAGTCTCCATCTCTCTGAGCTCCTGGAAGCATCTATAGGAAGGTGCAGAGGTCTTCAAGAGCCAACTAAAGGACAGTAAGAGCAATAAATTTCTATGTATACTCTGAGAAGGATGACAAGAGGATAGAGCACTGCTTTAGACTTAAGAATAGTGCTACATTCAAGAGCAGAGGCAGAAGCACATATGCAGTGGGTGCAAGCTGGAAGAGCTGAGCTGTATGCTTCAGGTGGGGCAAACTGTCTTGTGGGATTCCCCAAGGTAAATGATGATTTTCGGTAAATTTCTGCTTGAAGTAGGTTGATGTAGGAAGCGTCTGTTTGGTGACAATGAGATTTTTGCCACCAGAGGGTGCCTGCCCCCTTACCTAACCTCTCAGAGATCGCAGCATCCACGTACACTTCTGTCTTTTAGCTGCTGCCAGCTCTGTCCTGAATTAGTCCACCTTAGTCCCAATGTTATATTATAAATCCTGCTGACACTTCCTATCTGTGTGACCCACTTCTTCCCTGCGCAGACTGGAGGTGAGAAACCATGAAATAAAAGGCAAGTTGTGAGGGTGACAAAGCTCTGCTTTGACCTGACAGGAAGCGTTAGAAGCATCCTGAGTCAGGAGCATCAAAGTCTAAGTAAGAGATGCAGAGAGCAAAAGCGGCTTGCAGGTAACATGCACACAGATCAACTTCTTCCTTACGCTCCACTAAAGTAGTTTCCTACATAGTGCCAGACAGGATGTTCAACAGCTTTGACATCTATTACGCAAAGATGCACGTACTTAACTTCAGGGTGTCTTCTGTATGACACGTGGCCAATCCCTTAGCACTCAAGGTAGAAAATTTTGTTTAGAAAACCCAGCAACCTATACCCCACTGCCTCAACAAACTTTTCTTCTCCGAGAAAGAGAGTTCTAAACAAAGTTTAAAACAACATACATGTACATGCAATCAGACTGAGAAATAAATAATCCCAATAAAGACCAAAGTCAGGAAAAAAAAAAAAAAAGCTCTCTAAAAAGATGGAAAATAAATAAAATAAAATAAATATGATCGATCACTTACGTAAGAGAAGAAGAAATGTTGTTGGGACCGATATCCAGCTTGTTAGTGAGATCATAGTGAAGTTTTGACAACAGAGTGATTTCACCCAAATTTTCTGAATTTTGCTCTTCTGCGGTGAGAGGGAAAAAAAAAAAAAAAGCTAAGCCAGGTCACGTGGTTATATTGTGAAGCAGCAGTCACATCCTGAGTAGTTACGCTTACAAACAGAAGTTCCCTTTTTTGGGTTTAAGTTCAACATATAAATAAACTACATGCTTGAAAACATTTTGAGGAGAAGATGGACAGCCAACAGTCAGAGCCTAGTTCAGCTATTTTGTTCTCTGAGGGAACTTTAAATACTAATATTTATTTTTACCAAATTGAAAAGGTCCTACCACAGTGATTTGGTCTCTGCTGAAGTCTTCTCAGCCTGAAGTGATGCAAGTGGCTTTTCTTCTTTAGAGAGAAAATGTTTTTAATAATTTCCCCCCATCATTTTTTGGGGGGGAGCAGAGTGGAAGAAACTCACCACAACTGCAAAAAGATTGCAAGCCAGTTCCTGGAAAAGAAAGCCACCATTGCCAGTTTCTGCCTTAGAAAAATGTCTGGGCACAGTAGGAACTAAAAAGAGTAACTTACTGGCAGATCACAGAATCACAGACTGGTGAAGGTGAGAAGGGGTCTCTGGAAGTCATCTAATCCAACCTCCCTGCCGAGCAGTGTCACATCCAGATGATGCCTCTGACAAGAGTACAGTTTAGTCATTATACCACGGTAAAACAAAAAATAAATATATATATATATCTGTTTTTCAAGAAAATTTCCATTTTTTCTTCCTTTTCCTTCTCATGATGAGGGAATATTTCAGCAGAATTGCATATCTTAAGGCTGGACAAAACCTCTTTCTTGCTGAGTAGCTTACAGCTGTAAAGCCCTCCTTCCTTCCAGAAGTCTGTTTTTAATGGGACCACTGTAGACTACAGAGAATGCTGGTGACTGCAGGTCTACGACCACCTTGGCAGGAAAATGGCTGCAGATGAGCAAGACGCGTTCACAAATGATTAGTTGCTCTGACAAGATGTGAGTGAAGGATCATGTTTATGTCTTCCAGGTGTTTGTGGAGGGGTGTGCAGAACATGGTTTTAGACAACAAATAAGACTCTTGAGGCACTGAAAATGTAAATAAAAATGACCTATGAACTCTCTGAGGTGGCCTCAATTCCTGGCTTGTTTTGCTTTATGAAGCATAGGCAGAACAGATTGAATGTGGTAGCAATTCATGAACGTATTTGTTAACGCTCTGACCCGTTGTGAGCATGTGTGTATGAACACGTGTGTAATTCACTGCTGCTCTTTCACTGTTCCTGGGATCAGAGTTGAAAACATCAAAACTAGACAAAGTTCTCTGCACCAGATGTAGGGAAAAGATACAAGGATCCTAGTAGGAGACCCTCAAAGTTTTTATACAGCATGTGTTTCATCTGCAAATGATCCCATACTCCAAAGTTGCTGAGAATCTCTAATGGGATGAATAACATGAATGCTAGCACTCTTTTCTTTTCTTTTTTTTTTCTTTTTCTTTTTTTTCCCCTGTCCTCACCACCACCTCACCACCACCTCACCACCACCTCCTGACCCCCTCCCTGCCTAACTCAGTGTCTCAGGGGCCTCTCCTACTTCAGAGAAACAACTAAGCATTTAAATATCCAAGTGTTTGGCTGAAGTTTCCAAACTGCTTGGTTTATTCTGTTGCTACTTCTCCACAAAATGCTTCAGCTAGCTCAGCCAGCTGGTAGTGCACTGCTGAGTACATATGCTTCGCTATTCTCACTCACAGCATACCTCCAGTGAGGATGAGCATCAGAGTAAGCCAGGCTTACTGAACTCCTACTTTGTAGTAGGTTTATTCTGGTTCTTAACCAAACTGGGAGTGTGGTTTCAAGCATAGTCATCATTACCAGACCTCTATTACCCACTCTCTGCCATCCAGCCACTGGGCAGGATATATATGTTTAATTAATTCTGCTTTTACCTTCGACCTGTAAATAGTGGGAGTAGTGTCAGATTTATACGTTATATGAATAACAAGGATTTCTCAGGAGACCCTATCCTGGTGAAAGGGGCTAACTGTAATTTTCAGCTGTGAGTAATTGTATATAATATAATCCTAAATGATTTTTCTTCTGTAATTTCATTAGAGTTTAGAAATTTAATTAGATTTTGAATCACTCTGAAATAAAGTAGCAAAACACCCAGAGACTAAAAGCAGTGGTTATTTTGTCCTCTGAGGCCAGAATTCTTGGTCTCAAATTGGCATGTGTTCATTAGGAGGAAGTTTGCAGAAGTTCTTGATATATTATTGTCTTTCAGAATGGACTCTGAATAGGTCTTTGGAGAGCATTAGAAGAGCACACAATTATTATACAGACTCTTTTTGAGGTTTAAGATCATCTGCCTTGCATATACTTAATAAAAATATGCCTCTAAAGTTGTTTAAGAAACTGTGGAGATAGGAAAGATGCTCCTCCAGTGCCTCAGTGCTCTTCTTGGTTTATTAGCAACTCCAGTACCTGTGTATGATGATACAGAGAGGAGTTGTTTACTTTACTTTAATGATTAGGTAGGTTTATGGTTATTTTTATTGCTACACATATGAACTGTCATGGTGGCTGTAATTAGAGGCACACTGTAATGCTGTTCCTTCTCTTCCACCTGAGGTTAAAAGAAAACTCTGTCCTTCTGGCAGACTTTGATTCTCTGTGGAATATGTCCCAAAGTGAAAAAAAAAAAAAAAAAAAAAAAAAACACAGAATCAAACTCCACAAAACAGTGTGCAGTGAAGTCCAGTGCAGTAGCCTGCACTTGTGTGAGGTCCCAGGGAAGTTGTAGTGGGTTCAGAAATGGGATCTTCAAAAAATACTCTGAGGGCCTAGATAGGCAAGTGTTTGTTTCCCTTTTGTTTTAACTGGTGTAACATAATTTGTGTCAGTGGACATGCCCTGATTTATACTGATTAACTGAAAAAGGGATTTGGGTGTTTTGGAGCACTTCTCCAAAACCTTTAGCTAAGTGGCAGGGCCTGTTTTCTCACTGGGAGTAGTTGCTTGATCCAGGACTACCTGCATGATTTTGTGAGATTAGGGCAAAGCATGTAGCAAATGGAGGCCTTAGGTAGAGAGAAGGAAATTCAGATTGTCACTTTCAACATGGCAGCAGTATAAGGAACCATAACAGAACCACAGTGTGAATGTAAGAGTCTGACTGGAGATGAGCAAGATAGGACAGATGACAAGTGTTGTGAAATGAAGAATTTCATCAAAACAAGTCAAGTGGGAAAAAAAAATGCTCTTTAAGTAATGGCAATCCAACCTATTTGAAGAGACATAAAGAACTCTGATGCAGTGGGATACATGTCAGTCCCAAAGTGAGATGTTGAAAACAAACCTCCAGGCTGAACAAGATGTTCTGTCACCAGCTGATGTATGCCACCATTGACAGCATCCTCTGTACTGGCCACTGCAGGCAGAAACAGGGTGAGGTGGTTCACTGTCCGATTCTTTTGTTCCATTCAAATCCAGTCCTCAGGCTCAAAATCTGCTTTCAGAGTGTGGCCAAGTCTTACAGTCACTGTAGGAAGAGAAAAATTGAAAGTTTTTATGTACTTGGCTTGATGGATATCAATGGATATTAGGCAACCTCAGGGTGATCTGGTGTGTATGGACATGCTGCCTTCCACTAAAGTGCCACATCATGGAACAAATTGAGGAAAACATGTTCAGGCTGGTTACTGCCAAAAATCAAGGGTCTTTTGCTATGTGCATCCGGAACGAATTGAAACTATGCTTGAAAACTCACAGCTGCTCTTCCTTTGCTATTTTCTCCATCTCCTCCTCTGTCAGGACTCTGAGCTGCTGGGACAACTGGGAGGGATTCCACATCTCAGCAAGCAACAGAATCACAGATGTCGGGTGTGTTAACAAAGGGAAACGCCTGCACCAATTATTTAGCGCCTTCTTCCCTTGATGTTAACAAATACTATGGGAAACCATTCAACATTTCAGTGTTCTTTTTTTTTTTCCTCCTCCCTTTTTTCCCCCTCATTATGAAGGAATATGCTCGTAAATTTTTAAATTTCTTATTTTTTTCCTTGATTTTATTTTGGGACACTATTGCTCAGTGCTATTGCCAACTCAGAGAGGTGCAAGGAGACAAAAAAAAAAAAAAAAGCCTTGGGACATGTCTACTCAGGTCTCTTCCATGCATCATCAGGAAAGAAAATGCCAAAGTAGTCCATAGTTCAGCTGAGTAGACTTTTCAATTTGCAGATCTCCTGTCCCAAATCTTGCTCTATTTTCACAAGGTTTATAAAATCGTGTAGTGTCCCTCATGGAATTTATAACTTTTTCTGAGCTTAATTTCTTCTGTACCAGGTGAATTTGGATTATTTGTTCATATGGTCTGTATCAATGTGCAAAAAGCATTTTTTACATGTCTAACCCAGACTGATTTTGTGTTATGCTGGCAGCAGGAAAGATGGGTATAGCAGACACAGTATCTTCTCTGGTGAAGGAAAGCACTTATGCATCTCTTTGGGAAGCTGTGTATCTTTTGGGTTAACAACTGCCAGCTAGCACTTCAGGAGCTGGGATGAAATGGAGTCACCATCCCTGAGGGTGTTTAAAGAAAGCTTGGATGTGGCACTAAGGGATATGGTTTAGTGTGTGGTATTGGTGGTAGGGGGATGGTTGGACCAGATGGAGGTGGTTTTCCAACCTTTTTGATTCTATGATTCTATGAAATGCAGGTAGGCAGACAAAAATTTGGGTTGAAAAATCAACATAGCAAACCTTGTGGCTAATGTTTTTGTTTTAAAGGTGCATATCTGGTGTGTGAAAACAGTCAAATTTGTTCTAGACGGGGTTTCAGACCAGGTAAAATTTTGGATACTGGGACACCTGCTGATTCTGTTTCTGGAATGATGCTTTACACCAAAGGATTTCAATTCCTTTTTAGTTTTGAACAGCTAAAAATTTTCCAGGAAAGCTATCAAGCTCTGAGTAGTGCATTTAGGCCCGCAGATTTGTTCTTAGGATTAGCTATGGTGATTCTTAAACATAGCTCACAGCATCATGTGCATTTGTAGCCCACAGCTCAGAGGAATGATTTTACAGAGACTTGTATTCTTACTTGTCTTTAGACAACCCTAATCTGATCTGGAGCCCATTGTATAACATGTTTATAAACATTGGAGACAAACTGTCCAGTATGAAGTAGTTTATTTAGGTTAGAAGATTAATAAGAAAGTCTTTCAGGTTTCTCATAATGCCACCAGCTAGCCTGTCAGTTAGCTGCCAGTGTAGAATGAGAAGGACTTGTTGATGCTTGAGATGACTGGGAAGTGTTTCACTTAGCTAAGGAAATAGGAAAGAGGTCAGGATCCTGCCTTCGACATAGCAGTCCATGAGTCACTGGGAGGAACGTGTGGGAACACACAGAGCACAAGTTTACCAGGTTAAAGGAACTGAGGAGACAACATAAGGCCTGTGTCCCTCCAAAAACAAGGCTGCAAACAGTTGTCACTGGAGACAGCAGCTCTGTTTGTTTTTGTAGTTTGATCTTGTTTTATTTTCAATAGAAGCAGCTCACATTTTATTAGCAACTTGAGACCATCTGACTGATTTGCTTTTTCCCCTGAAAGGGATTATTTTTCCATACAGACATCTTTCGGGGGGCCAGCAGGTGGGAAGTTTCTTTTAAAACTACAAAAACTTCACCAACTGGTGAATACCTCAACCCTCGCTCAAATTTAGTTGAAATTGTTCAATAAGTCCAGATGACTTGGGAGGGCTGAGGAGCACACACAGGCAACACTGATCATGTCAGCCGTGTTGTAGGAAAACATGGCATAGAGAATCTATGGATCCCACTTCTCACCCACACTGCCCCCTGGAGATATCCTGAAATATTTTTAGCTTGGTTGTCTTAAAAATGTGTATACTCCCATGTGGATAACTTGTTGCTTTTTGACTGTATGTCCTCTATTGCATGGATGGATTTCTTGCATTGAGTGGAAAGTATTTATTACAGTATGGAAAGAACCTAATCTGTATTTTCCTTTCTTTATTAAAACAAAAACAAAAATAACAAAACAAACAAACAAAAAAAACACCTAGAAAACACTACCAAAAATAACAGTAGAAGAACTCTATTGCCCTAAGACAACCTTTTGGAAATGCTATTTTGTGCTACCATGGGAAATGTCAGAAATAAGCTCTGTTAAATCAAGCTGCTGCATATTTCCATGGCTGTCTTTAGTAACACAGTTCTATGGTGCGCAGTCTTTCCTGTCCCCTTTTCCCTGTCCTGTTCATACCTGGCTTTAAGAGCAGATCCTCTCCTCATCTCAAACAGTGAATGAGGCAGAGTGAAGAGGGCAGTTGTTCAGCATATCTCTTTATTCCCATCCTTATGTGGGAGTAGTGGGCCTTATTTATTGTCTAACTCCTGTGCTGAACACAGAACAAGCTTGTATAATATCAGCGAAGCTGCTTTGTGTGTATAAACAGGTGCTTTGGCAGATGAGGACCAGCAAGCTCGGGCAGCTCCTGTGGGTGGGCATGCAGCAGAGAGCAGCACTTCGGCATTGCTGAGCCCTCTCCCCATGTGTCACAGGCGATGGCTTTTACCACTTGATCCAACTCTACCAGAAAGCTGGGTTAGGCTGGGGAGAGAGGTGTCTGCTTGATTTTTTCATCAGGCGTCAGCTAACAGCTCCTCTGCACAGGTCAGCTCCACACTGGAGCTGCGAGTCTGCTCAGGGAGAGACAGGACCCTCTGCCCAGATCCCGTGGATTTTCATACGTGCAGTAGCCCACTGGAAAACCTCTCTATGTTGCATGTCTCATTGCTGAGGTCTGTCTGAGCGAGCTGCTGGAGGAGGCGGTTCCTCCACATACTGCTTGTTCTCTGAAGCACTGTGAATCACAGTGGGGATGCTGTGGAATTTGGGAATGATGCTACAGGAGTTGGGAGGCTGTGGGTGAAGCAACAGTGCCACAAAGCTATGCTACCCCTACTCATTAAAGATGTCCTTAGGGGTAAGCTTGGCTCTCTTCTCTCTGAGCAATGAGTTTAGGCTTGGGCGACCTTAAACAAAAGCTGCAGTACCCGCTGGATGACAGTGTCTGCTCCTCTGCTTATCAAGTGTGTCTTGGTTGCTGGCGAGCGCTGTGTTGATAAAGTTCCTTTAGTGCGGCAGCATTGCTGGAATTTTTCCTGTGTAGGTTTTCATACGACATGAGCAAAACATCCAAGGCAGCCCAGCTTTGTCATTGTTGCACATTCTGATACACCCGGCTGTGTCTTAAAATACCTTTGAAGTGTTAGAAAGCTGCTAAGCAGCCTCTGAAAATGGCTGTTTACTCTTTGCAGGTGGCATGCACAGAGCAAAATAGAAGGGCCGGGAAAATTCAGAGCAGGAGAATGAAAGGGTAAAAGTATGCCCAATTCCCACCAATATTCTAGCATCTCCCATCCACCTGTACTCTGTGTAAGCAGAGAAATACAGGTGTGTTGGACTTTGTGGACAGTGAGGACATTGTGAATAAAATGCTTGCAAGAACATTGTGGTTATTGGAAAAAGACTAAACAATAGAGAGTCTGGAAACCTGGCACTGGAGTTAGACTTGAGAGGAAGCTAAACAATCATAAATTTTGAAGGAACTACAAAGGCAAAAGGTTTTGCATTAGTCCGCTTCAAATGCTATGTGATTCTAACGCAGAGGAAAAGTTGTGTGTTTTTTATTTTTATTTTATTTTATTTTATTTTATTTTATTTTATTTTATTTTATTTTTCAAATTCTTGAGAGTTTTGCACCTCATGGGTGTGTAGGACTGGGAAGCAGATCCCAGCCATGCTCAAGCTGTGTCGGGGTACAGAGCAGCAGCATCTTCTGCTCTCCAGAGGTGCAGAGGTTCTGTTCTTCTGAAAATCATCCTGTTCATTTTACTGTTAACTCAGGAAGCAGAGCACAATCTCTAGCCAATGTTTATAGGAATATAAATGTAAATAGCTGTGTTAATGGTAAACCTCAGGGTACCCAGAAAAGAAATGAGGAAGTCAAATGATATGAAGATAATGGTACCATTGCCAAAACAGAGTGCCTCTATTGTTTTTCTAAAACACATTTCTATATATGTGTTTATATATATATATATACACACCTTATTTAAAAGAATAATAAAAAAGAGCAAGATAGGACACCCAGTGCAGTCAGAGTTCTCAGTGTTTAACTTTGCCTTTTCTTGACATGTTTGACAGCTTCTTAAGGTTTTCTGGATATTAACAGTTTCTAGAGGTACTGAGCATCCTTTTTCTTTAGGGTGTACAATAAGAGGATGACAAAAATAAACTGCCCACCTGTAATAACACTTATTTTTAATGAATTAATTAGGCTTTGAAGGGAAGAGTAAAGGGAGGTAGATGGGAGAAGAAGGTGGCAGAACTGACAGATTTGTTCTTGTTTTCAATTGCTGTAGTGAAGGTGATTTGGTGCTTTGCTCTTGTATTCATGTGTGTGGTCCTGTTTTAACAATACTGGTGTTGGGAAAGTTAAATAGGTCCTCCGTGTCCTGCACAGGCCAGGATGCAGTGTTGGAGGTGATGGGAGAGCTGGGAAGCAGGAGAGATTTTGTACAACTCGTGGTCACAGTCTCATCAAATGCAATGAGAGCTGTGTTAGATCATGCAGCAGGCCCTTTTTGGCTGACAGCCAGCAGATCGAGCAGCCAAGGAAAAGGCAGGCATGTGGGAATTGAAAATGGCACTGTGGGGGAGCAAGAAACAGAGGCTGCTGGGCTGACTATAGCCCTCAGCCCCTTTTGACCCTGGAAAACCTGCATTTGCCCTATTGAAATGGTATACATGTGCTTATAAACATGTGGCTTACACCTCTGGAGCAAAAGGAAGAGGTTTTATGTATGTCAGGTACTTTTATGCTGATTGAACTGTTTTCACAGTGAATCTTGAAACTATTCAGACAGAAAATTGCCTTTTGTTACATTTTAAAATCAGGCCAAAATACCAATGTCGGTTCAGTTGTGATAAACCCAAACTTAATCTAACCATTTTTGCTAATGCAGCCGGAGAGACCATTTCTTTCCCTGCAACAGCTGCAGCCTAGGGAGGCATTAGAATGAACAGGCTCATTGTTTGTAGAGGAAGGGCAGGGAATGAGGATTTCTCCTCTGATATCTCCCCACGCTGGTCTGAGGGAATCTGCATCTGCTGGCCTCTGCGGGTAGCAAAAAGGTCACTCACTGTGCTGGCTGGTGAATGTGGGGGAAGCAGCATTTTGCTGTGTGCTGATTAAGTGGTTTATTAGTATTTCAAGAGTAATGGTGTCAAAGGTATGGCATCTAGCTCTGAAGGCAGAGGATTTGGGGAGCAAATATGTCTTTCAATGAGATATTGTTGATCTCTGTCATAAAAATTGTGTTGACTGCAGTCCTCCTTAGCTCTAAGGTACCTCTCAGAAATCACAGCTGTCCTTATGTATCTCCAGTATAACAGGAAAGAAACTGTATAATTTGCCTGCCTAGCTCATCTCAAATCCAGAAATTCATTACGATGAGAACATGTGTAAGTGGCCGCGGCTGACATCACCACTTGTCAGACTAAAACCAATGATCTAGGAAATTTTGGGACAGACTTAAATACAAATGTGACAAATGCATTGAGTATTATGCATCTCCAGGAATTAGTAAAGTATCATAATGCCCTGCTTATGGCTACTACCTGCTGCCACAGGTACAATGATGCTCTTCCAAAAGTCAATCTGCAGTTTTAGTGGCTAGGCAATGTATGGAGTCGTAAGGGTCATTGCAGCTTTTGGCCTCAGAAGGAGAAGTCAATTTCTCTATGGCCAAATGTCTGCAACTTGGTTCTTCCAAATGACCATGTAAGGAATGTGGTGTTCACCTGGATGAAACATTTTGGTCTCTTCTGTTCCTAGGTGTCAAATAGGGTTTCCAACAGAATAAGCTTTTCTATAAAATGTGGCAAGGTTGAGCTTCTATCAGAAATGAAGAATAAATTGTTCCTCTTTGAGAATGAAGATGCTGTGCCCAATATGAGTTGTAATTCAGGTAGTTCATATCCCTCTTATCCTCTCTTGGCTGGTTCATCAGCTGAATTGCATTCTCATGATGTGCTGTAACCAGAGGACAGAATGATGCATTGCACTGGCACAGCAAAGATTTGATGCATCTTGGGATGTTTTTTGACTAGTGAATTCAGCCATCAAAAAGGGTGCGTAATGTGTGAATTGCGCAATATGTGAATGTGCTTCCACAAGAAAGCATGGCAAGTTTCTGAGTAGTGATGTTTAGCTTGGATTATTATTATTTTTTTTAATGATAAAAAGGCTTAAGAAATCCTGACCAGCTCTGGTTATGTACCAAATGATAAGGGAATCATCTGATGTCACATCACTAGTCAAGAGCAGCGATGACTAGTGAATAGCAAACTGGGTCCCACAAAACCGCCAGCATTCTTATATCTTTCCTCAAATGTACAACCATGTTGTACTATACTCTTGAAATCCTTTTGCTGGAGGCAAATTTTGAATGCTCATGAAGGAGAGGTACTTGAACAAACAACCTAGTTCTGCCTCAAAGTAGCTGTCACTTATTTTGTCTGTAATTTGAGCAATGCTGGTGACATGGCATTAGACTTTGCTGCATACCATTTTGGTGCTAATATTTGCCCTAACAGTAGGCATAAATAAACTGGGACTTATCTTGAGACAAAGTAGATAGACAAAGTAGATACAGCATCTTTAATGGAATATAACAGATATAAACAAGCCAATTGCCCTGATTTGGGATTAGAATTATGTGATTTCTCTCCTTTTCCATTTAACAAACACTGAAAAGCACTAGAAGTCACTAGGCAATCTTCATAAACACTAAGTTTAAATCAAATAACCATTCATCATTCATTTCCAAGCAGATTCGTTTCAAATACATTGTCTGCCTGTGAAAACAGACATTTTGCTTCTCTGCTTGGTGTTGTGGAAAGCTGAAAAATTTCAGAGGCTCCCCAAAAATCTGTTTCTTTGCATGGTGGGGCTTTACCTGTCTCACGCTGACATAACAAGCAGAGTGAGTGGAGAGCTGTTAATGGAAATGAGGAAGAAGGGCCCAAAGTCCAAATTTGAATGCCCCAAATGAGATATACGTGTGTTTCTAGTTGCTTCCCAGTTTTCTTTAAGCACTTATATATAGTTTTAAGTAAGTGAAGATCTGGTTTAGCTTCTTCAGTGGGAATTTATACACCTACATTAGGGTTTAAATACTTCAGTGAGGTTAGAAAATGTAACCAGTGTTGTCTTTCTGACTTATTAGGCCTTAGATCTTTCCCATGGAGGCAGTGTTAATGATGGGCAATAAGCAGAAACAGCATCTCAGTGCTGTCACTTTGCTAGTAAACACACTACAGTCACTTTGCTAGTAAAATCATCAGTATGCATGACCAAGTGACAGCCAAAGCATTCAACTTTGAGTACATTACTAACTTCTGCCTGCATCACAACACTAATTGATCTTATGGGAGGGATCTGAATAAGACTACCTTTCCCACTAAATCCTTGAAGCACCACAAATTCAGGTAAATATCATTCCTCTACAAATACCATTCATGAGTAGCTGTCCCGCAGTCGCCCACTTCCACTCTTCCCCTTAATATAGAGCACCCTGTGAAACAGATTTATTTGAAGAAGTCTTTAAAAGCCCTTATGTGATGTACAAAAAAATAAGAGGGGACCACTGATGACAGTTTATGTCAAGTAATGTGTTCTCTGGTTTTCTTTTCTCTGTGGAAATCAAGCTTGTGGCCATAATACCTTTCTTGTTTTCCTTCCCCCTTATTTGTCACTGTCCTTTTCATTCAAGAGTGTATCAGACACACCAGTTCAGGGGCAATATGGGGTTGTTTTAAGGTGTTGATGTCTGGGAAAGAAGAAGCAGATCCACTATGTGAAGTTTTTGAGGGCTGACTTTGAACTATGTGAATTTGTACTATGCAGGCTGCACCAGAAAAGGGAATGTGAGGTTACTGCAGTCACTCAAGCCTGGGCAGATATTAGTCATCCCAAAGTTATGTTGTTGAGGACTTTGGTGGAGGGGTAGCATCAGAGACGGGAAAATAGAAAGTGGAATGTAGGTTCTCAGGATTGCAATCCACTGAGGCAGAAGTGCAGTCATCACAAACTCACCTATTTCTCACTGAGGGAAAAAGTGCAAACAGTACAGACAACATTTCCTCAGGTGTCTAGGAGTGATTGTTGTATGTTTCTGGGTCAGTGTGCATGCATGCATCTAAATATAGGTCATGACTTCTGTGTTCAAGGGCAATCTGAAGTGCATTCTTGCTTAATTTGGGCTCTTATTCTCTCTGTGGGCTTGATGTAACCTGAGTCTGTCTATAGACAGCAAATATCTCCATGGGCTCAGTAAAGCAAAGGCTTGCAGGGCTGGCTAAGGACAGAATCACCTCTGCAAATGCAGTTGTTGGCCACAGAAAATGCTAAAATCATTTTAGGATACTCATCACTTTGGTGATGCTGCCATCCACCTCTGGGTGGCCAGGGGTAGAAGTCTTCACAGAGGAGCCACTCCTCCAGCCTCTGGGGCTATCTTCTGCCTATACCTCACAGCTCTGAGTTCTGCCTGGAAGCCTCTCTGAAATGCATTTCAGCCTGTTTCATTACACACACACTGCTAAACAGACAGCAGGTGTCTGTCACCTCCTCGGGGCCTGCTCAGAAGTTGCTGCTCCCTGTGGCTGCTGGTACTGACTGGGGTGTGCAACAGGTTTGACTCTGCAAGGTGATGCCATACTTAAAAATGAGCTTTTTGTTTCCAGTGTTTCCTCTTTCCTTATTATTTTTGCATTCCTTGGCTACCTAAGGAAGTTCATGTCTTGCTAGCACCTGCCTGGGAATACAGGCTAGCCTGGATATGATACCTTGCAGACTTGCTTGGGTCACGCTGAAACTATAAAGTCATGGCAACAGGAGCATAGAGGGAGCAATAATATATATAAGATATAAGTAGATGTATTTTGTAAAGCAGATTTTGGGGCTCTTTGGCTAAAGAAAATTTAGGAAAGGCCATGAGTTTCATGTGTCAGTTCAGACAAGGGGACAAAGAGGTAACAACCCATGGCCAAAGTTGAAGGAGAAAGCTGAGAGTGCACTGACTTTAGACTGAGCAGTGCAGAGACCCAGTAGAAGAGCTTGCCTCAGCTTACAGAGCTACAAAAGTTATGCAGGGTTTTCCAAGGAAGGTCTGTAGCATTCAGACTCCTCTTGTAGTTGCAGCCCCTGGTCTGGGCATCCATATCCCCTTGGTGCCTCAGACTATCCCCTGTCTGCTCAGTGAACTCTTGCTATCCCACTTGGTGTGATAAAAGAAACTGCTAAAATGGGAGGCTGCTGAGTGCTGCCTCTATTCAAATCTCTAATGAGCTCCTCCTTGTAGTTCTAGGTTTAATTAGTTTTCATTGCAATATTAATGATCCAAACAAACCATTTTAACTTTCCTGTTGCACAGCTGGAATCTTCTTATTTAGCATTCTGCTCTATAAGGGAATCGCACCAACTTCCTTTCCCCTCCCCCATTTGTCCCATTAATATGCATTAAAATCACAATCTCATTGGCAAAGAGTTTCAGACCTGCTATAAAACTCTAATAATTTCTAAGAATGGCAGGGTTGAACGAATCACAAAGTCTCATCTAAATAATACAAAGATAGATTTCTCCCAGAGTTTGATGGCAGTGATGATTAATACTTCATTTATTTATTTACAGTGTATCAGCATTTACAAAGATGTGCTCGCTCCTCTGAGCACACATACAATCTCTCTTGAACTGCATGGTATTACAGCAGAAATGTATAATCTGTTAGACTTCAACAGCATCTTTCTCTTTCTCTCTTTTTTTCCCCTATGAGGACAGTTTATCCTGACCTTTCAAGCATAGATCCAAATACTGCGTATCTCAGTCTTCTACCACAACATAATAGGTTCATCTCACATTTCCCTCAGAAATGCACGATAGGGAAGACTTAGAGGAGAATCTTTTCATCACTTTCTGGTGTGTTTCAGCTTCTGGACTCAGTGTGATTTGCAAAGACTGAAATAAATCAGGTTGTGTATAATTTGGGGATCTTCATGCTGAAGGATGCTAGAGAGGAGTTGGCTCTCCTGCTCTGAAGGATGGACACAGAGTCATTGCCAGCACCTTCTTCCTGAGCTGTAGAAATCCTGGGAACATTGTTAGCAAGGAACGTCTGGAGTCTCTTGACCAACTTTCTGCTCAGAGCCAGTCTATGGCTAACATGAGATCTGGTCCATTTTGGCTTTATGTTGTTTAGAGCTGGAGGATTTCTAGGAACTTGAGGAGTTGTGCTCTGCAGATAGACTTTCAGTGACTGGATAAAAGGGTTTTCCTGGCCATACTGTACAAGCAGAGGTCACAATACAGCTCTGAAGGTGCCAAAGAAATTTAGCACCACTTTCAGAGATTCATTTTCATTGAGACTTACACTCCTAAGTGTTCACATTGTTTTTGAAAATAGGACTTTAGAGTGTGAGCATTAAGATTAACGGATGAGGTCTGATAGTGTGTTTGGGCACTGCCTGCAAGGTCTAAGTTCAAGAGAGCAATGAGTGACTTGATTGCAGAGTGTCAGCCCCATGGTCCAGGCACTGGAGAGCTGGAAGTGCCTTCTGAGGAGGTCTGGCTCTGGGAGCCTGATGTAGGCAGCCTTTCCTCGTACATCATCCCCAACTCACCCTTTCTCAAAGGGGCATGTTCTTACAAAGCTTTTTCCCTTATGTTGCCAGCCAGCCAGATGTGAGCTAAATATACATTGCTATGCCTAAATCAAACATTTATGTTACCACAGACCAAAGCAGTTCAGTAAGTGCAGGAATGGAGCTGCATCAGCAAGCTCTCTCCCAGCTGTTGTTGGTGTTGGGAGAATCACCTGGGGGATAGATTGGGTACCAAGGCTTGTGACTTCACTCAGTTTTCCCACAGCTCTCTCCAGGTATGTAGAATTGTAAAAATGAAAATCTCTTCCTCCATCTATCCATGTTTAGTTGGTTTCTTTTGTTTGGTTGTTTGTTTTGTTTTTTTTACTATTTACCTAGCAGGATGAATAGAGTGGGTAGGTATCTTGTCTGATGGGATTCATGAGCCATTTGATGGGATTCATGAGCCATTTTTTTTAGCTTTTGAGATTTCACAAGGGAAAGACCTCAATCTGTGGAGTTTGTTGTTTGTTTGTTTGTTTGTTTGTTTTTTCCAGAAAACTTCTTTGCAGCAGAAGTTCCTTGAAGGTTTGTATCGGTGAGATGACTTTGGTAGTGCTTTTGTGCTGGTTTCATGGCCTTGAGTTTGTCATTCATTTGTTGTGCTGGATTATAGCTGTGAGCAGTAACCTACCAAAGCATGCTGTCAATAGGATGAAATGTATTTGTTCAAAATACTCCTGCCGGGCAGTTATAGGTCACTAGCTTGTTTGCTCCCACGTGGGGAAAAGCAAGAGCACATGGTACCCCTTCAGAAATTTTGGGAGAGTAGAAGAGGAAGAGAAGGGGACGAGGGAAGGAAGGATGCTGTCTCCTTGCTTTGCTGCTAAAAGTGGAGATAAGACTCACATGAAGTGAGACACAGTGTGTCACAGTGTGACAGGGCTTAGATCTCCCTACAAGCGGTAGCAGGGTTATGCAGCTTTCACCACAGGTACGTGTGCTGTGATGGAGGCCTCTTTCCCTGGTCTGGAAGTACAGCTACCAGGCCACATCCCAGTGGTTCTCCTGAGCTGGGAACAGGCACCATCAAGAAAGGAAAATAATAGCAATAGGAATATAACTACCCCGAGGTTTCATGCAGCCAGAGTTCCCTATAATGTCTTGCCAGAGCTGACAAGACCAGTACCACACCATGGAAATGAGCAGTTTAGACATTTGTTACTGCAAATGAAACCGTATTAAAAATCTTACTATGTTCTCTTAGCACATCCAGCTGGCCACAGCTTACCAGATATATATCTGCTTTACTCAGCTTTCTTTCCCTATCAGTAAATATCTGTCTCCACCTCTGGAAACTGACTGGTGCCACCCTACATCTCAAGTTAAATGGTTCACCAAAGCCAACATGTGCAGTGAATGTGCCCCTTAGCTAAAACTGAACCCAGAGCAGTCTAGCTTCCACTGGAATTCATGGTTAAGCATACCAGGAAGGTTTTGAATGATAAGAATATGTCCATTCAGGTCAGCGTGACTTATCTTAAGTGAATTTAACATCACTCATTTCACAGGAATTTAAGCTAACACATTTTACACCATATTTGTTGTGAACTACAGCAATCAGCCATGCCATGGCTAGTTAGCAATGTCCAGCTGATGGCTGGTGGTGGTCATAAACTTGTAACGCAGTCTGTCGGAGGAGGACATCTGACTGGAAGCTTAGTGTGGTATACAACAGTTCATGGTGGACAACTGAACTAAATCAAAAAATATGTGAAGTTTTAGGCAGTATAACTTACAGCTGAGGGCTGAGATCCTACAACATATAGGTTACCACATATTACTGCTTATTTACTCAGAGTTCTCTTAGGTCTGCCAACATAATTATATGTGGTTTCTTCCTAACCCAGTTCCATCAGAAAGACGCAGTTTAGTTTAAGCTCTTACTAGGAGGACTTTCATTCTGTGCTGTTTCTACAGAGTCAGGCTGGGAAATCCAAAGATCCAGAGTGGGAAGATGGGGCAGGAAGATTAAGCCAGAAGACTGCTGGGCACTAACCTCCTGACTGGCTTGGCAGCAATCGTCACAGCATGTGTAATTGCAGCTTCAGAGTGACCTGCTTTGCTCTTGCTTTGTCAGTCCCCTAGCCAAAATTGTGCTGTCAAGCTAAAATCAAAGTAACTATACCAAGGGATGGATCTGAATTAACAAAATTGTTTTCTAAATTGATTTAAAATGGTGTTCAAACTGTGTGTGCAGCTTCCCTCAGTGACAGAAGTATGATTTTACCTCTTCCTATTCCTGGTGGCTCTTCAGAGCTGAACCACCTGAGAGGGAACAAGCTTGTATCTCCTCATAGCTGGGCATTTACACTAAAACTGAGCCAACTTTTCATAACAAAAGCCTAATTGTCAGTGATGTTTCAATTAAGAGCCTTGGGTGACTTTCTGCTCCCAGACTAAATCACATGGCACGTAGAGAAACATCATTTTATCTCATAACAGAGCACATCTTTCTTTGCTGGCTCAGAGCATTTGGCACTGGCAGTGTCTCTTTAAAACACAAGATTTTAGGAAAAGCAGATGCATCCTTATATGTCTATTTGCTTGGCATTTTGAACTTTTGTAATGTAGCCAGCTTCAGTTTTTTCTTCTGCAGCTGTGAACGTCAACTACTTACATATTTTGGGGGAGTGTGGTGTGACTGCCTTGTGCTGAAACCATTCAACTTCACTGTCCTCTCTTTAAATGAAAGAATCATTTCTTGTGCTAAAAGAAATGTGAAAAATTTTGTTTTGTGGGGATAAAACAATGCATCTGCATTAAACACTGAATCTTATGACTCTCAATAGAAGCATTAGGACCAGCAAGCTTGCCTCCGATTTGAATACACTGAAAAATAAAAACCCAAACACTTACCTGTGATTTCAACAAGTCCAATTTCCAGTGATGAATGGCACTGCAAGTACAAGGTGCATTTATAGTTTGTAAATAATAATTATACTAAAGGCATAAGGTTGATTGGGTAGACTTTTTCTTCTGGTATTGAAATCTTGTCTCAAAACCTTCAGCCATTTGACTTGTGATTGAAAGCTGGATGGTGCAGTGTTTCCACATTGAAACTCAGTGCAGGGTAAGGCTGGGAGCTGTCAATTATTTGAGCTAATTATTAAGAGCTAATGGAGGCATTAAAAATGTAGCAGCTTACTGGAGAGAAAGCAGGGTGGGTGGGGAACGCATGTTACTAGCATCCGCTGCAACTGGACTGTAAGTGGTCTCCACACATTCATGAATGATGGCTGACCTCCACTCTGCTAGGGCACATGTGTGCATGTCCATCATGACAACACACTCTGAACTTACTGCATGAGAGGCTCTTGGGAACATAACCCCTGTATCTGTCTCCAAATATAGCTCTGCTGGTCTGCAATATAAGGCAGTAGGGAGAGCTGCTGGATTGAGGAGCCATTTGGAAACTGCACTGCAGTGATATCCACCAAGATCTCTGTGCCTGGTTGGTGACCTTCTTTGCTAAGAGGCAAATGTCTGCAGCTTGTAAAAGAAAAAGATGCCTCTGAATGCCTTTCCACTTTTAAAGGCTCCCCAGTGCCGGCTCAGCAGAGCAAGTGAAACCCATGGCAGTGCTTACTGTACTTGTACTGTATGAATGTATGCAGCCATACATCTGGACAGAGAAGCATGCCCTGAGCAGGGGGCTGGGAATTATTCCTGGAACTGCCTCTGACTTAGAGTTAGAGCCTTGACCTGAGCCAAACCACTAACTAGGAACTGTTTCAAAGCCAATTCCTATGAAAAACAAGGCCAGTAACCCCTCTCTGTCTTGGTGTCCACCCTTGTGTAACTGCTTTGTAAAAAAGGACTACATAACAACCCACAAGGGATTGGGAAAGACTCATTTATTTGTATTTAAAGCACATCGGGATCCTTGGAGGAAAGTTCCTTATTAGAGCAATAATGAATTACAATAATAGCAACAATTCAATTATCATTGTGAAATTGCAGGGATTTGGTCAATATCACTTGACTACAGTTTTGTTTGTCCTGCAGATTACAACAAAGAACAAATCATCCTAAGTATTTTTTGAACATGGAGGATGAAAATGATATATTGCTATCTTTTAAAAGGAAATTAAAACTTTAACTCTAAGGTGTGTGTAATAAAATGGCACTTTAATTCTCTAGCGTGCCATGAAGGCTTCTTCTGTTAATTTATTCTTTTCTTTTTTTTTGTGCTTCATGTAATATTCTGAAGTTATTAATGTGGCAATATATTTGACCACAAAAACCTGCCTTCTGGTGTTGTTAAGACTGTGAATTAACTCCACAAATGGAAGGCATTTCTGAGTGCAGGGCAAACAGATCACGCTTTGAAAAAAAATGATTAGCAACATGACAGACATGCAAGGACTTCTAGGGAAATGTTTTCCCAGGTGTCTTGCTGTGATGTGTAGGCTTAGGTCCCATGAGTGCATGGAAGTCCAGAGGTCAGGAGCATGTCTCCACAGTGATGTGTGGTGCACACACCTGTGAAAATCCCCACCTGAGCTGCTGCAGTCCCTGGGACACAGCCACTCAGCAGAGCTGGTGTCCTGTGAACAGCACTGCCACTGGCATGCTTGGATGCTGTCCTGTGCCACAGCAAGTGTGCCAGGCACCAGGTGGAGGTTCCTGCTGCATACTCCATAGCACACCACACACCGACAGAACTCATTTGGTAAGATGTCATCTCAGCCCTTAAATGACTTGGATGATACCTGTCTTAGCTGGATAACCCAAAATCCAACAGCAAGGCATTCAGTGAGATTGGATTCAGTTCAGTGCAAATACCCTAACTCTACGCACACCTCCAGTACTAAGATGTGGATCTAGAAATGCCCCATCAAATTAATCTTGTACCTATGAGCTAAGTCATCAAAGACTGACTGATTGATGCTCTTTGCAGTGCTTGTAGCATCAAGCCCTGAACTCACCAATGCTACCCTAGGTTGCAGGTACCTAAAAATAACTTTCCTCATCTGTGCTTAAGCACTTGTAGGCCACATCCTGCACCAATGGTACTGTTTCCACTGAATGCAAATTAATGGACACAGGTTCAGTCTTCTCTATCTGTGCGTCTTTGGCAGCGCATAGCTAATTCATTGGAAAAAGAAACTGTTTTTTATTTATTAGTGCTAGTTGCCAGGATTAATATCAGGCACTGGGAATGTGTGCAGTTAAGGAGATCATGGACAAGCTAAAGTGGGTGGGAATATACATTCCGCACATGGTGTCAGGAGTTACTGAGGCCTTGACTTTGCTGTGGATGCAGCACAGGCTCCTCGGGTAGCCTGGAGACACTGTCTTGGCAGAGAGCTAAGAGCAGCAGGGGTTTCAAAGATGCTTTGCTGAAGTGCACTGCTGGTGTATTGCTGTGTTAGCTTTGATGTCTGTCTCTTTGTGTTGGTAGGCTAGACTCATGCCTCCAAAACATCTACCTCATGCTCAGAGTCAGAAAGGCAAACAGAAGACTGGGAAAATAATCAAGAATCATATTGTGTCGCCACATAAATCCATGATGAATCCATGTCTGTGATAATTGCTGTCATCTCAATAAGGATGTAAGCGGAGATTAGACAAGGTACAGAGAGCAGAAGTGGAGAAGTACAGAATATCTTTTTTCATGAGAAGAAATTAAGTAAGTAGGACTTGGCAGCCTAGAAGAAAGACAACTGACAGGGTGAATTTTTACTATTTCTTATGATCTAGGAACTACAAGCCATGCAGTGAATACCAGTGGAAAGATTATCTTCGGCTAACCTGCTGAGGCACATCCTGATAGATGCCAGACTCCTGTGAGAAAGGTTGGGCTGAACCACTGCACCTGCACCCACCCCATTTGGTGACTGCAAAATATATCTGGCTCTTTGGTAGTGGCTGCATACATGGTTTCCCTCCTGGCATTTCCACTAAGCAGCAGATGTCTAGCTCTGGGTGGGCAGGATTCCTGTCCTTAGTAGCATTAATCAAAGATCTCCTATCTAGTAACATTTCCCAGAAGCCAAACTGCTAATGGCCATGTCTCATGGCTATTGATTTCTCCCCATTTCCAGGCCTTGTTGGTCAGACTGTTGGCTCCTGGCTGCTGTGTGAGCCTCTGCCTGACCTCTTTGCTCCCTGGTGCTTGGCACAAGCAGGAGAGGTTGGCTGGCGCTGCCTGTGGCTGGGCAGCGGCAGATTGTACAGCCCCAGCCCTTTGTTGGATTTCCTCTGGAGAAGAATGAGGTGCAATTAAGGCCAATTCTTCATTAGGAGGAATGAAGAGCTGAACCATAACCACTCAGCCCCTCACAGCATCCAAACAGAGCTTGTAAAGCGGGGCCAGGCCTCTGCCACCCTTGCCTCCATCCTCCAGCCCCTGTGCTCAGCAGACCGAGAGCCAAGGACATGTACCCTCTCCAGGGCTGTCAACCGACCAGTGACAGGAAGCAGGTCTAAAGGCTCATTTAACTGCAAACCAGCACCTGTCTTTTTAGGCGAGAGCGGCTTTGCTTGTCAGCCCTGTCAGCAGCACGGGCCCTGCCTGGAGGCACCCGATTGTGTCAGAGGGGTCACACTGAGCACTGCGACACGCAGCACTGGCTGGCATGGGGGCAGGAGGCTGTCGGCACGTTTTCTCTGCAAGGACAGCAGGGTACGCATCTCTTCTGCTCATCTTTCTGGGTAAAACACTACTTCCTGCCTGATTCTGAAGAGAGATATCACGCCCTTTGGTTGTGTGAAGTTACTGCTAACCAGAGGTAGCGATCTGTCTTGTTCACCTTCTCTATTCCTTTTTTTAGCTTAGCTCAAAACTAATTGCACTGCAGTGGTCAGGATCAACACTTCTGTGTGAAAGCAAAAGTTGATGGCAAAGGCAGCCGGCGGTACCATGCTTGCCCTGCGCTCACAGGTGTCCGGGCAGGTGAAGGCTCATTGTGGCTTGCTGAGGAGGCTGAAATGAAGGAACCTAGAAGAGAATGCCTAATTGATTAATTTAGTATCCTTCTTCCAAGCCTGTATAATCTTAATATGTTCATATTTCCTGGCAGAGAGAATTTGCTAGGAGCCAACAGAAACAGGATCAGACCTGCAAAGTTTAGAAGCCAAAAAACAATGCCTGTTGCTCTTTTGTTGCTCTTAGTTTTTCCCTTTCCTTGTTTTTGTAACACTTTCCCAGTATCCCCTCTCCCTTTATATCTCCTCTCCTCTTGTGCACCTTTCATTTGTATTTCTTTGCTCTGGAGAGTGCTGGGTCTCAGTCCCCTTGCTGGGGGCCCAAGGCCCTGCCACCTCTCTTTACGTGTCTCAGTTCCAGGTTTGAGGAGGACCTGGCGCCTTGAGACTGTGATTCCTCCTGCAGGAAGAAAGACATTTCAGACCTCCTAGAGGTGTCTGCCAGCCTCCACTGTTGAGAAAGAAAGCCTAAATGGGTAGTGTAAAAGTGTGAAAGGCCAGGGCTGAGCACGATAAATTTCATATGCTGAATTTCTTCTTGCTTTTAGAGGATGTTTTACAGGATGTGCTAGAGCTTTTCTCTCCTTCATATCACCAATTGTGAACCATTCGCACATTCAAATGCTGAAACAAGTGTTCTTGAGTGTCTCTGTCCCCTAGGGGTGAAATGCTGCAGTCCTGCCCCCATTCCAGTAATAATAATACTAATATATTCTATTTATAGAGCTTCAAAGTTTCCCAAAGAGCCACCTTTGGGAAGGAATGTACCACCAGTTAGATAGTGCACAGCAACCCTAGACAACATCTTAAGACAGATGAATGTATCCAGTTGAAGCTGAACATGAGATTTGATTTGGCAGAAGATAATTGCAAAAGTTATTAATTATTATTGTTGTTGTTTATGCAATTCTAGACTCAAGAGCGATAGGCACTTTCTAAATACTACCAGTAGGTAGACAAAAGCACAAAGGCATTATGATCATACCATAGTAATTTGCAGAAGGCAGAATGTGCTAATAAAAATCCTCCCCTGGAGGTTTTCCCATCTAAGATTCAGCATAATCTGATGAATAGTCCATAATGCTGGAAGAGGAGAGAGCTGGCTTTTCTATAGGTTCCCAGTGTAACCTCGAGCATATAGTTTAGTTGTTCTGAATCTAAAAACAGGTCTATGCAAACATGTCATAGCTGTTCAACTAAAGAAGAGAAAATCATTCTGATAGAAGCATGTGATATAAATCTCTATGTGTTTTGCAGAGTGGTTTAATTGCAATTAACAGTTGTTGGGTGTGGTATTTTTGTTTTGTTTTGTCTTAAGCTACAGGGCCAGGCAGGTGTACACAGAACCTGGATTTAAAGACCATCTACACTAAGTGCAAAATTAGACACTTGCTTACTCTGAAGACCCCTGAGATACTTGATGTCTATTGTTAAAATCTCATGAATGAAGAAGAGACTTTATAAACCAATGTGACTCACACAGAGAACATAAGAACTGCATGGTTACAGCTAAAATATCTTGTGGAAATAGCTGAAGCATCTTGTGAGTCTGCAGATGTTTTTATATAGGCAACTATGATAATTTAGTGACTATCATGTTTGGTATTGATGCCAACATAAATGGCAGAGGAGTGAAAGGCACAAAGACAAATGTGAATCAGGACACTGGAATTAGCCAAAATATCTAAAATTAAAGAATGTAAAAATGTTCTGTAAATAATACTTATTTTTCACTCCGTTCTATGGTTCTACACAACCATTTTATTGCTTTCTTCTTGTCTTCTGGTTTTAAATTACCAACGTGGAACTTTTGTATTTGTTTGTTCAATTGTTTTCCTGTAAGTTTGCAAGCTTTTTGAATTTGGCTGGAGAAAGACTAGCCCAAGGTCTTATTAGCATCCCTTCTGTGAGAACAGCACAAGCTCCATCTTTAAAGCAATAAGAATATAGGGCCTATTCCAGCTCCCACCCAGGTCTCTAGAAGGGTTTCTCTTCATTGGAGCTGGCTCAGCTGTATACACCAGGCTGCTTCTGCACTCAATATCAATTTCCAAAATATTCAGGTTCAGCATGTCAAATAAGCTGAAATGTCTGGGGAGCTGTTCTCCTTCAGCAGGGTCAGAATATTGAAATCAATGACTTTGTGATCCCAAATGGCATGGACACTTGAAAATGTCATCAATGGAGACATCAAACTTTACCTCTTCACTCTGGCCTGCCTGCATACACAGCCATTCTGCTAATGGCTTGCAGATACACCCTGGATCTGAAAATTACTGGTGTATTTCGAAACAGCAATACTTTCTTGCAATAAAAATGCACTTTGAGCTTGCAGTGCTTAAATGCTTCAGTCTGTGCTTTACTTTGTGTGTAAACATTTCTGCTGAAATCAATGAGGATATCTGTATGAGTGAAGTTATGGATTGATTTGCTTACAGCCCTGGTTCTGCAAACATGTTTAGTTTTGTTCCTACAAACAGGGCCCCTGGTCTCTGCAGGAAGATAATTAATCACATACATGTTTGCAGGATTAGAACTTTCACCAGTAACCATTTTATTAATCTTTTTGCTGAAATTACCTTCGTAAAATTTAAAGGAAACCATTTGTGACTTTTTTTTTTTTTTTTTTTTTTTAAGGCAGTATTTAACTCTTTACTCCCATTATATTTTATTCAAATATTTGATAGCATAAATTTTCTAATGAGTTTTGCAGACTACAACCCTTTAAAAAGTGCCTGAAGTCAGTGGTTTATATGATCATAATTCAAACCACATGCCCTTTCCTTAATGGAAGGAGATTAAAGAAGTGTTCTTTTATTTGCATTTGTCAGTTTATTAATACCAGCCATTTTAGTTCATTTGGTACAGTGAGTTTCAGTCCCAGGAATCACTTTAATGTTAACAGCAGTCTCTGATTACCTGGGACTCATCTGGATAATCCTCATTAGGTGGTTGTGACATAATATTTGGGACTGGTGATTAGGGGTTTTTTCTGTGATGCTGTCTACCTATCTACTCCACGTACCCCACTGGCCCCATTCTCCAGGTTCAGCTACAGGGACGGGATGATGACCCGTCCCCAGTTTTACAGTCTACCCAAATTCTCAGACAGAGAGTGCCAAGGACCTTACAGCCAGGTCCGGGGCTGTGGCAGATGACCCAGGTGAGCAGCAGGCAGAGGAGCTGGTGTCTAAAGTGAGTCTCCACAACCGAGTTCTGCTTCTGATGGCTGCATTTCTGTTTTCTTGCTTTTCTGCAGCCGCTGCTTTCTGTTCCTTGTTTGGCTCCTTTCTTCTCAGTATTATTTAGCACTGTTCTGCAGAGAAAACGTTTGCCATTTTTCAGAGCACATTTTTAGCTGTTCTTGGCCATTCTGTGTTTACGTGAATTCCTCTCGCTAACCCTGATAATCTCATCATCACCATCTGTCAGTTTGTTAATCCTCCATTTAGGACATGAAGTGAAACCCTGAACAATTACAAATTGGCTTTTTCTAAAAGGCTGGCTATGAAGTTCTAGTTCCCTCTCTCATGTTTCCTGTATTATTGCAAGCCAAATTTAGATTGCTTGCTCTCCTTTAGCAGAACTTGAAGTCAAACCATTTCATAAATACTGTATTCTAACTCCTTGGATTACTGGAATGGGAAAAAGGCAAAAAGCTGTGCAGCTTTTCCAAGTTAGCTTGTGCACTCTAAGCTGCTAATGGGCTGGAAACAGGCTGGGCTATTGTGCCAGCTGTGGGTTGCATGTTAGCACGGCTCCTTGTGCTGCCTCTGCAGCAACCTGTCCTGGCAGCGAGGGTGGCAGCAGTCCCAGGCATAGAGGGAACGGATGTAGGGAAGGCAGGGCACCCCGTCTTTTCTCAGGCCCAGTGGTTTTTAAAAAAGCTGTGGGCATTGATGACATTGGCATGTGTTGTTTTTTTTTTTTTTTTGGTGTTTGTGTTCAGCAGACTGTAATCCTGCTGTTAGGCAGCCCAAATACTTCTAATGCAATGAAATGTTACCAGGACATGCAAAACTGAAATATTTTTCAAAACTTTTTGTGGTTTCCAGTACTCCTTTTCTGGGGAGGGCTTTGGGCTTGGAACAGAGTTGGTTTGGGAAGGAGGCAGTACAAATTGAAATTCCTTCCCTGTCCAATTCACATGTGGCTGAAATCTCTCTCCTATGCCAAGCTGGTCATTCCGTCACCGGTGCTCGAGCACAGAGCCACACAGACAGGCTGTTTGCACCCTAATGTTTTCTGAGCACATTCTGCAGTGCTCTGAGTTTTGGAGACCATGCAGATATGCTTTGAAACTTCAGTGACTGCCGAGGAAGAAAATTCTCATATTTTCTTCTGCTGTGTTTCGCTGTTTCCGCTTTCTGGCCCCCAGCAAGTGTATTCTGCAAACCACAAAATGAAAACCCCTGTAATTCAGGCAAACTCATGAGCCTGAAACAAGTAGTTCTGTTTTATCTCTCGTCTCGACTCCTCCCCACCCAGAGGTAAGCCTGCATCTGAACCGCAGCTGCACCGAGGTGTAACACGGCTCCTTCTCATAAAACATGGGCGCTCCCCACAATTGGAGCTCAGGGGGTGTGGGGTGGTCAGCCCTGCAAGCCCCAAACCCAGCTCTGCATTGCAAAGGAGCCTGGCAGAGTATAGTCAGTGGTCCTGTGGAAAATGCCCAGAAAAAAAAAAAAGAAAAAAAAAAAAGCTGTTATGTGAAATGCAAAGTACTTTGTGATATCTGGGAGAGGGGCTGGAAAAAAATCCCACTGGCTTGTCCACCTTGCCTGTGGGGGGTGAGGCAGTGCAAAGGGCTCTGAGAGCAACCGTGTGACTCCTCCAAGTTGACCAGACTTCTAGCTGGTTGGGCTCTCATATGATTCCCTAAAAATAGCAGCTCATGTTTCCCATCATTGCCGTCCAGCTATTTTAATTAGCCTGTGGTCTCTGGTTTTTGCTTTGTGATGTGTAAATAGGAAATATTTACGCTAGGCCAGTAACTCCACATTCCTCCCACCTCTTTTCTTAACTCAGAGGGATTAGAGCTATGTTTATAAAATGCCTAATGCATTTGTCTGAACATCTCTAAATATCACTGACTTTTCCGTAATGTTTTTTTCAGATGACTGATTTTTAGATCACTCATGCTATTGACAGGTATTTTTTCCTTCATCTGACAAGTGTGTTTATTCCTCAACCTTCAATTGAAAATCTGCTCTGGTGCCCATCCTGGGACAGGCTGAAACTCTTCCAAACTGCAAAGGGCTCGGTTCCTGCTGATTTCACTGACAATTCCCAGTGGCTCAGAAAAGCAAGATTTCCAAGTGACATTGGTGCCCAGAGAGTAGATAGGTACCTGATGTGTCTTTTGGCTATTTTAGATTGGCCCATGTAGTACAGTACTTTGGTGCGACCTGTATTTGCAGGTTAATTTAACCATCTTCTGATGTTTAGCATTTCCTGTAGTAGGTTTCTGTTCTGCTACATGTCTCCTGCTCTTGGCAGAGCATTTAATATGAAACATCTGCACAAAAACATCTTTTTGGGGTTCTGCAGATATGATCAATGTATGTGACACCGCTGTCTCTTACTGCCAAGAACAAAACTTTGCTCCTGACTGCAGAGTCAGTTTAATTTGGGGGAAATAGATAGGATGTGGTTGTGACTGACATCCTTGCCAAAATTGTCACTGCGGCTCGTTCTGTTAGGGTCCTTCAGGTGCAAGTTCTGTCCCTGAAAGCCATATGAAGGCTGCTGAGCCCCAGTCTGCAGCCACAGCCAGGAATCTCCCAGAGCTTTTGGTTGGGTGTTCAGGGCTTGAATCCAGAAGAGCTGTCTCTGAGTCAGCTGAGGCTGGGTGATACTGACAGCAGCAGAGAGAGCAGATGTAGTAAGCTTTGTTGGTTTCAGGAGAAGTCTGATTTGAGGGAAAGATCATAGCTTTTTGTTTGTGGGAAAATAATCTCTCAGTACTTTTAGAGGTAGGCTAAAAATGATTTTGATACTGTATTATATTAAAAAATGTATTGTAAAATTATGAATAGTAAAATCAAGGAAATACTCCTTTTCCTGATTCATGCTGAAATTTCCTCCAGAGATTACTTTTGCAGAGAATTTTTAGTTTGCCAGGCTTTGTTCCAAGCTGCAGTAAGGGCAGATAGAGAAAGCTCCAAGTACGTCATAAATCTGAATTTCTCTCCTTGTCAGAGCTCTAGGAGTCCCCAAAGCTAAGACTGATAAAACCCAGCTGCTGGCAAGGTTTGAACATGGTGGAGTAGTCCTGAAGAATGGCTGTGGAAGAGTCCTACACCTGCCTCATCGCCCAAATTCTGCACAGTGAGGATAAACAGCCCCTCTAGCAAGGTGGGGAAATGGCTACGATGGAAGAGGCTGCAGGATGGGTCGCTTCTGTCCTCACCTCCACGGGCTCTGCTGGGTTTGTCAGGACAGAAGGTGGTTTGAACCTCAATGTGGATTGAGGCTGGATGCAGCAAAGAAAACCACAATGAGATCTTTTTGTCGTTTCCCATGATACCAGCTGCAGCACAACCTGCGTTGGGTAACAGGAGGTGCTGAGCAGAACATGTTTCTTTAATCTAGTTTCTTTCTGGGTGAGAAAATACCTATAGTGAGGCACCTTCTTCCCTCAGGACCCTCAGGCCTTTGCTGCCTCCTGCAGTCAGGGAAGGGGGGTGGTGCTGGTCTGACCAGAGCTTTTGCACAAAATCCAGCTGCCGAAGAAAGCAGTGGTGCTTTCCTGTATAGGAGAAAATGTGCAGATGCTCAGGCAAGTCCAATGCCTCCTACACGAGAGTGCAAAACTGATGACTTCAACTTCCATCAGGCATTCTATCTCCTCCAGCAAGGTAGTAAATTCAGAGATTACAAGAGGAGGAACAAATTGAGCACCCTCTCCCCAGAAACTGTATTTCCATCATCAGAGGAGGTATGCATTCAGATCAGCTTGAGCATGGAAGGGTTTGGGTCCAGGCTGCTGACATGCTGCAGGAATGGGACAGAATTTGGCAGACACTTCACCATGCAGACACGTCCCATGGAGTTGGAGCCCCCTTGCTGGTAATCAACCCCAGGGGCTTGGGCTGTCCCGAGGACGCAGGTGGAACAGTGCCTGGTTTGCACCATGACTACTTGCTCAGCACTGCAATGCTGCATTTCTCCTGGGCACGTCCAAAGCAGACATGCAGGTGCTAGCAACAACCCTGGAGAAATGTAGGCCTTGCAAGTCTTCAGGCAGAGCACAGCAATACCTGCCTGCAACTCTGGGGGTCAACCTGTGGAGCAGGTGCCAGTGTTGTCCTGCAGCGGGACGTGTTCTAGTCCCCGGTTCACCACTTCTGTCAAGTGTGTTCAGCTGATTTGCCCCTGGGGCTGCTTGGGTCAGCCCATGCCCTGCTCTTGTCTGTCCAGTGCCCCCACACCAAGTTATTGCACTGACTGTGGTAGCCCTCAACAAATCAATCAGTCTGTGGCTGCGAGGTAAGGACTGAACCTGTATTGCTCTGCTGGGCAAAAAGGGCTGTAAACAAAAAACTGAAAACTCAATTTAGTGCCATTGCTCGGGTGGATTACTAAGTAGGCCCCTTGCTTGTTAATACCAAGAGAAATAGAAATCATTTACTTTCTACAACAAAGCAGTCTGATGCTTGTATTTTCCTAGTCTAGGGTGGCATGCTTTTATTTCTGTTTATAATCAGTTCCACTTTCTGGTTTCCGTGTACCAGGGACTTTTTGCATGTGGTTGGTCCCTTGACCCCTCAGGGTCTGTGTACTGCTTCTCTGGGACTTGCAGCTAAGGTAAAAAAGTAGAAACCTGGCTCTCTGAGCATGGCAGAACTCCCTTTATTTCCCTGGAAAAAGTGTTCATGGGTGGGACATAACTCAGAAAATCCTGAAAAATGCTTCTCTTGCATAAGGCATTCATGTCTGTATTCTCAGCCTTGCCAAGTATACCAAGTCTCAAATCTGTGTGTCTGTGTGTGAAAGATGGAGTTCATTATACTTACATACATTCATTTTCCATTGACATATTTGTGTTAATTGCATATTCTTTTCATATAAATTTAGAATTTCAGTCCAAATAGCTGTCTACAAAAGTTCATTGCGATATGTTATTGCTCTACACTCACTGAGAGGAAGCAGCAGGAATTTTTGCTTTCTAACTTTCCTGGGAGCAGGGTAACAACATCTATGTGCCACTGGGTTGTGTTTGCTGTGTGCTATTCAGTAATTTTCCCCAGAAGTGGTTTTATTTTAATGGCAGGCCATCTGATCCCAGAGTCTCATCTGAGCACTGAATTTGCAAATATATGTATTTATTATCATTATATTTGAACAAGTATAATGCCTGTCCCAAGATTCAAGCCCATTCAAAGCTGGAGTCTGAAAAGCACATTCATCATTCTGGGTAGTACTCACTCCAGCTGCTTTCCTGTGAGAGGCCTCTTTTGGCTTTTCCAAGCAACCAGCCACCCTCCTGTACAAGCAGCTCCAATTGATTTCCATGGGGTGTTTTTTAGTTGTGCCTTAGCCTCTAAGCAGTTCACAAGTTCATGGGCTTACAGAAACCCGGGCTATACCTGCCTCTCTTCATAGACAGCAAGGATGGGTTTATTTTTAGCACAAGTATTCCAGAAATACATTCCACCCCTCTTCAGAAATGTGTGGGAGAGACAGGCACACGTATGCAGACGGTTTTGCCTACATTCGTGACAGTGAGCACCCGAAAACTGCTTTTCCGCTGCCTGTTGTCATCCCAAACCCCATGTTTCTGCAGTTGTCTCAGAAAGCTCAGCTTGTAGGTGCTGTGATGCACGCATTCAGCAGATCTCATCGTGTAAGTGTTGGAACAGTGCAGGGCATAAGGAGCTGTTGGAGCATGCAGTTTGGGACCAGAACATAACAGAAGCGTCTTGATGTTTGGCAATGCATGTGTTTGGTTTAGGATGAATTAGGGGAAGAAGTGCAGCACCAAAAGCATAGACCAGGAGTCCAGGAGAGCAGGCTTTGCAACATTTTCCTGCCAGGATACATGGGGAGAGCAATACACCTCTCCCAGGTGAGGAAATCAAAGCTGAAGGCTGCTGTGGGGAAGGCAGGCCATTGCCTCTCCAAGGGCAGCTGGGCTCATGCTGCTCCTGGGTCGCAGGGAGCTTCTGGTCATCCCAAGCCTGCCAGAGCCTGGAGAATCTCAGGCAGCAGATTCGGCATACATGTAGTTGTCGCCTTGCCCATGCTGTAGCAATGTAATTAGCAGCTCTTTTTAAAATGCAAATGAGCACTGAGCTCACATGGAGCCCTGTTCTGCCATAGAAGCAGGAGCCGGGCCATAATCACAGGAGGTTCTTCATTTTGCTGCAGGCTGTGGCTCAAGTCCAGGGTGATGCTGAGCCCCAGGAGAGCCCCACGACTTCAGTAAGGAGCTCTGTGCCCTCAGCAGGGCACGGGGGGCAATCCATTGTTTATATCTGCAGTACAAAAGCTTAGCTCGCCGACTTCACGGCATATTTCCCCTATTATTCAATATCCTACTGCAGTTTGCCAGATGAAACCCAATGCTGGCATGTGCCTCCCAGGAGGGCTGCTGGTGTTGTTTGCTTTGGAAGGAGGGTGGAATGGGGTCCTTACTCTAAGAACACTGGACACATTTGTCCAGCCCTGATGATGAAATGAGCTATTTATGAGAAGGCACTGGTAGGACAGTAATGTGTTACTCACGTCCATGCTTCTTGTACGGTATTTTTAATGGTGACCTTCATAAACATTTTGACTCCCACCTGGAGACACAAAAATGCGGTGCTTTCAAGCTTGAATCACTGGCAGCAGCAAGCCAATCGCACACCGTTACTTTCTGTATTAGTTATCTCTGAAGCATTACCACTGGCGAATCTGAATGTAAAAATAGCTGATGACTGTTTGTTTCATCTGTCTGTTACTTGACACCGCATGGTTATTCCAATACGTATGTTTGCCTCTTCCCCACCATGATCTCCGTTTGGCTTCCCCTTGCCTGATAACTATTTAAATACATTTTACTAACTTTGGATTCCTTGCTCACTCCACTTCACCTGGCTGGCAGGTCTGTGAGGGCTCAAGGGTTAGCTCCTCCACTTTTATTTTTTACTTATTTATTTTATCAGTGACTGTTCCTATTAAAATAACCATGTTCAGAAGAAGAGTCTGAAACTCGTAAATAATGGGAAGTGCTAATAGTAAGCAGACTGCTGTAAAATGTGCTGGGGCTTTGACTTAAAGGAAGAAAGCACAGCACTGTACTGCCCCTGATCGGGAAGCTGGAGCACCAAAGGTAAGGGGGAGGCATATGGGCATTTTTTAAAACCTGGAAATGGTGACGAATGATGGTGTCTGAGTGTGTGAATGTGTAACTGATCAGATGAGAAAAATAAAACAGCATTTTTATATTTTTCTTCAGGGATGAGAGGTGGAAAGTCCTTTCATTTTGTCCAGCTCTTTTCTGCTCTCAGAAATGCAGGATTGCCTCTAAAAGTCTGTGTATGGAAAGAGCCATACATATAGATTTGTATGCAGTGATTACTGTTTATGACACATAACTGTTTGGTAAAGGGGGATGATTTTTGTTTTAAAAGACCACTAAATTGCTATGAAGCTCCATTTAATTGTCCCTCACATTGTGCTGTAAGCAACTTTAAGCAAATATACATTGATTTTATTTTCCAGATGATTACTGCCTAGAGATAAGATACTTCTACAAACTTTAGTGATTTGTGTAGGAGTGTGAAGGCATTTCTTTTTTTTTCTTTTTTTTTTTAACAAATAGGAAGAGAACAGTTTAAATATTTTATAGACAGCAATTAGTACGCTATAGAGCCTGAAAAAGTAAAATACTTCAAATACCTAGGCAGTGTTAAGAGGTCACTATAAATGACTGTGACTATGACTTGTATCCAATTTTAATCACTGGAAAATTTCTTAAATGGTATAAGCTTTTCTGAGTCCAGTTGTTACAGAACTTCTTAGTCTGCCATCCAAAGGAACTACATGTTGTTAGCCTAGCGCAGAACTCAGCAGCAAGATGACAGAAATAATTGAAATAGAGTTTCAGAATCCAAATCCTTATTCTTTTTTTTTTTTTTTTTTTAATGGTCTGTGAACAGGCAATCCAATTAGCTCTGAACAGGGACAGGCATTCTAGCACCAGACCAAAGCAGCCTACTGAGGCTGACTTTATAGCAGCTCTCATTTAGAGGGTCCCTTGCTGGTGTTCTGCAGTTGCTGGGGGGAAAGCTGGAGGGAAGGAGAAGTGAGAGGAGATAAGAAGGAGAAATAAGCTTTCTGGTCAGTATCAAAGCCCATGGCTCTTTTCCTCCAGTTCTGCAGAGAACTGACCATGTAAAAAGCAAATGCCCTCAGTTAATTGCTTAGAGGTTAAGACTTGTAGAAAATACTAACAAATTAAATATTCATATTATGTAGGAGACGCAATACACCTAAATCTCTGTCCTTCTGTGCATGTCACTGGACGGGTTTTTAAATTACATGCATATTCCCAACTTACTTTGCAAAACATCTGTAACAGGCAATCACCTGTGTACTTGTAGGCCTCAGCCATGTGGAGGCATGCAGGTGTAATTGTGTCCCTGCAATGCAAAGCAAAAGCACATGGAAATTTCACTCTGTAGCTTCTTAATCCTATCTGCTTCTCTGAAATGTTTGTCTCGTCTGTGCTTGCATTACTAGAGCTGTGCAAAAGGCAAAGGAAAATGCAAATCCCTCCAAGACCAGGAAAAAAGCCAACTAACCTTATGACCCAGGCTCGGAGAAATACCACTCCTCTGCATCAGCCTTTCATTTCTTTAGTCAAGCTGATTTTACACACACACACAAAGTTGCTGGCAGAGGGAAATTCTGCAAGTGATTTTTTTAGCTGTAGGCTTGGCTGTGCTACCTTACATGCAGCTGGGGAGCCGGGGCACACACAGCCTTGTCCACCTTAAGAAAGTGGGTGAGTTCATTGCTTTCAGAGCTAGCATGCATCACTTGAGGTAGGGTCTTGTTTTGGGACCAGCCAAGTCTGAGCCAGCTGACAGGTGTGTGGTGAAGGGGAGTGTAGTGCGGGCACATGTATACACTGGTGCGGGAGCTTCACCTTGGAGAGAATGTTGTGCCTCTTTGATAAAGCCTGCATAAGGTTTTGGGTGAGTCAGTGGCTGCCGATACATATCAGTAGGTATATGCGTGTGTGTGCACATACTGAGCTTGGTGATTTGTGATTATGTTGCTGCTTGCCAGGCTTTTATGGCTTTCAAGTGTGTATGGTCAGAGAGTGCTGCTGAGACTCCTGTCTCTTGGCAGCCCCAGGGAAACTGAGGCAGTACTGAATCTATGAGCACAACCCTTCTCTAGGAGCAGGGTCTCCCTCTCCCTGGCCAAATGATCCTCTTTGGACAGGCATAGAAAACAGATATTTAATTATAGTCTTGGGTTTCCTTATCATCCATCTTCCGTGCTTGCAAATAATGATATACGTGAAGGCATTAGCTACTAATGATTAATCTAAATCATCTAGTAACAGTCAGACCAACCTTCCTATGAGCCACGCAGGTCAAATAATGATGCATATTTATTTTCAGTTTCTCACCTAGATACATCGCAATAGTTTCAGGGGTACTTTCCCTGTTGCTTACACACACTGTCTGAAGCTGTTTTGGGAACTGTGACAGGGCTATGGCAGAGCCAGGTACCAAAAGGCCACCTTACTCATACTTTCCACTTGAAAAAGATAGAGATGAAAATACCTGCAAGTTTGGGGAGTGTCTCTAAAAGAGGTGCTTGTGGTTAATATTTGGATACACCTTACCATGTAGTCAGCAGTATCTGGCAGCTGACAGCTACTGCAGATCCTGAGTCTCAGATATGCCTCTGTCACCATTAGCTGGGTCAGACATAAGCTGCTGCACCTGAACATCAGCTTGGTTTGCCTTTCAGCTTCAGTACAGACCCTTGTACAATTCTGCACCCTTCTGATGGCTTCTGTTCTGTTGAGGTATACTTCAGGTGTGAGGACAACATCACTGAGCTTGCTGAGGGAGTGAGGGGACTACCCTGGGCTACCCTGTATCAAGACAGCCATTGCCCTCTCTCTTGGGGAACAAGGATGGATTCTGCTTCAAACTCTTCTTGTTTTCTTTTCTTTTCTTTTCTTTTCTTTTTCTCTCTTTTATGTATCCATTTACAGGATAATAACAAGAAACATCTTAGTATACGCATTAACTGTAAAATAATGAGGAAGTACCTTAGGGACACACCATTAAACCATAGCAATGAATCAATGCCTGAATAGGAATTGGGAGTCTTCATTTCTCAGGATAATAAATGAACCCCTGTTTCACGCTGAAGAGGGAACTGGAAGGAGCTTCCATCTTATTCAGGAGGAGACCATCGGTTGGCTTTTGCTGCTCAAAAGAAGGAAAATAGTGTTGCCTTCAGAGATATTACCTGGGGCACAGGTGGGTGGGCTCCCCTATGCCCTCTCAAAATATTCACATATGTGAATAGCTGTCTGATAGCCAGCTTCCAGGTGGCACACACAGGTAAGACAGGCCACAGCTTTTATCCTTCTTCTCGAATGCCTCTGATGCCATCACAAATGGTTGAGGTGCAGTTTGTCATTGCAGGAAAAACGTTAAGCATATGGATGGCTCTGTGTTGAAGTCACACACTCTAGCCTGTCTAGAAGCATGTATGTTCCTGCTTGCCATGTGTCTTGCTCAAGTACTGGGCTTTCTTGACTGCATTTGAAAGCTGCAGCAAGGTGTAAGTAAGAAATCTTGCTTTTTCTGCAGCCTGAGCTGGAAAACCTTGAAAACAAAAGCTTCCACTTTCTCTTCCCTACCCTGGTGCAAATCCATATCTGCTGGCCTGATGTTCACCATCTGAGCTCTTGGGGTCTGATTCTGTCTGTAGGGATGTTACTAGGGCAGAGCTCAGACAGCCTGGAAATTCAGTGTCTTTCCCAAAATCTCTTTCTCTAGATTCATTTTGCATCATGCTGGATATTGTTAACAGGTTGTATTAATGAAGTCCCGGCCCTGCCTTAATTTTCTGTAAATCTAGCAAAGGGTCACTGGAGCTGGTGAATTCATTCTGGTGCAAATCTGGAGTAAAGAAAATTTAATTTGGATTTGGCTTTAGTGTCCTTAGGCAGCTCACAGGGTATGAATATCATCCTTAGCTTCATGGCTGTGTGAAGATTAATGAAATGGGGTATGTGAATTCTTGCTATCCAGTTATGGATAGTTTATTCAGTGACTCGCACCCTGTCATCCAAAAGGACTGCCTTAGCTGCATGTCAAGGGAGACCGGCCATGGGTAGCAAGGCACAGAGTGCAACGGGCAAGCACTGTGCCTGCCACGGGCTGCCACATGTTGCCATGCTCCTCGATGCATCATTATGTCCCCTCTGATCTCCTGTTGTATGTTTAGGTGCGTCTTCCAGAATGTGTGTTTCTCTGGGATACTACTAGTTGCACTGGACTCTGGGGACAACGTGTTGCATATTGTTTTAGATTAACTCCTGAAACTGTTTTGGATTAACTCTTGAAACTAGTTAGGCTGTAAATCCTGATGTCTGCTTTGGATTAGAAGTTTTATTTTGTAAAAGTATGTGAAGTTCTGTGTTTCACAAGATCTTTAGAAAGTTCTGCATCTTTCCGAAGTCAAGATTGATGTATCTGGAAAGTTTCTTTGGTAACACAGGCTAGGTATTTCAGGATATTGCATGTGCCTAAATCCTGTGGAATTCAGTGGGTCATAAAGCCACTTAGAACTTGAAAAAATTTTGAACCTACAGATGGCTTGATTTTTTTTTTTAATAGAAAATAGATTCAGCAAACTCCCTGTCCAAACCCTGCAAATAACCAGAATATATATATTAAAGGAGTAGGTGAGACCACAAGTAAAAGAATAATAATAACTTGTTTTCTGCAAGAATTATATTTCCTGAGTGAGTATCCTGAGTGAGTGGGTGTGGGTCAGACTCTCCTTGTCAAGAGGCTTAAGTGGTCTAAGTGTAAACTTGTGAGTGTAGATGGTATTGGTGTGCTGGGGCTGAGGGGAGGGCCAGCATAAGTGGGGGGTGGTTTCAGGTTCCCCAGCCCGGAGAGAGAAGTGCAGCATGGCTGGTTGCAAGCTGCAGATTTCTTTGTGTAGGTCACAGAGGAGAATACACCAGGTTCTCTCTTGTGTCTAGCACACTTGCTGGTATCATTAGAATTTTCTCATGGGTAGGGCTGGGACTGTCCAGCACACTCCTTTACAAGATAACCAGGCCATTGCATTTGTTCTCTTGTCCATGTTTCTAATTCCCTTCCTCCCTGTCCTCTCCTGTCTCTAGCCATTGCAATGCTGCAGCACTCAAACTCTCCCTCTGATATGGGAAAATCTCCTTTCCTACACTCAGGAAGTAAAAACAAGCTTTCATCCTCTAAGACGCACTTGAGAGTAAATGAAAGGAGGTGAATACCTATCTCATTAGCCAGAATCCTGTCAGTGCTCTGTGGAGGGGCTGTACCAATGCAATGTCAGTCATCACTTCAAACTGGTGAGGAAGGTTTGAGTCTTCATGATCTCAGAAAGAGACAGATGTGTCAGGAGCCTGAGGAGAAGCTGAGGGCTTTACAGTAAGTCGGTCACCTGCAAATCTTCATGGATTCCACCATATAATGTAATACCAAACTACATCACTGTATTCAGCTGAAGAGTTTTATAGCATAAAGCTTCCTCCCTGCTCTTGAAGAGTCTTATGGTAAAGTACCACACTCCACAAAGGGCAGTATGAAGACATTTTTTACCTTAACTGCTGAAGGTTAAGCTACTCTTGTGGGATTCAGAAAACATAGATTAGGTTCCCTGGCCAACCACAGATGCTTTAATTGAACTTGGACAAATCAGTTGGTTTTAGGCAGGGTCTTTGCTACTGATGTGTAAATGAGACATAAATCCTGCTTGCAGCAGGAGAATTTGTACGGATAAATAGCCATGAGGTGTACATGTACCATATTACTGAGGAGCTGTATAAATATCTCAGTGTATAATGACTGACCTAGTTACAGACAGTGGCCTTTTCCAGTCAGACATTTAATGCCAACAAATGCACTGTTTGGGTTCAGTTGCTTAAATGTCACTTGTCTGTGCTCACTTCAAGTCATGGGAGAAGCATCATGCCTTTGCCTTGTGATTCTTGCAGAGTTGTGCTGTTCCCAAGTGCTGCACCTGCTCATTGCCTCTGTTAGTCATGTACTATGTGCCTTTGACTTCCCCCATCCTTTCTGTGTGTTACTGACTCTACAAAGGCAGTGGGTAGGGATCAGGCAATGGAAGAAGTAAGCAGGAGTGGCAAGGAAGCCTCAGTCCAAACACGACCCTTTCTGAGAGACATCTCCTTCTTCCAGACTTGACAGAACTCTTGGCAGGATGGGGCATTTGGAGGACATTGGGAAAGGCAGTCCGGAGAGCAGCTGGAAATAACTGTTGGGTCTTTGCCATTGAACCAGAAAGGGAAAGGTAGAGAGACTGGCCATGATTCTCCATGGCTGTTGCAAGGAGTCTCTGTTCCCTCCATTTTTCTTCACGAGGTCTTCATCTTCCAGTGGCTGAAGGTTTGCGGTCTGAATGGAAGAGGTAAGCATTCCAGATGGGGCCTGGAAGAGGTTCCCTCTGGAGATAGGACACAGAGCAGGATACATAACACATGGTCACCAGCTACATATATTTCTTCTTTACATTCATGCTTCTACTAGATTGTAGTGACTATCCATTCTTATACTAGGTTGCAGTTGTGAATCTGATGAGCCTCTAGTTCCAGCTCCCATAATAACAAATGCACCAGCTTGAAAAGAGCTCGCTGGGAGAGAAAAAAATATTTTTCTTCAGAAAAATATGTTTTGATTAAACAAAGAATATCACAATCATATCCATTTTAACAATATTTCCTCTAGAAAGATAATTGGAATAGATTTTTATGATCATCTGGAATATTTACTTAGGAAAACTTCAAAACAAGATCACACTCTCTATTACAACAGAGTATTGTTTGATGCAGAACTTAAAATGAATAGTTTCAGTTAATGTGAAATAACACCTGGCCTCTCTGAGTTAATGACAGTAATAATAGACCATTTTAACTGCTAAGGCATATATTACATGTTACTTTTCATGGCCTGCAAGGTAAAATAATAAAATTATCTGAAATTAAAAGACATTGTAAAAAATTGTGAAATTTGTAACTGAAGTTCTCTTCAGAATCTTTTTCTATGTGAAATTTCTAAGACAATCCAAATGAGAGCATTCTCCCATCATGCACATGCACATGCACACAAACACACAAGCAAACACATTTCCAGATGCTAACATTGTCCACAAGGTAGCAATTCAGAGTGCCAGCCATCTCTGCTGGTGCAGTCTGGGATTAAATAATGTCTACCACACCACTCTTAGATCTAGATAGTCTGGTTATAATTGCAGAAAAGATCAATATTACTTTGTCACAAATGCACTGCTATTGTCAGTGGTGAGGGAAGCCAGCTAGAAAATCAGCATTGCCCAGAGGACATGATTTGGTGGCCTAGCCATGCGGTGTAACTGTGTAGGTTCCAAATCCCATTCCTTCTCATGTTGGTCTGAATGCCACATGGGGGCGAGGTTTGTCTCTGTAGAGATGTTGGATTTCTCTTTACTGTGGCTACAGTTACTCATGTAGCCTTCTGGACAATGCACCGGTGTGGGCTTAGGAAGTAGATGTATTTTGAGTCACCAATTCTGTTCTCAGTTATTCTACTGACGTCAGTAACATGACTCTAGATTTATACCAGTGTAACTGAGAACAGAAGTTGGCTCAAAGTCAAGAACAGTGTCTCCTCTTCTCTGGCCCAGGACAAGCTGTTCAAGACACAATTGCTGGGCCAAATCCACAAGGGGAATGGACCAATGGACCCCAGTCTACACTGATGTGGTCCAGACACACAGTTCCCTCACCTTGCTGTTCAGTGCAGTGATCAGTTGGCACAATACCTGAAGTCACCTTGTTCTGTGCTAGTCATTTCTTTCAGTGTTTGGGGTCTTCGATATAAGCCAGATAGCCCCAGTTCTCCATCCACCATCAGCTGGAGCAGGTGTTTTTATTTCAGTAAAGTGGTTCTTCTTCCATTGAGCAGGAGAACTCTCTGTGGCTGCCCATTATGACCACATGCATAAATGAAAGTGATCTTGCTGAATGAGGGAAACAGAGACTTGTGCTAACAGTTTTCACCTTATGACCATCTTTATGCAGAAACTGCCTTTCCTGATGGTTCAGGGAAATGTGGATGGAATATCACTGTCTCTCTTGCCAGGCAGCTCCTTGGTGAGGGCATTGTAATCTTCCTCCCAGACCATGTGCCCTGAGTACTGCTCAGAAGAGGCAGTGTTTGTGGAGATGCCCATGCATTAGGGCAGGTCTGAGGGAACACTTGGTTCTGATGCAGCACAGTATGACCAACCCACACACTCTTGGCAGTCCAAGCAGCTAGCAGTCACTGCAGGGCTCTGGGTTTTGAGCTTCCTTGTGGATGGATGCCATGCAGAGAACACCACATGAAGAAACCAGCTCGCAAAGATGAAAATACAACCAAACTTCCTTCCCTGTCCCTCCCCTTCCCATCCTCAAGGGGAATGCAGTGCTGCTGACTTCAGACTGCTATGTAACTTGCAAAGGCACTGCCAAAATGCCACCGCGATGTGTCATGGCAAAATATTTCAGCCAAATACCAGCCCAAGGGGGGTGGAGGAACCAACCATCCCTTTCTGTATTGCAGCAGCACTGATGTCACACACTGCAGCCAGCTTTGCTGGTTCACCCAGCTCCTGCCTAGTGAAAACAGTTGACATTCAGTTTGTGCCAGGCCAGGAATAGTCTCTGTAACTTAACCTCCTCATCACAACTTGCTAGGCATGTAAGAGATCCCCTGAAAAAAGCCTCTTTTTTAAAAGGGAAGGGAGTTTGATTTCTGATTAAGCTCCTTGAAATCTGAACATTCATCAAAGCTTTTCCAGTAGCTTTTATCGGATGGTGCCTACTGCAAACACCTGAGATGTTTCTCAGCATTTCCCAATCAGTTTCAAACGTTCAGGTTTGCTTTCTTCTATATTGAAAATAAATAGACTAAAATCACATATCCCAAATTTTAGAACTAGATGAATCCTGAGCTAAATTCAGACATTGTACTTTGCTTGCAGGCTTCCATACTTGTACAAATAGATAGGGAAATGTGATTTTACTGGGTTACTAAGCCAACTATAAACAGCTTTCTTTGCCCAGCAGTTTGGAAGGTGATGTTATACAAATATAAGGAATAGTTCGACCAGTACAGTCCTGCTATTTCAATTCAGTCCTTGCAATGATCTGCATCTTGAACACTTGGTATAGGTACATCTTTTCCAGCTTGAAACATTACACTGCCCAAGTGCTAATGTTATGTCCAGGCAAGACAAGGATCTTCACAAGGGTTTCAGAGACAGTGACAGTCACTATTCTACTTTAATCAGTGGCGCTGAGTTGTTTTTGTAACAGTGACTCCATCTAGGAAAATAATTGCTGAGATTACATCACAATCCCCATGTTTATTGTTACCCTACTCACTTTTCAGCAAATGTTCTCAGTTTACAAGGGACAAGATGTTTCTTCAGACCTCTGTCCATGATATCTGAAAGCCAAGCTTCCTCCTAGTTCAGGCATCACCACCAATAAATAGTGATAAGCATTGTGCCACTGGAATTTAGTCAACAGCTCCGTTGATGAGTGTGCCAGAACATAATCACATGCTCCCATGGCTGTGTTGGCTTCGCACAGTTAAGAGTACCACAGAAGCAGTAAAATTGTAATTTAAGCTCTGGGCAAAGAGATAACCAAGTACACATCTCTGCAGCGAGGATGCCATTTTACATCTGTCTACAACCAAATGTAGCATTTTTTGGTATTTCTTTGCTTCTACCTTTTTTTTTTTTTTTTCCCAGAAATCTTAAAAAGATTGTGAAAAGTTCTAGTTGATACAAGCTTGTCCTTAGACTAACAGAGATAGCTTTCCTTCCACAGATAAGGTGTAGGAGACCATCCCAGCAGGCAAGCTTTTGTTGCCCCTTTGGCCAGTGTGTTTTGACTGCTGCAGACTGACACAGACGTTTCCTTAGTGCAGGCTCTTCCTTCAGGAAAATCTACACTACCTACTTCTATGTCCCATTTGCACTACCTTAGTGCCAGGAAGTTCTCCCTGTAGGAAATAACTATTGTCTTGCAAGTATTAGACACGCTAGCCTGAAATCCCTGGGGGTCTCCCCAGCAAATGGGCAGCTGCAATGTGTGTCTGCCATAGCTGAACTTTCCTTTAGCGTCTCCTGATTCTGACTCAAGTGCAGAAGCAAAAAGATGATTTGTTTACTGCCCCTCACCATCCCAGCTGTCCACCTTTGGTCTTCTTTACAACAGAGGCAGAAAAAAAAAGGGTTCTCAGGTCTCAGCTGCTTCAGTTCCCAGCCCAGCAGATGGACATCTGTCTGTCCTTGCTGGCAGTAGGAAGTCAGATGCAGCTGGAATGGAGGCACTCATTTTCCTCTGTAGTCCCTCTGGAAGGGTAGCACAGCTGGGAGGTAGAGAACAGAAGGAAAGAAGTCATCTGGTGGCCCAATCCCTCCTTTTAACCTGGAGAAATCACCCACCCTCTGGAGTGGGAAGACAGCTGGGAAACCATTGCTCACTCGGCAGCTGGTCTCTGGTGAGGCTACCGGGGTGTTGAAGGTTGTTTGACTGTTGTCTGTTAGGAACCTGACTGCCTTCCACAAGGTACCAAACCCTCAAATTATCAGTGTGGGATGGATACCTGTCTCTTTTGGTAAGAAATTTTGTAAATCACTCCTGAAATCGTTGTAAAATGTAAATGAACAAATGAATGAATGAGTACAGCATGTGAGAAAATCTTCAGCTCGTGCAAACAAATGTCTTTGTTTTTGAATTGTAGAACTCAAGATCAAAAATGCTGAAGATTGGAAACGTCCCAATATACTCCTTCTGTCACGTCTACGTTGTTGGACTGTTTTTACCTCCTCACTAAAGATGGTCAGAGATGAAGCCAAATACAAGCATGAGAGGAAGTTCTAGAGTTGAGAAGCAAAATTACATGGCAGGTATGCACCTGAATTTCCCTCTCATGTAAGAGTTAAGCATCTCAGCCAAGAGCAGGATGGCCTTTCTCTGGTCTTTTTTTTTTTTTTTTCCTTGCTGCATTATACACAAAAATGTATATATGGTAGGGAAAATGAAGCTCTGTTTTGAAAAATCTTTGTAAAACATAAAATGGAGAAGCTCTATTAAGCTCGTTTTATTCTGGTGTAAATCTACTGTAGTTCTGCATAGGTCATTGGAATTGTATGGCTGGGAGGACAGAATCAAGATTCACTATGATAATTTAAATTTATAAATAGGTTGCCCTATTTATTTATTTTTTTAATAATAAAGGAAGGTGAGGAGTGTTTTCATTTCAAGAAAGAACTGTCTGAGTTATCTCAGCTGAGTAAGCCTGGTTTCTCTGACTTTTCATACTTGGACTAGCACTGAGTCATTACTGGGAAAAGATGTCTTTTCCAAGAGTCGCATGGAGACATGATAAAGTGGAATCTGTGGACCTGGACAGCTGGAGGGTCTGAAATCTGGATTTCATTACTCAGTTCTATAGTAGATTCAAAGTGTAGATGGGGACAACCTCCACCTGTATAGAAGCTGGATGCTACTGTAGACGTGAACTTCGCTGTTTCAGATCATCACAAGTTAATGAGGCAATTCTACTGGGAAATGGAAACACAGATCAGACTTTCTTTAGGGAGTGGGTTTTACATTGTTCTTGGATGTGCTCCTAAAGTGAGTTTCACTGCAGCGTATAGTCAATAGCCTGTTCAAGCCCTTGAGTGTGGGAATAAGTATCTAAAGAGTTTAGAGAGAAAACTCTAAAGGATTTTAGAATATACATTTCAAGTATAGCTGAAGGGTCTATTTTGCTTATATTCTTTCCATCCAATGATTCCCCCACCCTGTCTTCAGGCTGATGTGGACATAGATATTGCTGTGGGCTCTGCCTTCACATTGTATCCAGGGATTAATGGAAGGCTGTATTATTTTATAATTATGTGGAATGGGTTACTATTTGCTCTCAGCTGTTTGGAACTGAAACCAAATGTTCTCTGTGCTCCTTTACTGGGACTGCTAGAGTCCCCTAGGCACTCCTGCCTTCTGCTGGCTAAATTGATATTAGCAGGCTCTTCAGTTTCAATATTCCAACCCAACCATATCTGGATATGGGTGGCTAAAGCATTTTACCTCAGCAATATTTGCTTGGAACATGCTAATGAACAGTAAAATATTTTTTATTATTCTTTATGCTTTAGCTGCAGTGCCATTCTACTTTTTCAAGCAAGGGCTGTGCTCAGGGTACAAGTCACAGGAAAGCTCCAGCCTAACATGTGGAAGTTCTTTTCTCAAGACATAGTGTGCAATGATGTACTGTGACATTCTTTGTTGAAATAGGTTTTCTTTTCTTTCATTACTGTTTTACTTTTTTTTTTTCAGCCAAAAAAAAAAAGGCCAACCTCTTTAGCCAAACACTTGCACAGCACTTGGAAGTGTTAGTGGCTAGAGGTATGCAAGGGAAAGTACTTGAAATTTGGCTCTTAAGTCTTTGTTTAAGAACTAGAGTAAATAATCTAATGTGAAATAATTTTTAGTGACACTTTCCAATAACTAAACTATCTACTGTGAGCTACCTGAATTGACTGAAATAATTATTGTTTTTCATGTTGTTTAATGCACTCCTAGCCTTTTTTTAGAACACATGTAGGAGCAAATTAGTCAGTGACTGGTACATCTGGAAAATGCTATTTGTCTAATAGTGTTGCTGTATAAAAATGATAATTCATATTTTTTGGCTTTGCAGAGGAGAAAGCTTCCTTCACCTGTTCTGTAAGATGAATCAATGTGCAGCAGCCCTGTCTGGAGGAATTCCCTTATGCTTGTAAATCGCAAACGACTGGAGCTACCCAACACAGTCATCTGCCTGCTTGATACCTGAAATTAATCATTTGGATAATTCATTCATGACTCCCATGAACAATGCAGGGAAATAAGAAACATACAGAAGGACACAGTGACTCCTCAAGTATTGGGAGCCTTCTGGATGATGCAGACCGAGAGGTGAGCAGCCTCACAGACCGGGCTTTCAGAAGTCTGTGTGTGGCAGAACTTGAAGACTCTTACAATGAACCAAATCTTGCCATTTCCCCTGACCTTGCCCACCAGTTCTCTGCTAAATTTCATCCCGGGACATTAAACCATGCCATCAAGCTAACAGCAAGCTGTAACAAGCTAACAGCAAGAAACAATGAACATACAATATGGGCTTCAACATTCCAGCAGTTACCAAAGTATGCTCTGGAGGAGAAAAAGATTGCTAAAAATAATACCCTTGGCACAGAAAGGAAAAAGCTCAGTTTGCCAGTCCCTGGTCCAAGGAACAATAAACATGTTTCAAAAGTGTCCTCATTGATTAAGACATTTGATAAGACTGCAAACCAAGGGTCAGGAGGTTCCCTGATAGCCATTAAGCAGCCCATTAAAAATAGCTTTCAAAAAAGTAAATTAAATCATGGAAACAATATGGCTTGCGGGGATGACACAGCTATTTTGAGCATTCACAAGGAACTTTCTGAATTTTCTGAGGACGGTCAAGACAGCCACTGCCTTACTGGTAAACACGAGCCACAGAAAAGACCTAATAAAATAGATCTGAGTTATTGTGGTTCTGATGGTTATTATCCTGTGCTGATTGAGATGTCAAAAATAGCCAAGTCAAATTTTTCCCGTTCTTCTAAAAAGGCTTTGAAAAACAAAAATATGAAAGTTAATGAGCCAGCAAAAAAAGGCAATTTTCTTCACAGTGAGAATAGTGCTTTTGAATCATGGAAAGTCCATCATAAAAAATTGACTGAAAAACAGGAATTTGTTGATCTAATAACAGAAAAGGAAGGTCTTACATACCTTGAAGAAGCACCATTTAGTAAAGGATCCCACACAAGTGAACATAAATTGCCACCTGACAAGACCACTGTTGCCAAGAAGCAGGAGAAGGATTTTCAGATGGAGCCACCACCACCAGAAACTGCATTCAGCACTCCCCTCCCAGCTGTATTTGTACCTCAGGGCCCCCTCCATTCAGGAACTGAATTTCGTGCTGCTCTTCCTCCTGCACCCCCACCTAGGATCCATGTGCACCATGGTCCTCCTCGGCCACCCCCAGTCCCTCAGGCACTTCCTCTTGCAGCTCCCACCCAGCAGAGCCATCCCCCAACACCCCCCGTCCGTGAAGCTCCTCCTGTACCACTGCCCCCCTTGCCAGTGCAACTTTCCCCCCTTGCCTTGTCCCAGGCCTCCGTCTCACCTCAGTCTGTGTCCTCCAGGATCGTTTCATCCTCACCTGTGTCCCAGGCACCTGTCCCACCTCCACGAGTACACCCACCCACCTTAACTGAAGAGGAAGACATCAGTCCCCAACAGGACACCATCTGTCCACCCTGGAGGAGACCAAGGACTACAAAAGAGGCATATGAGAGGAGACAGACTTCAAAGGAGAAGTTCACAGCCAGTGATGAGACATGCTCATTGTCTGAAAAGACGACCAGAGCCAAACCTGATCTGGATGTGACTCCTCTGGATAAACAGGCAAACTCCCCTGGATCAGCCAGTCCCACTTTCAATATCACCGAACTCTTAACACCCATCATACCACCAAAGCAGGAGGTGGACCCCACGGAAGGTGAGCTGATCCCGCTGACACCTCCTCCCACTGACAGCGTGGCAGAGAGGGACGATGAGGCGACCGGGTTTGGTGATTACAGGTCTCGGGATAGTTACAAGGCAAAAGCATCAAGTCTGTTATTCAACTTGAAGGATGTGCGTAAGCGTGTTAAAAGCATTTATACCCCTTCTCCTATGTTAAGGGCCCTGGAGAATAAAAATAAGACTAAGGAAAATATACAGGAGAATATAAAAGTGAATACCTCATCATCAACTTTGCAAGAAATAAGTAACAAAAATATTGCAGAGAAAGACGAGTCGAGTGATATAACTTCTGCATTGTCTGAGTGTGTTCATGAAAATGACAATAAAACTGATTTAACTGGACACTTTACAGACAATTACCTGACTTTGAGTTCACCCCAGACAACAGCAGACCTTTTATTTCACCAAACTGGAGACAATTTACAGCAAGATAATTCAAAATACAAAGAACTGGTTAAAAACACAAGGGATAATGAAAAGATGTTCAGGCATCAATCAGAAGAACCCTATTTAAGAAAAAGTCTGCCGTATCCAGCACTGAAGGCATACAGTAGAGACACTACAGATACAACAGCTGGGCAACCTGTGCAAAAACCCAGCTTCCGAGCTGAGGAAATTGAGAGAAAGGCTGGTCATCAGAATGAAAATTTTGCTTTTAGAACCCTTCCAAGCCAACTCTCACCAGCAGAGGATGTGCCTTACAGTGACATCCAAAGCAATGTGGCAGTCAGTGGCCATGAAGCACAAGGCAAAAGAAGCCCTAGCTCTTCTGAGCAATCTTTTGTCTCCACAGTAGAGCAGCCATTTCAGGAGGAGCCATTTCCACTGGATCCCCTGATACAGAAGTCAAGTCTTCAAGAAAGCCAGAGGACTAAGGGTGAAATGAGTGCAGACAGTAAGAAAAGCCATGAGGGAAGAGTGAAAGCAGCTGGGGAAGATGAACTTCAATATTATGCTTGTATCAGCTCTGGTACTGGTGCAGCAGAGAGTAGGGAGGGTAGGGTTACTGGGAATGAACAAAGGAGCTTGATGAAAGAAAAAATAAGGCAAGAGAAGAAGGAAGAGGTCAATAGCATGGATTCTGCTTCTGACAGCATAAAGGACACCTCCACCCCAAGGTCTGAGGAGACACAAACACAACCATCTTCAAGCTCATCCAAACCCTGTCTGTTTATGATCAAAGATAACACATTCAGGTCACCTCAGGTAATAAGGACTGTCAAGTTGCCCCTGTTCAGGTCCTTTTCCCTGGACGATACAGTGAGCAGCAGTTATAAGGAAATGGAAGGTAGATTTGCATCCTCAGCAGCACACAGCAAGCAGCCCCGAGACACATTGCATGCCCAGGAGCGAGGCTGGTCGGCACTGAGGCGCAGAGGGCAGCAGAATGTGAGGGAAGGCACGACTGACAAAGAGAGAGATGCCAGTGAGTCTGGATCTACTTCAGCAACACTGGACCCCAACCTTCTGGAAGATACAGAGAGCTTTTCTTTAGGGAAGCTGATGGAAGAAGATGAAGAGACGTGTGCTTTGTTAAATAAAGTTGGGAAAATGAATGAGGAAAGTGTCTGCAGCAGTAAAGAGAACTCCCAGATTAGGAAGGCAAGACGCAGCTTAACACAGCCAAATTTGGGTCTGGAAAATGACCAAGCACAAAACAACCCCAGCTATCCCATAGAAAGAAAGACAAATTACTTTAAGAACCATCATTTATCTAAGCGTAAAGGTGGTTCTTGTGCGAAAAAAATAATAACTAGGGAGACAATTTCCCCTGTGACTGGCTCTGTATCAGAGGACCACATATATTCTCCTGTATCCCATGAAGTTTTAGAGGATATCCCACACATGGAAGGTGGGTCAGTTTTATTAGACAGTCTTGAATGCTCTGCTGTTACAAGCCCCAGGTCAGGAAGCACGATGCACTCTCTTGTTGCCAGTTTACCATCAGATAAACCAACAATTTCTAGCCTTGGAGAAACAGAGGATGCTATAAACCCTGCCTTGCTGAACACGACACTGAGGAGCCAAGCAGATATGTCTGCAGAAGAGATACTTGATTCAATGCAGAGACATCTACTTGATTCTGCCGGGGAAGCTGAGAGATTGGAGCTCAGGGGACTTGGGGAGAGAGGAGCAGGCAAGCCTCCCGCTGTGCCACCAAAAACAGAAAAGGCACTGCGGCGGGCCAAAAAGCTGGCAAGCAGGAGAAAGAAAATGGAAGAGCAGCAGAAAAAACATCAGACAGAACATACAGATGCTGTAGGGAGAAAGCCTTCTCATTCTGGACAGGCAGTAGTATCTCCCTCACCCCTGGGATATTCCCCTCTCCATCCTGTCCCTCACTCAGCTTTTCCTCCTACAGAAACCAGTATAGGAAGACCCACTGTTGCATCAGCAGTAAGCCCTTCACCTTCTTTAACCCAGCGTAAACTCCTCCAAGACCCTGACTCTGGCCAATACTATGTAATTGATTTACCAGCTGAAGTTAATTTGAAGACATTTTATGACCCAGAAACTGGCAAATATGTTCAAGTCTCAGTCCCTTCCTTGGAAGGGAATTTATACCCGCCCTCCTCTTCAGAAATTAGGAATTCTCCCTACGCCTCCTACCCTAGAGTGTTGCCTTTACCAGCTTCATCTGTAGCAGTGCTGAAGTCACCTTCTCAGCTCTCTGAACCTACATGGTTAATGCCAGCTGTGCCAGGAGAACCACCCGAAGATGGCCAACAGAACTACAGAGGCACTGAAGCTGTGGATACTCAGCCATATATTGAACCTGTCTCTTATTCCTATGGCCAAGATGCTGAAGAAACTCAGGTTCACTTAGGAAAGGACATGAGCCCAACCCCAAATACAGACCTAGTGACCCTCACTGATTTAGATGATTTTGTTGCTGAAGGGGTATCCTGAAAACCAAAATAACAAAACATGCCAGCTAGTGTTTTTAAGATCCATTTGGACAGACACACGCACACACAAGCACATGCAGATTTTATGTTTGTACAACACTATATTTCTGAACCTCATTGTGGTCTGGGTGGGAAGGAAAATGAAAGCTGACCGTGTTGAAAGATGCGAGGTGATGATCACTCTTAAGAAGTGTGAAACTGAGTAAGCCCCAAATCATCAGTGAGATAAAGGGGCAATGCCAGCTAAACAAATGAATACAACAGTATGAAGCCACTGCTTGCTGCTGCTGCTGCTTTGCCACTATAGTGGCTGGGATTGCCAAAGCAAGAGTCCTTTTGCCCAGATGGGTTGCATGATGTATGACAGAAAGTAAAACCTGTGAAACCATCCTGTCCATGCTATGAGACCTAGGAAAGATTCTGCATCTCACAAACTTTCCTCACACCCTGCCTTCAAAGTGTATTGACAGATGTAAATCCTATGGCTATAAATATGCCATGATAAACCTGAGAGTCATTTTTTGCACACACTGATTACCCAGATGTTATTGACAAGAAGATTGTATACTGGATGCACTATACAGCAGTCATATCAAAGAAACATTTAAACAACCAGAATACATTTGCAGCTGCTCTGGACTTCTCATATACCTTTGCAATATCCACTAACAAGCTGCTGAATTCTTTATATTTGTTGATAATCTCCAAATATGCTCTTCTACAGTCAGGGGTTATTTATAATGCAAATTTAAACTTCAACTTATCTCAATACTTGGCCTGAAATATTTTGGAAAGGTGCAAGGCTGAATGAAATCCCTTAACATTATTTAATTTTTTGTTAGGATGAGAAGACTTTTGCTTATTATAATTGAAATGCTTTTTGGTTTGGTTTGGTTTTAGGCTCCCACTGAAATACAGTGCTAACTTTTAAAACCTGAAAAATATTGTTTCTAATTTTGGTCTCATGCAGTCTGTGATTTAAAGGAAAAAAAAAAAAAAAAAAAAAGGAAGAAGAAGGAAAAAAAAAAAGATACAACACATCCAAAGTACTAATTTCTAGAAAAGTGCTTCTCTGAATTATCGCTATTCTTTGAAAGCTCTATATCAAACTATAACTCGTCTTTGTTTAAGATCTTCTTTATCATCATAGATAACAGAAGAACCTTGGTGAAAAATGCAATGTGCCTGCTTATAAATATCTAAATTTGGAGTATTGTTTTCCCTTTTTTTCCATTTCATTTGAATAGTTTTCTCTAATTAAAATTGAAGTACAGGAGTTCAAAGGAGCAGACATTAATGTCTGCAGACATTAAAATTTTTAAACAATTTTGACTTGGAATTCAGAAAATGCAGTCTCCCCTGTGATGGCTCATTTTGAAAGAAATAAAAAAGAAGAATGAAAATCAGGAGTGTTTCAGGGATAAGGATCGCATATCAGGCTGTTATGTTAAGATAAATGGTACCTATTATGAATATTTTTCTTCTATTTTGGTCACAAATATTTTACTAAACTGACATGGGGCCATTTTTGTTGTACTGTTACCAGCTTTCACTGTATATTGTCTAATGCCTATCCAGCGTAGGGCAGAATGTCATCATGTTAAAATACTGAGAAATGGATTTATTGAAATTTTCCATGGTACATTTAGACAGAGACTATGTAATCTGAAACCCTAGCAGAGTGTGCAAGCCATGGTTTTGATTTGATATTACAAATGTAAATGCCCTTAACAGCCACAAGTCAAGAACCAGGCAGGTGCTCAGAAGACATAATAAAAGCATGCTGTCCAAGGGGAGACTATGGATACAAACTATCTGTGCACAGACATGAAAAAATGGTGATTTGATAAACAAAACATATAACCACATTAAAGCAAACAAACAAACCAACCTTTTGTTTGATTAACCGTTGTTCATTTTGTAGATGTGCACACTTACCCTTCTGCACTCTTTGCTCTTGAGTTTCTTCTTTTAGTGTGGAAAGTGGGATCCTCCAGTATACTACTTCAAGGTATGTTAGGAAATCAGGGAGCATTTTTCACTTCTTGTAAAGGCAAACTGAAACCTGGGTGTCTGAAGAGGAGCCAGTCCTGACTCAGATACCAAATACTTTTGGCCAATCTTTTCTGTTAGCTTATGGGAGCTGCATTCACAGCAGAGTGGCTCTCTGAACTTGCACATGTTCCAGAGGGAGTTTTGTCCTAAAGAATTTGTAGCTAAATGAAACAAACACAGAACTGGGAAACTTTGAAAACAAATATGAATAGGTTTCTTATCATATATCCAGAGCTGTCCCCAGAGTGATTTGCCACAGGGAGTGATTGATGTTATACAAGTGTTGCGCCAGGTCCCAACTCAGTAATGATTCTGTTTGAGGATGAACCCATCAGCAAACCTGTCTCTGGCCTAGATCATACTATTGGCCAGCATTTTGCTAGTCTACAACACACACACACACACATGAATATATGTACCGATAAAGCTGCTGCTATAAGAAGACAGCAGTAATGCCTGTGTTGGTGAACACAAAATGTGCATTAAAAGGTGGCCAAGTTACATCTTTTCAAATAACAAATATTTACCTTTCCTCGTCCGTTTCTGTTTTTTTTTGTTTGTTTGTTTTTGTTTTTTTTTTGTTTGTTTGTTTGTTTGTGTGTTTGTTTTCTTGGTTTTGTTTTTGTTTTAATTTCTGCTTTGGGAAATCTGTGTCAGATGGACAAAATAACAGCTGTGAATTGACCTCTTTGGGAGAGGAAACTATGGGAAATGTGTAACAGCCAGCAAGACAGTTCCATAAGCACTGTTCCATATTCTCCCACATGCCTAGTGACAGGACGTGGGGGAATGGGCTAAAGTTGCGCCAGGGGTGTTTTAGGTTGGATATTAGGAAGAACTTCTTTACTGAGAGGGTTGTGAGGCATTGGAATGGGTGCCCAGGATAGTGGTGAAGTCACCATCCCTGGAGGTCTTTAAAAGACGTTTAGATGTTGAACTTAGCAATACAGTTTAGTGGAGGACTTGTTAGTGTTAGGTCAGAGATTGGACTTGATGATCTTGAAGTCTCTTCCAACCTAGACAATTCTGTGATTCTGTGATAATGCCAATGACCATGACACAATAAAGGTGTCTAGGCAAACTAAGCTGGTTTCTGCCTTGCAGGAGCCTATGGTAGCTCTGTGTGTAAGGAAGCCCAGCAGACTGTAAGGAGCCATTGCTTTCACTGCTCCCTTCTCTTGCAGTTGCCATTTTTGCATGCTGCATTTCTGAAACTTGGTTGCAATGGCTGATCTTCCCTGAAGGCATGACAGAGGCAAACAGGCCCAGGGAGAGTCCCAGGTATCCCTCAGCTTGGCCCTGAACCACCTCTCTTTGAACATTTCTCTTTCTGGGGCAGCCCCAACACCTTTCACTCCCCTTGTCACAAAGCAGATGTGGACTGCTGTCCTGCAGCCATGGCTCTCTCCCAGGAGCTCAGCTTTCCTCATGAGAAATGCTGCAGTTGTTTGAGAGAGTGTGGTTTAGTTGAAATGGCCTGCATGTGTGGATTTTAGCATCTCCTTGTGTGTTCAGGGACTTCCTAAACCATTTTTTCCAAGAAAACGTGTCATTATTAATTAATAAACCAAATAAATGGGAGTTATTTTACAATACTGGAATGACTTCCAGTCAGCTTTTTCATTGTAATTATATCTAAGTGTAGTTTTATCTCCAGCCATGCCCACAGAAACAGTCGACAATGGAGAAGTGTGTGTGTGTGGTATACAATCAAAGGTCTAGGAGATGACTGTTTGCAGGACTTCCTCCTGCTTTCTAGCCCTCCTACAGAGGGGGAGCCAGAGGCTGGGCAGGAACACCCCACGCCAGCACTCCTCTATCTTTCCCACCACCCTGCCACATGAGGGCCACGGCCTGGCCATTGGCCCTGCGGTGAGGTGCCAGAAGCCGGGCCAGCAGTTCTGGAAGAGGTGGCCTTCCTGCCACCACCCACAGGCAGAAAGGCTTTCACACCTCCCTGTCCTGCAAGTTACCAGGTGTCTAGTTTGGTGTAACTCAAGTTTGTCACTACCAACCACTCCTCCGGACTATATGCGCTCTCCCAAAGTGATGGTTTTGCATTTCTCCTCAATTTCTCTTATTGTTTGATGCATTATAAAACACAGCTGAGACTCTTCTCAAAGAGGTTTCAGTTCAGTCCTTGTCCAGACTGGCAATTTCATTCAGATCTTTCCTGCCTTGAACCATGACAAGCCAAGCAGTCCTCACTGACCACGAAAATGTTACTGTAATTTGATTATAACAGAGCATAAACAGAAAAGATTACTATGATTTACCAGAAATATTTTGACAGATTTGCATATCTGTATTTGGGGGTATAATTTGTTTCCTTCCTGAGAAAATAAAGACCTGTAAGTTTGATCTTCAGTCTCACTCAAAGCTGCATCAGAAGCTGGTGATATTGTATGAGATGGGCTACATGGGCTCTAGTGAATGCACACAAATGTGTAATTTGGAGAAACTGATGTGCATCATCAGTCATTTTTATTAAGGAAACGCTGTTTCAGAGCCTTACAGGAGACAGAAAGAACATGGAACACTTGAGTAAATTGAACTTTAATTTTATTTATTTATTTATTTATTTTTGTGAAATGCCCATTATGACAACAGAGGTCAATGATTAATTTATTTTGTCTTTAGGCTGATTATTCTGGTCTTATGATGATCTTATATTCACCATTGTCCCCTGGTATTAAATATAATAATGTAATTATGGGGTTTAAATGGGTAGGGAATGGATGAAAATGACCTGTGGTCTTCCCCTGCTTCTTTTTGATATTCTCAAAGTTTTCATGATGTTGATTTTTTGCATTAGGTAGTCAGGTCTTCGGTACTCTATGGGCAATTAGAGACTTGTTTCTAATATGCTACTCAACATACTTAGAAAGCAGCATTTCAATAGTGCAGAAGAGAAATCATTTATGTCCCAATTGCTTAAAGCTCTGTGTTTTTATTAAAGCAGATTTAACTCAAGTCTTTGGGGAAGCAGCTTGCCATGCTAAAAATTCAGCACCTTCTCATGTCAAAGTCCACTAGCAAAGACGAATATATTGAGATCTGAAGTACTTTGAAAAGAAAAGAGGAATATGCTCTGAGATGCAGGGTTGAAAATCTTTGAAATCTTTCTGGCAACAGAAAGAAGTTGAACTCTGGCAAAAAGCCAAAAATGTTCAAACCTGGGATACACTCAAAAGCCAGGGCTCGTCAAAGTCAGTCTTGCCCTATACAGCCCAAACTCTTCCTTATGCTCACTTAGACTCCCTTTTTCTGGAATTCCCAGTGTGTACCCACTCCCACCCACTGGCATTCAGTCAGAGCCTCATCGTCTCTCAACTGCCTCTCCAATTTCTTAAAATTGGCACAGGGGATGACAGCATTCAAAGCACCAAAAAAGGGCACCCTGCTTTTTTTGCTATGCTAGTTAACAGCAGGTGTAGTCATCAATGACACAGAGTGTTTCAGGCAAACCTGAGCGGCCTTGTTCAGGATCTTTCTTACATTGGCAGACCACAGATGGCACGGTCAGACTCCCAAATAAGCAGCGATCCTTCCTTCTATTCCAAGCACTGATAAGCTGCAGAGGATATGGAATGAATCTGGGCCAAGGGAGACTCATTCTGTGACTGCACCAAGATTGCTGAAAGTCCAGTAGCAGAATCAGTTTCTTCTGGCAAGCACTGCCTGGATCAGGTCTCCTGGGACTGCATCCCTTCCCAAGGAATGTGGATGGAAACATTTCAGAATTATTTGGTGTCAAAGCTGGCTATGGCTTCTCCAACAGGGAAAAGTTGGAAAGAAATTATAGGAGAGTATCATATTGCATTATAAGATAAGACAATCTTATTGTTGAGAATACTTTGATACATGGATGTAGGCTTATATATAGATGTATCTATGTATGTCTACATGTCTATATATAGTTATAGATATAGTATTTATGTTATAATGAAATGTCTGGACATGATCTAAACAGTGGCCTTGAACTGTCCTTTCCTTCTCCCACCTGCTGATCTGCGTGTCCTGTTACTTGCAGGGTCTGTCCCAAGGGAGCTCCACTTTCCCTGGGGCTTCCCATGTACCCTGGGCACGTTCCCCTGTCCAGGGAGGAATAATATTTATCTCTTTCCATATTCTCATCCAGGAATGGGGGGTGGGGGGGGGGGGGGAGGGTGTACCTGGGATGCCCCCATCCTTCTGTCTGGTGTGTTGGAGGAACAAGCGACTGCCCTTCCCCTCCATGAAGCCACTGCCTCGCCAGCCTGAGACACAAACACCTCTCCTGGCAGTGAGCTCAGCCCCAGCACTCCAACCCTGCAGCATGACCGGCCCCAGCGCCAGTTCAGCTGACAGGCAAACCTCTCAAATCAGCAGCCACTTGAGCCCTCACATAAACCAAGCAAGATCAAATACCAGCTAAAGTGCTGGCCCTGGAACCTACTGGCACAGCATGCCGGTCCCAACAGTTTCCTAAGAGCAGCAAACTTCCCTGCTTAACTACACAGCTACATGTACCTTGTACTGCTGCCTTGATACCTGCCCTGTGGGCCGCAAACCTCGGCCTCCTGCCCACATTTGGGTTTGTCCGCTGCTCTCTTCTGAGCTGAGAAATTTCTTGACTCATTTTCTACTTGCTTACATATATGTGTAAGCAAACAGTCCTGAACCTTTCTTTTGGCTTGAAATAAAATTTTAAAGAAAGCATTCATTAAGAATTATGCATTTAAAAAAAAAAAAAAAAAATGAAACTAGAGGAAAAGCATTCAAGTCTCTTAAAATATTTCCAATAATACAAAATGATTTGTTATTTTGTGGTTTTCTGGACTGAAAATTGTCTTGGCTTCATTAATTTTGTGGTCCAGTTTGACGTGAGGAAGAGCTGTCACCAAAATGTCCATGTGAGGGGGAAACAGCACCTGACCCAGGCCCAGACAAGGCTCCCAGCGCCGGCTGCCAGTGCTGAGCCCCTGCGAAGCTCCCTCTTGTGCTGGACCGTCCCTGTCTCTGGGTACAGCTGCGTGAGACCAGCTCTGTGAGGACATCTTGTTATTAATGCTGGGGGGCTATTCCTGCTGCTAACTAACCGTGTTTTCAAGTGGTAGAGGAACTCGGTTGTGGTTTTATATCCTTCTGGGCATCCAAGACATGTTTAATGGTGTGCAATATCTGCATCCCTGGAGTATAGTAAGTGAGGTTATCTGATCGTACTCAGCAGGACACTAACCACGTGGTTTAGACTTGTCAATTTTTAAGCTTCTCATCTGAAAAGCCCAAACAACAGCCTGGTCTTTGAAAAGCTTCTGGCCACATCTGTGCTGTGAGAGTGGCGCTGATGTAAGGGCAATCGTGCATTTACACTGCGCTTGAAGCACGCCTTCAGGCAGCAGGGCTTCATCGGCTTTGTACCATGGCAGGAAGCCCACCCTCTAAATAAGTGTAACCCAAGGGGTAAAACAAAGGCTTTGTATGTGTGCCTGCATTCATGCTACGGGTGGTGCTGGAACAGCCTTGTAGGCCAAGGCCATGTACCCCGATAGGGCTGAGCCGGAGGAAGCCTGTGACATCATAGATAGAGCAACATGGAACCTGGTGTGTGCTTTTTATTACTGATGATATTAAATCCAGCCCTAATAAAATTAAGCCCTCACTCACTCTTAATTCTCTACCCCAGCTCTCCCCCCTCCCATTGACAGAAATGCTAGGAGCTGAGCTAGGAAAGAGATGGTCACAGACAAGCAGGGGAGGAAGGAGACAGGGACATAAGAGCTGTGTTCTTAGCAGGTGTTGTTATTAATAAAAATAAAAATAAAAGTAAAAATAAAAATAAAAATAAAAATAAATAAAAAATTAAATAAAAATAAAATAAAAATCTGACCAATGCAACTCCTCTGTAGCAGGTTTCTCATGAGCCTTGTTGAGCGGTGCCCAGATACATCCACCCTGATGTGCAGGAGCTATTTCGTCTGGGCATGTACATGTTCCAGACACAAAGACTATGGAACCAAGACCACGATGTTGCCTTCCCACGAGGTGGGGGTAGGAGCAAGGTGTCTCCAAGACCTTGGCTCCTCTTTCCTGGCTCATTAATGAGATTCTAAAATCTAATTAATAATGATGACTCTTGTTTGCTCATCCCTTTCCTGCTTTCACAGTGTGTGGCAAATGATGTATTGTAGAACAGAGGAGAACTGGTGTCACTGAAGTCATTTTTATTTGTATCTAGCTGATTCATACAGATGGTGCAAAACCATAGCTCTTAACTCACTGGATTATTTTTCAAAAAGCTTGATTTGATCTGAGCTGGATAGAAATTGGAAGGTTTCCAGAGTTTCCCATAAACAAGAAGCTTCCCAGCCTCAGCATCTCTCTAGACACTTGACATTTGTGCAGAGCAGCAGACCTAAGACATTTTAACAAAACTTATCGAATCCAACTACCACTACCTCAAAAAATAATTTCTCCACAAATCTTGTGATCCATTTCTGTGGGACAACCAGCGTCACCTGTATCTTCAGATGTACTGCTCCTCTTCTCTCGTGACACTGCAATGCAGCCAAGGCAGCGTGGCATGGGGCAGCAGAGTGACACAGGGGTGGTTTGTGAGCCCTCACTGAGGGGACAGCAAGGCTCCCACAGAATGGAGGCAGTTATTAGAGGAGACCTCTTAGCAAGAGATATCCTCATTGGCTGGTCTGTACTGGAAAAAAATTATTTACATGCTGAGTAAGAACTGATCCTCCTTCCCTCCCTTTCAGCCTGGCCACAGGCCGTGAGCTGTGTTGCACAGGCTCAGAGCAGGGCAGGGACAAACACTGTGCACTCCTCTAAAAGCGAGTCCTGAGCCCTCTAGAGGGAAAGCCCATCAAAAAGGGATGAGGCTGAGGTTTGCTAACACCTTGCCCCCACACATACACACAGATGAATGCCTGGCTGCTGCTGGTTAGTCTGAGCAACAAGCTGCAATGTGGATTTGGATGACTCCTGGGTTCAACCCCACAGGGGGAGTCCTCAGGTGTTCGGCTTCCTGAGTGGGATTTTAAAACTTTCCTTTCTGACCCCTGTTGGACTGTGACTGTGAAATCCTACCTGGAGAACTCCTGACTCAGTCCCAGTTAGGTTTAGCTGTAAACAGAAGAAATGATTCGGAGGAGAGAGGATCGGCCTCATTCTCCTGTAGGTCTTCCTTCCCTGCCAGCAGCCTATTTCTTGCACAGTGCTACAGAAAAATTTCTAATAAAAATGAACAACTCCCAGGGACACTCCTATCCCTTGCTGTGCCAAAGACTGGTGATCACATCAGCATCTTGCATCTCAGTTCTCAAGCATCTGCCAAAGCCTGATGGCTTCAGCCAGCACGACGGAGCAAGGGTGAGCCAGCTGTGATATAACAGGCACAGCTCAGGTTCCTGGGGAGTCTTCTTTGCAGAGATGGGCTTCTTCATTTAATGGCCCTTGGATCTTATTTAACACATCGGCTCATGTACCATGCGGGTGTAAAGAAGCTGTGTGTATATAATAAAAAACCTCAGCTGATTCAATAGCTAGGGGAGGCCTAATAAATTTGCCACTATAGCAAGTGTTAGTCTCTGGGGCCAATACCGAATGCTGGAGTTTAATAAACAAAAATTCTGAAGCAGAAGAACCAAAAGGTAAACCAGTTCACCTGACAAAGCAAACACAATGCAATCAGAAACAAGTTTACTCCTGGCTTCCAAGGACCAGTGTCTCAGGCTGGCTGTGTCAGGGCTGCCTTCCGATGGCCTTCCTAGGGCTGCTCTCAGGATGCACTTGCTGACCACACCAGCAGAGATCTTGAAACCATGGTCCCAACCTGAGCTGAAGGGCACGGCCCAGAGTACACATGAACCTGTATACCAGAATAGACCTTGACAGCTAATGAGCTGTATTTGCCCAGGCCCCAGCTTTCAGCCCCATCAGAACAGAGCTGGGGGGGAATTAGGGCTGGAAGTGATTCAGCTTGCAGAAAAGAGCTTCATTTTGTTGCTCTGCATGTGAGAGAACTCTTCTGGGCTAAAATGACTCAGGTGGCAGTATTTTTTTTTCCTTCTCTGTTTCATATTATATATGTTACAGCAGTATTGCAAAAGCAGTGGCTGCAGAAGAAACCATCAGGGTTAAATACTGATAGAGTTGTGCAGGCCAATATTTTAGATTCTGGTGAGTTTTAGCTGTTACTTGTTTACCAAAGGAGACCTGTCACGGTTCCAAAAAATGATGCTCAGACGTCTGAGATAGCAGACCAGCACCTACTTGTCTCATGGCAGAGAGCTCAGGGCAAGCAGTAAGGACATTGTGGTTGGATTATTAAAATATTGTTGACACATCACTCTCAAATAAGACTAGATTTTCTATATGCCAAAGGGATTTTCATTCTCACAGGCCAGATCTATGTAAAAATTTCATTGGTTGGTATCAGGAAAAGATGGTATTTTGCGGTAACACAGTTCCCTGAAGTCAATATTTCACTGCAGTGAAAAGGAAGTTTTTAACTGGAAAGAATAAAGCATTGTTTACTGAAGAGGCTGCTCTTTTATTTATGGTAGGGGTGTCAGAGTCTTCAGCAGAGAGATCTGAATTATGTACTCAAAGCTCGGGTATAAATTCAAGGCTTCTCACTTCCCCTGGTTCACACGCTGCTCCCACCGCACGGACAATCAGGCGCAACAGGATCTTTATCGAGTGGCAGCTCCTTTAGAGGCAGAATGTGCCACAGAAGCACACCACAAGCATTTCATCTCCATCCTCTGCTCCCTCGTGGTCCGCCCAGCAGCAAATGACTTCCTCCCGCACTGCCCCGGCTGGTTTCTGCTGCAGGGAGGCAGGGAGCGTGCTGGTGGAGGAGGAGACATGATCTGAGGCTTTTATTTGCTCTCTGAAGTTTGGGAGAGTAGCTGCCCTGACTGCACAGGAGGGCTTGACAGCATTCAGCATTGGCTCTCATGTCTTCAGATCCCCATGTTGGTTTTTAGAGCTGTAGGAAAGCCTCATTTCAGCCTTCCAGGGGAGAGGAGTGACAAACACAGCCCTAGTGAATGCAGCTCTCGCTTAAGCAAGCACTAACTGCCTGCAGATACAGACTTTTGTCCTTGGCCCTGAAGTAGGACAGGGCAGCCCCCCAGGAGGTGGGGAGAAAGCCATCCCCAGCTTGCCAGGGGTGGCAGCCTGGAGGGAGCACAGAGGAGATGGCACTGATGGCAAGAGGGAAGAGTTTGATAGTATACCAAGATCTTTTTCTGCGTGCACATGGCCTTCAGCATCATTGTAAATAATACTCTTAATAAAGAGCCAATTAGCCTAACAATCTCATTACTATCCAGCATGCAGCATGGGAAGCACTAGCCTACGGCATAACTGAGCAAAGGTGCATTCGCTGCTTCCCGTTTCCTGCTGTAATGTGGGTTGGCATAAGGAGGCCTAGACAGATGTACAAGGCAGAAAACACATGGAGGGCTGCAAGGATGGCATGCAGCCTCGTAGAGAAGGCCCCAAGGCCCAGCGGGTTGCACCAGCCCCATTAACAAACCCAGAGCAATGTGCTGCAGGGAACAGGCTCTGCAAGCTGTGTGTGGGGCAGAGTTGGAACTGTGGAGCAGAGGCAGCAGAGCTGGGAGCTGGCCCATGTAGGGAAGAGATGAGAGGAAGTCTGATCTCCGTGGGTGTCTGCAACTGCTTGAGGAAAGAAAGAGCCTAGGACTGGAGATGCTTTGCCAAAATCACACAAGTGACACTTGCACAGAGGCTGTTCACGTTGCACCTGGCTTATGCCTGTCTGGAAATGCTGAGAATTACTGCATGGGATCTAGTGATGAATGCAGTGAGACATTACGAAAAAATCTTTGTCTTACATCTGTCCCTCATACCTTGGGCTTCCATTTTTCCATCACAGAACTGAAAAAGTGTCACGCAGGCTGGTGTCGGAATAGTCTGCATGTAAATCATCCCCCTGGGCTAGGGCCTCGCACGCTGGGGTTCAGCCTGAGTGGCTTTTTATAGCTGAGTTATAAACTTTTAAATGCCAGGCTTAATCAGAGTTACCGAGATGGCCATTACAGGAGTGGTTTAAGTGGCACAGCCCTGATATATGACAGCACAGGAAGAGGGCAGGTGTTTCATTCACCCTGTGCACTGTGTCTGGAACGGAGCAGGGCCTGGTGGCAAGAATAGGGCATGACTGAGACACATCTCTTGAGTTTTACTCTTGCTCTTGTGCCCCTGCTCTGCAACCAGAGAAGCTAAAAGACCTGTTGGTGAATTGGTCTAGGGTTTAACAGGGTGTCGTGCAGTCTCAAAATGTACAAATCCGAGTGCTTCACTTGTGGCTGACTTTTGTGGAACCCACAAAATCATACTGAACAATTGTAATCACAGATACAGTACAGACCGAAGAGTCCAACAGGCTTTGAGCTCCAGCTTCTGGAGAGGCTACAGCAGCTTTGCTCGTACAAGGAAGCTCTGCAAAACTTGGAGCCCCTTTATTTTGCAGATTGTGAGACACTCAGGCTGCAGCTGGGGCAACATCTGCAACATTACTCTGCAACATCCCTGTGGTCTAAGCAGAACTGGACAGTCATCAGAGACAACTGGACAGAGGGATTGATCTGAATGAAAACAGGACAGGAACTTTTCAGGGTGTTCTTTCTAAATTTATTCATGTATTAAACAAACAGAAACTACAGCATGCATCAGATACTTTTCTTTATTGTACAACGAAACTATGGACTTGTTTGTAATTGCAGCATTTCCAGCAACATCAGGCAGACTTGTCGATGTTATCCAGTTTTGCACAGTCACTAGAGTGTCGCATCATGAATTATTAAATCAGTGCTTCGTGGTAATACATAATTTCTTATCAATTATTCATGCTAATGTGCGTGTAGTTTACTTAATTGTGTTATTGACGATCAAAAGTAATTTCCTGAAAATCCTCAAGGACAGAAAATTTAATCAGCGTAACTACTTTTCAGATGCAATGCTGTTAAGTATTCTTAATTTGCTCAACAATTCACTTATTTATGTACCTTTCTGGAGGAAATACGAGTTTAATCAAACAATTAGATTGAAGAGTTAGTGTACAGAAGGGCTGAAGTTCAACTGAATGCAAGGTAATTATGTTGAAATGAAGTTGGGCCTGCCTCTTTGGAGTGGAATTATTTTTTCTAATCTTTTTTTGGGGGCCATGGAAATCTCAAAAACAAATTATGACTGGGACAATCACTAAGAAACCAGTCATTCTCTCTTCTCCAACTGCCCCCTGCAACAAAGCGCATAGCAATCTATTTATTTTGGTGGAAGAAAAAGGTTGTTGCTGTCGTTCAAACTAAGCCATAATTTGCAGTCAGGGAAACAGTCTCCCATTTACAGTTCAGCAGTGCAGCTCCTGAAGCTAGAACACACCAAACGAACACAGATTGCTGCATGTTCACTTCTGCGATTAGGACAATTCAGGATTGCCAGAAAAAAAAAGCACACAGTGTGACACATGTAAAGCAAATTGACTCCATTTGATGGATGTGGGCCCTCTCCGTGTTTTTGTTGTACTTGGGCCTGAGGACAGATGCAGTGCTGCCCTCCCTGATGGCTCGTGTCCAGAGGAAATGAATCCCACCCTGGGGGGATGCCTGGCACCCTTCACTCCCAGCACAATGAAGGTACTTGGTGCTGTCAAGCCATCCCTTGAAGACCAGAGCTTCCACCCTTTGAATGGGATGTGACACCATGCCCTTCCTGGAGAAAGGTAGGTGTGCACCACCAGAGGCTCCTGTGAGCCCTGGAGAAGTCCCAGGTTCTGTGACATTTGTGGGCTGAGATTACTTGGATGGGGGGCAAAATTTTTGCTGCCAACCTTGCTTAGGGCTGTCTTTCCAAGCACATCATCAAGCTCAGACTCTGTGAGAAGCTGAGCGCAACCCAGCACAAAAGGGTGTGCACCATGGATTGCAGGAGGTCCTTGGCACAACCTGTGGGGTCAGCCCTGGATGGGGAGTGGCAAAAAGACCTGAAATGCTAAATGGGAACCTACAGGCTCTGCTAGGAGAGGATCTGTGCCAAAATCAACCGCTGGGATAAACACCACCTCTCCTTGGTCTGTAATGGATTCTTGTTAGAAGCAGGACAGACCTGAGCACTGTTCTCACAAAGGACCTGCTCAGAAGACCTTCGGAGCTGACAGGAATCTTTTCACTGGCTTCCACATTACTTGATCAAGGTTTCATTCTTTTCTCCAGGGACATCTGTGGACAATTCTAAGGAATCTGCAAAAGGCAACTGAGAAAAGCAAGTCCGTATCACCAAGCTTAAATCTGTATCTGCATTACCCATGAAATAAATGTGGGGCACCCCAGATTACAACACCTGCCCTGGAGCATCTGATCTTACTCGACTTTGCTTTGGGAAGTTTTGGGTCAGAGATGAAATAGTATTTCCTGAGGCATCAATTTCTCCTTTGCACTGTGTCCACTGTATAATAATTAAGACTTATGCATATCTAGAGTTATTCCAACCAGACTTCAGTGAATGAAAGAGTCTGAATTTGGATGGCAAAAAGGAATATCCTTCCAAGCTTTATTTCCTCTTTATTAAAAACACAACATGCAAGGACATATTTGCAGTATTGCAATGCAGGATGATTTTGCTTTCAGGTCTTTCTTTCCAAGAGAATGACACTAAAATACCCCCAGCTTTGTGCAGATCTAGACATAACTGCACTCTCCATTAAAATGCCAGCATTACCATTTGAAGCTCTGAGCGCTGCTCTGGAGTTGTGTGTCTTTTAAGTCTAACCCAGGGAATGGCAAGACTAATGTTCACATAGAGACAAGTGCAAGGATTTTATTCATGGGTAAGCTGATCTCTGCAATTTCCCAGTAATCTACTCCGTGGAAAGTTTGACTTTCAGGGAAAGGAAGGGAAAAGGAAAAATTATGAAGAGTTTTGTTCTTTTTTTTCTTCTCTTACACCTGGCTTGCCTGGGATAGATTTGGTTGAAGTCAAAAGATGTCAGAAAACATCAGGCCAGGCTGTTGAATACCTGCACATTCATTCATCTGTGTAGGGTGGGGCTAAATGGTGCCTGGAGGCCTCTGCTGCCCCAGAACCTGTATCTGGCAGCGCTGCCCTGCTGCCAGCCCCCATTTCATGCAGCATGGTGGGCTACTGGTGGTGGTGGCCCCCTGAGGAGCAGCTCTGCTCCCTAAAAGGGTAATGCTTGATTTTGGGAAGGTCAGAACCAGGTGAAGATGGCTCCAAGCCCCCATGGGATACAGCCCCAGAAAGGTCTGGGGTTTGCCATGCTGCTGAGATACACAGCCCTGGGGAGCGAGATGAGATGTGCAGGAGGAAACCAGGGTCCCAGGCATTTCAGCATTCCTGGGATGTGGAAGAGGAGCTAAAAACAGTTTCAAGAGTATTTCCAAACACAGATAGTGCCGATAAATCGGGAGAACGAACCTACAGTGGCACAAGAGAAGCAGAGGTGCATGAAAGGCAGCCAGAGAGGCCACTCAGACTTGCCAGGTCCCTCCCTGTTGGCCCTGTGATGTCCCGCTGTGTCACGGCCACACTGCAGTTCCCCTGGTGGCAAAGCCCGGGCGGTGGGTTCCTTGCCTCAAGCCGCAGGGCCGGTGCCGGTCCAGCCTCATACGCTCTTCTCCCCTTCCATGTGCTCCTTGGCTGGAGAGGGCTGCTTGTCCTGGCTGCCCTCCGGGCTGGGTTTGGCAGAAGGTGCGGGGCTGCCAGCAGCGGGCAGGAGGTTGGCAGACTGCAGCACGGCCTCCGAGTGCTCCCGGGCCTTCATGCGCAGCGCGGCCACGCTGGCAGTGCGGTTGCTTTGGCAGCCATAGGTGGGCAGGAAGGAGAGGCCCATAGGGTCCGGAACGCAGCACGAGCACAGCGGGCTCCCTGGGGAGGAAGGAGACAAGGCAGTGTCATTGCTGGGGGAGAGATGGTCCCACCGGCAGGGAGTCCTCGTGGGGGTGGTTCTCTGACCTAGACGGGGTGACCCATACCTGCTGGAGTCACACTGTGTGGTGCCTTTCCCTCAATGGTCAACCTAGAGAGGACAGAGATGGGGTTGGGGTCTCAAATGGCAAAAGTCCCATCTCCATTTGGCCTTAGGTGGGTATGTAGATGCCAAATCCTGCTCTACTGAGGCCTACTGAGAAGGATCCTACGTTGTGAGACATCCAGGGTGACAAATAGAGCAAGTGAGAGCAAGCAGACTCAGAAGTGAGCAGTGAAACTTGTATCACATGAGATCTCCCCACAAGGAAGGTTAAACTTGTCCCCAGTTCTCACCCCAAGCTGCTGCTCTGCAGCACGATTAGCCCCATGCTGGAGGTATCTCCTGCCATCCAGCTCCACAAGTCTGATTGATCTGGGTAGCAGCATTCCTTGGGTGAGTATGGGGCTTCCACCACTTATCTACACCTAAAAGATTACTGCAGAGAAAAATGTGAAACTATCCCGGTTATTACACAGGAACTAATGGCTTTCTCCTATCTCACTGTAAGATGAGACAGCTTTTTTCTTGGTGAGGCCCTGCCAGCTACTGGCATCACATCTACCTGCATCAGTCTGTTCTATATTCACCAGCCAAACTCTGTGCTGCTTAGGGATAATGCCTCGAAGAGGAGGGCCTCCAAAAGTGAACCAAGGCCTCCTAAAGCTGCTGCTGCTGAGATGGCTTAGTGTCCCATCAGGAAGGATGGGCTGGACCACCTCCAACCTGGCATCTAAGATACACAGGCTGTCTCAAGCAGGCAATAAAGCACTGGAGAGAGTGTGAAATGGGCCTTTTTAAGCCAAAAGGATCACAGGCACCCCACTGCCAGGGGCAGTTCTCCTTCCACCAGCTACCTGCCTGAGCTGAACCACTCTGGCTCATCTGTGATAATGCTGAGACTCCTGGTAGTCCAGGGTGAGCCCTAGGCAGGGCATGCAGTCCATCCAAAAAGCCACCCTAGTGCCTTGCTTAGATGCATCTGTTGAACAGAGCAGAATGTGTCAGAGTGGGGACTAGAGGCAGGGCAGCGTGGCTGAGCTACCATTTTGATTTGCTCTCTGGTGAGAAATGTTGGGGGAAACCATTCTCCCCAGGGGTCTCAGCGATCACATAAAGTCTACATCCTCTTCTATGCCCCTGGCAGAAGCTGATATGCAACCCCCCAGCAGGCAACAGCGCGGCCGCACACAACCTGACACAATGTCTTCCTCTGATCTTTCCAAGCCAAGGACTTCCTTTAATTTCTGCAGTTAATATTTGAGTTAAATGGCTCATGACTAAGTGATGGTTCTAATAGCCTGCAGGGAGCAGGTAGTCTTTCTCTTACACTTCTGCTCTTGATAGCAATGGGTCAGCACCCATTTGCTAGGGATGAAGGCTGAGAGTTGTTTGTTTTTAGGATGTTGGCAAGACTTCTCAACAGCAATTGTCAGAAATCAAAAGTCTGCAGGTATGGTTCAGGAGAAAATACTCCTTGTGTGTGTGTGTTTTTTTTTTTTTTTTAAAAAAAAAAAAAGATTCTACAAGGAAGAGAAAAGTTATTAATATAACTGAAAAGTTATACAAAAAGTTATATAGTTACTCTTGTAATACTCCCCTGGTAGAGCATCTGATCAGCAGAACATTTCCACAGGTTTAGGCATACGAATGAATCACACAAGCAAATTTTACTACTTGACTGATATTCTCCATTTTTTGCTTTTAGCACTAAGAAGCTCAGTCTTGAATTTTATGGCATGACAACAGGGAGGACGTATAACAAAATCCACTGAGTAACACAATGTATAGTTTTTGCCACCAACAACCATGCTCATTAAGTCATTTTTGCCCTGTTGAAATGCAGCCACTTCAGGGATGCTGGATAGCCACTGTTTTAACAAGAGGGAAGAATGGAGGACTGGCATTTCAGAGTCCCTGCAGTTCGCAGGCCTTTCAGTTGCAGAAAATCCATCTTTTTCACTGCTATTAAGCCCCACTACCATAAGGTCAGGTTCTGTACTGGGGGACACAGAGGCCTCTCTGTGCATCAGCTGTCTTTGCACTGCTGCTCTCTTATACAAACTGAGTGAGGCTCCATCAGAAATGAGAATATTGCGTGCTAAGCAGGCAGTGGGGAGAGGTGGAGAAGAGTCTTCCCCTTTTCTAAAGAGCAGAAATCAACTCCAGGCCCCAAGAATAATTTTCATTCCATCGTTAGAGATGGATAAAATATTTAACAGTCTTCAGTACCAATCTAAGCTCTTTGCTTAATAATTAGACCTGATAGTACCCTGTGGATCTGCAGCCTGAGGGTGCAGCGTTACCTGTGGTGGAAACCAGGATATCTCTAGCATTAATTCACCCATAAACCATTCCTTGCATTTTCACTGAACAATGGCAAACAACAGCTCCCACCTGAAAAAATATAGCGTAACTAGCGTCATTTGCTCCAGGGTCCTGCTAGAGTACAGAAGACTAGGATTTAGTCTTGTTTCCTGTGAATGCAAAAGGAGGGTTGAAACTACTTTGCAATTGCCCATGTCTGCAGGCAGTAAATCCAATGAAATCTATTGGACTTTTCTGACACAAAAGCCAGGACAAACAACATGAGAATCAGCAGCCCAAGGTCTCCATCTGCCCATCACTCAGCCCACGATGGACAGGGATGTGACCCAGGAAAGATGCATCCACATGTAGCAGACATCAGTGGGTTTTTTTATATCTTATTGCAGTAGCCCTGACCTCACAGTGGGGAAGGAAGGAATTGTTCCTACTTGCTTAGTACCCTCAGAAAAGTTTAGGCACCTAACTCATATCAGGATCAGTGAGGGTTAGACCTTTAGCCTTAGAGCCTGATCCAGCTTCTGCTAACGTCTCACAGCCTGATATCTCTTTAATGGGATTTGGATCAGATTGCTACAGTACAGACAAGGAACCGTTTTCTTTCTTTCAGGAACTTACTGCCTATTGTACACAAAATTAAAATACACAATTAGATTTCCATTAACTTAGAGCAAATTCTGCTGAATTGATCTGAACCTCCTCGTATTCCTATATGAGATCATACTTTAAATGCTCAGCCTGAACATAAATACTTAATGTAATAAATACAGTCTGAAATATTTGATCCACTTGGCAGTTTAATTGATCTACTACAGAGACTGACAGGAAAAATTAAATTAGTTCTGTCTTGTCTCTGCCAACATCACATTTCAATTGTAATGATATTTGATCTACAATTTTGGTTGTGGACCCTTTTGTGCAGTTCCAAGGTTCAGTTTCAGCTTAGAGTAGGGGTATTTAAAATATCTATTTTCTATTTCAACTCAACAGTTTAAAGGATTTAATAGATGGTCTTTCCAAAACACAAAACCTCAGTTCCTTGCCTCTTGCAGTAGTTGTGCATATCAGCATTTGATGTGAACAGATGAACAGCAAGCTAAACATGGAGGGAAGTGAAGAAAAATTTGGATTTAAAAATCCTCACCTGCCATTGTATGCTGTTTTCTTTGCAGTGGAAATGTTATGCTTGATTTAAATAAAGCTTTCTGTAGTTACAATGGTTTGCTTGAGCTCTAATTCCCCAGAAACTCTGAAGTCATTTTCACAAGGGTTGGAAGGTCAACAAAAAACTTGAGTTCACAGTGCCATTTACCAGGGAGGGCTGATTCCAGCGGGATCTCCCTCTTGCTCCTCATATATGATGCCAACATTGTGTCTATTAAAGCCTGAGGCACAAGCAGGAAAAACAAAGGTGGCTTTATCCAAACCTTTTGAGCTCTGAATCAAGAGGTTCAGAAGAACAAGAGAGGCATGAGCTTAAATACTGAAATGGGGAGGCAGCAGATGCTCCCAGTGTAATTTAGAGTAGCCCTAAGGCTGCTAAAGTTGTGCTAGATGGTTCCTCTTAGTGCTTAAGCTAGATAAGTGTGGAAGGCATCCTGTGCTGCCCAGAGGCTGGAAGAGCACTGCAGAGCTGACAGCAGGGTCCAAATGTCATAGTTTCATATCTCCTTGGCTTGTGAACTCTATGTGCCCAATGCAAACAAGGAGCTAGCTCTAGCTGGAGCCTTTTTGTATGAATAACTTGACACTGGAAATGGTGGATTCCATCATCCTTTATTTGTGTCATCAGTACAGTTCCAAAAAAATAAAAATTAAAAAAAAAAAAAATCAGAAGCCAGAACCTTGCCTGTTTGGACAGGAATAGTGGCAGTAAAGTCCGTAAGTGTTGGAAGAACAGAACCAGTTCTTTGAATACCCTTAGCTCTGCAACCATTTACCATTCTTTCCATCCATATCAACAGCCTTTCCCAAACACATGATCTGACCCTAAATGCTGCTTATGTGTCACTCTAAAAGAGGTCAATGGGAAGCCCTGCTAAGTTAAGGTCTGCTCATCTAATCAGGATTTGGACCAGATGAACAGCTCAGCACCCATCTTCTTCAGATGATTCTCAGATGCTCCCACTATCCACGTATTCTCTATCATTTGTGGTAAAGACCAAAAAGAATCTACCTGTGAAGTAGAGCAGTGCCAGAGTTGAGGACTTGTGGTAAAGGAATCAAAGCAACTTGCCCAAGGTCTGAGTATGTGCAGTGAACTAATAAATTTTATATTCCCTAAAGTCACAAAGGCAGGTAAACTAGGGAAAATGCATTGTCCAAACAGAACATGCTTGCTATACTTGCTATCTTACATGAATTTACCAAGGTTACATGCTGAGAAAAGTCAGGAAGTCCTTAATCAAGTACTACCGAATGACAAAGAAAACAAAGGACCTGCAGAGCTTTGGTGCTTCAGTTCAGTAAACACCAGTTGGAGGGTAAGTCAGGTCCTTGAACACTTCTTTCTCAGTCTTTCTCTAACCCAAAGGTCTTGGGCAAATTCTCTTCATCTTTCCGTAATAGGAATTCAAATGTAATGGATGGACAGCTCTAGTTGTCTTTTCTTGTTTGTTTGTTTTTGCCCTGGATACTGCAATTAAGCCTCCCTAATACGAACAACAGCAACCACAGCAGCAACAAACCAGAAAAGAGCCTAATCAATGGTGCCCTGGAATATCCACTTTGATGGGCATAATGCAGTCCTGCTTTTCTAGCAGCGAGTGGTGTGGAGGTGCCGTGAAAACCAACGGAGCTGTAACTTGCACAGAGCAGAGCTGTGGGTGAATTATGAAAGTAATTCCCTGGCAAGTGTAATTATTTCTCTTCTCATACACTGCACTTTGAATCACAGGGTCTGGGGAAATTTCAGTGGAATGAAACAGATACATTTTTGGCCTCAGCCACCAGAATGGTAGAACACTTCCGCTAAAAAACGGAGATTCTTGTTTACACCCATTAATAACATCTTCTACATTAATGAATTGCATTCATGCTGTCATCCATTAAGAAGGTACTTTGAGGTCTCTCTCTGCACAGAACACTAGCTTCTCCTGATGACTCTATTGTTATATAGCCCATAAATAAAACAAGTATTTTCCCTTCATATTTGAGGTCTGCAATTAAATCTACTAAATGGACTGCAGATGCATGGTTTACAGTAAGTGATTCATCTTGGAAGATCATGGAAATGTCAAAGTCACCACAATGAAGTAGCATAGTTGTCAAATTAGGACAATTTCAAACAGTAATGAACAACAGAAATTTCTTCTGTGTAAGCCAAACTTCTTCCTGACTATGGCTAGTGGTGAAGAAATAAAACCTTGAAGTAAGAAGCCAGGTATCCCACCAAAATTACGATCTTGTGCTAATTTTTCAAGTGAGAAATTGCATTTCCTGAAAAATATTATATATATTGAGGTAATATGGTAGTTAAGTGACTCTTGCAACTGAGAGCAGCCTCTGATGAGGCCTCAGAAAGGAAGAGGACACCTAAGGGAAGAAAGAGGTCTGTTGTATTATCGAATAGAGAATCTTGAACAGGAACAGGTAAAAACTGCCCAATGGTGATATACCCTTTTCTGAAACAGTCTACGCCCTGAGTTACTGTTCTGATCTCTATTGTATTGATGACCTGCTTTCTTTACAGAACATCTTATGGTGGTAATACCAGCTGTTTGAAGAAAAAAAAAAATCTCAATTTTAGAGATAGCAGGGTTCATGGGACATATTACATAGGGAGAACAGTTTTACGCTCAGTCACCAGAGCAGACCCAGTCTCATGCTCCAGCAATATCCAGCAGTTACCTACAATTGATGCCCATGGGACTCAGATAAGCACTGCCTGCTGAAGGGTTGCAGAAAAGCAAACTTGTTGCCCTCTGCTAGGCTGTCCTGAGATTTCTTGTCTTTACTAGACTGACTTCATTTGGGAAACTGTGCTTATCATATCCTTAGATTATGAATTAGATCCAGATAGCATGTGCCCTAGACACTTTATGCAGCCTTGGAAATCTGGGGCTGAAGCCAAGCAATCAAAGTCAGAGAAAGAGAAAGAGAGGTATTAGTTTCTTTACTGAAGACAGAGAATTCTCAGGTGGCAGAATGAAAACTGTTCCTGAGAGCATAAAATAATTGTTAATTAGTTACATCACTATCATCACTTGTTATGCACTGTATTGATTTTAATTGTCTCCTTCTAAAGCATCAGTCAAATATTACTCACTGACACCAACAAAATGTTGGCTCACAAGCCCAACAAAGCACATCTTGTCTCCTCAAAAGAAAACAACCTAAACTTCCCAGTGGTATATGATGTGCTGAGAGTGCCTTTTGTTTGCAGACAGCCTTCACAGTCTTACTGGAGAATGCAATTCCCTTTACTGGCCAGGATTGTTCTCCCAATGGAGAGAATATGTATTTATTTACAGGCTTCACATAGAGGACCTCTTTGTCAGCATTTCATTTGAAATTTGCATAGAAGAAAGCAGGGTCATGCATTCACTGATAGTGAAACGGTGCTTTGATTCCGGAGGAATTATTTGGCTTTCAAAAGCACAAAGAATTCCTGGTAGTTTCAAACCGTGGTCAGTACAAGAGAGATGCCAGGAAGAGCTCTTGGTCACTTAACTCCTCAATAAAATGTGAAAAATCTTGAAAAAATCTTACCACTTGTTGAATTTTAAGCAATCCAAAAACCCAACAGCTTGGAATGTTATATCCTGTGTTGAGTTTGATAGGATTTTGTGTTGTTTAAAGTCCTACACTCTCAGATTCACTGTGGCAGAGCTCTGTCAGCATTTCAGTTGCAAAATGAGAACAGATTCTCAAGGGAGATGCTTAGGAGACTTCATTAAGATACATAAGGACAACAAGTAATGTCTGCCTAAATGTAAGGTTAGTTTTTCTTCGATAGACCTGAAGTTGTACATATCTGCCCCTACCTTAAAGGGGGGAATGAGAAGGAAGAATCTAACTGAACTGAGTGAGACAAAGGAGGCCATATAAAGGCTCTGTGAACACTAAGTCTCTCCCTGACCTTTCTTTCCTTCCTTCCCACAACCATTATCTATTCCTTCAGACCTATGTGCGAGCTTGGCTGTGCTCTCAAATGCATAGTTTAGATGGACCATCATTCACTTGGTGTTTCCATACGAAAGCAAATGGTATGTGAATCATGCCTGTCCCCCTTTTGGTCTGTGCAGCACTTTAGAAATAGTCCTGTTTGTCACTGTCAACTAAGGAGATGGAAGCACAGGTCTGCTGTGTACAGCCCCTGTCCCAGTCCAGGTGAATTGATCTTGGAGAAACAGGGAAAGGGGAACTTAGAGAGAGATAAACCAAGGAAAGAGGAGACCGTATTCCACACATAAATACCACAAGAAAAATACCACAGTTATTCCCTGCTTGTATAGATCAAACTTGCCACCTTACAGAACAACAGCAAAATTCTTCCCTCTTAACACTAAAGCCAAACTTTGACATTACTGAGACGTAGCTGCAGAAGAAAAGAGCAGCTCAATCCACCAGGTCTGTGCAAGCGTAACAACATGCCGACAGGCATATGCATCTCCACAAAGCTCATGGTAGGTGGATACACAGATATGCAACTCTGTAACTGGATTTCTTAAAATCACAATACACACCAATATCCCCATTTCCTTGCACATATCCAGAGATTTCTAGTTTCACACAGGAAATGTAAACCAGGCATCTCAGCAAGAAACTGCAGGTGTTGCTGAGAACATTCATCAAGAGAATATACACGCACCTGATAACTGTCCATCTCTAGTCAAATTATAAAAAATCTGTATTTTCATCTGGGACCAGTTTTTCAGGGAGACTGTCCCTTAGTCTGGGCAACTATCTAATGATCATCTCTGCTTGAGAATCAGGAATAGGGTTTTTCCGCACCTTAGCTGTAAAACTGCTATCATGCAGAAAGAAGCAAATTATCAATTTCTCAATTTAGTGGCAAAGCAGTACGATCTCAAAAAAATAAATATGGAAGTCTTCCGAATAAATAAAACTTAAAAAATACTCATGACAAATTTTTAATTTGTTCATTTTCACTTCATTTTGCTAAGCTTCAAATTATTGGCATTATTTTTCTTAAAGTTTAGCTAAATTAAAACATGAAACATGTGAGAACAAAATATTGACACATTTAAATTCAAAAAAGCTTAACTGTAAATTGTAAGGGAAAAAGCATCCCTTACTTCCACCTGAAATTATTCATCAAACACAGTCCTACTTCCACACCTTTCAAGCTTCCCAGGACTGTATTTTTAGTGACTAACTTGTTCGCCCCCAGAATTCCATCTGTATCTATTCCCGAGAGGCTGTTCCTGTCCAGAGGGAGAAGCTGAAAGTCTCTGCCCCAGGAGCTCACAGTCACAGGGCAGAGATCAAGAGGCTTTGTGCAGTCTCACAGCCACTGCAGGCTTACAGGGTTTAGGTGGACAGTCATCCTTTAAGCTCTAGGTCTCAGGTCCTTTCTTGGTTCAATATCACAGGTCCTACACCTACCTAACTTGCACTTGCTTTACGCTGTGTCTTCCACTTTTTTTGGAAAGACGTGAAGAAAGGGAAAACGTGGACCAGGACACTGGACTTAATGCAAAACTCAGCAGTTCCAAGCATTTGCTTCAGAAATATTCCTTGACTTTACTGATTTAATTGAAAATACTCACAAGGAGCATGTGGTATGCCAGGGAACATAGAGAGAGATTTTAGAAGACTTTAATTTTCAGAGCGGGAGGTCCTAAATGAGGATATTTTCCTCACAAAATATTGCACTGCACTGGGGCATAGAGCAAAGATATGTGCCACTTTGTGCTTGGCAGAGCTATGAGACCTTACATCCTATAAATCTATAAATTGAATTCATCCTGCCTACACCCTTAGTCTAAGAAATTGTTAGACTAGGAACAGCTAATGGATCAGCTGGTAATTTATTTTTAAAAGATGCATACTGCTGCTTTTTGGCAACCTGAAAGGATATGGACACTGGATGCAAGTTTCCTGATGCCTGGGTCCAAGGTAATGTGGAATTGCTTTGTATGCTCCCCTCTCCCCTCACACATTCTGTGTTTGAGATCTCAGAGGGGACTGGCTGGTCAAGAAGAGAAAGGTCTAGCGTTGTGCAGAACCATACTGCAAAGGAAACTGCATGCAAAGAGCGGATGAGGCATCAGTAACGGTGCCAGGTAATATATAATGCAAAAGGATGTGTATAACTAATTTATTAGAATAAATTTGACTCTTAAAAAAAGCGTATGCAAAGAAAACTCTAAAGGACAAAACCCCACCTGCCTTGCAAATTGAGACAAAACCTGACCTCACTAAAGGTAACTGACTAAAACGACATAACTTCACCACAAACCACACTACTATCTACCAGAGGAGACTCACTCCTGTACCTGCAGCATCAGTCAGTGCAATTACTGCCCATCACAACAGAAAGAAGGATCCAACATTTCCCAAAGGCTTCTCCGCTGGCTTAAGCGAGAGAATACCACTCAGCATGAACAAGCTGCTCTTTGAGCTTATATCTGAAGTTAAACAAAGTGACTTACCTTTTAGAGAGGCGACGTGGGATAAAGCTTGTGCGTAGGTGGCCGTGTTGAGAAGAGTCCCTGGCAGGCAGGAGGGGAAGAAAGGTCCTGTGGGACCGACTGCTCGACTCAGGCTGATGGGGAAGAGAAAACAACTTTCAAAACCAGAACTAGCTAACCCCAAAGGCAGCGCATGTGCATATACACAAACATGCTCAGGGCTGTGCCTGAAAATGATACCGTTTAGGTCAAGGCTCAGCATCAGTCAAGTCTGTATGTAGGTACATACATATGATGCATGCTTGCCCCAAAGAGTTGATGACATGCATTACTCTTACCTCTGCTGGATCTCCAGACTCTCTTTTTTATTCCTGGTTTGATCTGCTGGAGAAGGGGAATTTAAATTCCTGACAGGAGGTGCCACCTCAGCCATTGATTCCTTAGAGCCCTCTTGGTCGGAAGCCCCCCTCTCTGTTTTCCTCCATTTAGCTCTTCGATTTTGGAACCACACCTGGAGCAGGAGAGCAATCCAGGCTGAATACCACATTTAGCCATATGCAAAACAAGTCAACTGCAGCTGAACTGTTACTCTAGTGAGATCAGTCATTTTGAAGTTTGGCTAGAATTTCCTTTGATTTTGTATCTGAGCCCTGATATTACATTTCTATCCGGAATATTTTTGTGTCTGGAAAACAAGCCAGGAGTGTCTAAAAACAGTCAAAAGGCGTATTTAAAAACAAAAGCAAAACAAATGAAAAAAAAAAACACTCTGATGTTACCGTGTCAGTTAGCAAAATATTTAAACGTGTGCTTGCCTTTACACACATTTCATTCTCACTGAATTCTACGTTTTAATGTGTAAAATCCTTCTGTCTAGGGAAGGACTTAAATATCTATCTAAGCACCCTGGCAAAACTGTATGGAAGTCTTTAGGTGAGCTCTTGCTAGAATCAGAGAGGTCAGAAATGAGAAGTATATACTAGGGCATCTCAGCCATCCCATTCCATGGAGAGGCTTGATACTTGCTGTTATTCCTCTGATGTATTTGTCCACTCTGCATTTAGGTGACTCAAAAAGAGGTAGATACTCTTTTAGGAAGATCATCCTGCAGTTTAATACACACCACTTTCCAAACCTTATTTTTCCCTGTTATGCAACAGAAATATTCATGCTCTTGATTTTGTTGCCTGACTTTTAGACAAAACACTTTTTTCATTTACCTTGGGGCTGATGCTCTGAAAGCACCTTATTTGAGGTGGAAAAAGCCAAGCCTCCCTTGAGGTCAAGAAATCCACATTTTAATACATGACTTCAAGTATAGGCAAGATTGTTATTATTATTATTCTCCTCCTACAACTCCATTTTAGTTAGCTGCCTTTTAATTGCATGTATCAGCAAACGTTGAATAATGATTTTATCTATATTCTAAATTTAGAGCAGTTAAATGCAAAGCAAAATGCAGACACTTCCTTGCGTCTTAATTGAATGAAGGTCACAGCTATAACAACATTTAATTGAGCTATTTTTCATTATCATATTTTAATGACTTTGCACTGACAGTTCGCCTGCTTCTGAGGAAAGAGCATGATGAAGTCGTTTATTTCCCTATTTAGTTATTGTTTGACAACATCATCTTCGATTAAGACTCTGCTTTATAGCACATTAATCATATTTGAATGAGCAAGGGGTATAAATGTAAACATATCTCCCATCCTCTGTGTTTCCCCATGTCCCTGCATGAAAGCAGGCTAAACAAATGCTTGCATCTATTGTCTGTTTGCATAATAGCCAACAACAAGGCTAAACACCAGTCCTCAGCAATCTAATTGTCACCACCCCTATCTCACCCTTGCACCTTTCAGGAAGAAGTTATGATCTTCCACTTCTGAATGCTCAATAATTGTCCCATTTATCTCAATTTGCAGTTCAGTCTTTAGGCACCAATAGCCAAAATGGCATTTTTTATTATTTTTTTTAAGCCAGTACCTACAATGCACTGGCAAAAGGAGATTTTCATTTCCAAATAATAATCAGTTTAATTTGCCCGCATATGACCAATGATTCATGTTCAGATTTAATAATCAGGATCGCATAATCTGATTATAGGAGAAATAATTTGTTTACAATCCCCAATTTACTGCGGTGAATTCCATTATCTCTCTTCAGCCATTGGGTTTTAAGAGATACTAACATGACCCTAGGGAACAAAAGGCAAGCTATTATATTTCCTACAATTAGATCTTTGCATAGTCTTAACCCCGAGCACCTAAATAAAAAAAAAAAAAATACAGAAACAGCATGCAGAAAAGCCCCATAAATAAAATGAATACATAATTGTGTTCAAAAAATGGCTTGCAAATCAGCGGTGGATGCCTGCAGAGTTATATGAATCCATCTCTTACAACTGCAGGACTGCTGTTCTGAGCAGAGCTTGTAAGCACTTACACAAAGTTAACCTCTGAGTATGGAAAACAAACACACACCTGGGTCAAAAAAAGGGAGAAAAAAGGAGGGAGGGAAGGAAGTAAAGAAGGAAGGAAGGTGTGGAGAAGGGGGAGCGATCATGGACAATGTCATTTATTGGCTCATATTAAAGGTGTAAGAATTGTTCTACAAGCGTTTAGCCATCTAAATTAAGTGTTTGGAAAGTTGGCGAAAGGGAGAAAAGTTGAGGAGGTGCGGCAGATTTCTTGCTAGCAGCTGGGCTCCCTGCAGTTGACTAACCCCACTGCTTGACAGTGGTCATAGTTGCTTTGGAGACTCACGTCTCAGCTCTTTTCTCCACACACACCCCCCCTCCAAAAGCAAGGAAATGGATGTGCATTGATGTAATTTAGTACCTTGGAGACGCGGACAAATTAGTGTAGAACATTATCACTAGTTAATTATGAATGACCGATTAATCAACCTAATC